>NC_086444.1:532020928-533307803 GCF_028390025.1 Pseudophryne corroboree
GCCAACATGTGGTAGCTTGTTACATTTGAAAATAAATAATATTTAAAAATCCTAAATTCATGACATGGCCGGTTCTAGACCTTGTGGAGCTCAGGGAGAAAGATTCCTTTGGATCCCCCATGTTTAAAATAGGGACAGTGTGTGCCAAAGGCGTACAAGAAAAATATAGGGTCATGGCTTCATTGGGAAGGGGCATGGCAACAGAAAAGTACCAATACACAGTAGTGTCCATTATTCACATAACACCACACAGTAGTGTCCGATATTCACATTACACCACACAGTAGTATCCCTTATACATGTTATACCACACAGTAGAGCCCCTTATACACATTACACAATGGTAGAGACCCTTACAAATGTTACACCACAGTAGAGCCGCTATGGAAGTAGCTGTATTTAACTATTTATTTGTTTAATTCAAATAAGTTAAAAACACTATATATGCCCCAACCGAACTGACCTCACAACCCCCAAATTCCTTAATGAAAATAATGCCCCAAATGTGACAATGACAGACCTGATGACTTCCCCAATCTCTGAATGAAAATAAATGCATCAAAACTGCCCCCTTCCCCCAAACTTGATAATCCCCAATGCCTCAATGAAATTAAAACCCTAGAACTGGCATTCCAGACCTGATAATCTCACTATGCTTCAATAAAAATAATGTCCCAAAATTGCCTAAAGGGCAGAGAGAGCTGTGCGGCAGCAGCCTGGGGGTCAGAGATACCTTCACTACAGTGCCTGAGGGGCAGAGAGAGGTGCTGCAGCAGCCTGAGTGGCAGAGAAAGGTGACGCAGCAGCCTGAGAGACAGAGTGAAGTGCTGAAGCTTCTAATACAGAGAGAGGTGCTGCAGCAGCTGGGGCAGAGAGAGGTGCTGCAGCAGCCGGGGTAGAGAGAGGTACTGCAGCAGCTAGGGCGGAGAGAGGTGCTGCAGCAGCTGGGGCAGAGAGAGGTGTTGGAGCAACCAGGGCAGAAAAAGGTGCTGCAGCAGTGAGAGCTGCTGCTGCAGCTAGGGCAGAGAGAGCTGCTGCAGCATCTGGGACAGAGAGGAGAGCTGCAGCAACCCGGGACAGAAAGAGGTGCTACAGTATGTTTACTATCAACAAAATAAGCATTTAGTGCCAAGTAATCTGTTCTGATTGGAGGCACATATATTAATCGCTTTTTTCAGTCTCATCATGTCTCCTCTAGATGCGAGTTGCATTGCTGTATTGTCGTTTTTTAATTTAATATACCTGTGGGCTACTTCAGAAAAGATTAAAGATCCCCTTTGGATTTCTGCATATCATTATAAGGTAAACAATGAGTTTTGTAGTGGATTATTTACATTTTGTCAGTTTCTTTTTATTTTTAAAAAAAGGTGCTAATGTGGAATGACTGTACATTTTCCAGAAGAACTATGCTTGCGGGGATGTTGGCGTTTGTAGCTCCACATGTTCTTGTAAGCATGGATGTGATGAAAATTGTACTTCCAGAAGCACCTGCATATTACTGATAATCAGGCCTTGCACTGACTTGTATTTCTACAATATTATTTAAATATTTAATACTAGTATATCAAACCTGGCATATGTTACATTGATCTACTTCACGGTCTGCCCTAACTTCATTACGCTCCATGGCTCTACACCTACCTATTCCCAGTGCGTCCTCCATCCTCTCTGGTTAGGGTTTGTCCCATCACAGTAGCAATGGAGCCGTTGGATGGGTGGCATGCATACATGTCGGAGACAGCACAGACCTTAGTGGATTATTATATATATTTTATCTATTGTGATTATGTTATGGATCATGTGATAATAGGAAAATGTTGTATGTTGATTAACTGTAAAATATTTTGAGGGGGCAGGGGAGTTTCTACAGAGGAGGGGGCCCGTGTGCACCTCCGGGTGTGCCCCCTCCTCTGTGAGGTGCTGTAGACTCTGGCATTGTGCCGGAGTCTACTGTGCATGCACAGGTCTCCGGAAACATGGCGCCCACCATGATCCGGAGACCAATTTGGCTACCGCACATGCACGGTGGTTATTTTGTCTGCGATTTCTGGTGTGATCACAGCTCCTGGTGCTGGACTACGGAAAGGTAAGTATTAAAATGGGTGCAATGGGTGCAGTGTGGGCCCCCCCTGTACCCAGGGGCCCGTGTGCACCGCACCGATTGCACCCATTATAGAAATGCCAATGGGGGGGTTTACATAAAGGTGACCTGCAACTGAACCTTTATGGGTATGTCCAGCTTTTGGGGTAATTATTTGTCTAAGAAGATGTTATGTGATCAGGAGTCTGGCAGGTTTGTGTATAGCCAATTCAGGCTGCCATTAAATTCTCCAACAGATAGGGATATGTATTATTAGATCTACAGTATAAAGGTCAACACTTATTAGGTCGACATATGGTGTAAAGGTCCACATGGACAAAAGGTCAACATGATCATTAGGTTGTCCTATCATTGGTCGACACTGATAAAGGTCAACAGGTACAAAAGGTCGACACATAAACATGTCCACCTGAAATTTCATTGACACAGAAATAGGTCAACACACCATTTTTATTTTTTTCCATTTTTTATCCGTTATTTTCTGGCACATGGATCGCCAGTTAGTGCTCACTTCACTCGCCATGCATCGGGCAAGGTTGCTATTCCCAATCATAGTCCACGCGAGTGTTAAAGTATGAATAAGTTGACAAAAGTGAAAATAAAAAAAATAAAACTCTCATGTCCATATGTGTGTCAACCATTGGCATGTTGACCATTTCAATCGGTTGACCTTTTGTACCTGGTGACCATAAGCACTGTTTACCTTTCATAGGTCGACCTAATTAACATGTTGACTTTTTGACCATATTGACCTAATGCATGTCGACCTATTGACTGTCTAACGAGACACTGTACATCAATTGACTGCATATCAACAGAGAGATAGTGGTAAAATTATGGGGTTTTATAAATTCTTGGCTTTACCTTCTCACAGTAAAAATGCAAAATGATGCTGGCCTGGAGAGTATCAAATCTATGTACTTTCAGTGACAATGGGCCTGATTCAGAGTTGGATGCTATTTCCATCACTGCTATGTCTTTGAATTCAGTAGCGATGCAAAATATATGCTAATGACACAGGAGGAGTCCATAGAATAAAGACATCTTCAACCGCCATCACAGATCGGTTACAATGGACGAAGCCATCGGCCAGCTTAAGCCTAACCTTACTCAGAACCACCATTGGCCAGGAAACCTGCATCAGAAGAGACAAACTCTGGTCTCTGCATGCCTACAAAATGGGATTGACATTCTCCTGTTTTATAATTCATCCCCATCGCCATCCACTCACTGCCCCCAAATGTTGACTGTGGCTTAAGAGGCACTGCATCCGATGACACTAGACCCATTGTGCCAGGGTTGGGGAACCTTTGGCCCTCCAGCTGTTTTTGAACTACACATACCAGCATGCCCTGCTACAGTTTTGCTATTTTGCCATGCTAAAACTGTTGCAGGGCATGCTGGGATGTGCAGTTCAACAACAGCTGGAGGGCCGCAGGTTCCCCACCCCTGCATTATGCACATGTGCAGAATAGGTTTGTGCGTGCGCAGTCCACCTACAATCGGACCTGTATGCAAACCCAGTGGTTTACGTACAACTCTGAATCAGACCCATTGTCAGTCATTTCCTAATACGCTATAGTAAACATCCTATTTCCACCTAGTACAATAATTGTTGCATGAATGTTGAATCAGACAGGTTTTTAGTATCTTGTAAAGAAAGTTCGTTTATTTTAAATAATGTATTAACTAATCTTGTAGGTCAAAGTGTCTTAATATATGCCATTAGCTTGGGAAATGTGAAACAATCTCACACCAAGTATCCATTAATGTGACTGATCAACTGTGAACAGAAGTACAGTACTTTCAAGTAGATCTTTTAAACTGATTTTATCTGCAAATAAATGCTAAAGACAGCAGATAATAGAATCTCATTCCACATTTCAAATAGTTTTCCCATTGTGTATTTTTTTTGGGTACATATTTAATGAAATATTTAAAATATAAAATTTATATTGTAGAAAGTACTTCAAGGTTTCACTAAATAACCTATTACACTTAGTATAGATTACATGGTTAACTAATCCTCCATGTTTCCAATGCATTATCTGAATTCAAGTGGTTTCTTTCCTCAAGTATTAGGTCAGTGAATCTGTTCATATTCATGCATGAAATCATTCTATCTGTGCATTATGCTCAGGAGCCTCTTTAGGGAAATCTACTTGGCATGAATTTTGAGTGGTCTTTTCAATATTAAATTAATATGACTACAGAATCTATTTTAAAGTCATTAAATATCTTTATTACTTTACAATAGCTACTAATTAATGAAATCTTAAAATAAATGCTGACCTTTGATTTCACAAGGCGCGGAAAAGAATAAATGATATATGGTAGTACTTGTTATGATAGACAGAACAGAGGGCAGATTAGTCTCTTTCAAAAAAACATTTAATATAATGTGTGTAGTGAATTATTTAGCCTAATCTTAAGAATGGAATGTGTAATTTGCAAAGTGTTAACACTTCTTGCAATACAAGAAATTAAAAATGCATTTTCAGTGTTTTCAGTTTTTCCAAAGAGGGTTAATAAAGAACTTTACATGTTATTTAAATCCATTCATTCCCAGGGGTTTTAACTGTTTGATACATAAACCCCTTAGTGTTCTTTAGATAAAGTACAAGGGTACAAATTTACTAAGGTTCCTAATCCATTCAACTTTGTGTTTTTTTTCTAAGTGGCATCTCCGGAATTTACTAAACACAAATCTTGGCAGTGTTGTGACTATTCGTATTGAGATACACTGCCGACCACACAAATATGAATCAACAGACCATCGGTACATGACGGGAATTTACTGAGAATTTGTATTCTCAATCACTGCCAACAATAGCTAAACACTGCCGGGAAAGCATGGAATTCACACAGAAATGGAGCTTTCAAATAGACCTGCGTGTTTTTATAGTCATGCACGGATCAGTGAGATCCGTGCATGCTTCTCTAGGCAAATGTGTGTGAAACAGTTAAAAAAAATGCGTGAGGTACCCCTCCTAAGCATAACCAGCCTCGGGCTCTTTGAGCCAGTTCTGGTTATTGAAATATCGGGAGAAAATTGTGCAGGGGTCCCCAGTGTTTATAAAACCAGCACTGGGCTCTTGGTCCAGTCCTGGTTCCAAAAATACAGGGGAAAAAGATGTAGGGTTCCCCCATATTTTTAAAACCATCACCAGGCTCCACTAGCCAGGGAGATAATGTCACAGCCGAGGGACACTTTTATATTGGTCCCTTCGGCCAAGGCACTACCCCCCTAAATAATCACCCCTGGCCGGGGTTCCCTGGGGGAGTGGGGATCCCTTAAATCAAGGGGTCCTCCCCTTCAGGTACCCAAGGGCCAGGGGTGAAGACCAAGGCTGTCTCCGCATCCCTGGGCTGATAGCCTTTAAAAGTGTAAAAAATAGAATATTGTCTTTTGCTGCGAAACTACAAGTCCCAGCAAGCCTCCCCCGCATGCAATTTATTTTTATTTTTTTACTCTTTCACATACTTTTACACAATGAAGCCCTGCACAGATCGCACTGATCCGGCTGGGCTTCATTGTGTTAAGTCCAGCAGTGTATACTATTCTCTACCGTAAAACACTGCCGGCAATACGAATTACACCGATATTGGTGAACTCAAATTGAAAAAACATGGTAGTTTAGTAAATTGCCGTGTTTTTTCTCAAAAAGTTGCAATTTCACACTGCTGATGTCAGCTGAGATTGATCTCGGTTGAAATCGGCAGAAATACGAATAATAGTAAATATACCCAAAGGTATGGTTTAAGAGCAGGGCCACTGAGGGGAGGGGGGTACTAATTACCCAGGCACAGCATTGCTTAATGGGCTTCTCAAGCTGTGGAGGAGGATAAAGTGTCTTTTCCATGTATTTTTCTTAGTGGGCATGGTCACAACCCCTAGACTTGGCATTGCCCCTTGATATTACCTAGGCAGGCTGAATGCATTCACAGCACTGTTTATGAGGAATCAAAAATAGTGCAGAGTATTCTCATTCACTTAGTACACATCACAAAGCACCCAACATCTCTGCAGTTCTAATTGGTGCTGCCTTTGTCTAACAAACTTTTACAGTCTCATATATTTTGGATGCTTCTCAACTAGGGCCGGCCTGACCATTATGCCAATCACGTTGAGCGCCACACTGTGGAGGGTGCCTTTGCCTTCTCTATTTTATATATCTGATTAGCGAGAGCCTGATTGGCTAGCTGTCGGCTTACTGAGAGTTCTCATTCAGCCCACTGCACTCGCTCCCAGGGTGGGGAGATGGGAGCAGGGCCAGTGAGAGTGGAAGCAGGGGGGCTGCTGAAATGCAAATGCTAGGGCTGGAGGTGACAGCAGCCCCAGGGCCCCCACACAGATACAATTAATGGAGAGCACAGCAGCATTTTGTCTCCTGCTTGCCATTTCTCCATGTCAGTTCAGCTGTTCTGCATACAGTGGCCACTATAGAGCTCATATTCGTACACCTGCTTTCTTCTAACACTACCCCCACCACCCTACTATTTAAGTTTCCTTACCATTCAGCTGTGATACCATTAACCTGGAAACCACATTCCCCAGGAGGCAGTGTGGGACCACACCAGTGTATGTTCCTCCACACACACCAGAATATGGACCACTATGGAGAGCACCCCACCAAGATTAAATCCAGCCCCAATCTAAAGTCCACCACCCCAGTGATCTGGGTAATGACAGGGACCATCAGCACAGCAGATGGGAGAAGGACACACTCAGGACATCGCCACTTCGGTATATATATATATATATATATATATATATATGTATAAAATATATATATGTGTATATATATATATATATATATATATATATTTATTAGAGATGTGCGGCTGGCACTCTTCATGTTTTGTGTTTTGGTTTTAATTCCACTTTCATGTTTTGGTTTTGGCTTGGTTTTGCCAAAACCACCCTTTCATATTTCGGTTTTGGTTTTGGATCTGGATGATTTTACAAAAAACATAAAAACAGCTAAAATCACAGAATTTGGGGGTAATTTTGCTCCTACTGTATTATTAACCTCAATAACATTCATTTCCACTAATTCCCAGTCTATTCTGAACACCTCACACCTCACAATATTGTTTTTAGGCCTAAAAGTTGCACCGATTTGGCTGTATGACTAAGCTAAGCGACACAAGTGTGTGGCACAAACACCTGGCCCATCTAGGAGTGGCACTGCAGTTGCAGACACGATGGCAATATTCAAAAACTAGTCCCCAAACAGCACATGGTGCAAAGAAGAAAAAGAGGTGCAATTAGGTAACTTGATGGCCAAGCTAAGTGACACAAGTGTGTGGCACAAACACCTGGCCCATCTAGGAGTGGCACTGCAGTGTCAGGCAGGATGGCACTTTTCAGAAACTAAGCCCAAACAGCACCTCATGCAAAGATGTAGAATATGTGCAATGAGGTAGCTGTATGACTAAGCCAAGCGACACAAATAATTGGCCCATCTAGGAGTGGCACTGCAGTGGCAGACAGGAGGGCAGATATCAAAAAAAGGCCCCAAACAGCACATTATGCAAAGAAGAAAAAAAGTCCACCAAGGTTACTGTATGACTAAGCTAAGCAACATAACTACCTGGCCCATCTAGTAGTGTCACGCAGTGGCTGAATGTCGAGAGTGGCCCGCAATTGTTCAGTCCACTAACCGCATCTCCAGCATGCCCTTGTCAATTTTTAAAAAAATCTGCAATTGGTGGACTTATATGGCAGTACCCCAGGACTAATACAGCAGTACCCCTGGACTCATATGGCAGTGTCAGACAGGATGGCCATTTTCAAAAACTAGGCCTCAAACAGCACCTCATGCAAAGATGTCGAAGAGGTGCAATGAGGTAGCTGTATGACTAAGCCAAGCAACACAAACAATTCCCACTGGAATTATATGTTCAAATCACTGGAATTATACATCCAAATCACTGGAATTATACGTCCAAATCACTGGAATTAAATGGAAAAATCAATGGAATTAGACACCCAAATCCCTGGAATTAAATGGCAGTACCACTGGACATATACTGAAGCGTCAAAGTGTCAGACAGGATGGCAATTTAAAAAAATAGTCCCCAAACAGCACATGATAATAAGAAGAAAAAAAGGTGCAAGATGGAATTGTCCTTGGATCCTCCAACCCACCATTATGTTGTATAAACAGGACAAACATACAAACTAATCATTTCAGCGATAGGGTCAGCCAAATGACTGTGGATGAAATGACTGGTTTGTTTGGGCCCCCACCAAAAAAATAAGCAATCAATCTCTCCTTGCACAAACTGGCTCTAAAGAGGCAAGATGTCGACCTCATCCTCATCCTCTGATTCCTCACCCCTTTCACTGTGTACATCCTCCTCCTCACAGAGTATTAATTCGTCCCCACTGGAATCCACCATCACAGGTTCCTCTGTACTTTCTGGAGGCAATTGCTGGTAAAGGTCTTCCCGGAGGAATTTATAATTAATTTTAATGAACATCATCTTCTCCACATTTTGTGGAAGTAACCTCCTATGCCAATCGCTGATAAGGTGACTGGCTGCCCTAAACACTCTTTTGGAGTACACACTAAAGGGGGGCAACTTAGGTAAAATAAAGCCAGTTTGTGTAAGGGCATCCAAATTGGCTCTTTTTCCTGCCAGTATACATACAGACTGTTTGACATGCCTACTTGGATGCTGTCACTCATATAATCATCCACCATTATTTCAATGATGACACAATTATATGCAGTGACAGTAGACATGTCAGTAATCATTAGCAGGTCCTTCAGTCTGGACCAGATGTCAGCACTCGCTCCTGACTGTCCTGCATCACCGCCAGCGGGTGGGCTAGGAAATATTATCCTTTTCCTTGCAGCCCCAGTGGCAGGAGAAATTGAAGGAGGAGTTGTTGATGGGCCCCGTTCCACTTGACTTGACAATTTTCTCACCAGCAGGTCTTTGAACCTCTGCAGACTTGTGTCTGCTGGAAAGAGAGATACAACGTAGGCTTTAAACTTAGGATCGAGCACGGTGGCCAAAATGTAGTGCTCTGATTTCAACAGATTGACCACCTTTGAATCCTGGCAAAGTGAATGAAAGACTCCATCCACAAGTCCCACACACTTTGCGGAATCGCTCTGTCTTAGCTCCTCCTTCAATTTCTCATGAGGGGAATGACCTGACTCAAGCTGGCAGTGTCTGAACTGACTTCACGTGTGGCAAGTTCGAATGGTTGGAGAACCTTGCACAAGACAAAAATCATTCTCCACTGCACTTGAGTCAGGTGCATTCCCCCTCCTTTGCCTATATCGTAGGTGGATGTATAGGCTTTAATGGCATTTTGCTGCTCCTCCATCCTCTGAAGCATATAGAGTGTTGAATTCCACCTCGTTACCACCTCTTGCTTCAGTTGATTGTAGGGCAGGTTCAGGAGTGTTTGCTGGTGATCCAGTCTTCGGCATGCGATGGCAGAATGTCGAAAGTGGCCCGCAATTTTTCGGGCCACCGACAGCATCTCCTGTACACCTCTGTAATTTTTCAAAAAATTCTGCAACACCAAATTAATTGTATGTGCAAAACATGAGACGTGCTGGAATTTGCCCAGATGTAATGGACGCACAATATTGGTGGCGTTGTCCGATATCACAAATCCCCAGGAGAGTCTAATTGGGGTAAGCCATTCTGCGATGATGTCCCTCAGTTTCCGTAAGAGGTTGACAGCTGTGTGCCTCTTACAGAAAGCTGTGATACATAGCATAGCCTGCCTAGGAACGAGTTGGCGTTTGCAAGATGCTGCTACTGTTGCTGCTGCTGTTGTTGCTGCGGGAGGCCATACATCTACCCAGAGGGCTGTCACAGTCATATAGGGGGTCATTCCAAGTTGAACGCTCGCTGCCAATTTTCACAGCGCAGTGATCAGGTGAAAAAATTGCATTTCTGCACATGCGTATGCCCCGCAATGCACACTCGCGACGTACGGGTACACAGCTCTTTGTGGTTCTGCTCAGGTTCTAGCAAAGTTTTCCTTTGCACTGGTGGCCGCAAGAAGATTGACAGGAAGGGGGCATTACTGGTTGTCAACTGACCATTTTCAGGGAGTGTTTGAAAAAACACAGGCGTGTCTGAAAAAACGCAGGCGTGTCTGGGCGTTCGCTGGGTGGGTGTATGATGTCAAATCCAGACACAAATAGGCTGATGTGATCGCAAGCACTGAGTAGGTTCAGAGATACTCTGAAACTGCACAAACTGTTTTTGTAGAGCTCGGCTGCACATGCGTTCGCACTTCTGCTAAGCTAAAATACACTCCCCAGTGGGCGACGGCATAGCGTTTGCACGGCTGCTAAAACTAGCTAGCGAGCGATCAACTCAGAATGACCCCCATAGTCCTTAGTCTGCCCTGTTCCACTTGTCCACATGTCCGTGGTTAAGTGGACGTTGGATACAGCCGCATTTTGTAGGACACTGGTGAGTCTTTCTAACTTCTTTGTACATTCTCGGTATCGCCTGCCTAGTGAATTGGAACCTAGATGGGATTTAGTACCAGGGACACAATACCTCCATCAATTGTCTTAATCCCACTGCACTAATGGTGGATACCGGATGCACGTCTAACACCAACATAAGTGTCAAGGCCTCAGTTATCCGTTTTGCAACAGGATGACTGTTATACTGTATTTCATCTTCCTCACAAAGGAATGTTGGATAGTCAATTGCTTACTGGAAGTAGTACAAGTGGTCTTCCCGCTTCCCCTCTGGGATGATGATTGACTCCCAGCAGCAACAACAGCAGCGGCAGCAACAGCAGGCGTACCACTCAAGGATCCTCCGGAGGAATCCAGGTTAAAAGAGGACTCCTCAGTCTTGACATTGACATGGCCTGCAGGACTACTGACATTCCTGAGGAGGAAGTTGACATTGAGGGAGTTGGTGGTGTGGCTTGCAGGAGCTTGGGTACAGGAGGAAGAAGGGATTTAGGTGTCAGTGGACTGTTTATGCTCTTACCCAAAGTTTCACAACTTGATATTGACTTATGATGAATGCGCTGCAGGTGATGTATAAGGGAGGATGTTACAAGGTGGTTAACATCCTTACCCCTACTTGTTACAGATTGACAGAGGCAACAATGGCTTGACACCTGTTGTCCGGATTTGTGGAGAAACAATTCCACACCGAAGAGGTGGCTTTTTTGGTATTTTGCCCAGGCATCACAATAGGCTTATTCATCCCACGGACAACAGTCTGCCCCAGTGCCTGGCTTAAACAAACCACATCACCATCAGAATCCTCATTGTCAACTTCCTCCTCAGTGCCAGCAACACCTATATCCTCATCCTGGTGTACTTCAACAGTGACATCTTCAATTTCAATATCAGAAACTGGACTGTGCGTGCTCCTTACAGCACTTGCAGAGGGCATGCAAATGGTGGAAAGAGCCACCTCTTCCCGTCCAGTGTTGGAAAGGTCAGGCATCACAACCGCCGACACACTTGGACTCTCCTTGGGGATTTGTGATACCATCTCAGAACGCACAGTTCTTTTCTGTGCTTTTTCCAGCTTAACTCTTTTAATTTTTCTAGCGAGCGGATGAGGGCTTCCATAGTCATGTGAAGCTGAACCACTAGTCATGAACCTAGGCCAGGGCCTCAGCCGTTCCTTGCCACTCCATGTCGTAAATGGCATATTGGCAAGTTTACGTTTCTCCTCAGACCATTTCAATTTATTTTTTGGGGTCTTTTTATTAAACTTTGGCTTTTTGGATTTTACATCCCTTCTACTATCACATTGGGCATCAGCCTTGGCAGATGATGTTGATGGCATGTCATCATATATGTCATGGCTAGTGGAAGCAGCTTCAGCACTTGGAGAAAGTGGTTCTTGATCTTTCCCTATTTTATCCTCCAAATTTTTGTACTCCATTATTTTTCTGGAGTTATATAACACAATATGCTGCACAGGAGAGTGTACCCCTACACCTCACAGGGCAAACCCTGTAAAAAACATTTGGATCAAATATTAATAACCCCTTTATTTGAAGTAAATAATATACAGCACACGACAGCACCACCAAACTTATATGGCAGAACCTCTGGACTGGAGTTATACAGAATTATATGGATTTCTATGGAATTATACGGCAAGATAACTGGAATTATACAGCCGTATCACGGGAATTATATGGCAATATCACTGGAATTATACGGCAATATCACAGGAATTATACGGTAGTATCACTGGAATTATATGGCAGTATCACAGGAATTATACACCAGTATTCCAAGAATTATATGGCAATATCACAGGAATTATACACAAGTATTCCTAGAATTATACTGCAATATCACAGGAATTATACGGCAATATCACAGGAATTATACGCCAGTATTCCGAGAATTATACGGCAATATCACAGGAATTATACGACAGTATCATGGGAATTATATGGCAATATTACAGCAATTATACGGCAATATCACAGGAATTATATGACAATATCATAGGAATTATACGCCAGTATTCCGAGAATTATATGGCAATATCAGAGGAATTATACACCAGTATCACGGTTATTATATGGCAATATCACAGGAATTATAAGGCAATATCACAGGAAGTATACGCCAGTATCACAGGAATTATATGGCAATATCACAGGAATTATACGGCAATATCACAGAAATTATACACCAGTATCACAGGAATTATACGCCAGTATTCCAAGAATTATACGCCAATGTCACAGGAATTATATGCCAGTATTCTGAGAATTATATGGCAATATCACAGGAATTATACGGCAATATCATAGGAATTATATGCCAGTACTCCGAGAATTATACAGCAATATCACAGGAATTATACTCCAGTATCACAGGAATCATACGGCAATATCACAGGAATTATACGCCAGTATTCCAAGAATTATATGGCAATGTCGCAGGAATTATATGCCAGTATTCCGAGAATTTTACGGCAATATCACAGGAATTATACGGCAATATCATAGGAATTATACGCCAGTATTCCAGGAATTATACAGCAATATCACAGGAATTATACGTCAGTATCACGAGAATTATATGGCAATATCACAGGAATTATACGCCAGTATTCCAAGAATTATACGGCAATATCACACGAATTATATGCCAGTATTCCGAGAATTATATGGCAATGTCATAGGATTTATATGCCAGTATTCTGAGAATTATACAACAGTATCACAGGAATTATACGGCAGTATCATGGTAATTATATGGCAATATCACTGGAATTATACGGCAATATCACAGGAATTATACGCCAGTATCCCGAGAATTATACGGCAATATCACTGTAATTATATGCCAGTATCACAGGAATTATACGTCAATATCACGGGAATTATACGGCAAAATCACTAGTATTATACACCAGTAACACTGGATATATGGCAGCAGAGGACACCACCACTGTGCTGATCACTAGAATGATGCTGCACAAGAGAGACACTACCCCTGGTCTGATGCAAGACAACACAGCAAAACTGCAAGGGACTTATACAGCAGCACTGGGGACATATAGCATCAGAGGACACCACCACTGTGACTGGTCACTGGACTGATGCTGCACAAGAGAGACACTACCCTTGGTCTGATGCAAGAAAACACAGCAAAACTGCAAGGGACTTATACAGCAGCCAGCAGCACTGGGGACATATAGCAGCAGAGGACACCAACACTGTGACTGGCTGGACTGATACAGCATAAAACACTAACTACACTGGACTGATAAGCACAAGACAGCACTAGAATCGCCACCCCACTTTCCTGCCCCCACACAGACACTGAGGACGGAGACACGTCCTCTCACTACACTCTCCGAGACTGGAGTGAAAATGGCCTCGACGTGCAGCTCATTATATGGAATCCAAATTCCGCGAAAATCCGACAGTGGGATGATGATGTTTTGCCTCATTCTGGTTTCCGAGTCAGGCTGGAAAACCCGAGCCTGACTCGGAACCAGACTCAAACGGTAAAGTCCAGTAGGGTTAGGTCCTCAGAGAACTGAACCCGCTCATCCCTAATATATATATATATATATATATATATATATATAAATATATATGTATGTAAATTATATTGTTATGTTGATAGGGTTCCCCACAAGTTTGTTGCCCAAATGCCTCCATGTACCATAATCCAGCCCAGACTCCCTCAGTCCCAGTCACATGGAGACTGGCATCCTAATGCTGCTGGCTGTGGATTGCTGTTTCCTGGTATACATTTATGCTTTTCCCACTTACTTATTGAAGTGCTCTCCTAGAAGATGTGGTAGTGGGGACAGGCACCAGTGTTATATGGTGTTTGTGATGTCCTTTATCCATGTGCTCTATTGCCTCTTTTATATGCACAGTAATTGGTTGCTTCATTCTGTTCTTGACATCTACAGGTGTCACTCACTTACTGAGGGAGCTCTACAGATCTGAGTAAAGAACTCTTGTTCCTGAAGTTGACTTTGTCATTTTGCAGTTTGGAGACTGGTTCATCTTATTAGCCATATACAGGCAGTGCTTACTTCTTCAGTGGTTTATCTGTCATAGTAGTTACTGTTCAGTCTTGGAGTTGTTACTAATTTCAGACAATTAATATGAATCAGGAGCACTACATGTGGTGTAATGTTAATAAGATTGTGCTACTGTGTGGCATTATTTGAAAAAGAGGTGCTATTGTATGGCCATACCCCTTAATTGTGAGACCACACCCTTTATATAGTTTATCCCATCAAGGGGTGCCAAAATATATATTCACTTACCAAAAACATAAAGCTAGGACCAGCCCTGCTCCCACTTATAATGATTTATTAACAAAATCTTAAAATTACCATATCAATAAACCCCCATTTTAACTGTGCCAATAATTTCATCTCAAGACAAGGCTTTTAATAATCATATATCTAACACTTTCACACCTTGGAATACATTAGAGTAAGGGGCATTAATTGGACTTTTTCTAACCATCTAAATGTTTAAATACTGGGAACACTGTTGCATTATACAGTTATTAAGGTAACCTTAGATGGCCAACTCACAACCTTAGCAATCATCTATGGCTTTATTTTTTTCCCAATTCTTCCACAAATTGGAGGAACATTCATAGGAACAAGTAAGTACAGCTCTGGGTTGCTGAATGTGGTTCTGTAGATCCCTTCTAATCATATCTGTTGTGGCTACTAAAGGGCAATTCCACTGGTAATGGAATTACCTATTTACAATGAAACAATTGCCATCACTAATGTGAACAAATCATAATAACCCAACAGCCCACAATAATCCCATAAATATACTATCAAAATGAATTTATAGATAGCCCACAAAACAATAATTAGAATACATTAAAGAGCATTCTTGTATATGACTGTATCTCATAGGAAAAGGTCTTATCAAACTGTTGCAAATTCCATAAATAGAGAATAAAAACAAAAATTCTACCTATTGCATTTGCTCAGACCCAAAGATTCAACAATCCTATTTACAAAATTCAAAATTCTCATTGCTTCTGGACTTCTCACCATATGGAGGTTGTGTCTGTCTTTAACCTTTGTCTCAATTTTTTTTTTAAATTCCCAATTCAGAGTCATTGGTAGGGATCTCCAGAAGCCTTACATAAATAAATGTTTATTGAAATACTTATCTGGAAAACTTTTCAAGTTACCTATTGTACTCCAGTGTAAAATATGCCCTCTTGAAACGTTATATGCTAAAATATAATTGATTCCTAAATTGGGATTAAATTGATTGATAGATTGATGTCTTCCATAATGAATACATTCTAATCTGGATATATAGTTATACTAGCTAGAGAAACCATCAACTGCATCAGATTAACACAGTCAAATCCAACCTAAGTCGCATGGAGCATCTTAAACCAAATGGTGAAATAAGGTTTGGTGTACGAGAACACATCTGTAGTTGATAAAAAGTGAGATAAAAAGGACTATACATCTTGGCATAGTCATGCCTTTTTAGGCACGACTGTGTGCGTGTCTATGGCACGCATCTTAGACGCACATGCACTCTAACTGCAGTGAATGGAGAGGCTAAATATGCAGCTCGGAGCAGCTAGGCATGGGCATGCCTAGCCACTCCAAAAGTGCCTGTCCATTGCAGATGCAGCCATGATGAGCGTGGCTACATCTGCATTCTAGACTTGTTGACAGATGTTTTCATTTTATTAGTTCATGGCTCAAGATTTATTATCACCTTATTGGAATTGTTTTTACTCATTTCTCACTTTTGTACCCCTCTTCAGTTAATATGCACAACAAAATTATGTAATCCTCTCCTCCATTGTTTTGATTTATTTTGAGAGCAGTAAATAAATATATTAAAATATTCTATTATGCCTTTGCATTTTATCAACATTTTCTATTAAATGGAAATTATATACCTATTTCAATTACTGCATTCTGTATGCAAAATAATTGCACAGATGCATATCAGACTGATACTGCTGCATACAAAACTACAGTATTCAACATATGATTATTCCTAAATAGAAATTATTATGTAAATGTATTAAAAAACAAGTTGTAAGTATAAGGGACAGATGTCTTCTTGATGGAAAGTTTGATAGCAAACGAATCTACAACTCCCAAATCGCAATGTGTTAATTACAAGAAGGCATCTGGTGTACAAATTTAAGCTAGGAAAAAGATGAGTTAGGTATAATATGGTATGACTAAAAAAATATTTGTTTTTGTTTGAATTTTGGCAATAAAAAAAAATCATTATATTGACTGGTCCATGACACAATAGCAGCATTTTCAGATTTTAATTATACGGTTTCAAAACTACTTTATTTTTATTTTTCAATAACATTGGTAAACTACTGTATATTGAGTTAATTTCTCTAATGAGGCAGGAAGGATTTAAATAATTTACAAACTATTAAATACTTTTTGATATTCCTCATTTCTGGTTACTGAAAAGGTACTGCTTCACCAGTCATTGGCATGGTTTAGGTGAGTCAAAAATATGGCTTATTTTTCCCCAAGTACAGACAAATAGTACATATCTTAAATATATCCCTGCACCTAACCCGAGAGCAGCTCTTCCCCTTGTGATAGTGTTGCTGTATTTAATTAAAACATAAGAAAATAGTGAATAAATAAAAAAATGAAAAGAAAAATTCACAAACACTTAATTTCTTTAAAATCCTAAAATGTTTTATTTTTTTTTGTTATATAACTACTCACGAAATATTATATTAAATGTAAGGATAATGCAACTGCTTTAGAGTTCCATGACATTTACAAAATCACTCTGCTTGAGTCCCATGCTTGTATATGGTCATATATCTCTCTAGTAAGTATTTATATCCTCACAGACTGAATCTGGCTTCACTGACACTGAGCTGGTTGGTGGATTTTACCAGGGGAGGGGGGAAGGCTGCAGTCCTGCAGCCCATAGGTACAATCCTCAACTGATTGTAATCCAGTTGCAAATAAATATATATATATATATATATATATATATTGTAACACTGTAGGGGTGCAAGGTGCCTTTTCCTGGGGAATATGGCAGCACGCAGCAGCTGAGGAACAACACAAGTCCAGTTTCTGGTACAACTGACCCCGGCCAGTTTTATTGAAACAGAAAATAAAACAAACCCCAAAATAAAAATACCTTGCCTGTCCGGCACTAACTAAACATAAGATGTTCCTAACTGTCACTAAACAAAACACAGAGTTCTTCAGTACATACTGTATAGCTTACTTGCATCAGAAAGCGTGTCTCTCACACACAGATCCTGCAGCCTTCCCAGGCAGTCTCCCATACTAATCAGGTTAGAAGCACTATATCACTCTTACACAGCTGAAACCCTGATTAGCCCTCTGTGAGGCCAAAGACCCGAACTGGGCCCAATGTCTAGAACTCACCTTATCTCTCTCTCAGAGCCTTTACCCAGCTTTTACAGCAAACTGAAAAGGTTCAGACAAAACAAAAAGCATTTTTCCTAGAAGTTAACATTTTCTAAAACATGTAAGACAAGAACCTGGGACAAATATACCTGCCCTCAAACACTATCCCAGTGTTCTTGTCACATATCCCCCTCCCCTGTTTCGACCTAGGGGCCGGAACACTTGTAGCCCCCAAACAGAAGATGCGAGACAATGCATCTGCGTTGGCCAATTGTGTTCCCGGTCTATGTTCGACAGTAAACTTAAAGTCCTGCAACGCTAGAAACCATCTAGTTACACAAGCATTCTTGCCTCTATTTACATACATCCATTTTAAAGGGGCATGGTCTGTCACTAGTCTGAATTGTCTACCCAAGAGGTAATATCTCAAGGTATCTAGTGCCCACTTAATGGCCAAAGCCTCCTTTTCCACAATGGCATACCTTTTTTCATGCTCATTGAGTTTCCTACTCAAATAAATGATAGGGTGTTCGTCCCCATCTCTGGTTTGGGACAGCACAGCACCTATCCCTACCTCTGAGGCATCTGTCTGTACCACAAATTCTATTGAAAAATCTGGTGTTATCAACACCGGTTGTGAACACAAAGCCACTTTTAATGCTTGGAACGCCTTTTCTGCATCAGGGTTCCATTTCACCACATTTGACTGCTTCCCTTTGGTAAGGTCTGACAACGGCACCGCTGTGGTCGCAAAATTAGGAATAAACCGTCTATAGTACCCAGTAATTCCCAAAAAAGCCCTTACCTGTTTTTTATTCACTGGACGAGGCCAGTTTTGAATAGCATCAACTTTATTCAATTGGGGCCTAATCAGACCTCTGCCTATGGTGAAGCCCAAGTATTTGACCTCCTCCATTGCGAGGCAGCACTTCTTTGGGTTAGCAGTTAACCCTGCCTCTCTGATTGAGTCCAGTACTGCTTGTACTTTAACCAAATGTGACCCCCAGTCTGTACTGTGAATTACCACATCATCCAAATAGGCAGCTGCATATTTTCTATGGGGCCTCAAAATTTTATCCATCGCCCGTTGAAAGGTTGCTGGAGCCCCATGCAACCCAAAGGGTAACATCTTATACTGGTACAGCCCCTCCGGAACCGAAAAGGCTGTTTTTTCTTTGGCGCTATCAGATAAAGGTATTTGCCAGTAACCTTTGGTCAGGTCCAATGTGGTGAGAAACCTGGCTGTTCCCAGCCTTTCTACAAGCTCATCCACACGGGGCATGGGGTATGCGTCAAACTTGGACACCTCATTTAACTTACGAAAGTCATTACAGAAGCGTATGCTACCGTCGGGCTTCGGGATGAGCACTATGGGACTGGACCACTCACTGTTAGACTCCTCTATGACTCCAAGTTCTAACATGGTTTTAACTTCCTTAGAAATAGCTTCTCGCTGAGCTTCAGGAATCCTATATGGCTTTAAATGAACCCTGACCCCTGGTTCTGTGACAATGTCATGTTTTATTATGGTCGTTCGGCCAGGCAGCTCTGAAAATACCTCCCTATTTTGGATGAGAAATTCTTTAACCTGATTGTTCTGATCAGCTGATAATGTCTCTGACACCTTCACTGCGGGAAGCAACCGGGGTGAAGACACCGAAGGGCAAGGCTCCGCTGACAGAGACAACCTATCTTTCCAGGGTTTGATTAAGTTAACATGGTAGATCTGTTCGGGTTTTCTCTTTCCCGGCTGGTATACTTTGTAATTAACCTCATTCACTTTTTCCCTAATCTCAAATGGACCCTGCCATTTAGCTAGGAATTTGCTTTCCACAGTGGGTACCAAAACAAGAACTCTATCTCCAGGAGCAAATTCCCGTATCTTGGCACTCCGGTTATAGACCCTCTGTTGAGCACTTTGGGCCTGTTCCATGTGCTCTCTGACAACAGGTACCACGGCTGCAATCCTATCCTGCATTTGTGTTACATGCTCAATAACGCTTCTATAAGGAGTGGGCTGTCCTTCCCACGTCTCTTTGGCAACATCCAACAGCCCTCTGGGGTGTCTACCATACAACAAATCAAATGGAGAAAACCCCGTAGAGGACTGAGGAACTTCTCTGATGGCCATTAACAAGTAGGGCAACAAACAATCCCAGTTTTTCCCATCTCTCTCAACAACCTTTTTTAACATACTTTTTAATGTTTTATTAAACCTTTCCACCAACCCGTCAGTTTGGGGATGGTAGATGGACGTCCTGAGGTGAGTGACCTTAAATAACTTGCACAATTCTTTCATGATCCTTGACATAAATGGAGTACCTTGGTCAGTCAAAATTTCTTTTGGTATTCCCACTCTACTAAATACCTGCACCAGCTCCCTAGCTATTGCCTTGGTTGTGATAGTGCGTAAAGGGACAGCCTCAGGATATCGAGTGGCATAGTCCATAATTACCAGGATATACTGATGGCCCCGAGCAGACTTTAACAAGGGCCCCACGAGATCCATGGCTATTCTGTCAAACGGGACCTCTATAATAGGCATGGGAACTAGTGGGCTCCTGAAATGGGGTCTAGGGGCATGATACTGGCATTCAGGACAGGAAGAACAATATTCAGACACTTCTTTATAAACCCCTGGCCAAAAGAACCTTTGTAAAACTCTTTCAGTGGTTTTTTCTGCCCCTAAATGTCCTGCGGTAACGTGACTATGAGCTAAATCTAGTACCGTTCTCCGATAAGGCTGGGGAACTACCAGCTGTTCCACCACATCCTCACTCCTTTTGACAATGTGGTACAAGAGCTCATTACAGATGGCCATGTGGGGATACGTAACCCTGTCACCTGGTACCACAGGTTCCCCATTAACAATCTTAACATTCTCTCTAGCCTTTATTAAGGTAGGATCCTTTAACTGTTCAGACGCAAACAGATCCTTCTTTACCTCCAGGTCAGGCACGCTTTCAGTTCTAACTACTATGTCTCTGTTCCCGGCAAGAGGGTCCTCACTGGACTCCCCATCTGTCACTTCCCCAGCCAAACTAGCAAAAGGCAAAGGGCCAGAAAGTTCCGAAGACCCACGTACATCCATAAAATCACTGGTATTATCAACTGGCTTTTTACTTCTCACATCTGTTGATAACCGTGATTCCCACAGTTTCCAAAAATGAGGAAAATCCCTCCCTATTATGGCCTCATGCACCAAGGTAGGGACCAGTCCCACTTTAACCATTGCTGACCCACAACAAGTTTCTATATTCACCTCAGCAGTGGCATAATGTTGGGTATCCCCATGTATGCAAGTTACCCCAATAGGTATTTGCTGGACCTTTAAGGGGTTCACTAACCCAGCTTTCACGAGGGTAACTAAACTTCCTGAATCTAGCAAGGCCTCTACCCGGTTACCTTCTAAGAACACATCACACATTTGTTTTTCCAGCTCAGGTGAAGGTACCACAGTACAGGCTAACCTAGCAAAGAAAGACATTCTGCGACATTCAAAGGCAGCATCACATTGCATGGGTTCTTGCGTGACTGGGCAATTGGCAATAACATGACCTGGCATACCACACCTAAAACATTTAACCACACGATTATCAACCCATTTGGGCAGCATAGACCGTTCTAGCCCCATTGGCCTGTTTCCAGGGCCAGTGTTTACAGTCTCTCCAGCCTTGCGTTCTCTTAACCGCCCAGCAACGTTTTCCCACGGAACAGTCTTACCAGTCTTTACTGAAGGGCGCTGTCGAGGATCTATGGGTTGCTGGGTGGTCATCAGTAGTTCCTCTGCTGCCAAATACCTCTCTACCATGTCCACTAATTGGTCAGCAGTACCCGGGTTTCCATGGCTCACCCACTTGCGCAGGACCATGGGCAAAGATCTCAAGTAGCGGTCCATGACGACTCTTTCCACCATCTGGGGACCAGTTAATGTCTCTGGCTGTAGCCATTTTTTTGTTAGCTGAATAAGGTCGTGCATCTGGGAGCGCGGAGGCTTCTCCATGGCGTACAGCCAACGGTGCACCCGTTGTGCTCGTACTGACAGCGTGACTCCCAGGCGGGTCAGGATCTCAGTCTTTAGTTTATCATAGTCCCGAGCCTCAGCAGGGCTTAAATCAAAGTAAGCTTTTTGGGGCTCACCTGACAGGAAAGGTGCCAGCAGACTGGCCCACTGTGCTTTCGGCCAGTTCTCACGCTCGGCAGTCCTTTCAAACGTGGTCAGATAGGCCTCCACATCATCAGCCTCTGTCATTTTCTGCAGGAAGTGACTGGCTCGTATAGAACTAGAGCTGGTTGGAGCACTGACGGCCACATCTCCAACCCGAGCTGCAAGTCTCTGCACCACTTCTGCTAAGGCCTCTCTATCCTGACGCTGTTGCCTGTAAAGTTCATCAACAACTGCCAGCTGTTGTCTCTTATTTTCCTCCATTGCCACCTGCTGCTGTCTTATATTTTCCTCCATTGCCACCTGCTGCTGTCTGTTGGCCTCCTGCTGTAGTCTCCAATTTTCCTCCATTGCCACCTGCTGCTGTCGGTTGGCCTCCTGCTGAGCCGCTGTAGCTTGCAGCAAGGCTTTAAGCAGATCCTCCATGTCAACAGATTTTTCAGGCGGCTTTGCAGCTGCTTTCACCCAGGACATATATCAAACCCTCAGGGGTGAGTCTCAGTAACTTCACACTGGGCTGTATCTGCATAAACCACCGTTTTCTGCAGGCCTCACAAAGCTGCTGCTTTCACTTATGCGCAGAACGGCCTGCTCGCATTCTCCACCAAGTTGTAACACTGTAGGGGTGCAAGGTGCCTTTTCCTGGGGAATATGGCAGCACGCAGCAGCTGAGGAACAACACAAGTCCAGTTTCTGGTACAACTGACCCCGGCCAGTTTTATTGAAACAGAAAATAAAACAAACCCCAAAATAAAAATACCTTGCCTGTCCGGCACTAACTAAACATAAGATGTTCCTAACTGTCACTAAACAAAACACAGAGTTCTTCAGTACATACATTATAGCTTACTTGCATCAGAAAGCGTGTCTCTCACACACAGATCCTGCAGCCTTCCCAGGCAGTCTCCCATACTAATCAGGTTAGAAGCACTATATCACTCTTACACTGCTGAAACCCTGATTAGCCCTCTGTGAGGCCAAAGACCCGAACTGGGCCCAATGTCTAGAACTCGCCTTATCTCTCTCTCAGAGCCTTTACCCAGCTTTTACAGCAAACTGAAAAGGTTCAGACAAAACAAAAAGCATTTTTCCTAGAAGTTAACATTTTCTAAAACATGTAAGACAAGAACCTGGGACAAATATACCTGCCCTCAAACACTATCCCAGTGTTCTTGTCACAATATATATTTATTTTTTCATTTTAAGTTCAGATATCAACACTTCAAACTGTACTTTCTCCCAGACTGGATTCCATGATGCATCAAACTTCCCATCTTTCCAGGTGTGATCTGTGACCACAAATCATGGGACTTGCTTGATTTTAGAACTTTGACAGACCTAATATTTGTACAAAAGGCACCTTTTAATTATACTTTTATAAGATATTTCCATTTTTTTAAGCCTGTGTAACACATAATATTTAAATTTGGAAAATAAATAATCTCTGTCAAAAATATTTGATCATATGAAGCTAAACTATTTATTTTAATGTGTGCAGACCTTCCTTGTTGTGGCTATTTTTCAATATTTAAAGTATGTGACATAAACTGTGTCTAGCAGCATTTAGGAGAAAAGTGGAGATCAAAATATTTGAGATTTTACATAAACTTTTTTTGTAATATTATACACAGTTTCAGTTATAGTTTTTTTCAAAGAGCTAGTACTGTCACAAGAAAAAGATGTACTCAAAATAAATTGTATTATTCAGAAAACAGTATTACATGCCACTTCTATTATAAAAAATAATAAATGTATGTAGACAAGTGTATAGTATATGATGAATTGTTATATAGGAAAAAGACAATAGGGTTATAATATCTCATATGCTAATTCAATAAATATGTCAGTATTATGCAAGCCAAAATCATGCCAATTGAGTGACAGGATCAGTGTTCAATTTTACAAAAATCTATGGCCACATTGAATGAGATATGGCAATTCACCACATGAGCTGAGCGTCTTACTTGCTGTCTGACAGGGGCAAATTAGTGAAGCTGAAAGATCTCCTATAGTGCTCACATTCATACTGCATGTACCAGTGTTGCTGACAATATGCCATTCAACTTTATTAGATACAGAACATTTGAATAATAAGACAAAATTCAGGAATTTATCAGATGCCTTCAATAACTCATATAGTACTGCCCTTAGCAGCTCTTGGCCTTTCTGGTGTACAAAATTGGTATAGTGACATTGTACTGCTGCTTTAAATTAGTAAAAATGCTTTTGACTACATATGGACCAGCACCAAGTGGGTTGAATTCAGCTAGTTACCACACTTGAACGATGTAAAAAACAATGTGATGGTTGTTCCAATTTCACTTCCAATCGTACAATCCCAGAACATACTGTATGATTTGAAGCATACACATTATGCAATATTTGAACTGATGACACATTGTATTGTGTCTAGGGATTGTATCCAACTAATTGTTGCTCTTGTAATTATTATGTATAACAGTGCCGAACATTACAGTCCAAAATGTTCTGTGGTCCTGCGTATTTACAGCAAATGTGCACCACATTTTACAGTACATCACATCATCAAATCTGACGTGCAGCACATCAGATGGGGCAATGTGATGAATGATGTGTTAAAAAGATTGTGTACACACTATGTTGGTCATGCAGATTGATAGAAACTACAATAAGTGCACAATATATCACATAGTGTTTACCCAGATTAAGAAGGTGACTATGCTTGCTTATGACACCTAAATACATTATAGACATATCCAGCTTAGAGATGAGCGCCTGAAATTTTTCGGGTTTTGTGTTTTGGTTTTGGGTTCGGTTCCGCGGCCGTGTTTTGGGTTCGAACGCGTTTTGGCAAAACCTCACCGAATTTTTTTTGTCGGATTCGGGTGTGTTTTGGATTCGGGTGTTTTTTTCAAAAAACACTAAAAAACAGCTTAAATCATAGAATTTGGGGGTCATTTTGATCCCAAAGTATTATTAACCTCAAAAACCATAATTTACACTCATTTTCAGTCTATTCTGAATACCTCACACCTCACAATATTATTTTTAGTCCTAAAATTTGCACCGAGGTCGCTGTGTGAGTAAGATAAGCGACCCTAGTGGCCGACACAAACACCGGGCCCATCTAGGAGTGGCACTGCAGTGTCACGCAGGATGGCCCTTCCAAAAAACCCTCCCCAAACAGCACATGACGCAAAGAAAAAAAGAGGCGCAATGAGGTAGCTGTGTGAGTAAGATTAGCGACCCTAGTGGCCGACACAAACACCGGGCCCATCTAGGAGTGGCACTGCAGTGTCACGCAGGATGGCCCTTCCAAAAAACCCTCCCCAAACAGCACATGACGCAAAGAAAAAAAGAGGCGCAATGAGGTAGCTGTGTGAGTAAGATTAGCGACCCTAGTGGCCGACACAAACACCGGGCCCATCTAGGAGTGGCACTGCAGTGTCACGCAGGATGTCCCTTCCAAAAAACCCTCCCCAAACAGCACATGACGCAAAGAAAAAAAGAGGCGCAATGAGGTAGCTGTGTGAGTAAGATTAGCGACCCTAGTGGCCGACACAAACACCGGGCCCATCTAGGAGTGGCACTGCAGTGTCACGCAGGATTGCCCTTCCAAAAAACCCTCCCCAAACAGCACATGACGCAAAGAAAAAAAGAGGCGCAATGAGGTAGCTGTGTGAGTAAGATTAGCGACCCTAGTGGCCGACACAAACACCGGGCCCATCTAGGAGTGGCACTGCAGTGTCACGCAGGATGTCCCTTCCAAAAAACCCTCCCCAAACAGCACATGACGCAAAGAAAAAAAGAGGCGCAATGAGGTAGCTGTGTGAGTAAGATTAGCGACCCTAGTGGCCGACACAAACACCGGGCCCATCTAGGAGTGGCACTGCAGTGTCACGCAGGATGGCCCTTCCAAAAAACCCTCCCCAAACAGCACATGACGCAAAGAAAAAAAGAGGCGCAATGAGGTAGCTGTGTGAGTAAGATTAGCGACCCTAGTGGCCGACACAAACACCGGGCCCATCTAGGAGTGGCACTGCAGTGTCACGCAGGATGTCCCTTCCAAAAAACCCTCCCCAAACAGCACATGACGCAAAGAAAAAAAGAGGCTTTTTACTGATATTTGGTGTTTTGGATTTGACATGCTCTGTACTATGACATTGGGCATCGGCCTTGGCAGACGACGTTGCTGGCATTTCATCGTCTCGGCCATGACTAGTGGCAGCAGCTTCAGCACGAGGTGGAAGTGGATCTTGATCTTTCCCTAATTTTGGAACCTCAACATTTTTGTTCTCCATATTTTAATAGGCACAACTAAAAGGCACCTCAGGTAAACAATGGAGATGGATGGATTGGATACTAGTATACAATTATGGACGGGCTGCCGAGTGCCGACACAGAGGTAGCCACAGCCGTGAACTACCGCACTGTACTGTGTCTGCTGCTAATATATAGACTGGTTGATAAAGAGATAGTATACTCGTAACTAGTATGTATGTATAAAGAAAGAAAAAAAAACCACGGTTAGGTGGTATATACAATTATGGACGGGCTGCCGAGTGCCGACACAGAGGTAGCCACAGCCGTGAACTACCGCACTGTACTGTGTCTGCTGCTAATATATAGACTGGTTGATAAAGAGATAGTATACTCGTAACTAGTATGTATGTATAAAGAAAAAAAAAAAAACCACGGTTAGGTGGTATATACAATTATGGACGGGCTGCCGAGTGCCGACACAGAGGTAGCCACAGCCGTGAACTACCGCACTGTACTGTGTCTGCTGCTAATATATAGACTGGTTGATAAAGAGATAGTATACTCGTAACTAGTATGTATGTATAAAGAAAGAAAAAAAAACCACGGTTAGGTGGTATATACAATTATGGACGGGCTGCCGAGTGCCGACACAGAGGTAGCCACAGCCGTGAACTACCGCACTGTACTGTGTCTGCTGCTAATATATAGACTGGTTGATAAAGAGATAGTATACTCGTAACTAGTATGTATGTATAAAGAAAGAAAAAAAAACCACGGTTAGGTGGTATATACAATTATGGACGGGCTGCCGAGTGCCGACACAGAGGTAGCCACAGCCGTGAACTACCGCACTGTACTGTGTCTGCTGCTAATATATAGACTGGTTGATAAAGAGATAGTATACTCGTAACTAGTATGTATGTATAAAGAAAGAAAAAAAAACCACGGTTAGGTGGTATATACAATTATGGACGGGCTGCCGAGTGCCGACACAGAGGTAGCCACAGCCGTGAACTACCGCACTGTACTGTGTCTGCTGCTAATATAGACTGGTTGATAAAGAGATAGTATACTACTAATATTATATATACTGGTGGTCAGGTCACTGGTCACTAGTCACACTGGCAGTGGCACTCCTGCAGCAAAAGTGTGCACTGTTTAATTTTAATATAATATTATGTACTCCTGGCTCCTGCTATAACCTATAACTGGCACTGCAGTAGTGCTCCCCAGTCTCCCCCACAATTATAAGCTGTGTGAGCTGAGCAGTCAGACAGATATATAATATATATAGATGGTGCAGCACACTGGCCTGAGCCTGAGCAGTGCACACAGATATGGTATGTGACTGACTGAGTCACTGTGTGTATCGCTTTTTTCAGGCAGAGAATGGATATATTAAATAAACTGCACTGTGTGTCTGGTGGTCACTCACTATATAATATATTATGTACTCCTGGCTCCTGCTATAACCTATAACTGGCACTGCAGTAGTGCTCCCCAGTCTCCCCCACAATTATAAGCTGTGTGAGCTGAGCAGTCAGACAGATATATATAATATTATATATAGATAATAGATGATGCAGCACACTGGCCTGAGCCTGAGCAGTGCACACAGATATGGTATGTGACTGAGTCACTGTGTGCTGTGTATCGCTTTTTTCAGGCAGAGAACGGATTATAAAGTAAACTGCACTGTCCTCACTAGTAAACTCTCTCCACTCAGTCTCTACACTTCTACAGTAACAGTACTCCTCCTAGTCAGCTCCAGTAAATCTCTCTCAGTCTCTTATAATCTAAATGGAGAGGACGCCAGCCACGTCCTCTCCCTATCAATCTCAATGCACGTGTGAAAATGGCGGCGACGCGCGGCTCCTTATATAGAATCCGAGTCTCGCGATAGAATCCGAGCCTCGCGAGAATCCGACAGCGTCATGATGACGTTCGGGCGCGCTCGGGTTAACCGAGCAAGGCGGGAAGATCCGAGTCGCTCGGACCCGTGAAAAAAAACATGAAGTTCTGGCGGGTTCGGATTCAGAGAAACCGAACCCGCTCATCTCTACTCCAGCTGCCTGTTACTCTACCATCATTTCTTTCATCCTTATATATTTCTCCAAAGAGGTTATTTACTCAACATTTTTGATGTTAGTTTTACAGTTAGTCTATTCTAGCTCAGAGTACAAAGTTCTAAAAAAACAGGTAAGTAGGAAAAAGTTCAGACAGAGGAGTATATGAGAGTCAATGATATTAAAGTTTTTATAGCAAATTAAAAATAAAAACTTTTTGCAAAGAAAAAAACAAACAGGAATTTATGCATAATGAACCCTAGAATTCGTGGTTTACTCCTTTCTACAATTAAAAAAATTACATATTTGTATTTATTCTTTGCTGTGTAAAATACAGTACCTTAATGGCAAACTGTAAATTGCAATTTGACAAGGACATAAAGATATTTATTGTGAATTACTTTAAGCTGCTTGTTACAAAGTTACTAAGATCTAATCAAATTAAAAAAAGCATTTAATTAAATAATGTTCTGGCTCAAACATGACATTTATTTTCATTCTTTATGCAATTAAATTAATGGTGGATTTTCACCTTTTAATTAAATTATAACGTATATACAATGGCCTTAATCCTAGAAAACTGTATTTGGAAGTATTTCAGTATAATAGGTGTCAAGAGCCAACATGTCTTAGTGTTACCTAGCACATATCCGATAAAAACCACACCGACTACATCTTACAATAGTGTACAGTGGAGACAGCCTGTTTAGTACATGTCAATACTTATCAATTATTTACACTATGTTTCAAATGATGAGTATAATTGCTGAGCACAAGACCAAGTGAATGTATTAAGGATGTCTGACAAGGACTTATGGGAGAGGAAGTGGCTCAGTTGATTACAAAATCCAATTGTGGCAAAAAGTCTGCAGCTGAAAAGCTTGGTTTTATTTCTATGGCAGTAATGAACATTGGTCATTAAGAAAGTCTAAATATTAAAATGTTAATTGCATGGGGAGAATAATACTGTTTCCTGATAAAATATTTGTCTTTTAATTTATAACAATCACAATTCAATATAATGTGATTAAAAATAACAGCATAGTGCTACTTCTACTGCCAAGGAAACGAAACATTTTAAATCAATGCAATCCTTTTTAGATTTTTAGATTTGTTATTTGAAGATACATTTACAGTAACTCCTTTAGGAACAAATCATGATTTCCATGTAATACTGTAATACTGTAAGTGGTTATAGCACAAATATAATTTAATACTTGATAAAAAAAACACTGTCATAGATACCATGCATGCATACCGAACCCCATAAAGTGCACTAAACTGCAAATTGAATCATAAGGATTGCAGGATAGCACTGCCCTCCAGAAGCAGTGACAGGTTTAATCTAGTCCTTATGCAAAACATAAAAGTATGTTCTATCCCCGGTCATAAATAAAGTCTTACTGAACCATTATAAAAGAATACATTTTAGATTTCCCCAGTATTAAAAAAAAAAATATATATATATATATATATATATATATATATATATATATTTATATAGCCCCTCTTATAAAATATAAAATTTACATTGGGCCATTAGAAAAAATAAATTCATATGCTACTCTTATAAAATAATTCATTTGTTTTGCATGCAATATTAGATAATATATTACATTTATAATGCCCTCAATCTATATTGGCTCCTTAAAATAATTAATAATGGCTGCTTAATAAATCGCCCAGCCAGTTTTATCCACCAATAAATGCTATCTTCTTTTTTCTCTGTTCAGACAATTCAGACACTATATCCAAAATGACATCCTGTCTAGTCTGTTAGAATCACAATTTTAAAAATCAGCCTTTTAATGGCAGTTTGTCCTAAACAGTATACAGTTTGTGACTCTGGAAGGGGTGGCATAAATCTCAAGATATCATGTAGCATTTCAGGGGTCTTTTTCTAATTCTTGAATATCTTCTATAGCAGAAGAAGGCTCAAAACATAGTGTAATACAATAGTATAAAAGGTTCTTGCCAAGTTTAAAATAGGGATGGAATAAGTTGGTTATACAGTATTCATCGAAAGATAGACCCATTATATTTGATGGCAGATAAGAACCTCTTGGCCCATCTAGTCTGCCCTTTTTCATTTATCTTTTTGACAACTTCAACCCTATTTGTCCCTTAGGTTTCTGTAAGGATATTCTTATGCCTAGCCCAAGCATGTTTCAATTGTCTATTGTCTTAGCCTCAACCACCTCTGATCGGAGGCTATTCCACTTTTCCACTACCCTTTCTGTTAAGTAATTTTTCATCAAATTTCCTCTTAATCTAACTCCCTATAGTTTCAGTGCAGGTGCTCATGTTCTTGTACGTTTCTTCATTTGAAAAATGTCTCCCTCATATACCTTGTTAAAACCTTTAATATATTTGAAAGTTTCTGTTATGTCCCCATATTCCCTTTTCTGCTCCAAACTATAAATACTAAGATATTTTAGCCTTCCCTAGTAAGTTTTGGCTATAGGTGATGCATCATAGGGCCCTTTATACTATATTTAGCCTTTGGGTTTTTGAGACACAAGTGCATGATTTGCTTTTTTTTTCATTAAACCGTAGTTGCCAAGTTCTTGCCCATTCCTCTAGTCTACATAGATACTGAATTATTTGGTTTACCATTTCTGGTGTGTCTACAATGTTGCATACTTTTGTGTCATCTGAAAAAATACATACTTTAACTTCAATACCATTTGCAATGTCACCAAAAAAGATGCCTCAAAGATGGCTTAAGTACAGATCCATGGGGTACTCCACTGGTAACCTTTTATCTCCTGTGAATATACTCCATTTACTACAAATCTCTGTTTCTTATACAAACCAAGATCTTATCTATTCAACCATCATATAATCCAATCCCAAGCTTTCCAGTTTAGTTACTAGTTTGTGATGTTGGACCATGTCTAAAGTCTTACTAAAGTCTAGATAAGATACATCTATGGCCCACCTAAGCTACATATATGGCCCACCTTGATCTATTACTTTAGTCAACCAGTCAAAAGAGTCAAAAAGATTTGTTTGGCAAGATCTCCCCAGGTAAATCCATGCTGTTTGGGATCCTGTAAATTGCTGGATTTGAGATATTCCACAACTCTTTATTTTAATAGTATTGCCATTATTTTCCCTACTACTGAGGTAAGGCTCACTGGTGAGTAGTTGCAACTTTTTTTGCTTTCACACTAGTTGCTACTTTATTTTGCAAGCCACACTGACTTCCTTTTCCTATTGCTTTTCCTATCCCTTTTGATACAAAGGTCTGTTGCCTTTAGTATTGCATATTTTATACAACCTTTTCTGCACTACTTCCAAGTTCCTCCAACCTGCCAATTAATCACTAACACATCTTTCCATCTCTACAAAGTTAGCCTTCCTAAAAATGAATACTTTTGTTTTTGTATGGCATGCGGTGGACCCTGTTTTTGTACTAAATCGTACTGCTTGATGGTCACTGGATCCTAGGTTTTCTCTCAAATTTCAATCTGATATTCTGTCACAATTTGTATCAGGTCTACAATATCATCTTTGTGAGTGGGCTCACTCACCAATTGCTTGAGGGATGCTCCATGCATTTAATTTAGGAAGTCACTACTTTTAGTGGAACTTGCAACAGACACCTCCCAGTGTACATCAGGTAAAGTCTACCATGATTGCGACCTCTTCTTTTAAATCCATTCTAGTGATGTCCTGGAATAGGTACCTCCAAGTTCCTCTCCCTGTCCTGATGCTCTATAGCTCACCCCAATGCAAAGTACAGTGTGTCCTTGTCCATCATTTCTATGGTCACCCAAAGGGCCTCAGTTTTTTCTTTGCCTTCAATATATCCAACAATGATATTTATTTATATAACTTGATGTCTGTCGTATAGGTAATGATACATTTGGTGAAATCTATGGTAGTTCTGACAGTAAGAATGAATTTCTACTCCATCATAGTGCTAAACAATGTTGGGTTTATTAATACAATTAAGGATACAAAGTAAAAACAGTGGATCAAAATAAAAATCTATGCACTTATAAATAATAAGCAGAAGTAGAGAAAACCGTATAAATTTAAAAGACCAAATTGAGCAATACCAGATGAACAGCTATGCATTTCACGCAGGTCCTATCCACCTCATCAGGCAGCCCAAAAAGCAGTGCCCTGGCATTCCAGCATTGTAAAATGCAAGCAGTCATTTCCATAATAGCATAGTGAGTTGGTGGTGAATTTTTCATACAATACCACTGCCGTATTTTATATGCAGTTGTTGATAAATATGCCACTAAATGAGTATATAAATTCCAAATATTTTAGATTATAGATTACACCATACCTGTGAGGCAAGAACCTTTGTGTTCATCTTCTACAGTACTTAAGAATGAATATACTGTATCTTATAAATGATCATGTGAAATGTAAAAGTAAAACCTCAATACAAAACAAATTAACAAAGTGATCACTTTTGTGTTGACACTTTATCACTGTACAATTGTCATGTTGCTACAGTTTGTTGTGCTTTGTTCCCTGCAAAGAGTTCCTGGCACTGGTTGATAGCAACCTTGTGATTGATGGACCACTTATAATGTAATAGGAAATAACTGCTTATACAAAAATCATACACCGATCAGCCATAACATTAAAATCACTAAGAGAAGAAGTGAATAACATTTATTATCTTGTTACATTGGCCGTTGTTGAAGTTGAAGTGTTGGAAGCAGGAAAAATGAGCACGCATATGGATAGTGACTTTGACAAGGTCCAAATTGTGAAGGCTAGATGTCTGGGTCAGAGCATCTCCAAAATGCCAGATATTGTGTGTACCCAGTATGCAGTGGTTAGTACATACTAAAAGTGGTTCAAGGAAGGATAGCCAGTGAATCGGTGACTGAGTCATGGGCACCCAAGGCTCTTTGATGAACATGGGGAACAAAGGCTATCCTGTCTGATCTGATCCCTCATAAGAGTTACTGTAGACAAATTGCTGAAAAAGCTAATGCTGGCTATGCTAGAAAGGTGTCAGAACACACAGAACATCACAGCATTGCTAGGCATTGGGATGAGTAGCCAGAGACTACAGAGTGCCCATGCTGACCCATATCCTCTGCCTACAATGGACATGTGAGTATCAGAACCGGACCATAGAGCAATAGAAGAAGGTGGCCTGGTCTGACAAATCACATTATCTTTTATATCATGTTGACAGCGGGGTGTATGTGAGTCATTTACTTGAGGAGCATCATGATGCATCATGGGAAGAAGTTAAGTTGGCAGATGTAGTGAGATGTTCTGGGTAATGTTCTTCTGGAAAATCTTGTGTCCTAGCATTCAGGTGGATTTTACATTGACAGATACCACCTACATATACACTGTTGCAGTACACCCCTTCATGGGAACAATATTCCCTCATGGCTGTGGCCTCCATCAGCAGGATAATACATCCTGCAAAACTACAAAACTTGTTCAGTAATGGATTGAGTAAAATAAAATCAAAGTGTTGACTTGGTCTCCAAGTTCACAAAACAGTATCTCAAGCATATGTGGGATGTGCTGCATAAACAACTCTGGGCCATTCAGGCTCTACCTCTTAGCTTACAGGATTTAAATCATCTGCTGTTTACATCTTGGTGTCATATACCACAGTGTAGCTTGAGAGGTGGATCAGAGCTGGTTTGGCAGCACAAGGGGACACATACAATTTTAGGCAGGTGGTTTTATTATTATACTAATCAGTGTGTATGATTATTTTTAAATATTTTTTTGGAATTGGCTCCCTCACTGCCCTGTGCCACAATCCGTCTTATTCCTTGTTCTAAAAGACTAAGTCAAGATCCTTTCTTCTGTGATTTAAAGCTACTATAGACACTAAAAATAAAAGAGATTGTATAATATAATCTGCTGCTATTAAATATTAACAATGAATTACAAAGTTCAGTCTTTAAAACTATTCACTGTTGCTAATAGAGAAATCAGAGATAAGCAAAATTAAAAGAAAAAGTTCTATGGAATATTAACTGCTTTTTCTTTTGGGTGTGGAATTCAGCATTTTTCTCTGACAGAATTTGTCCTTAAATGTCCAAAAACTCCTCTCACTCATCAACGAAGCCCTCAACCATTTTTTACTATTGGCAGGATTTGACTTCCAAGCCAGTCATGCCAGCAATACAGATTTGTACTTGAATTGACATAATGGTAGAGAGACTTTTGACAGGCTACTCTGTCAGGCTACACAGTAGAAAGACTTTTGATGGGATACTCTTCGGTAAGAAGACAAAGAGACTTTTGACAGTCCATTCAGTCAATCAAGCCTTTTTTTCCTCTTTGACATACCTATCTTCAACCCACAATCCCCATTCCCCATCTATCTACAGTAATTGTATGTGGCCTTTCCATCTCACCCATGTTAAGATAGTGCACCCCTGGTGTTTCTATGTTAAATAGTATGTTACATATGTCTGCATAGTATGATTTGTTACCTAACACACAACTGTCAACACACTATCTCAATATAATCAGTTATATCCTTAGTGTTATTCTGTACCATTATTACCCTTTATGGTTAAATCCAGCCATTGCTTAGTTTGGTTGCTTTTTTCAATGTATTTTATAGGCTATAAATTTTAGTGGTATAATTCATAAATGTTAACTTTCCTCTGGTTGTAATTGCTTAGTATTCACTTTAGTTTCCACTATATATATAGGTTGAGTATCCCTTATCCAAAATGCTTGGGACCAGAAGTATTTTGGATATCGGATTTTTCCGTAGTTTGGAATAATTGCATACAATAATGAGATATCATGACGATAGGACCCAGGTCTAAGCACAGAATGCATTTATGTTTTATGAGCATTTTATACACACTTCCTGTAGGTAATTTTAGTAAATATTTTTAATAACTTTGTGCATTAAACAAAGTGTGTGTACATACATACAATTCATTTATGTTTCATATACACCTTATACACACAGCCTGAAAGTAATTTAATACAATATGTTTAACACATTTGTGCATTAAACCAAGTTTTTGTACATTGAGCCATCAGGAAACAAAGTTTTCACTATCTCACTCTCACTCAAAAAATTCTGTATTTCGGAATATTCCGTATTTCGGAATATTTGGATATGGGATACTCAACCTGTATATAGTTTTTTTAGACCACTGGATTAAACTTCTTTGATTATACTTTGCACATCCATAATCACTTTTACTTTAAATATTGCAACAATAAAACTCAAACTTACACATTAGCAAATAGCAAGGAGAGCACTTAGATTTGCCCCCACGTCTAACATGCAGAGCAATAGAGTATACTGTAATTACATATTTACACACAGAATAATTATAAACAGTCCCAAACTATACTGCATCTCATGATAAATTCAAGACAGGAAAGATGCTAAGCCAAACAGTGTTAGATAATTATTAAGGAAAAATTTAATTTAGTAGGAGTGGGCCTAAAGCTGCTTGAGGTTTCAATTGTATGTGACATTTCCACAGTATTATCTGCTGAGGTTTCGATACTTATCTACATCTAGTCACAATTCTGAGAGACAAGAGTATGCATGCACTTTCATATGTGTTGAGCAGATAAAATATGTGCCTGATGCATCACTGTGTCACCAATGCAAACACAAGATTTGTTGTCATTCTGGGAAGAGGGGCTGCTGAAACCATGACTGCCCAGAGCGTTCTTAGGATGCCCTGGGTGGTGCTACAGGCTGCAGGGGGTATGTCCAAATGACTTAAGTCAATCACCGTCCTGGTGCACAAAAAAAGTGAATGTGTATGTTGAGTCTGTTTCTATAGGCAACAAGGGTGTTTCTATAATGGGAACAGCCCAAGTGGGGTTCACATTTCAAAGCTTGCACCCCAGTCTAATTCTGCTGAGAATTGGTCCTTTTTCTGGTGGCATCTTAAAACATTTGGAGCCCGTGCCTTATTTTTGATATAATCACTGAAATTTGGTGCATGTGTAGATGACAGCAAATACTCTGGCACTGTGCCAGAGTTATTACTATTTTCTGCATATGCCATGGTACCATTTAACGAGGGGAACCGACCCTCAAAAATTGACTCTGGCTCTCTTAATTGCTTCTGTGCCACTGAGGGTCATTCAGATCCCATCAGATCTGCTACTACATGTGCAAAGTACCGATGTTTGGTACTTTGAGCATGCGCAGGATCCGTTCTGTGCATGCACAAATGGTTTCTGCAATATAGGCAGTAGGGCGACAGCAGGCTGTCAGTGATTGACAGTCTGCTACCATTTGGGTGATGGCAAAGGGGTGGTGATGGCCTCCATTTTTCAGAATGGAGGTGTGTCATCACTGTTTAGGGGGAGAGAAGAGGCCAAGGATCTCTGTTATTGAGCAAGGATTCCCTGGCCTCTGTGACGCATGGCTTGCACATCCCCTTGGGTGCCGCAAGCCATCCAATGGTGTGTGAGTGATCTGATGCCTGCAGTAGTGATCTGATGCAAGTCAGGTCACTACTGCAGCAGGAGGTGGCTGATTATAATAGACACCTCCTGCTGCATTACCATACAGCGCTATCACTGCTGCAGCGATAGCCACTCCAACCACACCATGTGCAATAAATTTGCATATTTCTTGCAATTCTTGTTAGTACAATGAAAGTTAATATGCATCTTAGAGCTCTGCAGTAATATGTTTAAGAGGTGAGAGTGCTTGATTAAGGAGGCCCATAATGTATTTAATCAGGCAGATAGACATCTGTCTCATTTGTGCATGTTAGTTCTAACACAGACAGCTGTATCATTTTGTAACAACCAAAATTCCAGTATAAGTCATGGTAAAATTTGACTTGTCTACTCTATATAAAATAGATTAGCAAATTCTTGGGATGTATAAAATGCATTAATAATTCTGTTTGTTTTAAATGTAATAGGATTATAACATGAACACCACTTCACAATTTTCATTAGACAATAGAACATTAATTACCATATACATTTCTCTTTATCTCTACTGTATATCATACATTGTGAATACATTTTTGTTGTCATAGCAGAGGGATATGTTTTTGTTTGAATAAGCATTGTGCTCATCCTCGATTTAATATCCAGAACCATGATGGCTGAGTATTTGTGCACAGATACTTGACAGCGATGCATGAAAAAATATGAGAGTACAATGCATTTGGAGTGATAAAAGAAATAAGCTGTCTGAAGACATAAAAGCTGCTGCTTAGAAAATGGTTGGATACATAGTGACATAACACAGAGCAGTATAATGGTATGTATCTATTGAGCCAAAAACAGATTTACAAGCTTTTATGAAGGTAAGAATTATTATTCTGTATTTTGTATATAAATCTTTTCTTCATAGCACACTAGGGAATTCAATTAGCACATAATACAGTACAGTAAAAGTAGTTATATTGCAATTACAAGTATAGCAATAGTACTTCATATACTATTGCACGTGTTGTCATGACAATTTAAAGATGTCACCTGTACTTTATGTCTGCTTTGTATGTCACAATGTCCGCAAGGTGCATCAAATCAATTAGTTTTAGTGTCTGAATAATTGCCTGACACACTCATACAGATTTGGTTTTAATAAAAAATATAGCTCTATTTTATAGGCATGAGAACATGAAATTAAGCATTTGTCATTTACTAAACAAACCAGATGATGTTCATATTGGAATGCATTGTAAAAATATAAATACGCTCCCCTCCCCCCTTTCCATTCTGCCTCAAGAAAAATATTCTTACTCTAAAGGCTTTACAGTTACTTGTTTAATATAAATATGCTAAAAGGTGTAATTTAAGGGATAATTCAACAGTTAAATGTTATCTGTAATAAAGATAGTGGGGTATATGTAATAGCCTGTGAATTGCAGGCATCAGTGGGTTTCCGGCAAGTCTGCCCAATGTTTTAAAGTACTGTAGCAATCATTAAAAATGCTAAACCAGTTTGTGGGCAAGTATTCGATTATGGTAGTAGGCAGTGGTGAATTTCCTATTAGGCACGTGAGGCACTTGTTGGGGGGCGGCACTTGGATGCTTGTGTTGGTGCTGTCAGCCCAAGAAATACAAGTGAATCCAAAATATGGCCATGGTACTGTACAATATGCCATCTTTAAAAGGAGTGTAAACAGGTAGGACATGCACATACTGCCTCTGTAAGCTGTCCTACTTAGTGAATATGTATATAAAAAATTGTCATAGTGGCTTTTTATTATTCTATTTGGCTATCATAAAATAAGTGCTTATAACAAATCAATAACAATTTTAGAAATAGCTGTTACTGTTGTGCCTAGGGGCACCCCCACCCCAAAATCCACCACTGGTAGTAGGGATTTGGATGAGTGGTATAGCCAAGATGACACAGAGTGGTGGTAAACATATACATATACTCATTTACTTCTGTTGTCCGTCACTTACTGACTAATTGGAAAAATCACTTTGTAGGCTGCTAGCTGGCCGCATGGATTCACAAAGCATTTATGAGAAATTACCCCTGAAACTTCTCCATCGTACCACTGTCTTTGTAGATTTGTGCTAATGAGAGGAGTAACCAAAACCATGGAAATAAGTAGCAGTTACATTACAGCTACTGACAGTTGGTCTGAACTCTGACTCCTCCCATCAGTGTCAGTGATGTACCCACATCTGATGAGCATGTCTGACTCAGAATAGACTTTGTACATTATATACAGATGGAGCCGCACTCATCTGAGGAGGCTCCATCGCAAACGAGCACTCCCGGTGTGACTAGGCAAACCATCCACCTAGTCACGCTGGGAGTGCACAAAGATGCTCCCATTTAGAGCGTCTCTATCCGGGCACGTGGGCGCGTCTCCATCGTGGGCACTCGTGCTGGTGGACAGGGACGCGCCTGACGATATGGGGGGGATGTAGTAGGGCGTGAGAATCAGAAAGTTAAAGATTTTGGGAGATTTCTCCTGTTTTTTTAAAAGTGGGAATCATTTACATGGCAAAACCAGGTTGATTTTGCCATGTAAATGATTGCCATTAAAAAAAACCCACGAGATATCTTCTAAAATCTTTCACTTTCTGATTCTCACGCCCTACTACATCCCCCTCATATGACTCTCCTTTGATATCATCATCAAGCTGCCTGTAACCTACTGTAATTCCAGCAACTCTGCACAGAGCTAACATTTGCAAAAATGGAAATGGTAACACAAAATGTAGGGAAGTAATTGAGGGTGCATAGAAGTGTCTTTGATTCATATATTCAAATAAGGGCCTTTATATATATATATATATATATATAGAGTTACAACAGGCTTGTTTGCACTATTTAGAGAAATGTGCTCACCAATAAGCAGAAGTTATGAAATCTGTTATTCTATATTTTTATTTTGAATTTAAATGTTTAACTGCAACTGTGACAAACACTGACCTGTAGATTATAATTGACTTCACTGTATGAATTAAATTATGCTCTGTAATGTACTACATATTAAAATATAAAACTGATAAATACATATCTGCTACTGATATTAATTTTCAATTAATGTGCCTCCAAATTGGAGGTTGTCTTGATTATTTGCCTTACAATAAGCAATAGTATACTATATCCTGAGAACAAATACAAAATGACAATGTATGATTAGGTAAAGTATTTGCTAAGTTTAGAATACCCCTGCAGTGCTTGCAAAAAACCTTCAAATCATGTTCGGTGGCAATAAATTAGAGCACTTAAGAGGAGAAACATGGGTTAACCCTTCAGATAATGATTGAGTGTACTTCTGGACACATGATCACATCTTGAGCATTAATCTCTATAACCTTTCTCTGTCATGTACAGAGGTAGGCTCTTCCAGGTATGCCATAACACTACTGTTTTCTTGCTGTAAGGTGACTGCCAGGAAGTTCTGGCACTTAAAGAAACTGAATGGCTGGAGTATTGAAGGATAGCCATGTTCAGAATCAAAGGTCAAGAGCATAGTCAAGCATAGACAATAATCATAATAAGAAGGGGAAACAATATTAGCTAGATAATAAAAAGACCATGGTCAAAATTAGATCAATGTCAATGCAAGGGGTCAATAGTAGGTACCAATGTAATAGAATCAAGAGCTGGTATATTGGCATGAGGTTGATATTCATTGTTAAATGGTCTCAACATCATCTGGTATGAATATTGGTGTGGCGATGCCATGAACCCACTAGTGCTGGTTTACTGAAAACCTATAGCTGCAACTTCTTCACCCAGCAAATGAATCAAACATTTTATAGCATAAATGACTGAAGGAAGACAGTGAAGAGGTGATCAGAGAGCCATTATAGTAGGGTGTCAAACAGTGAAAGTCTGGGTTATTCCTGCCATTGTACCAAATACCTGATGGAGCTGGCAAGTTTATAGTACATTCTGCTGCTGGCCAATCCCAGATTGACGTGTCTGCCTTTATGCTAGTGCTCATACTGTAAATAAATGCACCAACTGAGCAAGCTTTGGAGTATATTGATGAAGCAGTGAAAAGAGTGGAGAAATTAGCCAGTAGAGAAGTTGCCCATGGCAACCAATCAGCTGCTCTGTATAATTTTATAATATGCAAGTTATAAATGTTACTTCAATGCTGCTTGGTTGCAATGGGCAACTTCTCCACTTGCTCACTTCCCCACACTTTTCACTTCTTCATGAATAGACCCCTTTGTGTGGAGATAATGATAACAATAATGCTTTAGAGCAGGAGTGGGGAAACTTTGGCCCTCTAGCTGTTGTTGAACTACACACACCAGCATGCCTTGCTACAGTTTTGCTATTTGGCCATGCTAAAATTGTTACAGGGCATGCTGGGATGTGTAGTTCAACAACAGCTGGAGGGCCAAAGGTTCCTCATCCCTGCTTTAGAGTATACCTGACTAGGTTGTTTTGTTGCTATTTGGTTTTTACAGTTTCTGCAGTTTTCTACTACAGTAGTTGACAAACTGTTATGGATACTTAACACCTGCCTATTAATGGCTACTGCCACAGCATCAACCTACTGTCATGAAGATATATATTTAGGAAAATATTATTTTATTACAGTTAGAATATGCAGATGTTCATTTATTTGACATATTTTTAAATAATCCTGAAACACAGATACTATACTTTAACCATTAATTATAGGTACATATTTTCTTAGCATTGCAATGTAAAGCAAACATATTTTCACGTAGAAAAGTATACATTTTATAATTTAATGGGTAGATGTCAATAGTTAAGTGGACCTATGTGCAATTCTTCTACTTTATCCAACTCCAAGGCTGTTTGTTAAGTTCCTTCCACAGGGAAATCTGAAACAATGAGTTACACTGTGAACTGGCCTCCATACTCATTTTCAGACAGGTCATTCTTTATAGGCAGCTTAAAGTAATCAATCTGCTGTTGTGTCTGCATTTAAAAGTAGACAGACCTATCACTGTCTGACTTTCATTTTACTTCTGTTCACTCTGCAGAGACTCTGAAACCCCTAGAGGTTCAGGGGTCAAAGTTTATCACAGAATTTTTCTTAAGTTGGATATGGTTTATTCAATATTTATGTTGTACATTGTATATGTATATCTAAATAAAAATATAATTAATAAGGAACATGAAAAAAAATGATTACGATATACAGTATTTTTAGCTTTTTACATAATCACACCAATCAGATCTAAACATGAAGCTTCAAGTTGTGTGACAACAAAGTCCCTACAGATTCTGTTGATGTCTATAACAGTTTTCTATTTTAAATGGCCAGTACTTGCTTGTACTGTATACAGCATGCTAAAATAAAAATATTAAGGGATCCTATTTGTTCCTTCAGTTTATCAGTGCTGTAAAAATTTTTAGCAGTATATATTTTTAGCATTTATTTCAATAATTTGGCAGGTTGTTGTTTTTTTCTGTAGCCAAGTTTACCTTGCACATTAACACCATGTAGTAAAATTAAATATTAATATTAGAAAGCAATTTTCAACTCACTCTAATTAAACACCACTTTCCTTACTCTGGGACATTTTTATCAAAATAATTTTGTGTGAAATACCCACAAAAATGAAGTATCACCAGGATATATTAAGGGAGCACTGTAAATCTGAGAAAACACCTATAAGTAGGAGGCATACAAAAGTGTAGTAATTTAAAAGCTCAAAACTTTACTAAAGAAGTATAAAAGTACACTCACATACAACATGGTGTTATATAAAACATATCACAAATGCGCTTGTCACTGTATAAACCTCCGTTAATGATAACAGCAATCCCCGACAACTCCGTCATATCACGCCAGCAGCTACCCGACTCCATGACGTCAACATGTTCACACTGGTCTAAGACATGCCCAAATGCGTCCCATCCATTAGGACTTTAACAAGTGGGACCTCTTTGTAGTGCAAAATATATTATGATAGTCTAATAAATAGTGTAATAAATCCAATTAGGGACAGCAACTATATAATATTATTTACAAGATTGTGCCAGCTAATGTATTATCATGGGACCATATACAATGGTTTGCCTATTAGGATTTAGACACATCATTCATTTATTTATCCAATTATTTGTCTGTCAGAGTATGCCATTTTGATATATAATGATTTTTTTTACATAAGAGAAGACCTCAGAAACATGGCCGTTTTATAATTAGCATCAGGCTTCAATAAAACGGTACCCACAAATGATTGTGCTTGATGTTAAGCAAAAAAATGTGTCCCCACTTATGTTTTTTATGGCTGTTAATGGATTGGTCAGATCAGATCATGTGACATACCAACAGGATATTTGTATATGGGCAATGTAACACTAAGCCATAACCACTGACAAATCCTAACAGATGAAATGCATTTGGGCATGGTTTGGACCAGCGTGAACATCTGACGTCATGGAGCCGGTTAGCTGCTGGCGTGATAGCGCTGATAAATGCTGGAGTTTCTGGGGATTGCTGTTATCCTTATCAGAGGTGATACAGTGATAAGCACATTTGTGATATATGTTTTATATATCACCATATTGTATGTGAGTGTACTTTTGTACTTCTTTAGTAAAGTTTTGTGCTTTTAAAATCCTACACTATTGTGCACCTCCTACTTATAGGTATTGTCTCGGGAAATTTTATATATATATATATATATATATATATAACAATCTTGGATCTGGCCCTTAACCCTTGCAATAATAAAACAATATACTTGCTCCGGTGCTCTCAGATTCACACTGCACAGCTGCAGTGTTACTTACATACAACCACACTTCAGCGGCACTCAGAAAGAAGGACAGTAAGGTTGGTCTCCTGGTCAACGTTTCAATGATCAACTCACTGCCAAAAATGAGTTGATCATTGAAACGTTGACCAGGAGACCAGCCTTATTGTTTTTCTTTCTGAGTGCCACTGAATCGTGGTTGTACAGTATGTATGTATATATATATATATATATATATATATATATATGCAGTACATGTATATATATATATATATATATATATACATATATTTTAGCGGGTATTAAAAATTCTAACTTTCTAATATCAGTTTTCCACCAAAACACTGGGCCTGACCTTGGTAACTGAACATGATTTCAAGCTGCATCACATCGACTTGAAACCTCATTCACACCGCTTGCTGGACTCGAGATATTGCTGGGACTTTCCTCTGCTGGTACCTGGAGATGACATCCCCTCCAATCGCTGGTGATCTGACTCTGTATGCTCTTAGCATGACCTAGGTCAAACATACAGCAGGCTGATGGGTCGCTGCTCCTGGTAACCCAACCTAGTTAATTTAGATCTGACCCTTTCCCACCAAACCTCAACCTGGGTTGCTCTGGCAATAACCGGGGTTATAAATTTGATGGAAAAGGGGTATAACTAACCAGAGGTTCATCACTATATGATTACTGAGTTTAAATGAGCTTCTGTGTAGCATGATCATGATTAAAATGGCAATCTTGGGACCATACTTGCGAACCTGTTACTCTCCAGCTAGACGTTCCAAGTGTTGACTGGGGGATTCCATAAGAAATCCATGGGAAAGTAATTTATTGCTTTATAATAATGTGGAAAGAGCTAATTCTGCTAGAAAGCAATATTGTTAATCAAATAGAATTTTCGATAGACTCAATTCAATCATGTTTAAAAAAACTGGGTTGTAAAAAAGCTCATGAAATGTAGAAAACATACAGTATCAAAATATTTTATATGCTCTAAGTAAATGTCTTTAAACACATATACCAGGTGAATGACTTCTTTCTACTGAACAAGTGACAGCTCAATAAAAGGATCCAGTACTATTAAAATGCATTTTACTGAGGCAAATGATTCATTGTTAGAACAAAACACAATTTTATTCCTAAACTGCTTCTGCAATTCAGAAATTAGAGCGGCGTGAATAGTATCAATGTTTTTATACCTAAATCATACTACTTTAGAGAGATTAAGTCATTTTCAGAAAACAATATTTGTACAAAATGCAGGGATATTTCTCTCATATAATCAGCTCCAATACTAAAATGTATGCAACTTTCTACTTTTTTAATTATTTTTTTCTTGTTTAATAACACTATCAAAACTTGATAGTAACATATCACTTTAAGCTTCAAGCCTTGCCAGCTAATAATAAATGCAATCACATAAAACACTGTAGAACATAGAATGCCTAGCTAAAAATGCTGCTTGCTGGTTTAAAAAGCATAAAATGTACTGTGTGACATGCCGAATAGCAATTTCAGACATGATATATTGATGAGCATTAGCTGAAGGGAAAAGTAAGTGAGGTTTTATCTAACATCTGCTGCATACCTTTAATTCAACAAAACATTCTAATGTATCAAGATTTAGACAGCTATAATTCTATTAATACGACATTTAGAAATATAATGCCTTTGTATATAACACAGGATTGCTTCTTCAAAACACTTTTCATACATTTACTAGCAGTTACAGTATATCAATTTACCGTTATGTTAATTGATGCAAAATTACAAAGCATGGTTATTAATTTTATATTACCCGATAACACCAGATTCTATACTTAGACACTTTACAGTTATCTGTAAACATAAAGAATATTTTTTTTTTGACTACGATACCCATTTCCCAACTAGCAGAAATTAAGGAGCTCTATCCCAGGACCCTATGACAACCCTGATGAAGCCTCAAATCTGCTGTTCCCAACTATAAGAATACAGCAGAAGCTGAGACAAAGTCATGCTGTGTTCGTTTGTAGCACTGATGCTGATTGGAAAAATTGTGGGCTTTTTGGAATCAGCATTATCTCAAAGACCAACAGCACTGTCTTTAGCAAAGTAGCTCTGGCAGCCTAGGAACATTAAGGTCTGCAATCTGCTGATACAGACTCCCTATAGGCTGGCATCATGCACAGAGGCTCCAGTGCTATTGCCATCTGATATGCAGATGACAACCCTCCATTCCTCATATTTGAATGACAAACATAGTACTGAGCAAATTTGCTGTACGCAATCATTTTAATATTCCGAAACTGATGTTTCCCTGTAGCCCTTTGTGGGGTTTTTGTTTTGTTTATTAAAATAGCAGGCTTTAATGTTCATAAAATAAGGAAACTTTGGCCCACATTTATCAAGCCTTGGAGAGTGATAAATTGCACGGAACTAAAGTACCAACCAACCAGCTCCTAACTGCCATGTTACAGGCTGTGTTTGAAAAATGTCAGGAGCTGATTGGTTGGTACTTTATCACCGTGCAATTTATCACTCTCCAAGGCTTGATAAATCTAGGCATTTGTATTTATCCTGCTGTTCACATGGAAGAGGGTCCTAAATGTGTGTGCAGTGTACTAATGGACATCACTCTTCTCTTTGCAGCAGCCCCCCTACAACATACAGTAAGTGCTGGAGCTCAGTGCTTTCTGATGATGGAACCTGGAAGTCATGTAGCCAAGCTGAGTCCCTAGGTAAAATGTGCCTTTCATTGTTTGCAGTCCTGGCATATATTTATTCTGCATGAGGAGAAAGGAGAGCCCAGCTCAGCTGTATTTTCACCAGGAGTTGTGTTGCATCAGAACTTTTAGCACAGCTGTAAAAATGTTGTGAAAAGAGACTTTTAAATATTTCAGAACATTTTTTATTGACTGCATGAATCGCTACCTGAAACTATACAGTATCCAAACCCATTAGTTCCCAAACCCTCAATTGTTGCCATGCTTGTAGTCTGGGCTATGCACTGCCTCTCTAAAGCTACCAGCAGTCCTCTACATTTTTAGTATACGTGCTGATGACAAGTCCCACTTATTCTCTGCAGTGAAGTGATTTACTTTATTGTAGTGGCTATAGGTAAGATAAATACTTTTGAAGTACAGTAGATAGCAGAAAGAGATATACAATAAGGCTACTGTTTAAGTTTAAAAGCAGTTGGTACTTTGTTAATGTTATTACCTACTACAGTGTATATTATTTAAATGAATGCCGCAGGGAGAAAAAAATGTCCAAATGCACACAGTTTTCATTTCTAGGGCCACACTTGCTCATTATCAAAGCCTCTAGCCCTCACTTGTGCAGAGGAGAGCACTTACTGTATGCTTCATTCATGTGCTGAGTATAATTATCAAAATAGGAAAACCACACTATCAGGAACACCAGACTATCAGAGTTTTTTGTGTTAACCATAGGCTTTCTTTAGTTGTTAACATTTTTTTTCCATTGCTAGCACCAATTCAGAAAGATCAGCTCTCATATGAAATATTGCTAACTACCCCCTATAAAGATAATGTATCCAGAAGTTTGGCCCTGAGCATCAGTGGTGTTTAATTTCAGTGCATTTAAATAATTTGTGATGTTAACTGTCAGTGCCTCCTGTGTGTGTGAAATCCAAAAATCTTTTCTAACAGTAAGGGGTGGAGGAACAATGTACAGTAAGTTATAATACCATATACAGTTATGGAGTTTAAAGGACATCTTAATCTTAAATTATGTGTATATATTGATGGAAATATCTCAACTGTAATACTGACCTGGACTGCCAATCTTTAGTTCATTAATTCAGCTTGAAAAATCATACCGCTTGTCCGCTGTCCCACCCACAGTGTTACGATTCTTTTGCTGTTGGTGTATGTCAGCTGATGCACTCCCTCTATTCAGAATGTATCTGGTGTCAACTAATATTAGCAACCTGTCAGAATCTGCATTTATGTATTCCCTGTTTGCCTAACTCTCCAGGGCCGGTTATATTACTTCCTACCTGAGTTATCTGGTGGTCCTGTTTCCTGAGTCCTAGTTTGGATTCATGCTAAATCCTGGTTTCCCGATCCCTGTCCCTATGTAACTCCATGCTCTGCCTATCTTTGCTCTTAAGGATTACCTAGTTAAGTATTGCTGATCTTCTGTTGTTCTTTGTGTCTATATCCAATTTCACCATCAAGTACCCCATGCATTCCCTGATTACTGCCTGTGCATAAAGATGATCTTCAGTAACTTAGCTAAGTACATTTTGCATCCATTAATTACTGTGTTCTGTGGACTTCTCGTGCTACTACCACTGCAAGCTTTCGTGTTATGCCAATTGTTTATGTTGCAAAATTCTATCAAGGCTAATTACTTGGACATGGACACTGTAGTTTAATAAAGCCTCTGTGTACTTCATTTTTGCTGTGGATGATCATTACTCATAGCAGAGGATACTGAGTATAACTTCCTGGCTGCATCCAAGCTCTAATACAGATCTGGGTATTCATTCGTTAGCTCTATTCACCTGTGTTTAGTATCATGCTGCATTATAGAAAGCTCAATGCTTCTTTGGTTTAAACGTCATTCAAACTCTGAACATTATTACTCTAACTGATTCAAGCTGCTCCCTGCGCTAGAGTTCTGAACACATCCAGTATTCAGTTATATCCTGGTTAACTACTTCAATGTATAATTCTGGTTTGTAATTCACCTGCCAAACATGTTATGCAGGTGAATCCTAACACCCATAGGCTGCAAAGGCCCACAGTGGGGGGAGGAGGGGCACTGGTCATTCCCCCTTAGTGATGAAAACAGGGGTATGGCTTACAATCACAGCCTCCCTCCCCTTTCACCGAGGCCATCCCCTGTTTTTGGATACGCGCAGGTTTCTAAACTTGAATGTTGGGAGGTATGGGAAAATGAGATCACCTTTTCTCTTATGAATAACAATAGACAGATGTCAGTAAATATATGAAACACCAGTTAATAAATTAATCTTTTTGAAACTGTACAGTTATCATATCTAGATGCTAAGAATTTCAATTTTGCTGATAGGGGGGGGGAGATATTTAAAAGCTTGGAGAGAAATAAATGGGCAGATGTACTCATACCTCCCAACATTACCCTCTCCAGGAGGGACAGAATGCTCTGCTCCTGGACTTCCCTCTTAAGGTATGGCTGCCATCACCTGTGCTGAAACACCTTTCTTATCCATTTACATGTTCAACACAGGTGCCGGCAATCATAAATTAAGAGAAAAGTCCAGAAGCAGAGCATTCTGTCCCTCCTGGAGAGGGTCATGTTGGGAGGTATGAGTACTAAGCCTTGGAGAGATATAAAGTGAATAAAGATAAACTACAAACCAATCAGCTCCATACTATCATTTTTTCAAACAAAGCCTATAAAATTACAGCTGGGAGCTTATTGGCTAATACTTTATCTCTCCAAGGTTTGATACTATACATCTACCCCAATGTTTATAATGCAGACAACATCTTTTTGTTGACATTTACTTGTGTCATACTGTATTTCATTGTTCTTCATGTAAACAGTACATGGGTGAAAAATAAACCTATTGCCTGTGATATTAACTCGATGATGTGAGGCAGATGTACTGGGTAAGTGGAAAGTGACAAACTGCCAATCAGCTCCTGTCATTTCTCAAACACAGCCTGTAACATGACAATTAGCAGCTGATTGGCTGGTACTTTCTTTCTCTCCACTTTATCACTCTTCATGGTTTAGTATATATGCACCACAGTTACATTTTGATCTGTTTAGAAGGGATGTAGTTATGTTACTGGCAGTCAGTAGACATCACCTCCACCTACATCCTGCCCGCTCACTATCCTGATGGTCGGCATGCCAACCAACAGGGACTATTCCCAGAAGACCTGCAAAGGTCTTGATGCGATACCCCCCTCATCCTCCACCGGTATTTTGTGACTGGGATCCCGGTGTCGGGATGCTGACCGCCAGGATCCAGGCCGCAGGTAACCCGATACACACCCATTTAGAATACATGGCAAAAATTCTACTCATGTACTGTATATGTGCTCTAAGATAACTTACTGTATTTCTTTGAACTTTCTAAAAAAGGATAATGAATAAAAGAGGGCATTAAGGCCTTTCCCTTTCTAAAGATACACTTATCTATGCAGGGCTTTGTGGAGCGTACTGCTGAAGAACACAGTTCTCCCCCAAACTATGGCTGTCTGCACATTCAGTAGCACCATACATCAGTGCACAGCGCAAGCTGTCTGCTCCTATTTATTTCTATCATTTCACTACAATATGAAAAAATAAAGTTAGAAAAAATACTACCTTCATTAAAATGCATTCTTTGTAAATAAAAATGTTTAATTAAATAAAAAAGAATGTCTGATAATATATACTTCTTGATAAATGTAGTTATTGTCTGTTATGAAAAAATGACTGAAGACAAAATTCTTTAATCAATAATCAAAATATAATCAGGAGCAGATAACATCACAAAAGAAAGTCAGCAATTTACAATACATAATTACCAGAAGAAAACATCTAAATCTGATAAAATAAACATATTTATTAAACAAAGCTTCTGTAAGAGGTTTCAGCAAGTAAAAACAGCGAAACTGATTACTCTGAATCCTTCTCAAAGGACTTCTTTCTACTATATTCTTGTACATCCTTAAGGCTGAAGTATTCTAAATGGTGCAAAAATTGCTGCATCAGGAACACGGTTTATTAAACATGAATTTTAAGAGAGACTGATGAGACAATTATGCCCTGTAAGATGGTTTCCCAAATGAGAAGCAGACAACGTGCAATATATCTTACCCTGTATATTATTATAAATGGAAGTGTTTATTCAGAGAGTGCCAGTGACATTGTAATGCCACCAAACATAAATAATAACCAGATCATGTTACTAATTGGAAACAAATTCATGCCTAATAAAAGTACAACATGTTGCTGAGCTCAATAAGCAGCTATAACAATATTTACACAAAATATGCTACTCAATAACCCTTTATGTATTCATATAGCTGGATTATGGAACAGTTGATCTCTGCTAAGCACTCTCTGAGCGTGGATAAAACATTTACATATCTATTTAACACATCAGTCAGAAAATGATTAGGACTTCTGCAACAAGTAAGTGGTGTAGTGTTTAAAAATAATTTTAGACAGCACTTGCTGACAGGAACACTGTGGGATGGTACACGATGTATCGCCAACTGAATCACAGCATAATATACTCTACATGCAATAACACTCTGACTTTTTAGGAAATATGCATTGATTCTATGTAAAAATAAATTCCTTATTTTTGAGATTTAAAATAAAAATATATAATCATGTAAATGCATATTTGCCGAAATAGTTGTTCCACTTTGGACAAGCCCAAAGAGGAGATGCAGGTGGCCATTTTGGGGAATGGGCCTGAGCTCTTTGCGCCATTAGGTTTCACTCCTGTCACGCCAAAATGAATCATGTAATTTTAGCTTTGCTCCCTTCATACGGATCCGCAAATTCTAGAATTATCTCCCCATCCTGCCCAAAAGGAAGCAAAAGAAATGTGAAACATCTATCCACTCTTTTGGATGACTTCCTGAAAAATCGTGAGTCTCCAGCACCTTCCGGACAGTAGGCAAGTGTGTATAAACTACATATAGTACATAAATTAGGAATAGCTCTTTTCATAGGCTACACTTGTTGGTGGGCTGAAGAAAAACATTTATTTAATAAGCTTTGATTGACAAAATATTTAATGAGTTTCATCAGTTCGTATAGTTCCATTAAAAACTGCATAATACTGTCCATATACGTCTGGCTTATCTTTAAAGTATATTCTTTGCATTAAGCTGAACCTGATACCACAGCATGAATAGTATAGCAGAGGTGACTGAATAGAATTATTCCTTATTACATCACAGTACATCACAGGCTTTTAGCTGGACCTGAGCTTTCAGTAATCACATTTGTACACACTGGTATTAAGCTAAATGCCCATACTGTAGGAGTAATATGTGCAGAGTGCTGATGCTTGGTAAAAGGCAATAGTTGTAAATAGCACCATAGTACAGAACACATACTAAAAATGTACTAAGTAAAGGTCATTTACTAATTTTAAAATATGCATATATACAGATCAGTTCATTTAGCACAAATGTGACTATAGTACTGTACATACAGTTCATAATTTCACACCCACATTCCTTAATTATGTACTTCCCCATAAAATTTCAATGCAGAATATTTTGCTTGACTGTGGAAAAAAATTAATTAGGATTTTTTTTCTTCTAAACTACTAGAGTTTTTTCTCTAAAATCACTTATATGGTAAACCTATCATCTTCTGGCACTGTCTATTTTCTCTCTCTCTCTCTCTCTCTCTCTCTCTCTTTCTCGCTTCTACTCTCACAGCTTGTCGAAAAATTTTAAAAGATCCAAAAGAGGTGCTAAGTATTTATTTGTGATATAGAAGAGACCTTTAAAACATGCAGTTCTAAAATTGTAAATATGTTGAGTGTGTGCCTATGAAAGTGACAACACCATCTTATATCATACAAATATATATATATACAGGTTGAGTATCCCTTATCCAAAATTCAAAATCCCACATTTTTGGGTCTTCTACTGAGATGACACATGTAAATATATATTATGTATCTATATAATATATCTATATATATATACACACATAATATATAATATATGTCATTATCTCAGTAGGGGACACAAAAATGTGGGATTTTGAATAAGGGGTACTCAACCTGTATATATATATACGCTACAGTAGTTCTAAAACTGAGGGGGTTTCTTTACTAAGCCTTGGAGAGACATAAAGTACCAAACAACCAGCTCTTTACTGTCATTTTTCAAACACAGTATGTGAAATGACAGTTGGGAGATGATTGGCTAGTACTTTATTTCCATCCACTTTATCTCTCTCCAAGGCTTAGTAAATAGTCCACAATAAACCTTGGATGGAGATAAAGTGGATGGAGCTAAAGCACCAGCAAATCAGCTCCTGTCATTTTTCAAACACAGCCTTTGACATGACAATAACCCGGTATCGACCCAGTATATTGCCGGATTGACGCAGTTCGCTGTGTGGTATGAAAGGTGTCACTGACAAATTCCCAGGTCGCCTGACCCGGTAATTCATCTGGGGAATAAAGAAGGGTTATTCCCTGGTTATAACCGGTTCAGGTGCTGTGTGAACGCATTGCCGGATTGATAGATCCGGGACCCGTTCATAGCATAGTCAGAGGCAGCGTGGAAATGATCTCATCTCCCAGTGCTGCCTCTGCTCCCGCCCCCGATGCTGGCTCCGCCCTCCACCGTGATGGATACCCGACCCAGCATATTGCTGTGTTGGGAAGCCAATGTTGAAGGGTCCAATGCTGGGTCGCACCTTTTCCAATTCCATGATGCGATCCAGCATTGCGATGTGAAAGCAGGAAATGACTTCAGTACTAGAGATGTGCACTTGAAATTTTTCGGGTTTTGTGTTTTGGTTTTGGGTTCGGTTCCGCGGCCGTGTTTTGGGTTCGACCGCGTTTTGGCAAAACCTCACCGAATTTTTTTTGTCGGATTTGGGTGTGTTTTGGATTCGGGTGTTTTTTTCAAAAAACACTAAAAAACAGCTTAAATCATAGAATTTGGGGGTCATTTTGATCCCAAAGTATTATTAACCTCAAAAACCATAATTTCCACTCATTTTCAGTCTATTCTGAATACCTCACACCTCACAATATTATTTTTAGTCCTAAAATTTGCACCGAGGTCACTGGATGACTAAGCTAAGCGACCCTAGTGGCCGACACAAACACCTGGCCCATCTAGGAGTGGCACTGCAGTGTCACGCAGGATGGCCCTTCCAAAAAACAGTCCCCAAACAGCACATGACGCAAAGAAGAAAAAAAGAGGCGCAATGAGGTAGTTGTGTGAGTAAGATAAGCGACCCTAGTGGCCGACACAAACACCTGGCCCATCTAGGAGTGGCACTGCAGTGTCACGCAGGATGGCCCTTCCAAAAAACACTCCCCAAACAGCACATGACGCAAAGAAGAAAAAAAGAGGCGCAATGAGGTAGCTGTAAGAGTAAGATAAGCGACCCTAGTGGCCGACACAAACACCTGGCCCATCTAGGAGTGGCACTGCAGTGGCACGCAGGATGGCCCTTCCAAAAAACACTACCCAAACAGCACATGACGCAAAGAAAAAAAGAGGCGCAATGAGGTAGCTGTGTGAGTAAGATAAGCGACCCTAGTGGCCGACACAAACACCTGGCACATCTAGGAGTGGCACTGTAGTGGCACGCAGGATGGCCCTTCCAAAAAACACTCCCCAAACAGCACATGACGCAAATAAAAATGAAAGAAAAAAGAGGTGCAAGATGGAATTGTCCTTGGGCCCTCCCACCCACCCTTATGTTGTATAAACAGGACATGCACACTTTAACCAACCCATCATTTCAGTGACAGGGTCTGCCACACGACTGTGACTGAAATGACGGGTTGGTTTGGACCCCCACCGAAAAAGAAGCAATGAATCTCTCCTTGCACAAACTGGCTCTACAGAGGCAAGATGTCCACCTCATCATCATCCTCCGATATATCACCGTGTACATCCCGCTCCTCACAGATTATCAATTCGTCCCCACTGGAATCCACCATCTCAGCTCCCTGTGTACTACTTTGTGGAGGCAATTGCTGCTGGTCAATGTCTCCACGGAGGAATTGATTATAATTCATTTTAATGAACATCATCTTCTCCACATTTTCTGGAAGTAACCTCGTACGCCGATTGCTGACAAGGTGAGCGGCGGCACTAAACACTCTTTCGGAGTACACACTTGTGGGAGGGCAACTTAGGTAGAATAAAGCCAATTTGTGCAAGGGCCTCCAAATTGCCTCTTTTTCCTGCCAGTATAAGTACGGACTGTCTGACGTGCCTACTTGGATGCGGTCACTCATATAATCCTCCACCATTCTTTCAATGGGGAGAGAATCATATGCAGTGACAGTAGACGACATGTCCGTAATCGTTGTCAGGTCATTCAGTCCGGACCAGATGTCAGCATCAGCAGTCGCTCCAGACTGCCCTGCATCACCGCCAGCGGGTGGGCTCGGAATTCTGAGCCTTTTCCTCGCACCCCCAGTTGCGGGAGAATGTGAAGGAGGAGATGTTGACAGGTCGCGTTCCGTTTGACTTGACAATTTTGTCACCAGCAGGTCTTTGAACCCCAGCAGACTTGTGTCTGCCGGAAAGAGAGATCCAAGGTAGGTTTTAAATCTAGGATCGAGCACGGTGGCCAAAATGTAGTGCTCTGATTTCAACAGATTGACCACCCGTGAATCCTTGTTAAGCGAATTAAGGGCTCCATCCACAAGTCCCACATGCCTAGCGGAATCGCTTCCTTTTAGCTCCTCCTTCAATGCCTCCAGCTTCTTCTGCAAAAGCCTGATGAGGGGAATGACCTGACTCAGGCTGGCAGTGTCTGAACTGACTTCACGTGTGGCAAGTTCAAAAGGTTGCCGAACCTTGCACAACGTTGAAATCATTCTCCACTGCGCTTGAGACAGGTACATTCCACCTCCTATATCGTGCTCAATTGTATAGGCTTGAATGGCCTTTTGCTGCTCCTCCAACCTCTGAAGCATATATAGGGTTGAATTCCACCTCGTTACCACTTCTTGCTTCAGATGATGGCAGGGCAGGTTCAGGCGTTTTTGGTGGTGCTCCAGTCTTCTGTACGTGGTGCCTGTCCTCCGAAAGTGTCCCGCAATTCTTCTGGCCACCGACAGCATCTCTTGCACGCCCCTGTCGTTTTTTAAAAAATTCTGCACCACCAAATTCAAGGTATGTGCAAAACATGGGACGTGCTGGAATTTGCCCATATTTAATGCACACACAATATTGCTGGCGTTGTCCGATGCCACAAATCCACAGGAGAGTCCAATTGGGGTAAGCCATTCCGCGATGATCTTCCTCAGTTGCCGTAAGAGGTTTTCAGCTGTGTGCGTATTCTGGAAACCGGTGATACAAAGCGTAGCCTGCCTAGGAAAGAGTTGGCGTTTGCGAGATGCTGCTACTGGTGCCACCGCTGCTGTTCTTGCGGCGGGCGTCCATACATCTACCCAGTGGGCTGTCACAGTCATATAGTCCTGACCCTGCCCTGCTCCACTTGTCCACATGTCCGTGGTTAAGTGGACATTGGGTACAACTGCATTTTTTAGGACACTGGTGAGTCTTTTTCTGACGTCCGTGTACATTCTCGGTATCGCCTGCCTAGAGAAGTGGAACCTAGATGGTATTTGGTAACGGGGGCACACTACCTCAACAAATTGTCTAGTTCCCTGTGAACTAACGGCGGATACCGGACGCACGTCTAACACCAACATAGTTGTCAAGGCCTCAGTTATCCACTTTGCAACAGGATGACTGCTGTGATATTTCATCTTCCTCGCAAAGGACTGTTGGACAGTCAATTGCTTGGTGGAAGTAGTAAAAGTGGGCTTACGACTTCCCCTCTGGGATGACCATCGACTCCCAGCAGCAACAACAGCAGCGCCAGCAGCAGTAGGCGTTACACGCAAGGATGCATCGGAGGAATCCCAGGCAGGAGAGGACTCGTCAGAATTGCCAGTGACATGGCCTGCAGGACTATTGGCATTCCTGGGGAAGGAGGAAATTGACACTGAGGGAGTTGGTGGGGTGGTTTGCGTGAGCTTGGTTACAAGAGGAAGGGATTTACTGGTCAGTGGACTGCTTCCGCTGTCGCCCAAAGTTTTTGAACTTGTCACTGACTTATGATGAATGCGCTGCAGGTGACGTATAAGGGAGGATGTTCCGAGGTGGTTAACGTCCTTACCCCTACTTATTACAGCTTGACAAAGGCAACACACGGCTAGACAAATGTTGTCCGCATTTCTGGTGAAATACTTCCACACCGAAGAGCTGATTTTTTTGGTATTTTCACCAGGCATGTCAACGGCCCTATTCCTCCCACGGACAACAGGTGTCTCCCCGGGTGCCTGACTTAAACAAACCACCTCACCATCAGAATCCTCCTGGTCAATTTCCTCCCCAGCGCCAGCAACACCCATATCCTCCTCATCCTGGTGTACTTCAACACTGACAGCTTCAATCTGACTATCAGGAACTGGACTGCGGGTGCTCCTTCCAGCACTTGCAGGGGGCGTGCAAATGGTGGAAGGCGCATGCTCTTCACGTCCAGTGTTGGGAAGGTCAGGCATCGCAAACGACACAATTGGACTCTCCTTGTGGATTTGGGATTTCGAAGAACGCACAGTTCTTTGCGGTGCTTTTGCCAGCTTGAGTCTTTTCATTTTTCTAGCGAGAGGCTGAGTGCTTCCATCCTCATGTGAAGCTGAACCACTAGCCATGAACATAGGCCAGGGCCTCAGCCGTTCCTTGCCACTCCGTGTGGTAAATGGCATATTGGCAAGTTTACGCTTCTCCGACAATTTTATTTTAGATTTTGGAGTCCTTTTTTTACTGATATTTGGTGTTTTGGATTTTACATGCTCTGTACTATGACATTGGGCATCAGCCTTGGCAGACGACGTTGCTGGCATTTCATCGTCTCGGCCATGACTAGTGGCAGCAGCTTCAGCACGAGGTGGAAGTGGATCTTGATCTTTCCCTAATTTTGGAACCTCAACATTTTTGTTCTCCATATTTTAATAGGCACAACTAAAAGGCACCTCAGGTAAACAATGGAGATGGATGGATACTAGTATACTTATGGATGGACCAGCGACTGCCGACACAGAGGTAGCTACAGCCGTGGACTACCGTACTGTGTCTGCTGCTAATATAGACTGGATGATAATGGGATGAAATTAATATATATATATATATATATAATATCACTAGTACTGCAGCCGGACAGGTATATATATTTATTATGTAATGACTGATGACGGACCTGCTGGACACTGTCAGCTCAGCAGCACCGCAGACTGCTACAGTAAGCTACTATAGTAGTATGTATCAAGAAGAAAGAAAAAAAAAAAAACACGGGTAGGTGGTATACAATTATGGATGGACCAGCGACTGCCGACACAGAGGTAGCTACAGCCGTGGACTACCGTACTGTGTCTGCTGCTAATATAGACTGGATGATAATGAGATGAAATTAATATATATATATATATATATATATAATATCACTAGTACTGCAGCCGGACAGGTATATATATTTATTATGTAATGACTGATGACGGACCTGCTGGACACTGTCAGCTCAGCAGCACCGCAGACTGCTACAGTAAGCTACTATAGTAGTATGTATAAAGAAGAAGAAAGAAAAAAAAAAAAAACGGGTAGGTGTTATACAATATTATATATATATTATATACAATTATATATATATATATATATATATATATATTAAACTGGTGGTGATTATTAAACTGGTGGTCAGGTCACTGGTCACACTATCAGCAACTTGCAAGTAGTACTCCTAAGCAGACAATCACAATATATATTATACTGGTGGTCAGTGTGGTCACAATGGCAGTGTGGCACTCTGGCAGCAAAAGTGTGCACTGTACGTTATATGTACTCCTGAGTCCTGCTCTCAGACTCTAACTGCTCCCCACTGTCAGTGTCTCCCCCACAAGTCAGATATACATTATACAGTCACACTATCTATCTATCACTTCAGCAAGTAGTAGTACTCCTCCTAATGCTCCCCAAAATTACTACTGTGTCTCTCTCTACTCTAGTCTCACTCTCTTCTCTATAAACAGAGAGGACGCCAGCCACGTCCTCTCCCTATGAATCTCAATGCACGTGTGAAAATGGCGGCGACGCGCGGCTCCTTATATAGAATCCGAGTCTCGCGATAGAATACGAGCCTCGCGAGAATCCGACAGCGGGATGATGACGTTCGGGCGCGCTCGGGTTAACCGAGCAAGGCGGGAAGATCCGAGTCGCTCGGACCCGTGTAAAAAAACATGAAGTTCGGGCGGGTTCGGTTTCCGAGGAACCGAACCCGCTCATCTCTATTCAGTACCCCAAACAGTGTATGTTTCCTAGGTCATCCATGAATTTTTTAAATCTGACAGTTGGTAACACACCTGCACACAACTAAGTGGTCTGGAAAATATGAACTGTTTGTGACTCCTGAGGACTGGGGATGAGAAACACTAGACAAGTATAATGATTCCTCATATGAGGTTTTTGCGTATTCCGCCTGTGCATTACATAGAATAGTAAATTAAATGCGTTGAATCTAAAAACCTCATGTGATATGTTACGCTTTTGCAAACCACATACTGTCCAATACTGCCCCTTGAAAAAACTCTCACCAGCGGTGGGATGTAATGGTGTCCAAGTTTGCCGGAGGTACGGGATGCCGGCAAAACATGGACGTTTTTATAAAATGGCAGTCATTTACAAGATATAGTTTTGCTTTGTAAATGACTGCAACTTTAAAAAAAAGTCTGAGTTACCCGGCATCCCGTACCACTGGCAAACTCGGATGCCATTACATCCCGCCGCAAGTCTATATCTACTAATTCGACTTATTAAGACACAGGCCTAACACTAACACTTTGTTTTTTTAACACAAAAAAATATATATATAATATTTTTTGTTGGTGCAACAGTCCTTATTATGTACATCCACAAAATATACCATAGAAGTAGAAAGGGATCCGGTCTCTAGGTCGACAGTAACTTGGTAGACAGTAACTAGGTCGACCACTATTGGTCGACAGTAACTAGGTGGACAGGGTCTCTAGGTCGGCAGTGTCTGTAGGATGACATGTTCTAGGTCGACATGAGTTTTTCACAATATTTTTCTTTTTTTGACCTTTTTCATACTTAACGATCCAAGCGGACTACAATTGGGAATAGTAACCTGTGCCAAGCATAGCGAGGCACATTGCCAGAAGCATGGCGAGTGAAGCGAGCCATGCAAGGGGACATAGTGCACTAATTGGGGTTCCTGGTCACTGTATGGAGAAAACTACACACAAAAAAAACTCATGTCGACCTAGAGACCCTGTCGACCTATTTACTGTCGACCAATAGTGGTCGACCTAGTTACGATCGACTTTGCATACCACACCCATTTGCAAGTGTTCCATAACTGATTGAAGAACGGTCCATAAAGTTAATAAACAGCTGCAGTACATATTAGGAGCACCTTCTATGATCAAACTGCATTTTTGGTATGGTTAGTCTGTGTCAGCTGCCCAATAATTCATTCAAAACCATGAAGGAGGGTTGAATGGTTTTTGTAGCATAATTTAAGGGACATTTTTTTTTATTACAGCCTACGGCATTGCAAACAAAATTACATTTCTAGTATTTATGTACTTTTATAGATTTAATAAGGGAGTTTAAATGTAATATCACCGTAAAAGCAACTTCTCCTACACAGCCTACCTATATTTTTTCTCCCAAAAAAATCATACACACTACAGTGCCATTTCAAAGAGCAAATAAACAGTTTTTTCACATAATTTATTATGCTTTAGCTTTGTTTCTGCACTCATTGCAAAAATGTGCAGAAACTGATTGTTCAGTGTTTTTTTTAGATTTCAGTCCAAAGAAAATTGGTGCCTGAATTTGAGCTTTACCCAAAATATAGTACAAATAGAGGACATTTAACTACATCGTTAACTCGAGTATTTAGTGCGATCAGGTACCTACTCTACTGTATCTGCACACTTTACCTGCCAATATGTCTTTCTTCATATAAAGAAAGAACACATGGGAATAAAGTTTTACTAGAAGCAAAGCATACTTAAAAAAAAAGTACACAAGCTCTTACTGTAACTGTTCTACATTGTCCTGTGTATACTACATGTGTCAATAATATATATATATATATATATATATATATGAGAGAGAGAGAGAGAGAGAGAGAGAGAGAGAGAGAGAGAACACAATTATACAAGTAACGTCATTTTAAAATCAGTACAACGTATACAGTGTAATACAACATACGTTTCATTGGCCCAGATTTATCAGGCCTTGGAGAGATATAAAGTGGACAGAGATAAAGTACCAACCAATCAACTCCTAACTATCATTTTCCAAACACAACCTGTAACATGGCAGTTGGGAGCTGATTGGCTGTAACTTTATCAAAGTGCAATTTATCTCTCTCCATGGCTTGATAAATCTGGGCCATTGTATGCACTCTGCTTCCACTCAACTTCTTTCTTGTGTGTGGCCAGTTGTGAACACTGCTCTATAATCATTCACCCGAGTAGCTACACATTTTTATCTTGTTTATTATTGGCGGAAGGAGATACAGCTCCAGGTCTCCACATAATAATAGGTCCATCAACATGGCAGTATGATGATAACCAGCTGCCAACCTAGCTACAATGGTTGGCCATGAATCTTAGGTATTGACGTTGTATTTCTATTTTCCTCTCGAAATGAAGCATAGTTATACTGGGAGGCAGTCAATTTACCACCTGTCGGGATCCCAGCGGTCAGGATACCGATGCCGTATCCCCGACATCAGCTGAAATACCAGCGGTCGGAGATATGACAGCCAGCTTTTTACCCCTCTTGGGTGGTGGTCCATGCGACCACCCGGAGGGGAACAGAAACCTTTCGGTCACCACCGGGCCCGAAGCGTGGAGAGCGCAGTGAGCCCGTGAGAGGCTAAGCTGCACTCTCCAACAGGATTCCAGCTGTCGGCCACCCGGCCTCCCGACCGCTGGGATCTCATACTGATCCCGTTATACTTTTACATATATAGGTAAACACCAGGACTGATAGTGTACATGGTGTACACACTATGCTATGTGGATTTGGTGCACTGGACACACCTCCTCTCCTTCTCACAATAGACCCTTGAACAGGCACATGCTGCCCTTGATCCAGCATTGGTTATTTTGGTGTGTCACGTGATGTGTGTGTATGCATCTAGGCTCTACTTATTCTACTCTTCTACCCCTTTGCCAATTGCCAGAGGGGAAAGGTATTATTAGGGCACATATGGTGCACCTGTTTTGTAGCTTATCAAGGTGAAGAAAGAAGCAATAATGGTGAGATGTATTAACCAGTGGCGGAACTAGCGAGCGGTGGGCCCATGTGCGACAAAATGCTTTGGGCCCCCCATCTAAGTCCACCGCCTCAGCCCTGGAGAGGATCTGGTGAGGGGGACCTGCTCAGGGCCAGGGAAATGGATACCTAGCAACAGTGCCATAATTAGTCATTTTAGTGCTGTGTGCAAGAAATGGCACCGGAGCCCCGCCCCTTATGTAAAATATAGGGGCGTGGCTTCGTGGGGAAGGGGTGTGGCCACAAAATAATACCAATTCATATAACAGTGCACAGTAGTCTCCATTATTCAAATTACGCCGCACGGTAGTACCACTACACCAGGTAGAGACCCTTTTACACATTATGGCGGACAGCTTCCCCTTTTTTACACATTACGGCAGACAGCGTCCCCCTTTTTACACATTACGGCAGACAGCGTCCCCTTTTTACACATTACGACAGACAGCGTCCCCTTTTTTACACATTACGACAGACAGCGTCCCCTTTTTTACACATTACGGCAGACAGCGTCCCATTTTTTGCACATTACGGCAGACAGCGTCCCATTTATTACACATTACGGCAGACAGCTTCCCATTTTTTGCATATTACGGCAGACAGTGTCCCATTTATTACAAATTACGGCAGACAGCGTCCCATTTTTTACACATTACGGTAGACAGTATTCCCTTTTTACACATTATGGCACACAGCATCCCTTTTTTACACATTACAACAGACAGCGTCCCATTTTTACACATTACGGCAGACAGCGTCCCATTTTTTGCACATTATGGCAGACAGCGTCCCATTTATTACACATTACGGCAGACAACATCCCCTTTTTACACATTACGGCACACAGCATCCCTTTTTTACACATTACAACAGACAGCGTCCCATTTTTACACATTACGGCAGACAGCGTCCCATTTTTTGCACATTACGGCAGACAGCGTCCCATTTATTACACATTACGGCAGACAGCGTCCCATTTTTTGCATATTACGGCAGACAGAGTCCCCTTTTTACACATTACGGCACACAGCGTCCCTTTTTTACACATTACAACAGACAGCGTCCCATTTTTACACATTACGGCAGACAGCGTCCCATTTTTTGCACATTACGGCAAACAGCGTCCCATTTATTACACATTACGGCAGACAGCGTCCCATTTATTACACATTACGGCAGACAGCGTCCCATTTTTTGCATATTACGGCAGACAGCGTCCCATTTATTATACATTACGGCAGACAGCGTCCCATGTTTTGCACATTACGGCAGACAGCGTCCCATTTATTACACATTATGGCAGACAGCGTCCCATTTTTTGCATATTACGGCAGACAGCGTCCCATTTATTATACATTCCGGCAGACAGCGTCCCATGTTTTGCACATTACGGCAAACAGGATAGATAGATAGATAGATAGATAGATAGATAGATAGATAGATAGATAGATAGATAGAATAGGTATACTTACTGATTCCGCTGGCTCAGGCTCCTCGTGCAGCTTCTGTTCTGGCAGGGTAGAAGAAGGAGGAGGAGGGATGGAGGTGGGAGCTGCAGCAGCGCTATGTCATTGGTAGAAGCGCTGCTGCTGGACCTCTCCTTTATCATAGGCTGCCCTCCGCCGCTGTGAATGCTGGGATGCGATGCGCATCCCAGCATTCACAGCGGCGGAGGGCAGCCTATGGTAAAGGAGAGGGCCAGCAGCAGCAGCGCTTCTACCAATTACACAGCGCTGCTGCGGCTCCCTCCTCAATCCCCCCTCCTCCTCTTCCCCCCCTGTAGCCGGTGCGCGCATCATCTCCTCGGTGGCGGCGGAACACAGCGGCAGCCAGGCGGCATGTAATGAGTCAGTTTGACTCATTACATGCCGTTCTGGCTGCGGGCCCCTTGACAGTTGCGGGCCCCAGTGCAAGGCACTGCCTGCACTGGCGCTAGTTCCGCCTCTGGTATTAACACTTCTGCCACCAGAGTCCAATGGGAGATATATTAAGCCTTGGAGAGTGATAAAGTGAAGATGGATAAAGTCCCAGCCAATCAGCTCCTAACTGCCATGTTACAGGCTGTGTTTGAAAAATGACAGTTAGGAGCTGATTGGATGGTGGATGTATTACATCATGCAACCTGGCTAGCTTCAGTGTGCATGTGTGAGATGTAAAAAAAAAGTGAGATTTCATTCAGCGCAAATATAGGAATGATGGCACATGTGTCCTGACTTCTGTGTGTCTCCTGACTCAGCCACCACTGGACACAGTAAATATACCAGCAGGTGATCCTGCCAATATAAGAGAAAATTATAAGCCACCAAAGTGAGCTAATTGTTTATTAGTAAGTGCTGCTGGGGATGTATGCAGAGACTGGTGAGAAAAGTGATGTTCTCTACAGTAACTGCAGCCATACATGTTGAAGAATGATGCAAGTGTCAAACTGCGCTGGATCTACTTCTTTTGACAATTATCTACTGATACATCTCCCCCTGAGCAGTACCTTCAGATATAATTGTATGGGCTTTAATGTTTTATTAATATACGTATAAATGTGTTATGTTAGTTTGCTTGTGAATTTGGTTATTTTGCCCATTTAATATACTGTACTGCTTATCCTTGAGCTTCAATTGGTTTTCTGTTTTTTATACCTGAGCTTTGAACTGCAACTGTGGTCTTTATCTAATCATTTTAATATCTATCAGCAGCTACCTAATCAGACAAGCTTGGAGGCCATAAACTGTGGGACCCCCACACCACTAATTTTATGACTCTCTTGTTTTCTCATTAGGTTTTGCACACCAAGTTAGTTTCCACCAATTGCTAATGGCATAGCAAGTTCATATCAGGACCATTTGTACAGGACACAGGATATCAGGGTTGCATTATTTCTCAGAGTAAGTAGAAAAAGTAAGAAGAACTCAAGAATGAATCATTCTTTATGTGCAATCACTTTCTTCCATCTATAATGGGTGCAATTCAGGCTGCTTTGACTACTTAAAGCTTTTGAGAAACAAAAATGAATGGTGCTATTTCTATCTAACCACTTTCTCTAGTGAACCATTTAACACTGGTAAATGACTGTTGCTTCCAAATAATGAGGAGCTGGCCCTCAACCAACAGTACCAGAAGTAAATTTTATAAGGAGGAAGCGCTGTCCAATCACAGTGTGTAAAGCCCCATACACACTAGATGAGAAGGAAAAAGCTCTTGCTCAGAAGGGCCAATCTGAGTTAGATCTTTTACAATCTCATCTAGTGTGTACGCTCAATGTCGTTAACGATGCACGCTCCTGCACATCGTTAATGACCCCCTCCCTCGTCTGAACATGTATAGACGAGGGAGGGTCTCGTTAACGCCAGCCATGCTGCAGATGCAACATAGGCATCGTTCCCCCCCGCCACCCCCCTCAGCCATCACTCCCTTCCCCACTGGCATTGGCAAGTGTGTATGCACTTGCCGAAGCTGACACGCCGCCCAGTCCCTGCCACCGCCAATATCGGTGTTGGTGGGGACTCGTTAAGTATGTATGGGCCTTAACAATCAATCAGTGTTTATTTTAAATAAGAAACACCCTAATAAAATTCTGACATCAGTTTTAAAATTCTTGCTACAGCAACTCAATGTCCACATAGAAATATACTATGTACACAGCAACAGCTATAGAATTGTGACAATCTATTTACAAACACGAACAGTATTGTATAATAAAAGATTAAGCATAGGTAAGCAGATTAGAAAATAGTTCTATCCGTCATTAGCACTGAACTGTTAATTGGTTAGTGCAATTTACTGTCTGATGTAAGCATTTGATGTTTATAAACAGGGCCGGCTCCAGGCATGTTCGAATAGAGCGGCCACGCGGGGCACCACCCTTAATGGGCACCGCCATATTCGATCCTGGAGCCGGCCCTGTGCAGCACTACCCAGCCTTAAACTTGTGTGCCAGTGCGCGCTGTGCGGCGCCGGCGTCTGATGTCAGACGCCGGGGCCGCGCAGCGCTCATAGCGCACACAACCCAAGGACGCACCCTCAGACAGCAGCACTCCTCACCCTCCGAGCGCCGCATTTATTGGGGGCATTTATGGATGGCACTATCTGCACTGTGGGCCATAGCTGCACTGTGGGGTCATATCTGCAATGTGGGGGCATTTTTGTATCTGGCACTGTGGGGTCATATCTGGCACTGTGGGGGCATTTATTTATCTGGCACTATGGGGGCATTTATTTATCTGGCACTGTGGGGGCATATCTGCACTGTGGGGGCATTTATGTATCTGGCACTGTGGGGGCATTTATGTATCTGGCACTGTGGGGGCATATCTGGTACTGTGGGGGCATTTATGTATCTTGCACTGTGGGGGCATATCTGCACTGTGGGGGCATTTATGTATCTGGCATTGTGGGGGCATATCTGGCACTGTGGGGCATTTATGTATCTGGCACTGTGGGGGCATATCTGGCACTGTGGGGGATTTATGTATCTTGCACTGTGGGGCATATCAGCAGTGTGGGGGCATTTATGTATCACACTGTGGGGGCATATCTGGCACTGTGGGGGCATTTATGTATCTGACACTGTGGGGGCATATCTGGCACTGTGGGGGCATTTCTGTATCTTGCACTGTGGGGGCATATCTGCACTGTGGGGGCATTTATGTATCGCACTGTGGGGGCATATCTGGCACTGTGGGGGCATTTATGTATCTGGCACTGTGGGGACATTTATGTATCTGGCACTGTGGGGGTATATCTGGCACTGTGGGGGCATTTATGTATCTTGCACTGTGGGGGCATATCTGCACTGTGTGCGCATTTATGTATCTGGCACTGTGGAGGCATATCTGCACTGTGGGGGCATTTATCTGGCACTGTGGGGGCATATCTGGCACTGTGGGGGCATTTGTGTATCTGGCACTGTGTGGCCATTTATGTATATGGCACTGCTGGGGGGCAAGTCATGTGTTGCTGGCACTGCTGGGGGGCATGTCACGTGTTGCTGGCACTGCTGGGGGGCATGTCACGTGTTGCTGGCACTGCTGGGGGGCATGTCATGTGTAGCTGGCACTGCACATTATGTGTAGCTGGCACTATACTGGAGACATTGTTTGTAAGGAACACTACTGTGGCTGTTATGTGTAAGGATGCTAATTGTGTGCGATGTGGAAATATATTTATTTATAGTCTAATAATATGAAGTTATGAGGCCACGCCCACTTAGGGTTTGGGGGGAGAGGTGGGGGGTGCACTTTTACATTTTCTCGCTCAGGATGCTAGTAGGCCTGGAGCTGGCCCTGTTTATAAAGCAACAGTCAGTGATTAATAGCAGTGAAGAGTTGCAATAGTTCAATATCATTGATGTTACCAGGGAAAAGTGTTGCACTTTAATTGTTTGGCTGGTGTGATACAATTTCTGTCTGCTCCCCTGGGAGGTATTTTGCCCAACGTACTGATCACATGCTGTGGGAGAAGGGGTGGCCCCCGAGGCGTATGTCCCCACTCACAGTACTTGGTTTCTGTCTGCCGTCCGGCTCCCAGCTGATGTCTCTGTCCTTGCAGACTCTCTCCTTCAAGGGAGTTTTGCCCGCTATTTGGTAGGACCACACGGTCTGAAGGTACTATGCTGCTGGTGTGCGGCGGCTTTACTGGGACTCGGTCAGGACGTCTGGCTGTTACTTTGCACACTGAACTCCACTGGGATCACAAAGGGCGGAGCTTATTGACGCATTTCTCAGCCTATTCTCTGAGGCTGTTTCATCAGTAGTAGCTCCCTGGATGCTGAGACACTCTTATAAATGTCCAATGGCCTATCAAACGTGGATTCGCTATATTACAGACCTATTTCAGCTGTTTGTAATCATAGCAATAAACAGTAACATATATATATATATATATATATAAAGGGGATACTTAGTATACGTACATTCAGCGCTCATAAAATGAATAAACAATTTATATAATCACTTAATTGATTAATTGTTTATAATTGGTCCACTCTAGAAAAAGTGGGTAGAAAAAACATCATGACAGTGTTTGTTATCATATAATTATAATAGATGTTTACTTAAGGAACAACTCAAACACATAGTTCTTTGAAAAATTATTCTGGCATTTCATTTTCAAATGATACCCAAGCATCTACATAGGCCGTTCCAAATATGTATTCTTGTATACTCATCTACCATCTCACATTATTGAAGATTCAAAGGAGTGCAGAGGCATCTTTATCAGTTTTTAAAACATGTCCTGCAATAACAACAGCAAGGTACAGTATCTGAACAACCAGGATGAGTTTCTTCAACATGTGTTAGCATTCTATGTCTTAGGCAGGGAACCATGATAATTTCCGGACTAAGGACTTGATTTCTCTTAGATTAGAAAAATGTATAAATTGGCTTCTCATGAGCTTACAATAATCTTATGAAACAAAGTAGATCTTCATTAAGGGCCCCATACACTTATGCAATATGTCCGACCGTCATGTCGCAGGCGATCACCCCGGCAGTGTCCAGGGCGGCAGGATAGCCCAAGATACATCGTATGCTGTCCTTTTACATACGATGTATCTTGGGCGATCCCAGCCATGCCGGACATGATCGCTAGTGCAGCACGGTCAATCTGGAGGATGCGATGCGATGCTCACGGGAATGCGCATTGGATCGGATCGGAAACACCTCCAAAATGCCCGATTTCATCCGATATATCAGGCAGAATGCCCGAAATCTGATTAAATCGGGCCTTATCGTTCTAGTGTATGGGGCCCTTTACAGGAAAAGCTGTTTAGAAAGAGAATGAGTCATAAAATCTGATGTGGTCAGCCTGAGTCCTAATTTTTATTCTTACCTCCTCTGTAGAACCTAAGGGTGGAACTAATGGAAACTTGGGTAACTAGTTTACTATTAAACTTGACATTGATACTTCAAGTTGGTATTCTACAAAAAGAGCATATGTTCTCAATGGCGTCAAGAGTGGGTGACACCAAAATGCCAGCTCCTCCGCAGTGACAGGAGCCAGGTGCTGTAGTGTGATTCCTGCAGCACCTGGTTCCTGTCATAGATGAGAAGCCGACAGTACGGGAAGACTGTCTCTGGGGGCAGCCCAGCATCTCTGGAGATGCTGGACATGCTCCCGAAGTGATGATCGCGGGATCCCCATAAGGTCATGCCCCCTCTTTATATGGCTACACCTCCTTTATGTGCAGCCACGCCTCCTCTCCACACAAGCGCACCTCCAGCGCGCGGGAGATCCAGTGTGCACATCCGGTGGTGTCTCTGCATGTCCTTCCCTGTCTTAGACTTGTAATCCACTACTTCAGGACCTACTGTGGCTATGAATCTCCAGTTCTATTTCACCTGCTGTTTGGAGACAGTTGTTACCATTGTGTGCTTGCCTGCAGCATTTGTGAAAACACATCAAGGTCTGCATCATTAATACTAACAGTATACAGTATACATATATTTTCAGTACTGTATGTGCAAAATAAAACACTAAAACTGTGCCAACATATGTTTACCTGGATTCCCTCCTTGTTTGCCTAGAATCCCTCCTTGAGGCAGAGTCAATCACTTATCTATTCTTGAGAACAATGCAACGTCTTTATAAAAAGAGACATTGAGCAGAAGTTTGATTAATAAATCCTGCTTCTGTGCTGGTGGATTTTTAATTTTGAATGGTAAAAGGAGTATTTAAGACTGAGACAATGTATTGATTATAATGGCCTCATTAATTTCAAAATGTAAAAATACAATGCCCATCCACTTGACAACAATGGCATCTATGGAGCTTCAGTGGTAACAAGACTGTAGATCTCTCTAAATTATGCCCTACAGCAGTGGTTCTCAAACTGGGTGCCGTGGCACCCAAGGGGGGCTGCCAGACATGTGATGGGGTGCCTCGGGTTGGTGGTCCAGGATAAATTCAAACTATTTATTGTCAATGTAATAGGCAAAACCAGTGCTGGTGGCTGTCAATCATAAAATATGTGGACAAACAGAAGTGAATCCTGTACTTCCCACATAATTGAACCTAAGGTTGACATATAAACATAATTTACTTAATTTAATATTTCTTTATAAATTTCTCAATAAGAAACTTTCGGCCTAGGGGTGCTGTGAAAAAAATTCTGGTACTCTAGGGCGCCATGATTCAGAAAAGTTTGAGAACCACTGCCCTACAGTATAACTTCACTTTTGTTCTGTGCACACACTTGGGACACTAACAAGCTAAGTACTTGCTACCTCTGTTTGTTGATATTGTCCATGTTCTAACAACCCCACTCCTATTTTTATGTAGTTCGGAAACTTGTTCTGAAGTTGTCTTTACTTATATATGTGTTCAAATACCCAGGTAATACAATGCTTGCTACATCATCTGGTATATTTAAAAAAAAAAAAAAAAAAAACAACAACATTTTCTTTACTTGGGTGGTCTTCAGTATGCCGAATGTCGGGATCCCGGCGCACAGTATACCGGCGCCGGAATCCCTACACCCGGCATACTGACAGCTATTCTCCCTCGTGGGGGTCCACGACCCCCCTGGAGGGAGAATAAAATAGTGTGGCGCGCGTAGCGCGCCACCGTGCCCGCAGCGTGGCGAGCGCAGCGAGCCCGCAAGGGTCTCCTTTGCGCTCGCCACGCTGTCGGTATGCCGGCGGTCGGGCTCCCAGCTCCGGTATGCTGGTCGCCGGGAGCCCGAGCGCCGGCATACCATACTACACCCGTTAGTAACACACTGTCTATATATATAGACACCTGCGCAAGTTGAACCCTTTGTTTTATATCAAGTATACTGCATCGGCTGTCAGTTACTACATAGATAATTATTATTATTTATTTATTTATTACCAGTTATTTATATAGTACACACATATTCTGCAGCACTTTATAGAGAACATTTGACCATTCAAATCAGTCCCTGCCCTATGGGAGCTTAAAATCTTTATTCCTACCACATGTACACACACATTCAAGCTAGTTTTTTTTTTTTTTTTTTGGGGGGGGGGGATTGTGGGAGGAAACTGGAGTACCTGGAGAAAACCCGTGCAAGTTCATGGAGAATATACAAACTCCACACAGTTAGGGCCATGGTGAATATCAAACCCATGACCCCAGTGCTGTGAGGCAGTAATGCTAACCATTACACCATCCATACTGCCCGTACATGCAAGTCATAATGATGACTTGCACGAGGAAATCAAAAGTACTCCCTAATATGTAAGCTTTTCATAAGATAAAACCTTGGTTTTCTAGATGTGAGTGATAATATGAGATGACTAGCCCATGTTAGCAGTTCAGATGATAGTCGCAAATCTCTTTCCCTTTATTACATAATGTCAGAGAGATTTCTTTCTGTAGTCACAGAATATTCTGAGGACAAAATGTCAGCTCTCAGTAGCAAAGAAAACAAAGTATATCTGTTATCCAAATTAAGTGCTAATGACTAGTCAGAGCAATTTGATGATGGGCATGATGAGACAGTAATACTGGGATAAGATAGTCACCCTCAGTGGGATAATGATACTGAATATTTACTCTTATTCCATGGTCTAACATGGTCAGATGAAAAAAAGTTTTCCAGGAAGCAATACGCAGAAATCTGCATTGCCAGAAAAGGACAATGTCCATAGACAACTCCTCATCAAGTGCATTCTACAAGAAACAAAGCAATGCTTGTGTACTTGGTACAGTAACTAAGTAATGAAAAATAGCGCTAAGGCATCCTCATCTTGATCCAAATTATTTATATTAACATAAAACATAATTGGAGGTAAATCGTTTTAGCAATCCAACGTAATCTATTATTTTGGAGAGATTTGTGCTACTGTATAATGTGAAATTTATCAAAGCTTGGAGAGATAAAGTGGAGAGAGATAATGTACCAACCAATCAGCTTCTAACTGCCATTTACAGACTGTGTTTGAAAAATGACTGATATAAGCTGATACTTTATCTTTCTACACTTTATCTCTTTCCAAAATTTGATACATCATCTCCCCCATAGTCTCACACTTTTAACTTAAATTTGAAAATCTATTTTTAAAGGCTACTTTTCTTAAGTACTATCAAATGGCGATTATGAAGAGGAAACAGTTGCACAACAGTGGGCACAAAATGAGGCATCTGTCAGTACCCTGCAGAATATTAACTTTTCTCATTCTTAACAAACCATGGACTCAGATTTTCCTAGATTTTCACAATGGTTTACTTTATCTATGGGGACATAAGTTCACAGCTGGACTGCAAGGTAAGCATTAGATATCTGTGTTATCATCTTCTGATTTTATTTCTTAATTCTTACAAAAGTAGGTGAAAATGTATCTTTTCACCTACACCAAGGACTGATGAATAGACAACTTAGTCTGAAGTTTATGGAGCTATAGGCAAAGTAATATGATAGGATAGACAATGAAGATGTGTTCCTCAACAACTCCTGGATATAAAGTTGACTCCATAATTGTGCCTTATGAAGATGCTGTACATTTGTGCCATTGTAGGAACTCTGTGCTACAGTAGCTAACTTTTCTTTATGTGCACAACCAATTGTGAGTACTACACACATAAAAGTGCACCAAGAGATATAGGAAAGGTGGAAAATTCTGAATCGGCACAGGGTATGCATATAAAAATGTAAAATCTTCACTACATCTCCTACAGTGCAACTCAATTTAGCCACAAGTAAATAAAATGAACATAAGAAGACATTACGCACATCATAATGATATGTCATATATGTGTGTGTGCGTATGTGTGTGTCTCTAAACCTTTCTTACATTGGACAAAGTAGTGCTTCTCCACCAAGGTGCAACAGGAAGCAGCAAAAAGTTAATCATTAAGAGTAGTGATGAGTGGGTTCTGAAGTTGTCTTTACTTATATATGTGTTCAAATACCCAGGTAATACAATGCTTGCTACATCATCTGGTATATTTAAAAAAACAAAAACAAAAAAACAACAACATTTTCTTTACTTGTTAGTAACACACTGTCTATATATATAGACACCTGCGCAAGTTGAACCCTTTATTGTATATCAAGTATACTGCATCGGCTGTCAGTTACTACATAGATAATTATTATTATTTATTTATTTATTACCAGTTATTTATATAGCACACACATATTCTGCAGCACTTTACAGAGAACATTTGACCATTCAAATCAGTCCCTGCCCTAGTGGAGCTTAAAATCTTTATTCCTACCACATGTACACACACATTCAAGCTAGGTTTTTTTTTTTTTTGTTTTTTTTTTTGGGGGGGGGGGGGGGGGGGGTTGTGGGAGGAAACTGGAGTACCTGGAGAAAACCCATGAAAGTTCATGGAGAATATACAAACTCCACACAGTTAGGGCCATGGTGAATATCAAACCCAGTTTTGCACAGTTTGCTGACCACCAGTATATAATATATAGCAGTACGGTACAGTAGGCAACTGCTCTACCTACCTCTGTGTCATCAAGTATACCAGTATCCATCCATACCTGTGGTGCATTTCAGTTTTGCACAGTTTGCTGACCACCAGTATATACTATATAGCAGTACGGTACAGTAGGCCACTGCTATACCTACCTCTGTGTCGTCAAGTATACTATCCATCCATACCTGTGGTGCATTTCAGTTTTGCATCGTTTGCTGACCACCAGTATATACTATATAGCAGTACGGTACGGAAGGCCACTGCTCTTCCTACCTCTGTGTCGTCAAGTATACTAGTATCTATCCATACCTGTGGTGCATTTCAGTTTTGCACAGTTTGCTGTCCACCAGTATATAATATAAAGCAGTAAGGTACAGTAGGCCACTGCTCTACCTACCTCTGTCGTCAATTATACTAGTATCCATCCATACCTGTGGTGCATTTCAGTTTTGCACAGTTTGCTGACCACCAGTATATACTATATAGCAGTACAGTATAGTAGGCCACTGCTCTACCTACCTCTGTGTCGTCAAGTATACTATCCATCCATACCTGTGGTGCATTTCAGTTTTGCACAGTTTGCTGACCACCAGTATATACTATATAGCAGTACGGTACGGAAAGCCACTGCTCTACCTATCTCTGTGTCGTCAAGTATACTAGTATCCATCCATACCTGTGGTGCATTTCAGTTTTGCACAGTTTGCTGACCACCAATATATACTATATAGCAGTACGGTACAGTAGGCCACTGCTCTACCTACCTCTGTGTCGTCAAGTATACTAGTATCCATCCATACCTGTGGTGCATTTCAGTTTTGCACAGTTTGCTGTCAACCAGTATATAATATATAGCAGTACGGTACAGTAGGCCACTGCTCTACCTACCTCTGTGTCGTCAAGTATACTATCCATCCATACCTGTATACTATTCATCCATACCTGTGGTGCATTTCAGTTTTGTACAGTTTGCTGACCACCAGTATATACTATATTGCAGTACGGTACAGAAGACCACTGCTCTACCTACCTCTGTGTCGTCAAGTATACTAGTATCCATCCATATCTGTGGTGCATTTCAGTTTTGCACAGTTTGCTGACCACCAATATATACTATATAGCAGTACGGTACAGTAGGCCACTGCTCTACCTACCTCTGTGTCGTCAAGTATACTAGTATCCATCCATACCTGTGGTGCATTTCAGTTTTGCACAGTTTGCTGTCCACCAGTATTTAATATATAGCAGTACGGTACAGTAGGCCACTGCTCTACCTACCTCTGTGTCGTCAAGTATACTATCCATCCATACCTGTGGTGCATTTCAGTTTTGCACAGTTTGCTGACCACCAGTATATAGAGCCAGTTTGTGCAAGGAGAGATTGATTGCTTCTTTTTTGGTGGGGGCCCAAACCAACCAGTCATTTCAGTCACAGTCGTGTGGCAGACCCTGTCGCTAAAATGATGGGTTCTTTAAAGTGTGCATGTCCTGTTTATACAACATAAGGGCGGGTGGAAGGGCCCAAGGACAATTCCATCTTGCACCTCTTTTTTCTTTCATTTTTCTTTGCATCATGTGCTGTTTGGGGTCTATTTTTTTGAAGTGCTATCCTGCCTGACACTGCAGTGCCACTCCTAGATGGGCCAGGTGTTTGTGTCGGCCACTTGGGTCGCTTAGCTTAGTCACACAGCTACCTCATTGTGCCTCTTTTTTTCTTTGCATCATGTGCTGTTTGGAGACTATTTTTTTGAAGTGTCATCCTGTCTGACACTGCAGTGCCACTCCTAGATGGGCCAGGTGTTTGTGTCGGCCACTTGTGTCACTTAGATTAGCCATCCAGCGACCTTGGTGCACCTCTTTTTTTCTTTGCATCATGTGCTGTTTGGGGACTATTTTTTAAATCTGCCATCCTGTCTGACACTGCAGTGCCACTCCTAGATGGGCCTGGTGTTTGTGTCGGCCACTTGGGTCGCTTAGCTTAGCCATCCAGCAACCTTGGTGCACCTCTTTTTTTCTTTGCATCATGTGCTGTTTGGGGACTATTTTTTAAATCTGCCATCCTGTCTGACACTGCAGTGCCACTCCTAGATGGGCCAGGTGTTTGTGTCGGCCACTTGGGTCGCTTAGCTTAGCCATCCAGCGACCTTGGTGCACCTCTTTTTTTCTTTGCATCATGTGCTGTTTGGGGACTATTTTTTAAATCTGACATCCTGTCTGACACTGCAGTGCCACCTCATTGCGCCTCTTTTTATCTTTGCATCATGTGCTGTTTGGGGACTATTTTTTGGAAGTGCCATCCTGTCTGACACTGCAGTGCCACTCCTAGATGGGCCAGGTGTTTGTGTCGGCCACTTGGGTCGCTTAGCTTAGTCATCCAGCGACCTTGGTGCAAATTTTAGGACTAAAAATAATATTGGGGGTCATTCCGAGTTGTTCGCTCGTTATTTTTTTGTCGCAACGGAGCGATTAGTCGCTAATGCGCATGCGCAATGTCCCCAGTGCGACTGCGCCAAGTAAATTTGCTATGCAGTTAGGTATTTTACTCACGGCATTACAAGGTTTTTTCTTCGTTCTGGTGACCGTAATGTGATTGACAGGAAGTGGGTGTTTCTGGGCGGAAACTAGCCGTTTTATGGGTGTGTGCGAAAAAACGCTACCGTTTCTGGGAAAAACGCGGGAGTGGCTGGAGAAACGGAGGAGTGTCTGGGCGAACGCTGGGTGTGTTTGTGACGTCAAACCAGGTACGAAACTGACTGAACTGATCGCAGATGCCGAGTAAGTGTGGAGCTACTCAAAAACTGCTAAGAAGTGTCTATTCGCAATTCTGCTAATCTTTCGTTCGCAATTTTGATAAGCTAAGATTCACTCCCAGTAGGCGGCGGCTTAGCGTGTGCAAAGCTGCTAAAAGCAGCTTGCGAGCGAACAACTCGGAATGACCCCCATTGTGAGGTGTGAGGTGTTCAGAATAGACTGGAAATGAGTGGAAATTATGGTTATTGAGGTTAATAATACTATGGGATCAAAATGACCCCCAAATTCTATGATTTAAGCTGTTTTTGAGGTTTTTTTTTAAAAAAAACACCCGAATCCAAAACACACCAGAATCCGACAAAAAATTTTCAGGGAGGTTTTGCCAAAATGCGTCCAAATCCAAAACACGGCCGCGGAACCGAATCCAAAACCAAAACACAAAACCCAAAAAATTTCCGGTGCACATCACTAATTAAGAGTAAAGGACAGTGGGGCCTATTTATTAATGGACACATTTTGTCTCATTCATTAACACCTGTAATTGCTGATATTATTACAAATAATAATGTGTTAATGAGGCAATTTACCATTATAGTCATGCTGGGACTGTGCATGCACATACAGGCTGGCAGTGAGAGAGCCAAAGGTTCTAAATATGATGTTCCTTAGATCCTCATTCTCAATCTAATTTCTACATTGCTCAGCAAAACAAGGTTTACCAGTAGCCCTTCTCCACACTTTCTTACTTCACCCAACTCCAACCGGCTTGTACAGTACATACATCTGCAATATTTAGCATACAAAGAAAAAAAAAACTGGCACAGTAGAAGTTAAGGATACACAAATGGAGAATGTGCTTCAATACAAACAAATGTAAGGTAATGCACTGTGGTAACAAGAACAAAAATAACACCTACCTACTAAATGGGGTAAAATTAGGGGATTCTGTACTGGAAAAGGACTTAGGTGTCCTCATAGATAGCAAACTAAGCAGTAGTACCCAAAGTAGGACTGCAGCAAAGAAGGCTAATAAGATATTAGCATGCATAAAACGGTGAATTGATGCTAGGGACGAGAGTATTATACTCCCATTATATAAATCACTTGTGAGGCCACACCTTGAATACTGTGTACAATTCTGGGCACCTTACTACAAAAAGGATATCCTGGATCTAGAAAAGGTTCAAAGGCGGGCGACCAAACTAATTAAGGGTATGGAGACGCTGGAATACGAGGAAAAACTTGCAAGACTAGGCATGTTTACACTGGAAAAGAGGAGATTAAGAGGGGACATGATCAACATTTACAAATATATAAGGGGACAATATACAGATCTTGCGCAGGACCTGTTTTTGGTTAGATCAACACAGAGAACTCGTGGACACTCGCTCAGGTTAGAGGAGAGGAGATTCCACACAATACGGCGTAAAGGATTTTTTACGGTAAGGACGATACGTGTTTGGAATTCCCTGCCTGAGGGAGTTGTAATGGCCAACTCAGTAGACACCTTTAAGAATGGGTTAGATAAATTCCTAATGGATAAGGATATCCAGGGTTACGGGGCATAGTCACGCACTATGGTTATTATAAAAAAGAGGGGTTAATCGGAACGGCAGTCATCAACTTCAGTCAAAATTTTATACAAAATAATCGTGCATAGGAGACCACAAATAGGTTGAACCCGATGGACAATTGTCTTTTTTCAACCTTAGATACTATGTTACTATGTTACAAGTGACTGTATGAAATAGGCTATAAATGTAAAACAACAGATTATGATGGTTCAAAAAACAATCTTGTTAAATCAGTGGCTATAACTGAACAATAACAATTACTGCTTTTCAGCTGTTTTTAAATGATAAAATCCTTCCTGGTAAAAAAAAAAAAGGCCCTCTCTGGCTTTTTCCAGGATCTATTTTTAATAAGGTCCTAGCATTGTTGATCAATATCTAACTGTTTTTTTTATATTTCTCCGACATTGTAAATGTGCTGATGACCCAGGAGTACACCTTTAGGGACACTGCAGTAATTGCTTCAATTTGCTAAGGAAGGGTTGCATACTGTAAGAGCTGCGAACACAAACACCTGCTTTCACTGGCCGCTTTCTTCAGTATAGAGTAGGTGCACATTCCTGTGACCATAATATTTAATGAATCAATGACAAATCAGTTGTCCAAATGCTTCCTTACTCAGCAACTGTTCAAACTGTTCCTCACTTAAGTCCTTTCCTCTTTCATTCATGTAGTGCAGTTATAATTAAGCCATTTGTTCTCCTGACAAGCAGACAGACATTAACTAGTTGTACTGCATGTGTGTGGTATTGGAAAGACAAGCATTAGGGAATTACACACAGTAAATTATGTTACTAATTACAAGACTAGAATGTTTAGCTTGCAAAATCACAAGAATGTACTATTACAGGTTGAGTATCCCTTATCCAAAATTCAAATACCCACATTTTTGGGTCCCATACTGAGATAATGACATATATATTATATATATTATATATATAATATAGCTACCTATATCTACACATATAATATATATAATATATATGTCATTATCTCAGTATGGAACCCAAAAATGTGGGATTTTGAATTTTGGATAAGGGATACTCAATCTGTATTATCATTGGGGGTCATTCCGAGTTGTTCGCTCGCAAGCTGCTTTTAGCAGCTTTGCACACGCTAAGCCGCCGCCTACTGGGAGTTAATCTTAGCTTATCAAAATTGCGAACGAAAGATTAGCAGAATTGCGAATAGACACTTCTTAGCAGTTTCTGAGTAGCTCCACACTTACTCGGCATCTGCGATCAGTTCAGTCAGTTTCGTTCCTGGTTTGACGTCACAAACACACCCAGCGTTCGCCCAGACACTCCTCCGTTTCTCCAGCCACTCCCGCGTTTTTCCCAGAAACGGTAGCGTTTTTTCGCACACACCCATAAAACGGCCAGTTTCAGCCCAGAAACACCCACTTCCTGTCAATCACATTACGATCACCAGAACGAAGAAAAAACCTTGTAATGCCGTGAGTAAAATACCTAACTGCATAGCAAATTTACTTGGCGCAGTCGCACTGTGGACATTGCGCATGTGCATTAGCGACTAATCGCTCCGTTGCGACAAAAAAATAACGAGCGAACAACTCGGAATGACCCCCATTGTTAGAACTTGCTATCACAGATGAATGCTTATCTCTGGACATCACACACTGCAAATCAACATCAAAATCGACAGTTTGATAACTGTATATTGATTGTTATAGAAACAGCTGGTATTGATATAGAAAATACAAATGTATTTCTAATATTCTGATGTATGCAATGTTTATCCAGCAACAAAAACACATGTGAAAGGCTCAAGATTAAAGTACCTAGAGCCTTGTTTGTTTACAAGGGCTCTTTCAGGTCCTTGTACCCTCTGTATATTAGGAAGGTGGAAAAGTAAACCAATCCCCATGTAATGACTGGCTGGCCGATTCTCCAGATATCTCAATCTGAAAATTCCCCCCAGTGACTTATTGTTACCTCAACACGTGTGGTTAATGAAAACCTGATAACTGCCACCAGAAAAAGAAACACAAAACATCAATGTATAGTAGTGATGAGCGGGTTCGGATCCTCGGGATCCGAACCCGCCCGAACTTCACCTTTTTTTTCACGGGTCCGAGCAACTCGGATCCTCCCGCCTTGCTCGGTTAACCAGAGCGCGCCCGAACGTCATCATCCCGTGGTCGGATTCTCACGAGGTTCATATTCTATATAAGGAGCCGCGCGTCGCGATTTTTCACTCGTGCATTGGAGATGATCGTGAGAGGACGTGGCTGGCGTCCTCTCAGTTTCTATGTTCAGTGAGCTGTAAATTGTGCTGCAAATATCTGTGCTCAGTGTGCTGCAAATATCTGTGCTCAGTGTGCTGCAAGTGCAAATATCTAAGTTCTCAGCCTGAAAAACGCTCCATATCTGACTGTGCTCAGTGTGCTGCAAATATCTGTGCTCAGTGTGCTAATTGCTTTATTGTGGGGACTGGGGACCAGCAGTATTATATAGTAGGAGGACAGTGCAGAGTTTTGCTGACCAGTGACCAGTGACCACTAGTATTATACGTTCTCTGCCTGAAAAACACTCCATATCTGTGCTTCATTGTAGTATATAGTAGGAGGACAGTTCAGAATTTTGCTGACCACCAGTATAACTATATATATAGCAGTACGGTACAGTAGTCCACTGCTCTACCTACCTCTGTTTCGTCAAGTATACTATCCATCCATACCTGTGGTGCATTTCAGTTTTGCACAGTTTGCTGACCACCAATATATACTATATAGCAGCACGGTACAGAAGGCCACTGCTCTACCTACCTCTGTGTCGTCAAGTATACTATCCATCCATACCTGTGGTGCATTTCAGTTTTGCACAGTTTGCTGACCACCGGTATATACTATATAGCAGTACGGTACAGTAGTCCACTGCTCTACCTACCTCTGTGTCGTCAAGTGTACTATCCATCCATACCTGTGGTCCATTTCAGTTTTGCACAGTTTGCTGACCACCAGTATATACTATAAAGCAGTACGGTACAGTAGGCCACTGCTCTACCTACCTCTGTGTCGTCAAGTATACTATCCATCCATACCTGTGGTGCATTTCAGTTTTGCACAGTTTGCTGACCACCAGTATATACTATATAGCAGTATGTTACAGTAGGCCACTGCTCTACCTACCTCTGTGTCGTCAAGTATACTATCCATCCATACCTGTGGTGCATTTCAGTTTTGCACAGTTTGCTGACCACCAGTATATACTATATAGCAGTACGGTACAGTACGCCACTGCTCTACCTACCTCTGTGTCGTCAAGTATAATATCCATCCATACCTGTGGTGCATTTCAGTTTTGCACAGTTTGCTGACCACCAGTATATAATATATAGCAGTACGGTACAGTAGGCTACTGCTCAACCTACCTCTGTGTCGTCAAGTATACTATCCATCCATACCTGTGGTGCATTTCAGTTTTGCACAGTTTGCTGACCACCAGTATATAATATATAGCAGTACGGTACAGAAGGCCACTGCTCTACCTTCCTCTGTGTCGTCAAGTATACTATCCATCCATACCTGTGGTGCATTTCAGTTTTGCACAGTCTGACACTGCAGTGCCACTCCTAGATGGGACGCCAGGTGTTTGTGTCGGCCACATGGGTCGCTTAGCTTAGTCACACAGCTACCTCATTGCGCTCTTTTTTTCTTTGCATCATGTGCTGTTTGGGGACTATTTTTTTGAAGTGCCATCCTGTCTAACACTGCAGTGCCACTCCTAGATGGGCCAGGTGTTTGTGTCGGCCACTTGTGTCGCTTAGCTTAGCCATCCAGCGACCTTGGGGCACCTCTTTTTTTCTTTGCATCATGTGCTGTTTGGGGACTATTTTTTAAATCTGACATCCTATCTGACACTGCAATGCCACTCCTAGATGGGCCAAGTGTTTGTGTCGGCCACTTGGGTCGCTTAGCTTAGTCACACAGCTACCTCAGTGGCGCACGCAGGGGGGGTTTCCGAGTACCTGGAAACCCCCCCTGATGAGCCAACATGTACATTTTTGAGGCGGAGACAGCAGTGTCTCCGTCTCAGTAAAAGCCGCGATCGCGTACGCGACCGCGATGCGGGAGCTGCTGCAGCAGAGAGCTATGTAGCTCTCTGTAGAGTGTCCCGGGGGAGCTGCTGGCTGCGCATGCTCAGCCATAGCAGCTCCCTCCATCCAGACAGTGCCAACAGTCTGCTTCTGCCTCCCAGCCCCTGATGGACGGTACAGTACTGCACAGTATATTTAAATAAGTAGTGTATACACTATACAGCATGGGAAGCTTGTGTGAATGTATGTGTGTTTTTGTGTATGTATGTTTGCATGTATATATGTGTGTCTGTATGAATGAATGTGTGTGCAATATATATATATATATATATATACATACACACACATATATATATATATATACATATGTGTGCATATATAAATATATATATATATATATATATATATACACTCAAATGTGTGTGTGTGTGTGTGTGTGTATATATATATATGTATATATATATATATATATATGCATGTGTGTGTGTATATATATATATATATATATATATATATATGTATATACTCACACATACACACGGAAACCCCACCGACTAAATCCTGCGTTTGCCTCTGCTACCTCATTGCGCCTCTTTTTTTCTTTGCATCATGTGCTGTTTGGGGACTATTTTTTGGAAGTGCCATCCTGCCTGACACTGCAGTGCCACTCCTAGATGGGCCAGGTGTTTGTGTCGGCCACTTGTGTCGCTTAGCTTAGCCATCCAGCGACCTTGGTGCACCTCTTTTTTTCTTTGCATCATGTGCTGTTTGGGGACTATTTTTTAAATCTGACATCCTGTCTGACACTGCAGTGCCACTCCTAGATGGGCCAGGTGTTTGTGTCGGCCACTTGGGTCGCTTAGCTTAGTCATCCAGCGACCTCGGTGCAAATTTTAGGACTAAAATAATATTGTGAGGTGTGAGGTGTTCAGAATAGACTGAAAATGAGTGGAAATAATGGTTATTGAGGTTAATAATACTATGGGATCAAAATGACCCCCAAATTCTATGATATAAGCTGTTTTTGAGGGTTTTTTGTAAAAAAACACCCGAATACAAAACACACCTGAATCCGACAAAAAATTTTCAGGGAGGTTTTGCCAAAACGCGTCCGAATCCAAAACACAAAACCCGAAAAATTTCTGGTGCACATCACTAATGTATAGTTATGGACACCAGACAGTCCAGAATTGTTAATTGTACACTCACTTACACTTAGGAATGAGACACAGAGAATATGCTAGAATTAATTATCTTTTAATAAAAAAAAAAAATCCAAGATATGTTATCAAAAATTAGAAGATTACAAATACCTAGCACTGTCTTAAAGAGCCCAGGTGACTCCAATGTGTGGGGACTTCACAACTGAGCATATAGGTTGCATTCCTCAGCACATGGTTGAATCCCCAAGAACATGCACACACAACCTTGAGGGACAAATGTAATTATACCCTCACAACTACACTCCTCCCTCCACCTTTTTGTTTTTTTAACTATCTCAATGTTGGACACTGGACATGTAAAGGATCATCCACTCTCTCCACGTAGCTGTCTTGAAATAAATAGGGGACGGGGAGTTAGCCCAGATGGGCACAACATTCCACTACTCCATGGAGGTGAAATGCTCATAACCTTGTTTGTATATCTTCCTGACCTGGTCTGGTTGTTGGAGACTTAATGTTTCTCATACTCTCGTTTATTGCATGGTTCTGGATAAGAGATCCATATCTAACTTTCTGATTCCAAGAGACATCAATTTCCCTTCTCCCAGGTCTGTCTATAAGGTCACATATAGGACACATGCTATAGATCCATCTTGTTGAAATACAACCATTTCTTTACATACTCTTACATAAGGTACAATTCTGATACTGCTGTTTGTGTGTAAATGTAACAATACCGTCACACTCCACTTTATGGTTTGAAGGGACTAATAAAGTAAACCAGCTATAGCCTGTCTCCATGTGCCCTTTTAAATACCTTTTGGTGGACTCAAAGGTGTTATTTTAAAGAGAGTTTACACCTCAAATTAATTATTGGGGTTTGAAATATTTTTTATAGAAAGTTAATTATTGGGAAAATTTGTATTACCTTTCTACTAACTACTGTAGTACTGTAATGTGCTATCACATGTATTGCAAGTCACATGGCAAATCAGGTAAATTATTTGATTCAACAGATTGATTCTACAGTACGAAGGAATCTGTGGTTGGTATAGCTGCCTGGTTGACCTGTTGGTTAGGGAACATGGTGGTTGGGTGGTGTTAGCGGCTCTTAAATTATGTTCTGGTATATTTGTTTGTTTACTGTATTTATTTTTATCTACTCACCTCAATAAATTGTTATAGAAAACATTGGCAGCCAAAGAGTTTAACAGTTTTTGTAGACTATAGGTAATGGTAATGAGATTTCCTATGAAACAAACTTTCATTTTGTGTGCTAAATGTAGTTAATCTGTTTAATATTATCAAACCTAATCCCATTTATACAGGTGCATCAGGAAACTAGTGATCATTCTAGCACCCTGCACCTTTCAAATCCTGTGCAGTTCCTCTTCCCTACCTGTGGTGTCGCTCTGGTGCTGCTCAGCACACACAGGTCTGTTTCACAGCACTGAGTAACAGATCAGAGTGTACTGAGAAGCATCACAGCAGGGAGCAAAACCCCAGGCAGGAAAGAGTAACTGCACAGATTTTGAAAGGTGCAGGGTGCTAGAAAGAACACTAGGAAACTGAGCATTCCAAAATACAGTATACTGTAGTGTGGAAAACATGTAATGGAAAACTCAGAATCTACTGTATGTGAAAGGTATTTACCTAATAATCATTGCCCATATTTACCACCACCTTTACACAGCTGCTTTTACATTTGCCTTTATACTGTATACATATATTGTAGCGCAACTCAAATTGTTTTTCCTTTCATGCTTAATAAGGGAACACCGTTTCAACATGATATTTATTAAACTTTTATATAGTGTGTAAAATCACAGAATGGAAAAAGCAAATGATCATTTCCAATCAACTATGATATCAAATTAAAATTTTTAGGATCAATTTGCCACACATTTTATGCATTAGTACATAACACCTGTGCTTGCAATCATGCCCTACTAAAGAATATGAAGCATTTTCTGTTGGTGAACATATTGATTTTTTTTCATTAGGTTGTGTTGCAGAAACTTTAAATAGCTATTTGGAAAAATAAAATAATATTTAGGGCTATCTTTTTTTTTACTAATTTTTTTTTTATAAATGAAAGATTTACATGAAGAAATAATTATACAGGTCTCATACTGTTATACACTTTCTAAACATCATAGAAGCAAACAAAGAAAACAGAATGTGAAAACAAATCACTAGAGCTGTCAAATTTCATATTAACAGCAAATTTATCATTGAGGTATGCTAGTACCTTGTGTAAGCAGACTTGTGTGTGCATGTCTGCCCAGCATGCATAATTGAATTCTAATTAGGGCTAAGATTGATGGTACGGGGTGTATTTAATGGTATCAAGACACGATGAACAACTGTGTGTAATATGAATATAAATATACAGTATATACCTATATATATATATATATATATATATACATTGTGTGTGTAAAAGCAAATCAAACTATAAGCGCATAATAAAATCTAGTTCTCTCTTTGTAAGTGTTTTATCCATAAAACCTGTTTAGTTTAATTTTGCTCTATGGATACAGTGGCATGGTCAAAACATTTACCTTTTCATAAACAGCCTATGAATGATTTAGAATACCCATGTCAAAGTTTAGTTACTTTTAGATGTAATATTACAATGTAAAGGGCGTCATCATCTTCAGAAATGCTTTACAGACAGACATTTTGATATAAATACCGCAACTGGACCACTTATATTGCAAGTAGCCGTAAATGATTAAAACCCTCAATTGTAAATAGGACCGTTTCTAGGGGGTGCGAGCCATGTAATTACACGGGGAGCCCACCAGCACCAGGTGCTGTCACATAAGCCGCTGCCATTGGAGACCTGCTTGAGTTGCCCGCCAACCTGCCCAGGTTCCTGTTTGCACTGATATTGGCTAGAAACAGCCCTAACTGTAAAGATATAATTAATGCCCTCCCCAAAATAAATAAATAAATAAATAAAACAGCACTCAACTAACCTCTTCATTGTGTCTTAATACATCATACTACAATGTGAAAAATTTGCAATGCATATTAGAAAATAAAAAAGAAAAATGGTTTTGATGGGCTGCACCCAAGGAATACAAGATGGAAAATTAATGAAACTCCAATGAGCTTAGCAAGCTAGTATCCGGGCAGTCAGTAAAGAACAGTTTTTTTATACTGCTCAGCCAATCATAGAGAAGAGATCACTCCTGATGGGCTGCCTGGATATTAACTATCTGGGCTCACCAGATCTTTATTCATTTTGGATTTACATTCCATGTTTTTTTTTGTATTTTTTTTTTTTCCATTTGGTGTCATTAATTAGTTATTTCTGTACCACCGGCCCAATTTTATACTATACTATACAATACACATGTGGCACTACACAAGTGTATCTATGTACCTGCTTCCATATGCACGATGCCACTTGTAATTCTATAAGAACAGCATGCAATAACACTCATAAGCTGTCAGTGCATGCTTTATTACAACAAAAGTTTGCAATATACTGTATGTGTCAAGTATTACCCAATAGCCGAAGCCATGGATACCAGGTGTGGTCCTGTGGTACCCAGCATTAGGCAAGTACTCTATAGGTGCAGTGGTTTGATCATTTTGTCATGCTCCTCCCTAGGAGACCAACTTGATACTGAGTTCTAGACTTTTAGAAAATATAATGGAGAGTACTTTTAGCTTTAACATTTTTATTTAACACGACTTAGCCTAGCAGGTTGACATCCACCTGGTCTGTTAATTTCAGTATAAGTACACCTTGCTAAACAACACACTAAGCAACAAAGTAATAACAGTTTTACTATGCAGATTTGCCTGGGAGGAATGCAGTTCAGAGTTTTGAAAACCGACACATATCAGAGAGTAAATAATGCAATTTGAGTCTGCAAACCTCTCCAATGTGATGTGTTTTACACTACTTGGCACATTTCCTCTATACTGTAGTTTCTTTTAAAGCTACAGATTTGGCTTCAAATCTTGATGTACCAGGTCCCGGGGGACTTAATTGTGCCTAGCATTTTTCTCGCTCAAAATGTGCATCTTATTTGCATAAATATAACACAACTGAGAGAGACAAAACTGCATTTCTATATTACACTGATCATACTGATGTGCGACATTTGTAGTGTGTGACTGAGTCTGTATCTGTGTAAAAACTGGGCTCTGTTGCTAGCAGCTGCAGCTTTTTCTCAAGTTCCATTGAGCTTAATCTGTGACTTTGTATGTGTGTAAAAGCAATTCCTGTGCAGTTATCGTTTAGGCTAGCATCTGTAGTACACTGTAAGTGGATATTTTCTGCCACTGTGTTGCATATCTGATGCAAAATGTAAATAAAAGTATGGTACACTACTGCTCTCAGAGAATCTAAGTCACGCTAGGCATATTGCGCCATATGGTGTATGCTAGGTGTACAGAGACACATCTGTGGGCTTTTCTGTGAACTGTATACAGTAAATTGACTTTAGCACTAACATTCCCTGTAACCAAAATTTATATCTGTCTGGTACAATATTTCTAACAGATTAAAAGTTTGAAGATTTAATTAAATTTTGTAGTCTTTTCTAGTTATTTGAGGGTTGAAAATGTCACAACATTTACAAACATCTTGATATAATTCCTATAAGATGATTTAAGGATATCATTTCTGAATATAGTTTAAGAAGACAGAATAAAACATAATATGATCACCAACTACACTTTTTCTCAGGTTATAGCGCTTCAGTCAGTCATTTCTTAATAAGAAAATTCTAAACATTAAGGATATATATTTCTCCCTAATAAAAATAAATAAAAACACTATATATATCTTAAAACAATACACATACTGGGCAGTAGCGGATCTTGCTACGGGCAAGCAGGATTTTTACCAAGGGCACCGTGTTTCGGAGGGCACCGCCGCCATCCGGAGGCCGCTGATGTGGCAAGATCCGCTACTGGTGCCACCCGGTGCTGTGTAGATGCAGTGCTGTGCGCGATGAAGTCATTGCGCACCGTACTGCATTGTGGGAGCGGCACATAGACGCTAGAGGTCATAATTGACCTCTAGTGTTTATGCGGTGCTATGGGAGAGATGTCATGACATCTCTCCCATAGATCCAAGGAGCGGCGCCAGCAGCCGGAGACAGAGGGCAGCAGTGGTCCGGGAAACAGGAACGGGGATTGTGAGTATTCATTTTTTTTTTTTGTAAGCGGTGCAACTAGGGGGCACATCTCTACTGAGGGCACAGTACTTGGGGCAATACTACTGGGGGCACAACTCTACAGGGGGCAAAACTGTACAGGGGGTACAGTACTGGGGGCAATACTAATGTGGGCACAACTACAGGGGGCACAGTACTGGGGGCACAACTACTGAGGGCACAGCTACAGGGGTCATAATTGACCACACCCCTTCTCCATGAAGCCACGCCCCTATTTTTTGCCCTGGGCACCACAAGGTCTAGATCCGGCCCTGATACTGGGTGTATGTTGAAGATAACTTACAAAACAAAAATATATTAGAGTGTAATACTTTGTGCTTAATAAAATACATGCCTACAGTACATTTTGGTTCTTGGAACTGAACCCTAAGCAACAAGAGAGTAAAAATTGTATCCTTTACAGATGGCTTGCTATAATTTAAGACAATCAATGCCATTATTAAGTATATAAAGTTTCTTTATGGCAACTAGATTACTGATTAGCGTTATTTTTATATTAACCACTAAGTCATTTCACAACCCTTTGCTGAAACTAAGGTGGCATTTTTAATATATCGTTCCGATCCGTGTCGGAGTGATATACCACACCATGTATCATCTAATGTGTACCTGCCTGACAAAAGGCTGTAATTTGCAGCTCTTCCGTTCAGAAATGGCCAAATCTAGCTATTACATGGTCACTATATTGTCACTCGCAGAAGCTACAGTATGTGTGCTGGATAAACTCAGGCACATTTATGCAAAACAATGAGCAAATAAGGAATGCATATGTGTACAATTATAAATTACCTTTTCGAGACAGATTTCAATCTGCTCTTGTGCATTATGATGACATCTACATTGAGGTGGTAGCACTAAAACATCTATACTCTTCAACTACCCACAGATTTGAGAGGTTCTAAAGGTATGATTATAGAAATGTGTGTCACTAGTATAATGCATGAACATAAAACCAAATCTGAAGCTTTACTAAAAAGATTAAATAATGAAAAGAGGAAATGCCTTGGAAAAATTGAATATATAACATCAATCTACAAGTAGTTTTTTTTTTGGCTGGATTTTGAAACCTCTTTGGACTTAAAATATGTGCAGACTTTCACTGAAAGACTTGAGCAAAAAGGGCCACAAACAGTGAATAGGAGAACACTGCTGAGCAGGGACAGATATCATCTGGATTCCATTAGACTGACAGGCACTTTATCTGACACTGCAGATATCACAGGCATAAACTGTGTTCTCACAGTGTATTGGTCATATCTGCGCTCCGCCTCCCGGGGATAAGATATTTCCCTGTTCCTTCGCATGTGAAGGAACAGGGGAAATGTCTGTTGGTTGGCCAACCGATCTATATTTTTGTATCGGCTGCCCGCATACAGGCTGCAACTATCTGGACGATCCGCTGTTATCGGGCAGATTGGTCAGATAATTGTAGCGTGTATGTCCAGCATACATTACATAATGACTTAGTCATATTGAGTCATCTTAATCCAGATACTCCAGATACTCTAGCCATATAACACCCATCCTCTACTCCCTTCACTGGCTGCCTGTAAGATGGTGAATCATTTTCAAGATTGGCTTACTCAGTTTCAAAGCATTACATGACCAGGGCCCAAGGTACCTGAAACAGCCTCTGACCGCATACTGCCCCTCTTGATTACTGCGATCTGTAGATGAAGGACTTTTAGCAGTACCTAGAATCTCCTGTAATTCATCTGGGGGTCGAGCTTTTAGTCATGCGGCTCCGACTCTATGGAACTCACTTCCCCGCACAGTGCGAGAGGCCCCAACTATAGAATCCTTCAAAAGTAGACTCAAGACTTTTCTGTTTACTCAAGCATTTCCATAATGTTCCTTTTAGTATCTTCATGCTTCTGTATTTTATGAAAATTAATTCATTATTTCTGTACTATATTATGCTATGTATCTGTTAAGCGCCTTGAGTCCTATTGGAGAAAGAGCACCATATAAATAAAATTATTATTATTATTATTATTATAATGATGCACCACTCTGGAGTAATAATGGGCCTACTGAGATGCCCACTGGCTGTGATGCTACTTCACAGTTGTACATAATAACATGCTCCATCAGTCGCAACATCGTACACTGCACCAGACCTATTGAGGCCAGCTCTGAACATTGGCACCTGTATCTGTACAACTTTGCCTTTAAATGCAGTCACTGACCATGACATGTCTGTGTCTGGCTAGCTATAATCCCTGTTACTACCCAGACACACCCACAGTAATGTATCTGAACCTTTGCATGGTAACCATTGGGAAGCATGCGCAGTGTGACTTGGACGTACTGTATGTGCAGACCGAAAACGTTGGCCACTTGCGTCAGATGTCACCACTGCGTCCACCTCTGAATCAGGGCCTATGTCTGCTTCTGCATGTATATACTAAAACTGACCCTGCTCTTCATGTTAGAAATGTTCCAAAATGTGGTTTGTTTTTATTTTTTTCATACTGTAAATTGTGTAATATACATTGTAAATACAATGGTGCTTGAAAGTTTGTGTACCCTTCAGAATTTTCTATATTTCTGCTGAAATTTGGACTAAAAGTCCTAAAAGTAGACATAGAACCAAGTCAAAGAAATTAGGACAAAAAATTAGATGTGCCCATTTTTTTATTGATGAAAAGTCCACGCAAGCACAGAGAGAATAATCAAACTCCACAAAGTTAAGGCCAACATGAGAATTGAACCCATGACCTCAGTGCTAACCTTTACACCATCCGTTTATTTCAAATATACATTGCAATGCTTTTTTTTTTTACATTTTTGTGGCAGTTACATACAGTTTAAAGGCAAGTGTGATTTTAAATAGTTTATCTATACGGGTGGTATTCAGTATACCGGTTGTTGGTATCCTGGCGCACAGTATATCGGCGCAGGAATCCTGACAAGTGGCATACTGACACTTTTTCTCCCTCTTGGGGGTCCAAGGCCCCCCTGGAGGGAGAATAGATAGTGTAGTGCGCATAGCACGCCACCATGCCCGAAGCATGGCGAGTGCAGTGAGCCCGCAAGGGGCTCATTTGCTCTTGCCCCACTGTTAGCAAGCCGGTGGTTGGGATCCCGGTGCTGGTATGCTGGCCGCCGGGGACCTGGCTGCCAACAACTCATACCACACCCGTCTATACATGTAATGTTTATTCAATACTTAGGTTGTACTTAAACACAGTATATATGGATGAGCTCTTCAGCTTACCTTACAACATTTGTGATATCTTATATACTTATTAGAACCTGCACCTAACAACTGACTGAGCTCCACTTCATTAAATATTTTAGCATTCTTATTAATTTTGTAGAAAGCAAATGTATGTATAAAAGTGAACATAAATGGATTGAATATATTAATACATTTCCTTATTTCCAATGGTACTTTATTTAAACATGACTTCTCACTTCCTGCAAGACATGCACCTTGTTACCGAAAGCCAATAGCAAGCTTGTACCAAACTTTCTGGACTTTTCTTTAGGGGCATTACATATACATTGGGGTTGGGTATGCGGGAGCGGCAGTCAGGAGACCGCCAGTCACCATACTGATGGCAGGGGGGGAGATGAGCGCAACAAGCACCTTGAGGGATTGGTGGGAATAGTCCCTGCTAGCCGGCATACCGACTGTCAGGATCCTAAGCAATCGGGATGTAGGGGGAGGTATTGTGACCGGCGGTCTCCGGTCACATAACTACATCTCATACATTGTATATGGTCCAGCACCTCGCTGATGGTAACTATAGTTCTTGGCAGAAAGCACCTTACAGCTGTAAAGATGGGGTAATTTTACAAGAAGAAATTAACCAACCAGTAAAATAAAAGTAACATCCTCCTGTCCTATCTAACAGCTATGCAATAAAAAAAAAAGATTAAAGTATGAAATATGGAATCCCTCTTTATGCCTTTGAGTAGTAATACATTATTAATTCACAGAAAATATTTCCTTAATTCTTTATTAAGCATTTTTCATCTTCCTAGTGATTAGAATGTTGAAAATCATAATATATGCCAAATAAACAAATCAACGTAACTTTAAACAAAACCTACAAGAATATGGATATAATTTCCATATATTATTACAATATATGTTCACAAGTCAACCAGCATACAGTAAATGCCTATTTCTTCTTGTCTATTATTAGCAGTGTAAAGTTATTTTCATTACTGCATCTACTTTATTTTACAATTGTCTATTAATTTGAACTTTGTAAATTGAGAAAGCGCTTATCACTTTATAGCAGCACAGATGGGATAGTTAAAACTACAAGGTGAAATAGTGAAATTTGAAGTTCTCTGTTATAAACATTTCAAAGTTTTTTCAAAAAATAAAAACATAAACACCCACAAATTGAAACATGATCTTTTTAAATGTCCTACTACTGTGTCTAGTTTTCTATTTAAATAATGCGGAGGAAAGAGTTATTTAATTAGCGCTCTCATTACTCCTACTTGTCACTGGGGGCACATTGACAAAAGTTGTCTAACATCGACTGTACAGATGGCAGAGCACAAGCGTTCCGTCTCAGAGGTACTATTTGACCACTACTGTAAAGGAACAATAAAGAACAACAACAACAGTGGAGCCCACTCTAGTTTATGTAGGCAGTCAGCCTTTTATCGTTGTAAACCTTGAAATGGATGTATGAGCTTTCCTGCTATAAACACTGGGTTGTTTACTGCTTTGGGATGGCAGGTACCAATAGCAGCCTGAAGATTCAGCAGCCTGAATGTCAAAGCTGACTAATGTAGGGAAACATATAGTGGCTTGTTTTATGGTGGAATGTGTTTTATAAACCCTAAGGGACAATTTATCAGAAATTCATCCACTCTACTGCAGATTGCTGCCTTAATGTTCACTGTTGAATTTCATTGAATGCATAACTGACTTCAAAGTACAGAAACAAAAATAATCAAAGTACCTTTTTCATTTATTTTTAATAGTGGATATTTTCCTAACTTGACTTACAGTATCATGTGCTTTGAAATTACAATAAAACAATATAGGTTGCAGTTATTATTAATCAAATCTTATTTTGACCTTGGTTAATGAAATATTTATTTCATATACCCCAATATAATTTATGGATTATCAATCCAACAGAAAAGCAGTAACCACAATATTGAGGAATAAATTATATCTTGTTTTGATTTAACTATAGATCTAGACGTGAGTAAGAAACATATAGAACCTGCTTCATGCTTATAAGTAGAGCAAACAAAGCAAGTAACTTTGAGTCTGGGACAAACCATGTTGCCATGAAAGGGGAGTAAATACATTTATATTATTTCTGTGCAGGGTAAATACTGGCTGCTTTTGCGTGTAGCCCACAAATGTTTGACAGCTTTATTTTTACACTGCAATTTAGATGTCAGCTTGAATACAACCCACCCAAATCTAAATCTCTCTGCACATGTTACATCTGCCCCACCTGCAGTGCAGCATGGTTTTGCCTAGTTGCTTGCTTTTTTGCCTTACTAGCAAACATGAATCAGACATATAGCACAGTAAAAGTATCATCTTCTATGGAAGCATATTCAAAGTAATACTCAGCATATTCCGGACAATGACTCTGGTATGACACTATGTAGTAGTTGTTATGGCAATAACTCAAGCTTGAAAATATATATCTTCAGCATTATTATTTATTTTCAAACATCTATGTATTTGGCTGAAATATAGTACAAACATTGAAAATTAATTTTGCAAGCTTATCTCAGAGTCCCATTTCCTTAGCAAACATTATGAAATAATAGCTTTCAATTATGAAATGTTACGGTTATTAATTGTAATTTTTTGCAGTTGAAGACAAATCATATACAGTAGCACAGCCTAATCTAACCAAATTTGGACAATGCTTTTCCATGATTAGATATTCAAAGTTTAGCTTTCAAACAGGATGTGGTCACGCATTTCAAATATCCAGCATTCAGTAAATGAACACTGAATAGCTAAATGATTAGCAAAATAATGAATTTAAATATAATAAAAGTGTTCTCTGTAAAATGAAGAATAATAATTTAGCTCCATTAAAGAGTTTCTTATATTTAAGCTATGTACCCATTGTATTTAGGCTATGTACCCATCGGTTATTGAAAGGTTTTTCTTTAAATGCGTTGATGAAACAGATTGAACCACGCTCATTGAGCGTGGCGGCATCACAGGCAGTGGCGCGCGGTGCGCCTAGGCGTGCCAGCACCTCGGCACGCCGCCAATGTATAGAGATGCTCCCGTTCACTTTGAATGGGGCGCACGCGCATCTAGCCGCAGACGGAGACACAATTACCATGGCTCCATCTGTATGTGATTAGAAATGCATTTAAATATGCAATTTGAGATGTATATGTAGTTTCTAACGCTGTTATCACATATCTAGTTGAGTGAAATACAAAAAAAAGCACAAATTAAATGGATATAAAAGATGCAAATAGGTCTTACGTGCAATGGCATTTCTCTGATGGGTGCAATGTGTGCGGTGCACACAGGTCCTTGGGTCCAGGGAGGCCCACACTGCACACACTGCACCCATGATTCTTTACTTACCTTTCCAGAGTCCCGCATCGGAGCTGCAGTTGCTGTAAAAAATCCCCAGCAAAATGGCCGCTGCTCATGTGCAGTATGGTTTTAGTCTCCAGAACATGGTGGGTGCCATGATTCCAGAAACCTGTGCATGCACAGTAGACTCTGGCACAATCCCAGAGTCTACTGCGCTATGAAGAGGAGGGTGCTTCCTGGAGACTGCGAACGGGCCCCATCCTGTTTTTAAAATGCCTCTGCTCATTTAATACAATGATTTTGAATGATACATCCATTCACAAGCATTTAACTTGTCTTTGTTAAAATAAAATAAATTCTCCTAATAACATGCAGGGTACAATAAAAACTAGCAAGGTGGTTAGCGCAGGAAATAGTTTTTTGAACAATTAGTGGTCTTAAATAGGGTAGTATCCAGCGGAAAGGTCTGAATAGAGCCTTCAACCCTCCAGAGCAGACACATAATGTCACAAGGCGATACTGATTGTTCCCATATGTATCACAAATGCATTCAGAAATCTGGATACAAACCGATATAGAACTTGGCACCTAAATCGAATCTAATAATAGGATAGTTTCCATAAGTGAACCTACTATACCGAACATTCCCTGGGGGTCTCCCACCAGGTACTAGTTCGGCCCTATACTGAGTTGCTTCCAAGAGCAACCGGAAATGGGCATATGCAGTATGGTATGATAGTAGGTAACTCGCACACTACTCCTGAATCGTTGATGAGAGTTCAGAAAGAAGAGAAAAAATAAGGGTAAGGAAATATAAACTGGTGGGCAAGATCCCTACACTAACGCCAAAAGCAGATCTGCTTATCACAATCTTACTGCATTTGTATTCAGATTTGGGAATGCATTTGTGATACACATGGGAACAATCAGTATCGCTTTGTGACATTACGTGTCAGCTCTGGAGGGTTAAAGGCTCTATTCAGACCTTTCCACTGGATATTACCCTATTTAAGGCATCTAATTGTTCAAAAACTATTTCCTGCGCTAACCACCTTGCTAGTTTTTATTGTACCCTGCATGTTATTAGGAGAATTTATTTTAACAAAGAAGTAAAACTTATGTTTTAATATATACAATTTAACACATCATATTATTACTGGTTTTTGAATAGTGCACCAAAAAAAGGAGTCTACTTTCTTTTTTCTTTATAATGTTTTTTTAGGTCACCTGTAATAATTGTATTGGAGAATTTTTTTTTTCCTCCAAGAAAGGATGATCCAGCAAAATTTTAAAGACAAAGGTGGTCATTCCGAGTTGTTCGCTCGTTGACGATTTTCACTATGCTGCGATTTGTTGCTAAATGCGCATGTGCATGGTGCGCAGGGCGCATGCGCTTAGTTATTTAACTAAAAATTTAGCAGTTTTGCTGGTGTTCGTGCAGCGCTTTTCAGTCACACTGCTGATCGGTGAATGATTGACAGGAAAGGGGTGTTTCTGGGTGGTAATTGAGCGTTTTCCGGGAGTGAACTAAAAAATACAGGCATGTCAGGGAAAAACGTGGGAGTGTCTGGAGAAGCGGGGGGAGTAGCTGGCCGAATGCAGGGCGTGTTTGTGACGTCAAACCAGGAACTAAATGGACTGAGCTGATCGCAATCTAGGAGTAGGTCTGGAGCTACTCAGAAACTGCTTGAAAATATTTATTAGCAGTTCTGCTAATCTTTCGTTCGCTATTCTGCTAAGCTAAGATGCACTCCCAGAGGGCAGCGGCCTAGCGTGTGCAATGCTGCTAAAAGCAGCTAGCGAGCGAACAACTTGGAATGAGGCCAATAAGATTATTTTGTAGACCATTTGAGCCAGTTTAAATTAAATTTAATGTGTGGTCTGTGGGGATGGATAGTGTGAGAAGGGGGAAATACAGTACAAAATACTACAAATAGATTCTATCCAATAACTTTATAAGAAGGTATATACATTTTACCTTCTCTTAGCTGTTAGCCTGGGAGCATTATTGGAATACAAGCACTGGCAGAGGTTAGGGTGTCCTTAGACAGAGAGGGTCAGAGAAAGGGGACCTCCACTTCTCATGCAGTGCAGTATGTACATTGAATTCTTTAAACACTTTTGAATCTCATCATTACTAAGAAAAAAAAATCTGACATTAATGTATCTCTACTAGCAAGCAAAGTATGAATGAAATACTATCAGTGGCTGGAAAATGCACTGTCATGACATTTAAAAGTTTAATACTCATCATGTTTCCTTCTCAAAGAGGTTCAATTATTCAGTCTTAAAATATCCACTATGTAATTAGGTCTTTTTTTCTTCTTCACATTAAATATTCTAGAATGGTGGCTCCTGATTCACAATTTCTTATTGATTTTAATCAGCAAGATATTCAAAGTCACTGTACAATATAGGACTTGGTAAAATATTTACCTATATTTACAGTCTATACATTTGGATACATTTTAGAATTTGGTCACAATAAATCTCTATATAAACTATCTTCCCACAACTCTTTAAGCCTCTATACCAGGCATTCCCAACCACGGTCCTCAAGGCACACCAACAGTGCAGGTTTTAGTGATATCCAGGCTGCAGCACAGATGGTTAAATCAAAATAACTGAGCTACTAATTAAGTCACCTGTGCTGAAGCCTGGATATCACTAAAACCTGCACTGTTAGTGTGCCTCGAGGACCGTGGTTGGGAATGCCTGCTCTATACAGACAAAAACACACATTATACATTAGAAAAATTAAATTTTTATGGCAAAGAAATATCAATTTGTTTATACAGACTACTCATTATTGCAGTATAGAGTTGATCCACCCCATAACCCCTGTGGCAATTATGTTCCCTAAAGGATGAATACTGTACATCTTCTGAAAATAGTGCTATGAAAACATAACAGGAAACGTATTTATTAACAGTTTAATTGAAAATAAATTGGTTGAACTATATAAAGAGAAATATACCAAGAATTATCTGCAAGAGGTCCATAATTACCTGAGTGTCTTGTCTTCCAGCCTGGAACCCAATGGAGAATAGGAAGCACTACCTCCTCATCACTGTCTAGTGAGTTATATCTGGTCGACAGTCACAATGTACATATTTAAAATGTTAATAGTGACATTATTAGCATGTTGACACGGTCGCATTGTTCTTATTCTTTCCCTAAACACTAATCCCTATCCCTAACTGCAACCCTTTCCCTAACAATAATGGCAACCTTTACGTTAACCCTAATCACAACCAGGGCAGTCGAGAGCCAGGATAGGCCCAGGTACTTTTAAAGGGACGTGGCCTAATCACAGGAGGTGTGGTCATGTACCTTAGAAATAATACTGAAAAAAATTGTATTTTAAGCACCTCCATGGCCACATTGCAGCCCAGTACACAGCGGCGTGTGATGGGCTGAGGAAAAGAGCTGCATCGGCTGCTGCTAGGTAAGGGGGAGGTGGCCTGGGCCCTCAGTGGTCCCCCTCCATCAGACATGGGCCCAGGTAATTTTACACTCTACCCCCCTTTCTTAGCACCACTGATCACAACCCTAATCCCAAAGGCAATGCTAACCCTAAGTCTCCTTAAAAAAAGTTGCCATTATGACAATAGCAAAAATTCTAATGTCAACATTCTGTCAATATCAACATTCTGCAGACATCAACATTAATGATGTTGATGATGTTGACATTTTAACCATGTCAACATCATCAATGATAACTTTCTGCTGTTGAAATTGTGAATGCTGACATAGTGACTACATACCAAGCTGATCTTTAAAATGAGTGAGATAACTAATAGCATTAACTATTTGGTTTGCCAAACATTGCAACAAATATCTCAAATTAAACTTACATTTCAGTATGTAAAGTTTGGAGGTAGTGATAACTAGTAATAAAAAAACACTGCAAAAAGATACTTTATGTATTGATTTAGTTGGATAATTTAGAGAAGCTTAGTTCAATTTTTCAAAAAACATGAATGTAGAAATATATATATTTTTGTATTATTTTATACAGTATAGATACGGATGTAGTTTTTGCTCTGAGTGCGCGGGGCAGCTACGAGTGCCAACTGGGATTCATGTTTTTTTCTCCTCAGTTGTTAATACAATAGACTGGCAGGGAAGGGAAATAGCATGGTACAGTAGGTTCTGATCAAATAACTTCTTGGTGATATGATTATGTCATGTGACTTCTACAGTCAAACTGCATAGGAGGCTGCTTACTACTGGTGATGCAGGTTCTGACAGCACTCCAAAAAAAATCAAGAAATTAAAATTGTAATGTGGGGAGAATATAGTGTGCAGGGCAGTGGCGAAACTTGTGAGTGGTGGGCCCACGTACAGAAATATAATTTGGGCCCACCTCCTCCACCCCAACCCAAGTTCACAAAATGCTACACATCAGTGGGTGACAGTGTAAGGCAAGGGGAAGTATGTTATATGTCTTCGTACCTCCACAAATGCAGCAAAGCAGAAGTGAGACATTGTCTCCCTGCTTTTCTCCGTTTCTGGACCAGTTGTGTCTTGTCCCCTTTCCCTGACTGGATCGCATTCCCTCAGCCGGCTTGCAGTCATCTCTATTCTCTCCTGACCTACAGTATTTCCCAATAAGCATTGGTGATGTTACCAGTGTGGATAGATCAGTGACATGCAGCAGGTGAGGCAGAGCTTCACATGTCATACTCCAGTATTCTCCAGTGTTTTGACCATAACAATTATATCAAAAATACAAAGAATATATTAGAAATATCTTCTAGTTTGTATTATTCTAATAATTTTTATTGTCAAAACTTTGGAATATACTGGTCTATGACAGGTGAGGCAGTGCCACCCTTGCCTGCCTTGTCCGCATATCTCTGATCAAATGAACCAAATATCCAGCAGTATATACTGCTGCACCTGTGTATAAAGTCCACATGAACCCTTGGGCTCATATATTGTGTGTAAATCTGGTTTTAGTACTAGCCAGTGCCTCCTTAGCCATTTATTTCACTGCACGTCACTGATAGATACATGCACGGAGCATTCAAACATATTTTACTATTTTGAAAGGTGTTTAGAATCTCCATGATGGGACAGACCTTTACCACAGGATCGATCCCTGAACTTAAAAGACATAAATGCGGTGAAAATTACAAAGCATGCAACTTTGCATTTTTTATTTTTTTTAAATAGACCACCGGGTCTCTGGAGCAAGCAGCTAATACATACAGTACATGGAACATATCTACCTGTATGTGAAATCTTTACATTGATTTTTTTCTATTTCTAAAAAGTGGTTCTTATATTGTCTACTCTATTCCAATATTTGTTTAATATGGAGGTTATACATTGAAAAAGGAAAAAAAATACATTTTAGTTATGCATTTTTATATGTGGTTGTATGGGATGCATTCGGCATCCCTAGGTTGACAATCACATCCATCAGAATACTGGCATTTGGGATCCTGGCAGATGAAAATACTGACAATTTGTAGTGGTAAGTACGAGGGTTAGGATTAGTCCAGGGATGGGAGGGTAGGGTTAGGCTGCTGGAGGGCAGGGTTAGGGCCAGGCTGAGGGAGGAGGGAAGGTTATAGTTAGGCTGCAGAAGGGGACGGTTAGGGTTAGGCTGCATAGGGAAGGAGGGAGGCAGTTAGGGTTAGGTTGCTGGAGGGGTGGGTTAGGGATAGTGTTGGGTTTAGGGCAGGGATGTGCGGTGAGCTAATATGCTCAGTAGGCACTCGATAGCCCCAGAGCCAGATTTACAAGAATATATGAGCCCAAGGGTACATCTGGGCATTATACACAGGTGCAGCAGTATAAACTCCTGGAAATTTAATTAGTTTTGTTTAGAGATGTGCTGAAAAGGTAGACAGGTGAGGAACTGCCTCACCTGCCATGTACTTTTTACTTCAGAGTTTTCAATATAAAAATTATTAGAATATTACAAAGAAGATATTTCAAACAAATTATTTGTATTTTTCATATACTGGGGGTAATTCTGAGTTGATCGCAGCAGCAACTTTGTTAGCAATTGGCCAAAACCATGGGCACTGCAGGGGGGGGGGGGGACAGATATAACATGTGCAGAGAGAGTTAGATTTGGGTGGGTTATTTTATTTCTGTGCAGGGTAAATACTGGCTGCTTTATTTTTACACTGCAATTTAGATTTCAGCTTGAATACACCCCACCCAAATCTAACTCTCTCTGCACATGTTATATCTTCCCCTCCTGCAGTGCACATGGTTTAGCCCAACTGCTAACAAACTTGCTGCTGCGATCAATTCAGAATTAGGCCCACTGTACTGTATACAGTCAAAACTCTGGCACAAACGTAAGTATGACAGGAAAGGCTCTGCCTCACCCCACCGCATGTCACTGGTTTAGGGTTATCCGTAGAATACTTACCAAAGATTGCTTCCATCTTTACCGTCAGGATCCTTCTGCAGGCATTCTGATGGTTGGGATTCTGATAGTCAGGATTCCGTACCCAACCCATTTCTACTATATGACATTTTGTACATAAGACAGTTACCGTAACACCTATATCACCTGACATGGAAAAATGTTCCAAACTGAATGCATAGCAGTCAGTGTTGTAAGCAATGAGCATACACCCAACTAAGACTATCCTAACTCATTACTTTCTGTATAAGAGTATAATATACATATTCTCTAATACCAACTCTAGTCAGACCCCCTTCTTCTGCTCCCACATCACTGTAAGCTCTCACAAGCAGAACTCTGCCTACTGTATTATATTTGCTCCTACTCATCTACCTTGTATGTCCTTGCCATATGTTTTATGTACGCTGTGTTTTCCAACTGTAAAATGCTATGGAATATTGTGGCACCGTACAAATTAGCATTTAATAGTAACAATAAACCCCTCATAAAACATTCAGACCTGTGAGCTTTTACATTGTAACTTCATTTTCCCATAAAATTATACATTAATGTTTATATTGCATTTCACAAACCTCACTGAATAATTTTCATTAGAATATTCCACACCATAAAGTCTTATAACAATGCTCTTGAGCAAAAGCACTGTTCTACATACAGTACCACTAATGACCATATTTCAATTACCATGCTCAATGAACTCAAATGTGTCTGCAAATCTGGTGATCCCTGTCACACGAGCTGAGCAGCAGAGCTTATGTGCCCTTTCTAGGTGGGATTATTGTACCAATGAGACTCTGAGCGAAGTAATGCACTGCAGTCAGACGGTTAGGTGGATAGAAGCTATGTGGATATTAGTTACATGCATGTAGTTTTGGTAATGGAAAGTTCAGAGCCTCTGGGTTATTATGTGCCCAGCTCTCATTACTCCTCAGTTACTAAAATCTAAGAGTATGAAATGATATGACTGAATATTAAATTGAATATGTATGCATGATCCTTTAGCACTTTTATCTACAAATGTCACTTTATCACTTAATTTGTCGCATTTCACAAAGTCATAGGTAACTGCTTTGAGGTAAAAACGTGCATCTGCTTAGATATGTATGTGTTTTAGCTTTGGTGTTACGCAGAAGGCAAGATTATATTTAATGTGTTCCATACAGTATGCATAAAATGGCTATTAATTGCATTAACATTGGGGGTAATTCCAAGTTGATCGCAGCAGGAAATTTTTTAGCAGTTGGGCAAAACTATGTGCACTGCAGGGGAGGCAGATATAACATGTGCAGAGAGAGTTAGATTTGGGTGTGGTGTGTTCAATCTGCAATCTAAATTGCAGTGTAAAAATAAAGCAGCCAGTATTTACCCTGCACAGAAACAAAATAACCCACCCAAATCTAACTCTCTCTGCACATGTTATATCTGCCCCCCCTGCAGTGCACATGGTTTTGCCCAACTGCTAAAAAATTTCCTGCTGCGATCAACTTGGAATTACCCCCATTATACACATAAATAGAAAAAAAACACACAAAAAAAGTATAGTATTCTGGATTCACATAATAATAAATTATGAGGTAGTTCAAATACTGTATAAACAAGTCGTTAATGTGGAAATTAAAGGTTAGATATTAAAGATTCTCTCTTGGAACAGAAATGCCCTAAAGATGATAACAAGATTATTAATGACTTGTTTTTGGTTTAGAGGGGAGGGAGCAATAAGTACTGTACAATACATGCACTTTACAAAGTCAATGCTCTTCTTCAAATAAATGCAGTTAACTCTACTTACATTTTACTGTAGTTAACGATTAGATTGTCAGAGTTAGCTGTTTATACAAGCACCCATACTGTATGTTATTCTTATAATCCAGAAGGAGAACGAATTGACAGAATAGGAGAGGAGTGGGTTAAACCTCAGCTAGTCTGGGGGCAGGACGGTAAGGCATTATGGGAGTATTATTGTTAGCCAATAGGAATGAATGTTGGGGGTAGGTGGAATGGGTTCTTAAGCCTGAGAAAGGGGCTGGGTCAGCCTCTTCTGCTTTTGTCGTGGTAGGGGTGAGTGCTCCTGTGTTTTTGTGCTGCTTGCATTGTTGCTGTGTTAAGGCACTGCCTGCTTTTATATTGTGCCACATTGCATCTGGTGCCCCCACCCACTCTCTGTGCCCATCATTTTTATCGATTTGGCCGCCATGTCCCGTCCCCGCCGCTCCTCTGGTCCCCCTTTGCGGTATGCTACTCCTGCCCCCTCTTCATCCCGTGCCCCGGGCCGTGGCGCTGCGCTCACGCCCGAGGCTCTGTCCCTGGATGCTGTTGCGGGTGCCCGTCCACGGGCGCGCACGGCGGCACAGGCGTCCGCTCCTGTGCTGGCGGTGCCGCGGGCGCCAGGGGATTCTCCCGGCGCAGCGGCGGCTACGGGGGGACGAGGTGCCGGGCGGTGGAGGACGCGGTCGGGCGGCCGTAGGGGGGAGCCAGCGGGGGGTGCCCGCTGGCGGTAATCACTCTCCGGCTGCGGCGGCTTGGGGACGGCGCACGCGCGGTCCCCGCACCCTCCACCGCTGAGAGTCGTGCAGACAAGAAGGGATGTGGGGGATGGAGGATCACCACTGCTTCAGGGGGTTGGTTTCAGGGCTGCGGCCCGTGGCGTGTCCACTGGCCGCCCCTGCCAGGCAGCTGCTGATTCGCGGGCGCGTCCGCGTGCATGTGTGGCGCTGGTGCCTCCTGGGGGCTCTCCCCACTCCAACGGGGGGGCTCCCCGGTTTCTGTTTCCGCCCCCACATTGCCATGGCCCCCACCGCCCCCGCCAACCGGGAGAACCGGATGGCCACCGCTCCCAGACCCCTCCCCTCCACTCCTGTCCCCCACTGCTGTGGGGGACAGGAGTGGAGGGGAGGGGTCTGGGAGCGGTGGCCATCCGGTTCTCCCGGTGGGCGGGGGCGGTGGGGCCCATGGCAATGTGGGGGCGGATGGTGCTTCACGCAATAATGCGGGGGCACAGCGGCCATCTGGCGCTGGGCCCAGTCGGGGCCGCCCGGGTCGGCGCGGCGGCGTGAGGGCCGTCCCTGCTGCGGACCCGGGGAGCGGGGGGTCCGTTGGGGCTGCAGCTCCGGATCCCTCTGCCGTTACAGCGGCAGTGTCGGCAATGGCGGCGGCATTCACGCCATTTTTGGCGGCGCTGTCCCCGGGTGGCGTGTCCGTGACTCCTGCCGCGGTCGACGCGGCCATTTCCCCTAGTGTTTCTGGCCCCGCTATGGCGCAGTTCCTGCAAGCGTGTCGTGCTATGGGCTCGGCCGCTTCGCTGCTGGGTGGCGCTGCCCCGTCAGCCGCGGGGGTGTCTGCTTTCATCCCCGCCGGGGGGGCTTCGGCACCCGCAGCGGTTTTCTCTTCTTTTGCAGTTTCGGATACGGGGGACGATCGGGAGGAGGAGCCGGTCGTGGCGGATGTGTCACCTCCAGGAAGCGGGCCGACCGGTGAGTGGGACACCGATACAGTTGCTTTATCGCAGGGGTCCTCTTCTTCCTCGTACGGCAGTACGTCGAGTAGATCTTCCTCTTCTTCTTCTTTGTGGCAGTCTGCAGTTAGTAGCACCGCTAAGGCTAGGAAGAGGGCTATCAAGTACGCGCGGCGTGAGGCGCGGCACCGGGATAATCGGTCTCGGAAGAGTAGTAGCAGTTCTCGCCGGGAAAGGAGGAGGTGTAATTTGCCGGGCGTGGTTCGCTGCGAGTACACGGCAGTCTTGCGGGGATTGCGGGAAAGTTGCAGGAGGAAGATTAGACAGGGGGAATACGTCGACCTTTTTACGTTGACAGAGGACGCCAAGAGGGAAGGTAAGGCAGCGCTCGCGAAGGGCGGTATTGGGGCGGAGGCCTTCCGCTCGTATGACAACTGGTTGGCGGGTTTCTGTGTCTTTGCGGCATGCTACTTGGAGGATCGCCCTGATGAACACATGAACGTCATCAGGTATATTCACCTCGTGCATGACATGCAGCGTCAGTCTATGGACGATTCGTGGCTGCAGTACGACAAGCAGTTCCGTCAGAAGCACGATTGCCTACACGTCATTGACTTTGGTTGCAAGGACGTGGAGGTATGGCTGCGGGTCACGTGAGCGCAAGATGTGAAGGTGGTGGCTAAGGGGATGCCGGTGGCGCAGGCCGCAACGGCGAGTCAGTTTCGGCCGGCGGTGGAGGGTCCACCGCGCCGCCCTTGGAACACGGCCCGTTCTCCGCAGCAGACGCCAGCGAAGGGGAAATGTTTCGCGTTCAACAATGCCACGTGCCCCCTTGGGCAACGGTGTCGTTTTCGACACCTTTGCTTGCGATGTAACGGGGAGAGCGCCTGCGCGATCGCAGTATTCTCTTCCGCTGCGTTAACTTGGGGGTCATGCACGCGGTTAACAACCAAAGGGCTAAGGCCCTGCGAGTCCTCCGAGTGTTGTCACGGCTCGTGCTAACCTGTTTGCGCTGCAATATTCTGTTTCGGGCGCAACACGTCCCCGGGGTAGATAATGGGATCGCCGACGCATTGTCCAGGGGGCAGTTGGATAGGTTCCGTTTGTTGGCCCCGGAGGCTGATTCAGTAGGTTTGCCCTGCCCTTCTTATGTTTGGCAGGTCATCATGGCGGATTGGAAGGCCTAGCGGAGCTGTCTTTGGCTCCGTCCACTCTCGCTGGATACCGCCGGGCCTGGAAGGAGTGGGAAGACTTTCCCCGTGACCAAGGGCCTAGAGGTAAGGAGGGTCAGAGCTTGTTTCTAGACTTCGTTTGGCAACTCTTCGTAACGGGGAGATCGAGGGCCGTGGTTTCCCGGTACCTTGCCGGGATATCCTTCTATTCTAAATTGAAGGGTATGCCGGATTTTACGAAGGGTTTCCTACTGGCAAGGGCGCTTAGAGGTTGGGAGTGTTCGGCTCCGGTGCCTCCCGATGGCCGACGCCCTATTGATGCGTCCCTGCTTTCTTCCCTCTTAGGGGCGGTGGCAGAGGTGGTGGACTCACGTTTTGAAATGCTCCTGTTTCAGCTGGCCTTTTCCATGATGTTCCATGGTGCATTCAGGGAATCGGAGCTGGTTGCGGCTTCTAAGAAAACCGAGGCCTTTATGCGGCGCGCGGATGTTATTGTGGCTGGGGGGTCCGTGCTATGCGGGCTGCGCCGCTCCAAAACTGATCAGATGGGTAGAGGGCATTGGCTCACTTTGATACCTTCGGGTGGTGGGGGACTGTTGTCCGGTGGCATTGGCTGGTCGGTATGCGGAGGTCGGGCCCTCGTCTGAAGGTTCTTGGCTCCTGCATTACGACGGGTCGCCTTTGACGAAGTACCAATTTACATGGATGATGCGGCACTGCCTGTCCAGTTTGGGCCTCTCGCCTAGGGACTTTGGGTCCCATTCCTTCAGAATCGGGGCCGCCACTTCTGCAGCATCTGCAGGGCGCGCTGTGGACGAAATTAAGGCTTTGGGCCGCTGGAAGTCGGCGGCTTATAAGCGTTACATTCGGCCCGTTGTTGCATAAGCGAGTTGGTTCTACTAACATGTTGTTTGTGTTACTGCGTTGTGTGTTTCAGTTCAGTGTGTTCGTACTGTATTGTTTGTCTCCCCTGTCCTCCCTACTCGGATAGCTAGCTACTCGCCACTGCTGGCAGTGGGGGTCTGGAGTGCTTCGCAATTTTTTGCCTGAACTGACGAACTGATTTGGCTTAATTTATTCAATTCGGCTAATTGGCATCTAATTACAAGTTCCTCAGCAGGTTTTTACGTTTCACCTCCAGCCGAGTTATTCTGTGTTCCCCCCAAACACCCCCCCCCCTCCCAGATCTAACCCCCCCTCCCATCCCCCCCCTTTTTGTTATGTTGTTTTTTCCTTTTGTGTCTTTCTGTTGCTTCGATTGGCCTGAAGCTTGTTCAAGAGGAAAGTTATAGTCCTCTATTCAAATTTTTTCTTTTTGGCAGATCCTCGTTCTGATAGTTGGTTCCTGTTCTGGGCTGGGTTTGGTTTTACCTCACATATTCACATTTGTTTATCTGTTTTTTCCCCTTTAGGTTGGCGGGTGGATGTGTGTGATGTGTGGGTGATTGGCCATTCCTATGTTTATTGGGCAGCCAAATTTTTGGCTACGCAAGGGGCTCCTTGCTTTGTGGGCTCGGATGATGTGCGGTGGAAAGGTGTGCGTGGTATGCTTTGGCATGACCTGAAAGCGAAGCTTATGGAGCAGGTTCGGCGGTTTGGCATTCCCAAACTGTTGGTGATTCACTTAGGAGGGAACGACCTAGGTAGGAGGAAGGCAGTGAATCTTCGATTGGCCATTATTCAGGATCTGCAAGTGATTTCTGACACTTGGCCAGGCTGTAGGCTTATCTGGTCTTGTATGGTGCCGCGGGTTGTGTTGGCGTGGAGTGGTGGATGGTCGAGTGATCGATGTGGCTCGCCGGAAGGTGAATGCCGCGGTGGCTAAATTTGTGGTGGCCCATGGAGGTGCTGTGGTTTGGCATCAGCGGATCAAGTTTCGGCACTTCTACTTGTTTAGACCGGATGGTGTGCACTTGACAGGACAGGGACTATCTATGTTTTTGGAGGATCTGTTTTCGGTATTTGGTTCAGTAGGTTAGGGGTATGGTGGCGGTGCGTAGTTATGTAGAACAGAACTTCGCTGTTGGCGGGAAAGAACGGCAAGTTAACATTTGTTGGATTAAAGAGTGAATTGGAGGTCATTTGGTTGTTGATTTTAGGTGCGCTCTCCTTCGCTGACTGGTTTTACATCTGCTGGACCGCCTTCATGGGTGGCAGCCTCATCACCTTCACGGGTGGATAGTCAGGATGGAGGTTGAGCGGATACCTATTTGTGTGTTGGAAGGTTTACGTAAGTTCTGTTTTATAAGATAGTTATCTATGGGATAGGGTTGTTTAGCCGTTCTTTCTGGCCACCATACTTTAGTTTAATTATTCACAGTTAATAGTTCACTTAAATAAATAGCTAACAATTTCTGCCAAATTCAAGTCTCCGTGTCTTTATTTATTATAGTTAAGTGTTAAGATGTTATGGTTTATGTTACGGACAATCCTCAGACTATATGAGGTTTAAAGAAGGTTATAATAATGTTGTGGTTATATTGTATTATGGCGCTTCCATAATGACATGAAATTAAGCAGAAGACAAATCAGAGTATTTTTTTTTCTATTTTCTTTTACACTTGCTTTATATATAATTCAGTTATAGTGATCCTACAAAAGCATATGTACCATTAGGTACACATCAAAAGTAAAATATAAATGATTTGTTTATTCCAAAAATGAGACTCGTTCTTTGAAAATCAGATTATATTTATTTATTACCAGTAATTTATATAGAGCATGCATATTCCGCAGTGTATGTTTGACCATTCACATCAGTCCCTACCCCAGTGGATCTTACAATCTATAATCCCTATTACATGCACACACACAGATACACCCTAGGGAGATCCAAGATACAGGCAGAGGCACATCTACCCCTTGGCCAGGATGGCACTGGCCAGGAGTGCCAGCCAAGGAGAGTAGATTTGCATAGTTGGTGTAGAACCTAGTGTGTCCCCCTGGGTAGTGCCTGGCCAGGAGACACGCACGGCAGCAACAGTACTACTGTTAAAAGCGCCGGTGTCCGGCACTGCACTACAGCTATAAATAAATGACATCAACCAGAGCTCCCAGCAGCCCTGTAGTTTATTTAGAGCTTTTTTACTGTAGTGCGGTGCCAGACACCGGCGGTATTAACAGTGAGTAGCTGCAGTGATACCCAAACTGTCCGGGTCCCAGCCAGCCATCGTGAGACACCAGAGGTGGAGGACAGGGGCTGCAGATTGTTGAGGTCCAACTGGAGGGGTGAGGAGTGGCCAATGGGGGGATGGGGGATGTAGAGAGGAGCACACTGCACATAGTGGGGAGGGAGGACATATCGAGGAGCACATTGCACTAGGGGGGTATAGACAGGAGCACACTTCATTGGTGGGTGTAGAGAGGAGTTCACTGCACTGGAGAAGTGGTACAGAGAGGAGCAAGCTGCACTGTGGGGGATATAGAGAGGAGCACACTGCACTGGGGAGGTGGTATAGAGAGGAGCAAGCTGCTCTGCGAGTGATATAGAGAGGAGTGCACTGCATGGGGATATAGAGAGGAGATCACTGCACTGGGGGGTAAAGACAAGAAAACACTGCACTGGGGTAAGTTTAGGGAAGAGAACACTCCCAGTGATTGGGTGGGTGGGTATGGAAAATAACACATTACCCTGTGACTGGGTTGGGCATAGAGGAGAGCATACTGCAATAATAAAATGATATATATATATATCTGTGTATGTATGTATATATATATATATACATACATACATACATACATACATACATGTACAACTATAGAAGATCTGCCACTCACTAACCCCATTGCCCTCCACAGATATAAAGTGGGTATTATTGCTATTTTTGCTTTAGGCTATTCAATTATAAAAAAAAACAATGTATGCAAAAAATACCTGTAGGAACTGGGAATAGTTCCATGACCTATGTGTTTTTGTTAAAAAAAAATCCTGGGGCTGATAGGACTGGTTATCGTGGATGCCACTGCCAATAACAGTTGGCATCAGGGACAATTAAATTGCCCCAGACAGGTTAATTGAAATCAATGAGCTGACTGCTGATTGGATTGAAGAGCCATTGTCATCAATGCGTACCCATTTACTACAATGGGGCAAAATGGCAGCCCCTACTGCATTAATGATACCTCTTCCTGCACTGTAGACGGTATCCGGACTCCAGGTCGACATCAAAAAGGTCAACACACCTTGGGTCGACACCAATTGGTCGACGTGCCTTAGGTCGACACCTGCAATATGTTAAACATGGACAAAAGGTCAACATGAACAAGGTCGACATGGAAAAAGGTTGACATGAGTTTTTCACTTTTTAATTTTTTATTAAGTTTTTCATATTCTACGATCCACGTGAACTACAATTAGGAGCTGTAACCTGTGCTGATCGCAATGTTAGTGGAGCGAGGCACATTTTCCGAATCACGGTGCACTAATTTGGGTTCCCAGTCACTCTACAAAGAAAACAACACCAAAAAAACATTAAAAACTCATGTAGACCTTTTTCCATGTTGACCTTGTTCATGTTGACCTTTTGTCCATGGTCACCTATTGTAGGTGTCGACCTAATGTGTGTCGACCAATTTGTGTCGACCTAAGGTGTGTCAACTGTTTTGGTGTCGACCTGGAGTCCCATACCAACTGTCAACACCACTCTTGCGTTTCCGACTCTGACGGCACCCCTGCACTGAAGACACTGCCAGCACTGCCAGCACCTCTGCTGATAGGACACCCCTGGCACCCACACACTGCCAACACAGTCAGCAGTATCAACTCTGCCAGCAACTCTGCACTGAGGACACCACCATCACTGCTGACATCGCCAGCACCCCAACCAGTAATATATCTGGCACTGTATCCTACCCACACTGTATCCAACCCAACAGTATCCAACCAGAACTGTATCCAAACCACACAGTATCCGGCACTGTATCCAACTTGCACTGTAACTCATGCTGTATCAAGCCCAACAGTATCCAACCAGCACTGTATCCAGCCCACACTGTATACCACATGTATCTAACCTTTACTGTATTCTGCACTGTATATAAACCAAACTATATCTTACCCACACTGTATCCAACCCACACTGTATACTGCAGTTTAGCCAGCCAGTCTTTGGCCAATATTGGTGAAAACAATATTTTGTGCTTTGAGGTGGTCAAATTGAGTGGAAACGACTGGAAAATAAGAATTTACTTACCGATAATTCTATTTCTCGTAGTCCGTAGTGGATGCTGGGGACTCCGTAAGGACCATGGGGAATAGCGGCACCGCAGGAGACTGGGCACATCTAAAGAAAGCTTTAGGACTATCTGGTGTGCACTGGCTCCTCCCCCTATGACCCTCCTCCAAGCCTCAGTTAGGATACTGTGCCCGGACGAGCGTACACAATAAGGAAGGATTTTGAATCCCGGGTAAGACTCATACCAGCCACACCAATCACACCGTACAACTTGTGATCTGAACCCAGTTAACAGCATGATAACAGAGGAGCCTCTAGAAAAGATGGCTCACTACAGCAATAACCCGATTTTTTGGTAACAATAACTATGTACCAGTATTACAGACAATCCGCACTTGGGATGGGCGCCCAGCATCCACTACGGACTACGAGATATAGAATTATCGGTAAGTAAATTCTTATTTTCTCTAACGTCCTAAGTGGATGCTGGGGACTCCGTAAGGACCATGGGGATTATACCAAAGCTCCCAAACGGGCGGGAGAGTGCGGATGACTCTGCAGCACCAATTGAGAGAACTCCAGGTCCTCCTCAGCCAGGGTATCAATTTTGTAGAATTTTACAAACGTATTTGCTCCTGACCAAGTAGCTGCTCGGCAAAGTTGTAAAGCCGAGACCCCTCGGGCAGCCGCCCAAGATGAGCCCACCTTCCTTGTGGATTGGGCATTTACAGATTTTTGGCTGTGGCAGGCCTGCCACAGAATGTGCAAGCTGAATTGTACTACAAATCCAACGAGCAATAGTCTGCTTAGAAGCAGGAGCACCCAGCTTGTTGGGTGTATACAGGATAAACAGCGAGTCAGATTTTCTGACTCCAGCCGTCCTGGAAACATATTTTCAGGGCCCTGACAACGTCTAGCAACTTGGAGTCCTCCAAGTCCCTAGTAGCCGCAGGCACCACAATAGGTTGGTTCAGGTGAAACGCTGAAACCACCTTAGGGAGAAACTGAGGACGAGTCCTCAATTCCGCCCTGTCCGAATGGAAAATCAGATAAGGGCTTTTACAGGATAAAGCCGCCAATTCTGACACGCGCCTGGCCCAGGCCAGGGCCAACAGCATGACCACTTTCCATGTGAGATATTTTAACTCCACAGATTTAAGTGGTTCAAACCAATGTGACTTTTGGAACCCAAAAAACTACATTGAGATCCCAAAGTGCCACTGGAGGCACAAAAGGAGGCTGTATATGCAGTACCCCTTTTACAAACGTCTGAACTTCAGGGACTGAAGCTAGTTCTTTTTGGAAGAAAATTGACAGGGCCGAAATTTGAACCTTAATGGACCCCAATTTCAGGCCCATAGACACTCCTGTTTGCAGGAAATGTAGGAATCGACCCAGTTGAATTTCCTCCGTCGGGCCTTACTGGCCTCGCACCACGCAATATATTTTCGCCAAATGCGGTGATAATGTTTTGCGGTTACATCCTTCCTGGCTTTGATCAGGATAGGGATGACTTCATCCAGAATGCCTTTTTTTCCTTCAGGATCCGGCGTTCAACCGCCATGCCGTCAAACGCAGCCGCGGTAAGTCTTGGAACAGACAGGGTCCTTGTTGGAGCAGGTCCCTTCTTAGAGGTAGAGGCCACGGATCCTCCGTGAGCATCTCTTGAAGTTCCGGTTACCAAGTCCTTCTTGGCCAATCCGGAGCCACGAATATAGTGCTTACTCCTCTCCATCTTATCAATCTCAGTACCTTGGGTATGAGAGGCAGAGGAGGGAACACATACACTGACTGGTACACCCACGGTGTTACCAGAGCGTCTACAGCTATTGCCTGAGGGTCCCTTGACCTGGCGCAATACCTGTCGAGTTTTTCCCAACGGTTTATAATCATGTGGAAGACTTCTGGGTGAAGTCCCCACTCTCCCGGGTGGAGGTCGTGCTGAGGAAGTCTGCTTCCCAGTTGTCCACTCCCGGAATGAATACTGCTGACAGTGCTATCACATGATTTTCCGCCCAGCGAAGAATCCTTGCAGCTTCTGCCATTGCCCTCCTGCTTCTTGTGCCACCCTGTCTGTTTACATGGGTGACTGCCGTGATGTTGTCCGACTGGATCAACACCGGCTGACCTTGAAGCAGAGGTCTTGCTAAGCTTAGAGCATTGTAAATGGCCCTTAGCTTCAGGATATTTATGTGCAGTGATGTCTCCAGGCTTGACCATAAGCCCTGGATATTCCTTCCCTGTGTGACTGCTCCCCAGCCTCGCAGGCTGGCATCCGTGGTCACCAGGACCCAGTCCTGAATGCCGAATCTGCGGCCCTCTAGAAGATGAGCACTCTGCAACCACCACAGGAGGGACACCCTTGTCCTTGGTGACAGGGTTATCCGCTGATGCATCTGAAGATGCGACCCGGACCATTTGTCCAGCAGGTCCCACTGGAAAGTTCTTGCGTGGAATCTGCCGAATGGGATTGCTTCGTAGGAAGCCACCATTTTACCCAGAACCCTTGTGCATTGATGCACTGAGACTTGGCTCGGTTTTAGGAGGTTCCTGACTAGCTCGGATAACTCCCTGGCTTTCCCCTCCAGGAGAAACACCTTTTTCTGGACTGTGTCCAGGATCATCCCTAGGAACAGAAGACAAGTCGTCGGAACCAGCTGCGATTTTGGAATATTGAGAATCCAATCGTGCTGCCGCAACACTACCTGAGATAGTGCTACACCGACCTCCAACTGTTCCCTGGATCGTACCCTTATCAGGGAATCGTCCAAGTAAGGGATAACTAAAATTCCCTTCCTTCGAAGGAATATCATCATTTCGGCCATTACCTTGGTAAAGACCCGGGGTGCCGTGGACCATCCATACGGCAGCGTCTGAACTGATAGTGACAGTTCTGTACCATAAACCTGAGGTACCCTTGGTGAGAAGGGTAAATTTTGACATGAAGGTAAGCATCCTTGATGTCCCGAGACATCATGTAGTCCCCTTCTTCCAGGTTCGCAATCACTGCTCTGAGTGACTCAATCTTGAATTTGAACCTCTGTACGTAAGTGTTCAAAGATTTTAGATTTAGAATCGGTCTCACCGAGCCGTCCGGCTTCGGTACCACAACAGTGTGGAATAATACCCCGTTCCCTGTTGCAGGAGGGGTACCTTGATTATCACCTGCTGGGAATACAGCTTGTGAATGGCTTCCAAAACTGTCTCCCTGTCAGAAGGAGACATCGGTAAAGCAGACTTTAGGAAAACGGCGAGGGGGAGACGTCTCGAATTCTAATTTGTACCCCTGAGATATCACCTGAAGGATCCAGGGGTCTTCTTGCGAGTGAGCCCACTGCGCGCTGAAATTCATTGAGACGGGCCCCCCACCGTGCCTGATTCTGCTTGTAAAGCCCCAGCGTCATACTGAGGGCTTGGCAGAGGCAGGAGAGGGTTTCTGTTCCTGGGAACTGGCTGATTTCTGCAGCCTTTTTCCTCTCCCTCTGTCACGAGGCAGAAATGAGGAACATTTTGCCCGCTTGTCCACGAAAAGACTGCGCCTGGTGATAATACGGCGTCTTCTCATGTTGAGAGGCGACCTGGGGTACAAACGTGGATTTCCCAGCTGTTGGCCACCAGGTCTGAAAGACCGACCCCAAATAACTCCTCCCCTTATTAAGGCAATACTTCCAAATGCCGTTTGGAATACGCATCACCTGACCACTGACGTGTCCATAATCCTCTACTGGTAGAAATGGACAATGCACTTAGACTTGATGCCAGTCGGCAAATATTCCGCTGTGCATCACGCATATATAGAAATGCATCTTTTAAATGCTCTATAGGCAAAATATACTGTCCCTATCTAGGGTATCAATATTTTCAGTCAGGGAATCCGACCACGCCAACCCAGCACTGCACATCCAGGCTGAGGCGATTGCTGGTCGCAGTATAACACCAGTATGTGTGTAAATACATTTTAGGATACCCTCCTGCTTTCTATCAGCAGGATCCTTAAGGGCGGCCATCTCAGGAGAGGGTAGAGCCCTTACAAGCGTGTGAGCGCTTTATCCACCCTAGGGGGTGTTTCCCAACGCACCCTAACCTCTGGCGGGAAAGGATATAATGCCAATAACATTTTAGAAATTATCAGTTGTTATCGGGGGAAAACCACGCATCATCACACACCTCATTTTAATTTCTCAGATTCAGGAAAACTACAGGTAGTTTTTCCTCACCGAACATAATACCCCTTTTTGGTGGTACTCGTATTATCAGAAATGTGTAAAACATTTTTCATTGCCTCAATCATGTAACGTGTGGCCCTACTGGAAGTCACATTTGTCTCTTCACCGTCGACACTGGAGTCAGTATCCGTGTCGGCGTCTATATCTGCCATCTGAGGTAACGGGTGCTTTAGAGCCCCTGACGGCCTATGAGACGTCTGGACAGGCACAAGCTGAGTAGCCGGCTGTCTCATGTCAACCACTGTCTTTTATACAGAGCTGACACTGTCACGTAATTCCTTCCAACAGTTCATCCACTCAGGTGTCGACCCCCTAGGGGGTGACATCACTATTACAGGCAATCTGCTCCGTCTCCACATCATTTTTCTCCTCATACATGTCGACACAAACGTACCGACATACAGCACACACACAGGGAATGCTATGATAGAGGACAGGACCCCACTAGCCCTTTGGGGAGACAGAGGGAGAGTTTGCCAGCACACACCAAAGCGCTATATATATACAGGGATAACCTTATATAAGTGTTTTTCTCCTTATAGCTGCTGTATTGTTAATACTGCGCCTAATTAGTGCCCCCCTCTCTTTTTTAACCCTTTCTGTAGTGTAGTGACTGCAGGGGAGAGCCAGGGGAGCTTCCCTCCAACGGAGCTGTGAGGGAAAATGGCGCCAGTGTGCTGAGGAGATAGACTCCGCCCCTTTTTCGCTGACTTTTCTCCTGCTTTTTTATGGATTCTGGCAGGGGTTAAAATTCATCCATATAGCCCTGGGGGCTATATGTGATGTATTTTCGCCAGCCAAGGTGTTTTTATTGCTGCTCAGGGCGCCCCCCCCTAGCGCCCTGCACCCTCAGTGACCGAAGTGTGAAGTGTGCTGAGGAGCAATGGCGCACAGCTGCAGTGCTGTGCGCTACCTTGGTGAAGACAGGATGTCTTCTGCCGCCGATTTTCCGGACCTCTTCTGTCTTCTGGCTCTGTAAGGGGGCCGGCGGCGCGGCTCTGGGACCCATCCATGGCTGGGCCTGTGATCGTCCCTCTGGAGCTAATGTCCAGTAGCCTAAGAAGCCCAATCCACTCTGCACGCAGGTGAGTTCGCTTCTTCTCCCCTTAGTCCCTCGATGCAGTGAGCCTGTTGCCAGCAGGTCTCACTGAAAATAAAAAACCTAAACTAAAACTTTCACTAAGAAGCTCAGGAGAGCCCCTAGTGTGCACCCTTCTCGTTCGGGCACAGAGATCTAACTGAGGCTTGGAGGAGGGTCATGGGGGGAGGAGCCAGTGCACACCAGATAGTCCTAAAGCTTTCTTTAGATGTGCCCAGTCTCCTGCGGAGCCGCTATTCCCCATGGTCCTTACGGAGTCCCCAGCATCCACTTAGGACGTTAGAGAAATTAATGTTACTGAGGTTAGTAATACTCTAAGAGCAAAAGAAGGTTTAAATGAAGTGATTTTGGCTTTTTATTGTAAATTTAAAAAAAAAATTCAAATCCAAAGCCAGTCACGACAGTTTGGCAAATCTAAATCCAAATCCAAAGCTGGATGACAAATCAGAGCCAAATCCAAATTAAGCAAAATGGTCCAGTGCACATCTGTAACATTAAGAGCAGCACTCTACTCCTGTCACTGTGTAAAGGCGGGTACACATGGAGTGATTTTTACTGAATTTCTAAGCAATCTGACTAGAAATACTTGCTTGGAAATTAAGCACACATTGCTCTGTGTGTAGGTGCCAGCGACAGTGATGCGCGGTCCCGCGTGTCAGTATCGCTGGCTCTAGATTTGGCATGGTCGTTCACTTCATGGCTGTGTGAAGTGAGCGCCTCCCCACCTCCGCTCAGCACACATCTCGTATGTGTGAACCCCCCTTAAGAGTCGGCACTGCATTTCCTTCCTAATCATGGGCCTAATTCAGATCTGTTCGCTCGCTAGCATTTTTTGCTGCCCAGCGATCAGGTAACTACTGCGCATGCGTATGCACCGCAATGTGCAGACGCGCCGTACAGTTACAAAGCGGATCATTGTTGTGCACTGGTTCTAGCGAAGAAACCATTCGCACAGCCGTTCGCAAGGAGATTGACAGGAATAGGGCATTTGAGGGTGGCAACTGTAGTTTTCTGGGAGTGGTTGGAAAAAGGCAGGTGTGTCAAAGCGCTTGCAGGGCGGTTGTCTGACATCAATTCCGGGCTCGAATAGGCTGAAGTGATCGAAGCTGCTGAGTAAAGTCAGAGCTACTCAGAAACCGCACAATCTGTTTTTGTACAGGGTGGCTGCATATGCGTTCGCACACTTGCAAAGCTAAAATACACTCCCCTATAGGCGGCGTCTTATCTGTTCGCAGCGCTGCAAAAAATAGCTAGCAAGCAAACAGATCTGAATTAGGCCCCATGTTTTAAAAATGCACAGAAGATGTTTTTGCCAAAGTATACAGGCTGTAGCCATTGCAGTAAGAAAGTGTAATTGTCTAACCTATGTGAGTGATGAAATGAGTGCAAGTCGCTTTCCCAGTGAAATAACTGTTGAACTTAATTACAGTATATATCTGCCCATAACTACAGCAAAATCATTAGTACAATCAGACCAGCTGTATCTCTAATTCCCAAGCCTAACAGTCATTAAAAATTGTCCTAAGCAAGAGATTAGATATTCAGGAAATTATTTTGGTAATTTGGTTTCTCCAAGCACATAAACAAAACTATTTTACTGCTCCTTTTTCTGTATTCTTTGTACTAGCTTTGTGCTGAGAGGGGAATGGGGTGGGCACAGATACATGTCTTCAGGGCCTGAGTCAGGGAGGCATAGCAACCATCTCTTCATGCACACCATGGCAACAATGTAAAGCATGCTGAGTAGGGCATGGCTATGCCTTCCCTATTGGCCACACCCCCTCACTAGCACCAGGTCCAGCCTAAAACATATTGTTTCATCTATACCTTATCTACAGTATTTGTATACTTCTAGTAGTTGCCTATCAACACCTATAGCTCATAGGGTCATTTTACAGTTTAATTTCTGTATTAATCAGTGCATAAACATAGTTTTAATTAAGAATATATAACACTAACATGCAATACTTTACATAAAATATAGACAAAAAATTCAGCTTTATTTGGAAAAAATAATGCAAATAGGATAGCATGGCGATAAGAGAGTAATTTATACATAGGCCTAAGGCAAAGTGTTGGGCCTCCCGTCAGAGTGGTCGATTAGATAAACATACATACCCTACAATTATCTGTCCTATCTACCTGATATTAGCAGATTGGGCAGATAATTGCAGCATGTATGTGGCCAACTAATCCGAAAATATTGATCGGTTGGGCAACGTGATATTTCTGGGCATTGTATGCCCTGCTGTAGCCAACCAACAGACATTCCCCTGGTCCTTCACATGGGAAAGAATGGGTAAATGCCTCTTCCTGGGGGCGGAACGCTGATATCATGTGACATACACTGTGAGAGATCTCACAGTGTATGTCCCGGATATCTGCAGTGGCAAATATACACTGTAATGCCTGTTGGTCTGTGTATGCCCGGAGTTTCCAATCAGTTGCTAGCTATGTCAGGTCACACATCACAACTGGGTGGAAATTTGAATTTACCTGTCCAGCTGTTATGTAAGTCCCTGCAGCCAGTGTATGAGCGATCAGCATGTCGCCCGTATACACATATATAGATATATTGGGTGTACACACCCTCCGACCCACTAGCGATATATATATAATTCGTCACTTAAACGATCGATATGTCATTGTATATGTCATTATTTATCATGCCTTTGTTTTCTGACTTGAGTGTTTTCCCATTTCAGAACAACGCCAATGTTCAGCTTTCATCCGTTTTGTTGGGTATAATGTTATTGGTGTTTTATTTATAAAAAATTATAACATTGTTATACAGCTGTGTCCATATACATCTATCCTCTGTGCGCTACAAGTCACGTTACACAATTATGCGTGAGTGCTGGGTAACTTGGTAGCACAGAGCGTCTTTTTTTTAATTTAATTTTTTTACTTTTTCCTTTAACGTGCGTCTTAGTACAAAACTTGCTTATATGCTTATAGGACGCACAAGCAGCTTCTGCTGATTAAAATTATATACTGCATGCCTATATTCTGTGTGCGACTGCGGCTGTTTCTGCATACAAAATGCTTTTCCAGGAAAACTCTGCAGCATAACCTTTCATGCAGATACAGCCGCAGTCACACACAGAATATAGGCATGCAGCATAGCATTTTAATTGACAGAGTCTGCTTGTGCATACTGGGCATAATTCCGAGTTGATCGCAGCACCAATTTTGATAGCAGTTGGGCAAAACCATGTGCACTGCTGGAGGGGCAGATATAACATGTGCAGAGAGAGTTAGATTTGGGTGGGGTGTATTCAAAGTGAAATCTAAATTGCAGTGTAAAAATAAAGCAGACAGTATTTACCCTGCACAGAAACAAAATAACCCACCCAAATCTAACTCTCTCTGCAAATGTTATATCTGCCCCCCCTGCAGTGCACATGGTTTTGCCCAATTGCTAACAAACTTGCTGCTGCGATCAACTCAGAATTACCCCCACTATTAGCATCATTTTGTAATAAGACGCATATTAGCTGAAAAAGTTTAAAAAAAGATGCTCAACGCTACCGAGTTACACTACAGCATGGCGCGACAAGAAGTGCTGTTTAACAGGAAAGGAGGCTAGATGTATGTAGACACATCTGTATAGGTAGTTTTAAAGGATTAATTATGCTCTTTTCTGGTACCAACTTAGATATACTGTATACTGGGGGAAAAGCTTTCAAAATCCTGTTCTATAACACACTTTACCCAGTGTAAACTAAATAATATTAGTTACTGCTCTGGGACCCTCTTTCTATGAATAATTGTGGACATTTCAAGAGATAAAGCTTGCTAAATAAACTTTCATATTTGAAGCAGGCTGCAGCAGAGTGTTGTGTTCATTCTACTACTGGTCCACGGTATGTTTCAAAATGGGACACAGAAAGATTATTACAAAATTATACAATTTTAGACCAAATGAGACGGGTCGCACCCGGGAGCCTGACACAGGTGTTTCCCGGCTGCGACCCGTCTCAGGCCCCTCGCCGCCGTTGTTTACAACACAGGTTTGTGACGTCATCGCAGCGGAGGTGGCGGCACTTGGAGATCACATGGCCTCCAAGCGCCGCCCTTGCACACAGAGTCAACGGGAAATGTGTCACATCGACCCGGCTTCCCATTTACACAGCACAGAGAACCCTGCAAGCTACCCGAGTTGGAATACCGGGTCAATCGATGCAGATTATTCCTACTGGGCCTTTTTACACCACACAGCAGCACGTGTTATGCGCGCTCATGTGCAATAACCCGTGTTCAAAGCTGGTGGTATAAAAGGGGCATTAATTGCCATAGAGAAATGTTCAATATAATTCTCAGCTTTGGCTTATTGTAAATTGTTAGCCAATATAAGGTTTCTTACTACTAATTAATGGAAGTATTGTAGGCTCATTTTTAAAAAGCAGTATGCTAAATGTGGAATTAGCCTGTTCATGGAAAATAAATTATTCCATATATATTTTAATAATTACTATTTTACTTTTAGAGAAGGTGCCTGCTGTTTGTAAAATACAGCATACTGTACAGTCGTTTGAATTTCCATGTAAAATGTCTAAAATGGTACTACAGTCATATATTTTAAGTGTAACTAAAGCTTTGATGCCCTAGATTTAAATATTTAATGTCTAGAAACTGAAATAGCTTTCTCCACTAACAAGTCAGTGTGTTATCACTTTATTAGTTGACCTTAGCATGTAACCTGTTACATTATTAGAAAGCAAAGCAACATGGCAAACTATTACTGAGCAATTTATCACAACTATTTCAAGAAAATATGATTTTTTTGTTATTGAGCAGCTTATCTATTCATGGTCCTTGTCTGTAATGGTGCAACTTAGAAGGTCACTAGTAAATGAAAATATTGTATGAATATTAATGTGTCAGAAATGAAAGGATTCCTACAAGGTTACTAAAGTATATATTCTCAGTAAGGTGTAATAGATGCTTTTTTCATACAATCATTGGCTTCAAATATACTGTATTTAAGAGAAACAATTGAAATATGGTTCCCTTTCACAGAGGGCCTTTTAAAAATCTCATGAAGGGGACGGTGCAGAGTTGAATGTATGTCTGTTTGCAGAATATACTGTATCTTGTATCTTTTTCTACTGATCATTCTCTGGCGCAGTGCACATGCAAGTAAAGGCTATGCAGAGTAATATGCATTACAATCTCAACTACACTTATGACTGAAAAGGCTTACTGAGCAGTAACGTAGGATAAAGTACAGTGAGGGCATGTTGATGGAACCACCACCTAAGCAGTGTTAGACATAAGTAAAGAGAGGCCTGACCTAGTACAGGCTGTTACAAGTATGCCCTGATGATGAAGACAAGTAACAAACCAAAAGTACTGCAAGACGCATTCAACTCTGCCTCTGTCTGGCAATGTGTTATAGAGGTAACATGATCATACATTGCCATAAAGCCTACTGTAAATTTAAACTAAGTCTGGGGAATGAGGTAGAGCAGAGTACTCATGTTACATTTCCTTGTATGTCTTAACTTCATCTAAGGTGATGTAAACATAGAATGGCAATAATAGGAACAAGAATATACATAATTCCAGGACTGTGATATCCTTGCTTTAATTCAAACTGCAAGGCCAAAAAGGTGAATGAATGCATATCAATTGACAGCAAACTTCATCTTTTTGTGAGAACAGAGCTGGACTGCCCATCTGGCAAATGCCAGAAGGGTCGACGGTCTGATGGGCCGGTCCAGCCACACACAGAGTGGGCTGGCCGAGTAGCTTCGCCCCTGGCAATCTGCTTGGCTGTCCAGTATAGAGAGATGGATGAGCCTTGACCATGCCCCCCTGAGACTTGGCCACACCACCTTACTGTGCATGCACACACAGTAATTTAAATAGCTCCAGTCCATCTCTTGGTGAGAACACTCAGTTTAATCAAAATTGTCCGATATAAAATTCTGAAAATGACATTATATTCGGGGTCCTGTTCATAGCAATCATTTCACTTGTAAATGCATATTTGTAAGTTCTTTGGTCTAGACAGTACAGTACAGGCAATTGACTACTGAGCAGTGTGGGAAAGGTTAAAGGCCAGATGAATCATCCTTTACAATGTTCTCGACAACCAGATGAGTGCATGTTTGGTACCAAACTACTGTATATAATACTAGAAACCAGAGTGTTTATTTAAAATAATGGAGAGTTCTGGTCCATAATGTTGTGGGGGACATTTTCCTTGATGGGTACACAAATTCCTTTAGAAGGAATGATAAATGCTGACTGATACTTAATGACACAGATTGATGAACCTTACCCTATGTTGTATAGTTTCGGGCATGCTTTGCTGATTTTCAGAGAGACTAATGCTATACTGTAGATTTTATGCCTGCAAGTAGGGCTCACTTTCCTCTATGTTTATCTGTTATTACCCTGTCTTGTTTTATTAATATTATTTGGTCCCAGTTGTAAAGTGCAACAGAATATGCAGGCCGTATATAAGTAACTGTTAACAAATAAATAAAAAATGAAGCTATTAGCCCATACTGATTCTTATTGGCTGATTGGGAATGTTCTGCTGATTTTGGCAGAAGCTTTCTATATTGTTCATACATGTATTGTTTTTGAGGGATCCATACGATTGTCAATACTTATGCCATTGGGGGACATTCCAACCCATTTGCACACAGTGGTTTATCGCTGCGGTGCGAACGGGTATGGAATGCGCATGCACGGCGGCCGCAGTGCGCATGTGCGACCTTGCCCGGTGACAGGGGTTGCCGGGTTACGTCATGGCTTACAAAGGAAGCGGTCGCAGAGCCGGACGCAAAGAAGATTGACAGGAAGAAGGTGTTCCAGGGCGGATCCGGACCGTTTGGAGACGTTTTTGGGGAGTGGTGAGTAAAACGCAGGCGTGTCCAGGAGAACGGAGGGCGGATGTCTGATGTCAAAGCCGGGGATCACAGGGATCGTCGCACAGGGTAAGTAGGTATAGGCCTAGTCTTCTTTTGCTTGAATTTTTTTTAGCTTAGCTGGGCTGCACAAGCGATCGCAGCCCTGCTAAGCTAAAATACACTCCCCAATAGGCATGTAGTAGTTGATCACAGCAGCAGCAAAAAGTTGCTGGCTGCGATCAACTCGGAATGACCACCATTGAGTCAATATGTTATTTAAAGCAAGTTAACCGTGAAGTAAGATCTTTAAATATTGAGCTTTACTATCATGGCCCATTTATCAATAAGTGATAAAACTTGTTGTGACTGATAAAACATGTTGCGTATCATAAATGGTGATCCAGCCAAACAGCTCCCAACTGTCATTTTTCAAACACATTACAGTTAGGAGCTGAACACATGACAGGAGCTGATTGGCTGGAGCACCATTTATTATACGCAATGAGTTTTATCATACACAACAAGTTTTAGCACTCGTTGATAAATTAGTCCCTTAAAGTTATCATGCTGACATACAGTAGTTAATATACTTTAAATAACATTATTGCTGCATTGGCATTCTACCATCAACATTAAATGGTCAACATTTTGACTATCAACTGCAGGGCAACAGAAATGGGTCCCGGTCTACTGATATCTCTGCATTCCCCACTATTGAACTCAGACCCACACATCTCTCCCTGCATGTGCCAATAAATGTATTGACAAATATTTGACACTGTAATACCTCACTATCCCCCACAGCCTAACCCTAACCCTCCCCCGCAGCCTAACCCTAACCTACCTGGGAATACTTACATTCAGGATTCAGGCAGTCAGGATGTTGGGATTCCAGTGCCAGCATTCTGAATGCTGGTATTCCGAATGCCAGGATCCCAACTACATTCCATTGAAAACAGTCTATATTTATATGCTCCTTTCAGAAGCCTAGTTTCTGTCTCATGACCTTAACAACACCTCTAGCAATTCCCAACCCAGTCAACATACAATTTACCCTGCCTGGAGCCAATTCTTCAGGGGCTCCCCCTAAAAACATTATCTGCACTATGGGCCTAATACAGATCTGATCGTAGATGTGCTAAATTTAGCACATCTACGATCAGCATACCTGACATGTGGGTGGACACCCAGCACAGGGCCTACCCTGCTGCACAAGTACAAAAGCATCACACAGCGGCAATGCTTTTGTACTTGAAGAGTAGCTCCCTACCAGTGCAGCTCCTGCACGCTGTCAGGGAGCTACTTGTCGCTGTCTGGGTCGCAGCGGATGCGTGTGAAGTCACACAGTCACTGCGGCCCACCCCCCTCATGGTCCGGCCACACCTACATTGACTGAACCACGCCCCTGAAATGGCGGCCACTCCCCTTTCCGCCCAGCGACTGCCTCTGCCTGTCAGTCAAGCAGAGGCGATCGCAAGGCTGAGATGACCATTGGTTGTCTGGCATGCACTGGCGCACTGCGGCATCAGCGCATGTGCAGTACAGACCTGATCGGTTGCTGTGTGAAAACGCACAGCAGTGAACAGGTCTCAATTAGGCCCTATGTTCTTCCCCAGCACTTTGCAGCAAACAAACCCACGTGGTCACATGCACCTCCCCAATACTAATATAATGTGATCACTCACAGACTGGCAAGGCAGTCTTGCACTGTCTGTGCTGAGCTGCACCAGCCACCACAAACATTCTCTGATCTGACTGTACTGACATCCAAGCATCCATGACATGTGCCCAAACCCAAAGTCCCAAACTCCTGGAGAGCTGATACTTACCAACACACAGCCACTGCTATCCAGACTAGGTTCAGAGTCCACACAAGCTGTCAGACTGCCTGAGGCTGTTTATTCTGCAGACTGGCCGGCCTGGCAATCTCTCTAGTCACAGTCCCACTCCTTCTGGGCTGCTCCTCAGAGCAGAGATAGGGCGGGCAGGGAGAGGAGGGGAGGAGAACATCATTGCATACGGGGACAGGGGCATCGGAATGGGGAGGTAAGGGGGCAGCATGCCCCTCCATAACATTTAAGAGGCACAGGCACTGGGGAGGGGGAGCGCTTAACCCCAGATCACCGCTGAGACTTCCCTCCTGGCACTGCCATTCTATTCTGTCCTGTTCTTTTCTCCCAGACAATTGCCGGTATGAACGAACAGACGCATCTCCGCTCCTCTGTTGCGGCCACTCAGGCAGGGCTCAGCGTGTGCATGACGGGATCTTAAGGCATGCGCATGTGCAGGAGGGTATCTATGGAGAGTGCAGCATCCACAACGCTGAGCCCTGAGTACGGAGGAGCGGCAATGCTTTTGTTAGTTCATAACGGTGATTGGCGAGGAGAAATGTTACTGTTGAGAGGTCAACGGAGTGGTGCAAAGGCAATTATCGCAGCGGCAGAGCTTAGTACATCCCGTCCTCATACTTTAAAAAGTCAGCCACCGGCGCCGCAGCGGGCTACCTTCTGTCCTATCCTAGCCGGTTCTTCTTCTTCACTGATGCACTGCTGGGAGAAGGCGGGGATGTCCCAGCAGGCCCAGCATGGCCACGCTTCCTCCCAGTAATGCATCCCTGAAGACTCAGTGAAGATCCGGACAGGACACAGGATGTGGTAGCATGCTGCAGCCCTGGTGGCAGGCTTTTTAAAGTAGAAGTCTCCACAGGGATCCAGAAGTAAAGGCACCCTGCATGGGGGTGGTGGCGAATTGGGGTGGGGGGAAGCCAATTTTTTTTTTACTATGCCCACCCAACCACAAACCATTCCAGCACCCCTCCATCCAGAGTTTTGGACAGGTGACCTGGGGCTGGGGCAGTGGAGTGTTACCACAGGGAGGCCCCTGTACAACAGTACGAGCAAACTAATCTTTAGTAGTAAAATGCTATTAACTACCCAGCTGGACCTTTGGGCATCTCACACCCTCGGGGACGGGTGTCCCTTTTTGGCACCTCCTGTTCCCAGGCCTGACCATATGTATGGTGGCTAAATTACGTGAATCACATCAACCTAGCTATGCCCCTCTCTGTGGACCTGTAAATAACAGCAATTTCCCAGGATGGGGGAGGGCCTAATGATGTGAGAGCCCGACCCAACCCCCGAAGTGGCCAGCATCCAGGGGAGCTTTAAGAGAGGAGGGGGCTCATGTGCAAGCTCCGATTAGGCAACCTCCTCTCCGGCGGTGCAATAGACTCTGGTACTGTGCCAGAGTCGACTGACATGTTCAGGCCTACAGGAACATGGCACCCATGCCACGTACTCATTGACATCTCTAGTGCACATGCTCGAATCACCGGAAAATGGCTGCAGTGGCTATTTTCCCTGTGATATTTGCAACTCTGCAGCCAGTGCCAGGCTGACAAAGCGATAAGTATAATTAGATGGGTGCAGGATGTGCAGTGTGTGGCCCCCTCTGGCACCAGGAGCCTGTGTGTACTGCACACCTTGCACCCATTATAGATACCCCAATGCCAGCATTGTCTCCGCTTCGGGATTCTCCTATAGAGGAGACTGAAAAAGTAGGCAAGTACTGTATAGAGTGAATACATATTTTGCACTCAACAAAAGTAATTAAAAACATACTGTAAGTGTATGTGCAATTTGCTTGGATATATGCTAATGCAGACTTGAATGCATCCTCTTTTAGATCTGCTTTTATAGTGAATACATCAGTCCTCTTGTTTATAAATAAGTGTGATAATAGTGTGTGTGTTTTTACAAAAATGCCTCTCAAAGATTTCACCTGGCTGTGTAGTAACTACAGTATCCTACCCGGTGTTGAATCAGAGGTGGCATGTAAAAGGGTTAAATATATATGCTAGACACCTGGCCAAGTTCTAATGTTTAATTTTTTTTGTGTTTTTTTTTAACACAAAATTTTAAACATTTGCAAAAGATAAAAGCCTGTCCATAATTTGGGGAAATGCACATTGAAATAGAACAGCTCTTACAAGCTAACATTACTGGCAAGTACATAACCATTATCTTCTTTAAAATCCCTCAATAGACAAAAGTAGTCAGTATAATGTCACTTACAATTGCAGTTTTTTTTTATCCAGTATTAGAAGACGTGTATCTTAATTTATAGGCACTCTCTGCTGGATATCTATTTTAAATAGCAAATGGGCATATTGAAATTAGCAATTTGGAAGAGGTAAAAACAAAAAAGGATGTATTTTATTATATGTTTTTGATCCTTTGTAGAAGATGAGCAGAATAGGTAACAGCTTAAAAATGTTGCATTTCTAACAGCAGGTATGTCAATCTGTGCCTGCCTTATCTTTCAACTAGCAAATGACAGTGACCACTTACAGTGATTGCAAAATGCACCAAACATGTTATATATGTCATATCCTTACAAGCTGGTAGCTTTGATCATCTTCTTTTTGATTATATCACAATCACCTCGTTCCATTTTAGCTCCTTTTTTAGTTCTCTCTGGGGGCTCAGATGTCGTTCCTGTATGCCTTAACAGATGAATCAGTTTTCCCTTTGCTAAATTGTCTTCCGGGAAAGATGAAGAATTCATGCATTGATTTTGACCACAGACTTGCTTCAAAAGGGGTATAAGAGACTACTGACCTTTCTTCTGATCAGATTAAGGTGGTTATTTTCATATTAAGTAATTAAAGTAAGAACACATTAGGTAATAGTTTGGCTCAGGGCCTGTGTATCCTGAGTTAAAATGTGTTGAGCATTGACAGTTAACCCAGTTTCCATTCTCCCATATACAGTAGCTCTGAACCACAGTGGAAGATAAAATGTATTTTTTACATCACAAAGGCTCTCAGTAAAATTTAATTTTCTCACAGCATTGATTTTCCCATTAAAGGTTGTAACACTCTAATGATATCTCGTAAGATTTTTTTAGTAAAAAAAAAAAGGATGTAAATGCCTTACAAAAGATAACTAATGATTAAGGACTTACTTCTTTTATCAGAACTACAGTATGATGATGATTTGGCAAATCCATTAGATATTTTATACTTACCTTTTTATAGTAAACTTAATGTAAATACACACTACTGGCAAATATATTGGATCTTCGGTCCAGAGACCTAGGCAGATTTACAGATTTGGTGTCCTATATTCAAGCATAAACCTTAATTCACAAAACCCCAAGTGTGTGGCCAAGCTTGTTGGTATCCGGTTTATTTGGGATGCGGTTATGTGTCCGGCGGTCAGGAGACTGGCAGTCACAATACCTATGCAGGGATCCCAAACACTGAATAGACCGCCGGTCGGCCTGCCGACCAACAGGAACTATTCCCACTCGTGGGTGTCCACGAGACCCATAGAGTCGGAATAGAATGTGGAGAGCGCAGCAAGCCCACAAGGGGCTTTATTGCCCCCCCCTCCCCCCGCCGACCATCTAAAAACTGGGATCCTGGTGTCTACCAACCGCCGGTCACACAAACCCAACCCGTTAATATATGTAGCTACAGTAAAAAGACAAACATTCAAATGGTGGACATGCAAAAGTTCAACATGGAAAAGGTAAACAGTAGAAAAGGTTGAAGTGCAAAATGACACATACGGACATATAGGCAGGGTCTCTCTCTCTCTCACTCTCTCTCTCTCACACACACACATATATAAATAAATAGATACATACAAATACATACATGCAGGGTCACACACAAAGGCATATACATTTGAATAAAGATAGACTGAGGTACTGTACCTCTCAGTCTTGCAGCACCTCACTCATTTTCCATGGCCATGTGCCAGCAGCCAGACAGGAGGACAGAGCAGGATCAGCCCATTGTGGCTCCACCCACTGCTCAGGTCAGAGGAGCATGTGCTGGGCTTCACCAATCCGGGCTCAACACATGCTTATATGACCCCCACTGTCTGATATCACCATAGCAGCAGTGATGTTGTGCTGCTGCGGCTCGGTACCCAGGCCGGTAAGCTCTACGGTGGTTGCGGTATATAGAACAGCTGAGCCGCTGAGGAGAAATGGAGCACAGGCAGCAAAATGCGGCTCTGCTAACCATTAGTTCTGCTGACTGTGTGGGGGCCCCAGGACAACCGCCCCTGTCACCCCTCCTGTAATCTGACTCTGGTTTGTGTGTGTATGTGCAGTGTATGAGCAGTAGAGGTACAGTGTGCAGGGCAGGGAGAGGGAAGGATGATGGGTCAGTGAGAGGTGGTTAAGCAGTTATGTTGGCAGTGTGGTTTGATGTGTTAATGATCTGGGGAGGAGGGACCAATAAAGTGTGAGGAAGAAAGTGTGAGCTGTGGGGAGCACTGAGGTGGAGATATGGAGGTAGGTAATAGTAAGGTTATATATATATATATATATATATATTATATATATATATATATATTATATATATATGTGTGTGTGTGTGTGTGTGTGTGTGTGTGTGTGTGTGTGTGTGTGTGTGTGTGTGTGTATATATATACATATATATATATGTATATATTTTAATTATTATTATTATTATTATTATTATTATTTTAGAGGGAGGCAGCCAATAATGTTATGCCTAGTGGTAGCTTGACCCCTAAATCCACCTCTGGGTGCAGCAACTAGTGCAGCAACTATTCCACACCTTTCTCCTATATTTAGATGCCTCCCTTGCAAATGCTGTATTAATGTAATAGTTCCCAGATGGGATCCCTCTCTGCCCAGTCACACTATGCACTCACAGACTTTGCCAGTCTTGGACTCAAAGTTTCCTATGTTTCTATGTGTAAGTTACAATTACCCACACAATGGCATTGAGTGATGGACTAGGACACTATCTGCGTCCTAATGCTACATGCTGAGACTTAGGGTAAGAGAATGGAAACACAGCCTAAAAACCACTGGCATCCGATTGTTTTAGGGATACATTGTCATGAGAAACTGTACCGCCTGAGTACATGCTAGATTTAATAAAAATTGTGTCACTACCTCCTCTAGGTATTCACATTCACAGCAACAGATATTTTATTACCCCCAAGAAGCAAAGGTGCTTGGATCTGGCATATCTGCAAGTCAAAGCACAGGATACTGGAGACACCTATTCATCTTCACTAAATGTCACTGAAAAATGGATCTCTTTATTTTCAGTGACATTTGAACTATCCAACTTGAATGCAATACGTTTATAAATTGACTGTGGGGTTCACATTTAGGGACTAATTCAGCATGGATCGTTATTCAAAGAAATTGCAGTTGTGTGCGAGTAGAAAGGCGCCGCCATGACAGGAAGAAAAAATGCCCCGTGCAAAACTTCAAATGCATTGCACATCGCTATCTACTCGCAGACGCATACGCAATTCATCGAAGAATATGAGCAAAAGTGAGTAGGTCTGAGGCTGCCAATAATCTGCGACTGAAACGGTCTGGAAGTGGTTTGCGCTGACGTCCGAGACCGTCCCCAAAAATGACTAGGAACACCCAGAATACGGCAGGTTTCCACCCAGAAACGCAGACTTCCTGTCAGTCAAACAGCAGGTACATTGCAATTACGATCTGTATGCAATTTCTGTTGATATTACCCCTCACGTGTGTGCAATGCGAATGCTATGCATGAGTAGAGATGTGCACCGGAAATATTTCGGGTTTTGTGTTTTGGTTTTGGATTCGGTTCCGCGGCCGTGTTTTGGATTCGGACGCGTTCTGGCAAAACCTCCATGAAAATTTTTTGTCGGATTCGGGTGTGTTTTGGATTCGGGTGTTTTTTTACAAAAACCCCTCAAAAACAGCTTAAATCATAGAATCTGGGGGTAATTTTGATCCTATAGTATTATTAACCTCAATAACCATAATTTCCACTCATTTCCAGTCTATTCTGAACACCTCACAATATTATTTTTAGTCCTAAAATTTGCACTAAGGTCGCTGGATGACTAAGCTAAGTGACCTAAGTGGCCGGCACAAACACCTGGCCCATCTAGGAGGGGAAAAGGAGAGTGATCCCTACAAAGAAATAGGGACCTAGGAGTGGCACTGCAGTGGCAGACAGGGTGGCACTTATAAAAATTGTCCCCAAACATCACATGATGTAAAGATAAATAAAAAAAGAGGCACAAGATGGAATTGTCCTTGGGCCCTCCCACCCACCCTTATGTTTTATAAACAGGACATGCACACTTTAACAAACCCATCATTTCAGCCACAGGGTCTGCCACACGACTGTGGCTGAAATGACTGGTTGGTTTGGGCCCCCACCAAAAAAAGAAGCAATCAATCTCTCCTTGCTCAAACTGGCTCTACAGAGACAAGATGTCCACCTCATCATCAACCTCCGATTCCTCACCCCTTTCACTGTCTACATCCCCCTCCTCACAGAGTATTAATTCGTCCCCACTGGAATCCACCATCTCAGGTCCCTGTGTACTTTCTGGAGGTAATTGATGGTGAATGTCTCCACGGAGGAATTGATTATAATTCATTTTGATGAACATCAACTTCTCCACATTTTCTGGAAGTAACCTCGTACGCCGATCGCTGACAAGGTGAACGGCTGCACTAAACACTCTTTCGGAGTACACACTGGAGGGGGGACAACTTAGGTAATATAAAGCCAGTTTGTGCAAGGGCCTCCAAATTGCCTCTTTTTCCTGCCAGTATACGTACGGACAGTTTGACGTGTCTACTTGGATGCTGTCACTCATATAATCCTCCACCATTCTTTCAATGGTGACAGAATCATATGCAGTGACAGTAGACGACATGTCAGTAATCGTTGGCAGGTCCTTCAGTCCGGACCAGATGTCAGCACTCGCTCCAGACTGCCCTGCATCACCGCCAGCGGGTGGGCTCAGAATTCTTAGCCTTTTCCTCGCAGCCCCAGTTGCAGGAGACTGTGAAGGAGGAGCTGTTGACGGGTCACGTTCCGCTTGACTTAAAAATGTTCTCACCATCAGGTCTTTGAACCTCTGCAGACTTGTTTCTGCCGGAAAGAGAGATACAACATAGGCTTTAAACCTAGGATCGAGCACGGTGGCCAAAATGTAGTGCTCTGATTTCAGCAGATTGACCACCTGTGAATCCTGGTTAAGCAAATGAAGGGCTCCATCCACAAGTCCCACATGCCTATCAGAATCGTTCCATTTTAGCTCCTCTTTCAATCTCTCCAGATGCTTCTGCAAAATCCTGATGAGGGGAATGACCTGACTCAGGCTGGCAGTGTCTAAACTGACTTCACGTGTGGCAAGTTCAAAGGGTTGCAGAACCTTGCATAATGTTGAAATCATTCTCCACTGTGCTTGAGTCAGGTGCATTCCCCCTCATTTGCCTATATCGTAGGCAGATGTATAGGCTTGAATGGCCTTTTGCTGCTCCTCCATCCTCTGAAGCATATAGAGGGATGAATTCCACCTCATTACCACCTCTTGCTTCAGATGATGGCGGGGCAGGTTCAGGAGTGTTTGCTGGTGCTCCAGTCTTCGGCACGCGGTGGCTGAATGCCGAAAGTGAGACGCAATTCTTCGGGCCACTAACAGCATCTCTTGCACGCCCCTGTCATTTTTAAAAAAATTCTGCACCACCAAATTCAATGTATGTGCAAAACATGGGACGTGCTGGAATTTGCACACATGTAATGCACACACAATATTGGTGGCATTGTCCGATGTCACAAATCCCCAGGAGAGTCCAATTGGGGTAAGCCATTCTGCGATGATGTTCCTCAGTTTCCTTAAGAGGTTGTCAGCTGTGTGCCTCTTATGGAAAGCGGTGATACAAAGCGTAGCCTGCCTAGGAACGAGTTGGTGTTTGCGAGATGCTGCTACTGGTGCCGCCGCTGCTGTTCTTGCTGCGGGAGGCAATATATCTACCCAGTGGGCTGTCACAGTCATATAGTCCTGAGTCTGCCCTGCTCCACTTGTCCACATGTCCGTGGTTAAGTGGACATTGGGTACAACTGCATTTTTTAGGACACTGGTGAGTCTTTTTCTGACGTCTGTGTACATTCTCGGTATCGCCGCCTAGAGAAGTGGAACCTAGATGGGATTTGGTACTGGGGACACAGTACCTCAAGAAATTATCTAAGTCCCTGTGAACTAACGCCAGATACCGGACGCACGTCTAACACCAACACAGCTGCCAAGGCCTGAGTTATCCGCTTTGCAACAGGATGACTGTTGTGATATTTCATCTTCCATGCAAAGGACTGTTGGACAGTCAATTGCTTACTGGAAGTAGTACAAGTGGTCTTCCGACTTCCCCTCTGGGATGATGATCGACTCACAGCAGCAACAACAGCAGCGCCAGCAGCAGTAGACGTTACACTCAAGGATCCATCGGAGGAATCCCAGTCAGGAGAGGACTCGTCAGACTTGCCAGTGACATGGCCTGCAGGACTATTGGCTTTCCTGTCTAAGGAGGAAATTGACACTGAGGGAGTTGGTGGTGTGGTTTGCAGGAGCTTGTGTACAAGAGGAAGGGATTTAGTTGTCAGTGGACTGCTTCCGCTGTCACCCAAAGTTTTTGAACTTGTCAATGACTTCTGATGAATGCGCTCCAGGTGACGTATAAGGGAGGATGTTCCTAGGTGGTTAACGTCCTTACCCCTACTTATTACAGCTTGACAAAGGCAATACATGGCTTGACACCAGTTGTCTGCATTTCTGTTGAAATAATTCCACATGAAGAGGTGATTTTTTTGGTATTTTGACCAGGCATGTCAATGGCCTTATTCATCCCACGGACAACAGGTGTCTCCCCGGGTGCCTGACTTAAACAAACCACCTCACCATCAGAATCCTCCTTGTCAATTTCCTCCTCAGCGCCAGCAACACCCATATCCTCATCCTGGTGTACTTCAACAGTGACATCTTCAATTTGACTATCAGGAACTGGACTGTGGGTGCTCCTTCCAGCACTTGCAGGGGCGTGCAAATGGTGGAAGGAGCCACCTCTTCCCATCCAGTGTTGGGAAGGTCAGGCATCGCAACCGACACAATTGGACTCTCCTTGGGCATTTGTGATTTAGAAGAACGCACAGTTCTTTGCTGTGCTTTTGCCATCTTAACTCTTTTCAGTTTTCTAGCAGGAGGATAAGTGCTTCCATCCTCATGTGAAGTTGAACCACTAGCCATGAACATAGGCCAGGGCCTCAGCCGTTCCTTGCCACTCCGTGTCGTAAATGGCATATTGCCAAGTTACGTTTCTCCTCAGACGCTTTTAATTTAGATTTTTGGGTCATTTTACTGAACTTTAGTTTTTTGGATTTTTTCATGCTCTCTTCTATGACATTGGGCATCGGCATTGGCAGACGAAGTTGATGGCATTGAATTGTCTCTGCTATGACTAGTGGCAGCAGCTTCAGCACTAGGTGGAAGTAGATCTTGATCTTTACCTATTTCACCCTCTACATTTTTGTTCTCAATTTTTTAATGTGTGGAATTATATGCGAGTAATATTATTATATCAATAGCAATGGCCTACTGTACTGTACAACTATATACTGTTGGTCACCAAAATGCTACACTGTACTACTATATATACTGCTCACAAAAATGCAGCACAGATATGGAATGGATACTTGCAGTGACACAGAGCTGCAAGATACAGCATTGGCCTACTGTACTGTACAATATACTGGTGATCACCAAAATGCTGCACTATACTACTATATATACTGCTCACAAAAATGCAGCACAGATATGGAATGGACACTTGCAGTGACACGGAGCTGCAAGATACAGCAATGGCCTACTGTACTGTACAACTATATACTATTGGTCACCAAAATGCTGCACTGTACTACTATATATACTGCTCTTTATATAGAATACGAATCTCGCGAGAATCCGACAGCGGGATGATGACGTTCGGCCACGTTCGGGTTAACCGAGCAAGGTGGGAAGAACCGAGGCTGCCTCGGACCCGTGTAAAATAGGTGAAGTTCGGGGGGGTTCGGATCTCGACAAACCAAACCCGCTCATCTCTACGCATGAGCAGTCGTACAATAATCGCTCAATTTGAAATTTCTCTGAATGTCGATCCATGCTGAATTAGGCCCTTAGTGCAAATATTGGATAACTTGTAGATGCAGGATAAACAAAGGGACAGGAGACATTTTCCTGGATACACATTTGCTAATACAATGTTTGGAGTTTCAATTTAATTGTTTGTACAATGTACAATCAAAGCTGATGGACTGGCAGCAACAGTTTATATGGGTAGATGTCCAACATGTGAAGTAATTAAGGAAGTTGGGGCCTGATTTTGAGGTGGTAGTAAAGCAAAAAAGAGCAAGTATTGTGCATCTGGGAAAAACCATACTGCACTGCAGGTGGGGCAGATTTACAAGGTGCATAGAGGTTTATATTTGAGAGATGTTGTCAAAACTCAAATCTAAACTGCAGTGTAAAAATAAAGCTCTCCAGCATTTGTGAGCTACAGTACATGCAATAGCCACCAGTATTTACCCTGCATGCAAAATAGATAAATGCATTTGCACCCTTTGCATTGTTGGGTGTGGTAAAATAGATCTATAATGTCGAGGTAGATAGTCAATAGGTAAACAACATATGGTTGACATCCATTACGTCACATTAGGTCGACATGTACAAAATGTTGAATGGTAAAAGAGGTCGACAAATAAAAGGTTGTCAACAGTTAAGGTCAACAGGTACAAAATTTTGACAGTGCGTAAAGGTCAACATGACAATGGTAGACACAAAAAAGTGTCAACACAAGTTATTTGAGGCCAAATCTTGTTTATTCTATGTTATGTGACTACCAACAGTACAAATGAGTACCCTCACGAGCTTGCTTCACTCACCATGTTTTGTACAAAGAAACTCACCCTGCCTCCTCGCCACAGGTTACTATTCCCAATAGATGTCTACATGGATAGTAAATCAAGCAAATGTTGGGAAAAAGAAAAAAAAAAGTAAAAACGTGTCAACCATTTGTGTGTCACCCATTTTCATGTTGACATTTTGAATGAGTCAAACTTTTGTACCTGACGACCTTAAGGACTGTCGAGCTTTCATCTGCGACATTTTGTACCTGTTGACCTAATGCATGTCAACCATGATGGTGTTGATCTATTGACTGTCTACCTAGACAGTAGATCTATCATCCGGATACTGGTTTTGCCAAGATGTCCAGTTACAAGCTCTTTTTTGCTTTACTCCCACCTCAGAATCAGGCTCATAATCTTACTCTTAATATAGTTTTATTTGAATAATTTGCTATGCACTGGTTGCTTTCAGGATTATGATGGGTCACACGATTAGACTATCTGTCCAATATTTCTGCTTCGAGCAAAAACCTGGTAATGTACAGTATCTGTCCAGAAAGATTGGACAGATAATCTTATAGTGTGCAGTCAGCCTTTTTGTTTTGTCATAAGAAAATGATCAGCATGGTATCAATCTTTAAATCGCTGTTAAGGTGCATACACACTGGGCATTTTTGCCCAGTGTGTATGCCCAGCGATGATGTAAACATTGCTGGCAAGAAAATCGCTCAGTGCATACACAATGAGCAATTTTCACTGTGCCCAGCGATGTTCACGGGAGGGTGAACCACTTTCCACAGTAGGAGACTGTGGAAGGTGGTTCACTCGGCCGGTAAAACTGGCCGATGGACAGCGGTGGCCAGCAATGATGCGTGGGCGAGCATCAGCGCTCATCGCTCCGCCATACACACAGGATGAGTTTGAGCTCAAAGTAGCTCAAAATGCCAACAATGAGCTACTTTGAGCTCAAAATCTACTAGTGTGTATGCACCTCATCTTCAAAATCTGTAACTATGTAAAGACAGAGATATTAAAAGTTAATAAAGATTATTAGAAATAGGCATATAAAACAGAAAAAAATATCATTGTGTATTCCTGTACACATACTTTTAAGCTACTCATCAATAAACATTCCTTGTTATTTCTATGAACAAGAAATTCTCTCATAAGTGCTGCTTTTTAATCAGAGTACCGTATGGCTTTTGTTCTGTCATTTGGCTCTAGCATTTTACAGTAATTCTATATAAAACTCTGATCCATGAAGCTACATTTGAAAGCCAAAAAATATTGGCTATGAAATTGCTAAACATATTAACTGACTAACATAGCAGACGGACAAGGACACAATTCAGCGCAATAGCAAATAGGTACAGTGCAAAAACTTCAGAATTGCATGTCAGTTATCACTCAATAGACAGTGACATTGAATACTAATTATTACAGTTATGTCACATTGATATGTCCTACATCCCACAAAAAAAAGAATATTTTAGGCCATACAGTTTGACACTGTAGGAAGAAAATTAGCTGGCTTTCCACAATTTAATTTAGTAGTTAAATCACAGCAGTCATATGTCTTCACATAAATGTATTTTGATGATCACACACAATTTACAAATGCTGCCAAATCTGCCAAGGCCAAGCATTTGTATCTCCATATGCTTTATAGATTCAGAGAATTGTATCATTTCAGGTATAATTTGAATCAGGTTCTTAAAAATTCAAGGATATGTATCTGTCTTTAACCTTTAAAACTTACAGTGTTCATGGCAGTCTTTTACCACATTGCCAAGATATTTGTACATGAGTATTGAGACAATGAATATGGAGCTCAATATTACAATTAATATACTTAAGTGGAAATATTTTCTTACATTAAAAGAAAACAACTAAAAAGCTGAAAAAGAATGCATACCTGATCTATAGTGTAATAAGTGTCTCATGCAGTGCCGGGCGCAGTTCATACAGCACCTGTGTTCAAAGACGCAAAAGCAGAAGGAGGCGTCTTGAGTAAATAGACACCTCCTGCAAGTTTGTGTGAGCCGCTGCTGTATCCGAAAATGTTATGCAGGATGGCAGGGCTGTTCACGATGCTGGGGTCAGGAAATCTGCATCCTATGATGTAGACCCTGGCATCTCCAGTCCCAGAAAATGGGGGAGACACAACCATTTTCAGGAAAGCTGACCAGCTCCACCCACCTCTGCCAATTAATGCTGGCAATATGTCATTCAGGCTATGGCTTGGTGGTACTGCAGGTAACCAAGCAGGGCCCATTCTGCGCATGAGCACTGTCGGGTTAACGTTAGTGATGAGCGGGTTCGGATCCTCGGGATCCGAACCCGCCCGAACTTCACCTTTTTTTTTACGGGTCCGAGCAACTTGGATCCTCCCGCCTTGCTCGGTTAACCCGAGCGCGCCCGAACATCATCATCCCGCGGTCGGATTCTCGCGGGATTCGTATTCTATATAAGGAGCCGCGCGTCGCCGCCATTTTTCACTCGTGCATTGGAGATGATCGTGAGAGGACGTGGCTGGCGTCCTCTCAGTTTCTATGTTCAGTGGGCTGCAAATTGTGCTGCAAATATATGTGCTCAGTGTGCTGCAAATATCTGTGCTCAGTGTGCTGCAAGTGCAAATATCTACGTTCTCTGCCTGAAAAACGCTCCATATCTGACTGTGCTCAGTGTGCTGCAAATATCTGTGCTCAGTGTGCTAATTGCTTTATTACGGGGACTGGGGACCAGCAGTATTATATAGTAGGAGGACAGTGTAGAGTTTTGCTGACCAGTGACCAGTGACCACCAGTATTATACGTTCTCTGCCTGAAAAACGCTCAATATCTGTGCTTCATTGTAGTATATAGTAGGAGGACAGTGTAGAATTTTGCTGACCACCAGTATAACTATATATATAGCAGTATGGTACAGTAGTCCACTGCTCTACCTACCTCTGTGTCGTCAAGTATACTATCCATCCATACCTGTGGTGCATTTCAGTTTTGCAAAGTTTGCTGACCACCAGTATATACTATATAGCAGTACGGTACAGAAGGCCACTGCTCTACCTACCTCTGTGTCGTCAAGTATACTATCCATCCATACCTGTGGTGCATTTCAGTTTTGCACAGTTTGCTGACCACCAGTATATACTATATAGCAGTACGGTACAGTAGTCCACTGCTCTACCTACCTCTGTGTCGTCAAGTATACTATCCATCCATACCTGTGGTGAATTTCAGTTTTGCACAGTTTGCTGACCACCAGTGTATACTATATAGCAGTACGGTACAGTAGGCCACTGTTCTACCTACCTCTGTGTCGTCAAGTATACTATCCATCCATACCTGCGGTGCATTTCAGTTTTGCACAGTTTGCTGACCACCAGTATATACTATATAGCAGTATGGTACAGAAGGCCACTGCTCTACCTACCTCTGTGTCATCAAGTATACTATCCATCCATACCTGTGGTGCATTTAAGTTTTGCACAGTTTGCTGACCACCAGTATATACTATATAGCAGTACGGTACAGTAGTCCACTGCTCTACCTACCTCTGTGTCATCAAGTATACTATCCATCCATACCTATGGTGAATTTCAGTTTTGCACAGTTTGCTGACCACCAGTATATACTATATAGCAGTACGGTACAGTAGGCCACTGCTCTACCTACCTCTGTGTCGCCAAGTATACTATCCATCCATACCTGTGGTGCATATCAGTTTTGCACAGTTTGCTGACCACCAGTATATACTATATAGCAGTACGGTACAGAAGTCCACTGCTCTACCTACCTCTGTGTCGTCAAGTATACTATCCATCCATACCTGTGGTGCATTTCAGTTTTGCACAGTCTGACACTGCAGTGCCACTCCTAGATGGGCCAGGTGTTTGTGTCGGCCACTTGGGTCGCTTAGCTTAGTCACACAGCTACCTCATTGCGCCTCTTTTTTTCTTTGCATCATGTGCTGTTTGGGGACTATTTTTTTGAAGTGCAATCCTGCCTGACACTGCAGTGCCACTCATAGATGGGCCAGGTGTTTGTGTCGGCCACTTGTGTCGCTTAGCCATCCAGCGACCGTGGTGCACCTCTTTTTTTCTTTGCATCATGTGCTGTTTGGGGACTATTTTTTAAATCTGCCATCCTGTCTGACACTGCAGTGCCTCTCCTAGATGGGCCAGGTGTTTGTGTCGGCCACTTGGGTCGTTTAGCTTAGTCACACTGCTACCTCATTGCTCCTCTTTTTTTCTTTGCATCATGTGCTGTTTGGGGACTATTTTTTTGAAGTGCCATCCTGCCTGACACTGCAGTGCCACTCCTAGATGGGCCAGGTGTTTGTGTCGGCCACTTGGGTCGCTTAGCTTAGTCATCCAGCGACCTCGGTGCCAATTTTAGGACTAAAAATAATATTGTGAGGTGTGAGGTGTTCAGAATAGACTGAAAATTAGTGGAATTTACGGTTATTGAGGTTAATAATACTATGGGATCAAAATGACCCCCAAATTCTATGATTTAAGCTGTTTTTGAGGGTTTTTTGTAAAAAAATACCCGATTCCAAAACACACCCGAATCCGACAAAAAAATTTCAGGGAGGTTTTGCCAAAACGCGTCCGAATCCAAAACACGGCCTCGGAACCGAATTCAAAACCAAAACACAAAACCCGAAAAATTTCCGGTGCTCATCACTAGTTTTACGTACATCACCTAACCACACTTAAGTTAAAATATCTTCATTCTTATTAACTAAAACCATGCCTGACAACAAAATTCTTGAGGCCCAATACACTCATATTGTTATGTGGCCACAGTGGGTACAGAGTTGAAATCATAGAAAAAATTACAATCTGGAGAAATAAATTAGCCAAAAATATTGTGTCGTATTTCTGTCACTGTGGGTCTGATACAGTGTTGAACACAAATTGGATGTAATTGCTATTGCGTTGTGTGCACAAACATAAACACAGACATTCACCCATATGCAAAGTTGTACGTATCTCTGCAGCTGCACCACCCCTATACATACATTTAGTTTCATCAGCATCTTCATTATTAGTTCACACTTGCACCAGCGCGATGCCTGCTGCCATGGCTATGGCCACAGACCCAAGTACTCAGGAGAGAGTGGGGGGGGGGGGGGTCATGAGCGGCAGCCTAACTTAATCAGTACAGGACACATGTTCCCGGCAGCACAACTATTCCAGTGATATATTTGGAAAGAATATATCACTGTAAATATGGCACCATCAGATGAAATGTAGTACCACCAGACAAGGGAGGGTGGGGTTCTGCATGGGTAGGGCGATATAGAGGCTGTACTGTGAAGGTCCCTCCTAGACCCATGGGCCCCTGTACTCCTTATCTATAGTAGATTATGATTATTAGTATTATTAGTATTATTATCATCATCATTTTGGAGCAAATCTAGCTATATGTTCCTCATTCCGAGTTATTCGCTTGCTAGCTGCTTTTAGCAGCAGTGCAAAAGCTAGGCCGCCGCCTTCTGGGAGTGTATCTTAGCTTAGCAGAAGTGCGACCGAAAGGATCGCAGCATTGCTACAAAAAAAGGTTGTGCAGTTTCTGAGTAGCTCGAGACTTACTCCTAGCTAGCGATCACTTCATTCTGTTTAGTTTCTGTTTTGACATCACAAACACGCCCTGCGTTCGGCCAGCCACTCCCCCGTTTCCCCAGCCACTCCTGCGTTTTTATCGGGCATGCCTGCGTTTTTTCACACACTCCATGAAAACGGTCAGTTACCACCCAGAAACACCCATTTCCTGTCAATCATTCTGCGGCAGGCAGTGCGATTGAAAAGCGTCGCTAGACCTTGTGTGAAATTGCATAGTCTTGTGTGAAAGTACATTGCGCGTGCACACTGTGCACCATACGCATGCACAGAAATGTTGCTTTTTAACCTAATCGCCGCGCTGCAACTGAAAGCAGCTAGTGAACAACTCGGAATGACCCCCATGGTACGAACTTACACTATACCTGAGCAAACTATGTTGTCATGCAAGGGATGCAAATGCAACTTTCTGCTGGAAAATACTGGCTGATTGTGAATGTAGCACACAAATACATGGCAGCTTTATTTCTACACTTTACTGAGCAAGGACAAGTCCCTGTCCTAACTCTAAATCTGCCTTCGCATTTTAAATCTGCCCCTTTCCCCTTGTGGCAAAACATTATTTTGCCAAGATGTCTTTATCTAAACTTACATAAGTGTGAGCAAAGTTCTATATATTTATTTTAAGACAACCATGACGTGTCTGTGTTTTGTGGTTACTTCTTCCAATTATCTTAATCAGAGCATCACTGTGATTAAAGTGCCAATTGTGTTTCCTTATTTGTTAATTTCTTTCTAATATTGGAAACAACATTGACACCTTGGATAACAACATCTGTTCTAGTCTGAAGAAGACATTCATGACCTAGTTACACCAGCAAATTTATGAAAAAACATAAAATAGAAATAATATAAAGTTTTGTGCCAGAAAAGGCTCCTCAGAATTTCTCGTGAAACAGTTTTAAAGTTCTGCTTTTCTCTGCTATTCCATGGAATGTTACTCTGCTTTGTGTTTGTACAATTTCATTTTAATAAACGTATAGTTTATGAATAGAGCTGGGACTATGAATGTCCATTTTTTTGCACTATGTCTGGGGTAAAACTGGGAACACTGTCTTCAAAATGTGCATCCAAATACATAATGAGGTGAATATTTAATGGCACAGACTTGAAAATGGTGCTTATGTGTAAGAACAACATACACCATTTTATTAATGCTTTTAATATTTTTATTTCCACTTTATCAATTTTGTTATCTAGCTCCTCTATAATGCTCACACTGACTACAAGACCATTTAATGCTTGGCATTCATGCACAGTACATGGATTATATTGATATTTCTGTAAGAAATGCACATTTTCGATTTGTAGATGAGGAATAGTTGTTTAGGCACTGATTTATAAACAATTAATTTAATAACGGTGTGTGGAGAGTAGGTGTTCTTTGTTCATATTATAAATATTTAAAATAAAAATATATGTATGTGTGTATTTTCAATTTACTTTTCTAGTCCTAGGCCACTTATACCCCTTTCACACCGCACAAATAACCAGGTATCGACCCGGTATATTGCCGGGTCTGTGTGTGTTGTGTGTGCGGTGTGAAAGGATCATTCCCTAATTCCTGGGGCCTTTGGCCCGGTAATTCAACCTGGGAATAAAGAAAGGTTATCCCGGGCTATTACTGGGTCAGGTGCAGTGTGAACAGGTTTCCAGGGTAGATGCGACCCAGGACCCTTTCACAGCATAGGAGAGGCAGCACGGAGATGTTCTCATCTCCCAGCTCTGCCTCCACCACCGCCCCAAATGATCCCGCGGTCCTCGGACCGATGGCAACCCGACCCGGTATTATGCCGGGTCGGGAAGCCAGTTCTCAGTGTCCAATGGCGGGTTGCACCCGGGAAGGACCCGTTTCCAATACTTGGGTGCGACCCAGCAAATCGGTATAACGGAGTCATGGATGTCCATATGAGGAATTTTACATAATGCTTTGTACTACGCCACAACTGTATATTTTATCTAGGCATCGGCCTCTCTTGGCATTGGAACTTGAAATCCCAACATACTTAAAATATTTTCATTTGAGACTCACTGCCTAATAGGCAGCAACTTTGTTATGATTGGCTGAAAAATGCAATGGTTGAAAAATCCCATTTTGATCAATGTATAACACAGTACAAGACATCTATTCTACTCATTATCAGCGGTGAGAGCAATAACTAGATTCTTGTGTTATTTTGAAGAGAGGCGCTTAATTACATTACTGAAAGTACAAACCTAGATAATGTTTTGCTGAAGACATGGTCATCTTTTTATCATGCAAGTCTTTGTGAGGTTGTGACCTGGTCCTCAAAACTCAAAATCCTGTTATGTTTGCAATAATGCAAACCTCCATGTTTCAGAAAGGTTTGCCCAATTATAAAATAAATAAAAGTAATATTGAATATCACAGCCATAAGACAGCAACTGACTTTTGACACAAACTAATTTTGTTACAAACTATATAAACTGTATACCGTTTCAACTTTCACATTCATTGCAGAAAAAGGAAGCCTTTGTGAAAATTTCCTCAGACAGAGGCTGTCGTATGAATATCAGTAGTTGTATCACAAAAACACATTCTGTTTCTCATCTATTCCAACATATGTGCTAATGTCTTACTTTGTATATAGCCAGCTGCTCGTGTGCACTAAGTTAAGAAGAGGACCAGGTGTTTCTGATTTCCACATATCCAGTTTCTGGTGATTGCTGATGTGTGAAAAACATCAAATGTTTTCAGATTTTCCTTTTTAAATACAAAGGATAAAAAGGTAGTGTGTTTTCTACAAAGTATCACTCTATGCAACATAAGATGTATTGTGTTAAATGAATATATAAGTGAGATGGTCCTTTTATATGAAAACACACAGATCAAACCATAGATTATTATATTTTTAAAAGGCTGCAAGGGACATTACTCAATAATTGGTGCTGCTGAAAAATAAGTATTTATAGATATATCAGGCTCTCCTAAAACAGATACTAAATGAGAGAATATTTGACAAGATAAATTGCTCAGTAACATACTAAACTTGTTCTTTCAACAAATATGCTAATTTTGACTTTTAGGGGGTATTTATCAAAGCTGAGAGAGATAAAATTGTGATAGATAAAGTACCAGCCAATCAACATTTTAGAGGCTGTTTTTGAAAAGTTACAGTTAAGAGCTGATTGGTTGGTACTTTAGCTCTCACAATTTTCTCTCTCCCCATGCCTTAATAAATACCCACCTTAGCATTTTCTGAATATAGTGCAGTATACAGCAACAAAACAAACACCGGGGTACTTTAATGTAATTAGGTAAAAAAAAAGTCAGTGAACACCTTCATTGATTATCCCTTATCCTAAATTCTAAATCCCACATTACTGGGTCCCCTACTGAGACAATGACATATATATTATATATTATATGTATATATAGATATATTATGTAGAAATATAATATATACAGTATAAATATGTGTCATTATCTCATTAGGGGAACCAAAAAAAGTGGAATTTTGAATTTTAGATGAGGGATACTCAATACTGTAAAAACTACAAAATAATAAATCTTGAGTTTGTGTAAAGTCTATGGTAAGGACTAGTGTATTTTGCATTTTGTTTTTAGACTTTTTCTCATACATTACTTTATATGTCTAACAGCAAAAATTATTATTTTATTTACCTGAAAGAAATGGGTTTTTTTTTTTTTTTATATAAATTAGAATGGTGAAGGCTGGTGTTCTGGTAAGTGTGTAGTGATGAGGAAAAAAGAGAGAGGGCATGAAATAGGCAGACAAAAGGTTATGTCTGAGCCTGGAGATGATATTAATAATAGATTAATAATAGATCAAGATAAAGGGAAGAGATTTCATTTCTTGATCACTTACCCTCAACTTAGAAAAAATGCTTCTTTAGTAGCCCCTATGCTAACATTTGTTTGCACGGTACTAACCACTAGTACTTACTTTAAGAGTAATTTATGAGATTATACATACTATTTCATAATGTGCTCTACACCAGGGCCAGGACAGTAGAAATGAAACAATACATCTGCACCTGGTGGTGAGAGGTTCAATTTCAGACTGGAGAATGGGATACAGTAATTACTTTCTTAGTTGTTCCATAGGAAAAGGGTGAACATACTTTCAAAATGTCCTTTGGAAAATAATTATAGTCTCTTGTGCAAGCTTTCTCCATGCCAGAGGCATTCCAGTAAAAATTAGGTATCCACAGAGTATATGACTTATAAGGCAGGCCAGAAGCTTGCAGTTAACACACAATTTCCAATAAATAATGGTATTAGTAATCCCAAATGTACAATGCTATGTAGAGACATTCAGATTATATTATAACTCACATATCAATTAGTTTGGGTGGGAAGCGTACCAGAATTTTCTGAACCAGTGCACATAAGTGTTTCCTATTTTACAGTGCTGATTAGTAAGATGTACCTCTAGAGAGCCAAGCACACCAAGTACCTATACAGTGCAAAATCACTTAGGTAAGTGTCCTGATAAATGCACCAGCCTAACAGGTGTTACAATATGTACCCTATTCAGTGCCCTCTGAGTTGAGACTCTAGAGACAATCAAGAGGCATTCTTTACTAAATGGTCAGATTACTATGATGATATGGCTTGCAGTGGGGGAGAGCACTATGAAACTCTCCATAGCAGGTTTGGAACACACTTAACAGAGGAACTGTTACCAGCCTTTTCTAATTCCTAACGTATTGAGCCTATCCCTACTTGTTTTTAGTGCTGGTACAGTATGTCAAGATGGACTCATTACTAGCATCTCATTTTCTATAGAAAGAAGCAAGATGGCCTTATAGTGTATTATGAAGAAATCCCCTGGTTTAACACATTTCTTTATTTTTTTAGTAAAATCATTCTTCAAATGGACCAGCACCAGTTTGGTGACATATGAAGTCCTGTAAGGTGAAATGCTAACAATTGATACATTTTGTTGAGGTTTGTGAACCTTATTGAAACAATAAAGTTCACTGAGACTCTAAATTAGGTCTGTATATCAATAACCAATCCAAGCAGCTTTCTCATGCTTTATCCAATCAGAGCAAATATGTTTTGGAATGGATATTTTCAGACAGTCCTTTTGGCCTTTTTACATATTGTGGCTCTGCAAAGAGCAAGTACTCATTGTTTAACCATTTTGTTTTGTCTTACCTTATTATTACAATGGAAGGAAGAAATAAATTGGAAAATAAGAAGAAAAGCCGAGAATCCCTTTAGAAGTAGGAAATAACGTACTAAAATGTAGAACAAATTATAGTGGTGGTGTTAATTTAAACTAAATTACTTTTTACATGGTACAGCATAAGCGTTTTTAAAACATTCTATTATATGGAATAACAGATCCTTGTCAGACCTTGTATGCCAATGCCTACAGCTGGACTTCCAGTGCACAGGACTGATCACTGAAAGTTGGTATTCCGATCATACTTCTGCAGAACTTGTCTCTGCCTAAGTTATGCAATGGAACCCGACTTAAAGTGACTACTCTGCATAGGGTCCTAATTAAGGCATAGATTCTAATGGGTTTTGTCACAGATGAGACTAATGGGGTCATTCCGAGTTGATCGCTCGCTAGCTACTTTTTTCAGCGCTGCAATCACAGAGATAGATCGATAGTCACCGCCTAAAGGGGAGTGTATTTTTGCTTTGCAAGTGTGCGAACGCCTGTGCAGCCGAGCTCTGCAAAAATTTTTTTTGCAGTTTCTGAGTAGGTCTGAACTTACTCAACTCTTGTGATAACTTCAGCCTGTCTGATCCCGGAATTAACGTCAGACACACTCCCTGCAAACGCTTGGACACGCCCTTGCTTTATCCCAAATAAAACCAGAAAACAGTCAGTTGACACCCATAAATGCCTTCTTCCTGTCAATCTCCTTGCGATCGGCTGTGCGTATTTTCTTCGTTAAACCCATCGCTCAGCAATGATCCTCTTTGTACCTGTATGACGTGCCTGCACATTGCGGTGCATACGCATGTGCAGTAGTGACCTGATCACTGCGCTGCAAAAACAGCAGCATGCGAACGGGTCGGAATGACCCGCTAAGTTTGTATCACTTATACCCCCTATCCCCAACATTTTTCCTTTTCAATTTAAGCACCTGCAGTTTCCTGTAAGCATCTCCTTAGCTACAAGGAACAACAAGTTGCAGGGGCAAATGCTCTGTGCTGCACGCAGGGCCGTAACTAGGTGTGTGCGGAGTATGCACCACACATATCGCTGCAGGATAGGGGATGCTGTTTACAGCACTTGTCAATTATATGTTTTAATTACTTTCACTTGCAGCTTCCCCATTTTTGGAAGCCCAGCAACTCCTGACCGCCCCTGTCTCATACCACCACCCCTTCCATCGCTAACTCCTATACAAAATTCATGAACTTAACTTGATAGCTCTTTGTTATTCAGTCACACTGTCCTTTAATGTTTCCGATGTTTCAATGTACCCAGTCGATGTTTCGATGTTTGGGGGTTATTTTTTCAAAAAATATTTTTTATTTTATTTATTTTTCAACTAAAATCATTTTGAATAGGGTTAAATTCATGTTCTTCACCTAATTCACTCATGAAAAAACTTGATATTTTCAGAGTGGTTTTTTGGAGAAAAAATAATCAGTTAAGTGGTTAAATATATTAGTATCTGCCATTACAATACGTATTTCTCAAGGTTTCATTTGGGAGGTGTTTTACCCACCGTCCATACCTGTGCAGAGAATACCTAAAGCAGCATAGGGTGATATTAATTGAAATGTGGACAATGTATAATTCTATGTCTGCCTTAATCCTGAAGAAGTTTATGAAACATACTGTTAGCTCCCAGTTTTTCTTAGTTGCCTTGAATCTTGTTTAGGTAAAATAGTTTTTTATAACACAGGGCTAACACTGAGTGGAGTTGTACAACACAATCTTACCACTTCACACCACCTGCAAGCAAGTTAGAGATCAAGATATCATTTTTTTAAATCTTTGTGAATGTTTTAATTAAAGGTCTTTATAAAATAATGTGTGACTATTATATGCTATAGTTGTAAGGATTGTGAAGTTTTTAATGTAGACCATTGTGAAAGGCTCCATTGAGCTTGAGAATTCTGATTCTCTTACAGATTAGCTTTTCTTTTCATGTGTTCAGTATAAATTCTGAATCTACTGTATATGTTGGTACTCGGACATACTACAATGTTAGCATGCTAATTTTATGTGTTGTATTATATATTTATTTAGTACTAGGTATTTATATAGGGGGTCATTCTGAGTTGATCACTCGCTAGCAGTTTTTAGCAGCCATGCAACCACTATGCCGCCGCCCACTGGGAGTGTATTTTAGCTTAGCAGAAGTGCGAACGAATGGATCACAGTGCACCAGCAAAAAAAATTTGTGAAGTTTCAGAGTAGCTCAAAACCTAATCAGCGCTTGCGATCACTTCAGACCATTCAGTTCCGGATTTGACTTCACAAACCCGCCCTGCGTTTGGCCAGCCACGCCTGCATTTTCCCTGGCATGCCTGCGTTTTTCGAACACTCCCTGAAAACGGTCAGTTGACACCAAGAAACGCCCACTCCATGTCAACCACTCTGTGGCAGCCAGTGCGACTGAAATACATCGCTAGACCCTGTGTAAAAATACATTGTTTGTTGTATCCGTACGTCGTGCGTACGCATTGCGCCGCATGCGCATAACTGCCATTTTTTAGCCTGATTGCTGCGCTGCGAATAAATGGAGCTAGTGATCAACTCGGAATGACCCCCATAGTGCACACGTATTCTGCAGCATTTTACACAGTATTTAGTCATTCACAACAGTCCATGCCCCAGTGGAGCTTACAATCTATATTCCCTACCACATATACATACATATACACACTACAGTTAATTTTTGTTAGGAGACAATCAACCTACCAGTATATTTTTGGAAAGAGGGTGGAAATTAGAGTGAAACAGATTATTTGAAAATTCATACAATTTCTCAATATATTAATACCCTAAACAGTTGAAAAGTGTCTGTCTTCAGGAAAATATCAAAGCAAAGTATTTTTCAGACCTGTAAGACTAAAGAGTTTTATCTTGAATCTAATGTTTTTACAGAGAATTTCTGTCTTTTTAGATCTTCGGTAAGAATTATTTTAGTCTGTTTGATGCCTTTAAGGCTATGAAGAAGCTAAAATATAGGTCTCCTCTTCCAAAGCTTCTTTGTGGTTGCTATGACTTCTACTAATGAGGTGACTGCCCTCTTCAACACTTTCTCTTACACAATGAACACTACACCAGTGACGACAGGAGGGAATGCTCTCAGTTATGGATCTGTTCAATATGTTCCTCACAACTGTTTGAAAGCAGTGAAACAGCAATGATTTCTTTTCTTCTATTAATGTGTAGCACTGAACAGTTTAGTAATCAATAAATGGTACATTTTGGCTTTAACGTTAGTTCCTCTGATTGCTCTGATTAGTCAGCTTCTTATAAATAGGGCCAGATTAACAATGGGGCAGATGAAGCTCCAGCTCCAGGCCTCCAAATTAAAATAGGCCCATCATTATGGCAGCATGATGGTGATCAGATACCTGGCTGGCCACACAGTTGGCCATAAATCATATTAAAATTGTAAAATGTTTTACGTAATTTTGTTTTATTTACCTTCTTATCTGACATTTATAAGAAATGGCCAAGACACTAAAATGCAAGTTAGCTTAAATAAAATGCATGCTAATAAGATTCAAATATATACTGTATGTAAAATGACATCTCCTATAGGTTCTAAGCCTATGTACTGTCACATGGGAGCCCAAGGCCAGCAATTTCATTATGTGAAGTCCTTCTTTTAAAGATAGCAAAAAAAAAAATCATAACGTATTTTGCATTATGCAACCAGGAAATATTTTTACATGGGATTTGCTAAACAAAAGAAAAAATAATGTAATTTAAAAAAAATAATGAGTTTGAAATTATGTTGTTTTTAGCAGCAAATTCTATAAGAAAATATAAAGAACGCAATGTATGTGAATTCTGAACAACTTACTATACTTTTATAATGTCTCTTGTTTTCATCATAAACAAATCAATTAACCAAAGTAGAACTGGTGTTCTTAATGGTATGAATAAACTGCTAGCTTTTGGAACCTATTGCCAGAATGTAGCAGCATCTTATTTTGCCAAACTAGTGGTTTGCAGACGAGTTGCAAATCACAGTATATAATAAAGTAAAACTCACAAAAAAATTGTCAGAAATCAGCCTTTTTAATACACATGTCAATGCAAATCTACGACTCAATATTGCCATGTTTGGATGCAATACTCCAGGCTATTCAGAATTGAGGTTGGTCCTCAAGGGTAGGACATTCCTTGTTCTTTGTGTATCAGGGTAATAATAATATTGTGCCCCCGTAAAAGGTAAAAATAGTTTTTGTGGCTTTGTATCTAAATTTAAAAATAAGTTCCCCTGTAAATAAAATGATTGTTGTCCCCTTTTAAAAATCAAAAAGTGCCCCATATTAAACTAAATTATATAGCTAATTAATATAAATGTGACCCTTTAGAATGAAATGTAAATAACTACTGTACCTACATATAGAATATCTACATAGGATCGATTACTTTGATTTATGGGAATACATATGTATTACCAGCAGACAGGATGCCGAATGTGAGTATACCAACAGCGGCATCCTGTCTTTCAGAATCCTGGCAGCAAGGCAGTGAGTCCCCAAGTGGGCTTTCTAAGCTTGCCGCACTTCAGGCCCGGTGACTTGCTTCACTTGCCACAGATTATATTCCAACTTGGTTGGTGACTTGGACCCACCAACTGAGTGAGAATACCCGGAGGTGGTCGAGATTCCGACGCCAGTCTCCTGAACACCGGAATCCCAACAGCCATTATTTTGACTGCATCCTGATTTATGCATCCATGGACAATTCTTTACCTAACCTTGGCAGTTTTTATAGACTATGGTATATAATTGATCCAAAGACTCTCTTGTGCAATGAAATGTCCAGTGCAGGTACAGATAAGCCTAATATTCTTGTATGTGCAATTAGTCTGGATTTGTTAATACAAATTGCTGTGTGTTTAAATCATAATGCAATATGTAGAAATTTACTTTGTCTAAAAATGATATTAACCAAACTACCAATGCCAATGAAAGAAGATACAGTTGTGTCCTCATACATTGCTCTTCAATATGCCACACAGTGGGGGATGCCTGGCTGTGAGCTGTCAGGTCCCGTGCAAGTCCACTAGCATTGGGAGTCTGTTTTGTTGAAAATGTGTCTTAGTCGCAATATGATGCAACTAGGAAGCTGTTGTGATTAATTTGGCATGCAACACTTGTATATCTGTATGTGAATGAGACTGTATATGAAGCACAAAACTTGACATGGAAAAAAGCCAGAGCTGCTGCATCATAGCACTTTGTATACAGATTTAGAGATTCAGTTGCACACAGATATACTAGTGTCACATATCAAATTATCCACAGTCTCCTTGTGTGTCCTAGTCATATTGCATTGCGAATAAGATGAATTTTTGGCAAAAAATATGCAAGAAAGTATCCCAATGCTAGCAGAGTCTCACTGGACCTGGCATACCAAGAGGGGCTGTTTGGTGCGACTACAGCAATATTTATAAGGACACATCTGTACAGCAACAGACAAGCTTCAAATATTTTTATTCATGTACAGTATGCTGTATTAACATTTACTGAGCACACAGCAACACAGCACTTTATATGTACCCCTCATGTCTGCCCCCATCGAAATTTACACCTATACAGAGAGCATTAGAGATGTAGAAATCTATCCATCTATTTATCTATCCAGATGTAGCCATGCTCATCTATGCATGTATGGCGCAGCTAGTGTGCCCACGAATGAATGCACGTGTGCAAATGCATGAACACGCCTATTCATTCCTATGGGTAAACACAGGTTGAGATTAGTCACAGCACGGCATATAATGCAGCTTGCCGCAATGCATACTGTATGCCGATGCATATGCATCCTAGCAACGATGAGTTTGGCTACATCTATCTATCTATCTATCTATCTATCTATCTATCTATCTATCTATCTCTCTCTCTCTCTCTCTCTATCTATCTATCTATCTATCTATCTATCTATCTATCTGTCTGTCTGTATTGAAATATTAATATAAGTTCAAGTGACTTTCCAAATAATTCCAGGTGGCTTTTGTTTATGATTCCTGTAGACATTTTCTCTTGGTAGGTTTATTATGTGAATGGAGGTTATCATCCTCTGGTGATACATAGAGCTACCACTGATTAGTCGATGGGTCAACAAGTTATTATGAAAACATTTGCTAAGTTTTATATGTGTGCTACAGTAAAAAATCTTTATGTAATATAATAAAATTATTTAAATAAAAGTGAATATCAAGTAACACACCAATTATTGGTCTTGTTATCAACTGTCCGACTGTACATCACCATGCATTTCCAAGTTCACAATCTTTGGTGTCTCATTTTCTTTTTGCTCTGGTACTTCTGAGTTAAAAAATTAGATCACATCTACACAATCTAAGTAGAAAATAGCAAGAACACAAGCTTCTAAAATAAGACACATGAAAGGATATCATAAGCTGTCACATTTAATATAGGTGCTGCAGAACTTGAGAAAACAGAGGAACTGCAGTTTAATTGATCTCAATGGCACAAAGTGTTAGTGTGAACATAAGCTAAAAAAGCAGGGAGCATTCTACACTTTAAAAAAGGTGTTAAAGTAAGGCAAAGCAATATGATTACAGCAGTTTAGTATAGCACACAATTATTGTTATTGCAATCAAAAACAAATTGAAAAATATGTGTATAGCTTATGTTTTTATGGACAATAAGAGGTGCACAGACTATAGTCTAAAGCAATGTTGTGCTTGTAATACTTCAGATATGTCATACTGCACCACAAAAAACACAGTTAAGTTAACATCAACACACACAATATCAACTATCACCTGTCACAACTGCCAAAATTGTTGCAGTGCTAAATGAATTTGAAATGTGCTACATTCAGTTTCCTGCTGGAAACCTTTCTAAGGTAGTAGAAAAAAAAACAAAAAAACCCAAACATTATTTTGCCCACACCAATATTATCAACCTTGAATGATCATGAAAACACTACCCCTTAGAGTGCCATAAAATCCATCACTGGACATTCGTAAATGATTTTGTAATGTATGTCTGCCTATAGCAATCATTCACACAGAAATGAGTTGTCAGATCTGCGCACCACTGGTTTTTCATGTGTCAATGTCAATTTAGAGTTAGGGATAGAAAGCATCTTGGAAAGGATTCTCAGCAGTTGTGTTGTCAAGTCAAAAACAAGAACACCCTGCCACTTTCATCAGAGTATGGAAGTACATATGTGTGATTACAGACTATGTTTCATAAATTATCTGCATATTTTCTCAATTAAAATAGTGAATCTATGCCTAACAGAATAATACTTAAATATAAGCATGGGTAAACCAAACTTATATTGAAACTGAATTAAAATCTTTATTGGTGTACTTCTTTTTAGTATAAGTACAGTACAAGAACATTTAATAGGTATGCCTGGCATGAGTAAAGAGAATGGATTTACATTGTTGTGATAATAAAGATATACAAATGTGTGCTCATACACCTATGCCTATTGTGTTAAATGGAAATATCAGCCACAATTTGAGAATAGATGTACGTGAACACATCTGTACAGTGTAAAGATTATGCAAGTTTAATATGCACCTAAGAAGTCCTTATATTTTGCATTACAGTGTTTGCTAGTATCCAGTGTTACTTGGTGATCCAGATTTGCCTGCAATATGTCAATCTAGTACCTGGAGACTGTTTCATAAAATAGAGTACACATTAGGATTAAATACTGTATGCTGTTCACACAGAGATAATAGACCCCTTGTGGTTAATAAGCAGTCATGAAGCCAGAATATTTTATTTATGCCCTATATGCTTATTATGAAATTGTGATCTATGGACTTTTTTTGGATAATTTTTGATGAAACTGCTCCCACTACTGATTGAAACTTGCAAACAATATATAACTAGTTGTTCAAGTTGTTTTGAACTTCGAGCTAATGCTTGGATATTACATTCCCAGAATATGCACTTCCACCCTCAGATTTCCTTCGCTGTTGATATTTATCCTTTGAAGTTCAGTGCTAAGATCACCTTAGATATTGTGCCCTGTTGGTCACTGAAACTTTTTCAGATGCACCTATAAAAACACACCCCTTTCAAAGTCTCAGAGGACTCCTCTTGCAGCTACAGTATGTAATATCCAAATAAAAGCAGACATTCTCATGTCAGTCATTAAGCATCTTTGCTGTGCTGATAAAGCAGGTTTAAAGACCTACTGTATAAGATAGCTTCTATCACCACAATATAGATTTTCCTGCAGTATTTTTATAATAACTTTCCTGGTGCTTTTCCTGAATTGTACTAGTGCATACTTATATTCACATGAGTGTGATTAGCAGTAGAGAGTCATTTTTTAATAGTGTATTAGTGTGCACTAGATCCAGGAGGTAAAGATATAGCTGAACTACTGTCTTACATTGCCAATGCAGCAAGAACGATATTAGACCAAAAATAGCAGCATCCAGGCTTGTTTTGCCTTTAAAAAAATAGCAGTTTTAATTAAATATTGTGGCTAAATTGTCAAAACATTTGCACTATTGCAACTCAGAGGCTAATACATTTATCCTATTATGGGGGGGTTCAATTAAGTGACTTTTTTTGAATGGTTGAAAAACGGCACTAATTCGACAGAGGGTATTCAAGTTTGGGCATTTTCACCCATCTTTTTATCCATTTTTTTATCAATTTTCACCCATGCCATTTCACTTTTTTTTGTCAAATCAGCCAGGGCGAAAATTGCACTAAAAATGGGCGAAACCACCTGTGTATTCGCCAAAACAGGTGTATCAGTAGCGAATTTGCCGATACATGAGGTTTTCACCAGTGCCAGATTTTTCTATCAGTCAAAAAATTGGCACAGGCATTGAATAGGTCAAATGTAAATTCGACTGGTTGAAAAAACGTAACTAATTGAATACCCCCGTATGCCATCTCATTATAAAGTAGGTGCAAGGACTGAGATACACACTGTCGGTGTCCGTAGGCATTCACGTACAGTAAAGCATGTAGCTACAAAACAGCTTTCAGCAACATTATTGTGATACTCCTATAACATCTCCATGCATCTGTCACGATCCGGGTATCTGGACGCCATTTCTTACCCATCAGATGCCTCCTAAGGCTGGCTCAGCGCTCCAGGACCGGATCCCATCTGTTATCCTAATGTTCACATTCCTGCATCCTCTCCTGTCTCTCTGAGACGCTGTCACAGTAACGCCTTATTACATCTGGCATGGCGTCTCCCGCGGCCTCCGCCGCCGTCCCTGAGCTTCTGCATGCAGAGTGTCAGAGTGGCGATTACGTCAGCCGCGGCCTCCGCTGTGTCCGCGTGGTTGGATGTGCACTTGTCAGCCTGGCGTCTCCTGTCTCCAGTGGCCGGCGCCACCATTACTGTTTTCATTACCACATGGATTACAAACCAAACTTCCCTCCAAGTGTCTGCATGGGCGCAGCCATCTTGGATTCTGTCAGCTGATCATTTCCTCCAATCTGTTGTCAGTATTGTTAATCTGCATAATTGCCTAGCCAATCCCTTCCTTGCTGCAGGTATAAATACACTGTGCCTGAGCAAGGAAGGCGTCAGTGCTTTGGTTGTCAAACCTAGTTCCTGTTTGTCTCTCTCCTGTGATTGTCTTCCAGGTTCCAGCTCCTGTCTCAAGACTTCCACCATAGAGACCCGCACCAGCATTCCACCTGCGGTGTAGCCTGACTCTCCAATATATTGTGGATTCATCTGTTTCCAGCTACAACATTACCTGCTTCCAGCTCAGCTTCCAGCAGAGTACAGCTTCCCTTAAAGGGCCGGTGTCCTTTCTACACTTTACCACTCTCCACCGGTATTATTATTTCTCCGCTCTCAAGTTCTACATTTCAGTTCATATTTCATCGCTCCCAAGTTCATTTATTATTTAACTGGTTCCAGCCAGTATCCACTCCGTGCTAACAACAGTCTGGTTCCAGCCAGTATCCACAGCAGCTGTTTTACCTTCAGCAACCCAGCTTTTCCTGGAACACCAGCTGGCACAATCCTGGGTTATCTCCATTGCTACAGTCGGGCCTGGTAAGGACTTTCCATCTAGAAGATCATAAGAACTATCTCACACTACCAGTGCCCTGTGGCTCCTGCCATCCTGTAGTACCCAGGAACTGTATTTATTATTTGCTGACTTTTACGTTTTCTTTTACTGCTGCTGTGTTGCGGAGTTGTCATAATAAACATCATTGACTTTTATCCAAGTTGTCGTGGTCACGCCTTCGGGCAGTTATTATTCATGTTACTTACATGTCCAGGGGTCTGATACAACCTCCCAGGTTCCGGTACATCTCAGCCCCTACAACTGAGGCTGCCTCCCGTCAGCTCAGGCCCTCAGTTGTGACAGTAAGCACTGACCTAATGAATCCAGCCGGAGACCAGGATCAAGCGGCCAGGCCGATGCAAGAACTGGCAGCCCGACTAGAACATCAGGAGGCTGCACAGGGCCACATCATCTGCTGTCTCCAGGATCTCTCTACTCGGCTGGATGGGATTCAGACAACTCTCCGTGGATCAGGCGCATCTGGTGCGTCAACCACAGTGACTCCAGCTATAACCCCACCCACCTTACCCATTTCTGCTCCACGTCTTCATCTTCCAACGCCAGCAAAATTTGACGGATCTCCAAGATTCTGCAGGGGATTTCTCAACCAGTGTGAGATTCAGTTTGAGCTACAACCTGGCAATTTTCCCAGTGACCGTACAAAAATTGCCTACATCATCTCTCTTCTCAGTGGCTCCGCCCTTAACTGGGCATCACCGTTATGGGAGAGGTCCGACACCCTGCTATCTTCTTACACTGCATTCGTGTCAACATTCAGGCGCATCTTCGACGAGCCAGGACGGGTAACCTCAGCTTCATCCGAGATTCTCCGTTTACGCCAGGGGTCACGTACTGTAGGACAATATCTGATACAGTTCCAGATCCTGGCATCCGAACTGGCATGGAACGACGAGGCCCTGTATGCTGCATTCTGGCATGGCTTATCTGAGCTTATTAAAGATGAGTTAGCTACCAGAGACTTACCTTCTAAGTTAGATGAGCTAATCTCACTCTGCACGAAAGTTGATTTACGTTTCAGAGAGAGAGCAACTGAGCGTGGAAGATCATCTGCTCCAAAATCTTCTGCTCCTCCTCCTCGTCAACTGTCACCATCTAAAGATGAGCCCATGCAAATTGGCCATTCCCGTTTAACTCCTGCTGAGCGCCGAAGACGTCTCTCTGAGTCTCTTTGTCTTTACTGTGCAGCTCCGTCTCACACCATCAATGCCTATCCCGAACGTCCGGGAAAACTCCAAACCCTAGCTCGCCCAGGAGAGGGCCGGCTAGGAGTAATGATCTCCTCTCCATCTCCTCATGATTGTAATCTCCCAGTCTCGCTTCAAGTTGCTCAACGTTATCGGAACGTCATTGCTCTCCTTGATTCCGGAGCAGCTGGGAACTTTATTACTGAAGCCTATGTTAAACGGTGGTCCCTACCCACCGAGAGACTTCCTTCCTCCTTTTCCTTAACTGCCGTGGATGGCAGTAAAATTTTTGATACTGTTATTGCTCTAAGGACTCTACCAGTTCGTCTGAGAGTGGGAGTTCTTCATTCCGAACTTATTTCACTTTTAGTGATTCCAAGAGCCACACATCCTGTGGTCCTGGGCCTTCCATGGCTCCGTCTTCACAATCCTACAATTGATTGGACGACTACACAAATCCTGGCATGGGGTTCCTCCTGTGCAGAGACATGTTTGTTTAAAGTATTGCCTGTCTGTTCTTCCTCCCCCAGGTCGTCTGATGTTCCACCTCCTCCATATCAAGATTTCACGGATGTGTTCAGTAAAGCTTCTGCTGATATCCTTCCTCCTCATAGAGAATGGGACTGCCCGATTGATCTCGTTCCAGGGAAGGTTCCACCTCGAGGCCGAACTTATCCGTTGTCTCTGCCTGAGACGCATTCTATGGAGGAATACATTAAAGAGAACCTAGCAAAGGGGTTCATTCGACCTTCTTCTTCCCCAGCCGGCGCAGGCTTCTTTTTTGTAAAAAAGAAAGATGGTGGTCTGCGGCCGTGCATCGACTACAGAGGTTTGAACGACATTACCATCAAGAACCGTTATCCTTTACCCCTGATTACTGAGCTCTTTGACAGAGTTAGCGGAGCTACCATCTTTACAAAGCTGGACTTGCGAGGTGCATACAATCTCATCCGGATCCGTGAGGGTGACGAGTGGAAGACCGCCTTTAACACCCGTGACGGACATTATGAGTACCTCGTCATGCCTTACGGATTGAGCAATGCTCCAGCTGTCTTCCAGCATTTTGTCAATGAGATTTTCAGAGACATTCTATACCGTCAGGTCGTGGTCTATCTAGACGATATCCTCATTTTTGCCAACGATTTAGAGGAACATCGTTTTTGGGTTAAAGAGGTTCTGTCCCGTCTCCGTGTCAATCATCTCTATTGCAAATTAGAAAAATGCGTCTTTGAAGTCAAGTCCATTCCGTTTCTAGGGTACATTGTGTCCGGTTCCGGACTAGAGATGGATCCTGAGAAACTACAAGCAATTCAGAATTGGCCGGTACCCTTAACCCTCAAAGGGGTCCAGAGGTTCTTAGGGTTCGCCAATTATTACCGAAAGTTTATACGAGACTTTTCCACCATTGTGGCGCCTATTACTGCTTTCACCAAGAAGGGTGCTAACCCGTCCAAGTGGTCTGAAGAAGCCATGCAAGCTTTTCATCTTTGAAAACAGAGGTTCATCTCTGCGCCTGTCCTGAAACAGCCTGACATCGACTCTCCTTTCATCCTAGAGGTGGATGCCTCCTCCGTTGGAGTAGGAGCGGTGTTATCTCAGAGGGCTAAAGATGGCCATTTACATCCTTGCAGTTTCTTCTCCCGGAAGTTCTCCCCAGCTGAGCGCAACTATGCCATTGGCGACCAGGAGTTGCTAGCCATCAAGCTCGCTCTAGAAGAGTGGAGGTATCTGTTGGAGGGAGCTTCTCATTTAATCACCATACTTACAGACCACAAGAACCTTTTATACCTGAAGGGCGCACAATGTCTCAACCCTCGTCAGGCCAGATGGGCACTTTTCTTTTCCAGGTTCGACTTTAAACTCCAGTTCTGTCCGGGCTCTCAGAATCGCAAGGCCGATGCCCTTTCCCGCTCATGGGAGCAAGAAAATGAGTCAGAGTCTTCAGACAAGCATCCTATTATAAATCCGTTGGCATTCTCCACGGTAGGGATGGACTCTACGCCCCCATCAGGGAAAAGTTTTGTGAAGCCGATGCTAAGGAAGAAGCTCATGCATTGGGCCCATGCTTCCCGTTTTGCCGGACATACAGGTATCCAAAAAACCCTGGAGTTTATCTCTAGGTCCTATTGGTGGCCAACTCTGAAAAAGGACGTCTTGTAGTTTATTGCATCTTGCCCAAAGTGTGCCCAACATAAAGTATCCCGCCAGTCGCCTGCGGGGCAACTGGTTCCACTATCCGTTCCCCGTCGACCATGGACCCACTTGTCGATGGATTTCATTACAGACTTACCCATGTGCAACAAGTTCAATACCATCTGGGTGGTAGTTGACCGGTTCACCAAGATGGCACACTTCATTCCTCTCACCGGTCTTCCGTCAGCTTCCAAGTTGGCTCAAGTATTCATACAAGAGATCTTCCGACTCCACGGTCTTCCTGAAGAAATTATCTCAGATCGAGGAGTTCAATTCACAGCCAAATTCTGGCGAAGTTTATGTCAAGTCCTCCAAGTCAAGCTAAAGTTTTCCACGGCTTACCATCCTCAGACCAATGGTCAAACCGAGAGGGTGAATCAGGACTTGGAGGCCTTCCTCCGCATCTATGTGTCCTCCTCTCAAGATGACTGGGTTCAATTACTTCCCTGGGCCGAGTTCTGTCATAACAACCAGTATCATTCTTCATCTGCTTCAACACCATTCTTCACTAACTTTGGATTCCACCCTAAAGTTCCTGAGTTCCAACCGCTTCCAGCAACTTCTGTTCCCGCAGTGGATATCACCTTGCATCAGTTTGCCAATATCTGGAAGAGCGTACGATCAGCTCTGCTCAAGGCATCGTTCAGGTACAAGAAGTTTGCGGATAAGAAGCGTCGAGCAGTTCTTGCTCTCAAGGTGGGTGATCGGGTATGGTTATCCACGAAGAATTTGAGGTTAAGAGTTCCCAGTATGAAGTTTGCACCTCGCTATATCGGTCCTTTCAAGATTGAACAAGTCATCAATCCTGTTGCTTACAGACTCCAGTTGCCTCCCTTCTTAAAAATACCCAGGACATTCCATGTTTCCCTGTTGAAACCGCTGATCTTGAATCGGTTTCATTCCTCACTTCCTTCAACTCCGAAAGTCCAAACTCAACGAGGCGTTGAGTATGAAGTGGCCAAGATCCTGGACTCACGTCACCGTTACGGTCAACTACAATATCTTATTGACTGGAAGGGTTATGGTCCTGAGGAACGTTCATGGACCAATGCTTCTGATGTCCATGCTCCTGCCTTGGTCTGGAGATTCCATTCCAAGTTTCCTCAAAAGCCAAAGAAGTGTCCTGGGGCCACTCCTAAAGGGGGGGGTGCTGTCACGATCCGGGTATCTGGACGCCATTTCTTACCCATCAGATGCCTCCTAAGGCTGGCTCAGCGCTCCAGGACCGGATCCCATCTGTTATCCTAATGTTCACATTCCTGCATCCTCTCCTGTCTCTCTGAGACGCTGTCACAGTAACGCCTTATTACATCTGGCATGGCGTCTCCCGCGGCCTCCGCCGCCATCCCTGAGCTTCTGCATGCAGAGTGTCAGAGTGGCGATTACGTCAGACGCGGCCTCCGCTGTGTCCGCGTGGTTGGATGTGCACTTGTCAGCCTGGCGTCTCCTGTCTCCAGTGGCCGGCGCCGCCATTACTGTTTTCATTACCACATGGATTACAAACCAAACTTCCCTCCAAGTGTCTGCATGGGCGCAGCCATCTTGGATTCTGTCAGCTGATCATTTCCTCCAATCTGTTGTCAGTATTGTTAATCTGCATAATTGCCTAGCCAATCCCTTCCTTGCTGCAGGTATAAATACACTGTGCCTGAGCAAGGAAGGCGTCAGTGCTTTGGTTGTCAAACCTAGTTCCTGTTTGTCTCTCTCCTGTGATTGTCTTCCAGGTTCCAGCTCCTGTCTCAAGACTTCCACCATAGAGACCCGCACCAGCATTCCACCTGCGGTGTAGCCTGACTCTCCAATCCATTGTGGATTCATCTGTTTCCAGCTACAACATTACCTGCTTCCAGCTCAGCTTCCAGCAGAGTACAGCTTCCCTTAAAGGGCCGGTGTCCTTTCTACACTTTACCACTCTCCACCGGTATTATTATTTCTCCGCTCTCAAGTTCTACATTTCAGTTCATATTTCATCGCTCCCAAGTTCATTTATTATTTAACTGGTTCCAGCCAGTATCCACTCCGTGCTAACAACAGTCTGGTTCCAGCCAGTATCCACAGCAGCTGTTTTACCTTCAGCAACCCAGCTTTTCCTGGAACACCAGCTGGCACAATCCTGGGTTATCTCCATTGCTACAGTCGGGCCTGGTAAGGACTTTCCATCTAGAAGATCATAAGAACTATCTCACACTACCAGTGCCCTGTGGCTCCTGCCATCCTGTAGTACCCAGGAACTGTATTTATTATTTGCTGACTTTTACGTTTTCTTTTACTGCTGCTGTGTTGCGGAGTTGTCATAATAAACATCATTGACTTTTATCCAAGTTGTCGTGGTCACGCCTTCGGGCAGTTATTATTCATGTTACTTACATGTCCAGGGGTCTGATACAACCTCCCAGGTTCCGGTACATCTCAGCCCCTACAACTGAGGCTGCCTCCCGTCAGCTCAGGCCCTCAGTTGTGACAGCATCTTTATAGCTACCCCCCTGTCACCTCTCAGTCAGAATCCAGGAAAGCTCCTTACATTTCTGCTACTGTGTGTCCGAATCTATACTGTGACTCTGTACATAAAATATCAGGATGTGTGCAATTCAGATGCTTTCGCTGCAGATGATTAAACATCTCCAATTTGCATGAATATTGGAACAGAGTCAACGACTCAGAATCAGGCCCTATAACTCCCAAAGTGTACTTGCTACTCAAGAGAAACAAGAGATGATATAAATGGACTGAACAAACGTCATCCAAAATGGGTATCCTGATATTCTAGTCCAAATATATTGGAGAGCTCTGACTCAAGTTTGAAACCCTGACGATTGATTCAAAAGAGAGGTAATTTACAGTAGGAAAACGTAATATCTACTACATAAGTCAGTAGGCAGTAAATGGTAAATACCTATATTACCTTAGCACTAAGCATTCTGAGGTTGAGCCACGTGTTTATCATAGCCAATGCGTTTTCCCATGATGTTGTATTTTTGGCTACTGCGCTATTTACGTAGATTAAAGCTATACATTGTATTCTCCCAAATCTGAAAATTAATATCTTTTGTATTTTAAATTGGTAGATTAGTATCTATTGTATAGTTTGAACTGGAGTTGTATATGGTAAAGTTCACATACTACAATAGCATTGCAGGTTTGAAAATATTCTTTCCAGAAATAGAAAACACATCAAGAGGTTTGAAATGTATCTAAAGTTCTATGACTAGATGCTTAATGAGAATGAATGGTTTCCAATAGTCTAGGACTGACCCACTTAGTCATTCATATCTGAGAATGGGAGACTGCTCAGGGTACAAGGTCACACCCCTGTCACAATTATTCTGTCTAATGAGGTATCACTTGTTTTTCAGAAGTTCAAAAGTCTGAAACAAGGATAGCCAAAAGAAGAAATATTTTGTTTTCCCATTTGTAATGTTAAGATAAAACACTGTCCGTGGCAAGTAGTAAGACAATATAACAGTAAAATATACAGTCCCGATTGATTTGTTACTTAAACACTGAAGCAGTGTTTTAAAATATAAGCCCAAACATGTCAAGTTAACAGAATTTTATACAGTATGTAGATAGATAGATAGATAGATAGATAGATAGATAGATAGATAGATAGATAGATAGATAGATAGATAGAAAGACATAAATATATTACAGTATGTTTTACAAAGTTTTAATTCTTAGCTCCTTAGCTGGTCCAATTATTTTAGTTTTTTCCACTTTCTTTATGTTAAAGATTCTTTTGCAGGTTAGAAAATTAGTTGCAAGTCACATCAAAGTCTTCATTAGCACCTTCTTTTTTGCATAAAAAAATCTCTTGCTTTAATGATTTGTTTTGTAATCCAGCTTACAAAAATACATCACTAGCTAGTTATGCAAGATAAAAAAACATCCCAACACGAACATCAGACAAGTTAATGCTAATGCTTGTTAATTATGTGACATTGAACAAGTTGCCTATATGAAGTAACCTCATATTTAGGGGAGATTTGCAATACATCATGAAGCACATTAATAAATGTAATAATGTTGAAGAGTATTGCTCAGGAAAGCACAATTGGATATAATTTTTCTTTGGAAGAACTGTAAACAATGGTTGAACAAAAGATATATGTAAAAAAAAAGCTATGCAATTAAACTATATTCAGGTTTTCAGAAGACATTTAAAACAAAAAAAAAATATACTAATTGTATGATGTAATGAATGGTTGTAACTTGTTATAAACCATACAATGCACATTTCTGTTTCTTTGTGACTAGTGAAAAATTGTCCAACTGAAACATACTTGCTTACTTTTAAAAGCTCCCCCCCATGTCTGGGATGTGGATGTAGGGACGGCACTGAGTTTGCGCCATCATCGCTCAACCATCAGCTCTTTGAGCCACAATTAATCATCAAACCACTAAGCAGCATACTGGGGCTAATGAAGATGTAGACGGAGTTGCTATCACTGCTGCTTTCTTTCAGGAGCAGGAGGCACCTCTTACAAGTATACTGCTGCTGCACTACTGATCTAATATGCTTACTAGGATGCAGCATAGGACCACTGCGACACCATTGGGTGTCTTGCGGCACACATGAGGACACGCAAGCCACCCATCGCAGATCCCTGTAAGAGACCAGGAAATCTCAGTCCAGTGACGGAATCCTGGCCTTTTCCCTCCCCCTAAATGGCGGTGACTCACCTATGTTTTCACAAATGGAGGCAATTGACAAATGAAGGCAATTGCTACCCTCTCCCCTGCTCCCAAGTTGCATCAGGCTGTCAATCACTGACAGTCTGATGCCGTCCTGCGTCCTGTGCTGCAAGAGCAAAGTACTGAAGACTTGCACTTTGCAGCATTTGGTGCAGGACCAACTAGACCTGAATGATGGTCCCTATATCTTGGTCATGGAGATCTCCTGAATTTTGGGACTATATATATATATATATATATATATAAAAATCAGGACTCAATACCCAGTAAAATGAGAATGCCTAATGAAATACTGAAATGCACACTTTCTACCACTTGAATAGCATTATTATACAGTATGTTGAACTGTAAAGTAATGTAACTGTACTGTTTACCCCAAAATATAACCCCATTCATCAGTGAATGGTTTTCCACTTTGTCTACCCTAATACTCAATTTACATACATATCATTTTTTAATACCATTGCAATAGAGGCAGACTTGGGGGCTAATTCTGAGTTGCACCCTGCAACATTGTGACACACATTTGCCTTTCATTTTAAGGATCTTCACACAAGTGCTTTAGCAAATTATTTCTCAACTTCATGAATATCACACTGCATGTGAATTAGAATCTACATGCAGTAGAAAATTATTGCTCCACTGCGACTGAGAATCAGACCCTTGATGTGTCTGTATAAACATTAAGAACTCTGTAAAAAAGGTATATAACCTAGCAAAAATTACATACTGTAATATATACTAAACATTTTTTTTTCTGTTATCCATACTCAATAACCAGCACTGTGCTGTGTCACTTTGCAAAGGGGTGGAGTTAATTTAATACTACTCAAACCAGTGGCTTTATAACTGAAATCTGATCTTCCAATAAATACAAGTAAATCTATAAAAAAAATATTGATGGGACATTTTCTCATACTAGGCCATTTGCTCTGCTTTTGGAGAATTAATTCACACACCTCAAATTTTAATTGTAAAAATAATAGATTAAAATAGAGACATATTCAAATTATTGTTATTTTTCAAATTTCTTGATTTTGTTGAAAGATTAATGAAAGAAAATGTTCTTTTGTAAAATGATGATGATGATGATGATGATGATTTTTGGGTGTAACCTTCAAGAACTTTTTCACTGCCTTTAAAGCAATTGCAATTTGCAGTTGAAAATAATCTATATTTCCTTGCAAAGTTTGTTCATCTCTAGTTTATTAAGTACTAACTTGAGGAATTACGTTGCATTGGCATTTGTGTTGGACACCTCCACATTTGCTTAGAAAGGAAAAGTTGGTCTTCGCAAGATTGTCTAAAACAAGCAGTCACTAAATGCTGGCCCTTGCTTTCTTCTGCCACTATACTTCTGTTGTAATAAATAAAGCTGCCCTTTATTTTTGAAACAGCTCATTCAGTCTCATACTGTATCATCATTTTAGTTAAATTTAGTTTGTTAAGATCATATTATTCTATTATTATTCTGGCATCTTATGATAGAGATTTTATGTATTCAGACTGCGCTCAACTGAGGGGATAATTTAAATTTAAACAAACTTGTATACATACTGTACTATAGGAAAAGATGTTCACAAATAAGCATACATTTGTGTATATGCTGAGTTGGGCACATCTCATCTATTTGGATTACCTGTATATCTGAAATGATTGCTGATATACTAACATCATACCACAGCAAAGCAATGTATAACAATATAATAATATCATGAATCCTTTAAAAAATCAAATGGGAATCTTCTCTCCTGCAGGAGTCCAAATGGAATGCCAATAAAGCCATCCAAATAAACATACACAACTTGATAAATATGACATACATACAGTATTATCAACTTGAGGTGTCAAGACACAATGACATTTAGAGTAATTAAGGTGAATTCTGAGTTCTACCAGTCTCATATGGATTTATTTTCCATTATACCTGAATGAGTGTTAGTGGGCAGCAATAGTCCAGGAATGGAGGGAAATAGAGATGAATAAATGCCTTACACAACAGTTAATGACCGGGCAATTTCAGTCTCTCTGCATACTGTATGTCTATTATATATATGTTCTATATTGAAAAAAAAGCTATTTTTTTACCAGAGATCTTAGTGACATGTTCTATATTGAAACAAAGTTCTTTTTCATCAAAGACCTTAGGGACAAAATTGTGTTTTACATGAGATATAAAGACAATGTGCTCCTTTTTTGGAGAGGAGGATTTTGATGAATTTCATACAGTCATGGAGGAGATTAATCAGCAGGATTGTCCTATTACATTTACATACACATTAATCCTTGAGTGTGTTTCCTTTTTGGTTGTACATATCTCCATTAATAACAGAATCTCCACATGCATATATAAAAAACCTATGGATAGGAATACTCATCTCTTGGTAAATAGATACCACCCACCAGCTGATAAAACAGGTTTATCATACTCTCAATTTTTGAAAATTAAGGTGATAACTAGAAATAATATGGCAACTAGCCTTGAAGTAATGACCAAAAAATTTAAAGAACGTGAAGGACACCTGTTACAAAATGACACTTGTTACAATGCTTTAATACCTTCCATAGGACTGTAAGTGAGACCACTTGCCATCTGTAAATGTTGACATGGAGAGTATATTGACATATGGCAGTTGACATAGTGAAAATGTTGACATAAGTATTATGGTTATTGTTAGGGCTAGCATTGTGGTAAGGGTCAGCATTAGGCTTTTAATGCCTTGTCACCATGTCAGTGTTGACATGCAATATGTCAATATCATTCATGTTGCATGTTGAACATGTCAACATTTTTCTGCCGATATTCTGAATGTCAATATGGTGAATGTTGACAAACTATACCAAACCTCACTGCACTGGCATGTTCACGCAATAAATACAATTTAATCAGGTTAGTGTTAGCAAAGATTCTAAAAATCCCCAAAGGAGAATGTGTGTTTAAAAATTAGAAGTTGACATCATAGCTTAAAAATTGTGTGGAAAAATGTACTTCATTTACTGTATTGCTTCCTCCATATTTATTAAATTCAGATCATATAAATAATTTACTATAGCTCAATACATAATTTTTAGTCTATTCCTATAATAATTGCAGCTTTGTGATAAATATTTTATATCATTGCCTATGAAGTTACAGGTTCAACTGCAGTTTAGAAATAATGCTCAAGTGCAAATGACATGGCTTGGATATTGTTTGAATACTGTATGTGAGATGAAGAGAAGTGAACAGTTCACGTAGAGTAAGACTAGCCCACAGTGGTACTAGTGGAAATTACCAGTGGACCCTTCTGCCTGTGTGCCTCAGCACCTCCACCATTGTCAGGTTCCAGGCCGTGCACTCAAAATATACTTTGTTACTCTATTAGGGTTTAATTTGTATAGAACCTATAACATTATTGGCCCCATTTTCAATATAAATTAGCAATTGTGTTAACAGAGCTAATGTTTTCTTGTGTGAAAAAAAACAACAATTAAAATATAGCAAAATGCAAACTAAAAATTCCATTGCAAACAAATACAAATAACAATTGCTTAAGTCATCTCAGAGGTAATAACTTGATTCAACTTTTTTTTTGTTACCATGGCATGTATTTGGCCCTTACTATACCTACTGCAATTCTCAGTGAGTTTTGGACACTGGCTGGTGTGAGCGGGGGTCTTTGTAATATATAGAGTGTGTAGAGTGCATTTATGTGGAATATATATACATGATAACCATCATGTGCTTTATTATGATACAAATGTTATATTATACTGCATTCCCTGGACTATGGTATATACACTGCAGTGCATAATGCACTTTAGTATCCATGCACTGTAGTATCCAAGTTGTCTGCAGGCTACATCATCCTATCTGATGGTTGGACAAGCCTCTGTGGTGGTTGGTTATACCCACTGTAGTGTCTAGCCACACCCATTAAGCATGGTTCCATGCAACTGCATCCTCCAGGTGCGCCCTTCATGTCACAGTCTGACACTGCATTAATGCTAATTCTTAGATAGTGAGCTTTAGAAGTCAGAGATTAGTGGTGGTGGTTTGAAAATAATGGCTGAAGCTTTATTGGTTCTAATGTGTTTCTGTTTATTAGCTTAGGTACATTTGAGTCTTCCATGAACAGATAAAAGTCAGGAGGCTAATACAAAAGGAGAAAGTTCAGGAGTGAGAAGCGGATCCAGACTTTTATATGCATACAAGAGGCACTGTATGCCATTTTAGGTTATATGTAACTGTAAACAATAATAGACCTAGGTCATAGCCTAGTTGGGTGGCGGAGATGAAGTATTAAAGCCCTGAATAAGACATGCATAAAGAAAACCATGAGAGAGCAGAAACATGGGAGAAAATGGAAAACAGTGTTTGCCCGAACAATTGGTGGTCCACTGTTTGGAATACTTAGGGGTCGATTCAATTCACTGACAGTTGAATAGTGCCGGCAGTTAGCTCCCGGCGCTATTCAATTCAGCTCAAGTTAAGTCGGCGAAGGCCCATTCTCCCGGACTTAACAGGTTGATTTGTCTGGAGAATGGGCATTCTCCGACTTAACTACCCGCCGCGATGCTGATTCCCGACAGAATCAGCCTCACGCCAGCTGCGCGGCAGCACTTTTGTCGGATTTCTTCTCTCATCCCCCGGGGGTGAGAGAAGAATTCCCGACAATTGAGTATCACTCGATGCTGTATTGAATAGCGTCGGGAGCTAACCCCAGGCGCTATTCAACTGTCGGTGAATTAAATCGACCACTTAGAGCAGGCATTCCCAACCACGGTCCTCAAGGCTCACTAACAGTGCAGGTTTTAGCGATATCCAGGATTCAGCACAGGTGACTTAATTAGTAGCTCAGTTATTTTGATTTAACCATCTGTGCTGAAGCCTGGATATCACTAAAACCTGCACTGTTGGTGTGCCTTGAGGACCGTGGTTGGGAATGCCTGACTTAGTGAGTAAAAATAAGTAAAACTCATGTGTTAAATAAACTGGTATTACCACAATTAAACTAATATTGCTACATGTATAGGATATGTTTTTGCTACATGTATGGGAAATTTTATCAGAATGCTGAGGGCTTAAGCTTGTTTTGGTTTAAGGATTTTCTGAACATTGCCTAAAATATACAGTATTAAATGCCATGCCTTTACATACATTGTCGCACTCAAATGCCCAATGTTTTAAGTCATTTGCAGCTGAATGAGCAGCTGAGTGACAAAGGAGAGCTTGCATGTGCATATGTATATGTTAATAATTTCCAATTAAATAAAAAAAGTAGTAATTGTTTGTTATTTTCTAAAGCTACTTTTTTGACAATAATTATCAATGTTAGAGTAATATTATTATTAACAAATCAAAGTCAGGTATTCAAAATGGCAAATACCCTCATTATACTGTATAGCACACACATTTTTATAGCACTAGGTATAGACTCATTCTTGGTGCTTGTTTTCAATGTACAGTTTTCTACAGAGTAAAAATCCTTCTTACAAGAAGGATAGCAGTTCCAAGGCAGCCTCAATGGACACGGTACAATATAAAACTGCCCAGTCTGGCACTTTTCACAGTTTAGAGCTCTCATTTAAAAATGAGAATGCATTGAAGTTTCTCAGCAGGCAAGTAAAAGGCCTTGGGGAAGAAGAAGAAAATAAAGAAATGCACAAGGGCTAAAATTGATGGTACAATTAACACTAAGTGGTTGAATTATAAGAGACTGGCTAATGCCACATTTGAATCTTTACAGGTTTTTTTAGTCTGTTATGCATTTAGAAAACTAACGCATAGATTCTATAGATGACTTTAAACTAATTTTACACTAGAGCAAATATAAATAGCACTCGCCATTGGTATCAGCAGATACAGTAGTTTAAAATAAATGTTACTGCATTAAATGAAAAATGTAGGTGAGAGACAGAGAAAGAGAGAAAGAAAATGGAGAGACAGAGAGAGAGAGAGAGAGAGAGAGAGAGAGTGTGTGTGTGTGTGTGTGTGTGTGTGTGTGTGTGTGTGTGTGTGTGAGAGAGAGAGAGAGAGGAGAGTAGAAGAGAAAGGTAGAAAAAAATGAATAATGAGTATCAGACAATGAACAGGAATGGCAGCTATGGACCACCCAAGATGATGAATATTGTATTTCATACTTGAGAACTAGATTATACAGGAAAACCACATTAGCACTAGAGATGAGCGGGTTCGGTTTCTCTGAAACCGAACCCGCACGAACTTCATGTTTTTTTCACGGGTCCGAGCAGACTCGGATCCTCCCGCCTTGCTCGGTTAACCCGAGCGCGCCCGAACGTCATCATGACGCTGTCGGATTCTCGCGAGACTCGGATTCTATATAAGGAGCCGCGCGTCGCCGCCATTTTCACACGTGCATTGAGATTGATAGGGAGAGGACGTGGCTGGCGTCCTCTCCATTAGAAATTAGATTAGAAGAGAGAGAGAGATTGTGCAGAGTCAGACAGAGTTTACCACAGTGACCAGTGCAGTTGTTGTTAGTTAACTTTTATTTATTTTAATATAATATATCCGTTCTCTGCTATATCCGTTCTCTGCCTGAAAAAAAACGATACACAGCAGCAGCCAGTCACACAGTGTGACTCAGTCTGTGTGCACTCAGCTCAGCCCAGTGTGCTGCACATCAATGTATAAAAGGCAAAGCTTATAATAATTGTGGGGGAGACTGGGGAGCACTGCAGGTTGTTATAGCAGGAGCCCCCAGGAGTACATAATATTATATTAATTTAAAATTAAACAGTGCACACTTTTGCTGCAGGAGTGCCACTGCCAGTGTGACTAGTGGTGACCAGTGCCTGACCACCAGTATAGTAGTATATTGTTGTATGTATTGTATACTATCTCTTTATCAACCAGTCTATATTAGCAGCAGACACAGTACAGTGCGGTAGTTCACGGCTGTGGCTACCTCTGTGTCGGCAGTCGGAACTCGGCAGGCAGTCCGTCCATCCATAATTGTATTACAATATATACCACCTAACCGTGGTATTTTTTTTTCTTTCTTTATACCGTCGTCATAGTGTCATACTAGTTGTTACGAGTATACTACTATCTCTTTATCAACCAGTGTACAGTGCGGTAGTTCACGGCTGTGGCTACCTCTGTGTCGGCAGTCGGCAGGCAGTCCGTCCATCCATAATTGTATTATTATTATAATATATACCACCTAACCGTGGTTTTTTTTTCATTCTTTATACCGTCGTCATAGTGTCATACTAGTTGTTACGAGTATACTACTATCTCTTTATCAACCAGTGTACAGTGCGGTAGTTCACGGCTGTGGCTACCTCTGTGTCGGCAGTCGGCAGGCAGTCCGTCCATCCATAATTGTATTATTATTATAATATATACCACCTAACCGTGGTTTTTTTTTCATTCTTTATACCGTCGTCATAGTGTCATACTAGTTGTTACGAGTATACTACTATCTCTTTATCAACCAGTGTACAGTGCGGTAGTTCACGGCTGTGGCTACCTCTGTGTCGGCAGTCGGCAGGCAGTCCGTCCATCCATAATTGTATTATTATTATAATATATACCACCTAACCGTGGTTTTTTTTTCATTCTTTATACCGTCGTCATAGTGTCATACTAGTTGTTACGAGTATACTACTATCTCTTTATCAACCAGTGTACAGTGCGGTAGTTCACGGCTGTGGCTACCTCTGTGTCGGCAGTCGGCAGGCAGTCCGTCCATCCATAATTGTATTATTATTATAATATATACCACCTAACTGTGGTATTTTTTTTTCTTTCTTTATACCGTCGTCATAGTGTCATACTAGTTGTTACGAGTATACTACTATCTCTTTATCAACCAGTGTACAGTGCGGTAGTTCACGGCTGTGGCTACCTCTGTGTCGGCAGTCGGCAGGCAGTCCGTCCATCCATAATTGTATTATTATTATAATATATACCACCTAACCGTGGTTTTTTTTTCATTCTTTATACCGTCGTCATAGTGTCATACTAGTTGTTACGAGTATACTACTATCTCTTTATCAACCAGTGTACAGTGCGGTAGTTCACGGCTGTGGCTACCTCTGTGTCGGCAGTCGGCAGGCAGTCCGTCCATCCATAATTGTATTATTATTATAATATATACCACCTAACCGTGGTTTTTTTTTCATTCTTTATACCGTCGTCATAGTGTCATACTAGTTGTTACGAGTATACTACTATCTCTTTATCAACCAGTGTACAGTGCGGTAGTTCACGGCTGTGGCTACCTCTGTGTCGGCAGTCGGCAGGCAGTCCGTCCATCCATAATTGTATTATTATTATAATATATACCACCTAACCGTGGTTTTTTTTTCATTCTTTATACCGTCGTCATAGTGTCATACTAGTTGTTACGAGTATACTACTATCTCTTTATCAACCAGTGTACAGTGCGGTAGTTCACGGCTGTGGCTACCTCTGTGTCGGCAGTCGGCAGGCAGTCCGTCCATCCATAATTGTATTATTATTATAATATATACCACCTAACCGTGGTTTTTTTATACCACCTAACCGTGGCAGTCCGTCCATAATTGTATACTAGTATCCAATCCATCCATCTCCATTGTTTACCTGAGGTGCCTTTTAGTTCTGCCTATAAAATATGGAGAACAAAAAAGTTGAGGTTCCAAAATTAGGGAAAGATCAAGATCCACTTCCACCTCGTGCTGAAGCTGCTGCCACTAGTCATGGCCGAGACGATGAAATGCCTGCAACGTCGTCTGCCAAGGCCGATGCCCAATGTCATAGTACAGAGCATGTCAAATCCAAAACACCAAATATCAGAAAAAAAAGGACTCCAAAACCTAAAATAAAATTGTCGGAGGAGAAGCGTAAACTTGCCAATATGCCATTTACCACACGGAGTGGCAAGGAACGGCTGAGGCCCTGGCCTATGTTCATGGCTAGTGGTTCAGCTTCACATGAGGATGGAAGCACTCAGCCTCTCGCTAGAAAACTGAAAAGACTCAAGCTGGCAAAAGCACCGCAAAGAACTGTGCGTTCTTTGAAATCCCAAATCCACAAGGAGAGTCCAATTGTGTCGTTTGCGATGCCTGACCTTCCCAACACTGGACGTGAAGAGCATGCGCCTTCCACTATTTGCATGCCCCCTGCAAGTGCTGGAAGGAGCACCTGCAGTCCAGTTCCTGATAGTCAGATTGAAGATGTCAGTGTTGAAGTACACCAGGATGAGGAGGATATGGGTGTTGCTGGCGCTGGGGAGGAAATTGACCAGGAGGATTCTGATGGTGAGGTGGTTTGTTTAAGTCAGGCACCCGGGGAGACACCTGTTGTCCGTGGGAGGAATATGGCCGTTGACATGCCAGGTGAAAATACCAAAAAAATCAGCTCTTCGGTGTGGAGGTATTTCACCAGAAATGCGGACAACAGGTGTCAAGCCGTGTGTTCCCTTTGTCAAGCTGTAATAAGTAGGGGTAAGGACGTTAACCACCTCGGAACATCCTCCCTTATACGTCACCTGCAGCGCATTCATAATAAGTCAGTGACAAGTTCAAAAACTTTGGGTGACAGCGGAAGCAGTCCACTGACCAGTAAATCCCTTCCTCTTGTAACCAAGCTCACGCAAACCACCCCACCAACTCCCTCAGTGTCAATTTCCTCCTTCCCCAGGAATGCCAATAGTCCTGCAGGCCATGTCACTGGCAAGTCTGACGAGTCCTCTCCTGCCTGGGATTCCTCCGATGCATCCTTGCGTGTAACGCCTACTGCTGCTGGCGCTGCTGTTGTTGCCGCTGGGAGTCGATGGTCATCCCAGAGGGGAAGTCGTAAGCCCACTTGTACTACTTCCAGTAAGCAATTGACTGTTCAACAGTCCTTTGCGAGGAAGATGAAATATCACAGCAGTCATCCTACTGCAAAGCGGATAACTGAGTCCTTGACAACTATGTTGGTGTTAGACGTGCGTCCGGTATCCGCCGTTAGTTCACAGGGAACTAGACAATTTATTGAGGCAGTGTGCCCCCGTTACCAAATACCATCTAGGTTCCACTTCTCTAGGCAGGCGATACCGAGAATGTACACGGACGTCAGAAAAAGACTCACCAGTGTCCTAAAAAATGCAGTTGTACCCAATGTCCACTTAACCACGGACATGTGGACAAGTGGAGCAGGGCAGGGTCAGGACTATATGACTGTGACAGCCCACTGGGTAGATGTATGGACTCCCGCCGCAAGAACAGCAGCGGCGGCACCAGTAGCAGCATCTCGCAAACGCCAACTCTTTCCTAGGCAGGCTACGCTTTGTATCACCGCTTTCCAGAATACGCACACAGCTGAAAACCTCTTACGGCAACTGAGGAAGATCATCGCGGAATGGCTTACCCCAATTGGACTCTCCTGTGGATTTGTGGCATCGGACAACGCCAGCAATATTGTGTGTGCATTAAATATGGGCAAATTCCAGCACGTCCCATGTTTTGCACATACCTTGAATTTGGTGGTGCAGAATTTTTTAAAAAACGACAGGGGCGTGCAAGAGATGCTGTCGGTGGCCAGAAAAATTGCGGGACACTTTCGGCGTACAGGCACCACGTACAGAAGACTGGAGCACCACCAAAAACTACTGAACCTGCCCTGCCATCATCTGAAGCAAGAAGTGGTAACGAGGTGGAATTCAACCCTCTATATGCTTCAGAGGTTGGAGGAGCAGCAAAAGGCCATTCAAGCCTATACAATTGAGCACGATATAGGAGATGGAATGCACCTGTCTCAAGTGCAGTGGAGAATGATTTCAACGTTGTGCAAGGTTCTGATGCCCTTTGAACTTGCCACACGTGAAGTCAGTTCAGACACTGCCAGCCTGAGTCAGGTCATTCCCCTCATCAGGCTTTTGCAGAAGAAGCTGGAGGCATTGAAGAAGGAGCTAACACGGAGCGATTCCGCTAGGCATGTGGGACTTGTGGATGCAGCCCTTAATTCGCTTAACAAGGATTCACGGGTGGTCAATCTGTTGAAATCAGAGCACTACATTTTGGCCACCGTGCTCGATCCTAGATTTAAAGCCTACCTTGGATCTCTCTTTCCGGCAGACACAGGTCTGCTGGGGTTGAAAGACCTGCTGGTGACAAAATTGTCAAGTCAAGCGGAACGCGACCTGTCAACATCTCCTCCTTCACATTCTCCCGCAACTGGGGGTGCGAGGAAAAGGCTCAGAATTCCGAGCCCACCCGCTGGCGGTGATGCAGGGCAGTCTGGAGCGACTGCTGATGCTGACATCTGGTCCGGACTGAAGGACCTGACAACGATTACGGACATGTCGTCTACTGTCACTGCATATGATTCTCTCAACATTGATAGAATGGTGGAGGATTATATGAGTGACCGCATCCAAGTAGGCACGTCACACAGTCCGTACTTATACTGGCAGGAAAAAGAGGCAATTTGGAGGCCCTTGCACAAACTGGCTTTATTCTACCTAAGTTGCCCTCCCACAAGTGTGTACTCCGAAAGAGTGTTTAGTGCCGCCGCTCACCTTGTCAGCAATCGGCGTACGAGGTTACATCCAGAAAATGTGGAGAAGATGATGTTCATTAAAATGAATTATAATCAATTCCTCCGCGGAGACATTGACCAGCAGCAATTGCCTCCACAAAGTACACAGGGAGCTGAGATGGTGGATTCCAGTGGGGACGAATTGATAATCTGTGAGGAGGGGGATGTACACGGTGATATATCGGAGGGTGAAGATGAGGTGGACATCTTGCCTCTGTAGAGCCAGTTTGTGCAAGGAGAGATTAATTGCTTCTTTTTTGGGGGGGGTCCAAACCAACCCGTCATATCAGTCACAGTCGTGTGGCAGACCCTGTCACTGAAATGATGGGTTGGTTAAAGTGTGCATGTCCTGTTTTGTTTATACAACATAAGGGTGGGTGGGAGGGCCCAAGGATAATTCCATCTTGCACCTCTTTTTTCTTTTCTTTTTCTTTGCATCATGTGCTGATTGGGGAGGGTTTTTTGGAAGGGACATCCTGCGTGACACTGCAGTGCCACTCCTAGATGGGCCCGGTGTTTGTGTCGGCCACTAGGGTCGCTAATCTTACTCACACAGCTACCTCATTGCGCCTCTTTTTTTCTTTGCGTCATGTGCTGTTTGGGGAGGGTTTTTTGGAAGGGACATCCTGCGTGACACTGCAGTGCCACTCCTAGATGTGCCCGGTGTTTGTGTCGGCCACTAGGGTCGCTAATCTTACTCACACAGTCAGCTACCTCATTGCGCCTCTTTTTTTCTTTGCGTCATGTGCTGTTTGGGGAGGGTTTTTTGGAAGGGCCATCCTGCGTGACACTGCAGTGCCACTCCTAGATGGGCCCGGTGTTTGTGTCGGCCACTAGGGTCGCTAATCTTACTCACACAGCTACCTCATTGCGCCTCTTTTTTTCTTTGCGTCATGTGCTGTTTGGGGAGGGTTTTTTGGAAGGGACATCCTGCGTGACACTGCAGTGCCACTCCTAGATGGGCCCGGTGTTTGTGTCGGCCACTAGGGTCGCTTATCTTTCTCACACAGCTACCTCATTGCGCCTCTTTTTTTCTTTGCGTCATGTGCTGTTTGGGGAGGGTTTTTTGGAAGGGACATCCTGCGTGACACTGCAGTGCCACTCCTAGATGGGCCCGGTGTTTGTGTCGGCCACTAGGGTCGCTTATCTTTCTCACACAGTCAGCTACCTCATTGCGCCTCTTTTTTTCTTTGCGTCATGTGCTGTTTGGGGAGGGTTTTTTGGAAGGGACATCCTGCGTGACACTGCAGTGCCACTCCTAGATGGGCCCGGTGTTTGTGTCGGCCACTAGGGTCGCTTATCTTTCTCACACAGTCAGCTACCTCATTGCGCCTCTTTTTTTCTTTGCGTCATGTGCTGTTTGGGGAGGGTTTTTTGGAAGGGACATCCTGCGTGACACTGCAGTGCCACTCCTAGATGGGCCCGGTGTTTGTGTCGGCCACTAGGGTCGCTTATCTTTCTCACACAGTCAGCTACCTCATTGCGCCTCTTTTTTTCTTTGCGTCATGTGCTGTTTGGGGAGGGTTTTTTGGAAGGTACATCCTGCGTGACACTGCAGTGCCACTCCTAGATGGGCCCGGTGTTTGTGTCGGCCACTAGGGTCGCTAATCTTACTCACACAGCTACCTCATTGCGCCTCTTTTTTTCTTTGCGTCATGTGCTGTTTGGGGAGGGTTTTTTGGAAGGGACATCCTGCGTGACACTGCAGTGCCACTCCTAGATGGGCCCGGTGTTTGTGTCGGCCACTAGGGTCGCTAATCTTACTCACACAGTCAGCTACCTCATTGCGCCTCTTTTTTTCTTTGCGTCATGTGCTGTTTGGGGAGGGTTTTTTGGAAGGGACATCCTGCGTGACACTGCAGTGCCACTCCTAGATGGGCCCGGTGTTTGTGTCGGCCACTAGGGTCGCTAATCTTACTCACACAGCTACCTCATTGCGCCTCTTTTTTTCTTTGCGTCATGTGCTGTTTGGGGAGGGTTTTTTGGAAGGGACATCCTGCGTGACACTGCAGTGCCACTCCTAGATGGGCCCGGTGTTTGTGTCGGCCACTAGGGTCGCTAATCTTACTCACACAGCTACCTCATTGCGCCTCTTTTTTTCTTTGCGTCATGTGCTGTTTGGGGAGGGTTTTTTGGAAGGGACATCCTGCGTGACACTGCAGTGCCACTCCTAGATGGGCCCGGTGTTTGTGTCGGCCACTAGGGTCGCTTATCTTACTCACACAGCGACCTCGGTGCAAATTTTAGGACTAAAAATAATATTGTGAGGTGTGATGTGTTCAGAATAGGCTGAAAATGAGTGTAAATTATGTTTTTTGAGGTTAATAATACTTTGGGATCAAAATTACCCCCAAATTCTATGATTTAAGCTGTTTTTTAGGGTTTTTTGAAAAAAACACCCGAATCCAAAACACACCCGAATCCGACAAAAAAAATTCGGTGAGGTTTTGCCAAAACGCGGTCGAACCCAAAACACGGCCGCGGAACCGAACCCAAAACCAAAACACAAAACCCGAAAAATTTCCGGCGCTCATCTCTAATTAGCACACACCAGCTACAGTGCTTGCTCTCTGTAAAAATACATTTAATATGTTGTACCTATGTATCTTGGTTTATAAGAAAAAGGTTTCCAGTGTCAGACAGGAGAATGTACACTAAAGACAGCTACAACACTGTTAAATATTTGGTGATAATAGTGTAACGTATGTCATATTTTCTATGTCTTCGCATCTTATTTGCAATAAGGGCCCACTTAGCCTTATAACGTTAATTGCCAGCCTAAAATGATGTGCTTTAAATTTTTCTTTAAGTTAACTCTATTTGCTCCGACTGGCTAGGGCTAGAGGATTGTTTAAGATTGTCACTACATAGAACATTGGTGAGCTTAATAAAAGCTCCAGACACTGTTTAAAATGTGGTATAAATTAGTTGCTGTGACACACTTCCCCCTATAATTCAATCCACCATTCAATCCATCTAATTCATTAGTCATTATCCATCAATTTTCGTTACCCACCTAGTCCTGGTAATAATGACCTCTGCACCCCTGTTATTCCTTATCCCCCTTCATTATAACCACATCTTTGTTATTTGCCACACCCTTTATGATTCTTCCACCTCTGTTATTCATCACCTCCTTACACCACTTACCATTTCTCTTGTGTTACACAGTAGAATTGTGGTTAGAGGAACTGGTGCCCTGGAGCTGATTTCATGATGATACGACTCCCAGTCACTTGTAGGCAGACAGCATAGTGCTGATTTGACTGCAGCACTTCCAACTGCAGTTTATTAGTTACTGAGTTACTGAAATCTGCAGCATCATGTAATCAGATAATGGCAGAGTCTCCTCTAGCTGCTGCTTCTACTATGTGAGCTAGGCGTAGGATACTCCATTGATGGTTTACTATCAATGGTCAATGATTTTTAACCATCATTGGGAAACTATAGATGGTTAAACCATCAATGGTTTGCATCTGTGCATGACCAAATGTAAGGAAACAGTGGTTGTATATGTACCCAGGAAAGCAGACCTGGAAAATAGCCCTCGGACTCCCACAATCACCACTGGGCGCAAACATTGATGGTTGTTCCATGTGTGCTAGCTTTTTAAAATAGTTTTATTACCTTCATTCCTCTCTGTTTACAATGAAAAGGAAGTGGATGTGTCACTATGACATGCAGTCAGACTCACAGCTCAGCAGGATATTGACAGGTGCTACTATACGACCCGATTGGGAAGCTGGTATCCGGATCACAAGTACTAGCTGCTACAATTTACATGTGAGTATTCAAATATTCTAAATTCTTACAAGATAGTTTCACCCACAACTACCTTAAAATAATTTACATGTAGATCACTGAAGAAAAATAAATGTAATGTGCATATAAACAAGAAAACAAAAGTATTCTATTCTAGAAAAATTTTATAATGCAAAGAGTCGAATTAATAGGAATAATGGACATATGTATAAAGCAGCTATAATCCCCCTTTCATAATTTTTGTCATAAAAATGGTGTTTTACTGCTTCTCCAAAGTGTATTAAAAGGCAGACAGTGGAGATTTCTATAGCGACACCTTCAGCTTCTGTTAATAACACTGCCACCATAAACAGCTATGGTACCAAAGCTTAATGGGCACTTACTAATACATAAAATGATTAGAATTAGAGATGTGTGCCAGACCAGTTTTGCTGGTTTTGGTTCTAATTTGCCATCCGGTTTTATAAAAATGCTCTGATTAGATTTGGTTTTGTATTATTTTCAAAAATTGACAAAAAAAGCCAAAATAATTTATTTGGGCCTTTTTCTTTCCCACAAAACAAGCTACCAATGGGCATAAGGCATTTAATGTAACAGCTCTCCAGTGGCAAGATGTCATCCTCCCCGCATTAGTGTGTACATCATCCTCACACAATATCAATGTATCCCCACTGGAATCTACCATTACAGAAATCTGTACTTTGATGTCCACATACACCTTTCCTATATCCTGGCATGTACTGTATGGCATGGCTTGGCATGCCATAGACTCAGATATTTAGCCATGCTTTGTGATTTTTTTTCTTAATTTTTTTCTTTAAAAATGCTACTTTATACATATTCTGTTATGGCAAAGAAAAATTTTAATTTTCATCAACTCACTACTCATAGAAAATAGCTTAGCCATGCTATGAATGGTGTGCCAAATTGAGCAAAATAGAAAAGGTGTATGTGGACACATCTGTAATTGCTGGTCAAGGTCTTCCTCATGGAATTTGAAGTTCATTTTGGTTGACATCATCTTATCACATTTTGAGGAAGAAGCCACCTATGCCATTCACTGACAAGCTTCCCTGCTGTGCTGAAAACTCTGAGTACACACTGGAGGGTGGGCAGCTTAAGTAATGCAAAGCCAGCTTGTACAAGTGTCTCCAAATTGCCCGTTTTTCCTTGCAGTAGTCAAGGGAACTCTGTGAGGGGATTCAAAGGGTTTTTAAATAAAGAATATGTGAACAAATGCACAGGGATACAGTAGACCGGAACAGTACAAACAATAGAACAATATAATTATTTTTCATGTCATAGCTCAACTCACACTTTAGCAATTCAATTGGCTTTTATATGTATATGAATAATAAACACACCGGGGTAAAGTGCACCAGAACAGTATAAACAATGGAACAATATATATATTTTTCACTTCACAGCTCAACTCACACAGCGGAAATTCAAATGGCTTTTTATATGTACAGTATGTGAATAATAAACACACAGGGGTACAGTGCACCAGAACAGCACAAAAATTAGAACAATAGATTTATTTTTCACTTTGCAGCTCAACTCACACTGCAGCAATTCAAATGGATTTTATACGTATGTGAGTAATAAACGCACAGGGGTACAGTGCGCCAGAACAGTACAAAGAGTAGATTATAGTTTTTATATTTTTTGACTCACAGTTCAGCTCACACTCCATGCTTTTATATACACATGAGCAAACGTACTAGGGTACAGTGCATACAGGTTTTACAAACTTTAAAAAAATCAATTTTTTTCCCTTTTTCACTATTTTTATGTTTTTTTATTTCTACAACTGACAACATGTGAATGCAGTGGGTGGAGTGTGGCCTGTGGTGTCAGTGCAGCACCACTCTGTGACAGTATTAGAATGGGGAATGGACACAGCATAACCACTTAATCAACGTAGCCACCTGTATGGATATGGCACAGCCACTTGTATTGAGTCTGGACACAACACAGGCACTTGTGTGGAGTCTAGACACAGCACAACTACTTGAATCAACAGAGCACAGCGCAGCACACTGCATGCATGAGAACAGAGTGACATGGTGCCGAGTCACTGTCCTTATACAGAATACAAAACCCATGAGAATCTGGAATCGGAGTCTGGCCTAAGCACAACAGAAAAAGTCACTCACCCCCCTACCTCCGGCGAATTTTATTATTTTCATTGATTGGTTATAAGCCCTCATTTGATGATAGCTAATTTAATAGAATAAAAAAGCCACTATGACAATTTTTTATTTTTATTTATATATACATATTTAATAAGTAGGACAGCTTAAGGAGGCATTATGTGCATGCCCTACTCATTTACACTCCATTCAATATGGCATATAGTACAATACTATGGAAATATTTTGGAGTTACTGATACATTTCGGTCTACAGTACCAACACATGCATCAAAGTGCCACCCCTACAAGTTATGCCTCACGTGCCTAATGGGAAATTCACTACTGGTTATTATAAATTATAATATCTTTTTTGTATTATACTAATCAGTCAAAACTATTGAGTATAATGGAGTATGACAGGTGAGACTCAGCCTCATCTGCCTACCCTGACAGCACATCACTGCATACCAGTCCTAGAACTCTGAATGGGTCCATTGATAAACCTACTCCCGCTCAGGTCTCGTGGTAAATCATGTTACGAAATATCTATCTGTGTAGCTTTAAGTGTCTACAGAATACAACAATATTTCAGGCAAATGTGACAAAGCTATATTATTGAAATATAATATGACAAAATTGTTTTATTTACCAGGGGATAATGATAAAGATGGTGTGATTAATACTGAAAATTTACATTTTGTGTATCTTTTTAATTAATCACTTAAAAGCATCCTGATTTTATTCTCCATCTGTATTTGCCTATCCCTGAAGTATAATATATTGTGCATGAGAAGCTCTCAAATGTACTTAATTATGCACAACATTCTATTCAGATTATCTGGGTTTTCCTCATTACTTAGTTTTGATGTATTCCCTGTGGTTGTTCCCAGTCCTCAAACACACATTCAAAAGGTCATGTTATGTCATAAAGATTCATAGGTATGTGAATTCCTCCTTATGAAAATGATAAGTATTGCAGTGGTAAAAAAAGAAGATTCATGGAAATAAGTGGGATTTTTTTTTATGTGTGCAGTGGACTGTCCCTTAAGCATCTTCAGAGGCGACCTATTATCTAGTAAGCCATGTATGCAATTTGCTTACACTTAATACTATTTTGCCAGTAAGCCTATTATGAGATACAAAGCTTATAATTTCTAGAGATGAGCGCCTGAAATTTTTCGGGTTTTGTGTTTTGGTTTTGGGTTCGGTTCCGCGGCCGTGTTTTGGGTTCGACCGCGTTTTGGCAAAACCTCACCGAATTTTTTTTGTCGGATTCGGGTGTGTTTTGGATTCGGGTGTTTTTTTCAAAAAACCCTAAAAAACAGCTTAAATCATAGAATTTGGGGGTAATTTTGATCCCAAAGTATTATTAACCTCAAAAAACATAATTTACACTCATTTTCAGCCTATTCTGAACACATCACACCTCACAATATTATTTTTAGTCCTAAAATTTGCACCGAGGTCGCTGTGTGAGTAAGATAAGCGACCCTAGTGGCCGACACAAACACCGGGCCCATCTAGGAGTGGCACTGCAGTGTCACGCAGGATGTCCCTTCCAAAAAACCCTCCCCAAACAGCACATGACGCAAAGAAAAAAAGAGGCGCAATGAGGTAGCTGTGTGAGTAAGATTAGCGACCCTAGTGGCCGACACAAACACCGGGCCCATCTAGGAGTGGCACTGCAGTGTCACGCAGGATGTCCCTTCCAAAAAACCCTCCCCAAACAGCACATGACGCAAAGAAAAAAAGAGGCGCAATGAGGTAGCTGACTGTGTGAGAAAGATAAGCGACCCTAGTGGCCGACACAAACACCGGGCCCATCTAGGAGTGGCACTGCAGTGTCACGCAGGATGGCCCTTCCAAAAAACCCTCCCCAAACAGCACATGACGCAAAGAAAAAAAGAGGCGCAATGAGGTAGCTGACTGTGTGAGTAAGATTAACGACCCTAGTGGCCGACACAAACACCGGGCACATCTAGGAGTGGCACTGCAGTGTCACGCAGGATGTCCCTTCCAAAAAACCCTCCCCAAACAGCACATGACGCAAAGAAAAAAAGAGGCGCAATGAGGTAGCTGTGTGAGTAAGATTAGCGACCCTAGTGGCCGACACAAACACCGGGCCCATCTAGGAGTGGCACTGCAGTGTCACGCAGGATGTCCCTTCCAAAAAACCCTCCCCAATCAGCACATGATGCAAAGAAAAAGAAAAGAAAAAAGAGGTGCAAGATGGAATTATCCTTGGGCCCTCCCACCCACCCTTATGTTGTATAAACAAAACAGGACATGCACACTTTAACCAACCCATCATTTCAGTGACAGGGTCTGCCACACGACTGTGACTGATATGACGGGTTGGTTTGGACCCCCCCCAAAAAAGAAGCAATTAATCTCTCCTTGCACAAACTGGCTCTACAGAGGCAAGATGTCCACCTCATCTTCACCCTCCGATATATCACCGTGTACATCCCCCTCCTCACAGATTATCAATTCGTCCCCACTGGAATCCACCATCTCAGCTCCCTGTGTACTTTGTGGAGGCAATTGCTGCTGGTCAATGTCTCCGCGGAGGAATTGATTATAATTCATTTTAATGAACATCATCTTCTCCACATTTTCTGGATGTAACCTCGTACGCCGATTGCTGACAAGGTGAGCGGCGGCACTAAACACTCTTTCGGAGTACACACTTGTGGGAGGGCAACTTAGGTAGAATAAAGCCAGTTTGTGCAAGGGCCTCCAAATTGCCTCTTTTTCCTGCCAGTATAAGTACGGACTGTGTGACGTGCCTACTTGGATGCGGTCACTCATATAATCCTCCACCATTCTATCAATGTTGAGAGAATCATATGCAGTGACAGTAGACGACATGTCCGTAATCGTTGTCAGGTCCTTCAGTCCGGACCAGATGTCAGCATCAGCAGTCGCTCCAGACTGCCCTGCATCACCGCCAGCGGGTGGGCTCGGAATTCTGAGCCTTTTCCTCGCACCCCCAGTTGCGGGAGAATGTGAAGGAGGAGATGTTGACAGGTCGCGTTCCGCTTGACTTGACAATTTTGTCACCAGCAGGTCTTTCAACCCCAGCAGACCTGTGTCTGCCGGAAAGAGAGATCCAAGGTAGGCTTTAAATCTAGGATCGAGCACGGTGGCCAAAATGTAGTGCTCTGATTTCAACAGATTGACCACCCGTGAATCCTTGTTAAGCGAATTAAGGGCTGCATCCACAAGTCCCACATGCCTAGCGGAATCGCTCCGTGTTAGCTCCTTCTTCAATGCCTCCAGCTTCTTCTGCAAAAGCCTGATGAGGGGAATGACCTGACTCAGGCTGGCAGTGTCTGAACTGACTTCACGTGTGGCAAGTTCAAAGGGCATCAGAACCTTGCACAACGTTGAAATCATTCTCCACTGCACTTGAGACAGGTGCATTCCACCTACTATATCGTGCTCAATTGTATAGGCTTGAATGGCCTTTTGCTGCTCCTCCAACCTCTGAAGCATATAGAGGGTTGAATTCCACCTCGTTACCACTTCTTGCTTCAGATGATGGCAGGGCAGGTTCAGTAGTTTTTGGTGGTGCTCCAGTTTTCTGTACGTGGTGCCTGTACGCCGAAAGTGTCCCGCAATTCTTCTGGCCACCGACAGCATCTCTTGCACGCCCCTGTCGTTTTTTAAAAAATTCTGCACCACCAAATTCAAGGTATGTGCAAAACATGGGACGTGCTGGAATTGGCCCAGATTTAATGCACACACAATATTGCTGGCGTTGTCCGATGCCACAAATCCACAGGAGAGTCCAATTGGGGTAAGCCATTCCGCGATGATCTTCCTCAGTTGCCGTAAGAGGTTTTCAGCTGTGTGCGTATTCTGGAAAGCGGTGATACAAAGCGTAGCCTGCCTAGGAAAGAGTTGGCGTTTGCGAGATGCTGCTACTGGTGCCGCCGCTGCTGTTCTTGCGGCGGGAGTCCATACATCTACCCAGTGGGCTGTCACAGTCATATAGTCCTGACCCTGCCCTGCTCCACTTGTCCACATGTCCGTGGTTAAGTGGACATTGGGTACAGCTGCATTTTTTAGGACACTGGTGACTCTTTTTCTGAGGTCTGTGTACATTTTCGGTATCGCCTGCCTAGAGAAATGGAACCTAGATGGTATTTGGTACCGGGGACACAGTACCTCCAACAAGTCTCTAGTTGGCTCTGCAGTAATGATGGATACCGGAACCACGTTTCTCACCACCCAGGATGCCAAGGCCTCAGTTATCCGCTTTGCAGTAGGATGACTGCTGTGATATTTCATCTTCCTCGCAAAGGACTGTTGAACAGTCAATTGCTTACTGGAAGTAGTACAAGTGGGCTTACGACTTCCCCTCTGGGATGACCATCGACTCCCAGCGGCAACAACAGCAGCGCCAGCAGCAGTAGGCGTTACACGCAAGGATGCATCGGAGGAATCCCAGGCAGGAGAGGACTCGTCAGACTTGCCAGTGACATGGCCTGCAGGACTATTGGCATTCCTGGGGAAGGAGGAAATTGACACTGAGGGAGTTGGTGGGGTGGTTTGCGTGAGCTTGGTTACAAGAGGAAGGGATTTACTGGTCAGTGGACTGCTTCCGCTGTCACCCAAAGTTTTTGAACTTGTCACTGACTTATTATGAATGCGCTGCAGGTGACGTATAAGGGAGGATGTTCCGAGGTGGTTAACGTCCTTACCCCTACTTATTACAGCTTGACAAAGGGAACACACGGCTTGACACCTGTTGTCCGCATTTCTGGTGAAATACCTCCACACCGAAGAGCTGATTTTTTTGGTATTTTCACCTGGCATGTCAACGGCCATATTCCTCCCACGGACAACAGGTGTCTCCCCGGGTGCCTGACTTAAACAAACCACCTCACCATCAGAATCCTCCTGGTCAATTTCCTCCCCAGCGCCAGCAACACCCATATCCTCCTCATCCTGGTGTACTTCAACACTGACATCTTCAATCTGACTATCAGGAACTGGACTGCGGGTGCTCCTTCCAGCACTTGCAGGGGGCATGCAAATGGTGGAAGGCGCATGCTCTTCACCTCCAGTGTTGGGAAGGTCAGGCATCGCAACCGACACAATTGGACTCTCCTTGTGGATTTGGGATTTCGAAGAACGCACAGTTCTTTGCGGTGCTTTTGCCAGCTTGAGTCTTTTCAGTTTTCTAGCGAGAGGCTGAGTGCTTCCATCCTCATGTGAAGCTGAACCACTAGCCATGAACATAGGCCAGGGCCTCAGCCGTTCCTTGCCACTCCGTGTGGTAAATGGCATATTGGCAAGTTTACGCTTCTCCTCCGACAATTTTATTTTAGGTTTTGGAGTCCTTTTTTTTCTGATATTTGGTGTTTTGGATTTGACATGCTCTGTACTATGACATTGGGCATCGGCCTTGGCAGACGACGTTGCTGGCATTTCATCGTCTCGGCCATGACTAGTGGCAGCAGCTTCAGCACGAGGTGGAAGTGGATCTTGATCTTTCCCTAATTTTGGAACCTCAACTTTTTTGTTCTCCATATTTTATAGGCAGAACTAAAAGGCACCTCAGGTAAACAATGGAGATGGATGGATTGGATACTAGTATTGGATACCTGCCGACTGCCGACACAGAGGTAGCCACAGCCGTGAACTACCGCACTGTACACTGGTTGATAAAGAGATAGTAGTATACTCGTAACAACTAGTATGACACTATGACGACGGTATAAAGAATGAAAAAAAAACCACGGTTAGGTGGTATATATTATAATAATAATACAATTATGGATGGACGGACTGCCTGCCGACTGCCGACACAGAGGTAGCCACAGCCGTGAACTACCGCACTGTACACTGGTTGATAAAGAGATAGTAGTATACTCGTAACAACTAGTATGACACTATGACGACGGTATAAAGAATGAAAAAAAAACCACGGTTAGGTGGTATATATTATAATAATAATACAATTATGGATGGACGGACTGCCTGCCGACTGCCGACACAGAGGTAGCCACAGCCGTGAACTACCGCACTGTACACTGGTTGATAAAGAGATAGTAGTATACTCGTAACAACTAGTATGACACTATGACGACGGTATAAAGAATGAAAAAAAAACCACGGTTAGGTGGTATATATTATAATAATAATACAATTATGGATGGACGGACTGCCTGCCGACTGCCGACACAGAGGTAGCCACAGCCGTGAACTACCGCACTGTACACTGGTTGATAAAGAGATAGTAGTATACTCGTAACAACTAGTATGACACTATGACGACGGTATAAAGAATGAAAAAAAAACCACGGTTAGGTGGTATATATTATAATAATAATACAATTATGGATGGACGGACTGCCTGCCGACTGCCGACACAGAGGTAGCCACAGCCGTGAACTACCGCACTGTACACTGGTTGATAAAGAGATAGTAGTATACTCGTAACAACTAGTATGACACTATGACGACGGTATAAAGAATGAAAAAAAAACCACGGTTAGGTGGTATATATTATAATAATAATACAATTATGGATGGACGGACTGCCTGCCGACTGCCGACACAGAGGTAGCCACAGCCGTGAACTACCGCACTGTACACTGGTTGATAAAGAGATAGTAGTATACTCGTAACAACTAGTATGACACTATGACGACGGTATAAAGAATGAAAAAAAAACCACGGTTAGGTGGTATATATTATAATAATAATACAATTATGGATGGACGGACTGCCTGCCGACTGCCGACACAGAGGTAGCCACAGCCGTGAACTACCGCACTGTACACTGGTTGATAAAGAGATAGTAGTATACTCGTAACAACTAGTATGACACTATGACGACGGTATAAAGAATGAAAAAAAAACCACGGTTAGGTGGTATATATTATAATAATAATACAATTATGGATGGACGGACTGCCTGCCGACTGCCGACACAGAGGTAGCCACAGCCGTGAACTACCGCACTGTACACTGGTTGATAAAGAGATAGTAGTATACTCGTAACAACTAGTATGACACTATGACGACGGTATAAAGAATGAAAAAAAAACCACGGTTAGGTGGTATATATTATAATAATAATACAATTATGGATGGACGGACTGCCTGCCGACTGCCGACACAGAGGTAGCCACAGCCGTGAACTACCGCACTGTACACTGGTTGATAAAGAGATAGTAGTATACTCGTAACAACTAGTATGACACTATGACGACGGTATAAAGAATGAAAAAAAAACCACGGTTAGGTGGTATATATTATAATAATAATACAATTATGGATGGACGGACTGCCTGCCGACTGCCGACACAGAGGTAGCCACAGCCGTGAACTACCGCACTGTACACTGGTTGATAAAGAGATAGTAGTATACTCGTAACAACTAGTATGACACTATGACGACGGTATAAAGAATGAAAAAAAAACCACGGTTAGGTGGTATATATTATAATAATAATACAATTATGGATGGACGGACTGCCTGCCGACTGCCGACACAGAGGTAGCCACAGCCGTGAACTACCGCACTGTACACTGGTTGATAAAGAGATAGTAGTATACTCGTAACAACTAGTATGACACTATGACGACGGTATAAAGAATGAAAAAAAAACCACGGTTAGGTGGTATATATTATAATAATAATACAATTATGGATGGACGGACTGCCTGCCGACTGCCGACACAGAGGTAGCCACAGCCGTGAACTACCGCACTGTACACTGGTTGATAAAGAGATAGTAGTATACTCGTAACAACTAGTATGACACTATGACGACGGTATAAAGAATGAAAAAAAAACCACGGTTAGGTGGTATATATTATAATAATAATACAATTATGGATGGACGGACTGCCTGCCGACTGCCGACACAGAGGTAGCCACAGCCGTGAACTACCGCACTGTACACTGGTTGATAAAGAGATAGTAGTATACTCGTAACAACTAGTATGACACTATGACGACGGTATAAAGAATGAAAAAAAAACCACGGTTAGGTGGTATATATTATAATAATAATACAATTATGGATGGACGGACTGCCTGCCGACTGCCGACACAGAGGTAGCCACAGCCGTGAACTACCGCACTGTACACTGGTTGATAAAGAGATAGTAGTATACTCGTAACAACTAGTATGACACTATGACGACGGTATAAAGAAAGAAAAAAAAATACCACGGTTAGGTGGTATATATTGTAATACAATTATGGATGGACGGACTGCCTGCCGAGTTCCGACTGCCGACACAGAGGTAGCCACAGCCGTGAACTACCGCACTGTACTGTGTCTGCTGCTAATATAGACTGGTTGATAAAGAGATAGTATACAATACATACAACAATATACTACTATACTGGTGGTAAGGCACTGGTCACCACTAGTCACACTGGCAGTGGCACTCCTGCAGCAAAAGTGTGCACTGTTTAATTTTAAATTAATATAATATTATGTACTCCTGGGGGCTCCTGCTATAACAACCTGCAGTGCTCCCCAGTCTCCCCCACAATTATTATAAGCTTTGCCTTTTATACATTGATGTGCAGCACACTGGGCTGAGCTGAGTGCACACAGACTGAGTCACACTGTGTGACTGGCTGCTGCTGTGTATCGTTTTTTTTCAGGCAGAGAACGGATATAGCAGAGAACGGATATATTAAAATAAATAAAAGTTAACTAACAACAACTGCACTGGTCACTGTGGTAAACTCTGTCTGACTCTGCACAATCTCTCTCTCTCTTCTAATCTAATTTCTAATGGAGAGGACGCCAGCCACGTCCTCTCCCTATCAATCTCAATGCACGTGTGAAAATGGCGGCGACGCGCGGCTCCTTATATAGAATCCGAGTCTCGCGAGAATCCGACAGCGTCATGATGACGTTCGGGCGCGCTCGGGTTAACCGAGCAAGGCGGGAGGATCCGAGTCTGCTCGGACCCGTGAAAAAAACATGAAGTTCGTGCGGGTTCGGTTTCAGAGAAACCGAACCCGCTCATCTCTAATAATTTCTCCTGTTTGTTATTATCTCAATCATAGAACTTTTACATATCCTTAATGTTATTATTGCTTTGAAATGTTTTAGAGTTTGTTTAGTTCTTATTATGCCACTCTCTAGTACCTCCACTTCATAGTGTGCCACATTACAGTGCCACAGTATTTGAGCTCACAATGATAAACCTGATCTACTGTAGGATAATAATACACTTTTGAAATAAATTAAATGAAACAGTAATATCTTTATAACATTTGACAGTACATTTCTACTTATAGTATGTTTCCTTTTGTAAGTAGAACTGTATTGTTATGTTTTAACATAGTATGTTAAAGAAATTGTAAGTTTATACAAGCCCAACATTTCAGTATCCTATCATCTTAAAAACATCAAAGTAATTGTATTTTAATGTGCTATAAATTATACATTAGTTCATTCTTAGCTTTGTGAATGAAATGTGTACTACTGTACCTCTAGAAGCAAGTATGATTAGCTTCTTGGCAAACTATAACACTATATGAGGTATAAAGATAGTTGTAAACAGATACAGAGACTACAATATAAGCAAAATTAGTAATGGAATACTGTAACAAAAGCATCTGTATACCTGCTGAGAACAGGGCCAGATTAACAATGGGGCAGATGGAGCTGCAGCTCCAGGCCTCCCATTAAAAAGGCCCACAGGATCTCCTGCTGCTGTAGACAGGAAAACATTTTTTCCTGCTACAGCAGTATGCTACCAGCTGCCCGAGTCCCTGCTGCTTACACACGCCCCCAGCCAGTAGCCGCAACCTCCCTTCTCCCCCCTCCCGCGTCACTGGTGGATGAAATGCCGCGGCCATCAACTGTATGTGGCGGCGCAATGAAAGGGCTCACTAGCCCTGTCCTCTCTTCTGCGCCGCATATGCAAAATGTCAGGACCTACCCCGCCACCACCGCGCCCTGAAAGAAGCAGGAGGCACCGTGAGAGCTCCCTGAAGGCGGCCTGAGACAGGCAGGATGATTGATCGTCCTGCTGAGTTGAGGTGAGGCTGGCGTCATCCCAGCTCCCAGCCTGGCTGCGGCGCTGCTGATATTAATAATAACTGGCACGGACTTTCAATATATGGTTTAATGTATATATATAAATATATATACAAACAAATATAGAAAACCACAGCACTCGCCACCCCAGAAGCGGGGTGCAGTGTCTGCACTCACCACTCATAGGGTGGGGTGCATGCAGCCCATGGCCACCTACCCAAATACATACAAAATAGAGAATTCAGCACTCACCATAGCAAGCTCACTTGTCCTCACAACATCAATACATAAATAAATGATGGGGGTTTAGTTGGTGGATTGGCCAATGCACGGAAGCCTGCATACCGATTTTCAAGGTACCCCACCTTCATGCAGGTCCTACACTATCACAAAGCCTAAAGAATTAAAACCTGGCAACTGTATCACATATAATATAACTGCAAATATGCCCACTAGGTTTAATGTATGCCTGCCACATATCTAGTGGCTTTTAAAGGCATACTAGTCACCTGGTCACAGGCCTTTTCATGCACCCCTGTGTAATCTTAATTGTTCTAAACCTGTGTCAGCTGCTCCTTAGTAGTTTATCGGCTGTGTCAGGTGACTAGTATGCCTTTAAAAGCCACTAGATATGTGGCAGGCATACATTAAACCTAGTGGGCATATTTGCAGTTATATTATATGTGATACAGTTGCCAGGTTTTAATTCTTTAGGCTTTGTGATAGTGTAGGACCTGCATGAAGGTGGGGTACCTTGAAAATCGGTATGCAGGCTTCCGTGCATTGGCCAATCCACCAACTAAACCCCCATCATTTATTTATTTATTGATGTTGTGAGGACAAGTGAGCTTGCTATGGTGAGTGCTGAATTCTCTATTTTGTATGTATTTGGGTAGGTGGCCATGGGCTGCATGCACCCCACCCTATGAGTGGTGAGTGCAGACACTGCACCCCGCTTCTGGGGTGGCGAGTGCTGTGGTTTTCTATATTTGTTTGTATATTTTGGGGTTAATCTTTGGTTAACTCTTATTAACCATGGTCACAGGCCTTTTCATGCACCCCTGTGTAATCTTAATTGTTCTAAACCTGTGTCAGCTGCTCCTTAGTAGTTTATCGGCTGTGTCAGGTGACTAGTATGCCTTTAAAAGCCACTAGATATGTGGCAGGCATACATTAAACCTAGTGGGCATATTTGCAGTTATATTATATGTGATACAGTTGCCAGGTTTTAATTCTTTAGGCTTTGTGATAGTGTAGGACCTGCATGAAGGTGGGGTACCTTGAAAATCAGTATGCAGGCTTCCGTGCATTGGCCAATCCACCAACTAAACCCCCATCATTTATTTATTTATTGATGTTGTGAGGACAAGTGAGCTTGCTATGGTGAGTGCTGAATTCTCTATTTTGTATAAATATATATATATATATATTCAGTATATCCTATCCATATATATCCATATATATCTATATACACACACATACAGACTCTTTTTTAAATATATATATTTATGTATATATATATATATAAATACACCCACTCAGTGGTGCAGAGAGGAGGACAGTGGGACTCTCCAATAGACTCGGGTAAAGAGTACCTCCGCTCCCACGCCCCTCTCTGCGCCACTGAGTATATGGCTCACACAACCCTCTCTGCACCACTGAGTATATATATATATATATATATACACACACACTCAGTGGCGCAGAGAGGGGCGTGGGTGCGAGGTACTCTTTAATCGAGTCTAATGGAGAGTCCCACTGTCCTCCCCCTTCCCCATTGCTGTCAGTCACACGTTAGGTGGGGAGAGAGGACTGGCTACCCCCGCAGCAGCCTCAATTCCAGCGCACACTGGCCTGTGCTGGGGAGGAAGGCAGCCCACTGGTTCTGACAATGGTGTGTGTGTCTGTATAGCCTTGTACCCAAGGGTGCCGGAACTTGCTATTCCTTATGTATGTATATAGGACCAAGCTCCACTCAAACATAGGTCCAAAATAGGACCTAAACGTCAGACTAGGATATACACTTCAAGTTTTTTGTTGAAGTCCATGTGAGTTCACTCTGTTGCTATACGCCATGCTTCCAGCGTCAGATTCTCATGGAAAATGGATTTTATATAAGGCGCCGCAGCTGGGAGTCGTCTGCATTTCATAGTAACGCACGCTGCAGTATGCTGCACAGTCTCTGCTGTATTGGCTGTGTGCTGTGTCCAGACTCACAAGTGTCTCTGTTTAAAGTGACTCTGTATAGAGGACACGCTGCTGCATGCTTCGCTATACTCTGCTGTGTTGTGCTGTGTTCAGACTCACAAGTGGCTATGCTCGTTAAAGTGACTGTGTATAGGGAGCATGCTGCAAGCTACTATATGCTGCGCTGTACTCTTGTGTAAATTGTACTGTTTGGTTTGCTTTACAGTAGGTCCTGGAGGAGAGGGGGCATGGTGACACACACACATACAGTGAGTCTCCATCAGCACTCACAGCTCCACAACACGTACATACACTGACTGATCACCATTAAAGTATCAGTGCAGCACTTTGGGTGATAAGCTGCATTTTTCTCCTGCCCCGCAGCCATACAGCTGGCATTATAGTTTTATTAAATTAGATTTAGTACATTTTACCTTGTTGTGAGAGGTGGGCTCCCTGATGATAACTGTACTTCCTGGCCACTGCTGCTAGCCCCCGCAGTCCCCCACAGTGGATTGAGACGCGTTGGTGGCTGCGGAATCACTTCCGTACATAGGTGGTCATTTCGAGTTGATCGTACGTAGCAACTTTTTGCTGCTTGTGCGATCAACTTGATGCCGTCTATGAAGAAGTGTATTTTAGCATAGCAGGGCTGCGATCGCTTGTGCAGCCCTGCTATGCTAAAAAAGTTTCCTGCAAAACAAGACCAGGGTCAGACTTACTTAGCCTGTGCAACGGATCCAGCGATGAAGATCCCAGGATTGATGTCAGACATCCGCCCTCCAAACGTCTGAACAGGCCTGCGTTTGGGTCTCCACGCCCGGAAAACGGTGAGTAGACTCCCTGGAACACCTCCCCGCTGTCAATATTCTTGCGATTGCGCAAGTGATCACTTTCTTCTTTCTTCTTCTAGCAGCTGCCCGGCAACAGCCATCACCAGGCAAAGATGCACCTGTGCATTGCGCCCACCGTGCATGCGCAGTTCCGACCCATTCACACCGCAGCGAAGAACCGCTGCGTGTGAACGGGTCGGAATGACCTCCATAGCTGTGTAAAAAAATACCTTAAAATGCCCGCCACCGGGGAGTCATGCGCTAGAGGTCAAATGTGACCTCTAGCGTCTGTCTCCTCCTACGCGGCGCCCATTTTTTGTGGGGTTTATTACACTGCACTGTATGGAAACGCTTCCACAGCCCCCAGCACGTCTCACTGCAGGGGCTGTGGCAGCTAGCGGCTGGTGCCGTAGGTGCTCCTGAGTGTCCGTGTGTGCTCGGGCCCGGGAGCACCCAAGGAATCGGCGCCTATGATAGTTTGTACTGTTTGATTGTTCATCCTAGTGTGCTTTGTTCACTTTGTTCATGGACAAATCCATCTTGCACCACTTTTCATTTCTGCCACTGCTGTGTGGCAATGTTTTTTATATTTGCTATAAACTGCCTTGTGTTTGTGCCACTGCTCTGTCGCTTAGTAACCAGCCAGCTCGCTGCAGCCTTTAACCAATATTGGTAAAAACAATATTATGAGCTGTGAGGTTGTCAAAATTGAGTGGAAATGACTGGAAATTAATGTTATTGAGGTTAATAATATTCTAGGAACAAAACATATATATTTTAACTTCTTTTGTCAATTTTTGAAAATTCAAAATCCGTCACGAAGGTTTGGCAAATCCAAAGCCGGACCACGAATCGGAGACAAATCCAAATCCAGCAAAAATGGTCCTGTGCACATCTCTAGTAATAATATTATTCTTATATTACAGTACATTGAGTTTGCTAGCATTGCATGCCTAGGTATGTGCTGATATGGGGCATACCCTTTAACTCCTGTTAAGGGTATTTAGAATTTAATGAAGTATTCCTGTAGTTTAGCTGGTCATTCAAAACTTCGGATCAGTGCTACCATATGGTCCCTACTGGTCTGCACATGTGCACTGATGTTGCTTGTTAACTGGTAGCTGAATTAAAACTTGTTGCATTCCACAGGAGGAGCTAGCTGCAGATATCTGGTATTGTATTCCAGCATTAGACGCACAGTTTAGTCGCACCAGTGCCACGTTGTTCACGTGGTACCCTCAGGTTACCGGCAGAGCGTTACATCTCTGCCTGATAAATTACATGACTTAACTGTTGAACAGTGTAATGGTTTGTTTTTAGTTGTGCTTGGACCTGTGGGACCTTGTGTTAATATTGTTGCTATAAGCAGTGATACCACTACCGGGCAGGCCACGTGGTCCAAATTAGACCATATATAGTTTGGCGTCTGTTTGCACATGGTTCTGTTGGTATAAAGATAAGGCATGTGTGACAATGCTGTAATCTCTGCTTGATCTGCTGCACTTGTTCTGTGTTGTTGCCCAATTTACAAATGTTCTGAGGAATCAAAATGTTGACTGTGATGGCTTGAAATGAATTTTGGTCAATAGACACTTGATAAAGTTCGGTGAGTGCCCTCTTTCCCATCTAATTGAATAAGATGGAAATCACTAAAAACTGCTATGGCGCATTTGTTACACTGTGTATGCACAAAAAAGCTGCTGTGGTTGAGATACATGGAATGTATGGAAAAGTGAGAGTGTTCCTGGATGGTTATTGGGAGGTAGCTATGAATGCGCACAGAGATGGTCATCTCATCAACGTGTTATGGGAGTGTTGCAGGTGTGTCGCTAAAGTGATTGCATACACAGACACTTCCTCATTCACATAGATTTTGATCCTGGACTAGGGAGAATGACGGCCACCCTTTCTGAAGACGGGAATGTGTTCACATTTGTTATATCAGATTTTCATTTTTGGAGTTTTTCTATTTTCTGTGTATGTTCTTGTTTCAATAATTGATTTGTCGGCGATATAATTGAGCATTTAAGTGCTGAGATTATTTAATTTTTCAAACACACACCTACTGTACACACACACACATATAAATATATATATAGCAATGGTTATACCCCAATATCAGTAGCCACAAACTCAGTATTGGTCACACCCCATGCTGCGGCATGCAATAGGCCCTTCAGAAATTTCAGCTCCAGGCCCATGAGGACCTTAATCTGGCACTGGCTGAGAACCTTGTGATGCAGTAGAAACAAAGAATTTGATAGCAGATAAGAACCACTTGGCCCATCTAGTCTGCCTTTAGCACATGTACACACACATACACACTAGAGATGAGCGCCTGAAAATTTTCGGGTTTTGTGTTTTGGTTTTGGGTTCGGTTCCGCGGCCGTGTTTTGGGTTCGAACGCGTTTTGGCAAAACCTCACCGAATTTTTTTTGTCGGATTCGGGTGTGTTTTGGATTCGGGTGTTTTTTTCAAAAAACACTAAAAAACAGCTTAAATCATAGAATTTGGGGGTCATTTTGATCCCAAAGTATTATTAACCTCAAAAACCATAATTTACACTCATTTTCAGTCTATTCTGAATACCTCACACCTCACAATATTATTTTTAGTCCTAAAATTTGCACCGAGGTCGCTGTGTGAGTAAGATAAGCGACCCTAGTGGCCGACACAAACACCGGGCCCATCTAGGAGTGGCACTGCAGTGTCACGCAGGATGTCCCTTCCAAAAAACCCTCCCCAAACAGCACATGACGCAAAGAAAAAAAGAGGCGCAATGAGGTAGCTGTGTGAGTAAGATTAGCGACCCTAGTGGCCGACACAAACACCGGGCCCATCTAGGAGTGGCACTGCAGTGTCACGCAGGATGTCCCTTCCAAAAAACCCTCCCCAAACAGCACATGACGCAAAGAAAAAAAGAGGCGCAATGAGGTAGCTGACTGTGTGAGTAAGATTAGCGACCCTAGTGGCCGACACAAACACCGGGCCCATCTAGGAGTGGCACTGCAGTGTCACGCAGGATGTCCCTTCCAAAAAACCCTCCCCAATCAGCACATGATGCAAAGAAAAAGAAAAGAAAAAAGAGGTGCAAGATGGAATTGTCCTTGGGCCCTCCCACCCACCCTTATGTTGTATAAACAAAACAGGACATGCACACTTTAACCAACCCATCATTTCAGTGACAGGGTCTGCCACACGACTGTGACTGATATGACGGGTTGGTTTGGACCCCCCCCAAAAAAGAAGCAATTAATCTCTCCTTGCACAAACTGGCTCTACAGAGGCAAGATGTCCACCTCATCTTCACCCTCCGATATATCACCGTGTACATCCCCCTCCTCACAGATTATCAATTCGTCCCCACTGGAATCCACCATCTCAGCTCCCTGTGTACTTTGTGGAGGCAATTGCTGCTGGTCAATGTCTCCGCGGAGGAATTGATTATAATTCATTTTAATGAACATCATCTTCTCCACATTTTCTGGATGTAGCCTCGTACGCCGATTGCTGACAAGGTGAGCGGCGGCACAAAACACTCTTTCGGAGTACACACTTGTGGGAGGGCAACTTAGGTAGAATAAAGCCAGTTTGTGCAAGGGCCTCCAAATTGCCTCTTTTTCCTGCCAGTATAAGTACGGACTGTGTGACGTGCCTACTTGGATGCGGTCACTCATATAATCCTCCACCATTCTATCAATGTTGAGAGAATCATATGCAGTGACAGTAGACGACATGTCCGTAATCGTTGTCAGGTCCTTCAGTCCGGACCAGATGTCAGCATCAGCAGTCGCTCCAGACTGCCCTGCATCACCGCCAGCGGGTGGGCTCGGAATTCTGAGCCTTTTCCTCGCACCCCCAGTTGCGGGAGAATGTGAAGGAGGAGATGTTGACAGGTCGCGTTCCGCTTGACTTGACAATTTTGTCACCAGCAGGTCTTTCAACCCCAGCAGACCTGTGTCTGCCGGAAAGAGAGATCCAAGGTAGGCTTTAAATCTAGGATCGAGCACGGTGGCCAAAATGTAGTGCTCTGATTTCAACAGATTGACCACCCGTGAATCCTTGTTAAGCGAATTAAGGGCTGCATCCACAAGTCCCACATGCCTAGCGGAATCGCTCCCTTTTAGCTCCTTCTTCAATGCCTCCAGCTTCTTCTGCAAAAGCCTGATGAGGGGAATGACCTGACTCAGGCTGGCAGTGTCTGAACTGACTTCACGTGTGGCAAGTTCAAAGGGCATCAGAACCTTGCACAACGTTGAAATCATTCTCCACTGCACTTGAGACAGGTGCATTCCACCTACTATATCGTGCTCAATTGTATAGGCTTGAATGGCCTTTTGCTGCTCCTCCAACCTCTGAAGCATATAGAGGGTTGAATTCCACCTCGTTACCACTTCTTGCTTCAGATGATGGCAGGGCAGGTTCAGTAGTTTTTGGTGGTGCTCCAGTCTTCTGTACGTGGTGCCTGTACGCCGAAAGTGTCCCGCAATTTTTCTGGCCACCGACAGCATCTCTTGCACGCCCCTGTCGTTTTTTTAAAAATTCTGCACCACCAAATTCAAGGTATGTGCAAAACATGGGACGTGCTGGAATTTGCCCATATTTAATGCACACACAATATTGCTGGCGTTGTCCGATGCCACAAATCCACAGGAGAGTCCAATTGGGGTAAGCCATTCCGCGATGATCTTCCTCAGTTGCCGTAAGAGGTTTTCAGCTGTGTGCGTATTCTGGAAAGCGGTGATACAAAGCGTAGCCTGCCTAGGAAAGAGTTGGCGTTTGCGAGATGCTGCTACTGGTGCCGCCGCTGCTGTTCTTGCGGCGGGAGTCCATACATCTACCCAGTGGGCTGTCACAGTCATATAGTCCTGACCCTGCCCTGCTCCACTTGTCCACATGTCCGTGGTTAAGTGGACATTGGGTACAACTGCATTTTTTAGGACACTGGTGAGTCTTTTTCTGACGTCCGTGTACATTCTCGGTATCGCCTGCCTAGAGAAGTGGAACCTAGATGGTATTTGGTAACGGGGGCACACTGCCTCAATAAATTGTCTAGTTCCCTGTGAACTAACGGCGGATACCGGACGCACGTCTAACACCAACATAGTTGTCAAGGACTCAGTTATCCGCTTTGCAGTAGGATGACTGCTGTGATATTTCCTCTTCCTCGCAAAGGACTGTTGAACAGTCAATTGCTTACTGGAAGTAGTACAAGTGGGCTTACGACTTCCCCTCTGGGATGACCATCGACTCCCAGCGGCAACAACAGCAGCGCCAGCAGCAGTAGGCGTTACACGCAAGGATGCATCGGAGGAATCCCAGGCAGGAGAGGACTCGTCAGAATTGCCAGTGACATGGCCTGCAGGACTATTGGCATTCCTGGGGAAGGAGGAAATTGACACTGAGGGAGTTGGTGGGGTGGTTTGCGTGAGCTTGGTTACAAGAGGAAGGGATTTACTGGTCAGTGGACTGCTTCCGCTGTCACCCAAAGTTTTTGAACTTGTCACTGACTTATTATGAATGCGCTGCAGGTGACGTATAAGGGAGGATGTTCCGAGGTGGTTAACGTCCTTACCCCTACTTATTACAGCTTGACAAAGGGAACACACGGCTTGACACCTGTTGTCCGCATTTCTGGTGAAATACCTCCACACCGAAGAGCTGATTTTTTTGGTATTTTCACCTGGCATGTCAACGGCCATATTCCTCCCACGGACAACAGGTGTCTCCCCGGGTGCCTGACTTAAACAAACCACCTCACCATCAGAATCCTCCTGGTCAATTTCCTCCCCAGCGCCAGCAACACCCATATCCTCCTCATCCTGGTGTACTTCAACACTGACATCTTCAATCTGACTATCAGGAACTGGACTGCGGGTGCTCCTTCCAGCACTTGCAGGGGGCGTGCAAATGGTGGAAGGCGCATGCTCTTCACGTCCAGTGTTGGGAAGGTCAGGCATCGCAACCGACACAATTGGACTCTCCTTGTGGATTTGGGATTTCGAAGAATGCACAGTTCTTTGCTGTGCTGCTTTTGCCAGCTTGAGTCTTTTCATTTTTCTAGCGAGAGGCTGAGTGCTTCCATCCTCATGTGAAGCTGAACCACTAGCCATGAACATAGGCCAGGGCCTCAGCCGTTCCTTGCCACTCCGTGTGGTAAATGGCATATTGGCAAGTTTACGCTTCTCCTCCGACAATTTTATTTTAGGTTTTGGAGTCCTTTTTTTACTGATATTTGGTGTTTTGGATTTGACATGCTCTGTACTATGACATTGGGCATCGGCCTTGGCAGACGACATTGCTGGCATTTCATCGTCTCGGCCATGACTAGTGGCAGCAGCTTCAGCACGAGGTGGAAGTGGATCTTGATCTTTCCCTAATTTTGGAACCTCAACATTTTTGTTCTCCATATTTTAATAGGCACAACTAAAAGGCACCTCAGGTAAACAATGGAGATGGATGGATTGGATACTAGTATACAATTATGGACGGGCTGCCGAGTGCCGACACAGAGGTAGCCACAGCCGTGAACTACCGCACTGTACTGTGTCTGCTGCTAATATATAGACTGGTTGATAAAGAGATAGTATACTCGTAACTAGTATGTATGTATAAAGAAAGAAAAAAAAACCACGGTTAGGTGGTATATACAATTATGGACGGGCTGCCGAGTGCCGACACAGAGGTAGCCACAGCCGTGAACTACCGCACTGTACTGTGTCTGCTGCTAATATATAGACTGGTTGATAAAGAGATAGTATACTCGTAACTAGTATGTATGTATAAAGAAAGAAAAAAAAACCACGGTTAGGTGGTATATACAATTATGGACGGGCTGCCGAGTGCCGACACAGAGGTAGCCACAGCTGTGAACTACCGCACTGTACTGTGTCTTCTGCTAATATAGACTGGTTGATAAAGAGATAGTATACTCGTAACTAGTATGTATGTATAAAGAAAGAAAAAAAAACCACGGTTAGGTGGTATATACAATTATGGACGGGCTGCCGAGTGCCGACACAGAGGTAGCCACAGCCGTGAACTACCGCACTGTACTGTGTCTGCTGCTAATATATAGACTGGTTGATAAAGAGATAGTATACTCGTAACTAGTATGTATGTATAAAGAAAGAAAAAAAAACCACGGTTAGGTGGTATATACAATTATGGACGGGCTGCCGAGTGCCGACACAGAGGTAGCCACAGCCGTGAACTACCGCACTGTACTGTGTCTGCTGATAATAGACTGGTTGATAAAGAGATAGTATACTCGTAACTAGTATGTATGTATAAAGAAAGAAAAAAAAACCACGGTTAGGTGGTATATACAATTATGGACGGGCTGCCGAGTGCCGACACAGAGGTAGCCACAGCCGTGAACTACCGCACTGTACTGTGTCTGCTGCTAATATATAGACTGGTTGATAAAGAGATAGTATACTCGTAACTAGTATGTTTGTATAAAGAAAGAAAAAAAAACCACGGTTAGGTGGTATATACAATTATGGACGGGCTGCCGAGTGCCGACACAGAGGTAGCCACAGCCGTGAACTACCGCACTGTACTGTGTCTGCTGCTAATATATAGACTGGTTGATAAAGAGATAGTATACTCGTAACTAGTATGTATGTATAAAGAAAGAAAAAAAAACCACGGTTAGGTGGTATATACAATTATGGACGGGCTGCCGAGTGCCGACACAGAGGTAGCCACAGCCGTGAACTACCGCACTGTACTGTGTCTGCTGCTAATATAGACTGGTTGATAAAGAGATAGTATACTCGTAACTAGTATGTATGTATAAAGAAAGAAAAAAAAACCACGGTTAGGTGGTATATACAATTATGGACGGGCTGCCGAGTGCCGACACAGAGGTAGCCACAGCCGTGAACTACCGCACTGTACTGTGTCTGCTGCTAATATATAGACTGGTTGATAAAGAGATAGTATACTCGTAACTAGTATGTATGTATAAAGAAAGAAAAAAAAACCACGGTTAGGTGGTATATACAATTATGGACGGGCTGCCGAGTGCCGACACAGAGGTAGCCACAGCCGTGAACTACCGCACTGTACTGTGTCTGCTGCTAATATATAAACTGGTTGATAAAGAGATAGTATACTCGTAACTAGTATGTATGTATAAAGAAAGAAAAAAAAACCACGGTTAGGTGGTATATACAATTATGGACGGGCTGCCGAGTGCCGACACAGAGGTAGCCACAGCCGTGAACTACCGCACTGTACTGTGTCTGCTGCTAATATATAGACTGGTTGATAAAGAGATAGTATACTCGTAACTAGTATGTATGTATAAAGAAAGAAAAAAAAACCACGGTTAGGTGGTATATACAATTATGGACGGGCTGCCGAGTGCCGACACAGAGGTAGCCACAGCCGTGAACTACCGCACTGTACTGTGTCTGCTGCTAATATAGACTGGTTGATAAAGAGATAGTATACTCGTAACTAGTATGTATGTATAAAGAAAGAAAAAAAAACCACGGTTAGGTGGTATATACAATTATGGACGGGCTGCCGAGTGCCGACACAGAGGTAGCCACAGCCGTGAACTACCGCACTGTACTGTGTCTGCTGCTAATATAGACTGGTTGATAAAGAGATAGTATACTACTAATATTATATATACTGGTGGTCAGGTCACTGGTCACTAGTCACACTGGCAGTGGCACTCCTGCAGCAAAAGTGTGCACTGTTTAATTTTAATATAATATTATGTACTCCTGGCTCCTGCTATAACCTATAACTGGCACTGCAGTAGTGCTCCCCAGTCTCCCCCACAATTATAAGCTGTGTGAGCTGAGCAGTCAGACAGATATATAATATATATAGATGATGCAGCACACTGGCCTGAGCCTGAGCAGTGCACACAGATATGGTATGTGACTGACTGAGTCACTGTGTGTATCGCTTTTTTCAGGCAGAGAACGGATATATTAAATAAACTGCACTGTGTGTCTGGTGGTCACTCACTATATAATATATTATGTACTCCTGGCTCCTGCTATAACCTATAACTGGCACTGCAGTAGTGCTCCCCAGTCTCCCCCACAATTATAAGCTGTGTGAGCTGAGCAGTCAGACAGATATATATAATATTATATATAGATAATAGATGATGCAGCACACTGGCCTGAGCCTGAGCAGTGCACACAGATATGGTATGTGACTGAGTCACTGTGTGCTGTGTATCGCTTTTTTCAGGCAGAGAACGGATTATAAATAAAACTGGTGGTCACTATCAGCAAAACTCTGCACTGTACTGAGTACTCCTAATGCTCCCCAAAATTAGTAAATCAAGTGTCTCTCTAATCTATTCTAAACGGAGAGGACGCCAGCCACGTCCTCTCCCTATCAATCTCAATGCACGTGTGAAAATGGCGGCGACGCGCGGCTCCTTATATAGAATCCGAGTCTCGCGATAGAATCCGAGCCTCGCGAGAATCCGACAGCGTCATGATGACGTTCGGGCGCGCTCGGGTTAACCGAGCAAGGCGGGAAGATCCGAGTCGCTCGGACCCGTGAAAAAAAACATGAAGTTCTGGCGGGTTCGGATTCAGAGAAACCGAACCCGCTCATCTCTAATACACACTAGGGTTAATTTTTGTTGGGAGCCAATTAACCTACCAAAAAGTCTCACAAGAAGATACACAGTTAAAAAAGATTATGCTGACAACTCGCGCTGGGAAAAAACCTGTATTAATTATACAGCTGGAAGTATGTCACACTATAGTACCTCAACTTTATTTTGTGCCAATTACAGAACCACAGTGCTTATTAGGCCATCCTATAGTATCTCCACTTCATAATGTGCCACATTACTGTGCCACAGTTCTTATTATGATACCTTATAGTACCTCCACTTTATATTGTACCACATTACAGTACCCCAGTGCATATTATGTAACATTATAATACCCTACCATTTATGTTATACCACATTACAATAAGCATGTCCAGGGGCATAACTAGCTATACAGATGGAGCCATGCTAATTGTGGCTCCATCTGTGCCTGGGCATGCCCGCCCAGGCGCACCTATTGCCGAAAAGCATCTCCATCCAGGGCTCACACGCAGCCGTGATTGAGACACGCCCAATTCACTAGAATGGGAGAGCGTCTCTGCACTCCTGGCGAGGCTAGGCGGACGGATCAACTAGTCATGCTGGGAGTGCACATATACGATGGAGCCGCACTAGATGAGTGCGGCTCCATCTGTATTGTAGTCCCCATGGCAAAAGTGTGCAAGGGCCCCTATGTATCACCTAATGGTGAAAAATGTATATAACACATGTAACTTTGACAGGGAAGGTGGGCCTCTCTCAGCTCTAGGCCCCATAGCAGCTGCAAGCCCTGCACCTATTGTAGCTATGCCCTTGATGACTACTGTCTTTCATAGACATATGATTTATTGTAATACCTTGCAGAATTTTTTTCTTTTCATACTGCACAGTATCTATCCAGGTATCCCTCTGTCATATAAAGTAGTTTTAAAAGGTAAATATTGTAATTACATTTGGAAAATAGTGCTCAATAACTGAACTGTCCAAAATGGTATGCATTGTTAAGGCCACATATATAATTAAACAGTATTGTTCCTTTTTTTTAAAAAAATAACCAATATGTCAAAAGTTGGTAGATACATGATATAGAGTAAACATGCAGTACAAAGAACAGGCAACAAGGGAAATACGTAGTAATACAAGCAGAACAAAACCAAAAGCACCTCAAAGTGATCGAGCTGGAAATATAGATGGGTTTATGTGTGTTTTTCCACCACTATAGAACTCACTATCCTACTTTCTTTCATACCCTTATTTTCTTCTGCATAATCTCCTATAAGTACTTTCACTGCCATCAGGCTAGGAGACATGTCAAACTGCATGGGCATTAAGTATTGAGGAACCTGGAATACTGTTTTCTATATGTGGTTATATCCTAAAGATCTGCATCTTTTAATGATGCTCCACAAATAAGGTATGTGGTCTTTGATACTGAAAACATAAAAGAGTTTAAAAGTTCTAGTTCCCTGGTTGCAATAACATTGGATACAGGGGTGAATAAAAACTATTATTATCATTTTCAACATTAGCATCATGGGAAGATGACCCTTTTGTGAATATGGTGGACTTTGAGGAAAGTGAATTTAGTCTACATACAGTACAAAGGCATTATTTTCAAAAAAAATTGTGGTAAGAGAAACAGAGAACCTACAGTGCTCTTCAGTGCTGCTTACAAATTACAATGGTTAAATATAAAATAATTATTCTAATTAAACAAGAAATTCACATTAATGCATTGGGAAAAAGAAAACTGTGCTGCAATGACCTGCTTATATTAAAATTATTTCAATTATCTAATCATAATATGAACATATATAGTTATATCAAATAATGGGCCTCATTCACTAAGTACTAAAATGTCTGGTAGGAATTTAAGACATTGGGGGTCATTCCGACCCATTTGCACGCAGCGGTTTATCACTGCAGTGTGAATGGGTGCGGAATGCGCATGCACGGCAGCCGCTGTGCGCGTGCACGACATTGCCCGGTGACAGAGGACGCCGGGTTACATTGCGTCTAAAGAAGAAAGCGGTCGCAGGATGGACAGCAAAGAAGATTGACAGGACGGAGACGTGCCAGGGCGGAACCGGACCGTTTTGAGCCATTTTCGGGGAGTGGTGAGTATAACGCAGGCATGTCCAGCAGAATGGAGGGCGGAGGAGTGACGTCAAAGCCGGCCCCAGCATCGCTGGATCCATCGGACAAGGTAAGTATGTCCAGGGCTAGTCTACTTGTGCTTGAATTTTTTTTGCTTAGCAGGGCTGCACAAGCGATCACAGCCCTGCTAAGCTAAAATACACTCCCCCATAGGCGTGGGCTAGTTGATCGCAGCAGCAGCAAAAAGTTGCTGGCTGCGATCAACTCGGAATGACCACCATTGGGTGTAATTCAGAGTTGATCGCAGCATCAAATTTGTTAGCAGTTGGTCAAAACCATGTGCACTGCAGGGGGGAGGAGCAGGTATAACATGTGCAGAGAGAGTTAGATTTGGGTGGGGTGTGTTCAAACTGAAATCTAAATTGCAGTGTAAAAATAAAGCAACCAGTATTTACCCTGCACAGAAACAAAATAACCCACCCAAATCTAAATGTCTCTGCAAATGTTATATCTGACACACCGGCACATGGGGGGTCATTCTGACCCGATCATACGCTGTGCTTCTTTGCAGCCGTGCGATCGTGTCAGAACTGCGCATGCGTGGCAGCCGCATTGTGCAGGTGCGGCGTTGCCAGGCGACGTTGCTAGCGAAGGAAGCAGCTAGCGAAGAAAGCGGTCGCAGCGGAGACCGCAAGAAGATTCACAGGAGGAAGGCGGATCCGGCCGGCAACTAACCATTTTCGGACAGGGGTGAGTCCAATGCAGGCATGTCCAGGCGTTTGGAGGGTGGATGTCTAACGTAAATTTCGGCACCTGCATTGCTGGATCGATCACACAGGGTAAGTAACTCTTACCCTGGTCTTCTTTTACAGGAAACATTTTTTGCATAGCAGGGCTGCACAAGCATTCGCAGCCCTGCAAAGCAGAAATACACTCCCCCATAGGCGGAGTCTAGTTGATCACTTGGGCAGCAACAAGTTGCTAAGTGCGATCGACTTGGAATAACCCCCATGGTTTTGCTCAACTGATAACAAATTTGCTGATGTGATCGACTCTGAATGACACCCAATGTCTTAAATTCCTACCAGACATTTTAGCACTTAGTGAAATGTGTATTATATTGTGTTACTCCAAAATTTATAGGAATTTATAGAAGTACTAACAATTTTAATTCTATTATTCTTAACATTAGACATATACAATGGCTATATTTTAATGAAATGTAATAATCTCTAAAAATACATTACAGCCTATATGGCAAAATACAATGTATTCCCAAAGTTCTAAGAAGTTGAATTATACCAATTAGCCCAGATGTTTGCTTGATACATGCCTTAATGTTAGTGTGCATCACTCTTTCATTCCATCTATACAAGTATACTGTTGTTGCATGCACTAAAGCGTCGGGAATAAATATATATATATATATATATATATATATATTTATATAGGTCAGTGGTGGAGTACAGTCTTTGCAAAATATAAATTCTGTACACTATTCAAATAAAAACATATCTTGCTTAGAAATTCTTCATATTTTTAGGAATTACAACACATCGGTTGAGATAAAGTATTTATTCCTGGAACTTCCTCAACTCTGAACTTTGAACTCTGGCTTTAAATTTAGGTTAATAGCATAGCAGTTATAACATACTATACATACTGTACTATGATGTTTCAGCTTAAAATAAATTTAGATATTTTTTAGATTAGTTTGTTAATAAGTTTGAATTTAATTGACTTATCCTTTAAACTATCTATAATTTGAGCATCTCTACCCACAACAAAGTTCCAGGTCATAATTACACTACTCCTACAATATACATCTGAAGGTAAAGGTGAGACTACTAAAGAAATGTCTGCTTATTGTAGTTAATTTATGTTGAAGTAACACAATAGTTTACATATTTTTAATAAGATTGCATAGTAAGAATGCATTGAGCCCCATATGCCAAGGCATACATTATTCTATGTACATCTCCAAACTAAGAACTGAATGTAAAACATTTGATACTCTCAAGTTTCAGTGTTGCAGTTTGGTATTAGTGCAAGATATTATCATGACTTTCACATTTACCAACAAATAATGAATATTTATTTTAATTAAAAAAATGATTTTATTTAACTACCTAGTAATACCTATATAAAACATACAATCTTACTATTTAAGAAAATAAAAATACTCTAGTTATTATTCTTGCTTAACAATTAAAAAAACTATTCAATAAATTAAACCTTTTACAATTTACAGTTATATGTCATGCAGAATTTAACACACAATCCAAACCATAAAAGTAACCAGGCAAGCAAGATAAAATGACAAAATACAGAAAGAAGACTTTAATAGCATTTAGAAAAATGTCAAGTATAATGTAACTGCCATTGTCAATGTTTGTTTGTACATCTATTGTACGCTGATATATTGCCGAAACACAAGTGATACAAATGGGTTTTGAGCTAATTTGGCTTATTTAGTGGCATATCCTCTAACAGTCAGTTCTAATTGATGTAACTGCTCTTTTCAATTGGCTCATTAATCTTTTTTTGGGTGACTCTGCCATTCTATGCTCTGTACATTGCTGACAATACTGATAATGAACAAACAACTGGATCTCTCCATAGTGGCTGCAGAAGACATGAGTGCCTCAAAGTCTAACCAAAAGTTACAATGTAGTACCCGTTGAACAAAATAAATGAAAAGCACCTTATTGTAGGTATTTGATTTAAATAATGACAAATGACAACTAGCGCTGATGCTATGTTATTATCAAGCAAGCACTGCTTGTTATTGTCAATTTTTTTAAATGAAAAAACATAAAGTTGTTTTTAATTTTTTTATACCGCTAGTATTGTATAGTACTGCCAGTTAATGAATGATTTACAATGACTAAACAACTTATAGGTATTTATGGTTTGGTAATTTCTATATTTTAATTTTCCTATATCACATGGAGAAAGTGATGTATTTGGGACTAATTACCACTGATCAACACAAAATTAACTACTGTGCCATTTTTAATAAATAAAAACATCTTAAAATTCAAAGCAAACTTGAACAAAGGTTATAGAAAATCATCAACCAAAGGAACAATATAAGACAATTTCAAATATTGCCCCCCAAAACACAATTAAATACATCATAAAGAAATAAGAAAAGTACGTGTATGACACAACCATAGACTTTCTTATAACAGGCAATCTGCTAGAACTGAGCATCCCAGGATAAAGGGTACCTTTTGGGTAGGTCATTAAAAGGCCTCTGACCAGGGACGCTTTAAGAGAGGAGGAGGCTCAGGTACAGCCTCCTCCATTCGGGCCCCCTCCTATCTGCTGTCAGCGCTGAGAGTTACTCTACTGCGCATGGGTAGATCTCTGGGAAAATGGCGCAGTGGCCATTCCAATGATTTTTGTACTGTGCATGCGCAGAACTCTGTTAAAATGGCCGCTGCACCATTTTCACTGAGTTTTCACACTGCCGCGGATGTCGGCGTGGGACTCCGGAAGGGTGAGTATTAAGAAAATGGCTGCAGCATGTGCGGTGGGGGCCCCCTCTGGACCCACTGCACCCATTATAGATACGCCAGTGCCCCTGGCAACTTTAAGGTGTATCTGTATAGGGTTTGATTCTGAGTTGCTCACTATGTTGATGTCAAACGCAGCTGAGCGATTTTGTTTTCCTGTGCACGTGTTCTCAGTATATCTGCATTTAATGTTCATGAGTCACAATAGCTATTGTAGACGTATGCATGCAAAAATGTACTGAAAAATATTGGGCATTTCTGGACGTGGACAGAATGGGGACAGGGGGGTGGCTATTTAATGTATAAATATGGTCCATCTTATGGGCTTGTTAAGGGTGTTGCAGGCATATACTGTAGCTGAAGCGGTTGTGTGCACAGATGCTTAATCGCTCATATTGGAGTCATACTTTCAAATGGCGGACACCAGGGCTGGATAAATGGAGGGAGCGGTGCTAATCACAGAAGAGCTGCTGGGTTTCTAGAAGTATGTCCGCTAGGAGCCGGGGCTCTGCCATGCTGAGCAGATGTGTGTGTGTGTGTGTAGCATTATATATATATATATATATATATATATATATATATATATAATGTAATGGCCTGTCTATAATAATGCTGCACTATATACACAAGTACTGGCACATGTAAGCACACCAGTCCCTGCAAAGCTCCTGGTCAGCCCTGGGGGAAGAGGACATCATAAGCCGTCAGCACCTGGCCTCGAGGGGTCTGGACATGACCTGTGCGGGTGGTAGCACAGGACCTCGGGCCTCCGCCAGTGCACAGTATATATAAAGTAGCTTAACCGGTTTTCTGCCTTGTCATCACCCACATCATCTGCAGCCCCAGCACTGACCCCTCCTCCTCCTGGTCCCTGCACTGCTAACCCCACAAAAGACTCACCCCTTCCAGGCATACTGATTCACCTTCTCCTTCCACCGGTAAGTGACCACACGTGTCCCTATTGCCTCTACTATGAGCGCTGCAGGACCATCTGGTGGTTCCTGCATCAGGTTTCTGGTTACTGCTGCTACTTGTTGCCGAGTCCCATGATGACAAATAACCTGGGAGTTGCAGAATACTATATATATGGGAGGTGGTGCAGAGTACGTGGAAGCAGTATATGGAAGAGAGGGGTGCCCTGAATATAGGGGGCACTATATGTAGTGGTATGGGTCTGCAGTGTGTATAGAGGTGCTGTATAAGGTGGTGGGTGCAGAATATGGAAAGCAATGGGGGTTGAGTATACATACGGGCAGTATATCATGGGGGAGGCAGTGTATATAATGTGTGTGTGTCCTGAAGGTAGCTTCATCAGTCGCCCTGTAGTGGCCGCTGGCGGCACCACAGAGGTGAGGAGCAGCGTTAGCCTTTTATATAGGTCATTGAAAATGGCAACTACCACACTCAGATCAGTATTTTCAATTAATTAATAGCATGCTGTAACAAATCCTTGCAGTATCACTTTCAGCTGTGGCAGCCTCTAGTGACTTCTGGCGCACATAACAGAGGTCAGGATCAGACTTAGCTTTTTATGCTATAGGATACATTAGAGATGTGCACTGACCACCATGGGGATTCCTGGGAAAGTGGAGATGCCCCAAATAAAGGGGTCCCTCCTCTCCAGTGTAACCCAGGCCTGGTCTGAAGCAGGGGCTATCCGATCCTCTACACTGCTGCCTGGTTGTGTTGGAAGAGATAGGGGGCTGGGCAGCATGCATGTAGTAGCTGATACAGGGTGACCCTGGTGCAGCACTGAAGGTCTGTCTCTCTTCCCTGTTGCTCCATGGAGCAGACAGATTACCTGTGAGCTGTCTCCACAGCATCAGTCATGCTGTAGCTGGTCAAGCTCATCACCTCGGTCTCCCTCCCCCGACTATAATCGGATCCGCAATCCAAACCAAAACATGCCAGATCTGATACCAGGAAGATGACATTTTGCCTCATTTTTGAATGAACAGAAGCGAAATCTAACATATAGTCAATGTCATTAAGAACTATATTCAGATTAAAGAAGAACAAGGAGTCCTGGAAGTGATGAATTTCCCCCAAAGAGTCCTGATCTCAACATCATTGAATCTGTCTGGGATTACTTGAAAAGACAGAAGGATTTGAGCAAACCTACATCCACAGGAGATCTGTGGTTAGTTCTCCAAGATGTTTAGAAAAACCTCCCTGCCGAGTTTCTTCAAAAACTGTACAAACGTACCTAGAAGAATTGATGCTGTTTTGAAGGCAAAGGGTTGATTTGATTTAGATTTCTTAACGGTTCATTCACTTTTCATTTTGTTAATTGATAAAAATGCACTATTAACACTTCTATTTGTGAAAGCATTCTTAATTTATAGCATTTGTTCTACACCTGACTGATACTTTTGCACAGTGCTGTATGTACCTGACCACCTTCTTTACTACATGTTACATATATATATATATATATATATATATTCATAATGGTCAGTATCGCTCTTTAAAGTCTCTGTTGCTTTAAGTTTTTTAAAAAGATGTTCAGTGCTGTTGACTCCTGTTCCAAATCACGGAGTCAAATCTCTATGGAATTGTAACAACAATGGAGAGCACACTCGTGAGAAAGGTATAAAAACTTTACTTATAAAATCAATGCTTAATACATCTCAGTTTAAAACATCAAGTATGTGTCATGGGATCGATTCACCACAAGTACAAATGCGTTTCATGTTTCGACTTAGACAAACCTCCTGGCAAAGTTGAAAGATGAAACGTGACGGGAGTGGCTTACTGATGAGGATGAAGTGATGTCACCCGCTGCTGAGCTGATGGTTGTCTGTGGACGATCAGAGACTGAGCTGAGGACCCGGCCTGTACTTGTGCTGAATTGATCCCATGACACACATGTTTTAAACTGAGATGTACATGAGCATTTATTTTATAAAAAAAAAGTTTTTATACCTTCCTGTTGAGTGCACTCTTCATTGTTGTTGCTATATATATATATATATATATATATAAAACATGAAGTGAAAAAAAAACAGATGTCAATCCCCTTAAGAAACTATGAAAAGAACACTTTTCCCCAATTGTCCACATCCAACCATATGGAACTTGAGCATTGTTGCAAGGAAGACTGGATAAATATTGCAGTGTCCAGAAGTACATAGCTGGTAGAAACATACCCAAGTAGGCGTTTAGATGTCACTTCAGTTAATGGTGGTTGTGTTCCGGTGTAGCTCAATAACAATGGGATGCTTGGTTAACTGAGCAGAAACATATCAAATAACACATAATATATCAATTTAAAATCATCAGGTTTCTAATTTCCTTTACTAATTTTATAATGTTAATAACCTAAAAGTTGGTGGGTCTATTCTCTTGGTCTCTCAAAGATTTATTTTTACCTTATTATCAAATTATTCTAAATATTGTTACATTAAGCATTGCTATAAACACTCTAATAGATGATGAGAAAACATATAAATATTTATACTGACTGATTTGTAACAACCATTGTAAAGACTTCAGCACAATTTCAGTTGCTTTTAGCAATGGAGGCTCATATACAATAAAATGTTCTTGCTCACCAACATGATAGAAAAAAACATAATAAAAGGAAAATAAGCTCAGTCGATAAACAAGTGCCTACACAGAGAGGACAGCAGTAGGCAATACAATAAAAAACAAAGATCATTCATAAAAATTACAGAACAATTCGCTGGAAAAATGCAGTGCATAAATACTGTGAAGAAGTTTATGAGACAGTGTGTTAATCTTTTGGACACAATTGTTTTAGCAAGGGTAACTACTACATTTTAGGCCTTCTGCAAAACATACATTATATATTGTATATTAACTAGAGATGAGCGGGTTCGGTTTCTTTGAATCCGAACCCGCACGAACTTCACTTTTTTTTTCACGGGTCCGAGAGACTCGGATCTTCCCGCCTTGCTCGGTTAACCCGAGCGCGCCCGAACGTCATCATGACGCTGTCGGATTCTCGCGAGACTCGGATTCTATATAAGGAGCCGCGCGTCGCCGCCATTTTCACACGTGCATTGAGATTGATAGGGAGAGGACGTGGCTGGCGTCCTCTCCATTTAGATTAGATTTAGAAGAGAGAGAGAGAGAGAGATTGCTGTGATACTGTAGATTAGAAGAGAGTGCAGACAGAGTTTAGTGACTGACGACCACAGTGACCAGTGACCACCAGAGACAGTGCAGTTGTTTGTTTTATTTAATATATCCGTTCTCTGCCTGAAAAAAACGATACACAGTCACACAGTGACTCAGTCTGTGTGCACTGCTCAGCCCAGTGTGCTGCACATCAATGTATTGTATATAAAGCTTATAATTGTGGGGGAGACTGGGGAGCACTGCAGGTTGTTATAGCAGGAGCCAGGAGTACATGATAAATAATATTATATTAAAATTAAACAGTGCACACTTTTGCTGCAGGAGTGCCACTGCCAGTGTGACTAGTGGTGACCAGTGCCTGACCACCAGTATATTAGTAGTATTGTATACTATCTCTTTATCAACCAGTCTATATTAGCAGCAGACACAGTACAGTGCGGTAGTTCACGGCTGTGGCTACCTCTGTGTCGGCACTCGGCAGGCAGTCCGTCCATCCATAATTGTATTATAATATATACCACCTAACCGTGGTTTTTTTTTCATTCTTTATACCGTCGTCATACTAGTTGTTACGAGTATACTACTATCTCTTTATCAACCAGTGTACAGTGCGGTAGTTCACGGCTGTGGCTACCTCTGTGTCGGCACTCGGCAGGCAGTCCGTCCAACCATAATTGTATTATATACCACCTAACCGTGTTTTTTTTTTCATTCTTTATACCGTCGTCATACTAGTTGTTACGAGTATACTACTATCTCTTTATCAACCAGTGTACAGTGCGGTAGTTCACGGCTGTGGCTACCTCTGTGTCGGCACTCGGCAGGCAGTCCGTCCATCCATAATTGTATTATAATATATACCACCTAACCGTGGTTTTTTTTTCATTCTTTATACCGTCGTCATACTAGTTGTTACGAGTATACTACTATCTCTTTATCAACCAGTGTACAGTGCGGTAGTTCACGGCTGTGGCTACCTCTGTGTCGGCACTCGGCAGGCAGTCCGTCCATCCATAATTGTATTATAATATATACCACCTAACCGTGGTTTTTTTTTCATTCTTTATACCGTCGTCATACTAGTTGTTACGAGTATACTACTATCTCTTTATCAACCAGTGTACAGTGCGGTAGTTCACGGCTGTGGCTACCTCTGTGTCGGCACTCGGCAGGCAGTCCGTCCAACCATAATTGTATTATAATATATACCACCTAACCGTGGTTTTTTTTTCATTCTTTATACCGTCGTCATACTAGTTGTTACGAGTATACTACTATCTCTTTATCAACCAGTGTACAGTGTGGTAGTTCACGGCTGTGGCTACCTCTGTGTCGGCACTCGGCAGGCAGTCCGTCCATCCATAATTGTATTATATACCACCTAACCGTGGTTTTTTTATACCACCTAACCGTGGCAGTCCGTCCATAATTGTATACTAGTATCCAATCCATCCATCTCCATTGTTTACCTGAGGTGCCTTTTAGTTCTGCCTATAAAATATGGAGAACAAAAAAGTTGAGGTTCCAAAATTAGGGAAAGATCAAGATCCACTTCCACCTCGTGCTGAAGCTGCTGCCACTAGTCATGGCCGAGACGATGAAATGCCAGCAACGTCGTCTGCCAAGGCCGATGCCCAATGTCATAGTACAGAGCATGTCAAATCCAAAACACCAAATATCAGAAAAAAAAGGACTCCAAAACCTAAAATAAAATTGTCGGAGGAGAAGCGTAAACTTGCCAATATGCCATTTACCACACGGAGTGGCAAGGAACGGCTGAGGCCCTGGCCTATGTTCATGGCTAGTGGTTCAGCTTCACATGAGGATGGAAGCACTCAGCCTCTCGCTAGAAAACTGAAAAGACTCAAGCTGGCAAAAGCACCGCAAAGAACTGTGCGTTCTTTGAAATCCCAAATCCACAAGGAGAGTCCAATTGTGTCGGTTGCGATGCCTGACCTTCCCAACACTGGACGTGAAGAGCATGCGCCTTCCACCATTTGCACGCCCCCTGCAAGTGCTGGAAGGAGCACCCGCAGTCCAGTTCCTGATAGTCAGATTGAAGATGTCAGTGTTGAAGTACACCAGGATGAGGAGGATATGGGTGTTGCTGGCGCTGGGGAGGAAATTGACCAGGAGGATTCTGATGGTGAGGTGGTTTGTTTAAGTCAGGCACCAGGGGAGACACCTGTTGTCCGTGGGAGGAATATGGCCGTTGACATGCCAGGTGAAAATACCAAAAAAATCAGCTCTTCGGTGTGGAGGTATTTCACCAGAAATGCGGACAACAGGTGTCAAGCCGTGTGTTCCCTTTGTCAAGCTGTAATAAGTAGGGGTAAGGACGTTAACCACCTCGGAACATCCTCCCTTATACGTCACCTGCAGCGCATTCATAATAAGTCAGTGACAAGTTCAAAAACTTTGGGTGACAGCGGAAGCAGTCCACTGACCAGTAAATCCCTTCCTCTTGTAACCAAGCTCACGCAAACCACCCCACCAACTCCCTCAGTGTCAATTTCCTCCTTCCCCAGGAATGCCAATAGTCCTGCAGGCCATGTCACTGGCAAGTCTGACGAGTCCTCTCCTGCCTGGGATTCCTCCGATGCATCCTTGCGTGTAACGCCTACTGCTGCTGGCGCTGCTGTTGTTGCCGCTGGGAGTCGATGGTCATCCCAGAGGGGAAGTCGTAAGCCCACTTGTACTACTTCCAGTAAGCAATTGACTGTTCAACAGTCCTTTGCGAGGAAGATGAAATATCACAGCAGTCATCCTACTGCAAAGCGGATAACTGAGGCCTTGGCATCCTGGGTGGTGAGAAACGTGGTTCCGGTATCCATCATTACTGCAGAGCCAACTAGAGACTTGTTGGAGGTACTGTGTCCCCGGTACCAAATACCATCTAGGTTCCATTTCTCTAGGCAGGCGATACCGAAAATGTACACAGACCTCAGAAAAAGAGTCACCAGTGTCCTAAAAAATGCAGCTGTACCCAATGTCCACTTAACCACGGACATGTGGACAAGTGGAGCAGGGCAGGGTCAGGACTATATGACTGTGACAGCCCACTGGGTAGATGTATGGACTCCCGCCGCAAGAACAGCAGCGGCGGCACCAGTAGCAGCATCTCGCAAACGCCAACTCTTTCCTAGGCAGGCTACGCTTTGTATCACCGCTTTCCAGAATACGCACACAGCTGAAAACCTCTTACGGCAACTGAGGAAGATCATCGCGGAATGGCTTACCCCAATTGGACTCTCCTGTGGATTTGTGGCATCGGACAACGCCAGCAATATTGTGTGTGCATTAAATGTGGGCCAATTCCAGCACGTCCCATGTTTTGCACATACCTTGAATTTGGTGGTGCAGAATTTTTTTAAAAACGACAGGGGCGTGCAAGAGATGCTGTCGGTGGCCAGAAGAATTGCGGGACACTTTCGGCGTACAGGCACCACGTACAGAAAACTGGAGCACCACCAAAAACTACTGAACCTGCCCTGCCATCATCTGAAGCAAGAAGTGGTAACGAGGTGGAATTCAACCCTCTATATGCTTCAGAGGTTGGAGGAGCAGCAAAAGGCCATTCAAGCCTATACAATTGAGCACGATATAGTAGGTGGAATGCACCTGTCTCAAGTGCAGTGGAGAATGATTTCAACGTTGTGCAAGGTTCTGATGCCCTTTGAACTTGCCACACGTGAAGTCAGTTCAGACACTGCCAGCCTGAGTCAGGTCATTCCCCTCATCAGGCTTTTGCAGAAGAAGCTGGAGGCATTGAAGGAGGAGCTAACACGGAGCGATTCCGCTAGGCATGTGGGACTTGTGGATGCAGCCCTTAATTCGCTTAACAAGGATTCACGGGTGGTCAATCTGTTGAAATCAGAGCACTACATTTTGGCCACCGTGCTCGATCCTAGATTTAAAGCCTACCTTGGATCTCTCTTTCCGGCAGACACAGGTCTGCTGGGGTTGAAAGACCTGCTGGTGACAAAATTGTCAAGTCAAGCGGAACGCGACCTGTCAACATCTCCTCCTTCACATTCTCCCGCAACTGGGGGTGCGAGGAAAAGGCTCAGAATTCCGAGCCCACCCGCTGGCGGTGATGCAGGGCAGTCTGGAGCGACTGCTGATGCTGACATCTGGTCCGGACTGAAGGACCTGACAATGATTACGGACATGTCGTCTACTGTCACTGCATATGATTCTCTCAACATTGATAGAATGGTGGAGGATTATATGAGTGACCGCATCCAAGTAGGCACGTCACACAGTCCGTACTTATACTGGCAGGAAAAAGAGGCAATTTGGAGGCCCTTGCACAAACTGGCTTTATTCTACCTAAGTTGCCCTCCCACAAGTGTGTACTCCGAAAGAGTGTTTAGTGCCGCCGCTCACCTTGTCAGCAATCGGCGTACGAGGTTACATCCAGAAAATGTGGAGAAGATGATGTTCATTAAAATGAATTATAATCAATTCCTCCGCGGAGACATTGACCAGCAGCAATTGCCTCCACAAAGTACACAGGGAGCTGAGATGGTGGATTCCAGTGGGGACGAATTGATAATCTGTGAGGAGGGGGATGTACACGGTGATATATCGGAGGGTGAAGATGAGGTGGACATCTTGCCTCTGTAGAGCCAGTTTGTGCAAGGAGAGATTAATTGCTTCTTTTTTGGGGGGGGTCCAAACCAACCCGTCATATCAGTCACAGTCGTGTGGCAGACCCTGTCACTGAAATGATGGGTTGGTTAAAGTGTGCATGTCCTGTTTTGTTTATACAACATAAGGGTGGGTGGGAGGGCCCAAGGATAATTCCATCTTGCACCTCTTTTTTCTTTTCTTTTTCTTTGCATCATGTGCTGATTGGGGAGGGTTTTTTGGAAGGGACATCCTGCGTGACATTGCAGTGCCACTCCTAGATGGGCCCGGTGTTTGTGTCGGCCACTAGGGTCGCTAATCTTACTCACACAGCTACCCCATTGCGCCTCTTTTTTTCTTTGCGTCATGTGCTGTTTGGGGATGGTTTTTTGGAAGGGACATCCTGCGTGACACTGCAGTGCCACTCCTAGATGTGCCCGGTGTTTGTGTCGGCCACTAGGGTCGCTAATCTTACTCACACAGTCAGCTACCTCATTGCGCCTCTTTTTTTCTTTGCGTCATGTGCTGTTTGGGGAGGGTTTTTTGGAAGGGCCATCCTGCGTGACACTGCAGTGCCACTCCTAGATGGGCCCGGTGTTTGTGTCGGCCACTAGGGTCGCTAATCTTACTCACACAGCTACCTCATTGCGCCTCTTTTTTTCTTTGCGTCATGTGCTGTTTGGGGAGGGTTTTTTGGAAGGGACATCCTGCGTGACACTGCAGTGCCACTCCTAGATGGGCCCGGTGTTTGTGTCGGCCACTAGGGTCGCTTATCTTACTCACACAGCGACCTCGGTGCAAATTTTAGGACTAAAAATAATATTGTGAGGTGTGAGGTATTCAGAATAGACTGAAAATGAGTGTAAATTATGGTTTTTGAGGTTAATAATACTTTGGGATCAAAATGACCCCCAAATTCTATGATTTAAGCTGTTTTTTAGTGTTTTTGGAAAAAAACACCCGAATCCAAAACACACCCGAATCCGACAAAAATAATTCGGTGAGGTTTTGCCAAGACGCGTTCGAACCCAAAACACGGCCGTGGAACCGAACCCAAAACCAAAACACAAAACCCGAAAAATTTCAGGCGCTCATCTCTAATATTAACCATCCCAGATTTGGGTAATGATCACTAACAATAAAAATGCAGAATACAACATGAAAGTGAAAATATTCACTGGGAATCTAACCACACTTAATATGATAAATTTTGCCCTTTCAATATTCCACTCAGACTAAGTGAAAATCACCTGTGTCTTAAATTAAATCTGCATGAAAATATCTGTTCCTTGCACCCTAATGATAGGGTTACATAAGAGGCATGCTGTGTGGAACTAATACAAGACAGCTGACTGTGCTGAATATGGGTAGTATGTCTTTGACACTAATTTGAATGTAATACAACAGCATTGCAGAAATGTCCCCCACCTCCAGCATCTTTTCAAAGATCCTTGCTTTGACAAGCTTCATACTCTCTGTGATGTGTCAATTAGTTGGCAGTTTACCACTGACAGCCTCAGGATTAAGTCTCAGAACAGAACTTATTTCTGCCCAAACTGTCTGAAGTATGTGGCAGATCAAATGCTTTGTGAAGCTGCTAGAATTATTATCCAGAACAAAACAAGCTACTATTTCTATGTGCAAAAATTGGGGATGCTTTACTGATTCATAAGCAGTCTCAAATACATACAGTAGGAGTTTTTAAATTTGGTTTATATAGAGCTATATACTGTGTGTATCATGAATATTTACATACACCATAATCATTTAAAGCATATAAAGTAAAACATAAACCCTAAAACATATACATTAATACATATTAAATTATCTTGCACAACAAACACCTTATAAACAGTAGATTGTTAAATGTGATGTTTCATTATATAATTATAGATGGATAGCTATAATTCAGTCTTATTGTATGTGTTCAAGGATTCTCATGTTTATGTCATATTATTTATAAAATATTTGTGTCAGTGAAGTCAGGAAGTATATATTTGTTTTATTCTATACATTTATAGCTGCTATCAAATCTCACTCATATAGCATGGTTTTGTTTCATGTCTTTCTGATATAAAGTAAGAAACAAAAACATATGATACAACATTTGCTGTAATTCTTCTTTCTTCCTTGATAGTGAATGTTCCAGCAGATTAACAATATAATTCACCCCGCCAGTATGAAAATTTACATTTTGACATTTCAAAGTTATAGATGTCAATTTTACAAAAGTACATGATTCAATAAAAGGGAAAATTTCTCGTAGACATGGAAAGCGTTTCTAACAGATTGGACAGAACAATAGGAATAAAGAGAGAGAGAGAGAGAGGAAGAGAGAGATTTATATATTTTTTCTATCTTACATTTGTTTTTAGTAATGTTGCTGGTTATAGAGACAGCGATATGAAACGTAATAATAAGAACGCAGACTCATTGAGATATGGTGTTAATACAATAGGTTCAAGAAGGCACAGAAATGTTAGTGCAAAGGCTGTTGCTCTTATTGCTGGTAGTAGCGGTGGTTTATCTGTGACTGGAATACATGCCATATGCTCCCAATGTGTGTGCTTAACTCAACATTCTCTATAACTAGTTCATACCAGTTTTTTCCCCTGTGCAATTCCACAGATTTTTTTTTTTTTTTAATAATACCTTGTGAAACATACCTCCCAACATTTTAAAATATTGATTCGGGATTCCCACGCATGCAACCGAAAAGGGGGCATTGCCTATATGAAATGAGCATGGCCTCACGGCAGTGCCACGGTCACGAGCCACGCCCCTATTTTCCATACTGAGGGGTTATGCCCAGTGCTCTGTGAGCTGCTGGCATGCCCCTAGTCCCTCTTTGTCCATTGAATAGATGCTGTGTGCATGTACGAGTGACAGGAGCCTCCTGACTTCCCCCAACACACACTGCGGGACACCAAAAAATGGGACTGTACCCCAAAAATTGAGACAGTTGGGAGGTATGGTGAAATGATAATTGCTGCTCCTGGACACTCCCATTGTTGTGTAATAGCTTTCTTATTTTCTGTCTGTATACACAGATATATTCTCATACACCTTTGCTGCAGTCATGCAAAACAGCTTCTTTTAGCACTCCAGGTTGCGTGAGAATCTTCTAGAGTTGGGTGCCTATTTTGCTTCTTTTTTTTCCGAGAATGCATGTTAGTCACAACACAATGTGATTTTGATGCACACGGAAACTGTGCTGATTAATTTGATATATAGTATATGACACTTATCTGTGTGCAACTGAGTCTCTGAATCTGTATACAAAGTACTACAATGTAGAAGCCGCAACTTTTTTTCCAGTACAAGTCAGTGGCGTGCGGTGAGGTCAATGGCTGGGGAGGCACTGGCTTCTCCAGTACATCCCCAGCAGCACAAGAACACAAACCTCAGCTCACCTTTTAGGAACATCAGATACGTTAGAGTACCTGGAGGGTGGGCTGGTACTGCAGCCACTGTGTATATACTGTGGCGGCCATGGGGGGGTTTCTATGTTCTCAGAAACCCCCCCTGTGTCGCGTGAGCAACAGCACTGCTCCAGCGCTTACCTGTCCAAGATGAGTACCTTTATCCTCCTCGCCTCCCGTTGAATGGCTGTAGGCTGGATACTCCGGGGGGGGGGTAGGGGGGGGAGGTGGGGGTGTCGGGAGCACTGTATGCTGCTACCGGCTGCTTCTGTGTATCGAGGGGGGCGCTTTGTGCTGCAGCTGCCGCTTCTAGGGATTCAGTGAAAACCGGACCGGATTCCGGAACCCCAGACGAGACCTGCTCCCTGCAGCGACCCCTGCCGCTGAGGAGCTTTGTATGCACGTTCCCGTCTGGGGGGGGGGCATGTCTCTAACAGGCTGTCAATGGGGACCGGGGTGACGGAGAGCAAGAGTTTATTTAATATTATTTATTTGAGATTAAATTTAACAATAAAATCAGACCTTGGTAATACCATATAACATATATGTATATATATATATATATATATATACAAAAAAGAATACAAAAAAGAATACAAAAAATAAATATCCGGCACTCTGATAAGTAGAATAACGCCTGGGTGCCCTCCAAAAGATAATGCAGACAAACAGTCCCTTCCCACCTGTGGCTCAGGTGTTGTGTAGAGAAGGAAAAGGCGGCACTCCAAGGACTTGTATAACAAACTTGTATTCAAAACATAGTGAAAAAAACAAAGCAAAACAAAAGTACAGGTGTCTTACAACGTTTCAAGGCATGGCAGCCTTTTCATCAGGTAAGTGACCCTGGTGGTTTTCTTTTCTTTCACAGCACCAGGGTCACTTACCTGATGAAAAGGCTGCCATGCCTTGAAACGTTGTAAGACACCTGTACTTTTGTTTTGCTTTGTTTTTTTCACTATGTTTTGAATACAAGTTTGTTATACAAGTCCTTGGAGTGCCGCCTTTTCCTTCTCTACACAACACCTGAGCCACAGGTGGGAAGGGACTGTTTGTCTATATATATATATATATATATATATAATGAACCTCATAGTGCCCACACTTTTAAAAAATATCACAATTGGCTGTCACCATTTTTTAAAAGTGTGGTCACTATAAGGTTCATTATATATATATATATATATATATATATATACATACATATATTTTATATGGTATTACCAAGGTCTGATTTTATTGTTAAATGTAATGTCAAATATTAAATATTAATTGATCCCTCCTTTGCACACAAATGTTTTTTTTTCTTTTGTACTGTTGCTATATATAACACTGTATAGTTTACCCCCCCCCCCCCGTATGCAGCAAGTGGCTATACATATGATCTGTATGCAGCACAGCACCAGCATCTCCCTGTGCTGCTCCCCCCTCCCTCCCTACCTCTGTCTGGGCACAGCAGCAGCGGGATAGGAGGCTGTCATGTCTCCCCACAGCAGCGCATGGACACGTCCGCCCGTCCGCTGTGTGTGCAGCGCTGACAGTCTCCAAGGAGCAGCAGCCTGGCAGTCTCTAAACATTCTCGCTCTCCGTCTCCCCGGTCCCCGCTGACAGCCTGTTAGTGACACGCCCCCCCGGACAGGAACGTGCATACAAAGCTCCACAGTGCAGGGGGTCGCTGCGGGGAGCAGGTCTCTTCCGGGGTTCCGGAATCTGGTCCGGTCCGGTTTTCGAATCCCCCGCTTCTGTGTAGCCCTGTCCTGTGGATGTCGTCCCTCCCCCCCCCATCAGCAGCAGATCAGGGGAATAAGTAGAAGGGACTGATCTGAGTGCCTTGTCCCACTGCCGCTTATTGGTGATTGGACCAGCGGATCCAGCACTGGATCCGCTGTCCAATCATATCTGTTCGCTGACAGGGGCAGGCTTTGATGTGAGCTGAAAGCCCGTCCCTGTCAAAGAGGCACCAATACTAGTGCCGCTTTCTTCCCTTTTTTCAATGGGCTTTTACAGCCCAGTGCCTGGCCCCGCCCCCCGGCTCTGTCCCGTTCCCATTGTCTACGGGAGGCACTGCAATCAGTGCCTCCCAAACCAATTTAATGACTAACAACGATTATATTAATATTAGGAAGATACTTATGACACAGAATATGTGTCATAAATATCATCTTTGTATTATTTTAATCAGTAATGACAGGGGAGGCACTGCCTCCCCTGCCTCCCCTGACTGCACGTCCCTGGTACAAGTTCAGTTCTGCACAGTACACAGACTGAGTCATATACAGATATACAAGTGTCACATAGCAATTTAATCAGCACAGTCTCTTTGTGCATCTTAGCTGCATTGCACTGTGACTAAGACAAAGTTTCTGCAAAAAAAAGATTCCCAACATTAGCAGAGTTGCACGGAACCTGGTGGCTCACTCACGCCAGGCATCTCATGCTGCATGGTGTATTAAGGCTAGATGTATGAGGACACATCTGTATTATGGCATAAACATAAATAGATGTTCTTTTTAAATCAGATGATTTTGCTGCTTAAATTAAACTTTAGAGATATGAAAAGAATTATCCTGTTATTATTTACATACAGATATGGGAAGTTAGGTATTGTAAATCTAATTCAATGTAGTTACTGTATAAAGTATACTTGCTGACTTTCTATTACCTTTCTTCGGGAGAGCCCATAGGGGGCAATCCTATGTGAATGGAGTTGGAATGAATTCTTGTCATCATGGTCTCAGCCTAAGCTGTTTGAAGCTGCAGTTTTCTACATCTTTAGTGGGTGTGGGCTACACATCGTCATGGCCCTTCCCCCCATTGTTTGAAACCACTGAATATTACAGCACTGGGAGCATTAGAATCACCTGATTTAATAAGGGCAGTCTTAATAGCAGTGTAGGCCCCTGAGCAAAGCAATGCAATGGGGCACCTACCCATCCTCCAGTGGTAGGGGTGAGGGGTGCTATCAGCTGCAGCTTTAATTTCCCACAGGCAGTAGGGGGTGTTCTATCTTATGCTCAACATGTAGGACCTGGAGAAGTAATTTCTGCTAATTACTCATTTACTGCACAGATGGTTGGAGATGGAAGGGAGAACACTAAGCTGTAGAAGGCAGGATTAAGCTTATTGAGGGGCCCCTGGTATATGACTTCCAGGGTGCTAAGGGGTGTTTAATACATAGGGGAGGGATGGATAGTAGAGTGGGCTTAACGTTCATCAATTTCTGGTAGGAGGGCAGCTTGCTTGACTGCAGATATATCCAGTTCCTGGAAAAAGATTTCTTACCCTTTTTTACTAGAGGTTCACACCTTTCAGGAGGTACTAGGGACTTGGGGATCAGAGTTCAGGAGAAAGAGCAATCCACCAATGAAAATATAGAACGCATACCAGGCGTGTGGAACTGGAGCAGGGACCAGCTGCTCAAAGACTGATATCTATTGTTCTGGGCATAGTAAAGACAAACTGTCAGTGTCTACCATAAAGGGGGAAAGAAAGCCCCAGCTTTTTGAATATACCCTCAAAAAACTCTAAGTCAGACAGAACATGAGCGTAACTAATAGGCTCAGATGGGGACCACTGCTTTGAAGTCGGATATCTCCAGTTCCCCATGGCGGATTTTCAAAGACCTAGTACCACTGGAAAACGGGGCCCTCGGCTATCAGCCAAGGCCCCTTGTACGCCTGAGGCCCTTGGGCAACTGCCCATTGAGCCCATATGAAAAGACGGCCCAGGATTCAATGCAAATCATGTCACCCAATTTGAGATTTATGGGTCTACATACAGTATGAAAGTGAGAAAATATGTTTCACCTGTGTTTTCATCAGACAAAATTGCATTTCTCATCTGCCTATCTGAATTTTTGCAAAAGGTTAACCTGGAGAAGTCTGAGTTTTGGTTGGTGCTTTCTTATTCACAACTGCTTTCCACTTTCTCAATAGATCTTTATAGGGATATTGGCTTAAAGCTATTTAAAAGGCAATTAAAAGCTTTGCTTTTCATTGCTGAGTAACACTATTTTGAGATAGCTTTTCCTCTACCCAGCAAATGGAATCTGCATTTCACTGGGACCCTTTGCCACCAACTTTAGTTTACTGTTGATGAGGATAAAAACCCCTACAGAGGTGCAGAGTTTTTGCTGAGGCTCCCAAAGGAGTACCAAATTAGTAAAGTGCGATAATCTTGAGTTTGCAATAAATAGCTAGATAACACTGGTAGTTACCTACATTTTTGTCACACAGACTTATAGATTTAATACTAAGAAAAATTACATCTTTATTTTTAAATATCATGTTTAAAAATATTGAGTACATTGCATTAAATAAGCTCAATAAGTGTAAATCCTTTCATTATTGCAACATCTACAGTATTACTTTGTTATTTTAAAACATTGCAAATATAAAAAAAAATAGACAGGTAATTCTGATAATACATGATATTACAGTAATATTTGTGCAGATGATGTATATTTTATTCTATTCTATTTACTGTTATTCAACAGATAGATCCCAGACTTGCCAAAGACTGACAGCTCTTATGTGAATAACTTCACAGCTAAGTATATGCAGGAATGACATCTTCCAAAGATGTATCTTTCATTGGCATGGCGAAATTGACCCAGGAGCTTTATCATGTGAGCTAATGACATTTAATAATTATTTCAGAACTGAACATTGATTTAAGTAGTAAAATACAGCAATCAGTAAATATGTCATTGAGTAGTTAAGAAAAAATAATTTGTAGCTCCTGCTAAAAGGATTTATTAAATAGCAGTTGCATTTGGGCACACAGATTAAATGCATGAGGATTATACACAAATTGTCTGTACATTTGGTACAATATTGGGCAGCATTTTTATTGTAATATAACATACATTTTGAATTAAAAAAATAATAATTAGGACACGCTTTTTCTCTTAATTTCAGTAACCATATGAGGATAGTTTCCTGTGTATAGAGATAAGCTTGTCTTATGTATTTACTCTTATACATATTTATATAGGTATTCATGAGAGCTCTCATACTGTGAGTTGGACTAACTAGTTATCTATAGCCAAACACATAGTGACGTCAGTCACAAAATAACCCCCATTTTCAGGAGCAAGTAAATAATTTAAGGTATCCAGTGATGGAAGTAAGAACTCTGCAGCTTCATTAGCAGGAAGGTACTGTAGTGAAAAATGAATCCCTGCACACTGCCTACAAATGAAAAATATTCCCCTTAAAGTACAGTAGGTTTCTCATATACTGTATACCATAAATAGTATGAGAGGTTTTTGCTTTTGTTCCTTAGTAGTTGTTTTAAGATATGTTTTGAATTGTATAATCTGAAGGTGGTAAAAATGACTTGGGGTTTAAAATCTACTTCAATACAGGTGTTTTTTTTTTATTGTACTGTACACAAGGCAAACAGTAGACAACAGTAAATAGTTCTAACTTGAACATGTAAAGAATGAGAAGTGTACATATTTTTGCAGTTTCAAAATCATACACATATACCAATGAAGACAGTATATAATTTCAAGACAATATAATAACGTACTGCACATCACAAAATATTGCTAAGAAGTATCTGAAAATTGTAAAACAAAGATAATGTTCAAGTAAGAAAGATAGAAAAAAAAACTAAAATAGAATTTAATAAAACCACAGTCAATGCCAACAAAAATTGAGGAATTGCCATGAAGGAAAAGCTACAAATTCGAAGAGGTAATGGGTTTGAGGGAAAGGCGGCAGCAGATGTTGGGTGATACCTCCAAAGAGCATACAATAATAAAGGAAAAGAAAACTAATTAATTTTATAGCAGGTCAAGAAAATTGAAATCAGTAGTAAGGGGATAAGCTGAAAGTAGTGCCATTAAGTAGTTTGTCACTGTATAAAACATTCTGTGTGTTCGAAAATAGAATTGGGCAGGTGATTAATGCCAACTTTTTGGAAAACCATCTAACTCCAGGTTCTATATCAAGTGTAGTCATATGTTGTGTGTGATATGGAATATCAAGGAACAAGGATTTTTCCAATGTAAGTGTACAAGGGACCTTAGATATCCAGATCTGAAGAATAGTTTGTAAAGTGTGAAGTGCAAAAGCACCAGTGACTGGCATAACAGAATAGAACAGCACAAGGAAAATATATAATGTTAGACATTCATAATCCACCTTGTTTTTTTAAGGAAGATATGTTCTTCTCCTGGTCATTCCGTGTCCGCCACCCCAACAAATAAACTGGGATAGGACCTGTGTGCATTTAATAGCTTCATCAGTTAACATGGTCGCTGGGAGATATGATGAAAATGTGCTGAAATCCTCTTGAAAAAAGTATGCTCAGATATGCAAAGGAAAAATTAAACAACAGTTCATGGTTTAGTATTTCTCAAATATTGTTTAAGAAACCCACAGTGATTTTCTGGAGTCTAGTAGGGTGATAGAGTATGAAGAGGAAAAATAACTGATCATCTCTAAATCAATGAAGAAATAACATACCAGACTCACAAGAGAATATAAAGTGCATATCATGGTTTCTTTAAAACACATCCACTTAAACGTTGTGAGTATATAGATAAAACATTCACCCCAAACCCTCAATGGTCATAGGCAAGCTGTGCATACTGTTTTCAAGAGGAGGCAGCACAGAGAATTTCAGCACCTTTTTCATGATAACATTCATGACTTGTACTTAGTAAATAAATATATATATATATATATATATATATTATAGATGAGTGGGTCTGGTTTTACTTAGATTTACTCGGATATCGAAATGGCATCCTACTGGCTCATGGATGTCACATGTTTGGGACAGCCAATAAGAAAAAAACTGTATAAAACTGAACTGGTGTTAGTTCTGGCAATAAGAACCAAGTAAATCCGAACCCGCTCATCTCTAGTATTTATATATATATATATATATATATATATATATATGATTGACAAACCTCTTGTTCCTATCATCTAAACCTTGCCCAAACTTAACAAATCATTGGTGTGTCTCGTCTTCTTCCCCGGGTCGCCCAATAATGTCTGCCCATTCATCTCTATACAGCAGTGTTTTAAAATTTTTGCCCACTGCTTGCGGCTGTTGATTGCCTTGGAACCCTCATTCTTGCGTGATTCAAACATGCTGCTTGAGAAAGTATATGGACTACAAAACCTACATGAACAGCTATTATTGTGAACTATTGATATAGTTTCATCAGCATTCACCAGCACCAAGGACTTGACAGTTTTGGAACATCCTTAGAGACTTGCCCGGGGACCTGAGATCAATTTATTTATCAGTTTACAGTAGAAGACCTTAGTCCATAATTACTTCCTGTTTAATGACCAGTTCTTTGTACAGATGAGGGTGTGTGTGATGGTTTCCCATGTAGCCCCCTCTTTGGAAATATTTATATGTTTCAAGTCGAGAAAGAGGTCTTCATGGAGAATCTGTAATTCCAACAACATACAGTTTTCTTTTGTTGCTGCATTTACAACATCCTAGTACTTTGGACAGGCAACACCTAACAGTTTGAGGCTGCTATGGTCAGGATTAATCAGATGCATTGTTTCATTAAATTCACCTATCTGCACATCAACAGAGAAACCTCTCTTTTGGATGTATCCATTACCTGGGTGGCAAGGTTTTCGATACTAAAATTTAGCATAAGCCAATGCATGCAAACAATATATTGCATTCCCAGAGTCACCATCTGACTCCACTTAAGAAAGTGCTTCCATTTGCACTGGTTTTTAAGGATACAGAGGATAACAAAAGACGATGACTGTGCTACAATGGAAATTGATATAATGTTACAAAAAATTCTCCAAAGAGGATATCCATTAAATGATTTGGAAATAGCCGGGAGGAAGGTCTTGGAATGCCTACAGTCAAACCTTTTGGTTAACACCAAACAAAAACAAGCAAAAAATGTTTTCACAATTGTGACAAATTACACTTCCAGCTATTTCCTTAGTACTACCAATACACAATTGTGGCCATTCTTGAATACATATCAAAACATACCGTCACCAGCTATTGATCACCACTTCCTTAGCAGAAAACCTGGGTTCTACAAATGCACTCGGTGTACCACTTGCAGATATCTTGTAGTCAGCAGTTTCAGCAGTGTACAGATGGCACAGAAAGTGGAGGCTTGGAGGGTAAGCTATTTAAACTTTTATTTGCACTTTGTACTCATGTTGTTGGGATTATTCAACCAGTCATAAGCTACAGGAGTAATTCCAGAAGACTTGAAAAGAGCGAACATAGTACCAATGAACAAAAGTGGAAGCAAGGAAGAGGCAAATAACTACAGACCAGTGAGCCTTACATCAGTAGTAGGGAAACTGATGGAAACACTCTTAAAAGAAAGAGCTGCAGATTATCTTAAATCCAGCAATTTACAGGATCGCAAACAGCATGGATTCACTGGAGGGGAGATCATGTCAAACAAACCTTATTGACTTTTGTGACTGTGTGACTAAAATGATGGATAAAGGTGGAGCCATAGATATAGCTTATCTAGACTTTAGTAAGGCTTTTGACACTGTTCCACATCGCAGACTTCTAAATAAAATCAAAAGCTTGGGACTGAATACTAAGATTGTTGAATGATAAGATCTTGGTTGCAGAATAGAAAACAGAGAGTTGTAGTAAATGGAGTGAGTTCACAGGAAGGAAATGTTACCAGTGGATTACCCCAGGGATCTGTACTTGGACCAGTGCTTTTTAGCATCTTTATTGGTGACATTGCAAATGGCATTAAAGGGAAAACATACCTTTTTGCAGTTTACACAAAGGTATGCAACAGAGTAGACACACCAGGAGGGGTAAAACAAATGGTTGAGGATCTAGGTAGACTAGAGGAATGGTCATGCACTTGGATCTCAAAAATCCAAATGCTACATATAGTATGTATGGCACTATACTGGAAACTGCTGAGGAGGAAAGGGATCTATGAGTCACTATTTCAGGTGACTTAAAAACAGGTAGGCAATGTAACAAAGCAATGAGGAAGGCTAGTCAGATGCTTGGCTGCATTGGGAGAGGAATCAGCAGCAGAAATAAAGAAGTAATCATGCCAATGCATAGTTCATTGGTATAGCCTCAGCTAGAATATGGTTTTCAATTCTGGAAGCCTTATCTTCAAAAAGATATTAATACATTAGAGACTGTACAAAGAAGGGAAACTAAATGGTGCAAGACCTATATCACAAAACATAACCAGAAAGACTAAAAGATCTCAATATGTATAGTTTGGAGCAGTGAAGGTAAAGGAGGGACATGAAAGAAACTTTCAAATACAGTATATCAAGGGTTTTAACAAAGTCCAGGAGGGAAAAAATTCTTCAAATGAAGAGAAGCAATAGGACACGAGGACATACACTGAGACTGGAGGGTAGTAGATTCAGGGGAAATTTGAGGAAAAATTACTTCACAGAAAGTGTAGTAGACAAGTGGAATAGCATCCCATCAGAGGTGGTAGAGGCTAAGACAGAGCAATTTAAACATGCATGGGATAGACATAAGAATATACTTACAAAGAAATAAATATCAAATAAGGTTTGAGATAAAAATATGGTAAAAAAAGGAGCAGACTAGATGGGCCACGTGGTTCTTATCTACCATCAAATTCTATGTTTCTATGTTTCTAATAGAAGATCACTGTGTGTGATCCCTCTTTGTGAACTGTAAACCAAGATCAAATATTTTCTTCTCCTCAATGAGACACTGGAGTTTACAGGGAGAATCCAAATTAAACTTGAAGGATGAATTTGACTGGAAAATTACACTGTTTTGAAATCATCCAACACACAATGTCCTTGCAAGATCTGACAAAGCAATATTCAATGTGGGAGCACAACCCCAGAAAATATAGACTCTGAAACAAGAAGATCTAAATGACATAAATTATTATGTATGGCAGAATAAAAGGAATAAACAAGTTCTATAGATTGTTCAACTTGATACACATCTAGGAGACCCAATAGTCTCATAATATACGGCATGCCTAATTTAGTGGAAGAGTACATACAGTATGAGTGGGGATAATGGATTTCCAATCTAAACATAAGGAAACTACTAAATGAAAGTCCCACCAAATATTAATTTGTAGTCTGATCTCTGAAAGGGGATAAAGTTTGGTAAAATAAAAAATGGGGTGCTGACTTAGGCGATGTAATATAGCACAAAAACACAATATACTGTAGAACAAACCAAATACTGTACAATAAATATATTTATATATATATATATATATATATTACGTCCCACAGGTTCACAGTGGAATGTGTGGATGATCATCTCCAAATTACATAAAATAAAATAAGAGATGACAATGGTGTAAAATATTTCATGAAAAAATATACAGTGGTAGCTAAAAATTGCCCATTAATTGTATTCATGACCTCTGTCCTGTGAGGCAGTAATAAGTGCAGAGCTGTGAGGAGTGGTGGAAGATTCCTCCACCCATTACACTTTGTTTCTGGTCACTAACTCTGCCAACTTTGTAGCAGTTTAGCAGCGCACCAGTATAGAACATATCGGCCAGTGGTACTGGCTGAGTAGTACTGTTCCATGGAGGGGTTATTGATCTGATCACATCCCCACCCCACTGGATGAGAGTATTATTTTTCCATATGGTAATTCATCAAAACATATAGTAGAAGTTCCCAATTGCATCAGCTGGAAGGCTGTGAAGCAGGAACATAAAGATAAAAGACAACAGTAAAAGGCATTTTTGAGATTTACTTAGCTGTTGGCATGCCCACTGCCTCACTCTCCCGGTGAAGAGATGCTGTGCACATGCACACAGGGAGTCATTCCGAGTTGATCGCTTGCTAGCTACTTTTAGCAGCCGTGAAAACGCATTGTCGCCGCCAACGGGGGAGTGTATTTTCGCTTTGCAAGTGTGCGATCGCATGTGCAGCAGAGCGGTACAATAACATTTTGTGCAAAACAAGACCAGCCCTGTAGTTACTTATCCTGTGCGATTATTCTAGCACCAGAGGTCCCAGAATTGATGTCAAATACCCACCCTGCAAACACTTGGTCACGCCTGCGTTTTCCCTACCACTCCCAGAAAACGGTCAGTTGACACCCATAATTGCCCTCTTCCTGTCAATCTCCTTGCGATCAGCTGTGCAAATGGATTCGTCGCTAGAAGCATTGCACAGCAATGATCTTTGTACCCATACGACACGCCTGCGCATTGCGGTGCATACGCATGCCCAGTTTTGCCATTTATTTACCTGATCGCTGCGCTGTGAAAACTGGCAGCGAGCGATCAACTTGGAATGACCCCCACAGTGTCTATTCCCCGTTGCTCAACAGCAGGTGAGAGCAGGTTTATTTAGGGAACGATGGGCATTACAAAAGTTGTGTGAAGCATGGGAGCAATCCTTTAGGTGGCAAATGGAGGTAAATGGAGAGGTGACCTTTGCAGGAAGACAGACAATTACAGTAATTCTGCTTTAGAGAAATTACATTTAAGGAAGTGCTGGTTTATCCAAATAAGCTGACTTGTAGACAACAGTTGACATGGGAGGGGATGTAGGGAAAGTTAAAATTAGATGTGCACTAGAGACAGAGGATCTATAGCATGTTGAGTGTTAACTACAAGAATGATGCATCACGGGAGCTGTTGGGGAGAGATCATGTAGGTGGAGGAAGGTTCCAAATGGCACCATGAGTTTGAAGAGGATCAGTGTAGAGAAATGTCCCTTGGATTTAGCATAGAGGAGGTAGTTTGCCATCTTGTGATGGGATTTGAATGGGTCTATGAAGGAGTGGGAGCAGGCAGAAAGGCAGTTATAGATAACATTTTAAAGGTTATTAAAGCCACAGGGGATACATTAAATAGGGCAGTAATTGCAGAGGGCAACCAGGTCAAGGGAGTGTTTCTTAAAGATGGGAGATACTATGGCATGTTTGAAGGGGAAGGTACAGAAGGTGAGTAATAAGTTCAGAAGGTTCAGAAGGTAGGTGTTGTGTGACCAGTACACTGCTGGCATCTCAAATCTGCAGCTCACATACATATGTAAAAACATTAGAAACATCGAGTGCACAGCAATTGGACCATTTGACTTCTGAGCAACCCTTGAGTGACTCTCCAAAGATGTTGAGACCTCTTCAGCTGCACAAGAATTTGCAGCGTCTGACTAGGAAATGCCTAGAAAATGGTCCCAACATGCCTACATGTTTCAAGCCACACCCCATTACCTCCCCAAAATGCTGACTATCTGTCAATCATTTTGCAAATAAATAATCTGTGCATCTATAATCATTAATCATTTGCTGCACATGTGCACAGCAATTTTGGCACATACATAGAGACAAAAAAATGTTCCACTACATCTGACATCGCCATTGTGCGCACTTCCAAATTAGGTCCATTGTGTGTTATCCTGCTGGAAGTAGCCAATGTGTAGATCACGGTCATAAAGCACTCGTTATGTTGCTTTTGGCTGTTCACCGTTCTCAACTCCATCCAATCTAATTAGCACATCCTGCAGCTTAGAGCAGGGTAAGGAATATAACTAAGACATCAATATTGTACCAAGTGCTAAAGTGAACTCTCAGAGTAGTTGAACGCAATCAAACAAAACTATGCATTATGGTGACCTAAAGGAAGTCCTCAGTCACGTACCCAGTATCAATCTTATTTCTTCCCACACAGTAGTTTTAAATAATTATCATTGCAATATGATATAAGTGATCAATGAGGGCCAAGAGTAATGGACTTTAATCTTTAATCCTGATTACTGTACAGTTCTAAACTGCTTACAAAAACGTAAGCAGCTATTTAAGAAGACAAAAAACAAAAACAGTTATGTCTGTTAGAATGCAAATGACAGTTTCTGATGTCATGTAATTTAAAGCTGGGCATCCACTAAACAATTGTCTGGCTGATCTATATAGGCAGGTTGTTCAGATAACAGTACTGTATACTGTATGTCCAGCATGTCCATACTATGCAATTTTTTCTGATTTGAAAGTCAGCCACATCGGGCAGTATATGCACTGCCACGGTTAAGCAACGTACATTTCCCCAGTTCCTTCACAGGGAAGGAATAGGGAAAATATTACCTTCCAAGTGGAGGAGTACAGATATCAGGTGTCATACAGATGTGTATGTCTTCATCTATACTCCTGCATGTAAGTGTTTCCTGGGCATTTATTCACACCCACATGTGACAGATCCACGTCCGTGTGCACACTATGCAATCTTATGAATCATGAGTATGTGTGCTGTTCACGCGCATCCCACAGGCACACTAACAAGCCGTGAATACCCGCTACCACATATAGGATGAAGACAGACACATCTGTATACTGTGATAGATCTCAGAGTATATGTCCATGATATCTGTAGGGTGTCATGCGGCCAGATAAAATGCCTACTGGTCTGAGCATAAGTTTCTGACTTTTGAAACCAAAACATGGAACACAGGGCCTAGTTCAGCATGAGTTGTAGTTTTGCGAGAAACTGCAAAACCATAACTCCTTTCTCTAGCATGCGGGGGACCACCCAGCACAGGCAAGGCTGCCCTGCATGCTGGGTCCTCCCACCCCACTGAAATGCGAGCGCATCGCTAAACAGTGATGCACTTGTGTCTTAAGGGTAATACCCTGCCTTCACCGCCTAACTGCGAAGGCAGTTGCCGGGCAACCATGTTTTGGGTCGCAGCGGCTGCATGTGATGTTATGCATACACAGCAGCCCACCCTGCAAACGGTCCAGACATGCCTCCTCTGTCTTGACCGCACCCCCCCAATGCCATGACACTGCCCATAAAATTCCTTGACTCCACCCCCGCCTGGACATAGATTGCGATTGCGTGCAATTGCAATCTAAGTCATCACACATGCACGCAGCAGTGTGCGCGCATGTGCAGAAGTGCAGAAATCGCTGAGTAGTGATTTCTGCACTTCTGCTATCGATGTTGAATCGGGCCCACAATCAGACATTACTTTTTATAGTAACCTTGCTTTAGATAAATGAAAGCTGTTTGATTACTAAGGGTGTAGTGCAGATTTGCTCATTTGAGTGATGTTTGTAAATATCATTCAATGTCTGTTAAAATAGATTAAAAAAGTATTTTAAGAATTTGGAACCATGTGTAGTTTACAAATATAAATCACTGTACACTAGCCCTCCAAAACTGACTGAATGTGTACATTATAATTATTACTTTTTATCTCTCAGGCACTGACTTATTACACAGTTGTACACATTAAGGGGATAATACACAAATGAAACAGAAGGTAAATAAGGCCCAAATGAGCTTATGCAGAAAAATCTTGATATAGAGCAGTGCAATAGCAATTGTACCGTAGCTGCAGGTGGGAAAGTGCATATAAAACATAAAACAGCGCTAAATGAAGAAACTAGTTTCTTCATTTAGCGCTGTTTTATGTTTTACATGTTGTTTTTGCAGTTCATGAGAGACTGACTATCTCTCCCCCTAACAGCAGCTTAGAGAACCAGCACAATCATAGCGCCAGAACGTGTATCAAACCATTGATACCAATCTAACCTTTCTTTTGGGAAAGTGCATATGGCTATTGTACATTTATGTGTACGTGATAGGTCTTTTTGTTAGAAAACATTTATGATATGACCATTATCATAATACCATAGCTGCCATGTGTACTATTTGGACATATGATTATTTGTATATAGCTTCATGTTAAGTTTGCTTGTACTTACTCAATAATCATATTTTTTATTAATCAAATGTTTTCTCTTAGAAAATGTGTTTGTAATTACTGAACCATGCAGACATAATATAAATAACCCAGAACAAGTCGGTTTATGTTAAGTTACATGGCTGACTGGAAGGAATCCATCTGTACCATAGTATTTAACAATCATTGGAAACCTTGAAAAAATGATAAAGTGGCGCTCAGAGTAGATGTTATTTCTCTCTGATATTTGCATTTAAGAATTTTTATTTCATTTTTTACAATTTTACTGTTTATTCAATGACTCTTGCACAATGACTATCGACTGGAAATAGAAATGTATATGTTCCATGTGTGCCATTGGGACGTTTTTGGTTTTTAATATCACCAACCAACATGGGGATAACCTTTTCCAGTTTAACGGCAATGTCAACTCCGTGTTTAAGTATTTAGTATAAAAACTGAAACAAATACTTTCATTAGAATTATAAGTTAACAACTAAAACCTAAAGGCCAAACAAAGAAATTGGATGGGGATAGATAACTGAAAGCTAAAATGTATGTGTAGGAAATAATGTATTATATAGTATATACCACACTTCCATTTGTGATATTTTGAAACGCTGCACAAAAAAGTCCTAAATTTAATTATTAATTATTTTACAGCAAACTTTTTATCATTGCTCTATGCAACATAATGTAGAAATTGATTCTGTACGCTACCCTTAGGTTTATACAGAAAATACTATATTTTATAACAAAGGAAATAGTTTCTATTTTTGGTTAAAGAAATGATACATATAATGCACTGAAACTGTTTTATTGCATCAATATAGAAGTATTCGAATACACACACCAAGCTTGCATAATAATTCGGTTAAGCATATTATATCATGTACTCGGGTTAAATCCATGAAAATATGATCAACACACAAAATATAACTGGTAAAGTGAGTATTAAGTACAGTAATTGTTATAACTATACGTACATAAAAGCTACAAGCAAAAAAAAACCTGAATGCATTTCAAAAGCAATGTAGTACCTGTATGTTTTTTTCTATATTTAAGGTTTTAATCTGCCACCAATTTAAAACACAGGCCACAGCAGCACGATAACAAGGTAATATAGAGAGCCACGTGTAATTCTGTATATAATGATGCTTATTTCATTAGAGAAAATTGTAGCTGTAAGCGGTAAGCAAGGGTATAAAACAATAGCAAAATGGTAATAAAAACAAATAAATATCAAGAAGAGTAGTAATACAATATTTTTAAAACAAAGGAAAGTAAGACTATATACAATATATATATATTTATATATATATACTATATATATATATATATATATATATATGTAGTATAGTGTATATACTGTAGTATATATATATATATGTTGCAAAGTTCTATGTTTCTAACAGTTTTGGTGTTATAAGACAACACATACATTATTTGCACGTGCATGTGTGTATAAAAAAAACCCATCTATTTTGAAGACCAAGCTTATAATAGTAATAGCCAACCTGTGTCATTGGATATTAAACAATGTGGTCCACATTTAAGAAAACATTACATGTATTTTGTGGCCTGGATATAAATGGTCTTCTAAATCCTGCATAGACTTGTAAAGCAAATGATGTCAGATTACCTTGCTCAGTGAGTGGGTGTAAGGTTATAGAAATAAAAAGGGAGATTGTTTTTGGGTTATCGTGTGCACCTGCAAATGAAACCCTACTTCAAACCCATTTTACCTTATACTTATTTACCCACCAAAACGTCTGGACTAATGGAGAGTTGGAAGCTAAACAATAAACACAACAGATATAAAAGCAAAGTATCTATAAGAACATTTTCAGTTTTGTAAGGTAGACAAAAAAGTCTGGTGAAAAGTATGTTACCATATATGATAAATGCAAGGCAGTATTTAATATTTACTCAACATATTTTATTTGTGGGAAATAATCAACTTTTTATGCTTTTGTCATCAGCATATGTTGTTTTTATAGCAGATTTGTGTATGGAACTAATAAAAGAAAAGAGCAGCATAATTTCCTGCCCCTCAACTGCAATTGTAAGCAAATACAGGTATACCTTATTAGTAAGAACTCCTATAGTAAGCACACGTTAGAGGAATTAATCATTCATTCCCTGAAGACTGCTTATGTATTTCATCGGGCCATTATCTGATCTGAATAACAAGAACAATTGCATAATAAAGCACATAACTGCTGATACAAGCAACTTTATTCTCTCTGGTTTACAAAGTAACTTCCCTTGATTATAAGAGACAAATGTAATTTTAAGATATTTCCTAAAAAGTGGCAGTATTCCAGATTAGCATTCCTCTATATTCATAACAGTTTTTCATTGGCCCACACTGCAAGGTACAGCAATTTAGGTCATATTCAGGCAATATTAAGCCCCTGGAATACATAAATAGTGCATTTTTATAATTCAAACCATAAAATTACACTGTTGTTACAAATAAGGGAAGAGCATAAACAGAAAGTTTCATTATGTGAAAGGAGATTATGTGCCTGCATGGCCACACATGGGATGTTACATATACAGTATTCAATAGTGTTCTACTGTTGAGAAAAAAAAATACCCTAAAGAGAATGTAAACATTTAAACGTAAAGATAATACATAACAGGAGTAAAAACTGGTCCAGCAAAAAATGGTTAAATACATCTAAAGATGAGATATTTTAATTAACTAATATCTACTAGAGTTTTCTTTTTATTTCTAGCTTACCAACAAATGTCAGCCTAAAGGCCAGCAGATTAATAAATTATGTTGTAATAATAAAAAAGTGAAGCGAATAAATGGAAAACTCCCTTTGCTGCCACGTTTTGTTATTACTACATGAGCAGTTCTCCAAGCCATGTTATGATATTGCATTTTAAATATAAAATATTAAACAACTTAAAATCAGAATAGCATTTTATGCTGTAAAAATTTCTCCACCAAAAAATACAAAAAAAAACCCAAAACCTGAGATAACAGCTCTGCAATGTCATTACTTTGTTATTTTATCCCATTATGTCTTTGTTTTGATTATAGAGAAAAGAAAAGCTTAAAAGTGTGATTAAACTTAATGGGGGTTATTAACTTTTAGGATAAACTTTCATTCAAGATAATAGACTAAGCTTTAAAAACAAAGTACCAAGCAATATATGATGACGGTAGTTAAATAAATAGGTAGTTTTCTTGTTTTGCAGTATAATCATTAGATTAAACACATAAGCAAATCCAGACCATTAACAGCTGTGGCTTAGTTATCTTGCAGACACATAACTGGTTAATATTTACAGCACATTAATAATACAGTGAATGGGAGAAATAGTCACACTTACAGTATAGCTAGTGTTCCAGAACTATAGACAGTTGCCTTAAATATGGACAGAACTGTAATCCATGTATTCAGTATTTACTACATTAGACACTTATTTATCATCTCCTCAACTCCAGATGTAAGAAACATATGGATACATAACCACTGGATTAAATTACTCTGACACTGCTTATACTGTTGTAATATGAACGATCAAGTTTTGAAAATCTAGCCTAGGAATGTGCCCAGGATTTAGTGTTCTACAATATGCTGCTGAATGTGCAGGATGCTGTTCTCAAAGGGGAAATGCTTTACAAAGTTTAATAATAAAGACACCAGGCATAACACTGACAACCAAAGCAACTATTGACCAGTGACTGCATCTGCTCCCTGTCTTCACCACCACGTATTACTTCCTTTATAGCATTAGTACAGTACCACAATATGTGCCAAACTCCCATGACTTGATAAGCCTCTAAAATACAGATACTGTGCTAAGAGCCAATTGAAACGATACTACCACAAGCAGTAAACAAAGGCATCAGAGATTGTTATTCAGCCCAAAGCCTGGACGCGTATAAGTACTAATATGCACAGTGTAAAACAAATCTGATAGTCCAGCTTGCATGATAACAACAAAACAAGCAAGACCAGTCCCTGCTCCCAGCCACATGCATTTTCAAGCAACTCTATCCAAGTTCTTTTGCAGCGATTATTCTCATCATGCATGTTCTGCCTCCTGCTTCCAACATAAGAGGAAGGTACAATAAAAACTATTTTGTACTTACTAGTGCAGCCAGTTAATGTTTTCCCAGGAAACCCAGAGGAGTCTTGTCTTCTGTATCCTCCCAGACAGAGAAACGTGTTTATTCCACACAAAGACAAAGTATCAACTGAAAGAGAGAACAGAACACATGGATATCATCCTCTTGTCTTTATTTGTTTCGTCCCACCTGTACTGTTCTCTTGATGCTGCAGGGACATTTTATTTTATTTTTTAAAATTTCCCGTTTAGTCCCATCAATGTGGAATGAATCACAATAGAAAATAAAGTGCTTTATTTCCAAAGCTAGGTACAGTACCTGCACTCTCCCCCGCTGATGCTGGTAGCCAGGGAGAGAAAGAGAGTGAAGGAGGAGGGAAGGAGACTGAGTGGAAGAGCAAGGGGGGAGGGAGATGGAGGAAAAGGATGACTTGGAAAGGGTAGTCACAAAAAGTGAGAGAATCCTCAGTGATGAGATAGAGAGGCTGTGAGGAGGGATGGGAGGAACGCTCCAGTGTTGCTGTCAGAGAGAAGCACACATGCTGCTGCTGCTGCTGCTGCTCCTGCCGGCTGTGTGAGAGAAGGAGAGAGAGAGGAAGTCTCCCTATCTTTCACATTCATCAGCATTGCTGTGTCGGATTTGGTTTCCCATCAGAATCTGTTAGTGCTCTGCACGGGAGCGTGCGTGGCAGCTGTCCATGGTTCTGATAGTCTCTTGCCAGTAATCTGCTTTCTGTATATGTATGCATCAGTGTTATTATAGTATTTGATGCTCTGTTTATTTACAGGAGTGACGTCCGCGTTGATTTCTTATTAATTGTAGTTTGTGTTTTAGAACTAGGAGACAACTAATTCTGAGAATAAAAGAACTTTCCAAATTTTTGTGTACTTATATTAAAGTATCTAATTAGGTGTATACACAGTCAAAGGGTGGAGATACAGTATCCTATATAGCATCTGTCAGCAGAATACTGTATGTTTAGTGTTTTTTTATAAGTACTGTGGCTGTGTTAATATTATGCAGCAACTATATCACGTGGTATCTATCTATCTATCTATCTATCTATCTATCTATCTATCTATCTATCTATCTATCTACCTATTGTATCTGTCTGTATGTCTGTCTATCATCTATCTGTCATGCAAAATGTACTTATAACTATTTTCTGCATTTTTTTACAAATTGATAGAAAACATGTATATTCGTTCTTACTGACAAAAATACAGGTTTAACAACATACCATAGAACATTTTAAAGTATATTTATACTTTTAAAGAGCTATGGTCTGATTGTAATATTTATGTGTAGCATGGTCCTTTGACTGGTGATGCTTGTAGCTAAATTCAGCTTTAAAAATATATAATATGGCATTAACTACCATACTGTATATTGCTTTGGCTACAATAATTTCAAATACATGTATATTTTTTATATATATTCTTCCTAAAAATTTGCTCACAGCAAATATAATAATCTTTATATAGGTTTATTTCTTTTTATTTTTGTTATAATGTATGTACTAAATGTCTGCAACAATAAATCCTTTGATTATTTATGCACTTGTGTCTTATTTTTTATATTTTTGTTTAAAGGACACGTATTTAAGGACAATTGCTGTTAATTTAAAAATGTTTTTCATACGATACCAAATCTTCATTCACTCACTTGCCATTAGCAACCAATAGTTGCAGAACTAGATATCACAGCTGTTCCTGCAACCCTTTCCTAACATTGCAATCCACTGGATGTTGAAATGTATATAAATCATAAACCTATTTTGGTCTCTTCCTGGGACTCACAGGGGACATGCTCAGAGAGTTTGCCTCTGGTGGCTGTCCCTGGGAGAAAACAATCTTCTGCACACTGACTTTTTTTCTGTTCACATACCACTGTTAATCAAGCATAAACATGCATTTTAGGCTTTTTCTCTTTCCTTGTACATTGGATGTTGGACATGGATACCACGGATACATACAGGTTACACAAAGAAAAATTCTGTCTTTGTTGTCTGTGTGCCCATCACAATGTTGCTGTAAATAAGGCTTGATTCATCTCCAGGGATTCATTGAAAGCAGAGTCTTCAAACTCATGACTTCATTTCCAGCCCCAGCACCAAACAAACTTTCAGAGGACATTTTGCACAGCAGAGCACAAGCAGAGCTGAGATTGCAGGAAGTTAATGATTGAACAATGAATGCTAGAAAGGTATAACTGAATTATATTAAATTGCAAGAGTAGCTAATGTTGTGCAGTCTTTTAAATCACTTTGTTATTACTCGAACCATCTGTACTGCCCAGTTGTCTAGCTCAAAGTACTCAAGGTGTTTGTGTTAGAATGGAACAACAGCTAGAATTAATTTGTAAATACTGTACAATCAGTAATTTACCATTGTCAGCTTTTAAATTAAATGCAGATAATACTATCTGTAAGTACAGTAAAAAGAGTGTTTACTTATAACCTACTATTAAGTAGTGCAGTATGTTACTATTATGTTAACTATTATGTTAAGCTCTAATATAAATTAGTTAATCACTAGTACTCAGGTTGACATACTGTAAATGGGGTTTCTAGTTGCATGGACACCCTCCCCCTCCTCAGTAGTGGTGAACTACTCCTAGTCACATATTTGGTTATTTGGCCCAGCATCTGGGCTGAGTTGAAGGTTGTGGAGTGTGGACAATTTGTACAATCACAGGTACAGATTTCATCCTCAACCATAGTCAGCTCTGTAATCTTCATGATCAGAGAGGATGTCTGGACATCAGTACTAGAGTCCACTCCACATGTGAGCCTTTCCTATTCTGAAGGGGACTGGCTCCACCTTGTATGTTCCATGGTCATGTAGTGCTAAGTGTCTCCTCTAGGTTGGGTCACGTGTAATAGGGACAGTCACGGGGTCCATGGTCTCCACAGGGTTAACCATGGAATGTTGGAGATCAGGATCAGGCACTGAAAAGCAAAGCTTGTGAGCCTTCTAGGATGCACTGGGCTCCTCCCCCCTCATACCCCATGCACATGTTCAGGCACTTCAGTTTTTGTTTGGTTCACCGCTGAACAGTGGAGTTGCATCAAGCAGCCCAAGCTTTATTTTTTAAACTTTAATGTTTTCATATTTTGAGCAAATAGCACTTGGCAGTCCAGGGGACACCAGTGCTGATACTCCAGCGCCCCCACTGGAGCTACAAAATCATGAGTGGGTAGGTGATTTTGGCAGGAGCCCTGGCTACCTTGACTAGCAGAGGCACAGGAGGCACCCACAAGGGACTGCACCTGACACATTGCGGGATAGAGAAGGCAGGTTCCCACTTGCGGGGCCCATGTTTCTCGCAGTCCTGTGCTGCCAGTCACAAGAGACAGACTGGCAATGCTGACATGGGTCCAAGCCACTAAGTGCCTTCAGATACACTAGACCACCAGGACATTATTTATACTGGTGCTGGGGTGGATGTCAGCTAGGGGATGTCAGCACTTCTCCAGCAGCACCTCCCCAGCCCAAGGTGCCATTCTGGTAAGGTAGTGCTAGTTGGAGCAGTCCAGTATCAGGTGGAGGTAGTATGATGCATTACGCTGCACCAGGCAACTTTGAGAAAGCTGCCTGGGGAAGCAAAACACGCCAGGCTATCTCCCCCTGATACTGGACTGCTCCAACTAGCACTACGCATTCCCAACTGAGGAACATCTCCAAAGACAGTTGGACTTGCCATACCATCTTCTGTGAACCAGGTTCCATTTGCTACATGAGCTAATCATCGGCACAGATCTTCTCATTTGGAACACAGTATTGGTAAAGTTTCCTATTAACTGGAACTCATTATCTTGACATTTTTTAGACTGTCTACAAATTGGTCATTATTTATAAGAACTTTCCATCATCTACTTGGGAATACATTAATCTGTGGAGCTGGAGTCTCAGTACGGGTGTTTTAATTTTTTGATTATTTCTTTCACATGCTATAGATTCATATTTTTATCAATATTTGTGTATGAATTGTATTTTTAACAAATTGTGCATTAAATGCTTATTATGACATTATGAAATTTTGACAAGCACTGTATATACATCATACACAAAGAGACAGTCCAAATTTAATGTGGATGCTTTAGACAGGGCAGTTAAATTCTCACTTCAGCTCGAAGATACTTAACCAGCCCGGAGATCTAAAGATCATCTGTGCAAATGACAGAAGCTAGGAGTAACTGAGTTTCCACAATCTAATCACTTCTCAGAAGCCAGGAATTAGGCCTGGAAAATTCCTACTAAGAAGTTACTGGTTCCAAAAAGGCTGAGCTCCTTTTATCTGTTACTTAAAAAAGACTGTAAAAATTGAAAATATCCACCTACTGTTGATGCGCATGTGACACATTTAATTAAAAGTTCCACTTTTTGAATCCCTACTGTATCTTCCCTTAAGGACCTTCCAGATAAACAATTGGATGTATGTTTTAAATCTTTATACTCCCCTACAGTGTCCACAGCCAGAACTGCTACAGCTACAGCCTCTGTGGCTAAAGCCATGGAAAATTGGGCTGACACCATTAAACACAGTGTCACATATGATCCTACTATGGAACAGGTGTCCTTAATTGCCAACATTACATTACATTGGTAAAGCTGCTCTGGATACTGTTCTGTTATCATCTAAGGGTTCAGCTGTTTCTATTGCAGCATGCTTCATAGTGTGGCTCCACTCTATGGAAAGCAAATTCTGATACCAAGAAAGCCCTGGAAGCCCTTCCATATGCAAGAAAATAGCTATTTGGACCAGAACTAGAGAAGATTGTGTCTAACCTGTCATCTTCTAAGACAGCTTGCCTACCTTCAGGGTGTGAGACCAACTTCATCAGTTTGCCCATGCACGGTGTCAAATCACAACAGACGCCTGGGTACAGGAAGTGGTCTCTCAAGGGTATGCTCTCTCATTCCTCAAGCATCCCCCCAGGCAATACTTTCACATTATTCCACAGACAGACCATGGCAGAGCACAGGTGCTGAAGGGAGTAGTTCAATGCCTACTACAGTCGGGTGTCATTAACCCTTTCCCACTGTCTCAACAAAAATGGATTCTATTCTACACACTTTTTGGTTCAGAAACCAAATAGGTGCTATCGTCCCAATCTGAATCTAAAGTTGCTGAACAAATACCTCAAGGTACCCAAGTTCCACATGGAAACTCTCCACTCCATTGTCCTGGCTATGCGACATAGGGATTATATGGTCTCCCTGGATAAACAGGATGCATACCTTAATGTACCTATAGCACCCTGTGAGCATACAGGGTTCTTGTAATCACTCAGACACAGAGCAGATGAAACCAAAGTAATGGTTTATTTCTCACCGCACACAGGAAACAGAAGTAAATATAGCCCAGAAACAATATGCAGTTAGCAGTCCAGATAGTAAGTTCCAGTAGAGGATTTAGGTCCACAGCAATTCCACACAGATGTTACAGTTAAACAGGTCCACGCAGCAGAACTATCTCTGAGTCCACACAGCAGTGATAGCAGATTAGTCCACAGGAGAATATTTGTATAAATCCATGCAGGAGTAAATACGTATAAGTCCACACAGCACTGGTGATGCATTCCACAAGGTACCCTGGCAAAGAATCACCCCTTAGCTAAAGTCCTGCTACTAACATGACCTGCAAAACCTCTTTTAAAACCTTCCAAATGCCCATGATGCCATGCTCACCTGGGGAGGATACACAGGTTCCTGATTGTGGTATCCCATTTCAGGTATCTCCCTCCTCCCACCCACAGCAGGCCTTCTCTTGCTCAGAGCCAGATTAACAATGAGGCAGATGGAGCTGCAGCCGCAAGCCCCCAATGAAAATAGGCCCAGAGGGAATTTTTTTTTCCTGTTACAGCCAGCGGCCCAGCGCCAGAAGCCTTCCGAGGTCCTGCACCCCTTCCAACACCCCTACAATACACCCCCCTGTCTGGCTAGTATGGTGGAATCACATACAGCCAGTGCTTGAAGTGCTGCTCAGTCAGTGCACATTTCTGCACTGCCTGCTGCTGCATATACAGACCTCCCCATTCTTTATTGGTATTGTTGGATTGAGATGGAGGGCCAACCCACACAGGGGCCAACCCACACGCCACTTGCCATTTACCTGGACTACAAGCTAAGTAGGTGGCTGAGCTCTAGGATTTGAAGAAGGCAGCGAGTCTAAGAACCGGAGCAGGCACACCAATGGCACAGCATCTGATGGGTTAGTGATGCTTTGTGTAGTGAGCCAAGTGTAGCTGTAGAGCCGGGAGCTGGCATGTGTTCTGCCGGACACCTTTTTTGTGCTACACATGGTCATCCTTCGCTGCCATTGTCCACCAGCAGCACCTGCTCCCAGCCGCATCCCAATAACACCTACCTCACCGAGGCACTGCCTGTGTGCTGGATGCAGTGGTTCAGCAGTGGTGTAACCCCCAGATCCTCTCTAATAAGGATGTCTATTCTGCATGCTAGGGAAAGGTGCACTAGGCACATGCACATTGAGGGAGTGAGGTGAAGGGGTATGAGGAGGGAGTGAGGTGCAGGGGTATGAGGTAGTGATGTGCAGGGGTATGAGGAGGGAGTAAGGTGCAGGGGTATGAGGAGGGAGTGAGGTGCAGGAGTATGAGGTAGTGAGTTAGGTGCAGGAGTATGAGGTAGTGAGGTGCAGGGGTATGATGAGGGAGTGAGGTGCAGGGGTTTGAGAAGGAGAGTGTGATGTGTAGGGGTATGAGAAGGAGGGAGTGAGGTGCAGGGTATGAGGAGGAAGTGAGGTGCAGGGGTATGGGAAGGAGGTAGTGAGGTGCTGGTGTATGAAGAGGTAGTGAGGTGCTGGGGTATGAGTAGGGAATGAGGTGCAGGGGTATGCAGAAGGAGTAAGGTGTAGGGGTATGAGGAGGTAGTGAAGTGCAGGGGTATGCGGTGGGAGTGAAGTGCAGGGGTATGTGGAGGGAGTGAAGTGCAGGGGTATGAGGAGGGAGTGAGATGCAGGGGTATGTGGAAGGAGTAAGGTGCAGGGGTATGAGGAGGGAGTGAGGTGCTGGGGTATGAGGAGGGAGTGAGGTGCAGGGGTATAAGAAGGAGGGAGTGAGGTGCAAGGGTATGAGGAGGAAGTGAGGTTCAGGGGTATGAGGTAGTGAGGTGCAGGGCTATGTCGAGGGTGTGATGTGCAGGGGTATGAGGAGAGAGTGAGGTGCAGGGGTATAAGAAGGAGGGAGTGAGGTGCACGGGTATGAGAAGGAGGGAGTGAGGTGCGGGGCATAAGGATGGAGTGAGGTGCAGGGGCATGGGAAGGAGGTAGTGAGGTGCAAGGGCATGAGGAGGAAGTGAGGTTCAGGGGTATGAGGTAGTGAGGTGCAGGGGTATGAGGAGGGAGTGAGGTGTGGGGGTTCGAGGTAGTGAGGTGCGGGGGTATGAGGAGGAAGTGAGGTACAGGGTTATGAGAAGGAAGGAGTGAGGTACAGGGGTATGAGGATGGAGTGTTGTGGGGGTTTGAGGTAGTGAGGTGCTGGGGTATGAGGAGGGAGTGAGTTGCAGGGTTATGAGAAGGAAGGAGTGAGGTGCAGGGGTATGAGAAGGAGGAAGTGAGGTGAAGGGGTATGAGAACAATCCCACAGAACTGGTTACACACCATACAATAGGCCCCTCATAAATTTCAGCTACTGGCCCATGTGGACCTTAATCTGGCACTGCTCCTGCTGACCACATGCTGGATCAGGCTCTGAGTTGTCTTTCAGAGCCCAGATTTTAACAAAGGAAAGTAAACAGAAGGAACAATGATAGGGAAATTGGTTTAAGTCCTGATTGTCCCCTGTGGAGGTGCATCTTCAGCGAGAGAATACCTTTCCTCATGTTTACATCCTGTGTGACCATATAAGGATAACAGATGGGTTAAGCAGGATTATCATTGATAACTTGTAACCTGATACACAGAATGGCATCCTCCTAATGTAGCACGGCAGCATGACAGTGCTATGTGCCAGGTCACAGCACACCAGTATTTACCTGAGTAATATTACAGTACAGAATACACAGGCTAACACAATAGTTTTAGTCCTGTGAATGAACATGCACATGGGGGAATAGTGACACAAGCCAGAGAGACAATGGAACAAAAGGAATAAAAAGTACATTAATCGCTACAAAGATTGAAGCACCACAAATAAAATGTTACCCTCTGCCTCCTATTTTCACATACCCTATCATCACCAATATGTCTGAATTACTGTCCTGCACCAGCATTTCCAATTTCAGGCCCTACCCTTCGGACTGTCCACAGCTCACTGGCTATACACCTAGCTCATGGCGGTGATGGTGACTCATCTCTGATGGCAGGGAATTCCTATACTCCCTTACCTGGATGACCCCCTTCTTCTGGCACAATCTCCAGAGATACTGTACCATCACCTCCAGGTGAAGATGTCATTCCTGCAGATTCACAGATGGCTCATCAACTGCGCCAAGTACTCTCTCATCCTATCTTAGAGGATGCTCCTTATTGGAGCAATGCTGAGTGCCCAAGTGCAATGCATCTTCCTTCAACAAGACAAGATGGCAGCATTGCAATTATGCATCCACAACCTACTCCACAATTCATTCAGCAATGCAGAACCTGGGCTCCATGGTATCCACCTTTGACATGGAATCGGACAATTTTTCTCCAGGCCTCTACAATGCCTGATACTTTCCAGATGGAATAGTCTACCCAAGCAGACCCAATCTCAGACCATGACCCTGCCTCAGTAGGTTTGAACATCCCTCTCATGGTGGCTACACGCATTCAACCTGAACAAGGGGTGACCATTCTGGGTTCCACACTGGACACTTCTCGCATAGAGGCCAGCCTCTGGGAGTGGGAAGCAGTCACAGGCAACCACTCCTTTCAGGGTTGCTGGTCTCTGACATGAAAAGATCTTCCAATCAATGTTCTGGAACTTCAGGCAGTGTACCAGGCCCTTCAAATGGCTCAGGGCCTCTACAGGGCCCTCCCGTACAAATCCAGTCAGACAACACCATGGCTGTGGCTTAAATAAATCAGCAGGGGGACACTCATAGTGCGGCAGTGATGTAAGAAGTAACTCGGATTCTCTTCTGGGTAGAGCTCCATCTTCCAGCTATCTCCGCATTATTCATTCCGGGATTCCTCAACTGGGAAACGGACTTTCACAGTTGACAGGATATACACACCGGAGAGTGGTCTCTACATAAAGCCATCTTTCAACTTCTAGTAAACAAATGGGGTGTTATGATTCCAGCACTCTGGTCAGAGGAGATCTTATGTCAAGGACCGGAGGACTTGGACGGAATGCTGGGGAAGGGAGCAGGACAGGAAAATAGCCCCTGGCGCCCTAACTCTGTTGTCTCACCCGTGTTGTCAGAAATCCCCTGCGAGACTATGGTTTCTTGAGCCCTTGGCAGCCACGTTTGAAGGGCGGATTATGTCTGCCCAACTTCGATGTGCCCCGGTCTTAATGAGAGACAAAGGGAAACCCGAGACAGGGTGATAACAAGAGGCCCTCTAACCAAACAACCAGGCCAGGGGCTAAGCAAACTCAAAACTATAATATGTGCGGAGAAACCGCCAGGGAAAAGGACAACCAAAATATCCACTTGTCCAAGTCTCCTACCCGGCACCGCCGAGCACCAGAGAGGACTTGTGGAAGCGGAACCCTCCGCAAATGCTCCAAACACAAAATATAAAAGGTAAAGCGGCTGAGCCGCAACACACGGCAGAGCCGCAACTCATGAACACCACTGGATATAAAACGGTGATCAGTCAGGACTCCAGGGAACCAAACGACCTCTTGGGATGAGATGACAACTCCCGAATACCGGACTTCTGAGGACTGGAATGACCGGATACAGCAGGACTGGAAACAGACTCTCAGCAAACAAAGGCAGCATGCAGGAAGCTATTACCGGCGTCTGTGAGAAGCCCTGGGAGTGTATTTAACAAGGAGTCCTCCAATCAGCTGCTAAAGGCTGATTAGAATAAATGCCGTGCAGCTGCCTTGCTGCACGACCAGAGAGCAGGTGAAATCTTAATTTCCTAAAGCCTAGCAACGGGGAACGCGGTCCGCCAGTGGCGTCCCCGTTGCTAGGGTCCGTGCGGCTCAGCGCGCCCGGCGTCTAGCGTTGCTAGGGAGCCGGCGGCTGTACACGCACGGCGTCTCTAGTTGCTAGGCGCCGGGCCGCGCAGACAAGCGGACCCCGGCGCCTAACAGTACCCCCCCTTGAGGAGGGGTCAAGGAACCCCTAAAGCCAGGTTTCTGAGGAAATTCCCGAAAAAATGCCCTCTTGAGCCTCGGGGCATGAAGATCCTTATCCAGGACCCAAGACCTTTCCTCCGGACCATAGCCTTTCCAGTGAACTAGAAAATACAGCCGACCCCGGGACAATTTGGAATCGAGAACCTTCTCTACCAAGAACTCCTGTTGTCCCTGTACATCCACTGGAGATCTACCCTGAGAGATCTTCCGAGGAAATCTACTGGAAGAAACGTATTGTTTCAACAGGGAACAATGAAACGTATTTCCAATCCTGAGAGATCTTGGTAAACGTAACCGAAAGGCAACTGGGTTGACTCTTTTAATAATAAGAAATGGCCCAATAAATTTTGGTCCCAGTCAAGCCGAGGATTGTCGAAGCCTGATGTTGCGAGTCGACAACCACACCCTATCTCCCACCTTAAAAGTGCAAGGACGTCGGAGCCTGTCAGAAAATTTCTTCTCTCGAAAGGCCGCTTTTCTGAGAGCAAGGTGCACCTTTTTCCAAATGGCTCTGAGATGGGAGGTTAAGGTTAGCGAGGAGACTGAGGAATGATGAAAAAAAGAATTAGCTCTGGGGTGAAAACCAAAAACTGAAAAGAATGGAGACTCTTTAGTGGAGGAATGACAAGAATTATTGTAAGCAAATTCAGCCAACGGAAGAAACTCGGACCAATCATTCTGGAGTTTGGCTGAATACAAGCGCAAATATTGTTTCAATGATTGGTTAACTCGTTCGGTTTGCCCGTTGGATTGTGGGTGGTAACTGGATGTTAACGACAATTTCATCTTCAATGAGGCACAAAAACATTTCCAGAATTGTGCGATGAATTGTGGACCCCGATCAGAAACAATATCAGTAGGCAACCCATGAAGCCTGAATACATGGCGGAGAAACAAAACTGCCAACCCTTGGGCAGAAGGCAATCGGGGAAGAGCAATAAAATGAGCCATTTTACTAAAACGGTCCACTACCACCCATATGACTCGGAATCCGGCTGAAAGGGGAAGGTCAACCACAAAATCCATGGAAATATGAGACCACGGCCTGAGAGGAACATTTAAGGGCATAAGTTGCCCGATGGGCAAGGAACGGGGAACCTTATGCTGTGCACAAACCTGACATGAATAAACAAATTCCTTGACGTCTTTAGAAAGACCAGGCCACCATACTGAGCGAGAGACTAACTCCAATGTCTTAGAGACTCCTGGATGCCCTGAAACTTTGTTATCATGGAATTCCGTTAAAACAGTAGCTCTCAAAAACTCAGGGACGTAAAGACGACCAGCAGGAGTAATTCTAGGAGCTTGGTGTTGAAGCTGTTTTAACTGGGTAAATAAATCTTGTGTGAGGCCCGCCCAGATGACCGAAGATGGAAGTATGGGGGTAACAGGATTGTTATTGTGAACCGGAATAAAGCTACGTGACAGGGCATCAGCCTTAGTATTCTTGGAACCAGGCCTGAAAGTGATTATAAATTTGAAACGCGTAAAAAATAATGCCCAACGTGCCTGCCGGGCATTAAGCCGCTTAGCCGATTCAATGTATTGCAGGTTCTTATGGTCAGTCAATACCGAAATAGTATGTTTTGCTCCCTCCAGCCAATGCCTCCACTCCTCGAAAGCCCACTTTACCGCCAGTAACTCCCGATTACCAACGTCATAGTTGGATTCAGCGGAGGAGAATTTCCTGGACATAAAGGCACAAGGATGTAACTCCAGAGACTCCGGATCCTTTTGAGAAAGGATAGCCCCCACTCCAACCTCCGAGGCATCAACCTCCACCACAAAGGGCAATTCCGGATTAGGATGTCTGAGGACTGGAGCCGAGACAAAGGCTTGTTTCAAGGCCCGGAAGGACAACTCAGCTTCACGCGACCAGTTGGTAGGATCCGCTCCTTTCTTTGTCAGAGCTACAATGGGAGCAACCAGGTCAGAAAAAGAATGAATGAACCTCCTATAATAATTCGCAAACCCTAAAAAGCGCTGAATAGCTTTTAAATTGGTGGGTTGCGCCCAACTAAGAGTTTCTTTGGTTCCATGGAAAATCCCTGAGGGGAAATTACGTACCCTAAAAAAGATACTTCCGTGACATGAAACTCACACTTCTCCAGCTTGGCATATAAATGATTCTCGCGTAACTTTTGAAGAACCAGACGCACCTGAGTAACATGTTGTTCCATTGATTCAGAAAAAATCAGGATGTCGTCTAAGTAAATGACCACAAATTTCCCTAGGAAGTCACGGAGCACATCGTTAATGAGGTCTTGAAAAACTGCCGGAGCATTGGACAGGCCGAACGGCATCACCAGGTATTCGTAGTGACCCGACTGAGTACTGAAGGCCGTTTTCCACTCATCTCCAGATTTAATTCGGATGAGGTTGTACGCTCCTCTAAGGTCAATTTTAGAAAAAATCACAGCAGAACGTAACTGATCAAAGAGTACAGAAATCAACGGCAAAGGATAGGTGTTTTTAACTGAGATCTTATTCAGGGCTCTAAAATCAATGCAAGGTCTAAGCGAGCCATCCTTTTTCTCCATAAAGAAGAAGCCTGCACTTAAAGGAGATTTTGATGGTCTAATAAATCCTTTCTCAAAGCTCTCCTTTACATAATCATTCATAGCCGCAGTTTCTGGCCCGGATAATGCATATAATCTTCCCTTTGGTAATGCGGCACCAGGAATTAACTCAATAGCACAATCATAAGGCCGATGGGGAGACAGAATGTCCGCATTGCCTTTGGAGAAAACATCAGCAAACTCCTGGTATTCCACCGGAATGAGTTCTGGAATGATAGCTGCTACTCTGACTGGAAACGTGATACATTCCTTATCACAAAAAGTACCCCATTGTGAAATCTCCCCCGACCGCCAATCAATGGTGGGATTATGAAAGGCCAGCCAAGGGTGACCCAGAACAACTGGAACTGCTGGGCAATGTGTAAGAAAGAACTCGATTTTCTCGGAATGTAGAGCTCCTACTGTAAGTAGTACAGGGGGTGTATGGAGAGAAATAATCCCATTAGACAGCGGACTCCCATCTAAGCCATGCATGGTGACACACCTACCCAAAGGTAACTGAGGAATGCCTAAGGCCTTAGCCCAAGTTAAATCCATAAAGTTTCCTGCAGCTCCACTGTCAACAAAAGCCGATACCGAAGAACTGAGGCTGCCAAAGGAAACTTTAACTGGGACTAAAAGGGAGTTATTCGAGGAGATAAGCTGCAGACCTAGGTGAACCCCCTCACAATTCACCTGGTCAAAGCGTTTCCCGACTTGTTCGGACAATTACGAGCAAAATGTCCCTTACCCCCACAGTACAGACAAAGACCAGAATTTTGCCTTCTGGCTCTTTCTTCAGGAGACAGCCGGGAGAGACCCATCTACATGGGCTCCTCTACGTCTTCAGGAATGGAATATACACACGGACTTGACCTTACAGGTGCTCCTTTTTCAGCCCTCCACTCTCTGAGACGACGATCAATCTTAATAGAAAGCTCCATGAGTTTATCGAGAGTCTCAGGAGCGGGGTACTGAAGGAGACTGTCTTTTATAGACTCTGATAAGCCGAGGCGAAACTGACTGCGCAGGGCTGGGTCATTCCAGCAACAGTCGTTCGACCAACGGTGAAACTCCGTACAATAAACCTCCGCAGGATTTCTACCCTGTCTGAGAGCGCGCAACTGACTTTCAGCGGACGCCTCTCTATCAGGGTCATCATACAAGAGCCCTAAAGACTCAAAAAAAGCGTCAACTGACAACAATGCCGGATCCTCTGCTCTTAAACCAAATGCCCAGGTCTGAGGATCCCCCAGGAGCAAAGAAATAATAATCCCGACCCGCTGAGATTCAGTACCCGAGGAAGTCGGTCTTAAATGAAAATAAAGCTTACAGGATTCTTTAAAATTAAAAAACTCTTTTCTATCACCAGAAAAACGGTCAGGCAAATGCATCTTTGGTTCAGGGACTACCCTTGGAGAAGCTCGCAAAAGATCTTCCTGCGACTTCACCCGAAGAGAAAGATCCTGCACCATCTGAGTAAGTTCTTGAATCTGGCTGACTAAGAGCTGACCAGGATTTGGCCCTAAACCTGTTGGATTCATGAGGCCGATAAACTCACAAAACTGAATGAGAAAAAATTAAACCCCGTTTAATTTTAAGTTTTGGTTTGGCCGGTAATAATGTTATGATTCCAGCACTCTGGTCAGAGGAGATCTTATGGCAAGGACCGGAGCACTGGAACGGAATGCTGGGGAAGGGAGCAGGACAGGAAAATAGCCCCTGGCACCCTAACTCTGTTGTCTCACCCGTGTTGACAGAAATCCCCTGCGAGACTATGGTTTCTTGAGCCCTTGGCAGCCACGTTTGAAGGGCGGATTATGTCTGCCCAACTTCGATGCCCCCCGGTCTTAATGAGAGACAAAGGGAAACCTGAGACAGGGTGATAACAAGAGGCCCTCTAACCAAACAACCCGGCCAGGGGCTAAGCAAACTCAAAACTATAATATGTGCGGAGAAACCGCCAGGGAAAAGGACAACCAAAATATCCACTTGTCCAAGTCTCCTACCCGGCACCGCCGAGCACCAGAGAGGACTTGTGGAAGCGGAACCCTCCGCAATTGCTCCAAACACAAAATATAAAAGGTAAAGCGGCTGAGCCGCAACACACGGCAGAGCCGCAACTCACGAACACCACTGGATATAAAACGGTGATCAGTCAGGACTCCAGGGAACCAAACGACCTCTTGGGATGAGATGACAACTCCCAAATACCGGACTTCTGAGGACTGGAATGACCGGATACAGCAGGACTGGAAACAGACTCTCAGCAAACAAAGGCAGCATGCAGGAAGCTATTACCGGCGTCTGTGAGAAGCCCTGGGAGTGTATTTAACAAGGAGTCCTCCAATCAGCTGCTAAAGGCTGATTAGAATAAATGCCGTGCAGCTGCCTTGCTGCACGGCCAGAGAGCAGGTGAAATCTTAATTTCCTAAAGCCTAGCAACGGGGAACGCGGTCCGCCAGTGGCGTCCCCGCTGCTAGGGTCCGTGCGGCTCAGCGCGCCCGGCGTCTAGCGTTGCTAGGGAGCCGGCGGCTGTACGCGCACGGCGTCTCTAGTTGCTAGGCGCCGGGCCGCGCAGACAAGCGGACCCCGGCGCCTAACATGGGGTCTTCAAAACAAGGATCTCATTGCCTCAAGACACAACCAGAAGGTGCCAGTGTATGGGGTCCGGACACAAGATCCAGAGGCGTGCTTCATAGTTGCACTAACAGTTCCATGGACCTTTTGTCTGGCCTATCTCTTCTCTCCAGTAACTCTTCTTCCCAGACTATAATGCAAATTCAAGGAGGAGGGTGGCATGATCATACTTGTGGCTCCAGTATGGCCCATACACCATTGGGCCACAGATCTGCAGTGACTCTCCATAGATGAGCCTTTACCTCTACCTCTTTGACTAGATCTGCTCTCATGGGTCCCTATCTCCTGCTAGACCTGCCTCGCTTGTCTTCAATGGCATGGCTCTTGAGACATTCATCCTGAGGGAAAAAGGATTTTCCAGTGTGGTTATTCAAACTATGCTGCAGGCTCACAAACCAACATCAGCTTACATTTATTACCATATCTGGCACATCTAATTTCAGTGGTGAGTTCATCACCACTATGATCCTCAGGTCCTTTATAATCCCTAGGCTTCTGGCCTTCTTGCAAGCAGGCCTTGCCATGGGTCTTCACCTTACTTCCCTGAAGGTACAGGTCTCGGCTTTGTCCATCTGGCTTCAGATGAGAATTGCTCCCTTAATGGATGTTCATACCTTCCTCCAGGGGGTACTCCGAATACAACCTCTATTTATTCCTCTGGTGGCTTCTTGGGATTTGCATTTGTTCTTTAGGCCATACAACAGCCTCCATTTTAACCAATGGAAAGGGTAGACCTCAAATGGTTAATGGCGAAGACTCTCTTTCTACTGTCCATTGCTTCAGCCCTAAGAGTCTCGACTTGGGAGCACTCTCCTGTCAATCCCCCTTTTTGGCATTTCACAAGGATTGGGCGTTCCTTCGGACTAAACAGGGATACCTACCTAAATTTCATATCAACAAACCAATTGTGGTACCAGCTTTCCAGGAACCCAAATTTTCACAAGAGGAAGCCTTGTTGGATGTGGTCCGTGCTCTCACAATCTACATAGACTGTACTAGTTCCATTATGTGAACAGATTCATTATTCATCCTCTATGGATTCCACAAGCGGGTCTGGCCAGCCACTCAACAACACATTGGCTCCGCATGACCATCTCACAGGCTTATACGCAGGCTGATCTACCTGTTCCAAGTACAGTCTCTGCTCACTCTACTCGCCCTGTGGGTCCTTCATGGGCAGCATGTCATGGCGCATCTGCTGAACAACTCTGCAAAGCTGTTATTATGCCCACTTTTTTCTTAGGCTCTATGACTTTGATACATTTGCCACTAAGAAGACATCCTTTGGTCACAATATCCTCCTTTCAGCTTAGGAGTGTACCCTCCCTATCACAACTGCTTTGGGACATCATCAAAGTTAAACCTGTGGAGACAATGGACCCAAAGATAAAAATAAGAGTTCTGGTTAGAGATGACCGTGTTCAGGTTTTACTCTGATTTACTCGGTTCTCAAAACGGCATCTTACTGGCTACCCAAAACATGAGACATCTGTGAGCCAATAAGATGCCGTTTTGAGAACCGAGTAAATCCGAGTAAAACCGAACCCACTCATCTCTAGATCTGGTAAATCTTACCTTTGTTAACTCATATTCTTCAAGGTCCATGGGATCCACATGGCGCCCACCCTGACGCACCTAACTTCAATGGGTTACTTTCACGGTCACTGGTTCCATTCTCCTCTTTGTGAGAGTGTGTTTTCTGTGTATACCCTTCTTCCTTCTCTACTCTCCAGCTCATGCTCTTGACAATGTTTCCTAAAACTGAAGTGCCTGAGCATGTGGGCGGGGTATGAAGGGAAAGGAGCCCAGTGCATCCTGTGAGGCTCACAAGCTTTTCTGTACGGTGCCTGATCCTGGTCTTCACCATCCACACCCCAAGGTTAATCCTGTGTATCCCATTGGCCTCGAAGAAAAAGATTTAACAAATGTAAGGTTTACCATAAATCTTTTTTTTTTCAGATAAGTAGTTTACAAATATATGAAAGAACATATAAGCTTCCACTAGCACTTACTGTAATTGATGTTAATAGATCGTTTTATGATAAATCTGTTTGCAAAAGTTGTTATGTTATTCTATAAGGAACAAACACTAGAAATGCAGAGCCCCTGATCCATAGTAGAGTAGTGGTGTATATCTTTCCATCAGTCACCTAAATCAGTAGCTGAGAAGCAAAGACATAGTGAGTCATCCCGAGTTGATCGCTCGCTAGCAGTTTTTAGCAGCTGTGCAAACGCTATGCCGCCTCCCACTGGGAGTATATTTTAGCTTAGCAGAAGTGCGAACAAAAGGATCGCAGAGCGGCTACAAAATAATTTTGTGTAGTTTCAGAGTAGCTTCAGACCTACTCAGCGCTTGCGATCACTTCAGACTATTCAGTTCCTGTTTTGATGTCATGAACACGCCCTGCGTTCGCCCAGCCACGCCTGCGCTTTTCATGGCATGCCTGCGTTTTTCCGAACACTCCCTGAAAACGGTCAGTTGACACCCAGAAACGCCCTCTTCCTGTCAATCACTCTGCGTCCAGCAGTGCGACTGAAAAGCTTCGCTAGACCTTGTGTGAAACTACATCGTTCACTGTAATAGTAGGACGCGCGTGCACATTGCTCTGCATACACATGTGCAGAAGTGCCGATTTTTTGCCTGATCGCTGCACAATGAATGAAAGCAGCTATCGATCAACTCGAAATGACCCCCATGGTCTCAATGTGACTATGGCATACACTTTTCCTTTCAAGAAAATTGTTGTACAAATAACAGTTATTGACACATTTCAATGTCACTGTTCAGTTATCATAGACACAGAGTATTATAATTCAGCAATGTCTATTTATATAACATATGAGCAAAATTAACTGTATAGGTTATACACCTGTATATTGCTCTGACATTTGTTATTTCACCTGAGTTTTTTTTAAGCTGGAGGAGGACAGGACATAACTCCCCTACAAATTGGCTCCTATAATTACAAATGTCTTCACATTACTGAATAAATAATTTCCCCATGCATACATTTTGACACCCTCCTAGAGAAATACTACTAGTGTTTGTTTCTACAAAGCCTCCTTTGGTGTAAGTATGTACAGTCATCACAGATCAGACTTACAAGAGCACAATGTGCTTTCCACATATAGGGGTAAATTAATTAAGAATCATTGGCTTCTAAACCAAATTGCTGGACATTGCTGGCAGTTTAGAATGTCAGAATCACTAATTTACTAAAGTGCATTTTTTAGTGTCTATTTTGTTGCTATCATGATAGTCATTGGTTTGTGCCATGTGTGATTTCTGTCAATTTCAGTTGGATTGGCCTATTTATTATAGACTATGCTAACCAATAGATGCGCCTGAAAAGCAATGAAAAGTGAAAAAAAAAAAACCTATTAAAACTAACTGAAATCTACATTTATTTCTTCTCATTCTCCTATTGGAACAAGGCATCACATTCGACTCTGGCATCACAAATCCATTCTAAAAACACTGCATACCGTCCAGACACATGCACTGTAGTGCCTCTTGGTTGGAAGATGTAGCACTTGAGTAGGGGAAGTAGCTGGTTCTTGGTGGCTGTGATCGATTTCTGTGATTGGTGTTGCTGAAAGTAGTCTTTTGTATTTACAGTACCTGTTGTATTGGGATGTGGTTCATAGGGTCAACCTCACTTAGGTCGACAGTGTCTAGGTTGACCACTATTGGTCAACAGTGACTAATTCGACACCCAAAATAGGTTGACAAAGCATTAGGTCTACATGAGCACGGTAGATGTGGCAAATGGACGACAAGAGGTTTTATAATTTTTTCAGTGTCGTTTTCTTCGTAGAGTGACCGGGATCCCCAATTAGTGCACTGTGACCCCTTGCATGGCTTGCTTCCCTAGCCATGCTTTGGGCAAGGTGCCTCGCTCTGCTACCGCTGCTCTCGGCAAAGGTTACCATTCCCAATTGTAGTCCACGTGTATCGTAAAGTAGGAAAAAGTTCAAACAATAAAAAAATTGTGAAAAACTCATGTCGACCTTTTGTCATGTCAACCTAGAACATGTCGACCTAGTGACCATGTCAACCTATAAATCCTGTCGACCTAATGCATGTCAACCAATAGTGGTCGACCTAATGACTGTTGACCTAATTGTGGTCGACCTAAAGACCGGATTCCATTGTTTTGTGTGTTAAAAGTTTTTCGATTTTTTGTTATTTTTTTGGTCTTGTCAGCGTACTGTTATGTGTCTTAATTTTTTATATGTATGTGATTCATCCCAACTATGGGGTTTATGTAATAATATTTTTTAACATATAAAGAATTTTTAAATTGGTCTGGATTTTCCTCTTGAATGTTTTTTTGGGACTTATTTTGTATAACCAATTGTGCCTCCAATGCTGTACGGTCTGTGAATTGGAATGAACCTTTGAGATGATGGATAAAGAAACCCAGATAGGATTTACATCACTGTTGGAATTGTGAGTGTGGTACGCATCCAAAGTGTGAGAACATCTATAAAGATTAAAGAAACCTTTTAGTGTTTATACCCTCCGCGCTTAGAAGTGAGTAAGGTACGCATCCCCTTCCATTTTGCTATGGTGGTGGTCATATAAGATCCTAAGGAAACAAAAGCTACCCTTATACACCTATTCGGTGAAGCTCCATTGTGAGTTGGGGTACGCTCCTCTACTATCTACTGTTTCCCTATCGTGGTTCAGACAAAAGTCATCTGATTATAAGACATTTCCACACATTGTTTTGCTTTATTTTATCTCTTTCCATGTCCATTGAAAATTGGGAGTGTACTGCCCCAAGAAAATCTTGAATGGGAGACGAACATAACGAATGAGGATACATACTATACAACACATGAGGAATGTATATTTCGATTATCTTTTATTGAGCGCTTATACAAGTTTTTTCTTTAGTATCTTATTCACATTACATAACACAGTAGTTCCATTATTCACATTACATAACACAGTAATCCCATTATTGATATTATGCCACAGAGCAGAACCCCTAATTTACTTTACACCACACAGTAATGTTTCTTATTCACATAACATCACACAACACTCCCCTTATTCATGTTGTGCCACTGTTAGGCGCGGCGGTTTTTGTCCGCGCTCTGACCGAGCAGCGGTCACGGCCGCCGCGCCTCTCGCTCTGTCTGCTCCCGCACGGCGCCTAGCAACGCCGGGACGCCGTGCGCGCGATAGCCGCCGGGTCCCTGGCAACGCTAGGATGCCATGCGCCCAGGGCCGCCGGGACCATAGCAACGGGGACGCCACATGCGGACCGCGTTCCCCGTTGCCATGAGAGTACTCACACCTGTTCTCCCCTGGTCGTGCAGCAAGGCAGCTGCACGACATTCATTAATCAGGCTCTGCACTGCCATTGGAGGGTTCCCTGTTATATGCCTCCTCAGTGCCTCACACAAACGCCGGTGATAGCTTCCTGCATGCTGTTCCTGCCTGGTAACGTCTGTTCCTGATTTGGCTGTATCTGGTCGATCCTGCTCCCTGGGCTACCGAGTCCTGGAGTTCTGAAGCCGGTCCTAGGAATCCTTCCTGTCCAAAACGAACCTGTTGCAGTCATCCGAGGGTTCTCGTTATTTGGGGTTCTCTCCCGTTTTCGTGAGTAGCGGCTTCTGCCGCGAGTTGCGGCCTAGGCCGCTTTTACTTTGTATTTCTTTTGTGTTGGAGGTTTTTGCGGAGGTTTTCGCTTTTCACTGTCCTCCCCGGAACTCGGCGGTACCGTGTAGGGGAACGGACAGTGGTACCATTTGTTGTCCTTTTTCCTTGGTGGCGTGCCGCACATACCTTTAGTTTTAGGGTAGTTAGTAGCCCCTAGCTTCTGTTTGTTTTAGTTAGAGGTCCCCTTGTTATTACCCTGTCTCGGTTCACGCTTTGTCTCTCTCTAAGACCTGGGGGCATCGGAGTTGGGCAGACCTAATCCGCCCTTCAAACGCGGCTGCCGTGGGCCCAAGAAACCATAGTCGTTCAGGCGTGAGTCGACCACACGGGTAAGACAACGGAGGTAGGGTGCTAGGGGCTATTCCCGTACCTCTCCTTAGTTCAGCGTCACGTTCTGGTGCTCAGCACTCGCATCACTACATCTCTCCAGTTCTGAGCATCAGGAACGTAACATTATCACCGGCCCTATAAAAAAAAAAAAAGTTAATTTTTTCTTTTGTATTGGTGGGCCTAGAAATTCGGCCTCATGAATCCGGCAGTTTTAGGTCCAAATTCCAGCCAGCTTTTGGCCAACCAGATTCAGGAACTAACTCAGATGGTTCAGGACCTCACTCTTCGGGTGAGATCGCAGGAATATCTTTTGCGAGCCTCCCCGAGTATGGTTCCAGAACCAAAAATGCATTTACCTGACCGTTTTTCGGGTAACCGAAAGGATTTTTTTAATTTTAAGGAAGCTTGTAAGCTTTATTTTCGTTTAAGGCCCCGTTCCTCTGGTACTGAGTCTCAACGGGTCGGGATTGTGATGTCTTTACTCCAAGGTGATCCACAGACCTGGGCTTTTGGGCTAAGAACGGATGATATTGCCTTGCTATCAGTAGATGCCTTTTTTAAGTCCTTAGGCCTTTTGTATGATGACCCTGATAGAGAAGCATCAGCTGAGAGCCACCTGCGTGCACTTAAGCAAGGGAAAAATCCAGCAGAGGCGTATTGTACAGAGTTTTGCCGTTGGTCGAACGACTGTGGCTGGAATGACCCGGCCCTGCGCAGTCAGTTTCGCCTCGGTTTGTCTGAAGTTATTAAAGACTGTCTCCTTCAGTACCCCGCTCCTGAGACTCTAGACAAACTCATGGAGCTCGCTATTAAAATTGAACGTCGTCTCCGAGAGCGGAGGGCTGAAAGAGGAGCTACTTTTAGGCCTAGTCCATGTGTATATACTTTTCCTGAGGACATCGAGGAGCCCATGCAAATGGGTCTCTCCCGGCTGTCCCCAGAGGAAAGAACCAGAAGGCTAAATTCTGGTCTTTGTTTGTATTGTGGTGGCAAGGGACATATCGCACGTAATTGCCCGAATAAGCAGGGAAACGCGCAGACCAAGTGAGTAGTGAGGGGGTTCACTTGGGTCTGCAGTTAATCTCCTCAAATGATTCCTTTTTAGTTCCTGTAAAAATTTCCTTTGGTAGCCTCAGTTCGTTGGTGTCGGCCTTCGTCGACAGTGGAGCTGCGGGAAATTTCATGGATCTTGGTTGGGCTCAGGCTTTAGGCGTTCCACAGATGCCTTTGGATAAACGTATCACCATCACTCACCGCACACCTCCAGTACAACTGACAGTGGGGGCCCTACATTCAGAGAAAATCGAATTTTACCTTACCCATTGTCCGGCTGTCCCCGTAGTTTTGGGTCACCCCTGGCTTGCCTTTCATAATCCCACCATAGATTGGCGGTCTGGGGAGATTTCCCAATGGGGTCCCTTTTGTGTTAAGGAGTGTATTTCCCGTCCAGTCCGGGTTGCGGCAGTCACCCCAGAACTTATTCCTTTGGAATATCAGGACTTTACCGATGTTTTCTCCAAGGGTAATGCGGATGTACTGCCTCCCCATCGGTCCTATGACTGCGCTATTGATTTAGTTCCCGGTGCCTCTTTACCTAAGGGGAGATTATATGCTCTGTCCGGGCCGGAAACCACGGCAATGAATGATTATACTCAGGAGAGCCTGAAAAAAGGCTTCATTAGGCCCTCAAAATCTCCATTAAGTGCAGGGTTCTTTTTTGTTGAGAAAAAAGATGGGTCGCTCAGACCATGTATTGATTTTCGGGCTCTGAATAAAATTTCTGTTAAAAACACCTACCCCTTGCCATTGATTTCAGTACTGTTTGATCAGCTCCGGTCTGCCGTTATCTTCTCCAAGATCGATCTTAGAGGGGCTTACAATCTCATCCGAATAAAATCTGGGGATGAGTGGAAGACGGCTTTCAGCACACAGTCAGGTCATTATGAATACCTGGTGATGCCGTTTCGGCTGTCAAATGCTCCTGCGGTGTTTCAAGATCTCATTAATGACGTCCTTCGTGACTTTCTAGGAAAGTTCGTAGTCGTTTATTTAGACGACATTTTGATTTACTCTGAGTCTGTTGAACAACATATCACCCATGTGCGACTGGTCCTTCAAAAATTACGGGAGAATCATTTATACGCCAAACTGGAGAAATGTGATTTCCACATCACAGAAGTGTCCTTCCTGGGGTATATTATCTCTCCTAAGGGGTTTTTCATGGAACCAAAGAAACTCCAGGCCATCCTAAATTGGGCACAACCCACGAACTTAAAAGCAATTCAGCGCTTTTTAGGGTTTGCAAATTATTATAGGCGTTTTATTCATACCTTCTCTGATTTGGTCGCTCCTATAGTAGCACTGACTAAAAAAGGAGCGGACCCTTCCAATTGGTCGCCTGAAGCCGAGTCTGCCTTTCTGGCCTTGAAGCAGGCCTTTGTCTCAGCTCCTGTTCTCAGGCACCCTAACCCGGAGCTCCCCTTTATTGTCGAGGTAGATGCCTCAGAGGTTGGAGTGGGGGCTATCCTTTCTCAGGAAGACCCGGAGTCTCAGGAATTACACCCTTGTGCCTTCATGTCCAGGAAATTCTCATCCGCAGAATCCAACTATGATGTTGGTAATCGAGAATTGTTGGCAGTTAAATGGGCTTTCGAGGAGTGGAGGCATTGGCTGGAAGGAGCTAGGCATACCATTACAGTGTTTACTGACCACAAGAACCTGCAGTATATTGAGTCAGCTAAATGGCTTAATGCTCGACAGGCACGTTGGGCGCTGTTTTTTACTTGTTTCAGGTTTATTATCACCTTCAGGCCCGGTTCCAAGAATACGAAAGCTGATGCCTTGTCACGTTGTTTTCTTCCGGTTTACAATAACCATCCGGCAACTACCCCCATAGTTCCATCGTCTGTCATCTGAGCAGGCCTCACACAGGATTTATTTACACAGCTAGTCCAGCTTCAGCAGCAGGCTCCCAAAGTTACTCCTGCGGACCGTCTCTTCGTCCCTGAATTTCTGAGAGGCACTGTTCTAGCTGAGTTTCATGATAACAAAGTTTCCGGTCATCCGGGTGTTACTAAAACCTTGGAATTAATTTCTCGCTCGGTGTGGTGGCCTAATCTTTCCAAGGACATAAGGGAATTTTTCCTTTCTTGTCAGGTCTGCGCTCAGCACAAGATATCCCGATCGTTGCCAGTCTGGCAACTCATGCCTTTAGCCATCCCTCTTAGGCCATGGTCACACATTTCCATGGATTTTGTGGTGGACCTTCCTCTTTCATCTGGATTCCGGGTCATTTGGGTGGTGGTAGACCGTTTTAGTAAGATGGCCCACTTCATTGCTATTCCCTGATTACCCTCCGCTCAAGTTTTGGCATTTTTGTTTCTCCGCCATGTCTTCAGGCTCCATGGTTTACCCATGGATATTGTCTCTGACCGGGGACCACAATTCATTGCCCGTTTCTGGAAACGTTTTTGTACCTCATTAAATATGAAGCTCTCTTTAACATCTGGATACCATCGACAGTCTAACAGACAAACTGAACGTGTTAATCAGTCATTAAAGCAGTATTTACGGCTATATTCGGCCAAACTTCAGAATGATTGATCTGTATTTCTTCCTTTGGCCGAGTTTGCCTATAATAACTCTTGCCATCTTCCACCAAGGAGTCTCCTTTCTTTTCGGTCCTGGGCTTTCATCCTAGAGCCAATTCCTTTTATCCTCATTTTCCAGGCTCTTCGTTGACCGTAACTTCCCGCCTCAGAATAATTTGGAAAAAGGTGCACCTTGCCCTGAAGAAGGCTGCCTTCCGAGAGAATTTTTTTTCGGATAGGTTCCGTGCACTCTTAAGGTGGGAGATAAGGTGTGGTTGTCAACCCGTAACATCAAGATCCGACAACCCTCGGCTAGATTGGGACCCAAATTTATTGGACCGTTTCTTATTGTCAAGAAAGTCAATCCAGTGACTTTTCGGCTGCGGTTGCCTAAATCACTTAAAGTTGGCAAAACTTTCCACTGCTCTCTTTTGAAGAAATATATTGTTTCCAGGAGGTTCCCCCGGAAGATTTCCCAGGTTGACTTCCGGTGGTTGTTCAGGGTCAACAAGAGTTCCTGGTGGAGAAGGTTTTAGATTCTAAGCTTTCTCGTGGCCGGCTTTATTTTTTGGTCCACTGGAAAGGCTATGGCCCGGAAGAAAGGTCTTGGGTGTTGGATAAGGATTTACATGCTCCTAAACTTAAGAAGATATTCTTTCAGGAGTTTCCTCAGAAACCCGGCTCTAGGGGTTCTTTAACCCCTCCTCAAGGGGGGGGTACTGTTAGGCGCGGCGGTTTTTGTCCGCGCTCTGACCGAGCAGCGGTCACGGCCGCCGCGCCTCTCGCTCTGTCTGCTCCCGCACGGCGCCTAGCAACGCCGGGACGCCGTGCGCGCGATAGCCGCCGGGTCCCTGGCAACGCTAGGACGCCGTGCGCCCAGGGCCGCCGGGTCCATAGCAACAGGGATGCCAAATGCGGACCGCGTTCCCCGTTGCCATAAGAGTACTCACACCTGTTCTCTCCTGGTCGTGCAGCAAGGCAGCTGCACGACATTCATCAATCAGGCTCTGCACTGCCATTGGAGGGTTCCCTGTTATATGCCTCCTCAGTGCCTCACACTAACGCTGGTGATAGCTTCCTGCATGCTGTTCCTGCCTGGTAACGTCTGTTCCTGATTTGGCTGTATCTGGTCGATCCGGCTCCCTGGGCTCCCGAGTCCTGGAGTTCTGAAGCCGGTCCTGGGAATCCTTCCTGTCCAAAACGAACCTGTTGCAGTCATCCAAGGGTTCTCGTTATTTGGGGTTCTCTCCCGGTTTCATGAGTAGCGGCTTCTGCCGCGAGTTGCGGCCTAGGCCGCTTTTACTTTGTATTTCTTTTGTGTTGGAGGTTTTTGCGGAGGTTTCCGCTTTTCACTGTCCTCCACGGAACTCAGCGGTGCCGTGTAGGAAAACGGACAGTGGTACCATTTGTTGTCCTTTTTCCTTGGCGGCGTGCAGCACATACCTTTAGTTTTAGGGTAGTTAGTAGCCCCTAGCTTCTGTTTGTTTTAGTTAGAGGTCCCCTTGTTATTACCCTGTCTCGGTTCACGCTTTGTCTCTCTCTAAGACCTGTGGGCATCGGAGTTGGGCAGACCTAATCCGCCCTTCAAACGCGGCTGCCGTGGGCCCAAGAAACCATAGTCGTTCAGGCATGAGTCGACCACACGGGTAAGACAACGGAGGTAGGGTGCTAGGGGTTATTCCCGTACCTCTCCTTAGTTCAGCATCACGTTCTGGTGCTCTGAACTCGCATCACTACATCTCTCCAGTTCTGAGCATCAGGAACGTAACAGCCACACAGTAGTATCCCTTATACACATTACACCATACAGTAGTACCCCTTATACACATTACTGTACGTCACATGCTAGAGCCCTTTATACACATTTTGCCACACAGTTGTGCCCCTTACACAATGCCCACAGTAGCAATGCCACTTTGCACAATGCCCACAATAGCAGTGCATCTTCGCACAATGCACACAGTAGGGGTGGTTCCTTACACACATTGCCCAAAGTAGCAGTGGTCCCTTGCACACAATTTCTACAGTAACAGTGGTCCTTTACACAAAATGCCCATAGTAGCAGTGGTTCCTTACACATAATGCCCGCAAGAGCAGTGCCTCTTACACAATTCCCACAGTAGCAGTACCCCTTACACATAATGCCCACAGTAGCAGTGTTCCTTACACACAATGCTGATAGTAGCAGTGCTTCTTCATTATTATGCCCACAGTAGCAGTGCTACTTCATAAAATGCACATAGTAGCAGTGCCCCTTTGTATATGGCCCAGAGTATCAGTGTCCCTTTATATAATGACCACAGTAGCAGTGCCCCTACATATAATTCCCACAGTAGCAGTGTCCCTTACACACAACACCCACAGTAGAAATGCCAATTCCAAAAAAATGCCCACAGTAGCAAAGCCACTTCACATAATGCCCACAGTAGCAATGCCACTTCAAAAAATGCCCACAGTAGCAAAGCCTTTTCACATAATGCCCACAGCAGCAGTGCCCCTTACACACAATGCACATAGTAGCAGTCCCCCTTCATATAATGCCCACAGTAGCAGTGCTCCATCATATAATGCCCACAGTACCAATGCCCCTTCATATAATGCCCACAGTAGCAGTGTCCCTTCATATAATGCCAACACTAGCAGTGCCCCTTACACACAATGCCCACAATAGCAGTACCATTTAACATTTTACATAATGCCCACAGTAGCAGTGCCCCTTATACATAATGCCCACAGTAGCAGTACTCCTTACACATAATGCCTACAGTAGCAGTGCCACATACACACAATGCCTACAGTAGGAGTACCATGTACATACAATGTCCACAGAAGCAATGCCCCTTCACAAAATGTCCACAGTTGCAGTGCCCCTTGCACACAATGCCCACAGTAGCAGTGCCACTTCATATAATGACCACAGTATCAGTACCCCTTCTTATAATTATGCAACAAGGGATTGTGGATCCACATTAGCCGAGTGCAATAATTGATGTCAATAATTGTATAATTATATAATGACCAATATCCAAACTGTTAGCTTCACTAAAGAACAGTATCCGATTGGTGGTGCTCCCAATTATTTTGTAGACAACTGCAATTTAAAGTGAGTGAGAAAGACAGACAAAAAAACACTTTCTGGGAGCACTCTTTTGTAATAATAAAGTAAGTGCAATGAATGAAAATATTCTGAATGTGCCAATAATATAAAACTTAACCTTTAATAGATCCCCCAATAAAATCTGACATTATTGTCTTAGAACAATTATATAAAAAATTGATTGTCTTTTTAACACATAAGGTTCAAGTTGCAGAATTAACTGCAGGTGAAAATCTATGGAATGCATTGTGGATCCCTATATTTATGAAAAGGAATCTGATTGACCACTGAGTGGTTTGTAACTATGTGATATCTTTAACTGACAATCTCTGTTGACAGTAACAAGATCTAAAGATGGATCATATGGTAGTATATATGGGATATTTGTTTCTTGAAAAAAATGCCTACAACACCTAGTATTCCCAGCTGGTCTCTCATCCATGTACTGACCAGGCCTTAGCTGCTTAGCTTCCGAGATCGGACGGTATTGGGCGTATTCAGGATAGTATGGCCGTGGGCAGTTAATTCAAGAATGGGAAAAACACTTCTGCTTTTTGTACTTGACACAAACTGTGTCTTTTCCAAATGATAGAGTGTGAACACTTCTGCTTTCTGTTGTGACAGTAATTGGTGTACTGGGAGAGGCGAATTGCCTCAGCCAACATTATAGGCCCTACACACATGCCGATATCACTGCACAGTATGAACGATCTCGTTCATTAATGAACGAGATAACGTTCATATCGTGCAGTGTGGAGTCACCAGCGATGAACGATGCGCGGCCCAGCGCTCGTTCATCGCTGGTGATAAGTCGGCTGTGCATGCAGGCCAATATGGACGAGATCGTCCATATTTGCCTGCACGTCTATGGAGCCGGGTGACGGGGGGAGTGAAAAAACTTCACTCCCCCCGTCACTGCCCCCCCGCCGCTGGGTCGCCCGTCGGCCGTATCGGCCGTCAGGCACCTCGGCGGCACATCGCCTAATGTGTAGGGCGCTTAACTGTCAACCAGATGAGAGAGTGTGATTTGGGGGTAAGTATACCACTTCTGCTTTCTGGCAAGAAAGTGACTCGATTGTTAAGGACACATGAAATTGAAGTGTAAAGAATTGGTGTGCTGAAATTCTATCAGAGAGGATCCACACCTCTGATTAACCTGTGTGAAAAAAATATATGGGATTTGGTACACCTGGAGCTCAAAGCTGGCTCAAAAACAGAAAAAAAAACAAAAAGTAGTGACACTCAAAGGCTCCCTAAATATAAGGATAAGTCATGAGGACTGACATAATAAATCACAGATACCATCCAGGGAGTCTGGACTGATATGATGAGTCACAAACATTTGGCTTTGACAAGATAAATCACTATATATAGATATATAATCAGCTATTGGCTGTCAAAATAAAGCACCATATGTAGGTAAATAATCAGCTATTAGCTGTCAAAATAAATCACCATATGTGGGTAAATGATCAGCTATTGACTGTCAAGATAAATCATCGTATTTATGTAGATAATCAGTTATTGACTGTCAAGAAAAATCACTATATGTAGGTAGATAATCAGCTATTGACTGTCAATAAGTCACAAGCATTTGGCTTTGACAAGATAAATCGCTATATGTAGATAGATAATCAGCTATTGGCTGTCAAAATAAATCACCATATGTGGGTAAATTATCAACTATTGACTGTCAAGATAAATCACCTGGGTGTACTGAAATTCTATCAGAGAGGATCCACACCTACCTCTGATTAACCTATGTGAAAAAAATAGGATTTGGTACACCTGGAGCTCAAAGCTGGCTCCAAAAAAAAAAAATGGTGAAGCTCAAAGGCTCCCTAAATATAATGATGTCATCAGGACTGACATAATAAATCACAGATACCATCCAGGGAGTCTGGACTGATATGATGAGTCACAAACATTTGGCTTTGACAAGATTAATCACTATATGTAGATAGATAATCAGCTATTGGTGGTCAAAAAAAGCACCAGATGTGGGTAAATGATCGACTATTGACTGTCAAGATAAATCACCATATGTATGTAGATAATCAGCTATTGACTGTCAATAAGTCACAAGCATTTGGCTTTGACAAAATAAATCACCATATGTAGGTAAATAATCAGCTATTGGCTGTCAAAATAAATCACCATATGTAGGTAAATAATCAGCTAATATCTGTAAAAACAAATCAGCATATGTGGGTAAATGATCAGCTATTGACTGTCAAGAGAAATGACAATATGTAGGTAGATAATCAGCTACTGGCTGTCAATAAGTCAGACATTTGGCTTTGACAAGATAAATCACCATATGTAGGTAAATAATCAGTTGTTGACTATCGAGATAAATCACCGTACGTAGGTAGATAATCAGCGTTGTACTGTCAAGATAAGGATAAATCACCATATGTAGGTGAATAATCAACTATTGACTGTCAAGATAAATCACCATATGTAGGTAAATAGTTAACTATCTAGAAAAATCACCATATGTAGGTAATGATCAGACATTAACTATCAAGATAAATCACCACATGTGTGTAGATAATCATCTATTGACTAGCAATAAGTCACAAACATTTGACTTTGACACGATAAATCACCATATAAAGGTAAATAATCAGTTATTGACTTTCAAGATAAATCACCATATGTAGGTAAATAAAAAATAATCAGCTATTAACTGTCAAGATAAATCGCCATATACTGACCATGCAGTGTAGGTTTATATTAATAGCTGTCCTGAATATCACATAGCATAAGCTTATATTAATAGCTGTCCTGAATATCACATAGCACATAGCATAATATATAGTTAAAAAATGCAATTCATGAATAGTGAAGGGTTACAGCGGAAGACCAGTGTGATTAGCATGTTTAAATAAATGTTTGTCCCCGGTTGGTAACACAGTGCACAATAGGTGGACTGCCACAGATGCGAACTCCGTTCACAAGACACTGTGGGAGCTTTCCAGTATAGTTACCACTCCTGGGGTTCGTATTGCTGAAATAACAGCTCAATGGTGTCCCTGGTTCCTCAGCTCAGTGATCCCGCATCCACCCACTTCAGGAAGGGGCGGGTGCGCAATGACGTCACTCATTGACGTCCAATCTCGACGTACGTTTCACACTAAGTATGGGGCTTGTTCACATAATGCCCACAGTAGCAGTACTCCTTACACACAATAAAAATGGTGGTCACCAGTGCTGGTGACCACCATTTTTATTGTATATACTCTCTTGGGGAATTACCACCAGCAGCTTCTTGACAGCGCACTCTTTCTATTTCTTTTGTACCTCCTTACACACAATGCCTACAGTAGCAGTGCCACTTACACACAATGCCTACAGTAGCAGTGCCACTTACACACAATGTCCACAGTAGCAATGCCCCTTCACATATTGTCCACAGTAACAGTGCCCCTTACACACAATGCCCATAGTAGCAGTGCCCCTTCATATAATGACCACAGTATCAGTACCCCTTCATATAATGCCCACAGTAGCAGTGCTCCATCATATAATGCCCACAGTAGCAGTGTCCCTTACACACAATGCCCACAGTAGTAGTGCTCCTTTGTATAATGCCCACAGTAGCAGTGACCCTTAACGCAGTGCCCACAGTATTAGTGGTCCTTCACACAATGTTCACAGTAGCTGTTGTCCCTGTTGCATAATGCCCAAAGTAGCAGTGCCCCTTATACACAATGCACACAGTAGCAGTGCCCTACACCATGCCCACAGTAGTAATGCACAATTACATTTTACATAATGCCCACAGTAGCAGTGCCCCTTACACACAATGGACACAGGTGCAGTGCCCATTCACATAATGCCTACAGTAGTAGTGCCCCTTACACACAATGCCCACAGTAGCAATGCCACTTCAAAATGCCCACAGTAGCAATGCTTCTTCACATAATGCCCACAGTAGCAGTGCCCCTTACACACAATGAAAATAGAATCAGTGCCTCTTCATATAATGCCCACAGTAGCAGTGCCCCTTATACAATTTTCCCACAGTAGCAGTACTCCTTACACATAATGCCTTCAGTAGTAGTGCCAATTACACACAATGCCAACAGTAGTAATGCCACTTAAAAAAATCCCAACAGTAGCAATGCACCTTCATATAATGCCCACACTAGCAGTGCCCCTTGCACACAATGCCCACAGTAGCAGTGCCCCTTCAGATAAAGCCCACAGTAGCAGTGCACCTTCATATAATGTGCACAGTAGCAGTGCTCCATCATATAATGCTCACAGTAGCAGTGTATCTTTAATATAATGCCCACAGTAGTAGCGCCCTTTCATATAATGCCCATTTAGCAGTGCCCCTTACACATAATGCCTACATTAGCAGTGCACCATTACATTTTAAATAATGCCCACATTAGCTGTTCCCCTTACACATAATGCCCCCAGTATCAGTGCCCCTTATACACAATGCCCACAGTAGCAATGTCATCCACTTCAAAAAATACCCACAGTAGCAATGCCCTGATACATAAAGCCCACAGTAGCAGTGCCCCTTCATATAATACCCACAGGAGCAAATCCATTTAAAAAAATGCCCACAGTAGCAATGTCCTTTCACAAAATGCCTACAGTAGCAGTGCCCCTTCATATAATGCCCACAGTAGCAGTGCCCCTTACACACAATGCCCACAGTAGCAGTGCACCATTACATTTTACATAATGCCCACCGTAGCAGTGCCCCTTACACATACTGCCCACAGTAGCAATTCCACTTTAAAAAATACCCACAGTAGCAGAGCCCTTTCACATAATGCCCACAGTAGTAGTGCCCCTTACACACAATGTCCACACTAGCAGTGTGCCTTCATATATTTCCCACAGTAGCAGTGCTAATTTATGTAATGCCAACAGTAGCAGTGCACCTTCATGTAATGCCCATAGTAGTAGTGCCCCTTCATATAATGCCCACAGTAGCAGAGCCCCTTCATATAATGACCACAGTAGCAGTGCCCCTTACACAAAATCCTACATTAGCAGTGCACCGTTACATTTTACTTAATGCCCACAGTAGCTGTGCCCTTACACATAATGCCCACAGTAGCAGTGCCCCTTATACACAATGCCAACAGTAGCAATGCTAATTCAAAAAATACCCACAGTAGCAATGCTCTTTTACATAATGTCCAAAGTAGCAGTGCCCCTTAAACACAATGCCTACAGTAACAGTGTTGTTTCATATATTGCCCACAGTAGTAGTGCCACTTTATGTAATGCCCACAGTAGCAGTGCCCCTTCATATAATACCCATAGTAGTAGTGCCCCTTACACATCATGCCCACAGTAGCAGTGCCCCTTCATATAAAGCACATAGTAGCAGGGCCGCTTCATATAATGCCTATAGTAGCAGTGCCCCTAACACATATTGCCCACAGTAGCAGTGCCCATCATATAATGCCCACAGTAGCAATACCACTACATATAATGCACACAGTAGAAGTGCCCCTTAACACAATGCCCACAGTAGCAGTCCCCATGATATAATTTCCGCAGTAGCAGTGCCCCTTTCAATAATGCCCACAGTAGCAATGCCCCTTAATTAAATGCCCACAGTAGCATTGCCCCTTCATATAATGCCCACAGTAGCAGTAACCCTTAACGCAGTGCACACAGTAGCAGTACTCCTACTGGGTGATTGAGTGGCTGCACTAGTCAATACAGGGATAATTCACCCACCCTGCAGCAGTGTGTGCTGATAACGAGGTCCCGCTGTCTGGGTGCTGACATGGAGGTCCTGCTGGTGATAACAGCTGAGTGACATGCACTGGCTGCACACTTTTTTATCAGAGCAGCTAGTCCTTTATGGGTAACATAGATCCCAAAGGCTTCCGGGTGTTCACGTGATACTTTGGGTGTGAATACCCAGGAGTTCCTTCTCCTAGTCCGCTCTTCTAGCTGGAGAGGTAATACTGATTCTACTCATTGGTTGCAGGTGGCACTGCCGGGTGTCGCCACCTCTCTTGACTTGGCTCCTTCAGCAAGTGCCATCCTGGCCAAGGGGTAGATATGCCCCTGCTCTAGAGAGAGATGTGCCATTATGAGGTGCTATTTGGGCATATAGCTGCCCATACTAGTGGCTGTGGGAAAGCTCAAATCTGGACGGCAGGTTTTGAAGAGGTAAAACGTATGTTCCATATCAAGAGGCAAGTAGAACCCTGCAAGAAATGTTATAGCAGCATAAAGCTTAGGACACAAGTAAAAATGGTAAAGGCTTGCCATGGAGTACATCGATTATGATGAGCCTCAGCTGTCCATAATCACACCTGCAGTTGTACTACTAAAAAAGAACAATACTTCCCTGCGCTGGAAGTGTTAAGGCTGCAACTATGTATATATATTCCGGAGTTATCGACCGGAAAACAAACAATACCACAATGCAAAAATTATATACAAAATGCGCTTCAACACTGGATTAATAAAAGCAAAATGTTTCAGACCGGTTTATATACAAAATGCGCTTCAACACTGGATTAATAAAAGCAAAATGTTTCAGACCGGTTTGTTTCCAAAAGTCTTAAAGTCTCTAATCGATGTCTCAAGGGATTTTCTCCAACAAGATGGTACATAAAAGAAGAAAACAAAAGAAAATTTCCAATGTGTAGTAATTCCTTAAAGTGTAACAGGAGTCATATAACGGGACTATGGGATGTAAAATCTCCCCTCCTTTGTGTCTTTATATGATGTTCTGGGACCACCCGGAAAGTGTATCAGTCACAAACACAGAATGCTCACTTTCTTGCTTACTTCAACATACGTATGTGGACTCCTATAAAGGTATCTTTTGGATTTTCACGGAAAACTTCACTCCAAAGGATTCCCAATTTACTGGGTTATTCTCCAAAATTTTTAGGCTTACATATAACTAGGCCAATGGACACATGTAAAGGTATCTTTCAAACTGTAAAGAAGTATGGTTTCTCAAAACTCTTGACATGACACGCTTACACTTGAGCTTACTTGAAGGGTGCGGGGTATGTTCACATAGCGATTTCTTTCAAAACACATCTGTAGTCAATCTCCACCAAAAAAGCTGTGTTTATAATAAACAAACAGATTTTATTCAACGAAAAATATAAACATTAAAAAATGGGAACGAGGGTCACCTTGCCTCGGCAGTTGTAATCATCCCAATAGAAGGAAAGAAACATATGAAGGGCCCAAATGTTCTCACCAAATCTGCTGGGAGCCGCAAAGACAAAAGGTCACCAAGTTCTCACAAAAAATATGCCACCAACGCATTTCGACTACTCTGGTCTTCCTCAGGGTGATGGTAGGATCCCAGAGCAATCTATTTATTCTCTGATGGATCCCACCCCTTTTTAAATAAACAGTGGAGGAACTACAGGTACTATCTTAATTAGAAACATATTATACGTCTCTATGTATGGTAAACAAGAAACAGTAGCAGACCATTGTTAAACATACTGAATAAAAACATTGAAAACATTAAAAACAATCTAAATTCATTAATGTCCCGTTAATACGGGTTGTCATAGTAACCGACTGAAATGGCCAATCAGACGCTCATCCTGGCTCTATACTAGAGGCAGCTGTAAGACCTCTAGTGTGTGGAACGCATATCCCGGGTTTGCGCGACGGACACAGGAAGTAGAGATGACGCGCTTTCTCCCCCTTGCATTCCACAGGTCCGCGATCCCGGATATGTGCGTTCCACCTTCTCGGGATTGCAGTACTATGCTGGTTACAAAAAAGTGTTCCATAATAAAAAATATATAAAACAATATTATAAAAGAACTTATTAAGAATGTCGGAAAAACCACATTTGTATCCCATTACTATCAGTGATCATGGTAATCATGAAAATAAAATAAAATAAAAAATAAAAACGACATTTGAAATCTGACTGAGCACTGGCAATAACTATAAGTGCTATAATAATAGGGATATATAAGGAATGTATGTTCCGGGTTTGTATATTAGGACACTGGAAAGATGTGTGGTATGTTTACTGCACATTGCATTTCCCGGGTCCATGATTACAGCTATGTGTATTCCACCTCCCTAGGATAGTGATGAATGAAAAATGCACTGAAAATAATAACATCTAATGATAATTATAAATTCGAACAAAACCATGTATGATTAGGATAAAACAAAGCATGAGTATAATAGGGGACACATGATGTTTCAAAATGACTATAAGAAGATGGAGGGCAATAATACCTATGGTTACAATGGCCCTCATTCCGAGTCGTTCGCTCGTTCTTTTTTTTCGCATCACAGTGAAAATCAGCTTAGAGCGCATGCGCAATGTTCGCACTGCGACTGCGCTAAGTAATTCTGCTATGAAGAAAGGATTTTTACTCACAGCTTTTTGTTCGCACCGGCGAACGTAGTGTGATTGACAGGAAATGGGTGTTACTGGGCGGAAACACGGCGTTTTATGGGCGTGTGGCTGAAAACGCTACCGTTTCCGGAAAAAACGCAGGAGTGGCCGGAGAAACGGGGGAGTGTCTGGGCGAACGCTGGGAGTGTTTGTGACGTCAAACCAGGAACGACAAGCACTGAACTGATCGCACAGGCAGAGTAAGTCTGGAGCTACTCTAAAACTGCTAAGTTTTGTTTGTTCGCAATATTGCGTAAACTTCATTTGCACTTTTAAGATGCTAAGATACACTCCCAGTAGGCGTAGACTAAGCGTGTGTAACTCTGCTAAATTCGCCTTGCGACCGATCAACTCGGAATGAGGGCCAATATACACACCTTAATGTATTAGAGAAACCTATAAGGGAAAGCCTATTTATTATAAAAATAGGTGAAGGGAATGGCTTACAAGAACCATTTAAATTCAAAATCTACATTCAGACCTGAAGGGGACAGTGTCTACATATCGTATATGTATTTCATTTCTGTTTTTGCTAGTATTGTTTTGGTATCTTTTTTTCTCCAATCCCTTCTATTTTCTTAATCCCTATGACTGCCATAATTAAATCCAAGGAGCATAGATGTTCTACCCTAAAGTGGTTGGATAATTTATGTTTGTCCAGTCCTTTCTTGATGTTGCGTGTATGTTCCCCCCATCTCTCCCGGAGCTTTCTTGATGTGCGCCCGACATACTGTAATTTACTGCTGCATTGGATTAGATATATACAATTACTACTGTTACAAGTTATGAATTCTTTAATCTGATATTTTTTGCCACTTCCTGTGGCTATGAATTCATTAACTTTTCTGGGGGTGGTGGTGTGAGATTTGCACATAATACAATCTCCACATCTATGAAAACCGGTTGTTTTCACTCTCCCCATTTTCTTCTCCGGAATGGCACTTTTGACTAGACAGGATTCTAAATTGTTCGCTTTCTTATAGACGAACTGTGGTCTGTCCGGAATAATTTCTTTTAGGAAAGGGTCACATTTTAGGATATGCCAGTGTTTTCTAATTGACTTCTGTTGTGCAGGCCACACATGTGCAAAACAGTAATGCCCCATCCAGGCCTGGTAATTATCCTTTTATTATTACCAATAGTCACTGTAATTTGTGTGTTTTGGAATGTGTTTCAACTCACCCTGCACATGTGCAGAACAGTTCTAGCGTCATCGCACGTTGTGTCCTCAAGCTGCAGCATGATTAACATGCTGCGGACACTTGTGCAGGGCTGGGGTAGTGACCGTTTTAGAAAACAGAGGTATGTCACCCATATTTTGTAGGCAAGGCCATGTCAAGATCTGTGTCTTCAGTTGGAGACGTCCTGTCCCCAGCAGATGAGATCCATCGCCCCTTATGTGTAAGATTAGACTTACTCAGTTGCAGTGGCGGAACTAGTGAGTGGTGGGCCCATGTGCAACAAAATGATTTGGATTCCCCCCCCTCTCATTCCGTCCAAGTGCACCCCCTGCGGGCCTGCCTACATGCGCATGCTGGAGTGGCCTGGGACTAATGTCCAGTACCATCCTTATTCACTGGGGGGGGACTTATTAACTGGGCCTAGTGCCCCCTAACTGCACACAGGCCAGGGGCCTGACATCACTCACGGGCCTAGCACCCACCTAACAAAGGGTTGAGATGGGTGACCTGAGCCTAATGCCCAGGGTCACCTTATTTATCTAAGTGGCTGCACTTTAAGTAGGGCCTAATGCCCTCTACATGGGGACAGGCCTAATGTCTTGGATTAGCCACGGGCCTATTGCCCGCCTACTGTGCCACAGGCCAGTGGCCTGACTATGCCCACGGGCCTAATGCCTGATCCCTAGAGGCCTAGGGAGGATATGCATAGGTCCTTACAAGGGCCTACCAAATGGTGGAGATAGCTGCAGTTGGGAGCTTCACAGCTCTGTTGATTTCCACCACTTCAGCACTTCCCAGTCTCTGGAGGTGCTCTTCTGCCGCTGGCCCATCCTGGCTAGCGGTTATCCCCCTGATGACGCCGGGCATCTTCTTTCTTGATCCCAATGTCTTCAGGCCTCTTCTGCGGCCACCGGAGCTTTCCACGTGTCTTCCATCTTCTTCTTGCGCTGCCCGTCTTCTTCTGGTGCTCCCCGGAGGCATCTGACATCACCTGGGGGCAGGGCCTATGATGCTGCGAGCACTGATTGGCTCGCCACGGCCGCCCGTGATAGGCCGGTGCTCTGCGAGCTGTGATTGGCTCACGGAGGGCGCCAGTCTTTGAATCCCGCCACCTGTGCTTCTAATTGGCTGCAGGACTGGCACCATACAAATAGTGCTGTTCCCGCGCCGCTCCCCACTGCTGTACCCAGACAGGTGCTGGGGACAGACACACCACCCCAGCACTGTCCACTGCCGCTACCTGCAGCACCAGCACTGGGATTAGACACCCGATCCCAGCGCTATCTGACGCATCCCACTGGGGACACAGCTCCGCCTCTGCCTGCTGCACTGATGTGCCCTGTGATACAAGGCACATCTCTACATAATGAGTCAGTTTGGCTCATTACATGCCGATGGCTTTGGGCCCCTTGACAGAACTGCTGCTTGCACTGCTGGTAGTTCCACCACTGCTCAGTTGGGCAGTGACTGCAGCTATTGTGTTGGTGGATGCAGCACTCGGATCTGCAAGAAACATCTGTTTTCTTAATATGCATTTCGCAGCATTAGCTTAGTAGTTGTGTGGTATTACACAGTTGCTTCCCTGTGGCTGTGCTATACTGTAAAACTATGAATCAGGCCCTAAGTACTTCAGAAACATTCTTAATTATACTGTAGTTTAGCACCAATGTTGTCTGTTATGTGCATGTTTATAGCAAGATAAATTATATTGGTCCAGTACCATTATATTTAGGCTTGCTATAATATTCCTTTAATTCTGGACACCTATGATTTACACAGATTCTGTGGATGGCAAAATTCTAGTCTGCATTACACATGGTTTTAATAAGCCTGAAAAACCTGGGTATATCAAAGGTGTGTAGAATTAAAGGAATATTATGGCAAATCTAATTATAGTGGCTTGTATGATCTACAAATATTTTTGCCATACTTACTGGGACACCTACAGTATGTAACTTATTTTGATACATGCCCAAGCACATGTTTTTGTCCTTATTGCAAATGTGCAAGCAGTGGCGTAACTACTTGGGGGGTGCAGCTGATATGGGGCCCCGAGCTGCTTCCAGGGCATGCTGCTCCTCCTGCACACAGACATGGGTAGCCTCCAAGGCCCGCTGCACCCCCAGTTGCATTTTCATGGGGGGAAGGCACCCAGGCATGTGCCCCCCTTGCCATTTATGAGGATATTTTTTTTCAGTCTGTGGTAACCATCAATCAGATAAGAAAAGGGGTCAGTCTGAATAGGATGACAGGCAGTCACTTGTTATCAGCATGCAGAAGCTGGGTGGGCGGCTGCAACGGCAGAAGGAAGGGGCCGGTGTTAAGCTCCTCTTGTGTAACAGTACTGCTTTCACCGGCAGCTTAGTGTTCAGGCTCTTTGCAGCATCACTCCTGGCAACCACTGAGCTTCCCTCCTGGTAAGTTCTGGTCTCCTTACACTGCCATGCTTTAGCGCTGCTCTAGGCTTTGTGGCCCTGATGACACTTTACAGCTGACCACCACACTCTGCCACCCAGCGCCATCTCACTAGTGACCCACTCCAAAGCACCTCTCACTCAAACTGCAGCTTCCTCCAACCTCTGACTCTGTGTCATGACCATCTAGTGGTTTCTCCCACTGATTACCACTGCCATCTCACTTACATGATCCCAGTCATTAGCAGATAAACTGTATCCCCTCCAGCTCACCTCATCGCATCTGTTAAAACCAACTATCAGCCAAGTTTTCCAGATGTTTCCCACTGCATGGGGCTTTTAGAAGGTTAAAAAACCTGTTACTACTAAAGTCACATAAAATAAATTTATAAATACCATTCTCATAAATAATTTTTTTTTAAATATTAGTTACAATATATTCATAATAAACATTTTTACATACAACTATGTGTAACCACAGTACCTGGGGGGTTATACTATGGGCCTGCTTTACAGGATACAATAAGTCTCTGATACTGTCTATCTCTCTCCCTGATACTGTCCCTCTCTCTGACACTGTTGCTCTCTCCCTCTCTCTTTGACAGTCTCTCTCTGCCACTATCTCCCACCCTCTCTCGATCCCTGATACTGTCCCCTCTCTCTCTGATAATCTCTCGCTCCCTGAAACTGTCCCCCCTCTCTCTCTGACACTTTCTCTCCCTCCCTGACACTGCCTCTCTCTCTCTCTCCCTGACAATTTCTCTATCTCTCTCTGACACTGTCTCTCTCTTTCCTTACACTGTCTTTCTCCCTGACACTAAAACTCTCTCTCCCTGACACTGTCTCTGTCCCTGACACTCTCTTTCTCCCTCCCTGACACCTTCTCTCTCTCGTTGTCTCTCTCCCTCACCTTCTCTCTCTTACACTCACTACTTTTGCTCCCCTCCCTTTCTCTGTAGCTCACTCCCTCCATGATACTCTCGCTCACTCCCTCCTCTCCCTATTCCCCCCTCTCTCTCTCTTTATGACACCTTGTCTCTCACTAATGCCCTCTCCCCCCCTTATCCGTTACTCTCTCTAATCCTGACCCACCTCTCTCTCCCTCTTTCTTGCTCCTCTCTCTTTCTCTCTCTCTTCCCTGACACCCCCTGTGTGTGTATCTCTCTATCATTCCCCTCATTCTCTCCCGCCCCCATAAGGGGCATTGTAGTGACAATGCCGGGGGGGTGCTGTCCCTTTAAAGATTTTGCTATGGGTCCCCCAAAGTTCTAGTTACGCCCATGTGTGCAAGACTTCAAATAACACATACATGGTTTTAGTAATAGTGGTTTTTATGTTTTGCTTTTTTCCCCATTTACATCTAGCTGCCCAAAGAAAGCCACATCTCATACAGGTAAAGTAATTTTACAAATGTGTATGCCATTGTGGCCACAATCCACAGCTTGGCCTTGACAGGATTATTGACTGATTTTGAAGGACCATCATCTGCTGGAACTTGCTCCCAATTTCCTTCACTTCCTGTCTGAACCTCCACAGAGCCTATGATGCGCACAGAATGATCGTCATCTTTTTGTGCTCAGCCAGTCAGCTAGTATATGTAATGTAGAAATACTGCAGCAACATCAACATTGTGCATATAAAATGAAATATATACATACAATCTTTATTTTTAAGAAATATTTTTTGTGCAATTGCTTTTTAATAAACTGATTGTGTGAAGGTCCAGGCAAAAATTTTTTTTTTTAGTTTTTCAACTAATTTATTAAAATTAAAAACCACTGCATATTAACCAAAAACAATCATGGTAACGGAGTATAAACTTGTTTACTGGGCCCATTTTTTTTACGGGGTGGGGGGGGGGTTAGACATTCAGCTGGAGGCTGTTACTGTAATTTGCAGAATGGTATGTGGGATCTTTAGTTTGTCCATTTCAAAAATACTCGCATAGGTGCGATCACACACTCTTTAGCCTCAATGCATCCGTCATGCAACTCTATGCAAGTGTGGAGAATGTATATGTTACACAGGTCCAGATTTATCAAACCTTAGAGAGTGATACATTTCACAGTGATAAAGTACCAACCAATCAACTCGTAAATGCTATGTTACAGGCTGTGTTTGAAAAATGACAGCTAGGAGCTGACTGGCTGGTCATTTATCACCGTGCAATTTATCACTCTCCAAGGCTTGATATATCTGGACCACAGAATCATATATTTGAGACAAATACTCATATCCAGGAATCTTTCCTGCATATGTTTGAGTCCCAAGCAAATGCAAATACTCGTTTTTTGGATTTACTGTATGAGTCCCAAACAGATGCCATTTAGGAATTAAATAGAATTATGTTGTTGGTTATCCAATTACTTACTCACTTACCTGAACTGCAAGGTAGCACCACCACCCACAGCATGAGTCCACTCAATCACCAGCTGCTACTTTGCCCAGGCATGAGTCCTACACCAGAGACAGCACTGCATAGATAAGCCCTACATGTCCCATTATTACTCAGCTTCCTAAAAGGCAATAATTGTATTGTATAAAATAACCAAATAGTTTCTTTACAAAATTACAAATCTTAAATTTTTCGTATAATTATTGTTTGCAAGTATATTCTTATATGCTAATGTTTACAATTGTAATGTGCACTATTAACCTTGTGCATCACACCTCATTAGAAGAATGTGACAAAAATTAACAGTTACACCATTGTTGCATCTTTTTGTGTTGTAAGGTAACGTTTTTAACACTGTTTTTGATCATTGGAAAATGGCTTTTATTGTAATTATCACATCATGACAGGCTCCAGTATGGTACAAACATTTTGTGGGAAAATATTGTGTTATAATTTGCTGAAAGTTGCATACATAGGTTTAAGGCATTATTTATTTACCAAAACCTTTTATTTAACAAAACCATCTGTGCTTAAGAACCATAATAGTATGTTATGTGTTTGGACTGGGAACAAACAGATCCAACATAAATGAGAAAAACATTATTGCAAATCTTAATAGTTTTAAAATTTAAAAATGCTACCTTTTTATGGGACATGATTTGAAGAACTGTTTGCAAAATTATTATTTACTTGTAACACAGAAGCACATAGTAATAATTAGTGAGAAAATGAAACTACCAATAGTATGACTCATACTTAAAGATGAAAAGCTGTTAATCAATGACTGCCTGATCTGTTTCCCTCTTTCTGTACTCTCTATGCTGCCTGTTAAGTACCCCTGCCTTCTCACTGTCTATTGCATGATCTTGTGGAAATGGTTGTTGCAAGGCAAGATTATGCAAAAGACTGCAGCAGAGCACAATGTCATACACTTATTTCGTACACTTTAGATGGAGAACAAAGAAAAATCCCACCAGATTTGTCAAGGCACCTGAAGCTAGATTTCAGTAGCCAAAACATGTGTTCTATCACTGATCTAGTGGTCACAATAGCAGTTGAAGGTTCTATTAACAGTACTTACATGTGATTCCTGTTTTGGTCTTGTGGGATTGTGTTCAGATGGATCCTGTCATGCAAAATTCAGCTGAAGTCCTGGCAAGTCAGATTCAAAACCTGTGTCTGCAGCTACAGGCTCTAACCCTTTAGGTAGCTTCTCAAGAGTAGAAATGCAGATCAGCTTCAGCTCAGGGGGTTTATAAGGAGACAAATCTAGATCTTCCAGATCAATTCTCAGGGGACTAAAAGCAGTTCTTTCATTTCCAGGAGAGTTGCAAACTGTACTTCAAACTTCGCCCCTTGTCATCTGGTTCTGAGTATCAGCGTGTGGGAATCGCCATCTCACTGCTCCAAGGTGATCTCCAGACCTGGGCCTTTTGCTTGGAAGCTAACCATCCAGCTGTACAGTCAGATAATGCCTTACTTGCTGCTGTTGAAATATATTCTGGAGTTATGATGATGTTATGACCCGAAGAGGGGTGTGTGATGATTCTGCAAATGACCTGATCCCTGGAGTGGTGGGCGATGTTTCTGCCAATGGTCTGTCACCAGGAGGGGTAGCCGATGTTCATGCTGATGGATTAATCCCATAAAGGAGGGGAGGCCAATGTTCCTGCTGATGGCTTAACCCTGGGAGGGGAGGCTGATGTTCCTGTTGATGTCTTAACCCCAGGAGGGGAGGCCAATCTTCCTGCCAATGGCTTAACCCCAGGAGGTGAAGCTGATGTTCCTGCCAATGGCTTAACACCAGGAGGGGAAGCCAATTTTCAGACTCCAGAGGGGGTGTGCCAGGTTCCGACTCCAGGAGTAGAATGGTGCCAACCCCAGGAGGTGTGTCTCAGGTGCTGACCCCAGGAGGGGAGTCTCAGGTGCTGACCCCAGGAGGGGAGTCTTAGGTGCTGACTCCAGGAGGGGAGTCCCAGGTGCCAATCCAAGAAGGGGTCTTGAGTGCCAATGCCCTAGGGGGGTTCTCAAGTGGCAAAGCACCAGGAGGGGTCTTGAGTGTCAAAGCCCCAGGAGGGGTCTCTAGTGGCAAAGCCCAAGGAGGGGAGTCCATTATTTCCCTGGCTTCATGGCCTGATGATGCTGTTGCCCTGGTCTCATGGCCTGAGGATGCCATTGACCTGACCTCACAGCCTGAGGATTCTATTGCCCTGGCCTCACTGTCTGAGGTTCCAACTGCCCTTGCCTTCGGGCATGAGGTTCCATCTGGCCTTGCCTTTGGGCATGAGGTTCCATCTGCCCTTGCCCTTGGGCTTGAGGTTTCATCTGCCCTTGCCTCCGGTCTTGAGCTTTTGTCTGCCCTTGACTTCGGGCTTGAGGTTCCATCTGCCGTTGCCTCTGGGTTTGAGGTTCCATCTGCCCTTGCCTCTGGGCTTGAGGTTCCATCTGCCTTTGCCTCTGGGCATGAGGACACCACTGCCCTTGCCTTATGGCATGAGGATGTTACTACCCTGGCCATTGGGCATGGGGAGGTCACCACTGTGCCGGCCACCATTTCATGTGTTTTTTATGTTAGGATTGTCCAGTCAACCAATGCTTCCATTGTGTCTGAGATCCAGATGATGTCTGCCTTGCATGAGATCCAGCCAATGTCTGACATACCCAAGGGGTCACTGAGGTCTGCCATGCCTGAGGGGTCACCAAGGTCTGTCATGCCTGTGGGGTCACCAAGGTCTGTCTTGCCCAAAGAGGTCACTGAGGTCTGCCATGCCTGAAGGATCACCAAGGTCTGCAATGCCCAAAGGGTCACCAAGGTCTGCCGTGCCCAAGGGGTTCACCTAGGTCTGCCATGCCCAAGTTGTCACAGAGGTCTGCCATACCCGAGGGGTCACAGATTCCTGTTTTGACTGCGGTGAAGTCTAGGGCAGTCTTTCCTGATGTACCACCTGATGCAATTCTGCCTTTGGTGCCCACCTTGCCCGGGGATTGTGGGATGTCTGCTGCCAGTTCAGTGATGACTGTGTCGGCCCATTCAAGTCTCTCAGAACTGACTGTTGCCCCACCTGAAAAAGAGCCTGAATTTTTGTCTTGGTGGAGTGTCTGGAATACGCCCCTTAAAGGGAAGGGGGGCAATGTCAGGACTGTCAGGACTCTGGCCTGCAGTACCTTTGAGCTGCCAGAGATGCTGTTGTGTTTCTGACCTGTAGTACTTCTGGGCTGACAGAGGTGCTGCTGTTGTGTTCCAGGCCTTCAGTACCTCTGAGCTACCAGAGGTGCTATTGTCTGAGAGCAATCCCAGCTGGTTTAGTCAACAGGAACGTGCTGCTCTCCTAATTACATTTCCAACTGCAGCATATTGTTGTTATGGGCCTGTCCTTGTGTGCTGCAGTAATTGGTCCCTGGGCCTCAGTGCCAGTTATAGCTTGTGTTTACTTTAGTTAGCTTCCAGACAGTTTTGAACCTGATCCTTGAACCTGATCCCATGTTCCCTGCCTATATCCAGCTTCAAGCCTGATTCTTGTATTTCCTGCTCAGTTTGTTTCCGGCCTGCATTTGTATCAAAGACTCTTGTACAAGTACCAAGGTCTGTTAAAGTACACGTTGCTGCAAGTCCATACTTCAGCCAAACCTGCAAACCTGGTCTGTCAGTTTATACCCTATCTTTCTGTACATTTGCAAATTACCACTGTTACATTCTGTTGGACTCTTTACTTAATACAGATTTATTTCATATCAACATCTCTGTACTGGTCTTCTGTTCTACTACAGCACTTATCCTTATCTAGAAATTCACCTGCCAGTCCTTCAAGGCAGGTGAATCCTAACAATAAATCCTAATAAAAATGCATACACAGCAATGCAGTTAAACTGGCATTAAAACCATGGCTGAACCTAAATAATACAGTTGTAGAGAATGTGGTTAATACAGGTATTGATGATCAAGCATACCATACAACAGAGACAAAATAACAATATGAAGTAACTATATTAAAATAGCCACATTATAGCCACATAACATTTTTGTGTAGCAAACATTTAACAATATAAGTATTGAGCAGAACAACACATAATAGGGAGAAAAAGGTTCACAGTTAACTGGAAACTTAATGGCTAGTATTAACATGTACAGTAGGAGGAGTATGAAGATTATGGATTAATTACCATTTGGTATGTTCAGAAATGTGCATCTTATTTCTTTCTGCATTATTATCTCAAGATTCTTTGTAGGGGCCCCACTGTCTACAAAAGCGAGGTGATCCTCTCTCCACTGAATGTATTGACTTTCAAAGTACAGTATAATGTTTTCATTAACATTAAGTTAACTGTTCCTAATAGGGGAGGAGATTTTGAGGTACAGCTAATCAAAATAACCATTTTAGCGACCACAACCATAACAAAATGTACCAAAGTTTTGTGAGTTACTAAAGAGTAATACTGTAGTTACAAAAATAAACACATAAAAGAGCTAAAGATGAAGGGTGAGCAAAAATGTACAATAAAGGAAATTGAGTATATACACCATATTCATATGCTGTCCCTGTGAAACATAGTGTGTTACAATACAGAAATTGACTACTTGCAGTGCAGGAGAAGGTAGATATTTAATGGGTGTTTCATATTGTATAAAGAAGTGGTCAAATAAAATAGGATTTTAAATACCTTCTGGTAAATCCTTTTCTCGTAGTCCATAAAGGATATTGGGGACATAATTAGTAAGATGGGGTATAGATGGGTCCAAAGGAGCCAGTGCACTTTAAATTTCTTCAACTGAGTGTGCTGGCTCCTCCCCTCTATGCCTCTCCTACAGGTCAGTTATAATTAAAACAGTGCCCGAAGGAGAATGACATACTTGAAAGAAGGAACATAACAACAATAAAGGTGGTGAGAATTATTACCAGCACACCAAAATATAACCAGGCCAGCAATGTCTGGCAACAGTAACAGCAACAGATGAACAGGTAACACAGAACAGAGAACCTGCAGAAAGTAACACACAGAGGCGGGCACCCAATATCCCTTATCGACTATGAGAAAAGGATTTACCGGTAGGTATTTAAATCCTATTTTCTCTAGCATCCATAAGGAATATTGGGGACAGAATTAGTACAATGGGGATGTCCCAAAGCTTCCAGAATGGGTGGGAATGTGAGGAGACTGCTGCAGCACCGCCTGCCCAAACTGGGTGTCCTTCTTGGCCAGGGTATCAAATTTGTAGAATTTCACAGAAGTGTTCTTCCCAGACCAGGTAGCAGCTCGGCATAGTTGTAAGGCTGGGACTCCATGAGCAGCCACCCAGGAAGTGCCTACCGATCTTGTAGAGTGGGCCTTCAGAGACATAGGAACAGGTAAGGCTGCTAACACATAGGCCTGTTGGATAGTAAGCCTAAACCAACAAGCAATGGACTGCTTTGAAGCAGTACAAACCTTTTTCTGTGCATCATAGAGCACAAACAAGGAATCCGTCTTCCTGACCTGAGCTGTGCGTTTGACATAGATCTTCAAAGCATGCACTACATCTAAATATTCCGGAAAAGCTGAAGCGTCAGAGCAAGATGGAACCACAATAGGTTGATTAAGATGGAATGCAGAGACAACCTTCGGCAGGAACTGCTGTCGAGTCCGGAGCTCTGCTCTGTCCTCGTAAAAGACCAAGTAGGGACTTTTACATGATAAGGCCCCCAATTCTGAAACGCGTCTAGCAGAAGCCAGGGCCAACAACATCACTGTCTTCCACGTGAGATACTTGTCTTCTACTGTCATCAGAGGCTCAAACTAGGAGGACTGTAGAAATTGCAACACTACATACAAAGCCCAAGGTGCCATAGGTCAATGGTTCGCGAGCAGTAGCAACAAAGCTTCTTGTTGAGGCAAGGCTCCATCATGTTGATCTGCGGGTATCCCCATCTGTCAAAAATCTGTTGAAACACCTGAGGATGTAATCCCCACTCCCCCGGGTGGAGGTTATGGCGACTCAGGAAGTCCGCTTCCCAGTTGTCCACTCCTGGAATGAGGATTGCAGACAGTACTCTTGCATTTCTTTCCGTCCCCGGGGAGGTTTTTTTGACACTTCTCACATGCAGGCCTTACTTTTTGTCCCTCCTTGTCGATTGATGTACGCCACTGCTGTGGCGTTGTCTAACTGAACCTGGATCGCCCGATCCCTGAACAGAGAGGAGGCCTGAAGTAGAGCATTGTATATCGCCCGTAGTTCCAGAATGTTGATCGAGAGCAGGGCCTCTTGGGCAGTCCACCTGCCCTGGAACTGTGCCCCCTGGGTGAAAGCTCCCAATCCTCGTAAACTGGCATCCGTCATGAGGAGGGTCCAATCCTGAATACCGAAACGTCGACCTTCCAGCATGTTGGAAGACTGAACCCACCACCGGAGTGAAATCCTGGCCTGGGGTGACAGCTGAATCATTCGGTGCATCTGGAGATGTGAACCGGACCACTTGTTCAGGATGTCCAATTGGAAAGGTCTGGCATGAAACCTGCCGAACTATATCACCTCATACCATTTTTCCCATCAACTTTATGCAAAGATAAATGGAAACTTGAGCAGGACAGAGAACCATGCAAACCATCTCTTGAAGTATTCTCACCTTGTCTTCTGGGAGAAACACTCTTTGAGCTACAGTATCCAGTATCATACTCAGAAACATGAGCCCTTGAGACAGTTCCAGTTGAGACTTCTGTAGATTGAGGATCCATCCGTGGTGAGACAGAAGTTGGACAGTGCGATCTATATGAAGCAATAGATGCTACCTGGAACTTGCTTTTATGAGGAGATCGTCCAGGTAAGGGACAATGTTGACCCCCTGGACTCTGAGCTGGAACATCATTTCTGCCATCACCTTCATGAACACCCTCAGAGCTGTAGACAAGCCAAAGGGCAATGCCGGAAACTTGTAGTGATCATTTAGTAGGGCGAATCGTAGATAGGCCTGATGAGGAGGCCAAATCAGGATCTGCAGGTAGGCATTCTTGATATCCAGGGACAGGAGGAATTCCTGTTGTTCCAGGCCCACGATCACCACTCTCAAAGATTACATCTTGAATTTGAAAACCTTCAGGTAAGCATTCAAGGACTTTAGATTCAAAATGGGTCTCACAGACCCATCTGGTTTTGGCACTACATACAGACTGGAGTAGTAACCTTGTCCTTGTTGTAGCAGGGGTACTGGAACAATGACCTGGGACTGGATCAACTTGTTGATGGCCAGTAGAAGCATAAAATGCATATTTTCCAAAGCTGGCAAACCTGATTTGAAAAATTGTTGGGGAGGAGCACTGTCGAACTCCAGCTTGTAAGCCTGAGAGATAAGATCCCTTACCCAGGTATCTTGGCAGGAACCATTCCAGATGTGGCTGTAGTGATGTAATCGAGCTCCCACTGCGAGATCACCTCAGGGTGGGTGGGCACCGTCATGCTGAAGTCTTAACGGAAGCTGATCAGGTGCTGTGGTCCTGAGAGCCGGCAACGGCTGGTTTCTTAGGTTTACCTCTGGAGCCTCTAGCTGCATTGGAGGCACACTGGGCCCTAGATTGAAATCTGGAGGACCAAAAGGACTGAGTAGATGGTCCCGGGTAGGTACATCTAGCAGGCGGAGCCACTGATGGGAGAAACATGGATTTCCACCTCTGAAGAGCCATTCACCTGTGAAGGGAAGAGATTCCACATTACATTTGGAGTCAGTGTCTGCAATCCACTGACGCAACCATATGGCTCTGCGTGCACACACAGCCATAACAGTGGTCCTAGCATTAATATTGCCAATCTCTTTAAGGGAGTCACAGAGGACTCTTGCTGTGTCCTTATTGTGTTTTAGGAAAGTTACAGTAGTAACTAAGGTCATATCCCCTGAAAGGCCCTCCTGAATCTGAGTAGCCCATGCATGAATGGCATGTATCATCCAGCAACCAGCAATGACCGGCCTTTGAGCTACACCTGCAGCAGTGTAGATAGATTTTAGAGTGGTCTCTATTTTTCTATCCCCTGGGTCCTTTACCGTAATAGAGCCCGGAGCAGGGTGCACCGCCTTTTTAGAAAGGCGAGAGACTGAGACGTCTACTGCTGGAGATTCCTCCCAGGATTTCCTGCCTTCAGGAGCAAATGGGAAGGTATTTAAAAACCTTTTGGACACCTGATATTTTTTATCTGGGTTTTTCCAGGCTAATTTGAATAAATCATCCAATTCTTTAGAATCAGGGAAGGTGACAGACAGTTTGTCTTGTGGGAGGAAAAATGACTGCTGATTAGTAGCATCCTCCAGGGGGAGCTTTAACAACCCATATAGCCAATATAAGGGGTTCAATACCCTGTGTAGGGGTGGAGTCCCCACTTATGGGGTCCACATCATCCCCATCATCCTGTATATCATCATCAGTATTTTATAGAAGTGCAGGTAAAGCACATTTTTGTGCACCTGTAGTGGACAGGGGGGGATGTTTAGCAACTAGATTTGCCACTGCTTGTTGCAGTTCCTGAGCATTACACACACTGCATAACTTCTGTTTTACCATTGTGAAAAGAAAAACAGGTACAATACACATACAACACAGCCTGAAACACAATACAAGCCTGCCATATTGCATGTGAGAGGAGACACAGGAGAGAGGACACCAACGCACTCAGTGCTGCACAGCCCGAGTGAGGTTTTATGCAAACATACAAACAGTGAGTCTATCTAATGAAAAATCCCTCAGGGGGATGATATTTATGCGCCAAATAGCGGCTCTCCCCCTCTACAGCCTGTACCAGTGATCCAGCGTGTGACCATTATGAAGGAGCTGTGTGAGGCTGATGCTGCTGCTTATGCAGAGGAAGGTGCCAAAATGCAGCTGAGCTCACTCTGTTGTAGCTCCACCCCCCGCTTTGGCGCCGGAGCTACTGTGTATTTTTTATACCGGCCAGGTCTCCTAAATGTTAGTAACCTCACATAAATGCTTGGTACCATGTAACAAGCCAGTCTCATGCAGGGGTCAAAGCAGGTCCCCCCAGGAGGGACCCGTACACCTCACCCGCGCTTTTGCCATATAGTGAACTGGGGGACCCCCATATCAGGGTCCCTGGTGTGTACTCACCACCAATGATCACCTTCAGGCAGCGTTAGTGGTGTGCGACAGCCAAGGCGCCATGCCCCGCTGAACAAACAGCCCCTCAGGACAGTGGTCCTGCAGCGGGGAAGCGGCTCTGCACCTCAAGAGGCCGGTGAGCACCACCTAACTCCCACGGTGTAGGTATGCTGTTGCCCAAACTGCATACCAAAATAAATAAAAGTTTAAAAGAAAAACTCTGGAGCTTGCTCTCCTTAGGGCACTTTTTTCTAAACTGACCTGTAGGTAGGGGCGGATTTAGCGGCCCTGGAAAAATTTGTACTAGTGGCCCCACATGGGCAGCACCAGAGGTGTAAGGTCTAGCCATGGGCCATGGCAGATGCACCCTCCCCCCAAGACTTTCCAGATAGTGGGCATGTCCAGCATCAAGGGGGAAGTTAAAAAGAAATAAAATTAAATATTATTAGCACATTATATGATACACTTTTAGAATTTAGGAAACTATATTTTTCTTTAGAAAGATATATTTTCTTGCTTATTATACCAACCGTATCCCAATCACTATTCACTCAATCTTATATGTCAGCCAAGCAGGCAGACAGAGCATACACTAGATCATCTGCAATCACAGGCTAAGTGGCAAAGTAATTTTCATATATGCAAATTATTTTGCATCTTATTCATTATGTCTATAAATAGGACCACATGTCCTCAAACAAAACAGGCCCCACTGGTGCGTCGGCCCACCAGGAATCTTCCCTGTGAACCCTATGGCCAATCCGCCTCTGCCTGTAGGAGGAGGCATAGAGGGGAGAAGCCATCTCACCCAATTCAAGAAATTTAAAGTGCACTGGCTCCTTTGGACCTGTCTATACCCCATCGTACTAATTCTATCCCAAATATCCCTAATGGATGCTAGAGAAATAACATTTACATAAGAACTGTGTCTGTGAATTAGTATACAAAGTTTGTAAAATTTGAATGAAGTCTCCTGAAAAACCAAACCGGGAATGGGATTCATATAAATGATCCCATGTCACAAGTTCAAAAAGCCTTTTGTGCATCTAAGGCAAATAACAAATTTGGTTATGAGATATGAGAAATTTTCAACCATTGTGTCACTGCCAAGACATTCCTAATACTACGTCTGGAGTGGCACACCCAAATAAATCCTGATCTGTATGTATAACGAGGGGAGAACAGTTTTATTGCATTCAGCTAATATCTTTATCAGTCATTTCTGATTGACATTTAGCAATTACATTGGGTGGTAAGAGCCTGGGAGACCTAGGTCTCTGTCAGGTTTCAGGCGGACACAGGAGAGCAGAGTTAAAATACTGAGGTAATTATAGATTCTCAATAATATGGTTATAAACCCCCATCAAGATATCTTTTATTCTGTGGGATAATATATTGAATAAGTCCCCCATAAATCCATCTGGACCAAAAGCTTTTGACTGTTTAAAAAAATTAATAGTAGTTTGAACTTCCTCCAAAGATAATGGAGCATGACGGGAATCTGCCAAGGTGGAAACTAAGGTAGGGATTTGTAAATTCCATCCAAAATAAGTCTTAGCATTGGCTTCAGTGATAAGTTGGGAATAGTTTTGTCGAACTTCTGAAGAATCTCTCTGGTCTGAGCACTAGAGGTAGTATGAGAACCTTCTATTTCCACAAGGTTGGGATCAATGTAGATCAGTGTTTCCCAACCGCGGTCCTCAAGGCACACTAACAGTCCTGGTTTTAGTGATATCCAGGCTTGAACACAGGTGACTTAATTAGTACCTCAGTTATTTTGATTTAACCATCTGTGCTGAAGCCTGGATATCACTAAAAGCTGTACTGTTGGTTTGCCTTGAGGACCGCGGTTGGGAATGCCTGATGTAGATGATTCAGATCTGCAATGGAAATGACAAAACTATTTGCTAGTGGGGTTCCCAAATTGAAAGTATGTAAACAATGTTCTGCCAGGGTGGAAGACATTTTCAACAATAGGAAAGGGTCAGTTAAAGTTTTCTGGGCTGAAAGTTACATCTCTAAATTGTTTCTCTTACTGTGAGATATACAAGAATTATTATTACCCCAAATAAAGGATTTGGCTGAGTGCCAGAAAATTAGTGGGTCAGTGGATCAATGCTGAGCATCATTGTGCTTAAAATCCTGCCAAAATGTCACCAATTTACCACAAAATTGAGAGAGTGAGATAAATTTGAAGGGTAGCTACTGTGACCCAGCTCAAACCATGACTGGAAAAGCATATTGGCTCAATAATAAGTGTCAATAACCTTGGGATACAAGTTATTCAAGAGCAACAGGTAGTCTATTCTTGACATGGATGGTGATTCAGACCTGATCGTAAATGTTTAGCACATCTACGATCAGTTTTCCTGACATGCGTGGTGACGCCCGGCACAGGGCTAGTCTGCCCTGCATGTCATGACCTACCCCGCCTATCATGTACAAAAGCATTGCACAGCTGCAATGCTTTTGTACTTGAAGAGTAGCTCCCAGCCAGCGCAGCTCCTGTGCACTGGCAGGGAGCTACTCATCGCTGCCTGGGTCGCAGCAGCTGCGTGTGATGTCATGTAGCCGCAGAAGCTTCCCCAACGGTCCGACATGCCTGCTTTTCCCGGACTGCTACCCCTAAAGGGCGGCAAAACGCCACCGGCCTGCCCCTTTCTGCCCAGCAACCGCCTCTGCCTGTCAATCAAGCAGAGGCGATCGCAGGGAAAAGACAGCCATCAGCTGTCTGGCATGCGCTGGCGCCGGCACAGTTCAGACCTGTTCGCTGCTGTGCGAAAATGCACAGCAGCAATCAGGTCTGAATTAGCCGCAAGGTCCCTTAAGCAGCCGAGAGGCATGTGAATTCTTGGTCTGTTGGGTGACATACTCTACAGATGTTAATAATATGTACATGTTTATAAAACCAATAAATACTTTGTTGAGAAAGGGAACTGGTGATCAAGCCCACAAACTGGTGAAATGTGTGTCCAACTGGATCCTAATCCTTATATGGACTGTCTCAGAAACCAACTCCTGGTAAAACTTTGTATTTTTCCAAACCTTATGTTATTTTTGTTATTATAGTCAGAATGTTTATCTGCTAAATGCCCATAACTTGCATACTTGCCACTAGTCATTTAATGGAGGCTGTGTTCTATTTACCCATTTGGGAAATCTCCCCTGCCTCCTGGTAAAACTATATACCATTCAAACTTTTTAATTTTTGTGATTGTTATTCAAAATTGTTATCTGCTAAACAATTGTAGCCTGTATACTTACCAGTTATCATTTCACTGAGGCTGTGATATACCCACCCTTCAGGGAAATCTCCCCTGTGAGCACATTTATTTATTCAATTGTTGCTTTACAGCAGGATGACACCCATGTCGCCTTCATGAATGCATGGGTTTGGCCCAATGTGGCTATACAATCATTGCACATCAGTGTGTTTGCAAGTGTGATTTTATTTGCATTGCCCTCCATACACCTGTGAAAAGGGTTCTCATTACCTACAGTCACACCACATTGGATATGTCTGACCCTGTCTAATCTTGGAAGCAATACAATGTTGGGCCCTACTAGTACCTGATTGGGAGACCCCCAGGTAATATAGGGTACTGTGGAACAAGGACCCCTTTGCACCATCTTCTCCTATGCCAGGTGTCAGGGAATCACTCACAAATCACTGCAAACCATCCTGTTGCTGCCTCCCTTTCTACTGATCTCGAATTAACCTTCTGAACTCTCATCACAAATGGTTCCCCCAGTTTTCACTTGCGCTGGTATGCCCCAACAGTGGTTACTGGGGGATACCTGAGTGAAACCAGATTCAACTGTTTTTCTTTCATCCAGAGAATCTATTCCATAATTTTATGCTCTCAATCAGTTATTCACTACTGGTAAGCAGAAACCAGACGGAACGATCAGGTTCTCTGATTACTTTTTCTCTTAATACAAATTCATGCTTGACAGGCTGTCACATCTTTTAGAAAAATTACAGTTACCAGGTTTATATTTGTTTTCTTTGAAACCAGTATTACAGATTACCTTTGACCACCACATTTTGGAATTGGTTATCATAACCTTATTGATACAGGTTGAGTCTCCCTTATCCAAAATGCTTGGGACCAGAGGTATTTTGGATATGGGATTTTTCCGTATTTTGGAATAATTGCATACCATAATGAGATATCATGATGACGGGACCTAAATCTAAGCACAGGATGCATTTATGTTACATATACACCTTATACACACAGCCTGAAGGTCATTTTAGCCAATATTTTTTATAACTTTGTGTATTAAACAAAGTGTGTCTACATTCACACAATTCATTTATGTTTCATATACACCTTATACACACAGCCTGAAGGTCATTTAATACAATATTTTTAATAACTTTGAGTATTAAACAAAGTTTGTGTACACTGAGCCATCAGAAAACAAAGGTTTCACTATCTCAGTCTCACTCAAAAAAGTCTGTATTTCGGAATATTCCGTATTTCGGAATATTTGGATATGGGATACTCAACCTGTACTACAGTAGTTTAGAAAGGTCAATCTCTTACCACCAGACATATTGTATCTGCCAGATTGTAATCATCTCACACTGTGTTCTTTATCACACTAATTGACATTAAACATTTGTTTCTTATCACTTTTAAAGTAATAAAAATTGAAACTCAATAAAATATCCATATTGGTTCTATGTGAGGGTGCCACTACATTTTAATACATACCAAAAAAATGAAGTTTGAAACAAGTTTTATTACAAAAACATTTATCAAGAGTGTTCTTACTTTGTTCTTCTGCATTTAGGAAGGGAACTGCCAGCAGGAGCTGGAGAATTCCTGTACATATAGCAGGAAACTATCAAATTGAAGTCTCCTACAAGATTAATTACAGTAATTGTTGAGAAGCAAATGGTTGTAATTGGGACAATATTTGGCAACATTTTCTAGACAACACTTACTTGTAAAGTGTAAAGTGCAGTATATTCCATTGCGCTTTACAGTTGGAAACAAAAGTGATAAACCAAAACAGGTTTACAACAGACAGTCAGAGAGGTAGGAAAGACCTGCTCGTAAGCTTACAGTCTATAGAGAAATACATAAAGAGAGCCATTTATGGAAACATCTGCAATCACAAATTGTACAGGACAATCTACTACAGTAAAGTGTGTTTTAATCTGCAGTTGTTCTTTCAAAATAATTACCGCAATGCAGCAAATCTGCCATCCAGTGATGCTGCCATGGCTACACAGTATGTTATACCTCTGGTGCTGCCCATGTCGGGCCACTTCTAGAAAATTTTACAGGGCTACTTTTAGTTCCCAATACTACCCTTGTCTCAGACACAACTGCAGCAAAAGACGCAAAAAAGGCTGCAATTGCATATAATCAGGTCCTATGGGGAGGGATTGGGACCCCACCCCCTCATCAGACTGTAACCCGATTAGAGCGGCTTCCAAAAATTTCCTGGCCTTGTTTTCCATCCCAATCTATCCAATTACTACACCTTTGTTGTAAAAGGGGAGTCAGCTACAATTAATCTATTCAGTTTGTTAAGCTTCAGCACTTCAGAGGATACTGAGGGCCTAATTCAGACCTGATTGCAGCAGCAACATTTTTCTCTAATGGGCAACACCATGTGCACTGCAGGTGGGGCAGATATAACATGTGCAGAGAGACTTAGATTTGGGTGGGTTATTTTGTAAAAAACAACAACAAATAAGGACCTTAATGAGCTTCAGTTGCAGTTTTGCTATTTTAGCAAATTGAAACTGCATTCAGATACATCTGCATACAGATGAAGCCATGCTAATCGTGGCTCCGTCTGTGCTGGGGCGCTTGCCTAAGCACACCTATTGCAGTATCTGAACCATGTGCACTTCAGTGACGTTCAGTCACCCCATTTTCTGCAATGGGAGCATCTCAGTGCACTCCCGTAGCGCGGCTAGGCGCCGGATCACCTAGTCACGCCGGGAGTGCACATTTGCAATGGAGCTGCTTTAGATGAGCGTGGCTCCATCTGTACGATCGCATGCTGGAGGCTGCCCAGCACAGGGCAAGGACGCCCAGCATGCTAAGTGCTGTCCATCGCTGCAATCGTACTCTAATTGCAATCGCATCACTAATAGATCGCAATCGCCAGTGACATGCGGTTGGGTGAGGCAGAATTATCCTGTTATACTAACGTTTGTGTCAGAGTTTTGACTATATAAAGTATATGAAAAATACAAAGAATATGTTAGAAATATCTTCTCTTTATCATTCTAATAATTTTTATAGTCAAATCTCTGGAGTAAAAAGTCTATGGCAGGTGAGGCGCAGTCTTTCTTTTCCGCACATCTCTGAACAAAACTCACCAAATTTCCAGGAGTTTATACTGCGGCACCTTTGCATAATGCCCACACAGGGCTGGTGCTAGGGTGTTTGGCATTCCCCTCCAAGCTATAAATATGTGCCTTCCCATACTTTAAAAAGGAACAGCGCACATAATGCCCCCTATAGCAGTGAGGCTTATACACATAATGCTCCCTGTGGTAGTGACGTTTACACACATAATGCCCCCTGTACCAGTGACGCTTACAGAAGTAATGACCCCTGTACCAGTGACACTTCCACACGTAATGCACCCTGGAATAGTGAAGCTTCCACACGTAGCACCCTCTGTAGTAGCGACGCTTACACATGTAACACCCCCTGTACCATTGACGCTTACATATGTAATGCTCCCTGTAGCAGTGATGCTTTTACTTGTAATGCCCCCTGTAGTAATGATGCTTACACACGTAATGCCCCCTGTAGCAATGACGCTTACACACATAACGCCCCTTGTATCAGTGACGCTTACACACGTAATGCCCCCTGTAGTAGTGATGCTTACATACGTAATGCCCCCTGTATCAGTGACACTTACACATGTAATGCCTTCTGCAGTAGTGACGCTTACACATGTAACGCCCCCTGTAGTAGCGACGCTCACACACATCATGCTCCCTGTAGCAGTGACGCTTACACACGTAACGCCCCCTGTACCAGTTATGCTTACACACGTAACGCCCCCTGTAGCAGTGACACTTACACACATAACGCCGCCTGTAGCAGTGATGCTTACACACATAATGCCCCCTGTAGTAGTACGCCCTCTGTACCAGTGACGCTTACACACGTAACACTCCCTTTAGTAGTGACATTTGCACATGTAATTCCCCCTGCAGTAGTCACGCTTACACACATAACGTTCCCTGTAGCAGGGATGCTTACACATGTGACACCACCTGTAGTAGTGATGCTTACACATGTAACTCCCCCTGTACCAGTGATGATTACACACATTATGCCACACAATCACACATACACACAGATACACACACCACATACACATATATTTAAAAAGGGAAGTAAGTCTGAGCCAGGTGGTTATAGTAAGTCTTACATCTATAGTGGGGAAAGTACTGGAAGGTATTTTAAGAGATAGTATCATATCCTTGAACCAATAAGGTTATTAAAAGGATCCAACATGGATTTGTGAAGGATAGATCATGTCAAACTAACTTAATAGGCTTTTATGAGACAGTTAGTGCGAACCTAGATCAGGGTAAAGAGGTGATGTCATCTTTTTAGACTTTGCAAAAGCTTTCGATACAGTACCTCACATGAGACTTATCTACAAAAGAAGAGAACTTGGGCTAGGGAGCACAATATGCACTTGGGTTAAAATTGGTTAAATAAAAAGGAGAAGTGAATGGTGGTAAATGGAACGTATTCAAATTGGTCTGAAGTACTAAGTGGTGTGCCACAAGGGTCTGTACTTGGACCACTATTGTTTAATACTTTCAGAAATGATCTAGAAGTAGGTTTAGAGAGTACAGTGTCAATTTTTGCAGACAATATCAAATTGTGTAAGGTTATAAATTCAGAGGGGGGTGCTAAGTCTCTACAGAATGACTTATTTAAATTGGAATCATTGGCAGCAAAATGGAGAATGCAGTTCAATATAGACAAATATATAGTAATGCACTTCAGTAGAAAGAACAAAAATACTACCTACTCCCCATACTAAATGGGGAGAAACTAGAGGATTTTTTTATTGGAAAAAGATTTAGGTATTCACATAGATAAGAAACTTAGTTGTAGTACCCAAAGTAGCAATGCAGCAAAAAAGACAAACAAGGTATTAGCATGCATAAAGCAGGGAATTGATGCAAGGGATAAGAGTGTTGTACTCCCATTATTTAAATCACTAGTATGGCCACAACTCGATTACTGAGCAATACTATGGGCACCATACTACAAAAAGGATATCCTAGAACTAGAAATGGTTCAGAGACAGGTGACCAAATTGATTAAGGGGATGGAGATGATAGAATACGAGGAAAGGTTTGAAAAGCTAGGCATGTCTACACTGGAAAAAGAAGACTAAGAGGGGACATGATTAACATTTTCAAATCTACAGTATAAGGGGTCAATACACAGAGCTAGCGGGGGATTTGTTCTTGGTAAGAACATCACAAAGTACATGTGGAAACCTACTTAGGTTAGAGGAGAGGAGATTTTGCACACAGAGACAGAAAGGTTTCTTCACAGAAAGGACAATACATATTTAGAATTCCTTGCCTGAGAGAGTAGTAATGGCAGACTCATTCACTACTTTTAAGAATGGGCTAGAAAAATTTCTAATGGAAAAGGATATACAGTGATATGGTGGGTAAATCATGCACTATAGTTATAGAACAAAATATGTAATAAAAAAAACAAAAAACCAAAGAGTACTTGAAATAACGGCTAAACACTTACCCCAGCTAAAATTAGTCTTAAAAATATTACAGTGTAGGAGATCACCAACAGGTTGAACTTGATGGACAATTGTCTTTTTTCAACCTCACAAACTAAATACATACACACATACATACTGTACATACATTACACACATACACAGTCATACACACACACACACACACACACACACACACACTCACACATACACAGACTCTGTATACACACACACACACGCACACTCACTCACTCACTCACTCTCTTTCCAGACACCTACCAAAGTCTGGCTTGTCGGAGCTGTAGCAGCTCATTCTCCTGCTGCAGCCTGGTCCAGTGTAGCTCCACCCCTTTTCCCATGTATCTCCATCCCTTTTTAGGACCACACACTGGCTGTCACAGGGGAGGGGGGAGAACTTGGAGAGTATGCTTTATGCTGCCGGCGCTGCTTCCTGTCATAGAGTGTGACAGGAGCAGCAGCCGGCAGCAGCAGTGACATAAGCTCAGCACCAGCATGCAGAGCATGGAGAGCACCTCTCCAGCCTGGAGCCTCCCTGCTTTGCTTCCCTGTGATGAACACCTAGCGCCAAGCCTGTGCCCACATGAACCCATTGGCTCATATTTTGTGTGTAAATCTGGCTCTGATACTAGACAGTAACTCCTCAGCCATTTACCTCACAGCGCGTCCCTAGCGATCACAGCAACTAGGGTTGCTGCAGTGTTTTTCCCCACAATGGCTGCGTGTGATGTCACACAGCTACCCCTCAAACAGGCTGGACACCCCTGCATTGTCTGGACCACTACCCTATGATGCAGCAAAGCCGACAAATGTGCGATCATGTTTTTGTCTACGCACATGCATGTGCGCAATGCTGCATATGCACAGATAGCCGATAATTGTCCGGTCTGCATTTTTGCAGCATTGTGATTGAAGCTGAAAAAAGTCCAAAGCAAGGCTAAATAAGGCTAATTTATTAAGGGGGTAATTCAGAGTGCATCGCTGCAGTGGCAGTGATCGCATTCTGAATTACTTTGTGAAGTGCGCACGTGCAGCAGACACATTGCGCATGCACACTGCGGGAGCCCAGTGAGATGCTATCAGCATCTCAGGGCTGCGATCGCCTCTACCTGATTGACAGGCAAAGGCGCTTGCGGGGTGGGAGGGGGCATGCCAATGGCGTTAGAACATTGTTTGAGGGGGGCTGTCTGGATAACGGAGGTGTGTACAGACCATTGGTTGGAGGCGGGTCACACGCAGCCGCTGCAACGCGGGTCGCAGTGAGTAGAGGCCTGCAAACGCGCAGGAGCCACGCTGGCAAGGAGGTACTCGTCAGGTACAAAAGCAGCGCCGTCGTGCGATGCTTTTGTACCTGGGTTAGGGCCAGACATGCGGGACGGACTAGCCCTGTGCTGGACGTCCCCTCGCATGTCTGTGAAACTGATCGTAGATGTACTAAATTTAGCACATCTACAATCAGATCTGAATTAGTCCCTAAAATAGACATGCAACACATTCTATAACATTCAGTGCGCTCAACAGTAGCCACAGATCAGTTGACAATTATTGTGTCCCCATACCCCAGATACAATCAAAAACACAAAGAGATGGTACGTTACCAAATGGCACTTATACTAATAAAATGTAGGGCCTAATTCAGATCTGATCGCAGCAGCAAATTTGTTAGCAGTTGGTTAAAACCATGGGGGTCATTCCAACCCGTTCACATGCAGCGGTTTATCGCTGCGGTGCAAACGGGTGCGGAATGCGCATGCACGGTGGCCGCAGTGCACGACATTACCCGGCGACAGGGGTCGTCAGGTTATGTCGCGTCTAACGAAGGAAGCTGTTGCAGAGCCGACCGCAAAGAAGATTGACAAGAAGAAGGCGTACCTGGGTGGATCCGGACCGCTGGAGACCGAGTAGATCGCAGCCAGCTACTTTTTGCTGCTGGTGTGATCAACTAGTACACGCCTATGGGGGAGTGTATTTTAGCTTAGCAGGGCTGCGATCGCTTGTGCAGCCCTGCTAAGCTAACAAAAATTTCAAGCAGAAGTAGACTAGGCCTATACCTACTTACCCTGTGCAATGGATCCAGTGATGATGAGCCCGGCTTTGACGTCACTCCTCTGCCCTCCATTCTGCTGGACACGCCTGCGTTATAATCACCACTCCCCGAAAACGGCTCCAAACGGTCCGGATCCGCCCTGCCACGCATCCTTCCTGTCAATCTTCTTTGCGGTCGGCTCTGCGACCGCTTCCTTTGTAAGTCGCGACGTTACCCGGCGACAGGGGTGAGGAGCTGCAGCTCCTCATACTGAACGCGGCAGGTCGCATGGTGCCAATGGCATATTAATCACAAATGCTAATATTTATACTGTCTGCTTACTGTTGAGTGGCCAACACCTATGATGCTGTCATATATTGATGAACTTTATTGATATTGCTGTAAGTTAACAATGCCCTTGTGCCCAGTTGCATATGCATTTGCGACTCTATGCTACTGTCAGTGCAAACTCACCAAAATTATTTGCTCATCACTCAGCTAAACAATGCAGGATTGTTGTATTAGTGTGTATATGGTCATATGTGTAGGAGAACCCCCCCCCCCATCTATTAAGACAGATGAATGAATGTTAACAAAAACAAATATGTACCATTTTAATTCTAAAAACACATAAAATTAAATGTGTCAATAAACACATTACCACATTGCTGATATATACAACATATATGTTGGCACCACAACACTACTGGGGTACATTAACTTTTTACATGGTTTAGAAAAAAATTATATTTTGCACCACAAACCAAAAACAGTAACAATATTTAACCAAGAAACAAAAACAAAACACATTGTTTGATTATAATCAGTAACTACATATGTTATACGTTGCAGAAATATCTGTATAGATACACCCATAAACACTTGTCTGACATGTTGTTAACCAAAACATACCTGAAATATTCGTTTACTATTCATGCCTTAAGGTCATGTCCCCGCTGATCCTTGGAGCACCGCCTCCATGTCCGGCCAACACCTGGCTCCTCATCCTCTGGGGACAATATCTCATTTGGAGGCAGTTCCACATGCCTCCTTACAGCAATATTGTGCAGGATTGCACACAGGACCACAATTTTACTTACCATTTCTGGTGAATAAATGAGGTCACCACCAGTGCGGTGGAGCACATGGAAGCATTATTTTTGGACTCCAATTGTGCGCTCCACCACCTGCCTAGTGGCTGTAAGCATGGAATTAAATGCCCCGTTTGTAGCTCTGGTGTTGGTGTACTGTAAGCAGTCATGAGCCAGGGGGTGCAAGGATATCCACTATCTCCTGCAAAAACACAATACAATAATTAGTCAAAAATATATGTTTATTAATTAAAAAAAAACTTTACTACATGTTGCGGACACAACTCACCCAATATCCACGCGTCTTGGCCTTCCAACAATCTTAACTTTTGCCATATCCCTGCTTGCCTAATCACGAGGGAATCATGGGCGCTACTTGGGTAGCGGGCATTCATGGAAAGGATCTGGAGGGATGGGCAACAAACAACCATCACATTCAAAGAGTGGAACATTTTTCTGTTCCTGAAGATTTCTTCATTATGTGTTGGTTTCACAAGTGGAACATGTATCCCATCCACTACCCCAATAACGTGTGGGAAGAAATTACCCCCTTCACGGAATTTGCGTTTCAACACAGCTAGGGACCCCACATCCAATGGCATTGTTATGAACTGATCTGTTCTTTTAAAGAATACAGCAATAACATGGCTCAGGAGCCTAGAAAATGCTGCCTGGGACATGCCTACCAGTACTCCAACCAATGCTGGTAGGACTCTGAGTCACAGAAATGTAACACAGCAAGGAATTGTGTCAGTGGTGATATTGCTGTGGGATGCCAAATTGAACTCTCTAGATCACTCTCTATTATTGAGAGAGTTTCTAGGATGACATGAGGAGGCAGCCTATAGCGCCGCACCACCTCATCATCAGGCATTCCAAAAAGGGTGACACGGATACGGAATATACTAGGCCTTGCATGTCTCCGTTGCCTTTAAGGATAAGGGGCAGGTTGGAGTTGGCCGGCTACGGCAGACAGGTATGCTGCCGACAACATCTGAAAAACACATTTAACAGAGTGTAAAAACAACATCCAATGATTTCTGGAAAAAAATTGGCAAAAACTAATTCATAATTAAATAACCACTTACAGCTATTTGAAAATCCATATCTAAATGTTGCACAACAAGAGGAAAGGAACATTGTTAACTTTTAAAATCATTATTAAAAAAACTGCATAAAATGTAAAAAATAAACAACACCACAAAAACACAAAGGCCCTCATTCCGAGTTGTTCGCTCGCAAGCGGATTTTAGCAGAGTTGCTCACGCTAAGCCGCCGCCTACTGGGAGTGAATCTTAGCATCTTAAAATTGCGAACGAAGTAATCGCAATATTGCGATTACACACCTCGTAGCAGTTTCTGAGTAGCTTCAGACTTACTCGGCATCTGCGATCAGTTCAGTGCTTGTCGTCCCTGGTTTGACGTCACAAACACACCCAGCGTTCGCCCAGACACTCCTCCGTTTCTCCGGCCACTCCTGCGTTTTTTCCGGAAACGGTAGCGTTTTTTCCCACACGCCCATAAAACGGCCTGTTTCCGCCCAGTAACACCCATTTCCTGTCAATCACATTACGATCGCCAGACCGATGAAAAAGCCGTGAGTAAAATTACTAAGTGCATAGCAAATTTACTTGGCGCAGTCGCAGTGCGGACATTGCGCATGCGCATTAAGCGGAAAATCGCTGCGATGCGAAGATTTTTACCGAGCGAACAACTCGGAATGAGGGCCAATGAGCATGCATATACTTACAAAATACATACATAGACTTACAATGAGCATGTATATATTACAGATGTATATATTACCAGATAACAAAAAAGAGTTTAAATAAAAATAAACTTAAAAAATAAGCCTACTAAGGTTAATCAAAGTACAAATATTAACGCTACCTTGATATTACAATACTACAAACAGAAAAAAAACACTAAGCGAAGCCAACACCCTACACCACAACACACACCTACAGTATGAGCATGCACATACTTACCCGCAGATAGAGAAACTCCCAAGCAATAGGCAAAAGGCCAGAAACTAAATAGGCTAGTTGGCCCAAAAAAAAAAAATGCAGATCCTTCGAGAAAGACACAAATAAATAACCATAATAAGCACACAAAGATATACCAACTCCTCAACACACAACACACACCTATGAACATGCATATACTTATCCGCAGATGAACTTGAACAAAAAAACAAATGGCAAAAGGCCTCCAAACAGAAAATGGGATTCTGGACCTCATTTCGAGTTGATCGCACCTAAAAACTTTTTGCTGCTGGTGGGATCAACTAATCTCTGCCTATGGGGGAGTGTATTTTAGCATAGCAGGGCTGCGAACGCTTGTTCAGCCCTGCTATGCTAAAAATGATTCACACATATCAAGACCAGCCCTGGACATACTTACCCTATGCGACGGATCCAGCGATGATGGGCTCGGCTTTGACATCAGACATCCGCCCTCCGTTCGCCTGGACACGCCTGCGTTCTTCTTACCACTCCCCGAAAATGGGCTCCAACGGTCATTTGATGCCCCGGAACGCCTTCCTGCAGTCAATCTTCTTGCGATCGCCATTGCGACCGCTTTTTTCGCTGTCAGCGCATGCAAATTCCTGACCCGATCGCACCACTGCAAGGAAGTGCAGCGTGCGATCAGGTCGGAATGAGGCCCTCAATCCCACAAAATGCAAACTTAAAAATATGCTTCCTTCAGAAGGAAATTGAAAAAAAAAAACAATAAGCACACAAAGATATACCAACTCCCCAACACACAACACATACCTATGAATATGCATATACTTACCCGCAGATAGATATACTGTTGGTCCAATGATAATAAAGGTAAACTATTTAAAAAAAAACAATGAGGACATAACCACTACAAACTTCATACAATACTGTACATACAAAAAACAAACACCACAAAAAAATGCTGTGCGTTCGCACAACAACAAAGGAATGCACAGCACCACACAGGGATGTGCTGCATACACATTACCATACAACATACTGAACACAATTATTAAAACTAGAGATGAGCGGGTTCGGTTCCTCGAGATCCGAACCCCCCCGAACTTCACCTATTTTACACGGTTCCGAGGCAGCCTCGGATCTTCCCGCCTTGCTCGGTTAACCCGAACGAGGTCGAACGTTCTCATCCAGCTGTCGGATTCTCGCAAGATTCGTATTCTATATAAAGAGCCGCGCGTCGCCGCCATTTTCACTTGTGCATTAGAGATTGAATGGAGAGTATGTGGCTGCGTTCTCTCCCTGAAAAGCTCCGTAATCTGTGCTCAGTGTGCTGCAAATATCTGTGCTCAGGGTGCTGCAAATATCTGTGCTCAGTGTGCTTAAAATATCTACATTCTCTGCCTGAAAACACTCCATATCTGTGCTCAGTGTGCTGCAAATATCTGTGCTCAGTGTGCTTTATTGTGGGGACTGGGGACCACCAGTATATAAATAATTATAATTATAGTAGTACAGTACAGTAGGCCATTGCTGTATCATGCAGCTCTGTTTCACTGCAAGTATTCATTCCATATCTGTGCTCGATTTTTGTGAGCAGTATATAGTATTACAGTGCAGCATTTTGGTGACCCAACAGTATATAGTTGAGTACAGTAGGCCATTGCTGTATCTTGCAGCTCTGTGTCACTGCAAGTATCCATTCCATATCTGTGCTGCATTTTTGTGAGCAGTATATAGTATTACAGTGCAGCATTTTGGTGACCCAACAGTTTATATTTGTGTACAGTAGGCCATTGCTGTATCTTGCAGCGTTGTGTCATTGCAAGTATCCATTCCATATCTTGCAGCATTTTTGTGAGCAGTTAATAAAGTATTACAGTGCAGCATTTTGGTGACCCAACAGTATAAAGTTGTGTACAGTAGGCCATTTCTGTAACTTGCAGCTCTGTGTCACTGCAAGTTTCCATTCCATATCTGTGCTGCATTTTTGTGAGCAGTATATAGTATTACAGTGCAGCATTTTGGTGACCCAACAGTATATATTTGTGTACAGTAGGCCATTGCTGTATTTTGCAGCGTTGTGTCATTGCAAGTTTCCATTCCATATCTGTGCAGCATTTTTGTGAGCAGTATATATAGTATTACAGTGCAGTATTTGGTGACCCAACAGTATATAGTTGTGTACAGTAGGCCATTTCTGTATCTTGCAGCTCTGTGTCACTGCAAGTTTCCATTCCATATCTATGCTGCATTTTTGTGAGCAGTATATTGTATAACAGTGCAGCATTTTGGTGACCCAACAGTATATAGTTGTGTACAGTAGGCCTTTGCTGTATCTTGCAGCTCTGTGTCACTGCAAGTGTCCATTCCATATCTGTGCTGCATTTTTTTGAGCAGTATATAGTATTACAGTGCAGCATTTTGGTGACCCAACAGTCTATATTTGTGTACAGTAGGCCATTGCTATATCTTGCAGCGTTGTGTCATTGCAAGTATCCATTCCATATCTGTGCAGCATTTTTGTGAGCAGTATATATAGTATTACAGTGCAGCATTTTGGTGACCAAACAGTATATAGTTGTGTACAGTAGGCCATTGCTGTATCTTGCAGCTCTGTGTCACTGCTAGTTTCCATTCCATATCTATGCTGCATTTTTGTGAGCAGTATATTGTATTACAGTGCAGCATTTTGGTGACCCAACAGTATATAGTTGTGTACAGTAGGCCATTGCTATATCTTGCAGCGTTGTGTCATTGCAAGTATCCATTCCATATCTGTGCAGCATTTTTGTGAGCAGTATATGTAGTATTACAGTGCAGCATTTTGGTGACCCAACAGTATATAGTTGTGTACAGTAGGCCATTTCTGTATCTTGCAGCTCTGTGTCACTGCAAGTTTCCATTCCATATCTATGCTGCATTTTTGTGAGCAGTAAATAGTATTACAGTGCAGCATTTTGGTGACCCAACAGTATATAGTTGTGTACAGTAGGCCATTGCTGTATCTTGCAGCTCTGTGTCATTGCAAGTATCCATTCCATATCTTGCAGCATTTTTGTGAGCAGTTAAAATAGTATTACAGTGCAGCATTTTGGTGACCCAACAGTATAAAGTTGTGTACAGTAGGCCATTTCTGTAACTTGCAGCTCTGTGTCACTGCAAGTTTCCATTCCATATCTGTGCTGCATTTTTGTGAGCAGTATATAGTATTACAATGCAGCATTTTGGTGACCCAACAGTATATAGTTGTGTACAGTAGGCCATTGCTGTATTTGCAGCTCTGTGTCACTGCAAGTATCCATTTCATATCTGTGCTGCATTTTTGTGAGCAGTGTATAGTATTACAGTGCAGCATTTTGGTGACCCAACAGTATATAGTTGTGTACAGTAGGCCATTGCTGTATCTTGCAGCTCTGTGTCACTGCAATTATCCATTCCATACCTGTGCTGCATTTTTGTGAGCAGTATATAGTATTACAGTGCAGCATTTTGGTGACCCAACAGTATATAGTTGTGTACAGTAGGCCATTGCTGTATCTTGCAGCTCTGTGTCACTGTAAGTTTCCATTCCATATCTGTGCTGCATTTTTGTGAGCAGTATATAGTATTACAGTGCAGCATTTTGGTGACCCAACAGTATATAGTTGTGTACAGTAGGCCATTGCTGTATCTTGCAGCTCTGTGTCACTGCAAGTGTCCATTCCATATCTGTGCCGCATTTTTGTGAGCAGTATATAGTATTACAGTGCAGCATTTTGGTGACCCAACAGTTTATATTTGTGTACAGTAGGCCAGGCATTCCCAACCATGGTCCTCAAGGCACACCAACAGTGCAAGTTTTAGTGATTTCCAGGCTACAACACAGGTGACTTAATTAGTAGCTCAGTAATTTTGATTTAACCATCTGTGCTGCAGCCTGGATATCACTAAAACCTGCACTGTTGGTGTGCCTTGAGGACCGTGGTTGGGAATGCCCGCAGTAGGCCATTGCTATATCTTGCAGCGTTGTGTCATTGCAAGTATCCATTCCATATCTGTGCAGCATTTTTGTGAGCAGTATATATAGTATTACAGTGCAGCATTTTGGTGACCCAACAGTATATAGTTGTGTACAGTAGGCCATTGCTGTATCTTGCAGCTCTGTGTCACTGCAAGTATCCATTCCATATCTGTGCTGCATTTTTGTGAGCAGTATATAGTATTACAGTGCAGCATTTTGGTGACCCAACAGTATATAGTTGTGTACAGTAGGCCATTGCTATATCTTGCTGCGTTGTGTCATTGCAAGTATCCATTCCATATCTGTGCAGCATTTTTGTGAGCAATATATGTAGTATTACAGTGCAGCATTTTTGTGACCCAACAGTATATAGTTGTGTACAGTAGGCCATTTCTGTATCTTGCAGCTCTGTGTCACTGCAAGTTTCCATTCAATATCTATGCTGCATTTTTGTGAGCAGTAAATAGTATTACAGTGCAGCATTTTGGTGACCCAACAGTATATAGTTGTGTACAGTAGGCCATTGCTGTATCTTGCAGCTCTGTGTCATTGCAAGTATCCATTCCATATCTTGCAGCATTTTTGTGAGCAGTTAATATAGTATTACAGTGCAGCATTTTGGTGACCCAACAGTATAAAGTTGTGTACAGTAGGCCATTTCTGTAACTCGCAGCTCTGTGTCACTGCAAGTTTCCATTCCATATCTGTGCTGCATTTTTGTGAGCAGTATATAGTATTACAATGCAGCATTTTGGTGACCCAACAGTATATAGTTGTGTACAGTAGGCCATTGCTGTATTTGCAGCTCTGTGTCACTGCAAGTATCCATTTCATATATGTGCTGCATTTTTGTGAGCAGTATATAGTATTACAGTGCAGCATTTTGGTGACCCAACAGTATATAGTTGTGTACAGTAGGCCATTGCTGTATCTTGCAGCTCTGTGTCACTGCAAGTATCCATTCCATACCTGTGCTGCATTTTTGTGAGCAATATATAGTATTACAGTGCAGCATTTTGGTGACCCAACAGTATATAGTTGTATACAGTAGGCCATTGCTGTATCTTGCAGCTCTGTGTCACTGCAAGTATCCATTCCATATCTGTGCTGCATTTTTGTGAGCAGTATATAGTATTAAAGTGCAGCATTTTGGTGACCCAATAGTATATAATTGTGTACAGTAGGCCATTGCTGTATCTTGCAGCTCTGTGTTACTGCAAGTATTCATTCCATATCTGTGCTGCATTTCTGTGAGCAGTATATAGTATTACAGTGCAGCATTTTGGTGACCCAACAGTATATATTTGTGTACAGTAGGCCATTGCTGTATCTTGCAGCTCTGTGTCATTGCAAGTATCCATTCCATATCTGTGCTGCATTTTTGTGTGTAGTATATATAGTATTACAATGCAGCATTTTGGTGACCCAACAGTATATAGTTGTGTACAGTAGGCCATTGCTGTATCTTGCAGCTCTGTGTCACTGCAAGTTTCCATTCCATATCTGTGCTGCATTTTTGTGAGCAGTATATAGTATTACAGTGCAGCATTTTGGTAACCCAATAGTATATAGTTGTGTACAGTAGGCCATTGCTGTATCTTGCAGCTCTGTGTCACTGCAAGTATCCATTCCATATCTGTGCTGCATTTTTGTGAGCAGTATATAGTATTAAAGTGCAGCATTTTGGTGACCCAATAGTATATAGTTGTGTACAGTAGGCCATTGCTGTATCTTGCAGCTCTGTGTTACTGCAAATATTCATTCCATATCTGTGCTGCATTTCTGTGAGCAGTATATAGTATTACAGTGCAGCATTTTGGTGACCCAACAGTATATAGTTGTGTACAGTAGGCCATTGCTGTATCTTGCAGCTCTGTGTCACTGCAAGTATCCATTCCATATCTTTGCTGCATTTTTGTGAGCAGTATATAGTATTACAGTGCAGCATTTTGGTGACCCAACAGTATATAGTTGTGTACAGTAGGCCATTGCTATATCTTGCTGCGTTGTGTCATTGCAAGTATCCATTCCATATCTGTGCAGCATTTTTGTGAGCAATATATGTAGTATTACAGTGCAGCATTTTTGTGACCCAACAGTATATAGTTGTGTACAGTAGGCCATTTCTGTATCTTGCAGCTCTGTGTCACTGCAAGTTTCCATTCAATATCTATGCTGCATTTTTGTGAGCAGTAAATAGTATTACAGTGCAGCATTTTGGTGACCCAACAGTATATAGTTGTGTACAGTAGGCCATTGCTGTATCTTGCAGCTCTGTGTCATTGCAAGTATCCATTCCATATCTTGCAGCATTTTTGTGAGCAGTTAATATAGTATTACAGTGCAGCATTTTGGTGACCCAACAGTATAAAGTTGTGTACAGTAGGCCATTTCTGTAACTCGCAGCTCTGTGTCACTGCAAGTTTCCATTCCATATCTGTGCTGCATTTTTGTGAGCAGTATATAGTATTACAATGCAGCATTTTGGTGACCCAACAGTATATAGTTGTGTACAGTAGGCCATTGCTGTATTTGCAGCTCTGTGTCACTGCAAGTATCCATTTCATATATGTGCTGCATTTTTGTGAGCAGTATATAGTATTACAGTGCAGCATTTTGGTGACCCAACAGTATATAGTTGTGTACAGTAGGCCATTGCTGTATCTTGCAGCTCTGTGTCACTGCAAGTATCCATTCCATACCTGTGCTGCATTTTTGTGAGCAATATATAGTATTACAGTGCAGCATTTTGGTGACCCAACAGTATATAGTTGTATACAGTAGGCCATTGCTGTATCTTGCAGCTCTGTGTCACTGCAAGTATCCATTCCATATCTGTGCTGCATTTTTGTGAGCAGTATATAGTATTAAAGTGCAGCATTTTGGTGACCCAATAGTATATAATTGTGTACAGTAGGCCATTGCTGTATCTTGCAGCTCTGTGTTACTGCAAGTATTCATTCCATATCTGTGCTGCATTTCTGTGAGCAGTATATAGTATTACAGTGCAGCATTTTGGTGACCCAACAGTATATATTTGTGTATAGTAGGCCATTGCTGTATCTTGCAGCTCTGTGTCATTGCAAGTATCCATTCCATATCTGTGCTGCATTTTTGTGTGTAGTATATATAGTATTACAATGCAGCATTTTGGTGACCCAACAGTATATAGTTGTGTACAGTAGGCCATTGCTGTATCTTGCAGCTCTTTGTCACTGCAAGTTTCCATTCCATATCTGTGCTGCATTTTTGTGAGCAGTATATAGTATTACAGTGCAGCATTTTGGTAACCCAATAGTATATAGTTGTGTACAGTAGGCCATTGCTGTATCTTGCAGCTCTGTGTCACTGCAAGTATCCATTCCATATCTGTGCTGCATTTTTGTGAGCAGTATATAGTATTAAAGTGCAGCATTTTGGTGACCCAATAGTATATAGTTGTGTACAGTAGGCCATTGCTGTATCTTGCAGCTCTGTGTTACTGCAAATATTCATTCCATATCTGTGCTGCATTTCTGTGAGCAGTATATAGTATTACAGTGCAGCATTTTGGTGACCCAACAGTATATATTTGTGTACAGTAGGCCATTGCTGTATCTTGCAGCTCTGTGTCATTGCAAGTATCCATTCCATATCTGTGCTGCATTTTTGTGTGTAGTATATATAGTATTACAATGCAGCATTTTGGTGACCCAACAGTATATAGTTGTGTACAGTAGGCCATTGCTGTATCTTGCAGCTCTCTGTCACTGCAAGTTTCCATTCCATATCTGTGCTGCATTTTTGTGAGCAGTATATAGTATTACAGTGCAGCATTTTGGTGACCCAACAGTATATAGTTGTGTACAGTAGGCCATTGCTGTATCTTGCAGCTCTGTGTCACTGCAAGTATCCATTCCATATCTGTGCTGCATTTTTGTGAGCAGTATATATAGTATTACAGTGCAGCATATTGGTGACCCAACAGTATACAGTTGTGTACAGTAGGCCATTGCTGTATCTTGCAGCTCTGTGTCATTGCAAGTATCCATTCCATATCTGTGCTGCATTTTTGTGAGCAGTATATAGTATTACAGTGCAGCATTTTGGTGACCCAACAGTATATAGTTGTGTACAGTAAGCCATTGCTGTATCTTGCAGCTCTGTTTCACTGCAAGTATCCATTCCATATCTGTGCTGCATTTTTGTGAGCAGTATATAGTATTACAGTGCAGCATTTTGTTGACCCAACAGTATATAGTTGTGTACAGTAGGCCATTGCTGTATCTTGCAGCTCTGTGTCACTGTAAGTATCCATTCCATATCTGTGCTGCATTTTTGTGAGTAGTATATAGTATTACAGTGCAGTATTTTGGTTCACCCAACAGCATATAGTTGTGTACAGTAGGCCATTGCTGTATCTTGCAGCTCTGTGTCACTGCAAGTATCCATCCATTCCATTTTCTTCCAGTGATTTGGACCAATATTACCATTGATTAGAACAAATAATTCCAGTGATTTTGTCAGTTTCTTCCAGTGATTTGGACCAATAATACCATTGATTAGAACAAATAATTCCAGTGATTTTGTCATTTTCTTCCAGTGATTTGGACCAATAATACCATTGATTAGAACAAATAATTTCAGTGATTTTGTCATTTTCTTCCAGTTATTTGGACCAATAATACCTTTGATTTGAACGAATAATTCCAGTGATTTTGTCATTTTCTTCTAGTGTTTTGGACCAATAATACCATTGATTAGAACGAATAATTCCAGTGATTTTGTCATTTTCTTCCAGTGATTTGTACCAATAATACCATTGATTAGAACGAATAATTCAATTCCTGTGATATTGAGGTGTTTGTGTCGCTTAGTTTAGCCATCCAGCGACCACAGTGCACCTCTTTTTCTCTTTTCTTGGCATCATGTGCTGTTTGGGGCCAATTTTTTTAAGTGCCATCCTGTCTGACATTGCAGTGCCACTCCTAGGGACAGGTGTTTGTGCCGCCCTCTTGGGGTGCTTTGCTTAGTCATCCAACGACCTCGGTGCAAATTTTAGGACTAAAAATATTATTGTGAGGTGTGAGGTGTTCAGAATAGACTGGAAATGAATGGAAATTGTGGTTATTGAGGTTAATAATACTATAGGATCAAAATTACCCCCAAATTCTATGATTTAAGCTGTTTTTGAGTTTTTTTTTATAAAAAACACCCGATTCCAACAAAAAATTTTCAGGGAGGTTTTCCCAAAACGCGTCTGAATCTAAAACACGGCCGCAGAACCGAATCCAAAACCAAAACACAAAACCCGAAAAATTTCCGGTGCACATCTCTAATTAAAACAAATAAGTACACATCTCAGCATAACATTACGTATACATAACTCCGCAGTTGGACTGGTCCACAGGGGTACCAGTGAAACCACCGGTAGGCCCCACTGGCTGAGGGCACACTCCTTCCTCTAGGGATCAGGTTCCAGACTATGCACTTGTATTATACATGGTAGATATGTTGCATTGCACTGCACTAAACTATTGTGTATTTCAAGCCTCTGTGGAGGCTGGCCCCACCCCCTTTGTAGGCTGGCCACACCCCTAAGTATGGGCCCCTATAACTGCATTCCCCCGGTGGGCCCTCCATGTCCCAGTCCGACACTGCATAACTCCATGGACATAAGCTTGGAATCCATGCTTATTTTAAAACATCTAAACAGAAACATATCTTACCTTAAATACTGTACACCTCTCAAAACCCACCTACACTCCAACACATTCCAAACTCCAGCATATACCCACAAACACAGGCTGCAGAGCGCATGCTTAAATACTATAAGCAATCAAAGCAAATGTACCAATTGTGTATGCATCACCTCTGCTAATTGACCAAAGCATGCATACTCAGGTATAAAACAACACCCCCTGAGCCATATGCACATGCTACCTGCATCATGTCTTCAGTTAGTCAGACATCACAAGCAGAGCCGGCCATAGGCATAGGCAAACTAGGCAATTGCCTAGGGCATTTGATATACCTAGGGGCATCATCAGCTTCTGCTAATTAAAATGATATGCGACATGCCTATATTCTGTATGTAGCATTTCATATGCAGATACAGCCACAGTCTCACACAGTATATTGGCATGCTGCATATCAGTTTAATCAGCAGAAGCTGCTTGTGCATCCTAGCCACATAGCAATGCAAATAAGATGCATTTTCATAAAAAAAAGTGCCCGACGTTAGCATTGATGCAAGATTTGTGAGGACACATCTGTATCCAAGCAGAGGCAGAGGTCACAGTGTTAGAGGAAGTGTGAGTGCTGTGTGCATGTGAGTGGGTTGGTTGTGCAGTAGTGTTCAGAATATGTGTAAGGAGCATTATGTGTGTCATGTAAAAATGCATTAATAATGTGCAACATATGTGTAAAGGGCCACTATGTGTGTCATTATGTGTATAAGGGCATTAATAATGTGCGGCATATGTGTAACAGGGTACTACTGTATGTGTGTCATTATGTGTATAGGGGCACTAATAATGTGCAGCAAATGTGTAGGGGGCACTGTGTGTCATTATGTGTATAAGGGCATTAATAATGTGCAACATATGTGTAAGGGACATTATGTGTAAAAGGGCATTAATAAAGGTTGTCATAATGTGTAAGGTGCATTATGTTTATAACGACATTAATGTGTCTTATATGTGTAAGGGGCATTACTGTGTGGAATTGTGTATAAATGCATTACTAATGTGTGGCATTATGTGTATAAGGTGCTCTACTATGTGGCGTTGCAAATAGAAAGGGCACTACTGTGTCGTCTAATGTGAATAAAGAGCAATAAGGTGTGGTGTAATGTGAATAAGGAGCAATTCAGTCTGATGTAATGTGAATAATGGGCTCTGCTGTGAGGAGTAACGTTAATAAGGTAAAGTGATACTACTGTGGGATGTAATATGAATTATGGACACTATCGCAAGATAAAATGTGAATAAAGTTGCAGTACTGTGTGGTGTAATTGGAATTGGGGTTACTATTGTGTGGCCATGTCCCTTCCCAGCAAGAAGATGCCCCTTTTTGGGCTGTGTGTCAAATGTGCGAACTGTTCCTATTTAAAATATAGGGGGTACAAGGACTGCTATGGGTGAGAGGTAATGGTGCTGGGAAAGAGGTGCAAGGTCAGAGGCAGAACCAGCGGTGGTGCTAGGGGGCACCAGCCAAAATCTTGCCTAGGGCATCATATTGGTTAGGGCCGGCTCTGATCACAAGAACTGCAAAGGCTAAGAGCAGAATATGAATCTGTACGTCAAAAAATAAGAGAAATAAACAAAGATGACGCCAAATGGCACAGCATCAAGCATCTGGCTGTGCAGAGGATCGAGGAGCAGGAACCAATAGTGAAGTAGCCCCATCTCTTCAACAGAACAAGAGGCTGGTGTGAGTTCCTGAGCTGAGGAAGATGTGGGTCAAACTGAGGAAGATTGTGGGCCAACCACCCAAATGCAAGACTCAGGAACACACAGTGAAGAGGAAGCTGAAGCTAGTTCTCAGGCTACTGCATTGCAGGCAACATCCAAAAAGAGAAAACGCCAACCACCATTTACCAAGAGGGAGCTGGGCATTCTCGTCCCACAAGCCATTGAGAAAATACATTTTGCCAATAAGAACATGGGCGCTGGGACCAAGGACCGTAGCTGGAGGGAGATCACTGAGGCAGTTAATGCGGTGGACCAAAATGTCCACACACCCCAAGAAGTCAGAAGATGGTAAGTACATACTGAGGCACACTGTTAAACACTAGTGCATACATTAACAAAGATGGAAGCACATTTTTCTAAGTAATGTTGCTTATAGAAACCAAAACTATTACATATGTAACCTTATAGAAGGTGAGAGATAACTGAACACCTAAATCTTAGTTTGGTTACTATCAACATCTATCTAGAAGGTTTATTTTCATAATTTACATTGTAGTGCTATGTACAGTATGTGTCCAAGTTGGCCAAAGTAATTTAGGGTGTGATAATTTTTACTGCTTTATGTATACAATTGTTCTAATGTGTTCAAAAAGTATGATTAAAATGTACTTATGCTTTTTTTCTTCTCCTTTCCCCAACCACAAAAACATATGTAGTTGGGCTGACTTCAAGTCCCGCCTGAAGCAGAAAAAGGTTGCGCACTGCAACAGGGGGAGGGCCACTCCCTGAGACAGTGGAATTTACAGACCAGGAGGAGCAAGCAATGGTCTGTGTGTCGTACAAGAAGGTGGAAGGTGTGTCCAAAATGGACACCGTCACACCTGCCCTTGAATGTCCACATATCTTGGAAGGTAATTGTTGAAATTTAGATTGGCTACTGTTTACTGTATAAATGTATAAGATGTGGGTTATTAATTTTTTTTGTCTTTTATATTGTTCCAAACACAGCACAGAAGGTGCAGCTCACTGAGGCTGAGTAGGGGAGAAGCAGTGACACCTCCAGTGTGGGGCAGGAAAGGCCACCATTCCAGCCACAAACTGACACAACCCCCCAAACCAGTCTGCCAGAGCTTATGAGTGAAATTGTCAACCATGGAAGAATAAACACCAACTTCCATGACCAGATGCTCCAGGAAGTCTGTGAGCTGTCCTCCAGTGTGCAACAAGGCATGTGCGACATCTCCTCCTTTGTCTAACAAGGAATGCATGACCTCTCTATGACTATTGGGCAAGGCATGCAGACCATCGCTGTCTGCCTTGGCCACAGTCTCAGGGAGGCTACAACACCTCAATTTACCTACCCCACATCTTCCTCAGCCAGGGTAATAAGACCAGTCTCTTGTTGTGTTTGAAGCCCAGTAGATGGGGGTACTTCACTATAGTGATGAGCGGGTTCGGTTTCCGAGTAACCGAACCCACCCGAGCTTTACCTTTTTTACACGGGTCCGAGCAGACTCGGATCCTCCCGCCTTGCTCGGCTAACCCGAGCGCGCCCCGAACGTCATCATCCCGCTGTCGGATTCTCGCGAGATTCGAATTCTATAAGCAGCCGTGCGTCACCGCCATTTTCACATGTGCATTGGAGATGATAGGGAGAGGACGTGGCTGGCGTCCTCTCCGTTTAGTAGAAGTCAGAAGACAGTTGATTTGATTGCTTGTGCTTGTTTATTACTATAATTGTGGAGAGGATTGGGGAGCAGCTGTTAGGAGGAGTACAGTGCAGAGTTTAGTTTTTTTTATCCGTTCTCTGCCTGAAAAAAACGCTCCATACCATATCTGTGCTCAGTGTGCTGCATGATATATCTGTGCTGAGTGCTCACACTGCTTAATTGTGGGGACTGTGGAGCAGCTATAACAGGAGTACAGTGCAGAGTTTTGCTTACAGTGACCACCAGTATACGTTTGTCTGCCTGAAAAACACTGCATATCTGTGCTCAAAGTGTGCTGCTTTATTGTGGGGACTGGGGACCACCAGTATAATTAATATTATATATAGGAGGAGTACAGTGCAGAGTGCACTGCTGTACCTACCTCTGTGTCGTCATCCATTAAGTATACTATCCATCTACATTCCTATACCTGTGGTGCATTTTAGTTTAGCAGTTTGCTGACAGTGTCCACCAGGTCCAGTATACTATATATAGCAGTACGGTAGGCCACTGCTGTACCTACCTCTGTGTCATCACTCGTCATCCATTAAGTATACTATCCATCCATCTACATTGTATACCTGTGGTGCCTTTTTTTAGACTAGTTTAGCAGTTTGCTGACAGTGTCCACCAGGTCCAGTATACTGTATATAGCAGTACGGTAGGCCACTGCGTGTTGTGTACCTACCTCTGTGTCGTCACTCGTCATCCATAAAGTATACTAGTATCCACCAATCTACATTGTATACCTGTGGTGCCTTTTTTTTAGACTAGTTTAGCAGTTTGCTGACAGTGTCCACCAGGTCCAGTATACTGTATATAGCAGTACGGTAGGCCACTGCGTGCTGTGTACCTACCTCTGTGTCGTCACTCGTCATCCATAAAGTATACTAGTATCCATCCATCTACATTGTATACCTGTGGTGCCTTTTTTTTAGACTAGTTTAGCAGTTTGCTGACAGTGTCCACCAGGTCCAGTATACTGTATATAGCAGTACGGTAGGCCACTGCGTGCTGTGTACCTACCTCTGTGTCATCACTCATCATCCATAAAGTATACTAGTATCCATCCATCTACATTGTATACCTGTGGTGCCTTTTTTTTAGACTAGTTTAGCAGTTTGCTGACAGTGTCCACCAGGTCCAGTATACTGTATATAGCAGTACGGTAGGCCACTGCGTGCTGTGTACCTATCTCTGTGTCGTCACTCGTCATCCATAAAGTATACTAGTATCCATCCATCTACATTGTATACCTGTGGTGCCTTTTTTTTAGACTAGTTTAGCAGTTTGCTGACAGTGTCCACCAGGTCCAGTATACTGTATATAGCAGTACGGTAGGCCACTGCATGCTGTGTACCTACCTCTGTGTCGTCACTCGTCATCCATAAAGTATACTAGTATCCATCCATCTACATTGTATACCTGTGGTGCCTTTTAGTTGTGCGCAGTAAATATAGTAGTAGGCCATTGCTATTGATACTGGCATATAATTCCACACATTAAAAAATGGAGAACAAAAATGTGGAGGTTAAAGGGAAAGATCAAGATCCACTTCCACCTCGTGCTGAAGCTGCTGCCACTAGTCATGGCCGAGACGATGAAATGCCATCAACGTCGTCTGCCAAGGCCGATGCCCAATGTCATAGTAGAGAGCATGTAAAATCCAAAACACAAAAGTTCAGTAAAATGACCCAAAAATCAAAATTAAAAGCGTCTAAGGAGAAGCGTAAACTTGCCAATATGCCATTTACGACACGGAGTGGCAAGGAACGGCTGAGGCCCTGGCCTATGTTCATGGCTAGTGGTTCAGCTTCAAATGAGGATGGAAGCACTCATCCTCTCGCTAGAAAAAAGAAAAGACTTAAGCTGGCAAAAGCACAGCAAATAACTGTGCGTTCTTCAAAATCACAAATCCCCAAGGAAAGTCCAATTGTGTCGGTTGCGATGCCTGACCTTCCCAACACTGGACGGGAAGAGCTTGCGCCTTCCACCATTTGCACGCTCCCTGCAAGTGCTGGAAGGAGCACCCACAGTCCAGTTCCTGATAGTCAAATTGAAGATGTCACTGTTGAAGTACACCAGGATGAGGATATGGGTGTTGCTGGCGCTGAGGAGGAAATTGACAAGGAGGATTCTGATGGTGAGGTGGTTTGTTTAAGTCATGCACCCGGGGAGACATAGGAAAAGAAATACCCTATGGTATTGCTACTCCCAGGCGCTTGATGCGAGGTTCCCCACAGCAGCTATATATATAAGGGGTTGGTCAGACCCCTAACAATGTGAACAAATAAAGAAGATATTAGCGCTTGTTGGTCACAAATGCAAGGGTGTGTCACAATTAAATCACAATTTATTAAAGGAATATAGATCTAGGTATATTTACTAAAAACTTAAATGCAATGCACAATAGTGGTTATTACCACATAAAAACACTGAGAAAAAGTAGATAGTGTTACTCCCATTGTTGTATCATCCTATTTAAGAACTTATCAGAGGATGGACCTGTTCCTATGAGAGTCCCCTTGGTTAATAAGGTTCAGTGTCCTATCCGTGGGTTTATAGTTACCACCAACGTCTCTCGAGGTAATTAGGCGAATCTACATCCGCAAAAGTGCTGTTCCTCGGCGGGTGGTGGATATTGGCTTTCCATGGTAAAATAGGAATGTCCTTGTAAATCCAATAGGAATATCCAAAGAGGGCTTGGTCCAGGTCCAATAGTTCCAAAAGGTGAGGGAGTAAACACTAGCAGGCAGGTCTCACCGACGCGTTTCGTTGCAATACAAGCAACTTTTTCAAGGTGCTGGAAGTCCTGCTAATGGTGGTTTATATACCCTACCAATATGGTTGCTCATTAGCATATGTGATTGATTGTGACCACCTGTTGGCATTAAGTGACCATATAATGACAGACATAGGAGTTATATTAAATCAATAATTAAAAATCATACAAATTCATCTATTTTATATATCGTTTTGTTTAAAACTTAAAAAGTATTATTTAATAAAAACCAGTCACATGACCACTGTTGGGTGTATCCAGGTTAGTACTCTGGAAAACCTGGAATAGTATTTATTAACTAGTAAACTGATAATATGGGTGAAAGATCTGGAGTGTATTCCATCTATTACACTTATCATAGAAGATTGAAAAAACGTCCCCCTTCACTTCATGTCCCGCGAGAAGTGAACTGGAGGTGTACTAATTATTCAGCGGGCCCCGGCCAATTAGCTGCCTGTGCATATACAGGAGGTGACGCGGACGTTGCGCTAATGACATCGCGTCATTCGTCCGCGCCTCCAGAGGCCTTGTGTATAGTGGTCGCCATGGTGACGTAATGACGTCACTATTATGCTGCCGGGAACGGGTGTGAAGCGGCGCTGTGCGTCGCTTCCCCGGAAGTCTCTTCCTTATGCACGTATTGTGTAGAGGGTTGCCGTGGCGACGTTCAATAACAAGCGTCGCCAGGACAACCATCGGCTGCCGTAAGCAGCTTTGTGGGTATAGTATGACTTCAATGAATCAGTCTCTAAAGGCACAGCAACTGGTTTATATTAAAGCATATACTGATACAAATAGTAGTAACATATAAAGTATCATTACAAAATCATAATAAATAAAAAATGAAAATATAGAGCAATCGTTAATAGAGTGTATATATACACCCATCCCTTCAAAATACCACTTTATTCTCATCCAATAGTACTCCAGCAGATTAATCTGTACTGTCACAGCAACTGTATATAATTTGATGAACAATATATTCATAAATATATATATATATATATATATATGTAATAAGATATATTCATATGAATGAAAAATGAAAATAATTAATGAATAAATGAATAAAAATAAAATATATTAATAAAAAACAGAGTAGACCCTCGTCTCCAGTTGGTAGAAAAGCAAACTGTCTATAAACATCACATAAATAATAATTATTATAAATTCTGAATTTAAATGCAAAATGCACCCAATCATTATAATTTAGGTGGAATAAGTACCTATAGAGAGGGGGGGGGGTAAGGAGGGGGGAGGGGAAGGAGGGGGGGGGCAGAGGGGGAAGGGGAGGCAGTAGGACATTCGATAGAATAAGTATCACAATATTGAGTTAAGCTCCACCGCCTCATTCTATCCAGATGGGTGAATGGTATCCAACCTATACATCCAGTAAAGTTCCTGTTTGCAGAGTGTTTTATAACGATCCCCTCCTCTTTTGGTCATTACAATGTGTTCAATTGCTATTAAGCCTAGGGAACTAGGGTCACCACCGTGTTTATCCCTAAAGTGTCTAGAGACACTATGGGTAGGTAATTTATTAATAATATTACGGCGGTGTTCCATAAAGCGAACCTTAATGCTCCGAGTGGTGCGTCCCACATACCTCTGATTACAACCGCATGTGAGAAGATAAATTATATAGTTTGTATCGCAATTCATAAAACTGGCCAGAGTGTATTTCTCTCCATTTTCAACAGTAATCTGAGTAGTTCTTCTAGATAAATATTTGCATGTTGTACATCTGATAGCTCCACAACGATAGAAGCCTTTTGGTCTAGAGGGTAGCCAGGTATCTTGTATAGTACCCCCTTGCGTAGATGTAGATATCTCTTTCAAGAAACTAGGTGCAAGAATATTCTTGAAAGAGCGATTTTTCTTAAATATAAATTTAGGTCTTAAAGGTAAATGTGCCCTAAGTATATTGTCTTGTTTTAGTATACCAAAATTTTTAGAAATTATTTTCTTAATTTGCATGCTGTCCCTATTATATGTAGATATAAAAGCTAAATCATCCTGTTGATCATTGGGATAATCTGGCCTAGCCATATTTTTATTTTTATTTTTGTTTTTAATAGCTGGTTCCCTTGGACAAAGTAGAATATCTCTATCTAGGTCAGCCACTTCTCTCATGGCTCTCTCTAAGGGAGATCTTGGATAACCTCTCAATGAGAATGCTTCTATCATGGATTCTGCTTGTTCCATATACTTCGCCCTGTCGGTACAGTTTCGCCGTAGGCGTAGAAACTGTCCTCTAGGAATGTTCCTCTTCCACGGGGGATAATGGGCGCTACGGTAGTGCAGGTAGGAGTTGGTAGAAACCTCCTTAATATAATTTGAAGTATAAATTCTGCCGTCCCTGGCTTCCAAAGTTATATCCAAAAAATTGATGGTAAAAGGGTGATAGGAGTGGGTAAACTGTAAATTAAAATGGTTGGAATTGAGACTGGAAACAAAATGTTGTGCCGAAGTGAAATCCCCATCCCAAATAATAAAAAGATCGTCTATATAACGGCCATAGAGGACCAGATTCGCGCCAAAGTCTCCGCCCCACACATGGATGTCTTCGAATACACCCATGTACAGGTTGGCATAACTAGGCGCAAATCTGGTCCCCATGGCCGTTCCCATCACCTGTAAATAAAAAGTGTCCAAAAATAAAAAATATTTGTGTTGAAGAATGGAGGAAATGGCATCCAACAAAAAAGTCCCGTGTCTCGCTGTGAGGTCACCATCGGCCTGTAATCTGGTGGCTATAGCCTCACGACCCAAGTCGTGTGGAATATTAGTATATAGGCTTTGTACATCAAGGGTCATGAAGGCATATGTTTCTTTCCAAACAAAGCCCTGTAACAATTGGAGAAAGTGTGTTGTATCCTTGATGTGTGACCTCAGAGTCGAGACACGGGGTTGTAAATAGGAATCGACATAAAAGGATAAGTTGGAGGAAAGGGAACCAATACCTGAAATAATAGGACGCCCGGGAGGTGAAACAAGTGACTTATGTATTTTGGGGAGGTGGTAGTAAATTGGAACTGTGGGGTGTCGGTTGAACAAAAAATTAAATTCATCTTTGGAGATAACTCCATCAGCCAGGGCGTCATCTAATAGATGTTGTAATTCTCTCAAATAGTTAGACGTAGGATCATTCGTTAACTTTTTGTAAAATTCCTTATTATCTAATTGTCTGTTAGCTTCGGTAATGTAGTCCCTCCTACCCTGCACCACCAGACCGCCCCCTTTGTCAGCCTCCCTAAAGACTAAAGAAGTATCTCTAGTGAGGTTTTGCAAGGCTTTGCGTTCCCATTTATTGAGGTTCATCCTAGATTTTTTGTTATTTGACTTCCCTTGTTGACATAGATTGTTTAGATCACCTAATGTAGTTTTGTAGAAGCATTCTATCATATTGCTCTTATACGTGAGGGGATAGAACTCAGATTTACGTCTGAACACACTCTTATTTATGTCAAATATTTTATTAGGAGTGTCAGTAGTAACACTAGGATTTTCATCAAGTAATTGTTGTAAAATGTGGAGGGCTGGATCATCTCCTGAGTCTAAGGTGATGGCCAATCCCTCCTCACTGTGTCTGTGCATATTGCGCTGTATAAAATAGCGCTTCCGGCACAATGTACGAACAAAACGATTAAGTTCTGCAAAAAGGTTAAACATATTGGGGGTACTGGTAGGTGCATAGCTTAAACCCTTAGTCAAAAGTGATTTTTCTGTCTCAGTGAGTTTTCTTGTGGATAGATTAAAGATGTTAGTAGGAGTCCTACTTTTGGTTGCTAATCCCACCCTCTTGGCTGTCTCCTTTTTCCCCCCTCTGCACCCTCGAAACTTCTTGATCTTCTTCTTTTTGGTGTTTGTGCTCCCCAGTTGTTTCTGGGGGATAGCCCTCGTCTTTTTTCGTGTCTCTGTTCTAAAAAAACTTCAGAGTTTTTGGTGGTCTGCTGTTGGTCCGATCTAGACTCACGAGATCTAGCTCCTAGATTGAGAGTAGGATCGATTCGATCTACGGGACCATTCTTTTCCTTAGTTGTTCTTGGGGATCTAAGGTCCAAATTGTCTTTTCTTGCTACTTGGGATTTGGTAGATTGAGGTCTAAAAATCCCTCGAGGTTTCCCTTCTCTATCGCTAGGAGCACGTTCTCTATTTCTTTCTCGATTGAGAGTTCTGTAACTCCTAACATGTCCAGTGTTGTAATCTTCTAAATCTCTCTGGAATTTCTTACATTTATTATCTACCACCAACTGTTCAAATTTGGTCATCCTTTCCATGACCAACTGATCCCTCTCTTTGTATTCTTTAGTATTACTGTGGATTTCTAATTTATTTTTGAGGGCTTCTATCTCTGCCTCTACTTCCCTAGTCTTTTGGTCTCTATAGGTAATCACAAGTTCCATTAAACTAAGGGAGCACTTGTCTAGGGCTTTCTCCCAGAGTTCCTCAAATTCCCTATTACCATTAAAGATAGAGGGTTTAAATAACCTAAGGCCTCTAGGTATCATATTTTTCTCTACATACTTCCGTAAATTAATCCCATCAAGCCAATGCTTGGTTTCAGATTTCATAAGGTCCTCTAGTTTATAAAATTCATCTTTCAAATGGTTAGTTACATTCATACATTCCATATCTATAGGGTTATCCCATTTCTTGAGAAAACCCATCCTCCTATTATGTCTGTCATTAAATGTGGAGAAACTCCCCATCCTTGCAGCCTGGAGTATGACTAAGTGTGCTGAAAATATAGGAAAAGAAATACCCTAAGGTATTGCTACTCCCAGGCGCTTGATGCGAGGTTCCCCACAGCAGCTATATATATAAGGGGTTGGTCAGACCCCTAACAATGTGAACAAATAAAGAAGATATTAGCGCTTGTTGGTCACAAATGCAAGGGTGTGTCACAATTAAATCACAATTTATTAAAGGAATATAGATCTAGGTATATTTACTAAAAACTTAAATGCAATGCACAATAGTGGTTATTACCACATAAAAACACTGAGAAAAAGTAGATAGTGTTACTCCCATTGTTGTATCATCCTATTTAAGAACTTATCAGAGGATGGACCTGTTCCTATGAGAGTCCCCTTGGTTAATAAGGTTCAGTGTCCTATCCGTGGGTTTATAGTTACCACCAACGTCTCTCGAGGTAATTAGGCGAATCTACGTCCGCAAAAGTGCTGTTCCTCGGCGGGTGGTGGATATTGGCTTTCCATGGTAAAATAGGAATGTCCTTGTAAATCCAATAGGAATATCCAACGAGGGCTTGGTCCAGGTCCAATAGTTCCAAAAGGTGAGGGAGTAAACACTAGCAGGCAGGTCTCACCGACGCGTTTCGTTGCAATACAAGCAACTTTTTCAAGGTGCTGGAAGTCCTGCTAATGGTGGTTTATATACCCTACCAATATGGTTGCTCATTAGCATATGTGATTGATTGTGACCACCTGTTGGCATTAAGTGACCATATAATGACAGACATAGGAGTTATATTAAATCAATAATTAAAAATCATACAAATTCATCTATTTTATATATCGTTTTGTTTAAAACTTAAAAAGTATTATTTAATAAAAACCAGTCACATGACCACTGTTGGGTGTATCCAGGTTAGTACTCTGGAAAACCTGGAATAGTATTTATTAACTAGTAAACTGATAATATGGGTGAAAGATCTGGAGTGTATTCCATCTATTACACTTATCATAGAAGATTGAAAAAACGTCCCCCTTCACTTCATGTCCCGCGAGAAGTGAACTGGAGGTGTACTAATTATTCAGCGGGCCCCGGCCAATTAGCTGCCTGTGCATATACAGGAGGTGACGCGGACGTTGCGCTAATGACATCGCGTCATTCGTCCGCGCCTCCAGAGGCCTTGTGTATAGTGGTCGCCATGGTGACGTAATGACGTCACTATTATGCTGCCGGGAACGGGTGTGAAGCGGCGCTGTGCGTCGCTTCCCCGGAAGTCTCTTCCTTATGCACGGATTGTGTAGAGGGTTGCCGTGGCGACGTTCAATAACAAGCGTCGCCAGGACAACCATCGGCTGCCGTAAGCAGCTTTGTGGGTATAGTATGACTTCAATGAATCAGTCTCTAAAGGCACAGCAACTGGTTTATATTAAAGCATATACTGATACAAATAGTAGTAACATATACAGTATCATTACAAAATCATAATAAATAAAAAATGAAAATATAGAGCAATCGTTAATAGAGTGTATATATACACCCATCCCTTCAAAATACCACTTTATTCTCATCCAACAAGCGCTAATATCTTCTTTATTTGTTCACATTGTTAGGGGTCTGACCAACCCCTTATATATATAGCTGCTGTGGGGAACCTCGCATCAAGCGCCTGGGAGTAGCAATACCTTAGGGTATTTCTTTTCCTATATTTTCAGCACACTTAGTCATACTCCAGGCTGCAAGGATGGGGAGTTTCTCCACATTTAATGACAGACATAATAGGAGGATGGGTTTTCTCAAGAAATGGGATAACCCTATAGATATGGAATGTATGAATGTAACTAACCATTTGAAAGATGAATTTTATAAACTAGAGGACCTTATGAAATCTGAAACCAAGCATTGGCTTGATGGGATTAATTTACGGAAGTATGTAGAGAAAAATATGATACCTAGAGGCCTTAGGTTATTTAAACCCTCTATCTTTAATGGTAATAGGGAATTTGAGGAACTCTGGGAGAAAGCCCTAGACAAGTGCTCCCTTAGTTTAATGGAACTTGTGATTACCTATAGAGACCAAAAGACTAGGGAAGTAGAGGCAGAGATAGAAGCCCTCAAAAATAAATTAGAAATCCACAGTAATACTAAAGAATACAAAGAGAGGGATCAGTTGGTCATGGAAAGGATGACCAAATTTGAACAGTTGGTGGTAGATAATAAATGTAAGAAATTCCAGAGAGATTTAGAAGATTACAACACTGGACATGTTAGGAGTTACAGAACTCTCAATCGAGAAAGAAATAGAGAACGTGCTCCTAGCGATAGAGAAGGGAAACTTCGAGGGATTTTTAGACCTCAATCTACCAAATCCCAAGTAGCAAGAAAAGACAATTTGGACCTTAGATCCCCAAGAACAACTAAGGAAAAGAATGGTCCCGTAGATCGAATCGATCCTACTCTCAATCTAGGAGCTAGATCTCGTGAGTCTAGATCGGACCAACAGCAGACCACCAAAAACTCTGAAGTTTTTTTAGAACAGAGACACGAAAAAAGACGAGGGCTATCCCCCAGAAACAACTGGGGAGCACAAACACCAAAAAGAAGAAGATCAAGAAGTTTCGAGGGTGCAGAGGGGGGAAAAAGGAGACAGCCAAGAGGGTGGGATTAGCAACCAAAAGTAGGACTCCTACTAACATCTTTAATCTATCCACAAGAAAACTCACTGAGACAGAAAAATCACTTTTGACTAAGGGTTTAAGCTATGCACCTACCAGTACCCCCAATATGTTTAACCTTTTTGCAGAACTTAATCGTTTTGTTCGTACATTGTGCCGGAAGCGCTATTTTATACAGCGCAATATGCACAGACACAGTGAGGAGGGATTGGCCATCACCTTAGACTCAGGAGATGATCCAGCCCTCCACATTTTACAACAATTACTTGATGAAAATCCTAGTGTTACTACTGACACTCCTAATAAAATATTTTACATAAATAAGAGTGTGTTCAGACGTAAATCTGAGTTCTATCCCCTCACGTATAAGAGCAATATGATAAAATGCTTCTACAAACTACATTAGGTGATCTAAACAATCTATGCCAACAAGGGAAGTCAAATAACAAAAAATCTAGGATGAACCTCAATAAATGGGAACGCAAAGCCTTGCAAAACCTCACTAGAGATACTTCTTTAGTCTTTAGGGAGGCTGACAAAGGGGGCGGTCTGGTGGTGCAGGATAGGAGGGACTACATTACCGAAGCTAACAGACAATTAGATAATAAGGAATTTTACAAAAAGTTAACGAATGATCCTACGTCTAACTATTTGAGAGAATTACAACATCTATTAGATGACGCCCTGGCTGATGGAGTTATCTCCAAAGATGAATTTAATTTTTTGTTCAACCGACACCCCACAGTTCCAATTTACTACCACCTCCCCAAAATACATAAGTCACTTGTTTCACCTCCCGGGCGTCCTATTATTTCAGGTATTGGTTCCCTTTCCTCCAACTTATCCTTTTATGTCGATTCCTTTTTACAACCCCGTGTCTCGACTCTGAGGTCACACATCAAGGATACAACACACTTTCTCCAATTGTTACAGGGCTTTGTTTGGAAAGAAACATATGCCTTCATGACCCTTGATGTACAAAGCCTATATACTAATATTCCACACGACTTGGGTCGTGAGGCTATAGCCACCAGATTACAGGCCGATGGTGACCTCACAGCGAGACACAGGACTTTTTTGTTGGATGCCATTTCCTCCATTCTTCAACACAATTATTTTTTATTTTTGGACACTTTTTATTTACAGGTGATGGGAACGGCCATGGGGACCAGATTTGCGCCTAGTTATTCCAACCTGTACATGGGTGTATTCGAAGACATCCATGTGTGGGGCGGAGACTTTGGCGCGAATCTGGTCCTCTATGGCCGTTATATAGACGATCTTTTTATTATTTGGGATGGGGATTTCACTTCGGCACAACATTTTGTTTCCAGTCTCAATTCCAACCATTTTAATTTACAGTTTACCCACTCCTATCACCCTTTCACCATCAATTTTTTGGATATAACTTTGGAAGCCAGGGACGGCAGAATTTATACTTCAAATTATATTAAGGAGGTTTCTACCAACTCCTACCTGCACTACCGTAGCGCCCATTATCCCCCGTGGAAGAGGAACATTCCTAGAGGACAGTTTCTACGCCTACGGCGAAACTGTACCGACAGGGCGAAGTATATGGAACAAGCAGAATCCATGATAGAAGCATTCTCATTGAGAGGTTATCCAAGATCTCCCTTAGAGAGAGCCATGAGAGAAGTGGCTGACCTAGATAGAGATATTCTACTTTGTCCAAGGGAACCAGCTATTAAAAACAAAAATAAAAATAAAAATATGGCTAGGCCAGATTATCCCAATGATCAACAGGATGATTTAGCTTTTATATCTACATATAATAGGGACAGCATGCAAATTAAGAAAATAATTTCTAAAAATTTTGGTATACTAAAACAAGACAATATACTTAGGGCACATTTACCTTTAAGACCTAAATTTATATTTAAGAAAAATCGCTCTTTCAAGAATATTCTTGCACCTAGTTTCTTGAAAGAGATATCTACATCTACGCAAGGGGGTACTATACAAGATACCTGGCTACCCTCTAGACCAAAAGGCTTCTATCGTTGTGGAGCTATCAGATGTACAACATGCAAATATATCCCTAGAAGAACTACTCAGATTACTGTTGAAAATGGAGAGAAATACACTCTGGACAGTTTTATGAATTGCGATACAAACTATATAATTTATCTTCTCACATGCGGTTGTAATCAGAGGTATGTGGGACGCACCACTCGGAGCATTAAGGTTCGCTTTATGGAACACCGCCGTAATATTATTAATAAATTACCTACCCATAGTGTCTCTAGACACTTTAGGGATAAACACGGTGGTGACCCTAGTTCCCTAGGCTTAATAGCAATTGAACACATTGTAATGACCAAAAGAGGAGGGGATCGTTATAAAACACTCTGCAAACAGGAACTTTACTGGATGTATAGGTTGGATACCATTCACCCATCTGGATTGAATGAGGCGGTGGAGCTTACAGTAACTCAATATTGTGATACTTATTCTATCGAATGTCCTACTGCCTCCCCTTCTCCCTCTGCTCCCCCCCCTCTCCTTCCCCTCCCCCCTCCTTACCCCCCCCCCTCTCTATAGGTACTTATTCCACCTAAATTATGATGATTGGGTGCATTTTGCATTTAAATTCAGAATTTATAATAATTATTATTTATGTGATGTTTATAGACAGTTTGCTTTTCTACCAACTGGAGACGAGGGTCTACTCTGTTTTTTATTAATATCTTTTATTTTTATTCATTTATTCATTAATTATTTTCATTTTTCATTAATATGAATATATCTTATTACATATATATATATATATATATATTTATGAATATATTGTTCATCAAATTATATACAGTTGCTGTGACAGTACAGATTAATCTGCTGGAGTACTATTGGATGAGAATAAAGTGGTATTTTGAAGTAATGGGTGTATATATACACTCTATTAACGATTGCTCTATATTTTCATTTTTTATTTATTATGATTTTGTAATGATACTGTATATGTTACTACTATTTGTATCAGTATATGCTTTAATATAAACCAGTTGCTGTGCCTTTAGAGACTGATTCATTGAAGTCATACTATACCCACAAAGCTGCTTACGGCAGTCGATGGTTGTCCTGGCGACGCTTGTTATTGAACGTCGCCACGGCAACCATCTACACAATACGTGCATAAGGAAGAGACTTCCGGGGAAGCGACGCACAGCGCCGCTTCACACCCGTTCCCGGCAGCATAATAGTGACGTCATTACGTCACCATGGCGACCACTATACACAAGGCCTCTGGAGGCGCGAACGAATGACGCGATGTCATTAGCGCAACGTCCGCGTCACCTCCTGTATATGCACAGGCAGCTAATTGGCCGGGGCCCGCTGAATAATTAGTACACCTCCAGTTCACTTCTCACGGGACATGAAGTGAAGGGGGACGTTTTTTCAATCTTCTATGATAAGTGTAATAGATGGAATACACTCCAGATCTTTCACCCATATTATCAGTTTACTTGTTAATAAATACTATTCCAGGTTTTCCAGAGTACTAACCTGGATACACCCAACAGTGGTCATGTGACTGATTTTTATTAAATAATACTTTTTAAGTTTTAAACAAAACGATATATAAAATAGATGAATTTGTATGATTTTTAATTATTGATTTAATATAACTCCTATGTCTGTCATTATATGGTCACTTAATGCCAACAGGTGGTCACAATCAATCACATATGCTAATGAGCAACCATATTGGTAGGGTATATAAACCACCATTAGCAGGACTTCCAGCACCTTGAAAAAGTTGCTTGTATTGCAACGAAACGCGTCGGTGAGACCTGCCTGCTAGTGTTTACTCCCTCACCTTTTGGAACTATTGGACCTGGACCAAGCCCTCGTTGGATATTCCTATTGGATTTACAAGGACATTCCTATTTTACCGTGGAAAGCCAATATCCACCACCCGCCGAGGAACAGCACTTTTGCGGACGTAGATTCGCCTAATTACCTCGAGAGACGTTGGTGGTAACTATAAACCCACGGATAGGACACTGAACCTTATTAACCAAGGGGACTCTCATAGGAACAGGTCCATCCTCTGATAAGTTCTTAAATAGGATGATACAACAATGGGAGTAACACTATCTACTTTTTCTCAGTGTTTTTATGTGGTAATAACCACTATTGTGCATTGCATTTAAGTTTTTAGTAAATATACCTAGATCTATATTCCTTTAATAAATTGTGATTTAATTGTGACACACCCTTGCATTTGTGACCAACAAGCGCTAATATCTTCTTTATTTGTTCACCCGGGGAGACACCTGTTGTCCGTGGGAGGAATATGGCCCTTGGCATGCCTGGTCAAAATACAAAAAAAATCAGCTCTTCGGTGTGGAATTATTTCAACACAAATGCGGACAACAGGTGTCGAGCCTTGTGTTGCCTTTGTCAAGCTGTAATAAGTAGGGGTAAGGACGTTAACCACCTCGGAACATCCTCCCTTATACGTCACCTGCAGCGCATTCATCATAAGTCAGTGACAAGTTCAAAAACTTTGGGTGACAGCGGAAGCAGTCCACTGACCAGTAAATCCCTTCCTCTTGTAACCAAGCTCACGCAAACCACACCACCAACTCCATCAGTGTCAATGTCCTCCTTACCCAGGAAAGCCAATAGTCCTGCAGGCCATGTCACTGGCAAGTCTGACGAGTCCTCTCCAGCCTGGGATTCCTCCGATGCATCCTTGAGTGTAATGCCTACTGCTGTTGGTGCTGCTGTTGTTGCTGCTGGGAGTCGATCGTCATCCCAGAGGGGAAGTCGGAAGACTACTTGTACTACTTCCAGTAAGCAATTGACTGTCCAACAGTCCTTTGCGAGGAAGATGAAATATCACAGCAGTCATCCTGCTGCAAAGCGGATAACTGAGGCCTTGGCAGCCTGGGCGGTGAGAAACGTGGTTCCGGTATCCATCGTTAATTCAGAGCCAACTAGAGACATGATTGAGGTACTGTGTCCCCGGTACCAAATACCATCTAGGTTCCATTTCCCTAGGCAGGCGATACCGAAAATGTACACAGACCTCAGAAAAAGACTCACCAGTGTGCTAAAAAATGCAGTTGTACCAAATGTCCACTTAACCACGGACATGTGGACAAGTGGAGCAGGGCAGACTCAGGACTATATGACTGTGACAGCCCACTGGGTAGATGTATTGCCTCCCGCAGCAAGAACAGCAACGGCGGCACCAGTAGCAGCATCTCGCAAACGCCAACTCGTTCCTAGGCAGGCTATGCTTTCTATCACCGCTTTCCAGAATAGCCACACAGCTGAAAACCTCTTACGGCAACTGAGGAAGATCATCGCAGAATGGCTTACCCCAATTGGACTCTCCTGGGGATTTGTGACATCGGACAACGCCACCAATATTGTGCGTGCATTACATCTGGGCAAATTCCATCACGTCCCATGTTTTGCACATACCTTGAATTTGGTGGTGCAGAATTATTTAAAAAACGACAGGGGCGTGCAAGAGATGCTGTCGGTGGCCCGAAGAATTGAGGGCCACTTTCGGCGTTCAGGCACCGCGTACCAAAGACTGGAGCACCACCAAACATTCCTGAACCTGCCCTGCCATCATCTGAAGCAAGAGGTGGTAACGAGGTGGAATTCAACCCTCTATATGCTTCAGAGGATGGAGGAGCAGCAAAAGGCCATTCAAGCCTATACATCTGGCCACGATATAGGCAAAGGAGGTGGAATGCACCTGACTCAAGCGCAGTGGAGAATGATTTCAACGTTGTGCAAGGTTCTGCAACCCCTTGAACTTGCCACACGTGAAGTCAGTTCAGACATTGCCAGCCTGAGTCAGGTCATTTCCCTCATCAGGCTTTTGCAGAAGAAGCTGGAGACATTGAAGGAGGAGCTAAAACAGAGCGATTCCGCTAGGCATGTGGGACTTGTGGATGGAGCCCTTAATTCGCTTAACCAGGATTCACGGGTGGTCAATCTGTTGAAATCAGAGCACTACATTTTGGCCACCGTGCTCGATCCTAGATTTAAAACCTACGTTGTATCTCTCTTTCCGGCAGACACAAGTCTGCAGAGGTTCTAAGACCTGCTGGTGAGAAAATTGTCAAGTCAAGCGGAACGTGACCCGTCACCATCTCCTCCTTCACATTCTCCCGCAACTGGGGGTGCGAGGAAAAGGCTAAGAATTACGAGCCCACCCGCTGGCGGTGATGCAGGGCAGTCTGGAGCGAGTGCTGACATCTGGTCCGGACTGAAGGACCTGCCAACGATTACTGACATGTCGTCTACTGTCACTGCATATGATTCTCTCACCATTGAAAGAATGGTGGAGGATTATATGAGTGACCGCATCCAAGTAGGCACGTCAGACAATCCGTACGTATACTGGCAGGAAAAAGAGGCAATTTGGAGGCCCTTGCACAAACTGGATTTATTCTACCTAAGTTGCCCTCCCTCCAGTGTGTACTCCGAAAGAGTGTTTAGTGCAGCCGCTCACCTTGTCAGCAATCGGCGTACGAGGTTACTTCCAGAAAATGTGGAGAAGATGATGTTCATCAAAATGAATTATAATCAATTCCTCCGTGGAGACATTCACCAGCAGCAATTGCCTCCAGAAAGTACACAGGGACCTGAGATGGTGGATTCCAGTGGGAACGAATTAATAATCTGTGAGGAGGGGGATGTACACAGTGAAAGGGGTGAGGAATCGGAGGATGTTGATGAGGTGGACATCTTGCCTCTGTAGAGCCAGTTTGAGCAAGGAGAGATTGATTGCTTCTTTTTTGGTGGGGGCCCAAACCAACCAGTCATTTCAGTCACAGTCGTGTGGCAAACCCTGTCGCTGAAATGATGGGTTCGTTAAAGTGTGCATGTCCTGTTTATACAACATAAGGGTGGGTGGGAGGGCCCAAGGACAATTCCATCTTGCATCTCTTTTTTCTTTCATTTTTCTTGGCATCATGTGCTGTTTGGGGACAATTTTTTGGAAGGGCCATCCTGTCTTGATTGACACTGCAGTGCCACTCCTAGATGGGCCAGGTGTTTGTGTCGGCCACTTGTGTCGCTTAGCTTAGTCACACAGCCACCTTGGTGCGCCTCTTTTTTTCTTTGCATCATGTGCTGTTTGGGGAGTATTTTTTGGAAGGGCCATCCTGTCTTGATTGACACTGCAGTGCCACTCCTAGATGGGCCAGGTGTTTGTGTCGGCCACTTGTGTCGCTTAGCTTAGTCACACAGCCACCTTGGTGCGCCTCTTTTTTTCTTTGCATCATGTGCTGTTTGGGGAGTATTTTTTGGAAGGGCCATCCTGTCTTGATTGACACTGCAGTGCCACTCCTAGATGGGCCAGGTGTTTGTGTCGGCCACTTGTGTCGCTTAGCTTAGTCACACAGCCACCTTGGTGCGCCTCTTTTTTTCTTTGCATCATGTGCTGTTTGGGGAGTATTTTTTGGAAGGGCCATCCTGCCTGACACTGCAGTGCCACTCCTAGATGGGCCAGGTGTTTGTGTCGGCCACTTGGGTCGCTTAGCTTAGCCATCCAGCGACCTCGGGGCAAATTTTAGGACTAAAATTAATATTGTGAGGTGTGAGGTGTTCAGAATAGACTGAAAATGAGTGGAAATTATGGTTATTGAGGTTAATAATACTATGGGATCAAAATGACCCCCAAATTCTATGATTTAAGCTGTTTTTGGGGGTTTTTTGAAAAAAACACCCGAATCCAAAACACACCCGAATCCGACAAAAAATTTTCGGTAAGGTTTTGCCAAAACGCGTCCGAATCCAAAACACGGCCGCGGAACCGAACCCAAAACCAAAACACAAAACCCGAAAAATTTCTGGTGCACATCACTACTTCACTACTGGGTAGTGTCATCCTCTTTTCTGCACAGCCAGGTGATTTTTGCTGTGCCATTTGGTGTAATGTTTATTTCTTTTCACTTTGTCTTTGTTTTATCAATATTTAATATTGGATTTATTAATAAAAAGATGTGTTTAATGTGTACAATTGCTTAACAAACAACACATGTTGTAGATGTGCAGTACACACGTTTTTGCTGCAAATAAACATGTGTGTTGATTGTAAGTTGAATATATCCAGGGAGGATTAAAATGCATACCATTTCCAGGGAGTGTAAAAGTACATACCATCTCAGAGAGAGCTACAGATGCAATGAGCTGTTGAGGCGTTTGCATTGCAAGCAGGTGTGTCTGCTTTGCAATAATTAGCTGGGAGAATCCGTTCAGGCAGCTGTGCTGAGCATTCGCTAGCTGTGCACAGCCCTAGACCTACTCGCCAGCTGCAAATGCCTAGTGTGCATTGACAGCAATTTGCTTTGCAAATTATGCAAAAACCACGCCTGCCGCCCTTAGCACACTCCCCAACAAGACACACACCTTCACGCCCCTTTTCACTAGCCTGCAAAGCCATGCCCCAGCATCACCTTCAGCATGCCTCTTTGTCATTGTCATTAATCCAAAATTCCATGTGTATATCTGCATTTGTCATACGCCAGGCCCGGCACAGGTGCATTCGGGACACTTTACTCATCCGCATTCGGCTAAAACTCGCCGCTTGCGATGCGAAGTCTAGCAGCAATCAACTCTGAATTATCCCCCAAGTACACTGAAGGGGGGGGGGGGCAGATATAACATGTGCAGAGAGAGTTAGATTCACTGTCATCCACATCTGGAAGTTCTACAGTAATCATTGTATAACAGTCTCCACAGTAACTACTCTGTTGAGGTACCTTCATACATATTTTGGGTGTAATTCCAAATTTCTGGACTCCATATTATTACATGTGTCCACCACATAGTACAATATTACTGTGCAATAGAAGTTTTTAAGCAGGAATGTCAATATTGCATATATGGGGTTATTGTACTTTTCCCGAAACATAAACCTAATAATAAATAAAAATGGAGAATCAGGAATTAAAAACAATGTAAATACTATAACAAGAATTAAAAATATATAATACTATAAAAAACACTTAATTTCAAAGTCTGCATTCAAACTTTCCTGATAATTGAAATGATAAATATATTGCATGAACATAACCCACCCTCCTGCAACCTAAACCTAACCCTCCCCCTGCAGCCTAACACTAACCTCCCTGCTATACTTATGTTCGGGATTCTGGCTGCATTGTAACAGCAGTTGGTATTCTGTAGAGATGTGCACCGGAAATTTTTCGGGTTTTGTGTTTTGGTTTTGAATTCGGTTCCGCGGCCGTGTTTTGGATTCGGACGCGTTTTGCCAAAACCTCCCTGAAAATTTTTTGTCGGATTCGGGTGTGTTTTGGATTCGGGTGTTTTTTTACAAAAAACCCTCAAAAACAGCTTAAATCATAGAATTTGGGGGTCATTTTGATCCCATAGTATTATTAACCTCAATAACCATAATTTACACTCATTTTCAGTCTATTCTGAACACCTCACACCTCACAATATTATTTTTAGTCCTAAAATTTGCACCAAGGTCGCTGGATGGCTAAGCTATGCGACACAAGTGGCCGACACAAACACCTGGCCCATCTAGGAGTGGCACTGCAGTGTCAGACAGGATGGCACTTCAAAAAAATAGTCCCCAAACAGCACATGATGCAGAGAAAAAAAGAGGCGCAATGAGGTAGCTGTGTGACTAAGCTAAGCGACCCAAGTGGCCGACACAAACACCTGGCCCATCTAGGAGTGGCACTGCAGTGTCAGACAAGATGGTACTTCAAAAAAATAGTTCCCAAACAGCACATAATGCAAAGAAAAAAAGAGGCGCAATGAGGTAGCTGTGTGACTAAGCTAAGCGACCCTAGTGGCCGACACAAACACCAGGCCCATCTAGGAGTGGCACTGCAGTGTCAGACAGGATGGCACTTCAAAAAAATAGTCCCCAAACAGCACATGATGCAAAGAAAAAAAGAGGCGCAATGAGGTAGCTGTGTGACTAAGCTAAGCGACTCAAGTGGCCGACACAAACACCTGGCCCATCTAGGAGTGGCACTGCAGTTTTCTAGCGAGAGGATGAGTGCTTCCATCCTCATGTGAAGCTGAACCACTAGCCATGAACATAGGCCAGGGCCTCAGCCGTTCCTTGCCACTCCGTGTCTTAAATGGCATATTGGCAAGTTTACGCTTCTCATCAGACGCTTTCAATTTTGATTTTTGGGTCATTTTACTGAACTTTTGTTTTTTTTATTTTACATGCTCTCTACTATGACATTGGGCATTGGCCTTGGCAGACGACGTTGATGGCATTTCATCATCTCGGCCATGACTAGTGGCAGCAGCTTCAGCACGAGGTGGAAGTGGATCTTGATCTTTCCCTATTTTAACCTCCACATTTTTGTTCTCCATTTTTTAATGTGTGGAATTATATGCCAGTATCAATAGCAATGGCCTACTACTATATATACTGTGCACAACTGAAATGCACCACAGGTATGGATGGATAGTATGCTTGACGACACAGAGGTAGGTAGAGCAGTGGCCTTCCGTACCGTACTGCTATATATACTGGTGGTCACTGTCAGCAAAACTTTGCACTGTACTCCTCCTATATAATACTGCTGGTCCCCAGTCCCCACAATAAAGCAGTGTGAGCACAGATATATGCAGCACACTGACAACAGATATGGAGCGTTTTTCAGGCAGAGAACGTATAATACTGGTGGTCACTGGTCAGCAAAACTCTGCACTGTACTCCTCCTATATAATACTGCTTGTCCCCAGTCCCCACAATAAAGCAGTGTGAGCACAGATATATGCAGCACACTGAGCACAGATATGAAGCGTTTTTCAGGCAGACAACGTATAATACTGGTGGTCACTGATCAGCAAAACTCTGCACTGTACTCCTCCTATATAATACAGCTGCTCCCCAGTCCCCACAATTAAGCAATAAGCACAAATATTTGCATCAACAATATAAACGGAGAGGACGCCAGCCACGTCCTCTCCCTAACATTTCCAATGCATGAGTGAAAATGGCGGCGACACGCGGCTGCTTATATAGAATCCAAATCTCGCGAGAATCCGACAGCGGGATGATGACGTTCGGGCGCGCTCGGGTTAACCGAGCCATACGAGAGAATCCGAGTATGCCTCGGAGCCGTGTAAAATGGGTGAAGTTCGGGGGGGTTCGGTTTCCGAGAAACCGAACCCGCTCATCTCTAGTATTCTGGCGTCAGTATTCTGAGTGCCAGGATCCCGAACTTTAGTATCCCAAATACATCCCATCATGGTAAATCTAATCATATTGCCATAACACCATTTTATAAGAAAGTTGGTTGATAGGACTTTACGTTCAAAAATTGCTGATATGTTGTACAAAGGTCTGATGTCACATGTACTAAATGCCTTTATACAAAAAAGCAGACAGGAATACATTTCAAAGGTTGATGTGTTATGCTGTTTTTTTGTTTTATATATCACGCTGTGTTTTGGTTACAGGAGAGACATCCAAAATGTCTTAGAGGCTGCACTGCCCTGCACTTTTGGAGGGTCACCCAAAGATAAATCCTGGAAGATCTGGACATGTTGGTCATCTATGTCTATAACATCCAGATGACAGACCTTGTGGAGAATACTGTATCTTCCTTCTGTGAGAAATAGTGCAGGTGACATGTTTCTCGTGCAGTCGGATAGAGCTCCAATGGGCTGCAATGTGCAGTGTGCTCTGTGAAACTCAATTGGGGAACTAGGTTCCTGACCTACTGTAGGAGTTCTTTGATGACCCTAGTGACAAAGTCAGTAAGCCTTGTGGTGGAATATCTCCTGAAACACCCCATATTCTCAAATTATTCCACCTCCCTCAATTGTACAAAAAAATCCAGATGGTCTTAAAATTGTTGAAGATCAACTGCTTGCCAGAGGATGACTGCCTGAAGTGTGTTGTGAGAAGTGGCATATTCAGAAGTGAAATCCACCAGAGAAGTTAGCCAAATGCTAAGGTGGGACAACTCTGATTTGACCAGGGCAATTTCAGAGTGAACTGTGTCATGAATCCTGTTTCACCTGTTTTGTTTTCATGGACTATAGTACAGTAATTGCAAGATCTGGAGACAGGCAGTAAATAGCAATGGAGAGGCAAAGATGAAATGAAAAAGAAAAATAGGCACCAATAAAAAGGTTATGTGAACATACTGTCATATTATCAAAGTTTTTATTGCCCCATTCCAGGAATCCACACATAATGTCACTGATGTGTAGGAATTGGAATGCAAAAGGGAATGTAGAGACAGAAAAGTGTTAAAAACAGACTTTAATACAACTTCTAATGCAATTGCAGGGGTTGACCAACAGATGTAGTCTCAATGATAGGAAATGTACTGTATGGAAACAGTCACCAGTATTAAACCTCCGATAAGGATAGCAATGAAAAGTATGCAGAAGCTCTAGAGGCAAAGAAATACTACTCATTCTGTTGTCCACACTTTTGAAAGAATCACTGAGACTGGGACCACAGAAAGAGCATTCAAAGTAGGTATTTTATTCTTGCACTCTAACATGGGGGCTGCATAGGTAGCCCAGGTAAGGAAAGAGACACAGTATGGCTGACTCCCCCAACTCTCACCAGCAGCAGCAGTAGGCACCACAGCAGCACAGACAAGGCCCTAGACCGAGAGGGGTAGCAGGTAATCCTAGCTTTAGAAGATAGCCGCCACAAGGGACACAGGGAGCAGAAGTAGTGATGAGCACGAGCACAGACTGCTGTGCTCAGCACTGTTCTTACTGTGCAATGCCAAGATGGTGGGAGGGTCCACATGTGGGTCTGGAGCTTCAGTCTACAGCCACAGGGAGCCTTTACTTTAGCTGAGTGAGGGAGCTGAGGGTCAACAGAGGTAGTCAGCAGTGTCCTTGAAACAGAGCAAAAGGAGAGGATGCAGGCCATCAGCAGCAGGTCACTCTGGGGATGCAACAGCAGAGGGGCAATATTTGAGGCCATGACTGCAGCCAGCAGTAGGCCCTGACCAGGCGGACTTCTGCAGGGACAGCCAGGCAGTACCAGAAGCAGACTGTAAGTGTGGGAGGGCAGCTATGTATGTGCACTGGAGATAGGGGTCCCCAAATACAGTCCAAATTAATGGCAAAGCCACAGGAGCTGGTGCAAGGCATGTCTGCTCCCCTCACCAGCCAAGCCATACCATGTAACTGTTGATTTGAGTATGTAAAGGGTATTCCAACACACCATTATATACTGTAAGTGTCAGCTGTTTGTTTACGATATCAGTTTATTGCAATCCCAGACACAGTGCCGTAAATTTACTATGGGAGTTCTATTTAAGATGGGATGTTGCCCATAGCAACCAATTAGATTTCAGGTATTATCTTCTAGAAGGTGCTAGATAAATGAGAAGTTAAATCTGATTGATTGTTATGGACAACATCAGTATCTTAAGTAGAACTCCCATCTTAGTAAATTTACCCCAGTGTTGGCAGCTAGTTTAAGTCTCAGTGTTGAGGTGGTCTCAGATCAATGTACAGTACAGTATGTGCTATCTATAATACCCAATACATGAGGCAGTTCTGCGAGCATATAGAAAGCTACCTTTAGCTCTTGCCACTGTACCGCCTTACTGGAGAAGCATACTGTATACTGTTTAGTACAGCAGATTATCATTTGCGCAGCCCAGAAATTACTTTGGAGCATGACGTTAAAGGGGGTCATTCAGACCTGATCACACGCTAGGTTTTTTTGCTGCACCGTGATCAGGTCAGAACTGCGTATGCACCGAAAGGTGCAGGCGCGTCGCACGGGTACAAAGTGGATCATTGCCCAGCGATGGATTGTACAAAGAATCCGTTTGCACAGCCGATCGCAAGGAGATTGACAGGAAGAAGGCATTCGTGGGTGGCAACTGACCATTTTCTGGGAGTGGTTGGAAAAACGCAGGTGTGTCCAAGCGTTTTCAAGGCAGGGGTTTGACGTCACTTCCGGCCCCAGACAGGCTGAAGTGATCGCAGCGGCTGAGTAAGTTCTGGGGTACTCAAACTGCACAAAACTTTTTTGTATCAGCCGGCTGCACATGCGATCGCACACTTGCAAAGTGAAAATACACTCTTCTGTGGGCAGCGACTATCTGCTCGCAGCAGTGCAAAAAAAACCTAGCGCGCGATCAGGTCTGAATGACCCCCATAGTCTCCAAATCATCTATGACCTGCTCATAAAGATGTAAGAGGTTTGTGCAGTTAAGGTAAACATTTGCATAACATCTTGCTTTGAGAAGTGTCCAGTGCTTTAAACATGGACTCTGGTTAGCTTCTGTGTAGGTTTTGGTTCTGGTGTTCTACCTCCACTTTTCCTCCAAACAGCTAAACAATTACATTCAACAAGTTTTGTTTTTTTATAAGCATCAAAGGTAGCCGGTGATTTGAGTAATTTTGTATCTCAGAAAAACCTACTTTTTTAACAAGAGAATTTTGTCAAATTGCAGTTTGATTCATTTTTAGAATTTGTATTTATACTATGCAAAAAGATTAGGGAGTCATGGGGGTACATTTACTAAGATATGGAAAACATGTGAGTATTTGGCCATTTTTCAAAATACAATATTTTACCAAAGACGTAACATGGGAGTGTTAGGTGAAATAGAAGTTTCAAACATGGGTGGACAGGGACAAATGACCAAATACACCATTTGCCATACTCAGATGTATTTATCCATAGACATCAATGAAACACGAGAATTTACCTTCATTCGTGTTTGCAAACACAGGCGGAAAATGGAAATAAATGGCGTAAACGCAGACCAAAATAGATGTTTGAAATAAACCAATATTTCTCCCAGTGTAGTTAAGATGTGTGTCTACTTAAACATCACTGAGTACTCAATTATGATTTTCTTTGTATACCAAATAAACCCGTTATGCTTCACTTGTTCAGAAAGTGAGTTACAGTACACTTAATTCTTTATTCTAAATTACCCCCCCAAAATAGCTGCTTGATTCTTAATACATACTCTTCTCTCATATTTCTTTTGTATTGCACATAGCAACCCAAAAAAAATAGCTGCTTGATTCATAATACATACTCTTCTCTCATATTTCTTTTGTGTTGCACATAGCAACCAAGCACAGTTTTAATTTTTTTTTAAATAAAAAAAAAATCATAAAAGTATATTGTAATCTGTTTGCCTGATTGTATTTGGTTGTTTTGGTCAACATATCCACTTTTCTAATCCCTTTATGTTATAATTATTGACAGAGAGTGTGTGTGCGTGTGTGTGTGTGTGTGTGTGTGTGTGTGTGTTTTTGCACACAATCACATCTTTCACATAAATTTCTACAATAACTTGAAAATAAAACACCACAAAATATTGGGTTTTTATTAGAGATGAGCGGGTTCGGTTCCTCGGAATCCGAACCCGCCCGAACTTCAGGTTTTTTTACACGGGGCCGAGCGACTCGGATCATCCCGCCTTGCTCGGTTAACCCGAGCGCGCCCGAACGTCATCATCCCGCTGTCGGATTCTCGCGAGGCTCGGATTCTATCGCGAGACTCGGATTCTATATAAGGAGTAGCGCGTCGCCGCCATTTTCACACGTGCATTGAGATTGATAGGGAGAGGACGTGGCTGGCGTCCTCTCCGTTTAGAGTGACTAGAGTACTAGAGAGAGACACAAATTTTGGGGAGCATATAGGAGGAGTACTACTTGCTGCTGATAGTGTGACCAGTGACCAGTGCCACCAGTTTAATTAATCCGTTCTCTGCCTGAAAAAAAACGATACACAGTGTGACACAGTCACACATACCATATCTGTGCTCAGCCCAGTGTGCTGCATCATATACTGTATATCATTATCTGACTGCTGAGTGCTCACTGCTCACACAGCTTAATTGTGGGGGAGACTGGGGAGCAGTTATAGCAGGAGTACATATTTTAAGTACAGTGCACACTTTTGCTGCCAGAGTGCCACTGCCAGTGTGACTGACCAGTGACCACTGACCACCAGTATTGTGATTGTCTGCTGACCACCAGTATATTGTGATTGTCTGCCTGAAAAAGTTAAACACTCGTCGTGTGGTGTTTTTATAAACGCATTCTGCAGACAGTGTCCAGCAGGTCCGTCATTACATAATATATACCTGTCCGGCTGCAGTACTAGTGTGATATATATATATATATATTTTAATTTTATCTCATTATCATCCAGTCTATATTAGCAGCAGACACAGTACGGTAGTCCACGGCTGTAGCTACCTCTGTGTCGGCAGTCGCTCGTCCATCCATAATTGTATACTACCTACCCGTGGTTTTTTTTTTCTATCTTCTTGATACTAGTAGCTTACTTTAGGAGTCTGCAGTGCTGAGTCTGACAGACAGTGTCCAGCAGGTCCGTCATTACATAATATATACCTGTCCGGCTGCAGTACTAGTGTGATATATATATATATATATTTTAATTTTATCTCATTATCATCCAGTCTATATTAGCAGCAGACACAGTACGGTAGTCCACGGCTGTAGCTACCTCTGTGTCGGCAGTCGCTCGTCCATCCATAATTGTATACCACCTACCCGTGGTTTTTTTTTCCCTCTATCTTCTTGATACCAGTAGCTTACTTTAGGAGTCTGCAGTGCTGAGTCTGACAGACAGTGTCCAGCAGGTCCGTCATTACATAATATATACCTGTCCGGCTGCAGTACTAGTGTGATATATATATATATTTTAATTTTATCTCATTATCATCCAGTCTATATTAGCAGCAGACACAGTACGGTAGTCCACGGCTGTAGCTACCTCTGTGTCGGCAGTCGCTCGTCCATCCATAATTGGATACCACCTACCCGTGGTTTTTTTTTTTCCTATCTTCTTGATACTAGTAGCTTACTTTAGGAGTCTGCAGTGCTGACAGACAGTGTCCAGCAGGTCCGTCATTACATAATATATACCTGTCCGGCTGCAGTACTAGTGTGATATATATATATTTTAATTTTATCTCATTATCATCCAGTCTATATTAGCAGCAGACACAGTACGGTAGTCCACGGCTGTTGCTACCTCTGTGTCGGCAGTCGCTCGTCCATCCATAATTGTATACCACCTACCCGTGGTTTTTTTTTTTCTATCTTCTTGATACTAGTAGCTTACTTTAGGAGTCTGCAGTGCTGACAGACAGTGTCCAGCAGGTCCGTCATTACATAATATATACCTGTCCGGCTGCAGTACTAGTGTGATATATATATATTTTAATTTTATCTCATTATCATCCAGTCTATATTAGCAGCAGACACAGTACGGTAGTCCACGGCTGTAGCTACCTCTGTGTCGGCAGTCGCTCATCCATCCATAATTGTATACCACCTACCCGTGGTTTTTTTTCTATCTTCTTGATACTAGTAGCTTACTTTAGGAGTCTGCAGTGCTGACAGACAGTGTCCAGCAGGTCCGTCATTACATAATATATACCTGTCCAGCTGCAGTACTAGTGTGATATATATATATTTTAATTTTATCTCATTATCATCCAGTCTATATTAGCAGCAGACACAGTACGGTAGTCCACGGCTGTAGCTACCTCTGTGTCGGCAGTCGCTCGTCCATCCATAATTGTATACCACCTACCCGTGGTTTTTTTTTTCTATCTTCTTGATACTAGTAGCTTACTTTAGGAGTCTGCAGTGCTGACAGACAGTGTCCAGCAGGTCCGTCATTACATAATATATACCTGTCCGGCTGCAGTACTAGTGTGATATATATATATATATTTTAATTTTATCTCATTATCATCCAGTCTATATTAGCAGCAGACACAGTACGGTAGTCCACGGCTGTAGCTACCTCTGTGTCGGCAGTCGCTCGTCCATCCATAAGTATACTAGTATCCATCCATCTCCATTGTTTACCTGAGGTGCCTTTTAGTTGTGCCTATTAAAATATGGAGAACAAAAATGTTGAGGTTCCAAAAATAGGGAAAGATCAAGATCGACTTCCACCTCGTGCTGAAGCTGCTGTCACTAGTCATGGCCGAGACGATGAAATGCCAGCAACGTCGTCTGCCAAGGCCGATGCCCAATGTCATAGTACAGAGCATGTAAAATCCAAAACACCAAATATCAGTAAAAAAAGGACTCAAAAATCTAAAATAAAATTGTCGGAGGAGAAGAGTAAACTTGCCAATATGCCATTTACCACACGGAGTGGCAAGGAACGGCTGAGGCCCTGGCCTATGTTCATGGCTAGTGGTTCAGCTTCACATGAGGATGGAAGCACTCAGCCTCTCGCTAGAAAAATGAAAAGACTCAAGCTGGCAAAAGCACAGCAAAGAACTGTGCGTTCTTCGAAAACCCAAATCCACAAGGAGAGTCCAATTGTGTCGGTTGCGATGCCTGACCTTCCCAACACTGGACGTGAAGAGCATGCACCTTCCACCATTTGCACGCCCCCTGCAAGTGCTGGAAGGAGCACCCGCAGTCCAGTTCCTGATAGTCATATTGAAGATGTCAGTGTTGAAGTACACCAGGATGAGGAGGATATGGGTGTTGCTGGCGCTGGGGAGGAAATTGACAAGGAGGATTCTGATGGTGAGGTGGTTTGTTTAAGTCAGGCACCCGGGGAGACACCTGTTGTCTGTGGGAGGAATATGGCCATTGACATGCCTGGTGAAAATACCCAAAAAATCAGCTCTTCGGTGTGGAAGTATTTCAACAGAAATGCGGACAACATTTGTCAAGCCGTGTGTTGCCTTTGTCAAGCTGTAATAAGTAGGGGTAAGGATGTTAACCACCTCGGAACATCCTCCCTTATACGTCACCTGCAGCGCATTCATAATAAGTCAGTGACAAGTTCAAAAACTTTGGGCGACAGCGGAAGCAGTCCACTGACCAGTAAATCCCTTCCTCTTGTAACCAAGCTCACGCATACCACCCCACCAACTCCCTCAGTGTCAATTTCCTCCTTCCCCAGGAATGCCAATAGTCCTGCAGGCCATGTCACTGGCAATTCTGACGAGTCCTCTCCTGCCTGGGATTCCTCCGATGCATCCTTGCGTGTAACGCCTACTGCTGCTGGCGCTGCTGTTGTTGCTGCTGGGAGTCGATGGTCATCCCAGAGGGGAAGTCGTAAGCCCACTTTTACTACTTCCACCAAGCAATTGACTGTCCAACAGTCCTTTGCGAGGAAGATGAAATATCACAGCAGTCATCCTGTTGCAAAGCGGATAACTGAGGCCTTGACAACTATGTTGGTGTTAGACGTGCGTTCGGTATCCGCCGTTAGTTCACAGGGAACTAGACAATTTCTTGAGGTAGTGTGCCCCCGTTACCAAATACCATCTAGGTTCCACTTCTCTAGGCAGGCGATACCGAGAATGTACACGGACGTCAGAAAAAGACTCACCAGTGTCCTAAAAAATGCAGTTGTACCCAATGTCCACTTAACCACGGACATGTGGACAAGTGGAGCAGGGCAGGGTCAGGACTATATGACTGTGACAGCTAACTGGGTAAATGTATGGACTCCCGCCGCAAGAACAGCAGCGGCGGCACCAGTAGCAGCATCTCGCAAACGCCAACTCTTTCCTAGGCAGGCTACGCTTTGTATCACCGGTTTCCAGAATACGCACACAGCTGAAAACCTCTTACGGCAACTGAGGAAGATCATCGCAGAATGGCTTACCCCAATTGGACTCTCCTGTGGATTTGTGGCATCGGACAACGCCAGCAATATTGTGTGTGCTTTAAATATGGGCAAATTCCAGCACGTCCCATGTTTTGCACATACCTTGAATTTGGTGGTGCAGAATTTTTTAAAAAATGACAGGGGCGTGCAAGAGATGCTGTCGGTGGCCAGAAGAATTGCGGGACACTTTCGGCGTACAGGCACCACGTACAGAAGACTGGAGCAACACCAAAAACGCCTGAACCTGCCCTGCCATCATCTGAAGCAAGAAGTGGTAACGAGGTGGAATTCAACCCTATATATGCTTCAGAGGTTGGAGGAGCAGCAAAAGGCCATTCAAGCCTATACAATTGAGCACGATATAGGAGGTGGAATGCACCTGTCTCAAGCGCAGTGGAGAATGATTTCAACGTTGTGCAAGGTTCTGCTGCCCTTTGAACTTGCCACACGTGAAGTCAGTTCAGACACTGCCAGCCTGAGTCAGGTCATTCCCCTCATCAGGCTTTTGCAGAAGAAGCTGGAGACATTGAAGGAGGAGCTAACACGGAGCGATTCCGCTAGGCATGTGGGACTTGTGGATGGAGCCCTTAATTCGCTTAACAAGGATTCACGGGTGGTCAATCTGTTGAAATCAGATCACTACATTTTGGCCACCGTGCTCGATCCTAGATTTAAAACCTACCTTGGATCTCTCTTTCCGGCAGACACAAGTCTGCTGGGGTTCAAAGACCTGCTGGTGAGAAAATTGTCAAGTCAAGCGGAACGCGACCTGTCAACATCTCCTCCTTCACATTCTCCCGCAACTGGGGGTGCGAGGAAAAGGCTCAGAATTCTGAGCCCACCCGCTGGCGGTGATGCAGGGCTGTCTGGAGCGACTGCTGATGCTGACATCTGGTCCGGACTGAAGGACCTGACAACGATTACGGACATGTCGTCTACTGTCACTGCATATGATTCTCTCCCCATTGAAAGAATGGTGGAGGATTATATGAGTGACCGCATCCAAGTAGGCACGTCAGACAGTCCGTACTTATACTGGCAGGAAAAAGAGGCAATTTGGAGGCCCTTGCACAAACTGGCTTTATTCTACCTAAGTTGCCCTCCCACAAGTGTGTACTCCGAAAGAGTGTTTAGTGCCGCCGCTCACCTTGTCAGCAATCGGCGTACGAGGTTACTTCCAGAAAATGTGGAGAAGATGATGTTCATTAAAATGAATTATAATCAATTCCTCCGTGGAGACATTGACCAGCAGCAATTGCCTCCACAAAGTACACAGGGAGCTGAGATGGTGGATTCCAGTGGGGACGAATTGATAATCTGTGAGGAGGGGGATGTACACGGTGATATATCGGAGGATGATGATGAGGTGGACATCTTGCCTCTGTAGAGCCAGTTTGTGCAAGGAGAGATTAATTGCTTCTTTTTTGGTGGGGGTCCAAACCAACCCGTCATTTCAGTCACAGTCGTGTGGCAGACCCTGTCACTGAAATGATGGGTTGGTTAAAGTGTGCATGTCCTGTTTATACAACATAAGGGTGGGTGGGAGGGCCCAAGGACAATTCCATCTTGCACCTCTTTTTTCTTTAATTTTTCTTTGCGTCATGTGCTGTTTGGGGAGTATTTTTTTGAAGGGCCATCCTGCGTGACACTGCAGTGCCACTCCTAGATGGGCCAGGTGTTTGTGTCGGCCACTAGGGTCGCTTATCTTACTCACACAGCTACCTCATTGCGCCTCTTTTTTTCTTTGCGTCATGTGCTGTTTGGGGAGTGTTTTTTGGAAGGGCCATCCTGCGTGACACTGCAGTGCCACTCCTAGATGGGCCAGGTATTTGTGTCGGCGATTAGGGTCGCTTATCTTACTCACACAGCTACCTCATTGCGCCTCTTTTTTTCTTTGCGTCATGTGCTGTTTGGGGAGTGTTTTTTGGAAGGGCCATCCTGCGTGACACTGCAGTGCCACTCCTAGATGGGCCAGGTGTTTGTGTCGGCCACTAGGGTCACTTATCTTACTCACACAGCTACCTCATTGCGCCTCTTTTTTTCTTTGCGTCATGTGCTGTTTGGGGAGTGTTTTTTGGAAGGGCCATCCTGCGTGACACTGCAGTGCCACTCCTAGATGGGCCAGGTGTTTGTGTCGGCCACTAGGGTCGCTTACCTTACTCACACAGCTACCTCTTTGCGCCTCTTTTTTTCTTTGCGTCATGTGCTGTTTGGGGAGTGTTTTTTGGAAGGGCCATCCTGCGTGACACTGCAGTGCCACTCCTAGATGGGCCAGGTGTTTGTGTCGGCCACTAGGGTCGCTTATCTTACTCACACAGCTACCTCATTGCGCCTCTTTTTTTCTTTGCGTCATGTGCTGTTTGGGGAGTGTTTTTTGGAAGGGCCATCCTGCGTGACACTGCAGTGCAACTCCTAGATGGGCCAGGTGTTTGTGTCGGCCACTAGGGTCGCTTAGCTTAGTCATCCAGCGACCTCGGTGCAAATTTTAGGACTAAAAATAATATTGTGAAGTGTGAGGTGTTCAGAATAGACTGAAAATGAGTGGAAATTATGGTTTTTGAGGTTAATAATACTTTGGGATCAAAATGACCCCCAAATTCTATGATTTAAGCTGTTTTTTAGTTTTTTTTTAAAAAAACACCCGAATCCAAAACACACCCGAATCCGACAAAAAAAATTCGGTGAGGTTTTGCCAAAACGCGGTTGAACCCAAAACACTGCCGCGGAACCGAACCCAAAACCAAAACACAAAACCCGAAAAATTTCAAGTGCACAGCTCTAGTTTTTATGCATTTTACTCAATATATGTATCAAAACACGGGAGGCAGGAGCACTTACAGTACCTCCCAGTCTCAGCCTCCAAAGTCAAGTCTCACAGGTTCTGTGCCTTTTCAATAAAAGGGAGGAGAAACTGTTGGGAAGCTCTTGCAGTGCCTCAGAAGGCCTATCGAGGTACAGTACATGCAGAGGACAGGTTAACTCAGGTACCTGTTGCCCTGAGGTTAAAACATTTCACATGACAGTTTGAGGGCACCGGTCCGTGTTCAAATGGTTGGAGTGCATTTAATCAGGTTTCGTGAGGTATGGATTGAATCCAGCCCAGAATGTTGGGTGAGCAGAATTGCATCCAGAGGTTACATGTTAGATCCTCTTCCTCAGAACCAGTGCAAAAGAAGGGACATGATTTAGGCGGTCTCTTATCTTTTAGATTCAGGAGAATTGTGCCGCTCCCTGTAGGCCAACAGGGCCAGGGATTTTATTCAAATCTTTTCTTGGCTGACAAAACGAATGGGTCCTACCGTCCAATTATAAATCTAAAGTTGTTAAATCCTTACCTTCACCTGGAAAAGTTCAAGATGGAATCTGATTATTCATCAACTCATGGAGGAAGGAGAATATTTGGCATTCATAGACATCAAGGATGCCTATTTACATATCCCCATTTGGAAGGGACATCCTCATCTACTGAGATTGCAATATGTCACTGGTACTTTCAGTTCCAATCTCTGCCCTTTGGTTTGTGACCAGCACCCAGAGTCTTTCCAAAGGTCATGGCTCACATGATATATCTGCGCCGACAGTTGAATATACAGTAAATGTTATATTCCATGGGTTCTCAAACTCAGTCCTCAGGTCACCTGTAGATTTTTAAAATGTGACAGTTGGTGATACACAGTGCACCTGCTGGGTGATATGGAAAACATGAACCTTGTAGGGTCCTGAGGACTGAGTTTGAAAACCACTGTTATATTCTCTAGATCAGGCATTCTCAACCGCAGTCCTCAAGGCACACCAACAGTGCAGGTTTCAGTGATATCCAGGCTTCAGCACAGATGGTTGAATCAAAATAACTGAGGTACTAATTAAGTCACCTGTGTTCAAGCCTGAATATCACTAAAACCAGGACTGTTAGTGTGCCTTGAGGACCGTGGTTGGGAAACACTGCACTAGATAATCTGTTGATCAAGGCTCTAAAGTGACTTTGTTACAACAACATTTTCAATTATAGTTGGACACAGTCCAGAATTATGGATGGTTGGTAAACTTTCAAAAATCCAAACTAAGTACTTTGCAAACAATTGTGTTTTTGGGTCTCCTTTTTGACACTCCGTATCAGAGGGTTTTTCTCCCACAGCATAAGGTTCAGACTATCCAGTCAGGAATGAGAGCCCTTTTGTTACTTTCACAAGTCTCAAATCTTAGAGCTATGCAGCTGCTTGGAAAGATGGTGGTCTCATTTGAAGCAATCCTCAGAATCAGAATCAGCTTTATTGCCCAGGTATACTTGCGTATACTAGGAATTTGTCTTTGGTTTGCTATACAACAGCCAAGTAGGTAACAGTTAAGCAGGTGAGGGGGGGCAAGTAAAGTCAACCAGATAGGTATACCGTAGAGACACCTATTTGTATGACCTTACTTGTCACCCCCCTGTTCGCCAGATTCCATGCCAAGCCACTGCAAAACCAACTGCTTCATTGTCTGGATAGGCAGATGTTCAGACTTTCACCACAGACTCATCACTTGCTTATTTGGTGGCTCTACTGTCAGATTGTAATTGGATGATTGTCACCATAGATTCCAGCTTAGCAGTACAGTCATCTGCAAGGGCAGTGGTCGGCTCAGGAATCCACACTTTCAATCAACATTCTGATATTGAGGGTGATTCATTTGGCCTTGGTACCTGCACAGACCCTTCAACAAGACCTACAGTGGCTTGCATAAACAAACAGGGTGGCACACACAGTTGGTTAATAATGTTGGAGGTTTTGCACATCTTCAGGTGGGCAGAAGTTTGGAATCCAGCAATCTCTGAAATTCACATTCCATAGGTGAACAACTGGGAGGCAGACATATTAAGTCACCACTAGGTGCACCTAGAAGAATAGAAATTATACCAGGAAGTGTTCATGGAGCTTGTATCCAGATGGGCATCACCAGACATAGACCTCTTGGCTTCATCTCTGAACATGAAGTTTCCTAATTATGGTGCTTTTTCACAAGATCCACAGGCATCTTTTGTTAATGTCATGACAGCCCCCTGGACATATCACCTGGGCTACCTATTTTCGCCTATAGCCATGCTTTCTCTGGTCATTCAGCGGATTCCCTAATGCACACCGAGTGAATAATATTACTATATAATAATCAGATAATACGGAGATCTTAGTTGCGTATATCTGCAGATATAGGGTTAAGCCCCCAGGCCGATCGACAAGGCTTCTCCGTCACTGGGGGTCCCTAATACTAGGTATGGGCCCGGGGCGCAGGACCCCACAATGTCGGCACAGGTCGGCCACCCCAGGCCAGCACACAGGTGAAAATTAATAGGGGTTAATAAGAAGCACAGAAGTGCTATGTAAGTGGTGTGATTAAAATAATATATACAAAGTGATAGGAAAAATAATAAGTGTTAATAAAGTGTTAGGGTGTGCCGACCTGCAGCAGCCCACCCATACCGACACAGGGGCCACTGCACCCCACACCCACCCCATAAATAATTACATATATATATCTGGGTTAAATTCCCAGTGTAAGGCCACATGGTAATGGCACCTACAGCATCTGAGAGCCAGCTTACCTGGGGATACCCCTGACTTCCCCTATGGCACTACTAGAGTCAGCAATCCCTCCTAATGCTGACCCATTTGTGCCTCTCTATATACAATACACAAGGTGGGAAGCTGCTCAATCAGATTGTAATGTCACTCAGGTGCTAAAAGGGGAGGGGTAATTCTGTGTAGGAAAAAAAACTGTGTTCCCTAATGCACACCGAGTGAATAATATTACTATATAATAATCAGATAATACGGAGATCTTAGTTGCGTATATCTGCAGATATAGGGTTAAGCCCCCAGGCCGATCGACAAGGCTTCTCCGTCACTGGGGGTCCCTAATACTAGGTATGGGCCCGGGGCGCAGGACCCCACAATGTCGGCACAGGTCGGCCACCCCAGGCCAGCACACAGGTGAAAATTAATAGGGGTTAATAAGAAGCACAGAAGTGCTATGTAAGTGGTGTGATTAAAATAATATATACAAAGTGATAGGAAAAATAATAAGTGTTAATAAAGTGTTAGGGTGTGCCGACCTGCAGCAGCCCACCCATACCGACACAGGGGCCACTGCACCCCACACCCACCCCATAAATAATTACATATATATATCTGGGTTAAATTCCCAGTGTAAGGCCACATGGTAATGGCACCTACAGCATCTGAGAGCCAGCTTACCTGGGGATACCCCTGACTTCCCCTATGGCACTACTAGAGTCAGCAATCCCTCCTAATGCTGACCCATTTGTGCCTCTCTATATACAATACACAAGGTGGGAAGCTGCTCAATCAGATTGTAATGTCACTCAGGTGCTAAAAGGGGAGGGGTAATTCTGTGTAGGAAAAAAAAAAAAAACTGTGTTCCCTAATGCACACCGAGTGAATAATATTACTATATAATAATCAGATAATACGGAGATCTTAGTTGCGTATATCTGCAGATATAGGGTTAAGCCCCCAGGCCGATCGACAAGGCTTCTCCGTCACTGGGGGTCCCTAATACTAGGTATGGGCCCGGGGCGCAGGACCCCACAATGTCGGCACAGGTCGGCCACCCCAGGCCAGCACACAGGTGAAAATTAATAGGGGTTAATAAGAAGCACAGAAGTGCTATGTAAGTGGTGTGATTAAAATAATATATACAAAGTGATAGGAAAAATAATAAGTGTTAATAAAGTGTTAGGGTGTGCCGACCTGCAGCAGCCCACCCATACCGACACAGGGGCCACTGCACCCCACACCCACCCCATAAATAATTACATATATATATCTGGGTTAAATTCCCAGTGTAAGGCCACATGGTAATGGCACCTACAGCATCTGAGAGCCAGCTTACCTGGGGATACCCCTGACTTCCCCTATGGCACTACTAGAGTCAGCAATCCCTCCTAATGCTTACCCATTTGTGCCTCTCTATATACAATACACAAGGTGGGAAGCTGCTCAATCAGATTGTAATGTCACTCAGGTGCTAAAAGGGGAGGGGTAATTCTGTGTAGGAAAAAAAAACTGTGTTCCCTAATGCACACCGAGTGAATAATATTACTATATAATAATCAGATAATACGGAGATCTTAGTTGCGTATATCTGCAGATATAGGGTTAAGCCCCCAGGCCGATCGACAAGGCTTCTCCGTCACTGGGGGTCCCTAATACTAGGTATGGGCCCGGGGCGCAGGACCCCACAATGTCGGCACAGGTCGGCCACCCCAGGCCAGCACACAGGTGAAAATTAATAGGGGTTAATAAGAAGCACAGAAGTGCTATGTAAGTGGTGTGATTAAAATAATATATACAAAGTGATAGGAAAAATAATAAGTGTTAATAAAGTGTTAGGGTGTGCCGACCTGCAGCAGCCCACCCATACCGACACAGGGGCCACTGCACCCCACACCCACCCCATAAATAATTACATATATATATCTGGGTTAAATTCCCAGTGTAAGGCCACATGGTAATGGCACCTACAGCATCTGAGAGCCAGCTTACCTGGGGATACCCCTGACTTCCCCTATGGCACTACTAGAGTCAGCAATCCCTCCTAATGCTGACCCATTTGTGCCTCTCTATATACCTAGTATTAGGGACCCCCAGTGACGGAGAAGCCTTGTCGATCGGCCTGGGGGCTTAACCCTATATCTGCAGATATACGCAACTAAGATCTCCGTATTATCTGATTATTATATAGTAATATTATTCACTCGGTGTGCATTAGGGAACACAGTTTTTTTTCCTACACAGAATTACCCCTCCCCTTTTAGCACCTGAGTGACATTACAATCTGATTGAGCAGCTTCCCACCTTGTGTATTGTATATAGAGAGGCACAAATGGGTCAGCATTAGGAGGGATTGCTGACTCTAGTAGTGCCATAGGGGAAGTCAGGGGTATCCCCAGGTAAGCTGGCTCTCAGATGCTGTAGGTGCCATTACCATGTGGCCTTACACTGGGAATTTAACCCAGATATATATATGTAATTATTTATGGGGTGGGTGTGGGGTGCAGTGGCCCCTGTGTCGGTATGGGTGGGCTGCTGCAGGTCGGCACACCCTAACACTTTATTAACACTTATTATTTTTCCTATCACTTTGTATATATTATTTTAATCACACCACTTACATAGCACTTCTGTGCTTCTTATTAACCCCTATTAATTTTCACCTGTGTGCTGGCCTGGGGTGGCCGACCTGTGCCGACATTGTGGGGTCCTGCGCCCCGGGCCCATACCTAGTATTAGGGACCCCCAGTGACGGAGAAGCCTTGTCGATCGGCCTGGGGGCTTAACCCTATATCTGCAGATATACGCAACTAAGATCTCCGTATTATCTGATTATTATATAGTAATATTATTCACTCGGTGTGCATTAGGGAACACAGTTTTTTTTCCTACACAGAATTACCCCTCCCCTTTTAGCACCTGAGTGACATTACAATCTGATTGAGCAGCTTCCCACCTTGTGTATTGTATATAGAGAGGCACAAATGGGTCAGCATTAGGAGGGATTGCTGACTCTAGTAGTGCCATAGGGGAAGTCAGGGGTATCCCCAGGTAAGCTGGCTCTCAGATGCTGTAGGTGCCATTACCATGTGGCCTTACACTGGGAATTTAACCCAGATATATATATGTAATTATTTATGGGGTGGGTGTGGGGTGCAGTGGCCCCTGTGTCGGTATGGGTGGGCTGCTGCAGGTCGGCACACCCTAACACTTTATTAACACTTATTATTTTTCCTATCACTTTGTATATATTATTTTAATCACACCACTTACATAGCACTTCTGTGCTTCTTATTAACCCCTATTAATTTTCACCTGTGTGCTTGCCTGGGGTGGCCGACCTGTGCCGACATTGTGGGGTCCTGCGCCCCGGGCCCATACCTAGTATTAGGGACCCCCAGTGACGGAGAAGCCTTGTCGATCGGCCTGGGGGCTTAACCCTATATCTGCAGATATACGCAACTAAGATCTCCGTATTATCTGATTATTATATAGTAATATTATTCACTCGGTGTGCATTAGGGAACACAGTTTTTTTTCCTACACAGAATTACCCCTCCCCTTTTAGCACCTGAGTGACATTACAATCTGATTGAGCAGCTTCCCACCTTGTGTATTGTATATAGAGAGGCACAAATGGGTCAGCATTAGGAGGGATTGCTGACTCTAGTAGTGCCATAGGGGAAGTCAGGGGTATCCCCAGGTAAGCTGGCTCTCAGATGCTGTAGGTGCCATTACCATGTGGCCTTACACTGGGAATTTAACCCAGATATATATATGTAATTATTTATGGGGTGGGTGTGGGGTGCAGTGGCCCCTGTGTCGGTATGGGTGGGCTGCTGCAGGTCGGCACACCCTAACACTTTATTAACACTTATTATTTTTCCTATCACTTTGTATATATTATTTTAATCACACCACTTACATAGCACTTCTGTGCTTCTTATTAACCCCTATTAATTTTCACCTGTGTGCTGGCCTGGGGTGGCCGACCTGTGCCGACATTGTGGGGTCCTGCGCCCCGGGCCCATACCTAGTATTAGGGACCCCCAGTGACGGAGAAGCCTTGTCGATCGGCCTGGGGGCTTAACCCTATATCTGCAGATATACGCAACTAAGATCTCCGTATTATCTGATTATTATATAGTAATATTATTCACTCGGTGTGCATTAGGGAACACAGTTTTTTTTCCTACACAGAATTACCCCTCCCCTTTTAGCACCTGAGTGACATTACAATCTGATTGAGCAGCTTCCCACCTTGTGTATTGTATATAGAGAGGCACAAATGGGTCAGCATTAGGAGGGATTGCTGACTCTAGTAGTGCCATAGGGGAAGTCAGGGGTATCCCCAGGTAAGCTGGCTCTCAGATGCTGTAGGTGCCATTACCATGTGGCCTTACACTGGGAATTTAACCCAGATATATATATGTAATTATTTATGGGGTGGGTGTGGGGTGCAGTGGCCCCTGTGTCGGTATGGGTGGGCTGCTGCAGGTCGGCACACCCTAACACTTTATTAACACTTATTATTTTTCCTATCACTTTGTATATATTATTTTAATCACACCACTTACATAGCACTTCTGTGCTTCTTATTAACCCCTATTAATTTTCACCTGTGTGCTTGCCTGGGGTGGCCGACCTGTGCCGACATTGTGGGGTCCTGCGCCCCGGGCCCATACCTAGTATTAGGGACCCCCAGTGACGGAGAAGCCTTGTCGATCGGCCTGGGGGCTTAACCCTATATCTGCAGATATACGCAACTAAGATCTCCGTATTATCTGATTATTATATAGTAATATTATTCACTCGGTGTGCATTAGGGAACACAGTTTTTTTTCCTACACAGAATTACCCCTCCCCTTTTAGCACCTGAGTGACATTACAATCTGATTGAGCAGCTTCCCACCTTGTGTATTGTATATAGAGAGGCACAAATGGGTCAGCATTAGGAGGGATTGCTGACTCTAGTAGTGCCATAGGGGAAGTCAGGGGTATCCCCAGGTAAGCTGGCTCTCAGATGCTGTAGGTGCCATTACCATGTGGCCTTACACTGGGAATTTAACCCAGATATATATATGTAATTATTTATGGGGTGGGTGTGGGGTGCAGTGGCCCCTGTGTCGGTATGGGTGGGCTGCTGCAGGTCGGCACACCCTAACACTTTATTAACACTTATTATTTTTCCTATCACTTTGTATATATTATTTTAATCACACCACTTACATAGCACTTCTGTGCTTCTTATTAACCCCTATTAATTTTCACCTGTGTGCTGGCCTGGGGTGGCCGACCTGTGCCGACATTGTGGGGTCCTGCGCCCCGGGCCCATACCTAGTATTAGGGACCCCCAGTGACGGAGAAGCCTTGTCGATCGGCCTGGGGGCTTAACCCTATATCTGCAGATATACGCAACTAAGATCTCCGTATTATCTGATTATTATATAGTAATATTATTCACTCGGTGTGCATTAGGGAACACAGTTTTTTTTCCTACACAGAATTACCCCTCCCCTTTTAGCACCTGAGTGACATTACAATCTGATTGAGCAGCTTCCCACCTTGTGTATTGTATATAGAGAGGCACAAATGGGTCAGCATTAGGAGGGATTGCTGACTCTAGTAGTGCCATAGGGGAAGTCAGGGGTATCCCCAGGTAAGCTGGCTCTCAGATGCTGTAGGTGCCATTACCATGTGGCCTTACACTGGGAATTTAACCCAGATATATATATGTAATTATTTATGGGGTGGGTGTGGGGTGCAGTGGCCCCTGTGTCGGTATGGGTGGGCTGCTGCAGGTCGGCACACCCTAACACTTTATTAACACTTATTATTTTTCCTATCACTTTGTATATATTATTTTAATCACACCACTTACATAGCACTTCTGTGCTTCTTATTAACCCCTATTAATTTTCACCTGTGTGCTTGCCTGGGGTGGCCGACCTGTGCCGACATTGTGGGGTCCTGCGCCCCGGGCCCATACCTAGTATTAGGGACCCCCAGTGACGGAGAAGCCTTGTCGATCGGCCTGGGGGCTTAACCCTATATCTGCAGATATACGCAACTAAGATCTCCGTATTATCTGATTATTATATAGTAATATTATTCACTCGGTGTGCATTAGGGAACACAGTTTTTTTTCCTACACAGAATTACCCCTCCCCTTTTAGCACCTGAGTGACATTACAATCTGATTGAGCAGCTTCCCACCTTGTGTATTGTATATAGAGAGGCACAAATGGGTCAGCATTAGGAGGGATTGCTGACTCTAGTAGTGCCATAGGGGAAGTCAGGGGTATCCCCAGGTAAGCTGGCTCTCAGATGCTGTAGGTGCCATTACCATGTGGCCTTACACTGGGAATTTAACCCAGATATATATATGTAATTATTTATGGGGTGGGTGTGGGGTGCAGTGGCCCCTGTGTCGGTATGGGTGGGCTGCTGCAGGTCGGCACACCCTAACACTTTATTAACACATATTATTTTTCCTATCACTTTGTATATATTATTTTAATCACACCACTTACATAGCACTTCTGTGCTTCTTATTAACCCCTATTAATTTTCACCTGTGTGCTGGCCTGGGGTGGCCGACCTGTGCCGACATTGTGGGGTCCTGCGCCCCGGGCCCATACCTAGTATTAGGGACCCCCAGTGACGGAGAAGCCTTGTCGATCGGCCTGGGGGCTTAACCCTATATCTGCAGATATACGCAACTAAGATCTCCGTATTATCTGATTATTATATAGTAATATTATTCACTCGGTGTGCATTAGGGAACACAGTTTTTTTTTTCCTACACAGAATTACCCCTCCCCTTTTAGCACCTGAGTGACATTACAATCTGATTGAGCAGCTTCCCACCTTGTGTATTGTATATAGAGAGGCACAAATGGGTCAGCATTAGGAGGGATTGCTGACTCTAGTAGTGCCATAGGGGAAGTCAGGGGTATCCCCAGGTAAGCTGGCTCTCAGATGCTGTAGGTGCCATTACCATGTGGCCTTACACTGGGAATTTAACCCAGATATATATATGTAATTATTTATGGGGTGGGTGTGGGGTGCAGTGGCCCCTGTGTCGGTATGGGTGGGCTGCTGCAGGTCGGCACACCCTAACACTTTATTAACACTTATTATTTTTCCTATCACTTTGTATATATTATTTTAATCACACCACTTACATAGCACTTCTGTGCTTCTTATTAACCCCTATTAATTTTCACCTGTGTGCTGGCCTGGGGTGGCCGACCTGTGCCGACATTGTGGGGTCCTGCGCCCCGGGCCCATACCTAGTATTAGGGACCCCCAGTGACGGAGAAGCCTTGTCGATCGGCCTGGGGGCTTAACCCTATATCTGCAGATATACGCAACTAAGATCTCCGTATTATCTGATTATTATATAGTAATATTATTCACTCGGTGTGCATTAGGGAACACAGTTTTTTTTCCTACACAGAATTACCCCTCCCCTTTTAGCACCTGAGTGACATTACAATCTGATTGAGCAGCTTCCCACCTTGTGTATTGTATATAGAGAGGCACAAATGGGTCAGCATTAGGAGGGATTGCTGACTCTAGTAGTGCCATAGGGGAAGTCAGGGGTATCCCCAGGTAAGCTGGCTCTCAGATGCTGTAGGTGCCATTACCATGTGGCCTTACACTGGGAATTTAACCCAGATATATATATGTAATTATTTATGGGGTGGGTGTGGGGTGCAGTGGCCCCTGTGTCGGTATGGGTGGGCTGCTGCAGGTCGGCACACCCTAACACTTTATTAACACTTATTATTTTTCCTATCACTTTGTATATATTATTTTAATCACACCACTTACATAGCACTTCTGTGCTTCTTCTTAACCCCTATTAATTTTCACCTGTGTGCTGGCCTGGGGTGGCTGACCTGTGCCGACATTGTGGGGTCCTGCGCCCGGGGCCCATACCTAGTATTAGGGACCCCCAGTGACGGAGAAGCCTTGTCGATCAGCCTGGGGGCTTAACCCTATATCTGCAGATATACGCAACTAAGATCTCCGTATTATCTGATTATTATATAGTAATATTATTCACTCGGTGTGCATTAGGGAACACAGTTTTTTTTCCTACACAGAATTACCCCTCCCCTTTTAGCACCTGAGTGACATTACAATCTGATTGAGCAGCTTCCCACCTTGTGTATTGTATATAGAGAGGCACAAATGGGTCAGCATTAGGAGGGATTGCTGACTCTAGTAGTGCCATAGGGGAAGTCAGGGGTATCCCCAGGTAAGCTGGCTCTCAGATGCTGTAGGTGCCATTACCATGTGGCCTTACACTGGGAATTTAACCCAGATATATATATGTAATTATTTATGGGGTGGGTGTGGGGTGCAGTGGCCCCTGTGTCGGTATGGGTGGGCTGCTGCAGGTCGGCACACCCTAACACTTTATTAACACTTATTATTTTTCCTATCACTTTGTATATATTATTTTAATCACACCACTTACATAGCACTTCTGTGCTTCTTATTAACCCCTATTAATTTTCACCTGTGTGCTGGCCTGGGGTGGCCGACCTGTGCCGACATTGTGGGGTCCTGCGCCCCGGGCCCATACCTAGTATTAGGGACCCCCAGTGACGGAGAAGCCTTGTCGATCGGCCTGGGGGCTTAACCCTATATCTGCAGATATACGCAACTAAGATCTCCGTATTATCTGATTATTATATAGTAATATTATTCACTCGGTGTGCATTAGGGAACACAGTTTTTTTTCCTACACAGAATTACCCCTCCCCTTTTAGCACCTGAGTGACATTACAATCTGATTGAGCAGCTTCCCACCTTGTGTATTGTATATAGAGAGGCACAAATGGGTCAGCATTAGGAGGGATTGCTGACTCTAGTAGTGCCATAGGGGAAGTCAGGGGTATCCCCAGGTAAGCTGGCTCTCAGATGCTGTAGGTGCCATTACCATGTGGCCTTACACTGGGAATTTAACCCAGATATATATATGTAATTATTTATGGGGTGGGTGTGGGGTGCAGTGGCCCCTGTGTCGGTATGGGTGGGCTGCTGCAGGTCGGCACACCCTAACACTTTATTAACACTTATTATTTTTCCTATCACTTTGTATATATTATTTTAATCACACCACTTACATAGCACTTCTGTGCTTCTTATTAACCCCTATTAATTTTCACCTGTGTGCTGGCCTGGGGTGGCCGACCTGTGCCGACATTGTGGGGTCCTGCGCCCCGGGCCCATACCTAGTATTAGGGACCCCCAGTGACGGAGAAGCCTTGTCGATCGGCCTGGGGGCTTAACCCTATATCTGCAGATATACGCAACTAAGATCTCCGTATTATCTGATTATTATATAGTAATATTATTCACTCGGTGTGCATTAGGGAACACAGTTTTTTTTCCTACACAGAATTACCCCTCCCCTTTTAGCACCTGAGTGACATTACAATCTGATTGAGCAGCTTCCCACCTTGTGTATTGTATATAGAGAGGCACACATGGGTCAGCATTAGGAGGGATTGCTGACTCTAGTAGTGCCATAGGGGAAGTCAGGGGTATCCCCAGGTAAGCTGGCTCTCAGATGCTGTAGGTGCCATTACCATGTGGCCTTACACTGGGAATTTAACCCAGATATATATATGTAATTATTTATGGGGTGGGTGTGGGGTGCAGTGGCCCCTGTGTCGGTATGGGTGGGCTGCTGCAGGTCGGCACACCCTAACACTTTATTAACACTTATTATTTTTCCTATCACTTTGTATATATTATTTTAATCACACCACTTACATAGCACTTCTGTGCTTCTTATTAACCCCTATTAATTTTCACCTGTGTGCTGGCCTGGGGTGGCCGACCTGTGCCGACATTGTGGGGTCCTGCGCCCCGGGCCCATACCTAGTATTAGGGACCCCCAGTGACGGAGAAGCCTTGTCGATCGGCCTGGGGGCTTAACCCTATATCTGCAGATATACGCAACTAAGATCTCCGTATTATCTGATTATTATATAGTAATATTATTCACTCGGTGTGCATTAGGGAACACAGTTTTTTTTCCTACACAGAATTACCCCTCCCCTTTTAGCACCTGAGTGACATTACAATCTGATTGAGCAGCTTCCCACCTTGTGCATTCAGCGGATTCATAGGGAGGCTTAGCCAATGATTCTCATAGCGCCATACTGGCTGCGCTGTCTATGGTTCACCATTCTTCAAGACATGCTGGTCGATGATCCACTCTGGCTTCCTCTCTGTCCACATCTGCCTAATCAAGGTCCATGCTTACACTGATTAGTATTGGTTGGCTTTAACGGCTTTGTTCTTGAAACCAAGATCCTGAGAGCTAAAGGGCTCTCCCATCCTATGGTTAAGACCATGATCCAGGCCCAGAAACCAGTTATTTCCAGAACTATCATCAAGTATGGATGTTATATATATTCTGTTGTGAGCAGCAAAAGTGGCAGCCAGACGTTTTTTGTCTCTCACATTTTGTCTTTTCTCCAGGAAAGTCTGTTTAAAAACCTTTCTTTATATTTTCATAAGGGACAGGTATCGGCTCTATTGATCTATTTTCAAAGCAGGTTGTCTAAAATTCCAGAAGTACAAACTTTCTTTCATGGAGTTCTTCATATCCAGCCTCCTTACGTCCCAATGGTTCCTCCACAGGACTTAAATTTAGTGTTGAAACAGTTACAGAAGGCTCCTTTTGAGCTAATATTATCTGTGAAATTGCGTTACCTCACATTAAAAGTTGTGCTTTTGGCTATTTCTTCAGCCACAAGAGTTTCTGAGCAGGCAGCTCTTTCCTGTAAGACTCCTCTGTTCATTTTTCAGTCAGATAGGGTGGTTTTACATACAAGATCATAATTTCTTATGAAGGAAGTGTCCACGTTTCATATGAACCAGAACATTGTCCTTCTGGCATTTACAATAGGTAGCTTTGGCCTCTGAGGAGGACTTGTTCTCAGCACTTTTGGATGTGGTTTGAGCTTTACGCATTTACCTGGATCATATGGCTTCTCTAAGATGTACAGATTCTTTGTTAGTACTAATGAATGCACCAAAATGAGTTTGGCCAGCATCTAAGGCATCTATTGCTAGATTAGTCACTTTGGCTATACGTCAGGCCTATGTATCATCAGATTTGACTGTTCCAGGTGCTGCCATTCGGCCCCACTCAACTCAAACTGTTGGGGCATCTTGGGCTATGCAGCATGGCTCATCCGTAGAACAGTTGTGCGGGGCAACAACCTGGTCATGTGTGCTGTCGGGCACCTTCACCAAATACACTGTATACTGCTTCCAAACGTTTGGAACATGTGTTGCCAGAGTTGGGCATACGTTTCTGCAAGTAGCTGGTTTAGATGCTCCCCCTCCCTAGTTAGCTTGCTTTTGGAAATCCCACAGTAATGAATCGTCCCCCAGATGGATGATAGAGGAAATTGGATTTTTTACTCGGCATAAAATCCCTTTTCACCTGGTTTATGCTGAGCTCCCACCTTGTTGTCTGTTTTTTTTATACCAGTTTTTCCTACTATCAATGTAGATTGTATGAGTATGAGATGTAGTCATATTTATTTTTCTATTTTCTTTTTCATCCACTAGGGGTCACTGGAGTACTCTTGGGATATGGACGGCTTCCACAGGAAGTAGGCACTGAATAAATTAATTTTGAAACTACACCTCCCCTCCATATCCCTGAGTACCTCAGTGTTTTTTCTGTGCTCGACACAGTTAGTAGGCTTGTGGAGTTTGTCCACATTTCATTGGAATTTTTTCTAAGTTTTTTCTTTTTTCAACGATTTACCACATCCCTTCCCCCCTTCCAATAGGCGTGGGTCCGGGATAGTGAAGGCTGCTATGGCAGCTGTGGGTGTCGGACCTCTCTAAAAAGAGCTCCCTCACTACCACGTGCAGGACTAAAACCTGCAGTAAAGGCTGGATGGAACTTACAGAGAAGCCCCGTCATAGCCCTCACCACAGGGTCCAGGTATGTTGAACGGGGCGGTCAGCTCACGCTGCCGCCCTGCTGTGTGGGATACTGTGTGTGTGTGTGTGTGTGTGTGTGTGTGGCCGCCCGCCGCTGCCTTCAGCCGCCCGCCGCTTCCAGCGCCGCTGTTTAAGCTGTCTCCCCCGCCGCTCTGAGCCGCGTCGGCCACGTGGTTTTATGCATAGGCCGCTTCACGGCTCTATGCAGCGCGCTCCCAGGCCCTCGAGGTACACGGAGCACGGGGGGGGGGGGGGGGGCACACAAATGAGAGACAAAGGGCAGGCTCCTTAGCCTAGTGAGTAACTTTGCTGCCACAGTGATGTTCCCTGTACACAGAAATGTCAGGGTCACTGGATATAATCTCATGATTCAACTCTTATTGATAAAGGGAATACAGCAGCGCTGCATATGTATTACAATAGGCTAAGAAGTCTTTGTTAAAACAAGATTAACCATGTTTCCTGTTGTATTTCCAGAATTTCCTGTGTTACATCTCTCCTCCATTGAAGGCGCAGGGGTGTTAAGGGGAATTTGGGATCAGGCATATTGCTGGCGTGCACTGCACTTGGCCAGATATATATTTATAGAGACACCTTAGTGCTATTTACTGAGTCGTGCAAGTTGTCTGTTTTTTTTTTTTTTGTATTGTCTGTCTGCATGAGTAAGACACCAGCAATTACTAATAAGCAGTTTCCCTGCCATGTTTAAAACATGGGTATACACTCACTTCTCTTACTAATTATTTATTTCATAAACTGTTTATAATGATCCTAATGACTGCAAATCTGAATCATGGCTGTGGCAGCCAAATACTGGCTTTGTTCACTGTTGTAAAGTAAGATATGTTATATCAATTGGTCAGCACATGGTGCTTATAAAACAGTATCTGTGGAGCACTGCAAAGCCTGCAGCAGCTTTGGCTTAATTCACTTGGCCACACCACACTGGATACGCCCAATCTCATCTGATTTTGGAAGCTAAGCAGTGTTGGGCCTGATTAGCCACCTGGGAGTACAAGGTGCTGTAGGTATTTTTAATCTACAGCCACACCACTCTGGATACGCCCAAACTCATCTGAGCTTGGAAGCTAAGCAATGTTGCATATTGTTTTGCCATCTGGGGGAAACTGGTGATCCAACTAGATTGCATACTAATACATGCTAGTTTAAACTGTTAAAAATAGCTCAGTTTGGGCTTACACTATCAATATAAACCTACCATAGGTTTAACAGTCAGGATAGCTCTCCAGAGGCCGCTCCCAAGAGCGCGCTCCCGGCGCCGGCCACTAGATAGGGCCCATTAACTAAGCTGTGGTTATGCAGCAGTCATCTCAGGTTTTAAGCCTGTGTGAGGTCACATTTAGTTTCAGACTTTTAAAAATGTATTATACCTCTGTATCAGGATATATCTGGATATTTGTATATGGGTATATAATATATATGTGTATGTATGCATATATGGAATATATATATATTTATTAAGGTCTGCGTATGTGTGAATATACATTGTTGTATGTATGTGTAGATATATATATATATATATATATATATATAATATGCTGACATTAAAAATCTATTTTGCAGTAAGCAAGACTAATTGGTCAGCACACAGTGCTTATTAAACAGTATCTGTTGAGCACAGCAAACATGGTGAGTTCAGGCCTCATCTGCAGCAGCTTTGCTTATTGTTTTTACAGGTGGCTCTGTAGCTAAGTGGTTAGGCTTTTCGGCCACAGTGAACATTGTGATTGCATGGACACTGGTTCAGATCCTGGTTTAACAGGTGTTAAAAAAAAAAAACATGGTAGGACACCATTTTCTTTTAACGTTACTTCCTGGTTCTTTCCCGGAGGTTGCTGCTCTACAACACTTAGCATCTGGAGGAGCGGGGTGTTGTTAGGAGTTTCATTTATTAATTGTTTTTTGTACAGCATGACTCTACAGGAAGATTCACTATTGCTGGTAACCACATGCACGGTAATGCAGGTTAATACACATGTTACTTCCGTGGTGTACTTACTGGTTGGAGTACATGATCACTAAGTCTAATGCATAGTCAAACAAGCAGCTTCGCTGCAAAGTCGGTCACACAGTGTGTCGGACAAATAAGAATCTGGGCCAGTGGCGCAATGTATAACGCATCTGACTACAGATAACAAGATTGTAGGTTCGTCTCATACCTGGCTCGTTTAAGTTGTCGTGATCGTATAGTGGTTAGTACTCTGCGTAAAAACTGCACAGACAGACCCTTACCGGTCCTCTTTTGGGGGAATGTGGGGGCATGTACTGCCTGAGGGAAATTTTTTTTTTTACTGTTTCAGTTAGATTGTTGCGGTCGATTTGCCGCCAGCCCTCATAGCACCAGGCCAGTACGTCAGGTTCTCAGCGAACGCTGAACGATTTCCAATGAGAGACAATTACAACTATTGGGTGTTTTACTACCTATCGGAGTGTACCCTACATAGCAGTAGGGCTGTTGCTTCGCCATGCTTTGGTAAGGGTTTTGAGGTAACAAGGCTGTAGTGGCAGGGCACTCCAGTTCAGGTTTGCCTTAAATAAAGACCACCTTACACTTCTTGCTACCTACAGCTTCTTTGGACGTTGGCAGTTGGTTCTTGCGTTTTCAGCTTCGCTAGTGGCACATAACGTCCACTTTGGCTACGTTCCTAACAGGCGGAGTCGGATTCCAAACGAGATAGATCGCAGACCAAGTGGGGGGGGAAATCTGATTTCCTACCATTGTCTAAGCGAATTCCTGAATGATTCCGTCTCAACGACTTCAATTCCTAGGCATGATTCTCGATACGGTAAATCAAAGAATTTACCTACCCGAACAGAAAGTACAGGTCATTCGTCATCTGGTACAATTAGTGCTCCAGCCACGCACAGTCTTGGTTCATTTGTGCATTCGCCTATTAGACACAATAGTGGCGGCTTTCGAAGCGCTTCAGTTCGGAGGACTTCACTCACGTCCTTTTCAATTGGATGTGCTCGCACAGTGGTCGGGCTCGCATCTGCAGATTTACCGCAGGGTGAGGTTGTCTCCAAGGGCCAGAGTGTCTCTTCTCTGGTGGCTCAAAGACAGAATCTAACCGCAGGGAAACGGTTCGGTGCCTGGAATTGGATAATTCTCACGGCGGACGCAAGTCTCAGAGGTTGGGGAGCTGTAGTTCAAAATTATCAGCTCCAGGGTCTCTGGGCGGTTCACGAAAGATTGCTGTCTATAAATGTCCTGGAACTCCGGGCAATTTACAATGCGCTACGACAAGCAGTGCACAGGCTGCAGGCTCAGGTTGTTCAGGTGCAGTCAGACAATGCGACGGCGGTCGCATACATCAACAAACAAGAAGGAACGAAAAGCCATATGGCAATGCGGGAATTAGCTTGAATCCTCTATTGGGCCGAGTATCACCAAGTGATATTGTCGGCAGTAGTCATTCCGGGAGTGGACAACTGGGAGGCGGATTATCTCAGCCGTCTGAATTTTCATCCAGGAGAATGGGCATTAAATCCAGAAGTATTTCACATGCTGGTCCAGAAATGGAGTTACCCGTAGGTGGACCTGATGGCATCTCGCCACAATCATCAAACGCCCCAGGTTGTGTCCAGAACGAGAGATCCAAAGGCAGTGGAGGTGGATGCTCTCACAATCACGTGGCCATACAGTCTCGTGTATCTGTTTCCACAGTTCCCACTGCTCCCTCTGTGGCTAAAACGGATCAAAGGAGAGTCCGTCACAGTTATACTAGTGGCGCTTCTTTGGCCTCGGAGAGCTTGGTTCTCGGATCTCCGCGGTCTACTCGCAGTCGGTCTTTGGCCGCTCCCACTACGTTCTGACCTGTTACAGCAGGGTCCGTTCCTTTACCCCGATTTAGTGCGGCCGCGTTTGACGGGGTGGCTGTTGAGACAGCCCTCTTAAGAAGAGAGGGCATTCCAGAATCGGTTATACCAACCATGTTACGAGCTAGGAAGCCGGTTACGGCAGCTCATTATTACAGAATTTGGTGTGCCTATGTAGGTTGGTTTGAAGCTCTGAAGTTTCCGACATCATCTTTTAAGTTATCCCGTCTTTTGTTATTTCTACAGATGGGGTTAGATAGAGGTCTGAGTTTATCCACACTTAAAGTGCAGATATCGGCGTTGTCCATTTATTTTCATAGTAGATTGGCCCTATTGCCGTCGGTTCACACCTTTATGCAGGGTGTCCTCAGAGTTCAGCCTCCATTCACTCCACCTACTGTGCCATAAGACTTGAATCTGGTTTTTAGATTTCTTACAGTCTTTTTATTATGAACCCTTACAACAAGTGGATATTAAATTTCTCAATTGGGAAAACAATTTTTCTTTTAGCCTTAGCGTCAGCAAGGCGTGTTTTAGATTTGGGTGCTTTGTCGTGCAAACCACCGTATTTAGTGTTTCATGATGACAGAGCGGAACTCCGGACGAATTCCGCTTTTCGACCAAAGGTAGTGTCATCTTTTAACATCAATCAACCAATAGTAGTTCCTGTGTTACAGGAGACTCTGGTAGGTTGGATGTGGTTCGCGCATTATGCATTTATGTATCCCGAACGTCGACCGTTCGTAAGACGGATACGTTGTTTGCTCTCTATGATGCTGCCAAGATGGGTTGGCCAGCTTCTAGGCAGACCTTATCCAGTTGGATTAAACTGACCATACGTCAGGCTTAACTTCATGCTAGGTTACAGCCGCCTACATCAGTAACAGCTCATTCCACACGTGCTGTGGGAACGTCATGGGCAGCGAGTCGTGGAACTTCTACGACACAGCTTTGCCGGGCGGCTACATGGTCTTCGGTGCACACGTTTGTGCGCTTCTACAAGTTTGATACGTTTGCGGCATCAGCATCTAGCTTTGGCTGCCTAGTGTTACAGGTTCCAAACAGCTCTCCCGCCCACGGGGGAAACTTTGGTACGTCCCAATAGTACTCCAGTGACCCCTAGTGGATGAAAAAGATAATAGGATTTTGGTACTTACCAGGTAAATCCTTTTCTTTGAATCCATAGGGGGCACTGGACGCCCACCCAGAGCAGTTTACCTGGTTTGGGGTAGGTTCAGTAGATCTTATGGTAACACATTTTCACCGACTGGTTCAGATTAACAAGTTATGGTGTCAACTGTTTAGTTGTCAGTAATGTTGTGTCAACTTTATTGTTGTCCGTTATGTTATATGTAATTCTACATTGTCAACCTCTCTATCGCTCCTGTTCGGCTCAGTAAAAAACACTGAGGTACTCAGGGATATGGAGGGGAGGTGTAGTTTCAAAATTAATTTATTCAGTGCCTACTTCCTGTGGAAGCCGTCCATATCCCAAGAGTACTCCAGTGCCCCCTATGGATTCAAAGAAAAGGATTTACCTGGTAAGTACCAAAATCCTATTTTTTCTCCAGGCTGCTCTGCTAAACATAGGCTGAGGGGCTGCCAGAAGGGGAAGGATTAAGTAGGGGAGGGAGTCAGCAGTTAGCTGTTTTAGCGAAAGTCTCCTGCACCAGCCAGCATTCTGCACCTAGGTGCGATGACGGACCCTATTACATCTATTCCAATATGTTTTTTTTTTTAAGATTGGCTGTGTGATAAAAATTAAAAATTAACTCTTAGTGCATGTAACAATTGTATACTACAGCAAACCACCACAGAGATACCGTGACACACACACAGTTGATGTTGCTAAAAAGGTATCCAACCCTGCATATCAGTGCATTGCATATACACCCCCATGATAGCTACCTAAATAGTACTAAAATATAATAACAATAACTGCCAACACACAGAATATTGCAGAATATGGGGATACAGGCCACAAACAGGCCATACCAATACAACTCACAAAGCAACACAAACATGCCCAACACAAACCTATGAACCTGCAAACAATAACATACACCCAATTCTCAAAAAAACATGAATGCATCACATACTGTATTCAGACAGTCAGCTGAAAAAAACAATATATTCTCTGCAGAGCAATGTATGTATGATGCATGTATCATAATAAATTACCTGAACCCTCAAAATTTGTACTAACATTATTTGTACTTACAAATAAAAAGTCAGCCTAACTAAAGACTAGAGATATGCGGCGGGCACTTCTCGTGTTTTGTGTTTTGGTTCTAATTCCACTTTTGTGTTTTGGTTTTGGCTTGGTTTTGCCAAAACCACCCTTTCGTGTTTTGGTTTTGGTTTTGGATCTGGATGATTTTTGGAAAAAAAACATAAAAACAGCTACAATCACAGAACTTGGTGGTAATTTTGCTCCTACGGTATTATTAACCTAACTACCAATCATTTCCATTCATTTCCAGTCTATTCTAAACACCTCACACCTCACAATATTGTTTTTAGAACTAAAAGTTGCACCAAGGTGGCTGTATGACTAAGCTAAGCGACACAAGTGTGCGGCACAAACACCTGGCCCATCTAGGAGTGGCACTGCAGTTGCAGACAAGATGGCACTATTCAAAAACTAGTCCCCAAACAGCACATGATGCAAAGAAGAAAAAGAGGTGCAATACGGAATTGTCCTTGGGCCCTCCCACCCACCCTTATGTTGTATTAACAGGACATACACACTTTAACAAACCAATCATTTCAGCGACAGGGTCTGCCACATGACTGTGGCTGAAATGACTGGTTGGTTTGGGCCCCCACCAAAAAATAAGCAATCAATCTCTCCTTGCACAAACTGGCTCTACAGAGGCAAGATGCCCACCTCATCCTCATCCTCCGATTCCTCACCCCTTTCACTGTGTACATCCTCCTCAGAGAGTATTAATTCGTCCCCACTGGAATCCACCATCACAGGTCCCTGTGTACTTTCTGGAGGCAATTGCTGGTAAAGGTCTTCCCGGAGGAATTTATAATTAATTTTGATGAACATCATCTTCTCCACATTTAGTGGAAGTAACCTCCTACGCCGAACACTGACAAGGTTACCAAGCTGCACTAAACACTCTCTTGGAGTACACACTGGAGGGGGGGCAACTTAGGTAAAATAAAGCCAGTTTGTGCAAGAGCCTCCAAATTGCCTCGTTTTCCTGCTAGTATACATACGGACTGTCCGACATGCCTACTTGGATGCTGTCACTCATATATTCAGGACCAGATGTCAGTTTTCACTTCTGACTGCCCTGCATCACCGCCAGCGGGTGGGCTAGGAAATCTTATCCTTTTCCTTGCAGTCCCAGTGGCAGGAGAAATTGAGGACGAGCTGTTGACGGGTCACGTTCCGCTTTATTTGACAATTTACTCACCAGCAGGTCTTTGCACCTCTGCACACTTGTGTTTGCTGGAAAGAGCGATACAATGTAGGCTTTAAATGTAGGATCGAGCATGGTGGCCAAAATGTAGTGCTCTGATTTCAACAGATTGACCACCCTTGAATCCTGACAAAGCGAATGAATGGCTCCATCCACAAGTCCCACATACTTTGTGGAATCGCTCCGTCTTAGCTCCTCCTTCAATTTATCCAGCTGCTTCTGCAAAAGCCTGATGAGGGGAATGACCTGACTCAAGCTGGCAGTGTCTGAACTGACTTCATATGTGGCAAGTTCGAAGAACCTTGCACAAGACAAAAATCATTCTCCACTGCATTTGAGTCAGGTGCATTACCCCTCCTTTGCCTATATCATAGGTGAATGTATAGGCTTGAATGGCCTTTTGCTGCTCCTCCATCCTCTGAAGCATATAGAGTGTTGAATTCCACCTCATTACCACCTCTTGCTTCAATTGATGCCGGGGCAGGTTCAGGAGTGTTTGCTGGCGCTCCAGTCTTCAGCACGCAGTGGCCGATTGCCGAAAGTGGGCCGCACTTTTTCGGGCTACTGACAGCATCTCCTGCACACCCCTGTCATTTTTCAAAAAATTCTGCACCATCAAATTAATTGTATGTGCAAAACATGAGACATGCTGGAATTTGCCCAGATGTAATGCACACACAATATTGGTGGCGTTGTCCGTTATCACAAATACCAGGAGAGTCCAATTGGGATAAGCCATTCTGCGAAGATGTTCCTCAGTTTCTGTAAGAGGTTGTCAGCTGTGTGCCTATTAATGAAAGTGGTGATACATAGCGTAGTCTGCCTAGGAACGAGTTGGCGTTTGCGAGATGCTGCTACTGGTGCCACTGCTGTTGTTAATGCAGGAGGCCATACATCTACCCAGTGGGCTGTTACAGTCATATAGTCCTTAGTCTGCCCTGTTTCACTTGTCCACATGTCCGTGGTTAAGTGGACACTGGATACAACCGCATTTTGTAGGACACTGGTGACTCTTTTTCTGTCGTCTGTGTACATTCTTGGTATCGCCTGCCTAGAGAAGTGGAACCTAGATGGGATTTGAAACCGGGGACACAGTACCTCAAACAATTATCTAAGTCCCACTGAACTAATGGTGGATACCGGATGCACGTCTAACACCAACACAGCTGTCAAGGCCTCAGTTATCCGCTTTGCAAAAGGATGACTGCTGTCATATTTCATCTGTCATACTGTATTTCATCTTCCTCACAAAGGACTGTTGGACAGTCAATTGCTTACTGGAAGTAGTACAAGTGGTCTTCCGACTTCCTCTCTGGGATGACGATTGACTCCCAGCAGCAACAACAGCAGCAGCAGCAACAGCAGCAGGCGTACCACTCCAGGATCCTCTGGAGGAATCCTGGTTAGGAGAGGACTCCTCAGTCTTGACAGTGACATGGCCTGCAGGACTACTGACGTTCCTGACTGAGGAGGAAGTTGACGTTGAGGGAGTTGGTGGTGTGGCTTGCAGGAGCTTGGGTACAGGAGGAAAAAGGGATTTAGATGTCAGTGGACTGCTTACGCTCTTACCCAAAGTTTCACAACTTGACACTGACTTCTGATGAATGCGCAGAATGTGACATACTGTATAAGGGAGGATGTTCCTAGGTGGTTAACATCCTTACCCCTACTTGTTACAGATTGACAGAGGCAACAGATGGCTTGACACCTGTTGTCTGGATTTGTGGAGAAACAATTCCACACCGAAGAGGTGTTTTTACTGGTAGTTTGCCCAGACATCACAATGGGCTTCTTCATCCCAAGGACAACAGGTGTCTCCCCCGGTGCCTTAAACAAACCACATCACCATCAGCATCCTCGTCGTCAACTTCCTCCTCAGTGCCAGCAACATCCATATCCTCATCCTGGTTTAATTCAACAGTGACATCTTCAATTTCAATATCTGGAACTGGACTGTGGGTGCTGTGCTCCTTCCAGCACTTGCAGGGGGCATGCAAATGGTGGAAGGAGCTACCTCTTCCCATCTAGTATTTGGAAGGTCAGGCATCGCAACCGCCGACACACTTGGACTCTCCTTGGGGATTTGTGATACCATCTCAGAAGGCACAGTTCTTTTCTGTGCTCTTTCCAGCTTAACTTTTAATTTTTCTAGCGGGAGGATGAAGGCTTCCATCGTCATGTGAAGGTGAACCACTAGCCATGAACATAGGTCAGGGCCTCAGCCGTTCCTTGCCACTCCATGTCGTAAATGGCATATTGGCAATTTTACGTTTCTCCTCAGATGATTTCAATTTCTTGTTTTGGTTCTTTTTACTGAACTTTGGCTTTTTGGATTTTACATGCCCTCTACTATCACACTGGGCATCGGCCTTGGCAGATGACGTTGATGGCATTTCATTGTCTATGTCATGGCTAGTGGCAGCAGCTTCAGCACTAGGAGGAAGTGGTTCTTCTTGATCTTTCCCTATTTTATCCTCAAAATTTTTGTTCTGCTTGATTTTTTGGGAGTTATATAAGACAATATGTGGCACAGGAATGACTGCAATGACTGATGGACAGGACACTACCACTGGTCTGATGCAGCACAACACAAAAACACTGTAAGGGACTTGTGGTTGTTTTTATTATTAATATACAGCAGCAGTGGACATATAGCAGCAGTGTATATCATCACTGGAATGACTGATGAACAGGACACTACCACTGGTCTGATGCAGCACAACACAACAACACTGTAAGGGACTTGTGGTTGTTGTTGTTATTATTATTATTATTATTATTATTATACAGCAGCAGTGGTCACATAGCAGCAGCGTATATCATCACTGGAATGACTGTTGAACAGAACACTACCACTGGTCTGATGCAGCACAACACAACAACACTGTAAGGTACTTGTAGTTGTTGTTATAATTATTATACGGCAGCAGTGGACATATAGCAGCCGCGTATATCGTCACTGGAATGACTGATGAACAGTACACTACCATTGGTCTGATGCAGCACAACACAACAACACTGTAAGGGACTTGTGGTTGTTTTTATAATAAATATACAGCAGCAGTGGACATATAGCAGCAGTGTATATCATCACTGGAATGACTGATGAACAGGACACTACCACTGGTCTGATGCAGCACAACACAACAACACTGCAAGGGACTTCTGGTTGTTGTTTTTGTTGTTATTATTATTATTATTATTATTATTATACAGCAGCAGTGGACATATAGAAGCAGCGTATATTGTCACTGGAATGACTGATGCAGCACAACACAGCAACACTTTATACAGCTACACTGGATATATGGCAGCAGAGATCACCAACACTGTGACTGGCTGCACTGATGCAGCACAATACACTGACTACACTGGACTGGACAGCACAACACAGCACCACTTTATACAGCTACACTGGCAGGAGAGGACACCAACACTGTGACTGGCTGGACTGATGCAGCACAATACACTAACTACACTGGACTGGACTGAGCAGCACAACACAGCACAAGACTCACCACCCCACTTTCCTGCCCTACACAGACGCTGAACACTGAGGACATGTCCTCTCAATACACTCTCCGAGACTGGAGTGAAAATGGCCGTGACGCTTGACTCCTTATATGGATTCCAAATCCCGCGAGAATCCAGCAGCGGGATGATGACATTTTGCTGCGTTCGGGTTTCTGAGTCAGGCGGGAAAACCCGAGCCTGGCTCGGAAACGAACTCGGAAGGCAAAGTCCGGTAGGGTTCGGTTCTCTAAGAACCGAACCTGCTCATCTCTACTAAAAACCCACATGCAGTCTAACTAGTACCTAAGGATGGGTTGGGATAGAAATACTGGCGGTTTGGATGCCAGCAGTCAGAATACCGGCCTTATGATCAGAAACCCAACAGAGGAAATAAGTTTACTTACCTTCCTCCACTTGCACCTTAACCCTAACCCCCCCTTCTAGCAGCCTAAACCTAACCCTCTCACCCCCACAGCCTAACCACAATCCTCCTAAGTGGTGTCTAAATCTACCCCCCTGCCTGCAGCTTAAACCTAACCCCCCCACAGCCTAACCCTCCCTGTGGTTGCATGAAACCTAATCCCCCTCCCACAGCCTAAACCTAACTCCCTGGGGCACATCCTAACCCTAACCCTCCCCCTGCTGCCAAACCTAACCTCCCCCCAACCGCTTACCTCTTCAGCGATCTGGCCGATGCTCGTTTGGGATATCGGCCTTCAAGAATCTGGTGCCGAGCTGGTGACCCTATTTGTGATGACGGTGTTGGCATTCCGAGTATTGTTGGGATTCCTGCATCGGTATGCTAACTTCCGGGATTCCGACTGCTGGGATCCTGACCGGATACCCCAAAGGACATGAAAATACATTTAAGTACCCACACACCTCGCAATTACAGGGGCCCCCCGGACAGACTTGCAGTACAGGGTCGATTCTACTTCTCTCAATGCTTCACTGCCAGCAGCAGACTCCCAGCAGCAGCTGCTGGTTGTGGATCCTAGAGAAAAGTAGAATCATTCTTATGCCTCCACCTCACGTGTGCTGTACCAGCGGCTGGAGGGGACGGTCACCTACTATTCCTGCAGCAACGGCGAATACTAGCAGACACCGCTGCTGTGCATCTGATGTTAGGGCTGCGGCAAGGAGGAGCGGGAGGATGGGGAAGCTGCCTGACTGGATGCACTAATATCAATCAGCAGGAGGGAGTGTATATATATTTTTATATATATATATATATATATATATATATATGACAGGTGGCACTCAGCAAACTTGTTAAGTTTTAAAAAGTGTCGGGCTTGCGCCCGTTGTCAGGCATTATATTGTAACTGACTACAGACGCAAGCCCAAAATGTAGGAATAAAGGATGTTTTTTAAACCGTTAACAAGTATGTCATGAGTGTCATCTATATGCATCTGTTGGGTCTACCAACACTGCAGCAAATAAACTGGTCATCATTTGTGTGTGCCAGACACATGCAGCAGGATGTAATGCAGTCTGAGAACGCCGGAGGTGCGGGTTGCCGGCCGATCTCGGTAGTTTTTTTAAAAGGACAATCACTTACAAAGCAAACCCACGCCTTGTAAGTGATTGTCACTTTAAAAACACGTCCGAGATCGGCCTGCAACCTGCACCTCTGGTGATCTCAGACTGCATTACATCCCGCCAATGGAGCTGAATTTATATATATATATATCTATATCCTGCAAATGGGGTGGAGCCACAATGGGCACAGCCAAGGGTGCGGTGCTGACATAAGGGAGAGGGCCCTGTAATGAGGTAATTACAGGTAGTGCTGGTAGGGCAGTGGTAGAACCCTGGCTTCAAAATATGTACAGTACTTTATGTCTAATCAATCCTAAAGGGGGCGTATAATCAGTGATGTCAGTTCTCATAAGATGGTCCCTCAAATAGCGGCCTCTTTTATAACATGTCATAGCTTTAGTGTTATGAAAACTTGGAAGGTTTGGATCTGTAGTAATTATAGACCACAACACCTTGGTAGCTCTAGGAATGATAGGGATGGCTGTTGAGAATCTATTAGACAAAATACATTTACCATTGTTATTCTCTTGTTGCCTAGACTGTAACAGCAATGTCCTGGAAATATTGAGAACCTTGTTTTTATTGGGTAATGAATGTTTCCAATTGTTACCTCGCTCCTTGAACTTATTTACTACTATATCAGGGGCGTCTCATAGTGATAAGGGATGATGGATCACTAGCCACCCGCAAGATCTGAGAGTACAGTAATCCTTGTTTTAATTTCAGCAGTGTAATTATGTCCTTTGGTTTATAAAACACTGTTGTTATTAGTTTTCCTTCTTTCAAATGGATTGTGACATCTAAAAAAATAATCTGATCGCTGCTCATCTGATATGTAAACTTGAAAGGTGACTGGAAAATCTCCTCCATCATCTGAATGTGTAACCTACAAAACAGTGAAATACATATGAGCTGATTCCACTATTACATCTCTACCATATCTATGTAGTTAAACACCAATACCTCCACAAACTTTACCTACAGTATAATGTGCTGCCTATGCTATATAAACTATCATAATGTAGCTAGGCATTCACAATCTCAGTCTGTACCACTGAAACCAACACATGGCAAAATTCCTAAAAAAAAATCCATCTTCAGGAAACTTTGGCACTTGCTCAAGAAAGACACAATCATGCGTAACATCATACCTGAAAATATAGGAGGGCACCTAAGCTAAAGAATAAATTATGAGAAGTGCCTTGCCAGTATCAAGAAAACAACCTATTCATACAAAATGCTTTGATTGGTGCGGAAGTTGCATCACCTGTAGAGAAGTGAAAACAACCACTCCAAAATACACACATTTCACAGTAAAAGGTGAAGAAGAACTTAAGCAATTTACAACCTACCATACAGTAAAGATGGAGCCTGCCTCATTGTTGCTATCTCTCCGCCTAATGGAGGATTAGTCCTGCCTAAGTAATAGGTCAGGTTGTTCAGTTGCACGGACAGGCGCATTGAGGCAAGACTATAAACGCAGAATGAAATACACATCTTCACCACTGGGTGGCTAATGCTCCACTAATCCTGTACTGTACAGCAAATAGCAGCAGATTGATCTACAAGCTCTGGCAAATGGTCAGTGACGATTGTAATGTTACTGTATACTGTACACACAGACCAATGGTCAGACGGAGAGAGTCAATTTAAAAAAAAGAAACCAATAAATCAATCAATAAAATTAGTGTATATAGACGCAAGCAAACATGTAAAAGCAATGGTCCATTGAAATTAGCGTTATGTGAGTGTCCAAGTCCCATAGACTAATCAATAAGTACAAATTGTGTATGCAGACACAAACGAACATATTAAAGCAATGGTCCATTGACGTTAGGCATACAGTACTGTATGTGAGTGTCCAAGTCTCATAGCCAATACAGCAAAACCCATGGGAAGGGATCACTGCTTACATTTACACATGAGCTTGTGTCTCTTTCACCAGGCTTCGTGGCCAAGCAGTGAAGTGTTCCCGTGCCCCATGCTCAGAGTCCACGGTTCAATTCCCAAAGTGCGAATGCCTTTGTTTTGTTTTTTCTTCTTGACACTTTTTTTTTAATAATATTCATGTATTTAAGAACCTAACATTCAATAGAATTATGCACTCAGGAAAAGACCTGTTTCCATAACTAACTGTCGCGGGGCGTCTGACAAGAAAATCCGTAGCACAGTACTTTACTGGGGAGGCATTCGAAATGCCGGTGCTCAGCATACTGACAACTATTCTCCCTCTTGGGGAGTCCACAACACCCCTTAAGGGGAGAATAAATAGTGTGGTGCTGGTAGTGCGCCTCCATGCCCGCAGCGAGCCCACAAGGGGCTCTTTTGCGCTTTCCCCACTGCCGGCATAATGTAGTCGACCCCTGTACTGTTTACTGTACATTCACTCTGGCCCTCTCTAGTCCTTTCCCCCAACCAAAGCGACTGTAGTATCAGCCCTTCATTTACTTACTTTATTGGCAATTTATTGACTGTAAGCTGGCCTCTTTGTCTGAAAAGATCAGTTTCTGAGGGGAGGGGAAAGGGTGAGGGGGTAGGTGGGGGTTAACCAGTGGAGTTCAGAGACGCTGTCGAAAATATTCATTCTCTGTCGGGACCCAATAAAAAGAAACCAATAAATAAAATAAATAAAATAGTATATACAGAAGCAAACTAACATGTTAAAGCAATGGTCCATTGATGTTAGGTTTATGTGAGCTATTAAATTAAAATAAAATGGGCTTAAAGCTAAATATCTCCGGTTCTAGGGGTCCAATCGGCTCAGATCTAGGTTCATATGGAAGAGGAGACAATTGGCTACCAAAGGAACTCCAAGTTTCTGTGACCCCCCACAAGGCTAACAGCAAGCATCGGAACCTATGGTGAGTCTGAATTAACGGGCCCATTATAGTCTATGGGAAAGTGGGTCCACTTTGCGCCCTGATATCTCCAGTTTTGGGTGTCCCAGAGACTCTGTACCATATGAAAGAGGAGACTCTTGTATTTCTGAACAGACTATCCACTTGTTTATGTGACACCAGAAAGGAAAACAGCAAGCAAACGTGTGTTGGGTCCCCTCCAATTGTCTGCCCAGCTTGCACGGGGTGTGGAGTTTCTGGCTATAGACAATACTATACAGAGATGCTATGCACAGAGATTTGGCATCCAGGAACTTAGGGAGGAGCTTCCATTTCTCCTCATTATACTTATAAAGATAACTCTTGCCGCTGTAGCCTAGTTATTTTCATTTTTATTATCATTCTATTATCTACATTACCAGTATGTATGTATGAAACATACAATTTGTATAATCCCAACCCTTTTTTATATATTTAAGCATTTTGATTGAATTATGACCTTGACCCAGAAGGGATCTTATTCCATACTATCTATACCCAGAGGTGAAAGTTCATCCCAGTCACCCGGAGGCAAGCTGGAGTATGGTTGTTACTCTTCTCTGTTTTATATGTGGGAGGCACACATGACATTTCTGTATACATCACTAAAGAGGGAGTTTTGAACAACCATCACCAAGGAGTCGCACCACATTGCTAAGAAAAGCACACCTTATATCAATTTGCGCTTATTTCCCTATTGTGTTTGATATACATTTTATCTGATTGGTTTTAAAGTTCTGTATTTATTTTCTCCTATCCTATATCCTATATACATCCTTGTTATGTTATTATTTTGAACTGATGGTGGATGACATGATAACTGTGACAAGTTATACCACACCCATTTTGTGTAGAAGTGGTTTTGTTAGAGAAAGATTTTTTCCCCAACAACTTTTGAGGTGAGCCAAATTACACAATTTCTTCTTTATTAGGCAAACATTCTAAAAAAAAACTTGTTTTGCTTCCAACGGAACATCTAGATATCCTGACAGAGGATCAGCCACAAATCCTATTTGCATTGCCCAGAGACAGAGAAGAGGAAGAACTTATTACCCGTTATTTATTTTTAGTTCCAGAATACCCAAAAGTGCAATCAGTTACCACCCATGGTCCGGCATCAACTCATTCACAAGATCGTGCATTAAACATGATTAGCACGCACTCCAATTTGCCAAACCATGCATGCCACAATGTGTACATATCTAGGCAAAGCTATAAATGGACACATTTGTATATAAACTGTTAATGAGAGACTGCCCCAGCTACCATCCACTCTATATGCTCAGAGAGTTGCTTGATGGTAAGAAGTTACCCTACCTGTTCATTTCGATACTTCTAAGTATAATAAACATAGATGGGAGCCGACGTCCAGTTGTGCATTGTTTGCTGATTGATTTTGCCTTTAGTAAATCAATGGACTACAATTCTGATGGAAAACCCAAAACCAATGCTTATTAAATACTGTATACTCAAAGGGAAAGAGCAAACATGTCTACTGGGACTAACTCCAGGTTATTTTTTACAATTTAGTGTAGAAAATTCTACAGTGCCTACAAAACAACTCAATGTGCCACAATGAATTATCTACATCAGTTTGAAAAGTTATAACAATAGATTTATCTTTACTTTGACCTATTCCACTGTTTCTGCACTCATTATCTAGTAAAAAATAACTGCTATTGTCATGCACTGTGAATGAACTCAATTAATAAGAATGTTACAACAAAAGGCTTTATTCGCTTACAATGCTCTAGCAATATGAAGGATTTACAATAATACTCAAGGTTGCATTAAAATATATCTTTTATAAAAGGCATTGCATAAATATTTTTAAAAGTTTATACACATCTCTACAGATACAGTACCCCTTCAGATGTACACTAACCGGATACCGATTTGTTTTACAAAATGACAAAATTATTTTGCAAGGTTTTAATTGATGTACACAACCATATAAAATATTCTTCAGAGGTTTTGTATGATGCACAATCTTTGACGAAATCTCCAGTTCCAAAGCATGAAACATATTGGGTAACCAGTTTGCTTTATTCATTTCACGTTTCTTTACCTACTAGTGCACATGCAGACTGCCATAGTTATGCATTTCCACTATGCATGGCCATAGAGGGCCCTGTGGGTAACCAGCACTGGCATGGGGGTGTGGCATAAAAGAGGGCATGTCCAAGCTTCATAAAAATAATTTATACAAAAAAACTTTCCATCCCTAGTGCTCCATGGGGCGTGCCATTCAAATCCGGGAGGGCAGGTTGTGGGTGAATGGAAGGGCAACTGCTTCCTATCTTACTTGCTTTGGAAAGTGGGTCTAACCTTGTCTGGCACCATCTTCCCAGTGATATTTGGGAAGATGGCACATGTGCACTAGAGAACACAGACCCTCCAAAGTCTTTGCTCTCAATGTTCCCAAAGATGTCACTATGTGGTCACACTACCCTAGTCTACAAGAACCACAAACACTGCTTTCTGAGTTGTTGGCAGTATTTGCAGTCGCTACAGATGATGCAAGATAATACTAGAGATGAGCGGGTTTGGTTCTCAGAGAAACGAACCCTTTCCGACTTTGAATTACAAGTTCGGTTCCGAGCCCGGCTCGGGTTTTCCCGCCTGACTCGGAAACGCAAACACTGCAAAATGTCATCGTCCCGCTGTCGGAATCTTGTGGGATTTGAATTCCATATAAGGAGCAGCGCGTCACGGCCATTTTCACTCCAGTCTCGGAGAGTGTATTGAGAGGACGTGTCTTCAGTATTCAGTGTCTGTGTGGGGGCGGGAAAGTGGGGTGGCGAGTCTTGTGCTGTGTTGTGCTGCTGAGTCCAGTCCAGTGTAGTCACAGTGTTGGTGTCCTCTGCTGACATATATCCAGTGTGGCTGTATAAAGTGGTTCTGTGTTGTGCTGTCCAGTCCAGTGTAGTCAGTGTATTGTGCTGCATCAGTCCAGCCAGTCACAGTGTTGATGTCCTCTGCTGCCATATATCCAGTGTAGCTGTATAAATTGGTGTTGTGTTGTGCTGCATCAGACCAGTGGTAGTATCCTGTCTCATCAGTCATTCAATTGAGGAGGCAGTCACAATGGTATACGCTGCTGCTATATGTCCACTGCTGCCGTTTAATAATTATAACAACAACCACAAGTCCCTTACAGTGTTGTTGTGTTGTGCTGCATCAGACCAGTGGTAGTGTCCTGTCTCATCAGTCATTCCAGTGACGATAAATGCTGCTGCTAAATGTCCACTGTATTGCATCTGGGCAATTTCCAGCATGTCCCATGTTGTTTGTGCCGCACACTTGTGTCGGTAAGCTTAGTCATACAGCTACCTCATTGCACCTCTTTTTCTTCTTTGCATGATGTGCTGTCTGGGACCTAGTTTTTTTAAGTGCCATCTTGTCTGCAACTGCAATGCCACTCCTAGATGGGCCAGGTGTTTGTGCCGCACACTTGTGTCGCTTAGCTTAGTCATACAGCTACCTCATTGCACCTTTGTTACTTCTTTTCATGATGTACTGTTTGGGGCCTAGTTTTTTTAAGTGCCATCTTGTCTGCAACTGCAGTGCCACTCCTAGATGGGGCAAGTGTTTGTGCCGCACACTTGTGTCGCTTAGCTTGTCCATCCAGCTTCCTCATTGCACCTCTTTTTCTTCTTTGCATGATGTGCTGTTTGGGGACTAGTTTTTGAATAGTGCCATCTTGTCTGCAACTGCAGTGCCACTCCTAGATGGGCCAGGTGTTTGTGCCGCACACTTGTGTTGCTTAGCTACGTCATACAGCCACCTCGGTGCAACTTTTAGGCCTAAAAACAATATTGTGAGGTGTGAGGTGTTTAGAATAGACTGGAAATGAGTGGAAATGAATGTTATTGAGGTTAATAATACCGTAGGAGCAAAATTACCCCCAAATTATTTTAGCTGTTTTTAAAAAAAATTCAAAAATCATCCAGATCCAAAACCAAAACACGAAAGTGGAATTAGAACCAAAACACAAAACATGAAAAGTGCCCACCGCACATCTCTAGATAAAGCAGACTTATCCAGGCAACTTCTACTTACCCATCCATTTTTCCTTAACCAGAGGAATGGACAACAATCACTAACACTAATGCTGACTCTAACCTTTACTTGTAGCCAGAACCCTAACCTTAAAATTTACACCTAAACCCTAAAGCTATGTATAATCTTAACCCTACTGTTAAATGTCCTTGTCAACGTTTTACAGGTGACAAAATTTATGGTCTTGACATTTTAACAGCATCAACATCATAAATGTCAACATTTTGGTGTCATCAGAAGCAGAAGAGTACTTGTATGGTCCGAAAATGCGTTTAATCAAGGGACACAATCACAACGGACATCAGACTATGGCAGTTGAAATGTGGAAAGTCCAACTTTTTTTTATAAAGGATTCCTTTCCCTGATGCCGATTGGTTGGAATTTGGTGATATTTGTTGTATTTATTTTATCTGTTTTTAGCAACAACGCAAGAAAAGTAACTTCTGTGGAGTTTAAAGATATTGCTACACCTACATGGTGTGATACGCCTATTTGATCCATTGAAAATATGAGTGTTGCTCTTCAAATAAATAAGAGTTCCTTTTAATAGCAATATTGCACTACTGTATGTCTTGTTTCCTTGAGTTTCAGCATCAAGCTAACTAAAGTATTTGCTCTACTGAAAATTCCTTTTAAAGTGTAAGAAATTTGTATTTTATCCCTATTAATTGTTGGTGGCGCCATTGTGTGACAGTTCTGTGTAATTACTATTGGTATTTTCTGAGTTTTGGTGAAGGCTCTGTATTTCCTGCACCACAGGCTGCATCCAGCAAGTTTGTGCAATTTTAGATCTGTTTCTATTGTACACTGTAGTCATGGAGAAACTATAATTTTGGCACAAGTTTTAATAGGAATCACATTAACAAATATACAGTACCACAAGTAAGGCCAATGTACGCACACTGACTGCATATCTAGTGTGTTTATAACCAATATTCTCCAAAACCTACATGGACAACCGCCAAACCTAAAATCACCAAACTAAACCAACAATGCTTTCAGCTCACTGCTTATGTTCATACAAAATGTTTATTTTAGAATAGGACATTCCATTAATAGAAAGAGAAGGACAAACCCATCCAACTCAGACACTAATACAACAAAGAAATACAGAATCAGATGATGCAGAGGAAGAAACAGAGGAAGAGCAAAATGAAAATAGCAAAAATAAGGAATTGAAATAAAATTAAAACAAATCAGATTTTAATAACTTCAGCACTAGTCTGTTCAATAACACACACCAACTTGGTCTACTTAAAGTCTACATTTTGCATGTACCACATACAAATGAACTTTGATGCATACTGTACATACTGTATATTGATACCAGAGAATGACTATTAAAAAGGTACTTTACTATAACAGCTCTATAACAGAACAAATAAGACCCCTTATGGCACACAATATAAACAAACAATTTAATAAAAATAAAAATTGTACCCACATGTAAACAAACAATAAAGATTCATGGGTAGATTTATTAACCACTTGCCTGAAATTGCTGCTCATCACCACATGGCCATGTGATTTTGCCCTAAATACTGTCAGATTTATTATGTAGCGAATAGAGCTAAAAGTAAAAACTCACTTTGCCAGTGATTTAGATGTTGTGTAATTATTTCAGTCTGCATTAAGTCGCTGGCAAGGGTACAGGCAGCTATTAGGTGCCTTTGAGTCATTGGTATGGTGCTAGTTGTGTGCTATGACTTGTTTTTTTCAGTGGATATGGAACAATACTGCAAATGTTTATTCCGTATGTGGTCATGTGTTTTGTTCAGATCAACAATATAATGCTCTTGTACATATACAGTAGGACAAAAAGGCATTTCACAGTGCCTTTAACTTGTGCATAATACTGTACATAGGGGGTCATTCCGAGTTGATCGCTTGCTAGCAACTTTTTGCAGCGCTGCATTCTGATAGTCGCCACCTATAGGGGAGTGTATTTTTTTGCTTTGCAAGTGTGCAAACGTTGTTGCAGCCGACGGCACAAAAAAGTTTTTTGCAGTTTCTGAGTAGCTCTGGACTCACTCAGCCGCTGCAATCACTTCAGTCTTTTGCAAACAATCCCAGAAAACTGTCAGTTAACACCCACAAATGCCCTCTTTCTGTCAATTACCTAGCGATCGGCTGTGCGAATGGATTCTTCGTTAAATCCATCACCCAGCACCGATCTTCTTTGTACCCGTACGACATGCCTGCACATTGCAGTGCATACGCATGCACAGTTTTGCCGAGATTTAACCTGATAGCAGCGCTACAAAAAGTTGCTAGCGAGCGATCAACTCAGAATGACCCCCATAGACAAGGATCTTATTTATCAAATACTGATTTTTCAAAGTTGTCAGTTTTTTGTTGAAGTACAAACCAGTGATTTTATTAATGTTAAAACCTGGCATGTTATGTGTACAATAATTTTTGCAGACTTTCCAATATTGTAGTCTTACTTTAATGAAATGGTTAGTTTGCCACTATCACCTTCATAAGTCATGCCCAAACAAATCATCCAAAAAAGGTTTCTGTTTGCTGACTTGTTGCAACAATTTTTTTTTGCTTTGTTATAGATTCAACATTTGCTACACCACCTCTAGAAATACTATGGTTCCCGGGGACAACAGTTTAGCCTGCACAAAATTCTGCATTACATATACTGTAGTATTAGTGCCTCAGACACCAACATTTCTGAACTTCAGCCTTGCCAGCCAATGAGAAAGGAGGAGGCAACAGTTATTATTTATTCTTTATTATATAAAAGTGAAGTATGTGAGAGCCTGGGAAGTTAGCATTGGCGGATAAGGATGGTGGAGACTAAACCATGGAGTGAAGTATTATATAGAGTGCCAAGAAACCTTGCAACATGCCACAACAGGTATCCGGACTCTAGGTCGACACTGTCTAGGTCGACACATTAGGTTGACACCTATTGGTCTTCATTGAGTAGGTCGACACAGGAAATGTGTCGACACTGCCATTGGGTCAACATGAACAAGGTCGACATGCGTTTTTCTAAAAAATTCATTTTTTTTTTACTTTTTCACGCTTTATGATCCACATGGACTACAATTGGGAACGGCAACCTTGCCCAAAGTATAGCAAGCTAAGCGAGCCATGCGAGGAAACTTGGTGCACTAATTAGGGTTCCCGGTCACTTTACAAAGAAAACAACGCCAAAAAACCCCATAAATAACTCTTGATGACCTTTTTCCATATCGACCTTGTTCATGTCAACATAATGGACGTGTCGACCCATTTTCTGTATTGACTTAGTCAATGTCGACCTAATGTGTGTCAACCTAGACACTGTCGACCCTGAGTCCCATACCCCCACAACAACCCAAACGTAGGCAAGTGTAAGGAAATGTTGCAGTTCTTAAAAGGTACTTTTTCTCTGGTTGACTGATCTCAAACAATTCAAAACACATGTCTGATGAACACACACCAGTCCCTCTGACAGAGAGCTCAGAGCGGAACTTGGTTCCTGTTCTGCTTATAGTTGTATATTGCATATGTTTGTATTTTATATTCTAGAATGCTGCTCTCACAACATTCTGGAGTGCATAAAAGGCATGTGAAGTCAATGGTCACAGCTATATGGTGGTTGTTCAGTACGGATTGCAGATTCTGCTAAAAAGCAAAAACTGCAATCCGTTCTTTCACATGCTGGGGGCCGCACATTACAAAGCAAAGCCACCCAGCATGTAGAAAGGCCTGCCCAGTGGCTGCAACCACAATTTAATTGCAGTAACAGCAAAACAGCAACTGTGGATGACCCTCTGCACCTTTTTCAAGAGATCTGCTGCCAATTTTTAAGTGGGAGTGGCTGCTTGAGATGTCACTAAAATGTTGCAGACCTGCCCCTATCTTCCCCGCATAGCCTACACCACAGGTTCTCAAACTCGGTCCTCAGGACCCCACACAGTGCATGTTTTGCAGGTCTCCTCACAGAATTACAATTGAAATAATGAGCTTCACCTGTGGACCTTTTAAAACGTGTCAGTGAGTAATTAATACACCTGTGCACCTGCTGGGTTACCTGCAAAACATGCACTGTGTGGGGTCCTGAGGACCGAGTTTGAGAACCCCTGGCCTACACAATGCTAACGCCTCTGTCTATAAATAAGGCAGAGGTGTTTGCACACACTGCGAGCGGAACCCTTTCAGCAGCTGCACACATGCAGGTTGGTACCTGTGCGTGTGCATTGCTGCCACTGTGGTTATTGTGGTCGCATTGCTTAGTGATGCAACCTGAATAACCCCCATAACTTTGATTACTCTGGACTAGTTTTTCCTCTTTACAGTAACTAATGTATATCCTCACAACTTTCATGTGACACAATATCATACTGAACATCTGGAACAGTTCTTAAACTACAGGATGAGTCATTCTTTATTTTCTTGAGGAACAGAAGGTACCACTTTCACAACAAGAATGGCAACATGGGTTGGCTAGCTGTGGCTACTCTTGATATGACAGTAGCAATAGAGGAAAACCACAATCTAAAAAAGACCTTCATAGATGAACAAACAGTCCATATGGAAAATGAGCCATTAAACTTGGAAGACACTGAAACATATGCCAGTTTTAAAAATATCACTGACAATTGGTTTTATTAATGGTACTGTAGTTCAAATGACCACTAAAGTTAAGTGCTGCAGTAAGAGAACTGTCTTCATAACGTATACAGCATAATTCACTGGAAAATTGCACCATACTGTATTTTGCTGTCTCATTTTTTGGTCCATCATCAGACAATCCAAACCACCATACCAGCTACAGTATATCAGTGCCAACAACTCTTGCAACTCTTACTAATGGACTCACTGTAGATTCTGATTATCACAGACCTGCCAAAAAAAAAACCCTACATAGAGCAATGCTTCTGCATATTTGTTAACCATTGTTGCAAGACACTGACAATAATTTAAAAAAATTTGCTCATACATTCTCATTGTCTTTTGTTTCTTTTTCCATGAGTGGAAAAACAATGAGACAAAGACAATGCTGTATTCAATTTGCGGCCAAATCCGACAGGTGCACACCCTATGTAGACAGTAATGCAAGGACCTATACGAATATTACCTAAGGGCAGGTTGGTGGGGTGCTTGTTCAGGCAGAATTTGTGTATATTATATACACAAATACAGAAAAAAGAAAGTGAAGTTTTGATTGCACACACTCATTTTAAACATAATAAGGAGTGCTACCATACTTATTCTGTATGTTGTGGTGTATTTCTAGATATAATTTATGTTTAGTTCCTTTCAAAGCATCTGCCTTTTTAGCTCTCCTACTTTAGATTTGCTTAACAAATATCTTCTTCACCACCTTTAAGTCCTAGATAAACACATTACTAGAAGACACCTGCTTACATTTTTTATGCCAGGAGTGTTTTTCCAATATAACATTTAGATTGTAACCTGCAAGAATGCCCATCTATCATATTACTGTGGTATGCATTTCCACTAATAAAATGCCCTTTTCCTCTTGTCTGTTATTTCAAACTTTGTATTTTTTCTGTCTGTACAATGTCTGTTCATTCATGGGACTAAGGGGGTCATTCTGACCTGAACGCATGCTGCCATTCATAACGGCGCAGCGATCAGGTCAGAAGTGTTCATGTGCCGGTGCCGCAGTGCACCGGCACATGGCTGACAATCGACGGCTGTCATTGCCTAGCGATCGCCTCTGCCTGATTGACAGGCAGAGGTGGTCACTGGGGGGGAGGGGGCGGTATGGTGGCGTTTGGCCACTGTTTTGTTGGTGCGGTCAACGCAGATGTGGCCGGACCGTGCGGGGACGGGACGCAGCAGCTGTGTGACGTCACACGCAGCCACTGCGACCCAGACAGCGATGAGTAGCTCCTGGCCTGCATGCAAAAACTGCGCTGGCCGGGAGCTACTTCTGAAATGCAAAAGCATCGCCGCTGTGCAGATCTGATCGAAGCAGCAAATTTGTTAACAGTTGGGCAAAACCATGTGCACTGCAGGGGAGCCAGATGTAACATGTGCAGAGAGAGTTAGATTTGGGTGGGGTGTGTTCAAACTGAAATCTAAATTGCAGTGTAAAAATAAAGCAGCCAGTATTTACTCTGCACAGAAACAAAATAACCCACCCAAATCTAACTTTCTCTGCAAATGTTATATCAGCCACACCTGCAGTGCACATAGTTTTCCCCAACTACTAACAAATTTGCTGCTGCGATCAGATATGAATTACCCCCTAATTCAGGACTATACACTGGGCCTTATTCAGGTTTGTTAGCAAACCAAAAAAGCACACTAATAGGCAAAACCATGTTGAAATGCAGGGGGGAAGGGGGGAGCAGATATAACATGTGCAGAGAAATTTAGCTTGGGTGGGGTGTGTTCAAACTGAAATCTAAATTGCAGTGTAAAAATATATACCCTGCACAGAAACAATATAACCCACCCAAATCTAACGCACTCTGCACATGTTACATCTGCCTCACCTGCAGTGCAACATGGTTTTGTCCATTAGTGAGCTTTATTGGTTTGTAAACAGACCTGAATAACCCCCACAATCCCAATTTGGAAACAAATGACCAATAGTTTCGGGACTGCATACCTCCCAACATGACCCTCTCCAGAAGGGACAGAATGCTCTGCTCCTGGACTTCCCTCTTAATTTGTGATTGCCATCACCTGTGCTGAAATACCTTTCTTATCCATTAACCTGTTCAACACAGGTTCCAGCAATCATAGAGAAAGGGAAAAGTCCAGAAGCAGAGCATTGTGTCCCTCCTGGAGAGGGTCATGTTGGGAGGTATGGGATTGCACATGTACCAGGGCAGCGGTACACATGTGCTGCAATGTTACTGTGACCTATATCATAGTGCCTTGGACCATTGTCAAAATAGAGGCATCTTTGGAGGTATGTTTTGCTGGAGAATCAGACAAAATTTAGGCCGATATGTGCAATGGTGGTCTGATTTAATCTGAAGAGACAACAGCGAATTTGAGAAGCTGCCCGTGACATTTGCATTAGAGATGAGCGGGTTCGGTTTCTCTGAATCCGAACCCGCACGAACTTCATGTTTTTTTCACGGGTCCGAGCAGACTCGGATCCTCCCGCCTTGCTCGGTTAACCCGAGCGCGCCCGAACGTCATCATGACGCTGTCGGATTCTCGCGAGACTCGGATTCTATATAAGGAGCCGCGCGTCGCCGCCATTTTCACACGTGCATTGAGATTGATAGGGAGAGGACGTGGCTGGCGTCCTCTCCATTTAGATTAGGGTTGAGAGAGAGAGAGAGAGATTGACCTGAGGCTGTGATACTGTAGAAGAGAGTGCAGAGTTTAGTGACTGACGACCACAGTGACCACCAGACAGTGCAGTTGTTTGTTTTATTTAATATATCCGTTCTCTGCCTGAAAAAAACGATACACACAGTGACTCAGTCACATACCTTATCTGTGTGCACTGCTCAGCCCAGTGTGCTGCATCAATGTATATATATATCTGACTGTGCTCAGCTCACACAGCTTATAATTGTGGGGGAGACTGGGGAGCACTGCAGTGCCAGTTATAGGTTATAGCAGGAGCCAGGAGTACATAATATTATATTAAAATTAAACAGTGCACACTTTTGCTGCAGGAGTGCCACTGCCAGTGTGACTAGTGACCAGTGACCTGACCACCAGTATATATAATATTAGTAGTATACTATCTCTTTATCAACCAGTCTATATTAGCAGCAGACACAGTACAGTGCGGTAGTTCACGGCTGTGGCTACCTCTGTGTCGGCACTCGGCAGCCCGTCCATAATTGTATATACCACCTAACTGTGGTTTTTTTTTCTTTCTTTATAGTCATACTAGTTACGAGTATACTATCTCTTTATCAACCAGTCTATATTAGCAGCAGACACAGTACAGTGCGGTAGTTCACGGCTGTGGCTACCTCTGTGTCGGCACTCGGCAGCCCGTCCATAATTGTATATACCACCTAACCGTGGTTTTTTTTTCTTTCTTTATACATACATACTAGTTACGAGTATACTATCTCTTTATCAACCAGTCTATATTAGCAGCAGACACAGTACAGTGCGGTAGTTCACGGCTGTGGCTACCTCTGTGTCGGCACTCGGCAGCCCGTCCATAATTGTATATACCACCTAACCGTGGTTTTTTTTTCTTTCTTTATACATACATACTAGTTACGAGTATACTATCTCTTTATCAACCAGTCTATATATTAGCAGCAGACACAGTACAGTGCGGTAGTTCACGGCTGTGGCTACCTCTGTGTCGGCACTCGGCAGCCCGTCCATAATTGTATATACCACCTAACCGTGTTTTTTTTTTCTTTCTTTATACATACATACTAGTTACGAGTATACTATCTCTTTATCAACCAGTCTATATATTAGCAGCAGACACAGTACAGTGCGGTAGTTCACGGCTGTGGCTACCTCTGTGTCGGCACTCGGCAGCCCGTCCATAATTGTATATACCACCTAACCGTGGTTTTTTTTTCTTTCTTTATACATACATACTAGTTACGAGTATACTATCTCTTTATCAACCAGTCTATATTAGCAGCAGACACAGTACAGTGCGGTAGTTCACGGCTGTGGCTACCTCTGTGTCGGCACTCGGCAGCCCGTCCATAATTGTATATACCACCTAACCGTGGTTTTTTTTTCTTTCTTTATACATACATACTAGTTACGAGTATACTATCTCTTTATCAACCAGTCTATATATTAGCAGCAGACACAGTACAGTGCGGTAGTTCACGGCTGTGGCTACCTCTGTGTCGGCACTCGGCAGCCCGTCCATAATTGTATATACCACCTAACCGTGGTTTTTTTTTCTTTCTTTATAGTCATACTAGTTACGAGTATACTATCTCTTTATCAACCAGTCTATATTAGCAGCAGACACAGTACAGTGCGGTAGTTCACGGCTGTGGCTACCTCTGTGTCGGCACTCGGCAGCCCGTCCATAATTGTATATACCACCTAACCGTGGTTTTTTTTTCTTTCTTTATACATACATACTAGTTACGAGTATACTATCTCTTTATCAACCAGTCTATATTAGCAGCAGACACAGTACAGTGCGGTAGTTCACGGCTGTGGCTACCTCTGTGTCGGCACTCGGCAGCCCGTCCATAATTGTATATACCACCTAACCGTGGTTTTTTTTTCTTTCTTTATACATACATACATACTAGTTACGAGTATACTATCTCTTTATCAACCAGTCTATATATTAGCAGCAGACACAGTACAGTGCGGTAGTTCACGGCTGTGGCTACCTCTGTGTCGGCACTCGGCAGCCCGTCCATAATTGTATATACCACCTAACCGTTTTTTTTTTTTTCTTCTTTATACATACATACTACTACGACATCTCTTTATCAACCAGTCTATATTAGCAGCAGACACAGTACAGTACGGTAGTTCACGGCTGTGGCTACCTCTGTGTCTGCACTCGGCAGGCAGTCCGTCCATAATTGTATACCACCTAACCGTGTTTTTTTTTTCTTTCTTCTTTATACATACATAGTTACATAGACATCTCTTTATCAACCAGTCTATATTAGCAGCAGACACAGTACAGTACGGTAGTTCACGGCTGTGGCTACCTCTGTGTCTGCACTCGGCAGGCAGTCCGTCCATAATTGTATACCACCTAACCGTGGTTTTTTTTTCTTTCTTCTTTATACATACATAGTTACATAGACATCTCTTTATCAACCAGTCTATATTAGCAGCAGACACAGTACAGTACGGTAGTTCACGGCTGTGGCTACCTCTGTGTCTGCACTCGGCAGGCAGTCCATAATTGTATACTAGTATCCATCTCCATTGTTTACCTGAGGTGCCTTTTAGTTGTGCCTATTAAAATATGGAGAACAAAAATGTTGAGGTTCCAAAATTAGGGAAAGATCAAGATCCACTTCCACCTCGTGCTGAAACTGCTGCCACTAGTCATGGCCGAGACGATGAAATGCCAGCAACGTCGTCTGCCAAGGCCGATGCCCAATGTCATAGTACAGAGCATGTCAAATCCAAAACACCAAATATCAGAAAAAAAAGGACTCCAAAACATAAAATAAAATTGTCGGAGGAGAAGCGTAAACTTGCCAATATGCCATTTACGACACGGAGTGGCAAGGAACGGCTGAGGCCCTGGCCTATGTTCATGGCTAGTGGTTCAGCTTCACATGAGGATGGAAGCACTCAGCCTCTCGCTAGAAAAATGAAAAGACTCAAGCTGGCAAAAGCAGCACAGCAAAGAACTGTGCATTCTTCGAAATCCCAAATCCACAAGGAGAGTCCAATTGTGTCGGTTGCGATGCCTGACCTTCCCAACACTGGACGTGAAGAGCATGCGCCTTCCACCATTTGCACGCCCCCTGCAAGTGCTGGAAGGAGCACCCGCAGTCCAGTTCCTGATAGTCAGATTGAAGATGTCAGTGTTGAAGTACACCAGGATGAGGAGGATATGGGTGTTGCTGGCGCTGGGGAGGAAATTGACCAGGAGGATTCTGATGGTGAGGTGGTTTGTTTAAGTCAGGCACCCGGGGAGACACCTGTTGTCCGTGGGAGGAATATGGCCGTTGACATGCCAGGTGAAAATACCAAAAAAATCAGCTCTTCGGTGTGGAGGTATTTCACCAGAAATGCGGACAACAGGTGTCAAGCCGTGTGTTCCCTTTGTCAAGCTGTAATAAGTAGGGGTAAGGACGTTAACCACCTCGGAACATCCTCCCTTATACGTCACCTGCAGCGCATTCATAATAAGTCAGTGACAAGTTCAAAAACTTTGGGTGACAGCGGAAGCAGTCCACTGACCAGTAAATCCCTTCCTCTTGTAACCAAGCTCACGCAAACCACCCCACCAACTCCCTCAGTGTCAATTTCCTCCTTCCCCAGGAATGCCAATAGTCCTGCAGGCCATGTCACTGGCAATTCTGACGATTCCTCTCCTGCCTGGGATTCCTCCGATGCATCCTTGCGTGTAACGCCTACTGCTGCTGGCGCTGCTGTTGTTGCTGCTGGGAGTCGATGGTCATCCCAGAGGGGAAGTCGTAAGCCCACTTGTACTACTTCCAGTAAGCAATTGACTGTTCAACAGTCCTTTGCGAGGAAGATGAAATATCACAGCAGTCATCCTGCTGCAAAGCGGATAACTGAGGCCTTGACAACTATGTTGGTGTTAGACGTGCGTCCGGTATCCGCCGTTAGTTCACAGGGAACTAGACAATTTATTGAGGCAGTGTGCCCCCGTTACCAAATACCATCTAGGTTCCACTTCTCTAGGCAGGCGATACCGAGAATGTACACGGACGTCAGAAAAAGACTCACCAGTGTCCTAAAAAATGCAGTTGTACCCAATGTCCACTTAACCACGGACATGTGGACAAGTGGAGCAGGGCAGGGTCAGGACTATATGACTGTGACAGCCCACTGGGTAGATGTATGGACTCCCGCCGCAAGAACAGCAGCGGCGGCACCAGTAGCAGCATCTCGCAAACGCCAACTCTTTCCTAGGCAGGCTACGCTTTGTATCACCGCTTTCCAGAATACGCACACAGCTGAAAACCTCTTACGGCAACTGAGGAAGATCATCGCGGAATGGCTTACCCCAATTGGACTCTCCTGTGGATTTGTGGCATCGGACAACGCCAGCAATATTGTGTGTGCATTAAATATGGGCAAATTCCAGCACGTCCCATGTTTTGCACATACCTTGAATTTGGTGGTGCAGAATTTTTTAAAAAACGACAGGGGCGTGCAAGAGATGCTGTCGGTGGCCAGAAGAATTGCGGGACACTTTCGGCGTACAGGCACCACGTACAGAAGACTGGAGCACCACCAAAAACTACTGAACCTGCCCTGCCATCATCTGAAGCAAGAAGTGGTAACGAGGTGGAATTCAACCCTCTATATGCTTCAGAGGTTGGAGGAGCAGCAAAAGGCCATTCAAGCCTATACAATTGAGCACGATATAGTAGGTGGAATGCACCTGTCTCAGGCGCAGTGGAGAATGATTTCAACGTTGTGCAAGGTTCTGATGCCCTTTGAACTTGCCACACGTGAAGTCAGTTCAGACACTGCCAGCCTGAGTCAGGTCATTCCCCTCATCAGGCTTTTGCAGAAGAAGCTGGAGACATTGAAGGAGGAGCTAACACGGAGCGATTCCGCTAGGCATGTGGGACTTGTGGATGGAGCCCTTAATTCGCTTAACAAGGATTCACGGGTGGTCAATCTGTTGAAATCAGAGCACTACATTTTGGCCACCGTGCTCGATCCTAGATTTAAAGCCTACCTTGGATCTCTCTTTCCGGCAGACACAAGTCTGCTGGGGTTGAAAGACCTGCTGGTGACAAAATTGTCAAGTCAAGCGGAACGCGACCTGTCAACATCTCCTCCTTCACTTTCTCCCGCAACTGGGGGTGCGAGGAAAAGGCTCAGAATTCCGAGCCCACCCGCTGGCGGTGATGCAGGGCAGTCTGGAGCGACTGCTGATGCTGACATCTGGTCCGGACTGAAGGACCTGACAACGATTACGGACATGTCGTCTACTGTCACTGCATATGATTCTCTCAACATTGATAGAATGGTGGAGGATTATATGAGTGACCGCATCCAAGTAGGCACGTCACACAGTCCGTACTTATACTGGCAGGAAAAAGAGGCAATTTGGAGGCCCTTGCACAAACTGGCTTTATTCTACCTAAGTTGCCCTCCCACAAGTGTGTACTCCGAAAGAGTGTTTAGTGCCGCCGCTCACCTTGTCAGCAATCGGCGTACGAGGTTACATCCAGAAAATGTGGAGAAGATGATGTTCATTAAAATGAATTATAATCAATTCCTCCGCGGAGACATTGACCAGCAGCAATTGCCTCCACAAAGTACACAGGGAGCTGAGATGGTGGATTCCAGTGGGGACGAATTGATAATCTGTGAGGAGGGGGATGTACACGGTGATATATCGGAGGGTGAAGATGAGGTGGACATCTTGCCTCTGTAGAGCCAGTTTGTGCAAGGAGAGATTAATTGCTTCTTTTTTGGGGGGGGTCCAAACCAACCCGTCATATCAGTCACAGTCGTGTGGCAGACCCTGTCACTGAAATGATGGGTTGGTTAAAGTGTGCATGTCCTGTTTTGTTTATACAACATAAGGGTGGGTGGGAGGGCCCAAGGACAATTCCATCTTGCACCTCTTTTTTCTTTTCTTTTTCTTTGCATCATGTGCTGATTGGGGAGGGTTTTTTGGAAGGGACATCCTGCGTGACACTGCAGTGCCACTCCTAAATGGGCCCGGTGTTTGTGTCGGCCACTAGGGTCGCTAATCTTACTCACACAGTCAGCTACCTCATTGCGCCTCTTTTTTTCTTTGCGTCATGTGCTGTTTGGGGAGGGTTTTTTGGAAGGGACATCCTGCGTGACACTGCAGTGCCACTCCTAGATGGGCCCGGTGTTTGTGTCGGCCACTAGGGTCGCTAATCTTACTCACACAGCTACCTCATTGCGCCTCTTTTTTTCTTTGCGTCATGTGCTGTTTGGGGAGGGTTTTTTGGAAGGGCCATCCTGCGTGACACTGCAGTGCCACTCCTAGATGGGCCCGGTGTTTGTGTCGGCCACAAGGGTCGCTAATCTTACTCACACAGCTACCTCATTGCGCCTCTTTTTTTCTTTGCGTCATGTGCTGTTTGGGGAGGGTTTTTTGGAAGGGACATCCTGCGTGACACTGCAGTGCCACTCCTAGATGGGCCCGGTGTTTGTGTCGGCCACTAGGGTCGCTTATCTTACTCACACAGCGACCTCGGTGCAAATTTTAGGACTAAAAATAATATTGTGAGGTGTGAGGTATTCAGAATAGACTGAAAATGAGTGTAAATTATGGTTTTTGAGGTTAATAATACTTTGGGATCAAAATGACCCCCAAATTCTATGATTTAAGCTGTTTTTTAGTGTTTTTTGAAAAAAACACCCGAATCCAAAACACACCCGAATCCGACAAAAAAAATTCGGTGAGGTTTTGCCAAAACGCGTTCGAACCCAAAACACGGCCGCGGAACCGAACCCAAAACCAAAACACAAAACCCGAAAAATTTCAGGCGCTCATCTCTAATTTGCATATGCACTCAAATCCTGCTGCGGCTGAAGATGCAGCAACAACCCCTTCTGAGGTGCTTTTCTGAATCAGGCCTATTGCTTTGGATTCACATGTGTTTTCTTTCTCTTTCTGTCATTTATCTACAAAATGTATTAAAAGTATGAATGAATAATGAGGCAAAGATTTATTTTTTTCTTCTCTGTTTAACTTTGTCTACAATTAGATAAACTGTAACAATAGTATTAGTATTCATTTTAGAGAGGAGTCAAGCACAGTCAATCAGATCAAGTAGTCTCAGTGGGTGTTCTAATCAGAATTTCCAAACATTATCATAGAAATCTAAGCAGCTCTCTAATATCCTCTAATTAATAGCTTGGTTTAACATTGATTTGTGCTTATCTACCAAGTTTAGTTGAGTATGCTTTCTAAAACACACTTACATAGTGTACCCACAGGAATATAAAATACAATGTATATTGTTAAGGACTTCTAATTATGATAATGTTCTTATAATCTTGTAGTTAACTGGTCTTTTTATTGTGCTCAATAATTAAATAAATGTTTGGAAAAGTAATTGCAAAGAAATACAAAGTTAAAGCACTGTCATGTTTCCTCTCAAAAGTTATCCATTTATATGAGCCTGCAGGTTGGTTGCATCAAAGGTATATTGAAAGCATGTCAACATTATTTCTTTTATATTATTAGTACCATGATCTTTAAGTTACTGTTCTATAAAAAAGTTATTTATAATGAGCTATGACAAGTTCAATGTTGACATTTTGACAATAGCGACAGTATGATGTAGACGCTATGAATATTACATTTTGAATGTCAACATTATGACTACATCCCGTATCAACCACTGTATACTGCATTTTTAATATTTGCATCCAACTCATTGGTCTGGATGTAATGCCGCCCGAGTTCAGCAGCTGTGCCGAACTCAGACTTTTTTTTAAAGGGGCAATCACTTATAAGGCATGGTTTTGCCTTGTAAGTGATTGCCCTTTTAAAAAAACATCAATGTTTGGCCGCTATCCTGCACGGCCGCGAATCTTGGTCAGCATTACATCCCGCCCCTTTTGATACCTACAAATTCTCAAATCCAGTATACTTTAAATATTAAGGACAAACTGTTTCAAAGCCACCTACAATAAACATTGAGCCATCTACATAACACATTTTTTCAAATGTGACTCATCCAAGGTTTGGCAATATCCTATCTAATTGCCCAGATCTGTCACTCTGTGACTGTGTGGCTAACGCTGGTTGTGGCTAGGAGCTCTCATTGGGTTAGAAGCAGGTCTATCACACCCAGTCTACAACTGATTGGGCGAGAAACGTCCTCCCATACAGGTTATATTCAATGGGAGGCTCTGTCCTTTGGCTGTTGTGTGTTCTCAGAGCAGGATTAACAGTGGGGCTGAAGGAGCTGCAGCTCCACACCCCAAAATAGGCCCACTGCATCTGCAGCAACATGCGCTCCAACAATTTACACATAAAAATCGCTACAAATGTAAAGAGGGGGCGTGGCCACGGGTACAGTGGCATGGCCACGTCCCTTTCCCTATACTTTCAATGGAAGTTTGGAGAGCCAAACATCGGTACAGACCATAAAAATGGTACTGTACCTGCCAAAAAGGTATGCCACTGCATCTTCAGCAAGTCTCTGCGCTGTAGATAGGGGAAAAAGAATCCTTTTACTACAGCGTCCTATGGGGGTCATTCTGACCTGATCTCTCGCTGCAGTTCATCGCAGTGCAGCGATCAGGTCAGAACTGCACATGCGCCGATGCCAAAGCTGCTGTGGCCACCGGCCTAGATGTGTATGAAAGTGGCGCAGCAGAAGGCTTTCATGTCTCTCCCAGTGCCGCATACTCTCTGAGCCCACGAGCCTCCTCTGCGTGTGATGTCACAGAAGTGTCTCCCCACCACTGCCGCGCACAGGTCCCCAGAGGCCCTGACTCCACAACACAGCATCTGGCCGGACTTGGAAGCCCCAAGATGGCTAATGAATGGATAGAGTAGGTGGCATTGCAGAGGCTAAAGTCTGGACGATGACACTGACACTGCACAGCACTCTCACCTTTTACATTGATTCAGTGAGTCAGTCAGTTCTGCCAGCCAGTTACTATTGTTAGCGCCAGTGTCCCATGGTGCCGCATTACAGGGAAGTATACGCACTAAATAAACTACAGCTCCCAGCAACCCTTAGCACCAAAGCATTCAGGCGCTATGGGCGGCTGTGACACTGGGTACATTGGGACACTGGCGCTAATAATACTGATTGGCTGCTGTGCGAGTCAATGCGAAAGGGAGGACAGCAGCCTAGCTGCTTCCTGAAGGAGAAGCAGGAGAAGCATTACCTGCACCTCCCCCACTCATAGTACCTCCGGGCCCCATTCACGGCACCTGCACCCCCCCCCCACCCATGGTGGCTCCTGACCCACTCCACCACCTGCAGCACCCCTGCACCCGCAGTGGCTGCGGACCCCCACCCGTGGCATCCGCGGTGGCTGTGGACCCCACCTGCGGAACCCGTCCCTCCCCCACCACAACCACAACCACCCCTCCCCACCCACGGCCCACCCAGCCCCCCTCCCCCATCCGCATCTCCCCCACACCCACCACTCCCCCAAGCAACAACACCTACTAGGTGATTCATCAGGCCCTGCATGCACTGTTCACGCCATTGCAAGGGGCTACGACCCCTTAACTATCGCACCCCCTTTGTCCATGCAATATTTAACCACTCACACAATTATGATTGGAGGTAATACTCCATATAATACAACTATTGCATGCCACAAGAGCGTGCAAGGGTTAAGGGGACATAGCCCCTCATGATGGTGTGCAAAGCTCCCGTAGGGCGCGATGAATCACCTAGTTTATAATAGTCATCAAAACCTATTAAGGCAAATACCCCCCCCCAAAAAAAAAAAAAAAATAAAGAAAGAAATAAAAATTGTTACATTAAAGTCAACTATGCCTCCTCTAGGGTAAGCTATAACTTGAATGGCCCTACAGTATAACCTGCATATGGATGTGTCATAGAAACATAGAAACATAGAATTTGTCGGCAGATAAGAACCACTTGGCCCATCTAGTCTGCCCCCTTTTTTTTTTTTTATATTATTTTTATCTCTAACCTTATTTGATCCTTATTTCTTTGTAAGGATATCCTTATGTCTATCCCATGCATGTTTAAATTGCTCTACTGTCTTAGCCTCTACCACCTCTGATGGGAGGCTATTCCACTTGTCCACTACCCTTTCTGTGAAATAATTTTCCCGCAAATTTCCCCTGAACCTCCCCCCCTCCCTCCTCATACAGAACATCATTGCTGCAGTCACACCAAGCAGCCTTTCTAGCAGGGACGAGCGGTGAGCTAAATAGCTCATTAGACACTGGCTAGCACCAGAGCCAGATTTACATGCAATATGTGAGCCGAATGGTACATCTGCGCATTATACACAGGTGCAGCAGTATAAACTCCTGGAAATTTGGTGAGTTTTGATCAGTTTTGATCAGAGATGTGCGGAAAAGTTAGCCAGTTGAGGCACTGCCTCACCTGCCATACAGTTTTTACTCCAGAGTTTTCGCTATAAAAATTATTAGAATAATGCAAAGAAGATATTTCAAACATATACTTTGTATTTTTCATATACTTTATACAGTCAAAACTCTGGCACTAACATTAGTATCACAGGAAAGGCTCTGCCTCACCTGCCTCACCCCACCGCATGTCACTGTCCTCTAGGCACTCCAGGTCCTTTCAGACTCTGATAGCTTCTGGTCACTTTTTGCATCTTTTGTTGCTGAAAGTATATCTTAGTAACACACATTGTATACTGCACAAGTGTTTTACGTCAAATTAATTATGTAATCTACCACCTGAGTGGAAGGACCCAGGAGGTAGAAAAAGAAGAGGATCAACATCTGAGGTACTGCTGAGTCTATGCAGGTCTTCATTCTTCGGATTTCTTCCATAGGTGGTTAAATCTCAATGCAGTCTGATTTCAAGGTTATATAGTTGTTCTGCCTCATCCAGACTCATCTTGAGCCAGACACTGCACAGTCACAGGTCAAATGAGGCCTGCACAAGTTGCTGGATCTTCTGTATTATTTTGCCACTGGCTTCTTTCAGTCAGTGTCCTCTAAAGTGGCAGACATATCACAACCTGTCACATGCCAGACAGAAAAACCAGCTTCTGTACTCAGTGGAGTGTTATGCACACCAGTGCCTGCAGGAATGTACTGGTGTCTGAACAGAGAGGGATGCAAAACAAATGAACTCACAGACAGACTGGGAAATATGACATAACGTACACAGAAGGTGATAGGGTAACAAAACCAACACAGAGTGAACAGAGAAGCCCAGAGGCTAAGAAACTGGGTGTCTCCCTAGTATTAGAAATGCTCAGATGGAAAAAGCAAGATGTTGTGTTTTAATACGTAGAGAACCCGAAATGCTGTTGCTAAGGGCAACAGCAAAACCCTAAAGGGTTACCAACGGGTGTGGCAGTAAACTCCTTGGTCAGAGATGGAATAATAGACACAAGGAGAGTCTCCACAATCCTAAATCTCACTTGCAGGGCCCAGGTTCATCTTACTGCCACTAAACTGACACATGGACGCCCTGCACAGTGAGAGAGGATTATGCAGGTAGGTCTGAAAGTACAGCCACAAACCTGCTGGGTTCACAGAATAGCAAAAGAACCTCAGCAGGCTAAATGACTGACTCCAGTCTTACTGCTAGGTCTGGATTGGCAGAGTGTAGTACCAAATCCCCAGGCCTATTTGCAGTAAGCAACAACAAATACAAAGCTACACAGTACTGGCTAACTTTCAGGAACTGACTAACCAACAAAGATTCAGCAGCATCTGCTTAACCTGAGAAGAGGCCTTATAAATCAGGTGCTGTCCACGCCCCCCTCAGACCTCACAGACTGTGAGCACAAAAACCAGCACCGGATCCCCTGCCTGTAACCACTGCATAGCAAAAGACCCGAACCGGAGTATCAGCTGCGCTCAGGTTACTCCGCTAGCACTTGTCTCCCGGTTGCCATGACGACGTGGCAGCACAGGGCAGGAGACCCTAACTGTACCCCCCCTCTGACGAGGGGTCAAAGAACCCCTACCACCGGGTTTATCGGGGAACTGCGAGAAGAAAGAGCGTATCAGTCTGGGGGCATGAAGATCACAACTGCGCACCCACGACCGCTCCTCCGGGCCATACCCCTTCCAGTGCACCAAAAATGACAGCCGACCCCGAACCATCTTGGAGTCAAGAATCCTTTCAACAACAAACTCCCTCTGGCCACGTATCAGAAGAGGGGAAGGTCTTCCTCTGGAAGAAGGATTACTAATCGCCCGTTTTAAAAGGGAACAATGAAATGTTTTATTGATACCCAAAGAACTGGGCAAATCTAACTGAAATGCCACCGGATTGATAACCCTGGTGATCTTATAAGGGCCGATGAACCGGAGGCCTAACTTATGAGATGGCTGTCTAAACTTCAAATTCTTGGTAGACAACCAGACGAAGTCTCCTAATTTGAAGCTGCAGGGTCTTTTCCGCTTATCAAAAACCCTTTTGGTCACTAATGACGCAGACACAAGGGCTTTCTTCACTTTCCTCCAAATACCTCTAAGGACCGAAACGACAGAGGAACCACCAGGCGTGGAGTCCAGGGGGTCAAAAGAATTGGCCTTAGGATGATGCCCATACACACAAAGGAAGGGAGAGATCCCTGTAGCAGAGTGAGCCGCGTTGTTATAGGCAAACTCCGCCATTGACAGATGAGCAACCCAGTCAGTCTGACACTTGGAGACATAACACCTGAGGAACTGCTCCAAGGACTGGTTCACCCTTTCAGTCTGCCCATTAGACTGCGGATGGTAGCCTGACGACAAGCTGACAGAAATCTGGAGATCGGAACAAAATGCCCTCCAGAATTTGGCCACAAACTGGGATCCGCGGTCAGAGACCACATCAAGTGGCAACCCGTGGAGACGCACAACATGCAGCATAAATAATTCAGACAGGCGTCTGGCCGATGGCAGCCCAACCAGTGGAACGAAGTGCGCCATCTTCGAAAACCTGTCAACGACAACCCAGATGGCTGTCATCCCCGAGGATTTGGGCAAGTCCACAACAAAATCCATTGAAATGTGGGTCCATGGCTTAGATGGAATAGAGAGTGGATGTAATGGGCCAACAGGAACCCCTCTAGGAGTCTTATTTCGGGCACAGATGTCACATGCCCGAACCCACTGATTCACATCCTTAGCCACCGAGGGCCACCACACCGCCCTAGATAGCAACTCCTGAGTTCTGGCAATACCCGGGTGACCTGCCGACTTCTTGGCATGGAATTCCAGGAACACTCGCTGTCTTAACCTAGGAGGCACAAACAAAAGACCTACCGGAAGGTCTGGAGGAGCCTGCTCCTGTGCTCTAAGGACTAATGACAAGAGGTCCTGGGTAATGCCCACTTTAATACATGATGGGGACACAATGGGCAACGGCTCCTCGGTGGTCTCCTGGATTGGAGCAAAACTCCGCGAGAGCGCATCAGCCTTGATGTTTTTTGACCCAGGGCGATATGTTATCAAAAAATTAAAGCGAGCAAAAAACAAAGCCCACCGTGCCTGCCTGGCATTGAGACGCTTCGCTGACTCTAAATATGCCAAATTCTTATGGTCGGTGAGAATTGAGACCACAAACTTAGCCCCCTCAAGCCAGTGTCTCCACTCCTCGAGTGCATCCTTAATAGCCAACAATTCCCGGTTACCCACGTCATAATTCATCTCGGCAGGCGAAAATTTACGGGAAAAGTAAGCACAGGGATGAAGGCGATTATCAGACACTCCCATCTGAGAGAGCACTGCCCCAATACCCATCTCAGAGGCATCCACCTCCACCACAAAAGGACGCTCTGGATCTGGGTGTCGCAGCACCTTGGCCGAGACAAATGCCCTTTTGAGATGGGCAAAAGCCGCTTTGGCCTCACGAGACCAGTGAGCAACATCCGCCCCTTTCTTAGTGAGTGCCACCAAGGGCGCCACTATAGACGAAAATCCAGCGATAAATCGTCTATAAAAATTTGCAAAGCCCAGGAAACGCTGAAGCGCCTTCAAACTAGTGGGCTGCACCCAATCCAGGACTGCCTGTACCTTGGAACCCTCCATTTGGAAACCTTCTGGGGAGATAATATATCCTAGAAATGCGATTTGCTGAACTTCAAATTCGCACTTCTCCAGCTTCGCCCCAAGCCGGTGGTCTCTGAGTTTCTGGAGGACTAAGCGTACATGCTTCCGATGTTCCTCCAGGGAATGGGAGAAGATTAGGATGTCATCTAAGTATACAACTAAGAATCTATCCAAATATTCCCTGAGCACATCGTTCATGAAATCCTGGAAGACTGCCGGGGCATTACAGAGCCCAAAAGGCATCACCAAATATTCATAATGCCCTGAGTGGGTATTAAAGGCAGTCTTCCATTCATCCCCCTCTCTTATTCAGATTAGATTGTACGCACCGCGTAGGTCAATCTTAGAAAAAATGGTGGCAGTACGAAGCTGGTCAAACAAGACCGAAATGAGAGGCAGTGGGTATGAGTTTTTAATCGTGATACGGTTCAATTCCCTGAAGTCGATGCAGGGTCGCAATGAACCGTCCTTTTTACCCACGAAGAAGAACCCCGACCCAACTGGAGACTGTGAAGGTCTGATAAATCCTTTAGCCAAGTTCTCCTGAATGTACTCTGCCATAGCCTGAATCTCAGGACGTGACAGGGAGTACAACCTGCTCTTGGGAAGCTTAGCATTCGGCAACAAATCAATGGCACAGTCATAGGGGCGATGGGGAGGTAGTACCTCTGCAACTTTTTTGGAGAACACGTCCGCAAAATCTGCATAACACCCTGGCAATCCTGGCAAACTTAGCTGCGAGAGCCTGACTGGAAGGCTCAAGCAACTCCTGAAACAATCATTACCCCAACTAAGAATCTCCCCAGAGACCCAGTCAAATTGAGGATTGTGGGCCCTTAACCAGGGTAACCCCAACACCAATGGGGCAAAAGTACAGACAGTCACATAAAAGGACAATTTTTCAGAGTGTGTGGCTCCAATAAACAAAGAAATCTGGCTAGTGCAAGAGGTAATTTTACCCTGGGATAATGGTTCCCCGTTTAACCCACAAATCTCAATTTCCGACGCCAAGGGTACTAAGGAAACAGAGTGTTTCAGGGCGAATTGGCGGTCCATAAAAACCCCGTCGGCCCCACTGTCCACAAAGGCCTCAGTCTTGACAGTTTGACCGAGGATCTTCAAGGTCACCGGAATGATAAAAGTCTTCTTGGGAAATTCTGACTTCTGGCCTGACAGGATATTTCCCATCACCCTCAGGCCCTGAAGTTTTCCGGCTTTTCTGGGCATGATACTACCACATGACCCTTATTCCCACAGTACAAACACAACCCCTGCTGTCTCATCCGCGTCTTCTCACGCGAGGAGAGGCGGGTAGCCCCAATCTGCATAGGCTCCTCGGAAAATTCCTCAGAGTCTGAGGTTCCCTTGGGAAAGAAGGAAACCTCGGTATCCCTTTCAAGCCTACGCTCTCTCAGCCGTCTATCCACCCGGATGGATAACTGCATGAGCTGATCCAAGCTATCAGGCAAGGGATATTGTACCAGTTGGTCTTTTATCTGGTTAGAAAGACCTCTTCGGTACTGGTGTCTCAGGGCTGGGTCATTCCACTGGGTATCATGGGCCAACCTCCGAAACTCCGTACAGTAAACCTCAACTGGCCTTCGCCCTTGCTTAAGGATCGAAATCTGAGCCTCGGCTGAGGCCGTCTTGTCAGGGTCATCATACAACATGCCCAGTGCCGTAAAAAAAACTTCAACACTTTTAAGCGACGGACAGTCAGGCTGCAACCCATATGCCCAGACCTGTGGGTCTCCTTGTAGCAAGGAAATCACTATACCCACCCGCTGAATCTCTGACCCAGAAGACTGAGGCCTAAGCTGGAAATATAACTTGCAGCTCTCCTTGAAACAAAAGAACTGCGAGCGATCTCCAGAAAAACGATCCGGAAGATTTACTTTCGGCTCCTTAACCCCTGAAGGTGCTGCTGCTGCGGGAGCTCCGCAGCGGCCTGGGAGGTGTGCATTTTAATGGACAAATCATTAAATTGACGAGTCAGGACCTGCACCTGATCGACCACCTGTTGCAACGCATTTTGAGGGGTATGCTCCATATTCCCACAAAATTTCAACAGGAGTATTGGGCTGCTGAATATGTTATGCACACCAGTGCCTACAGGAATGTACTGGTGTCTGAACAGAGAGGGATGCAAAACAAATGAACTCACAGACAGACTGGGAAATATGACATAACGTACACAGAAGGTGATAGGGTAACAAAACCAACACAGAGTGAACAGAGAAGCCCAGAGGCTAAGAAACTGGGTGTCTCCCTAGTATTAGAAATGCTCAGATGGAAAAAGCAAGATGTTGTGTTTTAATACGTAGAGAACCCGAAATGCTGATGCTAAGGGCAACAGCAAAACCCTAAAGGGTTACCAACGGGTGTGGCAGTAAACTCCTTGGTCAGAGATGGAATAATAGACACAAGGAGAGTCTCCACAATCCTAATTCTCACTTGCAGGGCCCAGGTTCAGCTTACTGCCACTAAACTGACACATGGACGCCCTGCACAGTGAGAGAGGATTATGCAGGCAGGTCTGAAAGTACAGCCACAAACCTGCTGGGTTCACAGAATAGCAAAAGAACCTCAGCAGGCTAAATGACTGACTCCAGTCTTACTGCTAGGTCTGGATTGGCAGAGTGTAGTACCAAATCCCCAGGCCTATTTGCAGTAAGCAACAACAAATACAAAGCTACACAGTACTGGCTAACTTTCAGGAACTGACTAACCAACAAAGATTCAGCAGCATCTGCTTAACCTGAGAAGAGGCCTTATAAAGCAGGTGCTGTCCACGCCCCCCTCAGACCTCACAGACTGTGAGCACAAAAACCAGCACCGGATCCCCTGCCTGTAACCACTGCATAGCAAAAGACCCGAACCGGAGTATCAGCTGCGCTCAGGTTACTCCGCTAGCACTTGTCTCCCGGTTGCCATGACGACGTGGCAGCACAGGGCAGGAGACCCTAACATGGAGGACATCACTCACCTCGGCTGTCAGGACATAGGAATAATAAAAACAGTTTTCTTCATGTGGAGCCAGCGCTGTTTGGACATGGGCACTGTGATTTGCCTGAAGCTCAGCTGACTGCAGCTCAAACAAGCCAAGACCACATCTCTTGCACTTGACTCCAGTATCCTATGAGCAACCAGTGTGACCTACATAAGCCTCTCCCTGGCTACCATGCATTGCGAGAGCAACTTCTGCTGTATTCTACTTATTAAGTTCCAGTCTGTAATTTCCTGAGTTTGGCTCCACAATTTAGTGTGTTTCTGGGTTGCAATGTTTCCTTCAAGTGCTAGCCAGTCCTGCTGATCAATATCCACAGTCTGCTGTGTATTTCTGTATACTTCAAGCATCAAAAAGGAATTGGATTCCCCAGCACCCTGGATGATAACAGTAACCAGATATAAATCCCACATGATAATAGAATTCAGAGATCTTCGTTACACATATTTGCGCAAATGTGTGGTTAAGCCCCAAAGCCGCATCAAGGCCTCTCTGTATATTTGGGGTCCCTAGCGCTATATCTAGGTGCAGGGTGTGGCACCCCAAAACACCAGAATGAGCCAGAAAGCCCAGCGTGGCATACCAGTGTAAAAAACTATAGTGTTAATAAATTAGTATTTAGGAAGCCGAAGCTATAGAGAGGGTGATACAAACATGAAATGTAATTAAAATAGAGAAATAGTGTTAGAAAATTAATAAGTGAAAAGTGTTAATAGAATGTAAAGGTATGCCACACTAAAGCCATCCAGCCCAGCCAGTCCAGAGGCACCACACCTCACACCTCAATTACCCCATTCTGGGTCTAATATTAACCAGCAAGGAGCCACATGATAATGGCTCCTTACTAAAATATGTCTAAGCTAAGAGCTACCCACCTTGGAGCAACCCCATAATGCTCCATGTGGCATGTCAGGGCCTGCACCTCCTCCTAATGCAGGACCTCTCTGCCTCTCACAACAGACATATAGATTGGTAAATGCTCAATTAGCTTAGTGATATCATTCAGGTGCTCGAAAGGAAGGGGTATTTCTGAGCAAGAAAAAAGGAATTGGATTCCCCAGCACCCTGGGTGATAACAGTAACCAGATATAAATCCCACATGATAATAGAATTCAGAGATCTTTGTTACACATATTTGCGCAAATGTGTGGTTAAGCCCCAAAGCCGCATCAAGGCCTCTCTTGTCAAGCATCAGTCAGTCCTACTGAGCACTGTTCAGAGTCAGCAGTGTAAAGCTGACTTGTGTTTCTTTACGCACAAGACTATTTTGCTGAGTGCTTTTCACATTCTCCTGAGCATTACTGTGCTTCTTCAATCACCAGCCAGTTATGGGGGTATTCAGAATTTACTCTAAGCACTGGCCAGTCCTGCTGAGCACTACCACAGACTCTACTACTCTAATATATATATACCAGAGAAACTTCAAGTGCTAGCCATTATTACTAAGTGCTACTGTTCTTCCTGTCTCCAGTGTGTTCCTTTGGTATTCAAGTTCCTGTTATTTATTAGAGAAGAGCGCCTGAAATTTTTCGGGTTTTGTGTTTTGGTTTTGGGTTCGGTTCCGCGGCCGTGTTTTGGGTTCGAACGCGTTTTGGCAAAACCTCACCGAATTATTTTTGTCGGATTCGGGTGTGTTTTGGATTCGGGTGTTTTTTTCCAAAAACACTAAAAAACAGCTTAAATCATAGAATTTGGGGGTCATTTTGATCCCAAAGTATTATTAACCTCAAAAACCATAATTTACACTCATTTTCAGTCTATTCTGAATACCTCACACCTCACAATATTATTTTTAGTCCTAAAATTTGCACCGAGGTCGCTGTGTGAGTAAGATAAGCGACCCTAGTGGCCGACACAAACACCGGGCCCATCTAGGAGTGGCACTGCAGTGTCACGCAGGATGTCCCTTCCAAAAAACCCTCCCCAAACAGCACATGACGCAAAGAAAAAAAGAGGCGCAATGAGGTAGCTGTGTGAGTAAGATTAGCGACCCTAGTGGCCGACACAAACACCGGGCCCATCTAGGAGTGGCACTGCAGTGTCACGCAGGATGGCCCTTCCAAAAAACCCTCCCCAAACAGCACATGACGCAAAGAAAAAAAGAGGCGCAATGAGGTAGCTGACTGTGTGAGTAAGATTAGCGACCCTAGTGGCCGACACAAACACCGGGCACATCTAGGAGTGGCACTGCAGTGTCACGCAGGATGTCCCTTCCAAAAAACCCTCCCCAAACAGCACATGACGCAAAGAAAAAAAGAGGCGCAATGAGGTAGCTGTGTGAGTAAGATTAGCGACCCTAGTGGCCGACACAAACACCGGGCACATCTAGGAGTGGCACTGCAGTGTCACGCAGGATGTCCCTTCCAAAAAACCCTCCCCAAACAGCACATGACGCAAAGAAAAAAAGAGGCGCAATGAGGTAGCTGTGTGAGTAAGATTAGCGACCCTAGTGGCCGACACAAACACCGGGCCCATCTAGGAGTGGCACTGCAGTGTCACGCAGGATGTCCCTTCCAAAAAACCCTCCCCAATCAGCACATGATGCAAAGAAAAAGAAAAGAAAAAAGAGGTGCAAGATGGAATTATCCTTGGGCCCTCCCACCCACCCTTATGTTGTATAAACAAAACAGGACATGCACACTTTAACCAACCCATCATTTCAGTGACAGGGTCTGCCACACGACTGTGACTGATATGACGGGTTGGTTTGGACCCCCCCCAAAAAAGAAGCAATTAATCTCTCCTTGCACAAACTGGCTCTACAGAGGCAAGATGTCCACCTCATCTTCACCCTCCGATATATCACCGTGTACATCCCCCTCCTCACAGATTATCAATTCGTCCCCACTGGAATCCACCATCTCAGCTCCCTGTGTACTTTGTGGAGGCAATTGCTGCTGGTCAATGTCTCCGCGGAGGAATTGATTATAATTCATTTTAATGAACATCATCTTCTCCACATTTTCTGGATGTAACCTCGTACGCCGATTGCTGACAAGGTGAGCGGCGGCACTAAACACTCTTTCGGAGTACACACTTGTGGGAGGGCAACTTAGGTAGAATAAAGCCAGTTTGTGCAAGGGCCTCCAAATTGCCTCTTTTTCCTGCCAGTATAAGTACGGACTGTGTGACGTGCCTACTTGGATGCGGTCACTCATATAATCCTCCACCATTCTATCAATGTTGAGAGAATCATATGCAGTGACAGTAGACGACATGTCCGTAATCGTTGTCAGGTCCTTCAGTCCGGACCAGATGTCAGCATCAGCAGTCGCTCCAGACTGCCCTGCATCACCGCCAGCGGGTGGGCTCGGAATTCTGAGCCTTTTCCTCGCACCCCCAGTTGCGGGAGAATGTGAAGGAGGAGATGTTGAAAGGTCGCGTTCCGCTTGACTTGACAATTTTGTCACCAGCAGGTCTTTCAACCCCAGCAGACCTGTGTCTGCCGGAAAGAGAGATCCAAGGTAGGCTTTAAATCTAGGATCGAGCACGGTGGCCAAAATGTAGTGCTCTGATTTCAACAGATTGACCACCAGTGAATCCTTGTTAAGCGAATTAAGGGCTGCATCCACAAGTCCCACATGCCTAGCGGAATCGCTCCGTGTTAGCTCCTCCTTCAATGCCTCCAGCTTCTTCTGCAAAAGCCTGATGAGGGGAATGACCTGACTCAGGCTGGCAGTGTCTGAACTGACTTCACGTGTGGCAAGTTCAAAGGGCATCAGAACCTTGCACAACGTTGAAATCATTCTCCACTGCACTTGAGACAGGTGCATTCCACCTACTATATCGTGCTCAATTGTATAGGCTTGAATGGCCTTTTGCTGCTCCTCCAACCTCTGAAGCATATAGAGGGTTGAATTCCACCTCGTTACCACTTCTTGCTTCAGATGATGGCAGGGCAGGTTCAGTAGTTTTTGGTGGTGCTCCAGTTTTCTGTACGTGGTGCCTGTACGCCGAAAGTGTCCCGCAATTCTTCTGGCCACCGACAGCATCTCTTGCACGCCCCTGTCGTTTTTTAAAAAATTCTGCACCACCAAATTCAAGGTATGTGCAAAACATGGGACGTGCTGGAATTGGCCCAGATTTAATGCACACACAATATTGCTGGCGTTGTCCGATGCCACAAATCCACAGGAGAGTCCAATTGGGGTAAGCCATTCCGCGATGATCTTCCTCAGTTGCCGTAAGAGGTTTTCAGCTGTGTGCGTATTCTGGAAAGCGGTGATACAAAGCGTAGCCTGCCTAGGAAAGAGTTGGCGTTTGCGAGATGCTGCTACTGGTGCCGCCGCTGCTGTTCTTGCGGCGGGAGTCCATACATCTACCCAGTGGGCTGTCACAGTCATATAGTCCTGACCCTGCCCTGCTCCACTTGTCCACATGTCCGTGGTTAAGTGGACATTGGGTACAGCTGCATTTTTTAGGACACTGGTGACTCTTTTTCTGAGGTCTGTGTACATTTTCGGTATCGCCTGCCTAGAGAAATGGAACCTAGATGGTATTTGGTACCGGGGACACAGTACCTCCAACAAGTCTCTAGTTGGCTCTGCAGTAATGATGGATACCGGAACCACGTTTCTCACCACCCAGGATGCCAAGGCCTCAGTTATCCGCTTTGCAGTAGGATGACTGCTGTGATATTTCATCTTCCTCGCAAAGGACTGTTGAACAGTCAATTGCTTACTGGAAGTAGTACAAGTGGGCTTACGACTTCCCCTCTGGGATGACCATCGACTCCCAGCGGCAACAACAGCAGCGCCAGCAGCAGTAGGCGTTACACGCAAGGATGCATCGGAGGAATCCCAGGCAGGAGAGGACTCGTCAGACTTGCCAGTGACATGGCCTGCAGGACTATTGGCATTCCTGGGGAAGGAGGAAATTGACACTGAGGGAGTTGGTGGGGTGGTTTGCGTGAGCTTGGTTACAAGAGGAAGGGATTTACTGGTCAGTGGACTGCTTCCGCTGTCACCCAAAGTTTTTGAACTTGTCACTGACTTATTATGAATGCGCTGCAGGTGACGTATAAGGGAGGATGTTCCGAGGTGGTTAACGTCCTTACCCCTACTTATTACAGCTTGACAAAGGGAACACACGGCTTGACACCTGTTGTCCGCATTTCTGGTGAAATACCTCCACACCGAAGAGCTGATTTTTTTGGTATTTTCACCTGGCATGTCAACGGCCATATTCCTCCCACGGACAACAGGTGTCTCCCCGGGTGCCTGACTTAAACAAACCACCTCACCATCAGAATCCTCCTGGTCAATTTCCTCCCCAGCGCCAGCAACACCCATATCCTCCTCATCCTGGTGTACTTCAACACTGACATCTTCAATCTGACTATCAGGAACTGGACTGCGGGTGCTCCTTCCAGCACTTGCAGGGGGCGTGCAAATGGTGGAAGGCGCATGCTCTTCACGTCCAGTGTTGGGAAGGTCAGGCATCGCAACCGACACAATTGGACTCTCCTTGTGGATTTGGGATTTCAAAGAACGCACAGTTCTTTGCGGTGCTTTTGCCAGCTTGAGTCTTTTCAGTTTTCTAGCGAGAGGCTGAGTGCTTCCATCCTCATGTGAAGCTGAACCACTAGCCATGAACATAGGCCAGGGCCTCAGCCGTTCCTTGCCACTCCGTGTGGTAAATGGCATATTGGCAAGTTTACGCTTCTCCTCCGACAATTTTATTTTAGGTTTTGGAGTCCTTTTTTTTCTGATATTTGGTGTTTTGGATTTGACATGCTCTGTACTATGACATTGGGCATCGGCCTTGGCAGACGACGTTGCTGGCATTTCATCGTCTCGGCCATGACTAGTGGCAGCAGCTTCAGCACGAGGTGGAAGTGGATCTTGATCTTTCCCTAATTTTGGAACCTCAACTTTTTTGTTCTCCATATTTTATAGGCAGAACTAAAAGGCACCTCAGGTAAACAATGGAGATGGATGGATTGGATACTAGTATACAATTATGGACGGACTGCCACGGTTAGGTGGTATAAAAAAACCACGGTTAGGTGGTATATAATACAATTATGGATGGACGGACTGCCTGCCGAGTGCCGACACAGAGGTAGCCACAGCCGTGAACTACCGCACTGTACACTGGTTGATAAAGAGATAGTAGTATACTCGTAACAACTAGTATGACGACGGTATAAAGAATGAAAAAAAAACCACGGTTAGGTGGTATATATTATAATACAATTATGGTTGGACGGACTGCCTGCCGAGTGCCGACACAGAGGTAGCCACAGCCGTGAACTACCGCACTGTACACTGGTTGATAAAGAGATAGTAGTATACTCGTAACAACTAGTATGACGACGGTATAAAGAATGAAAAAAAAACCACGGTTAGGTGGTATATATTATAATACAATTATGGTTGGACGGACTGCCTGCCGAGTGCCGACACAGAGGTAGCCACAGCCGTGAACTACCGCACTGTACACTGGTTGATAAAGAGATAGTAGTATACTCGTAACAACTAGTATGACGACGGTATAAAGAATGAAAAAAAAACCACGGTTAGGTGGTATATATTATAATACAATTATGGTTGGACGGACTGCCTGCCGAGTGCCGACACAGAGGTAGCCACAGCCGTGAACTACCGCACTGTACACTGGTTGATAAAGAGATAGTAGTATACTCGTAACAACTAGTATGACGACGGTATAAAGAATGAAAAAAAAACCACGGTTAGGTGGTATATATTATAATACAATTATGGTTGGACGGACTGCCTGCCGAGTGCCGACACAGAGGTAGCCACAGCCGTGAACTACCGCACTATACACTGGTTGATAAAGAGATAGTAGTATACTCGTAACAACTAGTATGACGATGGTATAAAGAATGAAAAAAAAAACCACGGTTAGGTGGTATATATTATAATACAATTATGGATGGACGGACTGCCTGCCGAGTGCCGACACAGAGGTAGCCACAGCCGTGAACTACCGCACTGTACACTGGTTGATAAAGAGATAGTAGTATACTCGTAACAACTAGTATGACGACGGTATAAAGAATGAAAAAAAAACCACGGTTAGGTGGTATATATTATAATACAATTATGGTTGGACGGACTGCCTGCCGAGTGCCGACACAGAGGTAGCCACAGCCGTGAACTACCGCACTGTACACTGGTTGATAAAGAGATAGTAGTATACTCGTAACAACTAGTATGACGACGGTATAAAGAATGAAAAAAAAACCACGGTTAGGTGGTATATAATACAATTATGGTTGGACGGACTGCCTGCCGAGTGCCGACACAGAGGTAGCCACAGCCGTGAACTACCGCACTGTACACTGGTTGATAAAGAGATAGTAGTATACTCGTAACAACTAGTATGACGACGGTATAAAGAATGAAAAAAAAACCACGGTTAGGTGGTATATATTATAATACAATTATGGTTGGACGGACTGCCTGCCGAGTGCCGACACAGAGGTAGCCACAGCCGTGAACTACCGCACTGTACACTGGTTGATAAAGAGATAGTAGTATACTCGTAACAACTAGTATGACGACGGTATAAAGAATGAAAAAAAAACCACGGTTAGGTGGTATATATTATAATACAATTATGGATGGACGGACTGCCTGCCGAGTGCCGACACAGAGGTAGCCACAGCCGTGAACTACCGCACTGTACACAGGTTGATAAAGAGATAGTAGTATACTCGTAACAACTAGTATGACGACGGTATAAAGAATGAAAAAAAAACCACGGTTAGGTGGTATATAATACAATTATGGTTGGACGGACTGCCTGCCGAGTGCCGACACAGAGGTAGCCACAGCCGTGAACTACCGCACTGTACACTGGTTGATAAAGAGATAGTAGTATACTCGTAGCAACTAGTATGACGACGGTATAAAGAATGAAAAAAAAACCACGGTTAGGTGGTATATATTATAATACAATTATGGATGGACGGACTGCCTGCCGAGTGCCGACACAGAGGTAGCCACAGCCGTGAACTACCGCACTGTACTGTGTCTGCTGCTAATATAGACTGGTTGATAAAGAGATAGTATACAATACTACTAATATACTGGTGGTCAGGCACTGGTCACCACTAGTCACACTGGCAGTGGCACTCCTGCAGCAAAAGTGTGCACTGTTTAATTTTAATATAATATTATTTATCATGTACTCCTGGCTCCTGCTATAACAACCTGCAGTGCTCCCCAGTCTCCCCCACAATTATAAGCTTTATATACAATACATTGATGTGCAGCACACTGGGCTGAGCAGTGCACACAGACTGAGTCACTGTGTGACTGTGTATCGTTTTTTTCAGGCAGAGAACGGATATATTAAATAAAACAAACAACTGCACTGTCTCTGGTGGTCACTGGTCACTGTGGTCGTCAGTCACTAAACTCTGTCTGCACTCTCTTCTAATCTACAGTATCACAGCAATCTCTCTCTCTCTCTCTCTCTTCTAAATCTAATCTAAATGGAGAGGACGCCAGCCACGTCCTCTCCCTATCAATCTCAATGCACGTGTGAAAATGGCGGCGACGCGCGGCTCCTTATATAGAATCCGAGTCTCGCGAGAATCCGACAGCGTCATGATGACGTTCGGGCGCGCTCTGGTTAACCGAGCAAGGCGGGAAGATCCGAGTCGCTCGGACCCGTGAAAAAAAAAGTGAAGTTCGTGCGGGTTCGGATTCAAAGAAACCGAACCCGCTCATCTCTATTATTTATAATAGGAATTTTCAGTGTACAGCAGTGACACATCAACTATCAGAGCTCTATTGGGCACTCCTTACAGATCCTGTGCAATACTACATTCAGCATCAGTCATTACTGATGAGCGTCTACTTCTGGGTACATCCAGCATTGATCCATCCTATGGCTCTATACTACCTGCTAATGAGTATCATTATACTGTGTAATCTAACATTAATTGACTCTTGTTTCCTATAGACTGTTACTACCACAGAAACTCTCTACATATTTTCTGTGCTGTGTACTCTTCACAGTTCCCTGTGTTGTTTAGAGTCACCAGCCCTGCTGGTAATCAGAAACTGTACAATATTACTCGTATGATACAGTTTCTGTTTTCTACACATATGAACACATATTGCACACATATGCACACCACCTAAGAATAGGGATGACATACCTATAAATAGGCATAATGGCTGTTCTATGAATGTTCAGGTGGTGTGTGGTGCAAAACATGGAAAAAATAATGAGTGTTGTATCTGGCTATTCTGTCTTGTGTCAGGACATCTTTCCCTCCGTTGCTTGTGTCAGTCATTCATCCCTCTATGATAAGTATGAGGCAGGACAAATGGCAGATGGATGGCATTTAAGTATACTGTATATACTTTTTAAACAGATTACTAAAAAAAACACAAAATAATGTGTATTGTATTGTTTCAGAATTAAGCAACTAATGATTATTTTATTGACAGGTGATTCAGGCTATTAAAGTTGCTCCTGACTTCTGACCCCCATTGTCAATTCCGCAGACTCCTGCTTTAAATAGTATAATGAGGCACACATATCTACTAGATAAGTGATAGAATACACTTTTGCTCTAATTAATATGTACAGTTGGTTCAGATGCCTTGACAACTCAAAGCAGCAAAGTGTGTGATATTTTGCTGTGCTGCTATCTATTGCATAATCTGGCATTACATAAAAATCTTCCCCTAGATTATGCAACAGATATTCAGCAGGTACAGTCTTGTTACCATCAGATGACTCTCAGAGTACAGACAGCTGGAGGCAGGTCAGGTAGTCACTAATCAACAGCTTTTTCACTTGTAAGTATACTTCACACCATCAAGGATATTGAGGAAACACAGGTTTAAGTTATTGTACAGTTTGTTAAAAATAATTTTTTTTACCAATTTAAAACCTCAACTAAGGTGTGATGCAGTATGTAAAGTTATACATAAACCAATTGGTCAAAATCTTCATGCATCATTTACTAATATATTTGTTAACAGTCACAACTACCTTAATAGGGAGTTATTTTTTTTTCTATTGTGGTTCAGCTACTATTTCAAGTGAGTGGACCATAATATTGTGTTATTTAGAAATAATCTTTTCTTCCACAGTTCATAGTGTGAAATGTATTTACATAATTATGAAATGTCATACATACTTTAAGCATCAGAATTTTGTTTAAAAAAAATTCACATGGAATAATGAAATCTTGTACAAGGTGCTTTCATAAAGATAGTACGTACCCCCATAAGACACCAAACAAGTACACATAAGAAGGCTAACAATATGGAATGTTGCAAACTAACCATCTATATGAAAAAATAAAATGTTACTTTCCTTTTTAGACCTTAAAAAGACTTTTCGCTTAATTCAGGTTAATCAGAATCACAGAAGGCTTCTGATTTTCTGCTGGAAAGACCACAATTTTTCATTGGACAGTTAAAGTCTTTGAGCTATCCAACACCCCATACACATTTACTCAGCTTTTGAAAATGGTAGTTGCCTCCCTTTGACAGAAAGTAATCTGTTTGCTAATATTCATATGGATGATTTCTTATTGGTTCACATTGACATTACTCTCTCACCGAGAGCTGATAATGGGACTAATTCAGTAAGGATAGCATATTCTGAATTCTGAATAGCAGAATTTGCTGTCCTTTTCCTAGCATGCTGGGGGCCGCCCATCACTGGGCAAGGCCGCCTAGCATGCTGACCGGAGCCTCCCCCCTTTAACAAGCAGAAATTGTGAGTGATCACAATTTCTGCTTGTTAGCAGAAATACTGGAAGCCTCCTACCAATGCAGCTTGGCGACACCCACAGGAGAACCGCTTCCTTCTCCCTGATCATGGCGGCTGCAAGTGACGTCACACAGCTGCCATGATCACGCCCATGACACGCCCCCATGCGGCCAACTCTGCCCCCAGTTTGCTCCGCACCGCCCCCCGCAAAGCTCCATCTCCTCCCTGGAAACGGAGCGTTGCCCGCCCCCACTCCACTCTGTGACCGCCTCTGCCTGATTGACAGGCAAAAGCGATCGCATTTTCTGCATCCCCCCGCAGAAAGTGCAGGTGCATGTGCAGGACAGGTGCTGCACCTGCCCCCGCGAGGTGAACGTAAAAATTACGGTTGGATCACAATTCGCGATCCAACCTAAATTAGCTCCAATATCTACTGTATCTTACTGAATCTCAGTGTTGATATAAACTTACCTAAAATCAGTAGTAGTACCTTGCCAGACAATAATTTTTCTAGGTTTTCTAATAAGTTTCCTTTCTCTATCTGGCAGTCCTAAATGGCAAGAGTTTCAGTCAGTTATTTCCTGATGTCTTTGTTGGCAAATTTTACTAAGGTATTTCTACAAAATCATAGGGAAAAAGAGAACCTTAGGATGAGGTTTTTAACTAGAGATGTGAACCGGAAATTTTTCAGGTTTTGTATTTTGGTTTTGGATTCGGTTCCGCGGCCGTGTTTTGGATTCGGACGCATTTTGGCAAAACCTCCCTGAAAATTTTTTGGCGGATTCGGGTGTGTTTTGTATTCGGGTGGTTTTTTTTTAAAACCCTCAAAAACAGCTTAAATCATAGAATTTGGGGGTAATTTTGATCCTATAGTATTATTAACCTCAATAACCATAATTTACACTAATTTCCAGTCTATTCTGAACACCTCACAATATTATTTTTAGTCCTAAAATTTGCACCAAGGTCGCTGGATGACTAAGCTAAGCGACCCAAGTGGGCGGCACAAACACCTGGCCCATCTAGGAGTGGCACTGCAGTGTCAGACAGGATGGCACTTACAAAAAATTGGCCCCAAACAGCACATGATGCAAAGAAAAGAGAAAAAGAGGTGCACTGTGGTCGCTGGATGGCTAATCTAAGTGACACAAACACCTCAATATCACAGGAATTATTCATTCTAATCAATGGTATTATTGGTCCAAATCACTGGAAGAAAATGGCAAAATCACTGGAATTATTCATTCTAATCAATGGTATTATTGGTCCAAATCACTGGAAGAAAATGACAAAATCACTGGAATTATTCGTTCTAATCAATGGTATTATTAGTCCAAATCACTGGAAGAAAATGACAAATTCACTAGAATTATTTGCCAAGATCACTGTAATTAATAATTATAAATCACTGATATTAATTGGTAAAATCTCGCTATCGCCTGCCTAGTGAAGTGGAATCTAGATGGGATTTTGTACCGGAGACACAATAACTTCATCAATTGTCTAAATCCCACTACACTAATGGCGGAAAACGGGCACACGTCTAACAGCGCACTGATTATATTGAGAACTGATTATACTGATCACTGATGATACTACGGAGAACTGACACTGAGCAGCGAGAACAGCACTGGACTATTGTACTGTAGTATACTGGTCACCACAATGCAGCACTGACACTGAGCACAGATAATAAGCACTGATCAGGATACTAGAAGTGACACAGAACTGCAAGATACAGCAATGGCCTACTGTACTGTACTACTATATACTGGTGGTCACCACAATACTGCTCACTTAGCACAGATATTACCAGGTGTATCTCACACATCGCTCAGTACAGATTACAGGATGTATAATCACTAGGTGTATCACACGCCGCACAGTACAGTATACAGGGTGTATAATCCCCAGGTGTATCTCACACATCGCTCATTACAGTATATAGGGTGTATAATCATCACCAGGTGTATCACACGCCACACAGTACAGTATACAGGGTGTATAATCCCCAGGTGTATCTCACACATTGCTCAGTACAGTATATAGGGTGTATAATCATCACCAGGTGTATCACACGCCACATAGTACAGTATACAGGGTGTATAATCCCCAGGTGTATCTCACACATCGCTCAGTACAGTATATAGGGTGTATAATCATCACCAGGTGTATCACACACTGCACAGTACAGTATACAGGGTGTATAATCCCCAGGTGTATCTCACACATCGCTCAGTACAGATTACAGGATGTATAAAATCACCAGGTGTATAACACACGTCGCACAGTACAGTATACATACTGGTCACTACAATGTAGCAGATATTGAGCACTGATCAGGATACTAGAAGTGACACAGAGCTGCAAGATACAGCAATGGCCTACTGTACTGTACTATATGTATACTGCTGGTCACCAAAATGCTGCACTGTCCTACTATATACTGCTCACAATAATGCAGCACAGATATGGATAGTATACTTCACACAGAGCTGCAAGATACAGCAATGGCCTACTGTACTGTACTACTATAATTATATACTGGTGATCCCCACAATGCAGCACACTGAGCACAGATATTTGCAGCACACTGAGCACAGATTACGGAGCTTTTCAGGGAGAGAACGCAGCCACGTCCTCTCCGTTCAATCTCCAATGCACGAGTGAAAATGGTGGCGACGCGCGGCTCTTTATATAGAATACGAATCATGAGAGAATCCGACAGCTGGATGATAACTTTCGGGCGCGTTCGGGTTAACCGAGCAAGGCGGGAAGATCTGAGGCTGCCTCGGAACCGTGTAAAATAGGTGAAGTTCGGGGGGGTTCGGATCTCGGAGATCCGAACCCGCTCATCTCTATTTTTAACACATTAATCTTCCATGCATGCAGTCTCAGAGCCTGTTGGGGTCCATTATATGGAGGTTATTCTTGATCAAACAGATTCAATTATGTCATGAGATAATGAGTTGGACTTCCCTGCCACTGCCTCTCCCCTGAACACTTCTTTAACCCCCTCTGTCCATCATAATTTCTTTCTTATCTTGGCAATGTCTCATTTTGGACAGAATGGCCTTGAGAGCAGAAGTCTGTCACTCTACTGACAAAACCTTTGGCCTTCCAGGACTTGATTGTTATGCAATCCTGTTTAATGCCCAAATCCAAACCATTGTGTCCAGTATTTGAACCCAAGGATACTTTGCCCGTACCATAGATCCATCTCTTATATGACTTTTAAAATCCAGTCAAATTGTTGTGGGTCCTTCACAAGTTTAGACTGGGGAAAGTGCCTCACTTTATTCTGATCTACAATGTCTGGCCTCTAGAATCTGGATTCCCTTGATCATCCAGTTACACAAGGGACCCATAGTTCCCCTAGGCTTCGTGAGGGACAATGGGCATATCAAGAGAGGAGGAGGCCCATGTGCAGGATCTGTCTGGGCCCCCTCCTCTCTTGACATCAGCACTGTAGACTCTGTGCATTAGGGTCACTATGGTACCCTAGTGCTGTCCCAGAATCTAGTGTGCATGCGTAGGTCTCCAGAAAAATGGTGCAGTGACCATTTTCCCAGAGATTTTCTGACTGTGCATGCGCAAAATTCTGGTAAAATGGCCACCATGCCATTTTACTGCTGATACTTTCAGTGCTGCTGCTGCCCATGTGGATGCAGGGTGTGAGGTTTGGTCCCCCCTGGACATCGGAGGCCATGTGCATCACACACACTGCACCCATTATAAATACACCACTGATAGGAGCTGTGTTCAATGTACTTTTAATATCATCACAGTGCATTTGGATGGTGATATTGCTAGCTACTGTAAGTGATAATATTTAACCTATCAGCATCCTCTGTCACCTTAATACCTCTTTGGGACCCAGGAAAAGATCCAAATACTACAATATATTTAACAAAAATAGTACATGGCGTGCTACATGCATGGTATCAGTACATTTTCTCTTCTCATTCAAGCACAAGATTTCCTAACAGCTCAGTTAATATGGCTCTGCCTTTTCCTTGCTAGCTAAAGGACTTATGAGAATAAACTTTAACTTTGATTACTTAAATGAGCATTTTGAACTGGTCCTTGTTGCCCACTCTACTCTGTCACATTGATCCATTTTTTTGTCTTCCATGAATTGCATCTTTAGCATCTTCTTGTTATCAAGGAAATTTGTTTCCATTTTAGCCTTAGCCTTCACTGCAAGAGGCACCAAATGCAGTCTAATAGATATAGATGTATCGTTCACTGTTTTTCTACCCCATCTTCATAACTTTGCGTAGAGGTGAGTTTTCTCAACTCTTTATTACCTGCCATAAACCTTTCCATCCTTCCAGATCTTCTACAATCATGGGATGGATAGTTATAGCCATGGGAATTTTCAGGAAGGATTCAATACTTGATATCATTGTTGCTACTGCAGCTGAAACAGATTTATTTTAATTATTCGAAAACTGATCACACCCAAACTTAGAGGATCTAAGGGGGTCATTCTGAACCGATCACATGCTGCAGATGTTCGCAGCGGTGTGATCGGGTAAGAACTGCGCATGTGCCGGCGATGCAGTGCGCCAGTGCATGCCAGACAGCCGAAGGCTGTCATTGCCTAGCGATCGCCTCTGCCTGATTGACAGGCAGAGGCGGTCGCTGAGCGGGAGGGTGCGGCACAGCAGTGTTTTGCCACCGTTTTTTGGGTGCGGTCCAGCCAAATAAGGCGTGGTCGGTCCATGCGGTGGGCGGGCCACAGCAGCTGTGTGATGTAACACGCAGCTGCTACGACCTGGGGCAGTGAAGAGTAACTCCCGGCCTGTTGCAGGAGCTGCGCTGGCTGGGAGTTACTCTTCAAGTACAAAAGCATTGCCGCTGTATGCTGCTTTTGTACTTGTGCGGGGGGAGGGGGTCAGCCGGACATGCGGGGTGTAATAGCCCTGTGCTGGAGCGTCGTCCCCCCTACATGTCTGTGTCAGTGATCATAGCCGTGCTAAATTTAGCACAGCTCTGATCACGTCGGAATGACCCCCTAAATGTTTCCAAGTACTGCTTGGGTCTACCCACCAAAAACTGATCCCTAAACAGGGCAAAATTTAATTTTTCTGGAGTCAGATTTTGCATATTTTAGATTTTCATGTTGAATCTTGCATGTTTTGGACTTGTTACCTACCCCCTATCAGTACTAAAAAAATAATTATTTATTTGTGAAGGAGATCTCTTATACCTGCTATGTAAAAATGTAAACAATTGCCTGTCATCCTTTTTTTATTAATCAAATAATTTGCACAGTGTGTTATTATTAAGATACAGCATATATTAGGGATGTGTTACTGGGTATGTGGTATCCCCATGACCTGCACTCTAAAATAATTTTTTTTGTTAGCGTCAACAAATTTCCATAGTTTTTTAATAACACTGCATGGTAAAGATAACAGTCATCCCTCTTTATCCTTACCTCATTGTACTTTCACTTAGTGTTATGGCAGTTAAGTTCAACAACAGTCGCTTTACTACTGTCCTAGTTCTAAAAAAATAAAACCAGCCATGGGTCAGCCAATACAAGAGCAAGAGCAAATCATTACTAGTGCTGTGACTGCTGACAGTCATAGTATTTCTTCAACATCTTCAAAAGATGGTCAAGGGGAAAGAAGGTTTAAGAAAGGAAACCTCAAATATAAACAATATTTCACATTAATTTCTTTAACTATGAGAGAAAGATTGCTGAAAATTCAGGGATGTGATAGCAAAATGGCTTACCCCACTAAGACTGTCCTCAGGATTTTTCATGTTTGATAACACAAATAAAATTTTCAAGCATTATGAGTGGGAGAATATCATCTAACATCTTTGCTGCTGGAGGCTGCTTGTCTTGGCGCTTCCGTGATGCACATAGCACAGCCTCCTGCAGTCTTTTGTTTCCCATAGCCTGCTATTGTTAGTAGGAGCATGCACCTTCCCGCTCCACAAGCAATGAGTAGTAGTAGTAAAAGCTCCTGCTACCCGCATTTCTTACCTTGTGCAGGCACCCTATAAGAGTCGAGGAGCCAAAAAACAGTGGGCAGCAGGAGAACCGCTACCTGCTACATTCTATGGCTCCCCCCACTCATTACATTGTGTTGGTAGTTGGCCGTTATGGTATGGTATGCTGGAATCTATAGCCTGCGATGCAAATGCATTGCATGAAACAATGCAATAAGACACATCTGTACCATGTTTTGTGCATACAATAAATTTGGTGGTTCAGAGTTTCCTAAAAATTGACCAGTGCATGCAGGATATGCTGACTGTAGCCTGAAAAATATCTGGACATTTTTGGAATTCAGCAACTGCATGTTAAAGATTACAGTGACTGCTACAAAAGTTCCATTTACTATTTGACATTATAACCAATGAAATGAGATCAGACACTGTAATATTGAGTTAGGTGAATTCCTTAATTCAATTACTGGAAAAATAGCTAGATAAGCTGAAGGAAGAGATGAAACAAAGGGAATCTACTAAGTACTGTATGTTGGACTTGTCGATCAAGTTTTTTTTTGCTTTGACTTTGACACAAAGATTTGCAACATCTTTATATTGATTTATTACATTTTGACAACTATGCTACAGTAGATTTTAGGTTTAAGTCTCCTATGCAACTTCTTTCTTTCCAAATGACCCAGATCTTAAGAGCTGCAAAGAGCCACTTGTGGGCAAGTTGTCAGCTCAAGTGGCAATTGACACTATGGCCCTCATTCCGAGTTGTTCGCTCGCAAGCTGCTTTTAGCAGCTTTGCACACGCTAAGCCGCCGCCCTCTGGGAGTGAATATTAGCTTATCAAAATTGCGAACGAAAGATTAGCAAAATTGCGAATAGACATTTCTTAGCAGTTTCTGAGTAGCTCGAGACTTACTCGGCAACTGCGATCAGTTCAGTCAGTTTCGTTCCTGGTTTGACGTCACAAACACTCCCAGGGTTCGGCCAGACACTCCTCCGTTTCTCCAGCCACTCCCGCGTTTTTCCCAGAAGCGGTAGCGTTTTTTCGCACACACCCATAAAATGGCCAGTTTCCGCCCAGAAACACCCACTTCCTGTCAATCACATTACGATCACCAGAATGAAGAAAAAACCTTGTAATGCCGTGAGTAAAATACCTAACTGCATAGCAAATTTACTTGGCGCAGTCGCACTGCGGACATTGCACATGCACATTAGCGACTAATCGCTCCGTTGCGAGAAAAATATAACGAGCGAAAAACTCGGAATGACCCCCTATGTTGCCTCCTGCTTCAGCTTCTCCTACTGCAACTGCTGATGCCAGGTAAAAACTGACCTTTTCGAAGAGACCCACTGGTGATGAAGATTAATCAACTCAGCTCACCAGAGGGAAACACAATTATGACAAGTAGGGCCTAATTAATTAAGGATTGCATATGCAAAGCTGATTGCAGCAGCTTTACAATTGCAGTCCTTAGCAATGCAAATGCAGAATGAGGTACATTCCTCCTCCTTCTTGCATTTGTGATGTGATCGCATCTCAGATGAACATCAAAACCATTGGTCATGATGTTCATCTGCAACGGCAGGCTAATTAAGCTTTAGCTTCCTCAACCTTGCCATTGCAGTGTGGCTTCTGAGGTCAAGGTAAGTGCATCTCGTGATGAAGAACTTGGCCTCGCCACTCCCAGAAAATGGGGGCAATATGCCCCCATTTTCCCCACACCAGGCGCCCCCGCCTCCATCCCTCCCTGCAAATGCCTCTGCCTGTCAATCAGGCAGAGGCATTTGCATATCTGCACATATCTGCATCAGCGATCCTTAGTGAATTAGCCCCTTAGTCAGGCTTAAAACATTTGCCTACAATTATTGAGACCTCTACAGAGTCTCAATCTGATAATAAGTACCAATAAGATGATGGACGATTTTTTTAATAACAATGTACAAATTAGCATGTCACACAGTCTCTTTGAATACTGGGAGGACAAAAACAGATTTTTGAACCCCTTTGCACAAACTCCCTTTGGTGTAAATAAACTGTCTACTCTCCAGTGTGTACTAAGAAATAGTTTTTAGTACAGTCAGGAACCTTGTGAGGAATTGTTATTGGTGGCTACTTCAAAAAATGTGAAAAAACCGATGTTCATTAAAAAGAATTACAAACTCTATGAGGAAGACCTGTGTCACTAATTAAAACAAACAGAAACGTCTTCTGTAATAGTGAATTCCAGTGGGGATAATTTAATATTGCGTGATGATGATGATATTAACAACAGTGAGGATGATGGTGATTCTAAATTTATCGATGAATAACAACACTGTTTGCCACCTTAATCTCTTTGGTAGCTTGGTTTAACCAAACCAAAAATATGTGGTCTTTTGTGGGGGTCCAAACAAACCAAGCACTTCAGTCACGCAAGTGTCAGTTCCTGTCACTGTAGTGCTTGGTTTGTTAAACTGTGCATGTTTTATTCAATATATAACATAAGAGTGTATACAATTCCATTGTGCATTACCTTATTTTCATTATGAGAAGTATTTGTTTGTAGTATTGGTGGTTTTCTCTCTCATACAAGTGGAAACTTTATCAGCTCATGTGTGAACTTGACTGGCAACATACAGGTATGATACAGTAAATAATAATAATAATAATTGTATAATACTGTCTTATTATTATTATTAGGTGTTTTTTTGGGGGCGGTTGTTTATGGTCTTCTGTCACACATAACTTGCAAGTTGATTGTTTAACAGCGTATGCTTATTATCCTGTCTTGTGTTTTCTTGACTTCATTGTATAATAATAAATAATAATAATAATAATAATAATAATAATAATAATAATTATATAATAGATATTTTCTCTGGCATTTTTAAAAGTCTTCTGTAACTTACAACTTGCAAGTAAATTCTTTACCAGCTCATGTGTCTTATTATCACCCTATCTTATGTGTGCTTGACTGGCCACATACAATACTGTAAATAATAATAATAATAAACCTCTGATCATCTAATGCCAACCTTTCCCCTTCCCACAAATCTTTCCCTCACCCCCCCCCGGACCCTTCCCTTGCACCTGAAATAAGCAGACAGAGACTTGTATATGTTTGCGAATTAAGAAAGGTCACAGTTTATTAAATTTGAGAATAAATTTACTGATTGAATCTATTGGTGGCCTACATAGCACTGCAGGTCCCCAACCCTCCTTGCAACTGAAACCTGTAACCGTCCCAGGGGCAGGGGTCTCATCTTCGCAACTGCAAACTGCAACTGGTAACCACCCAGGGGCCCCCATTCTCTACCCCTGAAGCATAGGCCCAGGATAATTCACCCCCACCCCCTCTCCGTGCTTTAGCCCGGCCCCCCATCTGGGTGGTACCGGGTGTATCAGCCTATTTCTTGTTGGGGCAGGGTGTCTCCCCGGATGTGCCAGCGCCCTTATTGGCAGGCCCGCAGCGCTTCTGCCACTACTGTCACCCGATCTGCGAAAAGGTAGATGTTTAATACAGTCCCTTCCCTCACTTACCTCTCCCTGTGCTTTGCGGCTCTGGGCTGGGTGGGAAATCTCTTCTCCTAATCCTGCCTCTGTTCCCCCTTCCCCCATTAAATATGTCTTTCTGAGCAGGGAGGGGCAGCCCTTCCTCCACTTCCTATCTCCCTCTGATCCCAACCAGTCCTTTGTATGTAAACTCTCTCTCTTGGCCCATTTCCTAACCCCCCCTCCTTCCCTTCCCTCTCCCTGCAACTGTAATTTCCACAAGTTTGCTACAATTCTAGGGGCCCATCCTAATTGTTTATCCACCCTCACGACTATTTGTCGCTCGGTTTCCTTAATCATCATCATCATATAATTAGAGATGTGCGCCGAAAATTTTTTGGGTTTTGTGTTTTGGATTCGGTTCCGCTGCCGTGTTTTGGATTCGGATGCATTTTGGAAAAACCTCCCTGAATTTTTTTTGGCGGATTCGAGTGTGTTTTGGATTTGTTTTTTTTTTTTCTTCAAAAACCCCTCAAAAACAGCTTAAATCATAGAATTTGGGGGTAATTTTGATCCTATAGTATTATTAACCTCAATAACCATAATTTCCACTCATTTCCAGTCTATTCTGAACATCTCACAATATTATTTTTAGTCCTAAAATTTGCACCGAGGTCGCTGGATGACTAAGCTAAGCGACCCAAGTGGGCGGCACAAACACCTGGCCCATCTAGGAGTGGCACTGCAGTGTCAGACAGGATGGCACTTCAAAAAATTGACCCCAAACAGCACATGATGCAAAGAAAAGAGAAAAATAGGTGCACTGTGGTCGCTGGATGGCTAAGCTAAGCGACACAAACACCTCAATATCACAGGAATTATTCATTCTAATCAATGGTATTATTCGTCTAAATCACTGGAAGAAAATGACAAAATCACAGGAATTATTCGTTCTAATCAATGGTATTATTGGTCCAAATCACTGGAAGAAAATGACAAAATCACAGGAATTATTCGTTCTAATCAATGGTATTATTGGTCCAAATCACTGGAAGAAAATGACAAAATCACAGGAATTATTCATTCTAATCAATGGTATTATTGGTCCAACTCACTGGAAGAAAATGACAAAATCACAGGAATTATTCGATCTAATCAATGGTATTATTGGTCCAAATCACTGGAAGAAAATGACAAAATCACTGGAATTAAATGGCAGCAATGTCGGGAATTATATCAAGTGGCAGTACCACTGGACATAAACGGAAGTGTCAGAAAGGATGGCACTTAAAAAAATTGGCCCCAAACAGCACATGATGCAAAGAAAAGGGAAAAAGAGGTGCACTGTGGTCGCTGGACGGCTAAGCTAAGCGACACAAACACCACAATATCACAGGAATTATTTGTTCTAATCAATGGTATTATTGGTCCAAATCACTGGAAGAAAATGACAAAATCACTGGAATCATTTGCAAGATCACTGTAATTAATAATTAATTATAAATCACTGATATTAATTGGTAAAATCTCGCTATCGCCTGCCTAGTGAAGTGGAATCTAGATGGGATTTTGTACCGGGGACACAATAACTTCATCAATTGTCTAAATCCCAATGAACTAATGGCGGAAAATGGGCGCACGTCTAAGATTATGAGAACTGATTATACTGATCAATCACTGCTTATACTGAGCACTGATTTTACTGAGCACTGATGATACTACGGAGAACTGACACTGAGCAGCGAGAACAGCACTGGACTATTGTACTGTAGTATACTGGTCACCACAATGCTGCACTGTACTACTATATATACTGCTCACAACAATGCAGCACAGATATGGATACTTGCAGTGACACGGAGCTGCAAGATACAGCAATGGCCTACTGTACTGTACAACTATATACTGTTGGTCACCAAAATGCTGCACTGTGCTACTATATATACTGCTCACAAAAATGCAGCACAGATATGGAATGGATATTTGCAGTAACACAGAGCTGCAAGATACAGCAATAGCCTACTGTACTGTACACAACTATATACTGTTGGTCACCAAAATGCTGCACTGTACTACTATATATACTGCTCACAAAAATGCAGCACAGATATGGAATGGATACTTGAAGTGACACAGAGCTGCAAGATACAGCAATGGACTACTGTACTGTACAACTATATACTGTTGGTCACCAAAATGCTGCACTGTACAACTATATATACTGCTCACAAAAATGCATCACAGATATGGAATGGATACTTGCAGTGACATGGAGCTGCAAGATACAGCAATGGCCTACTGAACTGTACAACTATATACTGTTGGTCACCAAAATGCTGCACTGTACTACTATATATACTGCTCACAAAAATGCAGCACAGATTTGGAATGGATACTTGCAGTGACACAGAGCTGCAAGTGTGGGGAAGTTGCACAGTGAAACATATTTTATTATTGCATGCTCTCTGGTGTTTACCACCTTTGATCATTTGGTCATTGTGGTCAGGTGTACTATATCTTTACATTTAGGGAGGTGTATTCATTGTGTAAAGGACACAGTGTGATTCCTGATTAGTAATAAATATATATATATATATATATATATATCAAACACTGAGCAACATCCCCATACAGGTCATTTCAACTTTCAACTTGTCATTTATTTTGTACAGTCTGGACATGGCTACTAATAACAAATGCACAGACAAAATTCTTAAAGCTATGTGTGCAAATGCTAGGAGCTTAGGAGTCAAAATTCCAGAGCTAATTGCGATAATGTCAAGGGATAACTTGGATTTTGTGGCAATTACAGAGTCATGGTGCAATGAAAATCATGACTGGGACATAGCTATACCAGGATACAATTTATTTAGGAAGGATAGAATAGGAAGAATAGGAGGAGGGGTAGCAATGTATGTGAAAAAAAGCATAAATGCTACTTTAATACAAAATATTGAAGACAAAACTGAGGCCCTTTGGGTCACCATAGAAACCGGGGAGAAGGATATTATTCGCATTGGGGTGATCTATAGACCAGTGCAGGGGCAGGATTTGGACAGGAACCTACTGTTGGACATCACTAAAATGGCTTTAAAGGGAGAAGTCATAATCATGGGAGACTTTAATTTACCTGATGTAAACTGGGAGGGGTCTTTTGCAAGTTCAGTTACAAGTGGCAAATTTCAACATTCCTTATAGGGAGCATCTCTCAAGCAATTGGTGATGGAGCCCACTCGCAAAGATTCAATATTAGATTTAATTCTTACAAATGGTGATAGGATATCCAACATATATGTGGGTGAGCACCTGGGATCCAGTGATCATCAAGCAGTATGGTTTAGTATAAAGACAGGATCCAACTCCTGTCACACAAAAACAAATGTGTTGGATTTTAGAAATGCTGACTTTGCAAACATGGGGAGATGTTTAAGTGATTCATTGGCGGACTGGTGGGACTTGGAAGGAGTGCAGGAGAGGTGGGAAAAACTGAAAAGTGCAATACTAAGTGCAACTGATCTTTGTATCAAAAGGGTTAGGAAAAGCACCAGGAAAAGGAAGCCAGTGTTGTTCACAAAAGAAGTATCAAATAGTGTGAAATAAAAAAAGATGGCTTTTAGGAAATACAAACAGACTCAAAATAATAATGACAAAGAGGTGTATCTTGACAGACAGAAGGATGCTAAGAAAGTAATCAGACGTGCAAAGGCAGAAGCTGAGGAGAAAATGGCCCAGTCAGTAGATAAAGGGGGCAAAACTTTTTTTTAAGTATATAAGAGAAAGGAGAAAATCAAATGGAGGAATAATAAGACTTAAGACAGAGAGTGAGCATTTGGTGGAGGGTGACAAGGCAATAGCAGATCCCCTAAATAATTATTTTTGCTCAGTATTTACTACAGAAGAAGGGATGGGGCCACAGTTAAGTTGCAAGGACATTCATAAAAATAAGGTAGATGAAAGTACATTTACAGAGGAGAAGGTCCTAACAGAACTTTCACAACTAAAAGTGGATAAATCAATGGGACCAGATGGGATACACCCAAGGATACTCAAAGAGCTAAAAGATGTGCTGGTTACTCCTTTATCAGAATTATTTAACCAGTCACTAAATACAGGTGCTATTCCAGAGGACTGGAAACGAGCAAATGTAGTTCCACTGCACAAAAGTGGAAGCAAGGAAGAAGCAAGTAACTACAGATCAGTAAGCCTTACATCAGTAGTAGGGAAAGTAATGGAAAATAAATAGTTGTGGAATATCTTAAATCAAACCACTTACAGGATCCAAAACAGCATGGATTTACTGGTGGGAGATCATGCCAAACAAATCTTATTGACTTTTTTGACTCTGTGACGAAAATAATAGATCAAGGGGGAGCTGTAGATGTAGCATTTCTAGACTTTAGTAAGGCATTTGACACTGTCCCACATCGCAGACTGCTAAATAAACTTGAAAGCGTGGGGGTGGATTATAAAACAGTTAAATTGATAAGAACCTTGTTGCAGGATAGGAAACAGACAGTTGTAGTTAATGAAGTGCAATCTATGGAGGGAAATGTTACCAGTGGAGTACCCCAGGGATCTGTACTTGGTCCAGTTCTCTTTAATATCTTTGTTGGTGACATTGCAGATGGTATTGAAGGGAAGGTATGCCTTTTTGCAGATGATACAAAGATATGCAACAGGGTAGACACACCTGGAGAGGTAAAACAAATGATTGATGACCTAGGTAGGCTTGAGAAATGGTCAAGAATGTGGCAACTACAGTTTAATGCTAAAAAATGCAAAATCATGCACTTGGGTCTCAAAAACCCAAAGGCTTAATATAGTATCAAGGGTACTATAATGGAAACTACTGAGGAGGAAAGGGATTTAGGAGTCACTATTTCAAGTGACATGAAGGCAGGAAAGCAATTCAACAAAGCAATGAGAAAGGCAAGTCAGATGCTTGGTTGCATAGGGAGAGGAATCAGTAGTAGGAAAAAAGAAGTCATAAAGCCACTGTATAGGTCATTGGTGTGGCCCCATCTGGAATACTGTGTCCAGTTCTGGAGACCATATATCCAGAAGGATATAAATACATTAGAGAATGTACAAAGAAGGGCAACTAAAATGGTGCATGGCCTACATCACAAAACATACCCGGAAAGGCTAAAAGATCTTAACATGTATAGCTTGGAGGAGAGAAGGGAAAGGGGGGACATGATAGAAACTTTCAAATATATCAAGGGTCTTAAAGTTCAGGAAGGAAACATTCTTCAAAGGAAGAGAAATATTAGAACTCGAGGACATACACTGAGGCTGGAGGGGGGGAGGTTCAGGGGAAATTTAAGGAACAATTACTTCACAGAAAGGGTAGTGGATAAGTGGAATAGTCTCCCATCAGAGGTGGTAGAGGCTAAGACTGTAAAGCAATTTAAGCATGCTTTGGATAGGCATATGAATATCCTTACAAATAATTAAGGTTCAAAAACGGTTGAGATTGCCTAAAGGATAAAAAAAAGGGGCAGACTAGATGGGCTAAGTGGTTCATATCTGCCGTCAAATTCTATGTTTCTATGTTTCTATACAGCAATGGCCTACCGTACTGTACAACTATATACTGTTGGTCACCAAAATGCAGCACTCTGAGCACAGATATTTGCAGCACACTGAGCACAGATATGGAGCTTTTCAGGCAGAGAACGTAGATATTTGCAGCACACTGAGCACAGATATTTGCAGCACACTGAGCACAGATATTTGCAGCACACTGAGCACAGATATGGAGCTTTTGAGGCAGAGAACGTAGCCACGTCCTCTCCGTTCAATCTCCAATGCACGAGTGGAAATGGCGGCGATGCCTGGCTCTTTATATAGAATACGAATCTCGCGAGAATCCGACAGCGGGATGATGACGTTCGGCCGCGTTCAGGTTAACCGAGCAAGGCGGGAAGATCCGAGGCTGCCTCGGACCCGTGTAAAATAGGTGACGTTCGGGGGGGCTCGGATCTCAACGAACCGAATCCGCTCATCTCTACATATAATGCTGTATTTTTTTGAGGGGGGGGGGTATTGTTGATGGTCTTCTGTCTCTTGTAGGCCATGTGAATCTCTTGTATTGTCCTGACTCCTGATTCTCGTGATTTTCTGCATGTGTCTGTTTGTTATTGCATTTCAATTTAGAAAACAAATCTCATATTAGGATTCTTTTTTTTTTAGAATTTGTGCCACACCTCTCTTTTAATATTATTTTTTAATCAGAAGGAAATAATCCTTTATCTGCCTTCCACTACATACTCTACCACATTTTCCTGTACTGCCCTTGTGCCTCTGATCTAGTTCTTGATTAATGAATACATTTTTTCTATGGGGTTGTATAGTTTATTAAACTGCCATCCTGTCTGCCACTGCTTTGTCACTTTGTTTAGCTAGACAGATGACCTTTGCTAGCCTTTGGCAAATATTTGACCTTTGGCCAATACCTCACAGTTGGCCTTTGGCCAATATTGATGAACAATGGGGGTCACTCCGAGTTGATCGCTAGCTGCCATTGTTCGAAGCCCAGCGATCAGGCTAAAAAACTGCATTTCTGTGCATGGGTATGCCCCGCAATGCGCACGCGTGATGTACGGGTACAAAGCCCATTGTGGTTGTGCACAGGTTCTAGCAAAGTTTTCAGTCGCACTGACGGCCACAAGAAGATTGAACGGAAGGGGCATTTCTGGGTGTCAACTGACCATTTTCAGGGAGGGTTTTCAAAAATGCAGGCGTGTCTGAAAAAACGCAGGCATGGCTGGGCGCTCGCTGGGGGCGGGTGTATGAAGTCAAATTCGGACACGAATAGGATGAAGTGATCGCAAGCACTGAGTAGGTACAGAGCTACTCAGAAACTGCACAAACTGTTTTTGCAGAGCTCGGCTGCACAAGCGTTCGTACTTCTGCAAAGCAAAAATACACTCCTCAGTGGGCGGCGGCATTGCGTTTGCATGGCTGCTAAAACTAGCCAGCGAGCAATCAACTCAGAATGACACCAAATATTGCCATCTGTGAGGTGGTAATTATTTGGAAATGACTAGAAATGTATGTTTTTGATGTTAATAATACCGTAGGAACAAAAATGGCATAAACTACATGAGTTTAGCTGTTTCTATAAATTTTCAAGAAAACCAAAACCAAATCAAAATCCAAACCAAAACACTTGGGGGTGGTTTTGCCAAAACCTAAAAACAAAACACTGAGGGTGATTTGGGCAAAACAATAACAAGAGGGTCTACTCTACGCACATCTCAATTGGAGGCCTACCATTCTGCAAAAGATTGATTTCCTCGTTGCAACCACTAGGTATTTTGGTATTCTGCCTAGCAGCACTTTTTAGGTTTCCTCCTGATGAACAGATTAGTTATTTTTCTTTTATAATAGGGTTGTCACTCATCAGAACCCACTTTACCCATTCTGAACTTTATGTTATGTTGTTGGTTGCTCTTTTTCAGAATGCCTTGCACTAATGTTTAGCCTCTGTTTTCTTATAGGCACTCTAAATTGTCAAAAGAAACTGCAGATGCAGCCACCCAACTGTACTAAATAACTTACATTCATTCAAGTCCATTTGCTGCTACTGTGTGTTGGCTGAGTTGATTTCATACTTATCTGTACATTGTTCCTCAATTACCTTGATCATTACAATCTGACATTTTTTCTTTCCTCAGATCTTGCCAGTACTACATTTGGATGAAATTGGCTAGGACTAAGACTCCAAGGATGGTGGCTAGGGATACAACTAGTGGTGGCAACAGCCAACCTCCCCCTCTCTAGTTCCTTACTCTAACCCCCAAGGTCCTATCTCTAACAGGTAGTAAGTGATACTTACTGTACCTCGTTATGTTGGCAGTCGGTGTTCCAGCACCAGGATTCCAAGTTGTGTTGGGATTTCGGCATCGGTCACATGAGCACTGGCATCCCGACTGCTACAGCATCTTTTTTTGTTTTTTTATAGAAAGCTATGCATGTTCATAGACTATTTTTTTATTGTGCCCACTGTCAAAACACATAAAGCATCTATTTACTATATAAAAATAAAGCTCTTCAAAAAAATTGCTTTGTGTCCACTTCCACACAGTTATTCAGCAATGTTAACCATTACACCATCCATACTGACCAAGTGACTAAACCTCCTATAGTAACCTACTAAGCCCAGGAAGGTTCTCAATTTGACTTGGTTTTAGGCTTTGACCAGTTTTGACTGCCTTAACCTTTCCTATCTGAGGTTTTACATGACCATGTCCAACAACATAACCCAAATACCTAGCTTCCCTTAGGACCACTACACATTTCTCCAGCTTATCCCTGTAAACATTGGATCTCAATGAGGTCACTACTGCCTTAACCTTAGGTTGATGCGATTCCCAGTCTTGTGAGTGCATGACTACATGTCTTCAAGATAGGCAGTCACTTATGGGGTTTCAGTACCTTATACTGTACATCACCCTTTGGAAAGTGCATGGCACTTCATCCAAATCAAAAGATTGGACCATGTACTGGAAAAGGCCTTCAGGAGTAGAAAAAGCTGTCTTTTCCTTGGCTGCAGGTGTAAAAGGAATCTACCAGTAGTCCTTTGTAAGATCAAGGGTGGTTAAATATTTTTTGCCTATAAAACATTCCACAAGTTTATCCATCGCTGGCATCAAATAGGCATTGAACTGGGCCATGCTGTTTAACTCTCTAAAGTCATTGCAGAATCATGAGTTGCCATTGGGGTTTGTAATTAGCACAATTTGGCTACACCCCTCACTGGTAGACTCCTCAATTACCTCCAGTTTGACCATGCTTTCCACCTCCCTTCAAAATGCACTTTGCATAGCCCCATGGATCTGGTAGGGCTTTTGCTTCACTAGTACCGTATGAGGTGTGAAAATATGATTTTCAATCAAAGCCATGTGCCCTGGTAGGGAGGAGGAAATGTACTTGTTCCATTGTATTATCTCTTACACTTGCCCCTTTTGCTATGATGAGAAGGTAGGATCTAAAGTAATCAATGATGTTTCTACTACCATACTCAACAACCCTGGCACTGAATCTTCACCATGCCATGGTTTCAATACATTTACATGATATATCTGTTCTTCCTTTCACTTCCCGGACTGTTGGACCTTATAGTTCACAGGAATATCCGAGAGCTTGAGTTGGCATTGGAACAAATCTTGAGTCTGGCACTGGAACCTTATATCAAAGGACAGAAGGACCATGTAATCGCAATGGTATCATCATTGTATTATCATTTTTCTTTTGGTGACAGCTTGAGCTTCTTCTAAGTCTTGGCACACAAAGAGGTTTATCTACCTCAACCACTCATATATTTGGGAAACAAATTGTATCACATTTGGATCTCTGTAAACCTACTGTTCCCAACCCTCTTTTAGCATATCCAAAATGCCCGAGGGTTTTCTCCCATACAGTATTTAAAATGGGCTAAACCCAATTGAGGATTGAGAAACCTCTCTGAAAACAAACAACAGGTAAGGAAGAAGAGTGTCCCAATCCTTCCTTTCCTGCACTGCTGCTTTTATGATCATATGCTTCACAGGCTGATTAAATCTCTCAACTAGTTCATCCATTTGTGTATGGTAAATGGAAGTGTAGAGGGTTTTGACCCAAAGCAACTGACACACAAAGTATATTGCATTAGCCTAACCATGATCAGTAAGAATTTCCTTAAGGATTCCCAATCGGATATACAAATTTAACAACTTCCTAGCTATTGTGCTAGACTATATATTTCAAAAGGGTAATGTACAGTAACTTTGGTACATTGGTTCAAACTCCTGGGCTAGGGAGTAGTCCATAGACTTCTGCAATGTCAGGCACTCCATCCCAATGTGTCTGGGCTCCCCACATTCAAGACAGGTTAACCTTGGGTTTACCTCTTTATTTACAAAGTCTTTCACCATTGGCCCTGAGAAGTTCCCAGATAACCCTGGTATTTGTCTTGGCACAGGTTTGGCCATTTGCTTTAACACCCGAAATCTCTCCACCAGCATGACAAATTTATTGGGTGTCTAGGGCCTGTATGCATCAGCTATTTCTGCAGACCCCAGTCCAAAGTTGAGAGGCAGTGGTCAATTGCCAGCAGTTTCCCAATCTGATGGGTCGAGTTTTTCTCCGGTTTCAAACACTTCCTCAGTATTTTGGTCAAGGTGGCCAACTGAGCTCTGGATGGAGTTTCTTTAGTGAAACACCACTCTTGCAATACACATCTCCACCACTGGGTGGCTAATGCTCCACTAATCTAGTACTTTAGATCGAATAGCGGCGGATTGATCTACAAGCTCTGGCAAATGGTCAGTGACGACTGTAATGTTAATAGATGATGACCAATGGTCAGACAGTGAGAGTTAAAAAAATAAATAAATAGTTTATACAGACACAAACGAACATGTTAAAACACTTGTGTATGCAGACGCAAGATTGTGTATGCAGACACAACTAATGTGTGAAAGGAATAATGTAGCTCATTGACTTTAAAGTATGTACAGTGCACTAAATACCGTGCTTTTGAAATACATCTATGAGCATCCGAGTCCCCTAAGGCATAAACCAACACCAATGGGAAGGAATCGCTCTTTGCAGTACTTTTACACAGGAACTTGTGAATCTTCCATGAAGTGTCGTGAGCTAGCGATGAAGGCTCCCACCTCCCATGCTGAGAGTCCCGGGTTCAATTTCCAAAGTGCCAAGCTTTTTTTTTTTTTTAAATGTGTTTCCGTGACATTCACTTTATTATTATTTTTTTTCTTTGTTTTACATTCAATGGAAGGGTGCACACAGGTTTCACATAAATCAGAGTAAATCTGCAGGAGCGACTCATTCCGCTATATACAATACACAGTGGTAATGAAGCAACACAGTACTGTAGATTGTCGTTGTTTGTGTATTATACCTGACCTGAACTCCCTCCCTGTCTACTGCATGAACTGTGCAGGCTCCCAGGGGGGAAGGGCGATGGATGTAGGGGGAGGCGGTGGAAAATATTGTGCTTTTGAAATACATATATGAGCATCTGAATCCCCTAAGGCATAAACCAACACCAATGGGAAGGAAGTGCCAACCTTTTTTTTTTATATATATGTTCCCGTGACATTTACTTTATTATTACTTTTTTCTTTGTTATACATTCAATGGAAGGGTGCACACAGGTTTCACATAAATCAGAGTAAATCTGCAGGAGTGACTCATTCCACTATACACAATACACAGCGGTAATGAGTATAAATTAGTGTATTCTGATGCAACTAACTGAGCAACACAGTACTGTAGATTGTCGGCGTTTGTGTATTATACCTGACCTGAACTCCCTCCCTGTCTACTGCATGAACTGTGCAGGCTCCCAGGAGGGAAGGGTGATGGGGTAGGGGGAGGCAGAGGAAAATACAGTGCTTTTGAAATACATGTACTGTATTAGCGTCCGAATCCCCTAAGGGATAAACCAACACAATGGGAAGGAATCGCTCTTTGCAGTACTTTTACTTGTGAATCTCCCATGAAGCATCATGGGCTAGTGATGAAGGCTCCCGCCTGCTACGCTGAGAGTCCCGGGTTCGAGTCCCAAAGTGCCTACCTTTTTATGTTCCCATGACATTCACTTTTTTTCTTTGTAATACTTTCAATGGAAGAGTGCACACAGGTTTCACATAAATCAGAGTAAATCTGCAGGAGTGACTCATTCCACTATATACAATACACAGCGGTAATGAAAACCTATAAACATAAAGTACCAGTAAATATAAATTAGTGTATTCTGACGCAACTAACTGTTCAAGCAACACAGTACTGTAGTTCATCAGCGTTAGAGAATCTGTGTTGTGAGAATCTGTGTTGTACTTAATGAGAAGGGATCACTGCTACTGTACCATTTACACATCTGCACAGTATCAACGCGATTGCAGTTCTCTATGTGATTTTCCTACACAGTATACTGTTGCACATGTCTTGTAACCTGGTCTGAACTCCCTCCTTGTCTACTGCATGAACTGTGCAGGCTCCCAGGGGGGAAGGGGAAAGTGGGATAGGGGTAGGGCGAGGCAGTGGAAAATACCATGTTCAAACAAAAGGCATAATCAAAACCAAGAAGTACTGATGTAACAAACTGGGATGCCTGGAACGCATGAAGTCTGAGACGCACAACGTCTGAGACACCCAATGCCTGAGACACACGCGCATGACGTCTGAGACGCATGACGTCTGAGAAGCTCATTCCGATTATTAACAGTATACAGTATAGTACAGTATGTCTGCCAGGGATTGCCCCTATTCTCTTGGGGAGCTTTGTCTCCTCGTATACACTAAATGTACAGTAAAAAACTTTTTTTTTATTACAAACACATAAATGCATCCCAGACGGAAATCTGCTATACACCGCAGACAGCTTATGGTGATAGAACTCACTTACTGTATCCCCACCCATAGTCGTGGTGTATTTTAGATAGCGTAATGAGACACTCCTGCAGCATTGCATCCTGATTCATGTAAAACCTGTGTGCAAACAGTATCTCTATTGAATACAAAGTGCAGTTACAGTACAGTACAGTATATTACCAGAGCCATCCCTAACCAACTTGATGCCCTAGGCTAGATTTTGGCTGATGCCCCCTTGCACAGATGCTAGTTCCGCCTCTGACCCTGTACTCTTTTCCCAGCACCATCACCCCTCACCCACAGCAGTCCTCATTTTGGTGCTCCTACCCCCTATATTTTAAATAGGAACAGTGTGCACATTCAGTGCCAGCCCAAAATGGTGCATATTCTTGTTGTGAAGGGGCATGGCCACACAATAATACCCCCAGTTGAAATTACACAACACAGTACTGCAACTTTATTCACATTATATCGTTATATGCATAGACCTTTATGCCATAATGGCTACGGGATTAGGACGCTAACATAAAATATCCCTAACATCAACAGGCAACAATGTGCATATAACACGTCTGTCTATGTCTGTGTACACTACTGGTTTTATGTTGATTTATCTGACTTGGACGCTTACATATTCCTAAAGTACTGTAAATGGACCATACTGTGGCTTTATCACGTTTGTTTGCATCTGCATGTGCTGTACTATTTGCGTCTGTACTGTATATACTGTTATATACTGTATGAAATACTGTAGTGTAATGAGATGCACTAGTAAAGTAGTTCTTACTATGTATTTCAGTATTGTATTTTACGGGAGACAACACGCATGCGCAGTGGTGATTGTAAAAGGTGACATCTGGTGGATGATCACAGGTATTACACTTATAGGTAACGACAAACGCTCTGTGCACCTCCCTGCGGCTAGGCGCGCCTCTCTGTGACTAGGCGCGCCTACCTGCGCCACGGTATGCTGTGAATGCCCGATCGCAACTAACGCTTCAGCCAGCCAAGATAACAGAGGACCCATCTGTATAAACTTGTATACTAAGATTGACTTTTGTGTGTTTTGGAGTACCAAGAAAGGGATATCCAATTTTGCATATCAATTTTAATGTAAATCTTCAATCCAACATATAGTGAAAGTAAAATAGAAATCTACTGTACATCTTTTGAATAGGAAGTCTTTCATTGAAAAAAAAACAACAAGACCACAGCCTGGTTGAGGACTCTATACTACGTACAGTAAATGTCTTTGTTGTAAATGTGTCAGAAAAACATCATAGCATGGGAACAAGTTATTTGCCCAGTCTTTGGGTGAAATTCAATTGTTTGAAAAGTCGGTTGGGTGTCTGTATTTTCCTGTCTATTAGATAGGAAAAAACAGACACCCAACTGACTTTTCAAACATTTGAATCTCCTCCTTTATGTACTGTATCAAGTAAGAAGCTCCTGGTTGCTTTTCTTTTATGTCATTTGCTGGCGTTCCATATGGGAGTGTTACAGGGTCATTATAAACATGGGTCAGTGAATTTATATCACTCCCTGTTTTCAACGCCCCTCAAAGCATTGATGCCCTAGGCAGATGGCTTGGTTTGTTTAATGGCATCAACAGCCTGATCATCTCTGATAATACATCATGCTAATTAGAGAAGTGAAATAATATGTAACCCTTAACACGGGTTGGGTATGTGTGACCGGCAGTCAGGAGACCACCGGTCGCCATAAAGATGATGGGATCCCAGCTTTGAAATGCCTAGCAGGGGGGGACGTGCAAGTACAACGAAGCCCCTTGCAAAACTAGGTGGCGAGCTACACTCTCCACAGGTTCTATTCCTGCTCTATGGGTGTCATGGACACCCACGAGTGGGAATAGTCCCTGTTAGTTGGCATGCTGACTATCAGGATTTATTAGGGAGCAGGATCCCGGCATCGGTATTATGACCGGAGGTCTCCTGACCGCCGGTCACACAACTACATCCTCTTAGCACTACTGAACTCACTATCTTTCTTCAGGAAAAGACATCTTCTCTTGCTAAGCTCTGTGCAGCAGTGAAGTATGCAGTAGAATATCTTTTACTTTGCAGTCACAGTACTGCTTCTGCACACTTATTCAGTGAAAAATGTAGAGAAAGTAGCTGATACAGTATCAGGAAAGTATAGGTATTTTTGGGAAATAAAGAATCCAAATTAAGGCTGTTCTAAAAAAAACACTTAAATGTTCTCTAAAAGCATTTTAAAAATGTCATTTTGTAGGGCCTTGAAGAATTTTTCTAGAACTTTAAATGCATTCATGCTGAATGCTTCAAAAGCACACCAAAAGGCTCCTCAAAAGTGAATCTTTTTTTCATGCACTTTTGATGTGCGGAGCAGGACTCCATTCTATTGAATGGAGCCCTGCTCAGCACTTGAAACACATCCCTCAACATGTAATGTTCAAAATGTATTACGTGTCCATCACTGACGTGAAAATAATTGCAGTAGACATTGAAGATAATTATACTGGAGGATCAGCAAATTAACTCTTACTTATGTAAAAGAAATGATGGGTTATAAGAAAAAAAATACTTCAAGTTGCCTTTCACCTAGTCTTTATTAATGTACACTAGAGTTTATAAAGGAAATAAATAATTATTACTTAACTGTGTTTGCAATGTTCTCTTTGCAATGTATTACATAGTTTCTTTATTATATTATTAGCTAGCTAGCAAAGGGATTGTGAATCATTTTAGAGATAAATGCTTTTTCTTTGATAGAATGGGGCGCTATCCTTCATAATTATATTTGACATTCTGTTCAATAACCTCAGCTGTTCGAAGAGAAGAACACAATGTAATATATATATATGAAATTATTAAACTGAAGATAACTGTTGTAGTAAAAAAATAAAACCTCTATTATTCAGCCTACTGTGAAAGTTCTGAAATAAAATCAAAACATATTTCTATGCTATAAACATGATTGTTGATAACTACAAAATGTGCATCTGAAAATGATAGCTATTAATCCATCCAAGACCATGAGGGCAAGTATAATACAACCTCTTAAAAAAACAGGAGAATTGATTTATGGTTTAATACTATAGTAAACTGTATTGCATTTCATAAAATAAACTTCTGAATATGTGCACAGCAAGACAATTGAAAAGCTTCAATTTTCTCTTGGCTATTTTTTTTAAACAAAATCTTTAATGAGTTCACAGAATCAGACATGGGGCCTAATTCAGACCTGATCACTAGGCAGCATTTTCATATAGCCTGTGGTCTGGTCTAAACTGCACATGCTTATGCGCCGCAATGCGCAGGTGCATCGCACGGGCACAAAGCGGATCGACGTTCAATGATGGGTTTGTGTGACGAATCCATTCGCATGGGTGTTCGCGAGGAGATTGACAGGAAGAAGCCATTTGTGGGTGTCAAATGACCATTTTCTGGGAGTGGTTGGAAAAATTCAGGCGTGTCCATGTGTTTGCAGGGAGGGTTCCTGACGTCAGTTCCGGTCCCAGAAAGGCTGAAGTGTTCGCAGCAGCTAAGTAAGTCCTGGGCTACTCAGAGACTTCACAAAATCTGTTTGTTCAGCTCTGCTACACATACATTCGCACACTTGAAAGACGAAAATACCCTCCCCATGTAGGCAGCGACTATCTGATCGCAAGACAACAAAAAAACCCTCATTCCGAGTTGATCGCACCAAGCAACTTTTTGCTGCTGGTGCGATCAACTAATCTCCGCCTATGGGGGAGTGTATTTTAGCATAGCAGGGCTGCGATCGCTTGTGCATCCCTGCTATGCTAAAAAAGTTTCACTCAAAACAAGAGTAGCCCTTGACCTACTTACCGTGTGCGATGGATTCAGCGATGATGGGCCCGGCTTTGACGTCACTCCTCTGCCTTCCGTTTGCCTGGACATTCCTGCGTTTTGCTTACCACTCCCCGAAAACGGCAGAAAACAGTAGATTGACGCCCCTGAAAGCCCTCTTGCTGTCCATCTTCTTTGCGCTCACCGCTGCATGCGCATTCCAGACCCATTTGCACCACATCAAAGAACCGCTGCATGCGAATGGGTCAGAATGACCCCCAAGGTCCATAATAGAAAAAAAAACAGCGAGCAATGTGGGTAACTCATTTTTCGGGTAGAACAAAATATAACTAGAAACAATACACGGCTATCAAAAAAGGGAGAGAACATAGGTAAAGGGGATGGGGAAGGGATAGGCATACAGTGGTAGCAGGACTATAGAAAAAGGAAAAAAATGAAGATGAATAATAGATGGTGGACATAAAACACCACAGAGAACAGGAATGCCAAGTGAGGAGGAAAAAAGGAGAAAGTAAATAGCAGGCAAAAGTACCTAGACAAGAGAGAGTAGAAGCAAGTAGAGTGCCATCCCATTGCACATGGGTCCGACAGGGATGGTGGACAAAGAAAACAAGAGTGAGGGGGCACCTTCATAAGAAAGCCATTGGACCCATACTTGAGTAAACACGTGACCCCTGTCATCGGGATAGTAGGTAATACTTTCCATTGAGACTTTGTGCCAAATTTGTGATTTTAAAGGCAGAAAGAGTTGATGGGGGGTGGTTCTTCCAGGTACATGCTATGAGACTTTTAGCAGTGACTAGGACATGGGACAGAAGTTTAATAAAAGATTTGCAAAGCTTAGGAGGGGGGTAGTTGATTAGAAAGATCTATGGATCTTTCGGTATAGGGAGTCTTGGAGATGATTCAGAAATATATGAACCAAAGTCCAAAAGGGTTCAAGTACAAGGCAGGTCTGCTAAACATAAGCAAGGGTACCGCGGAGGACACAGTCTCTCCAGCAAAGGGGAAAGGCAGAGAGAAATATTTTGGGAAGCAACACAGGGGTATAATACCAGCTGTAATTAAGTTTCCTTCAAGTGAGTGGAAATGGGGTATTTAGCAATTGCCTGCCTCATGTCTTCCCAGCCTTCCTCATCAGGTGGGTGGGCCAAAGTCTTCCTCCCAGGAGGATTCATGGGGGTTGTGAATAGGGAAAGCAGCATCAATGAGGATGCCATAAATCAGGAAATCATACCTTTGGAAAAGGGACTATATTTACAAAAATGTTAAAAAGGGGTAAGCTCATGGAGGAGTGAAACTTATGGTGATTAATTGAAGAAAATCCATATTTGATAGTAGTTAAAGGGGTTGAAAGATTGGGTAGGAGATCTCAACAGCAAGGCTGAGTAAGGAAGCCAAGTCCCATGTGAGATGAAGTCAGTAAGAAATTTAAGGGATGCTTCTGTCCACAATTTTATGCAGGTGTTATGCAAACCTGGCAGAAAGTCAGGGTTATTTCATATGGGAGTAAGGAGCAAAAAGGGGAGTTAACAGAGTATTTAACTGAGTGAGTGAAAAAAATATCATTGTAAAGAGGGCAATTTTTGAGGTGATGTTGCTATCCTTCACCCTTTGACTATTAGGGTTCAATCGGATCAGGGAGACCAAAGGCTCAATCACAAGGACAAAAATAAAGGGGGATAGGGGACAACCCTGCCTGGTGCTATTAAAAATATAAAGAAAATGGTCAGAGGGAATGCCATTTATAAAGCCTGGTTAGAGAGACTAGAAAAATGGGCCATTATACCAGTCAGTAAGTCTCCTGATGATAGACCGCAGAGTATGTGACATGAAGTTCCAGTAGATACTATTGAATGCCTTTTTGGCATTATGGGAGAGGACAATAGCTGTGAATCTCCTGGAATTTATAATATGTATTAAGTTTATGGTCTATGGTTTGATGCCCCAACTTAGAACATGACTGTGGTCCTGATTCATTATGGATTGCTATTGAGGCTGAGATACTGTAGCAATGTTCACAAATCTACTCTTGCTAAAATTTGCATGTGAAGAGCCACCCAGAAAGGATAAAGACACACGTAACAATGCATTCGCAAATCTGCAAAGCATACGCAAAAAATTAACACCATTGACATTTGTGGCTAACCTCAGCATGCTCAAATCAATGAGAATGCAGTCACTTCGGGTACCATGTTGTTGAATGCAGCATTTGCAGATGACATTAGATACACTCCCCAAAAATGACCTTGACACGACTGCGTTTTCCCAATAACTCCCCACAAATGCCATGTTAGCACCCACAAATGGTCACTTCCTGTCAATCATTATGCGAACTCTGTACAATTAGGCTTCATATGCGGGATCAATATGATATACCAATGGTTGGGATGCCGGCTGTCATTATACCAACAACGGCATCCTGGCCGTCAGTATGCCGGAAGCAGGGCGAGTGCAAAGAGTCCCCTTGCAGGCTCGCTGCGCTCACCATGCTGCGAGTTTGGTGGATCGCTGTGCTTGTCAGAGGTTCTGTTCCCACTCTGCAGGTGTCATGGACACCCATCAGTGGGAATATCCCCTGGTAGCTGTTGTTTACGGCTGTTGGGATTGTCAGCGATCGGGATTCTGGCATTGGTATCCTGACCACCAGGATCCCGACCACTGGCAAATGAACTGTATCCCGAATACACAAGCTGATCGCACTTTGACCTTCGCACACATGCAATGCGTTTGCAGCGCATGCGTAGTCTGCCAATATTCGCTCACTGCAGGCTATCTCACATTTGTTAATGCCAGTGATTCATGTCCTGAGTCTATTGGCTAGAATTTTAGAATATTTTTTTTTCAAACAAATTTTATTTTGTAAAGCACCACAAAACAACTACTGTATCAATGACATACAATTCAGCAAGCTCTGAAGATGTCACATGTCTTTGAACACAGGCATACACATACTGTAACTAACTAATTTTCTCTCATAAAGAATCTGACAGCAATTAATAGACATTCAATAATATCAATCTAGAATTAGTCATAGTATATAAAAAAGATACAGGAATTATTACAATGGGGGTCATTCCGACCCATTCGCACGCAGCGGTGCGAACGGGTTGGAACTGCGCATGCGCGGTGGGTGCAATGCGCACCTGCATCATTGCCCGGCGACGAAAGTGATCGCTAGTGCGATCACAAGAAGATTGACAGCGGGGAGGCGTTCCGGGGCGTCTACTTACCATTTTCCGGCCGTGGAGATCCGAACACAGGTGTGTCCAGGTATTTAGAGGGGGGATGTCTGACGTCAATCCCGGGACTTTCGTCACTGGATCCGTCGCACAGGGTAAGTAGGTCTGACCCTGGTCTTAATTTGCAGAAATCTTTTTTAGCATAGCAGGGCTGCACAAGCGAACACAGCCCTGCTATGCTAAAATACACTGCCCCATAGGCGGCGTCAAGTTGATCGCATGAACAGCAAAAAAGTTGCTACGTGCGATAAACTCGGAATGACCACCAATAAATGATCATGCAAAGACAGTTATTGTAATACTAATGGCATCAATGCTAGCATGAGTGTCATAAAATTAAAGCACAGGGGGATGGGGAGTCAAACCAATCAACACAATAGGACACAATCCTCAGGGACAAAAAAAGCAAACAAATATTGTATTTTAATGGGAAGATCTCCTGAAACACTCCTTTGTTCATACCACATGGTATATTTCAGAGAGTTTTTAATTATACTGCACACTGAAATTCCCCAGGTGGAGTGGAAATATAGCTTTCCCATGTATTACAAAATTGTGTGATTAAGCGCTCCTGAAATTATTAATTCTGAAATTTTTGCAAGGAGGGTGGAGAAGCTGAAATCCAATTGTGCAAAACTATATCCCTTATCAGTCTTTTGTGTATTTGGTATCATCCTGAATATAGGGGGTTGTTCAGGTTGGACTGCAGAATCTGCAATCCTTTATTTTGCATGCTGGGGGCCGCCCAGCATGCTGATTGTGCCACACATTGGCTGTGACCGCAATTTCATTGAGGGCACAGCAACTGTGGATGGCCGCCAGCCTTCGCAGCCTGGCTGTAAAAGAAGATGGTCCACCGCCATTTTTTTCACCAAAAATGGCACTGACCCACCCCCGCAATGCCGCCATGCCACCCTGCGAATACCTCTGCCTGTCAATCGCATTGGCCAGGTATGCATGTGCAGGAAGGGACCTGCGCCTGCGCATTGCCACTTTCTAGGGCAAATTGCAGTCACATAGCGATAGCGATGCAATCTGAATAAGGCCCATAGTCCATTCTGCTGAGACTGGAATATAATTTACTACATAATCCAGAGAAAATTTTCTAACTGAAAGCCAAAATTGCCGAAATAATGAGCAGGACCAGAAACAATGGATGAAATCTGCCTGTGCAGTATAAAACTGTAGATAGTTATGGGAAGAAGTAATCCTGGTATTCCCTCCAAATACCTCGACAACTTTGCTTCCTGGCTTCCTCACCTCCTATCTTCTGACATTCCATCCATTATGTTAGGCAATTTCAACACCCTAATCAATATCCCCACAAAATACTGTGATTCTAAACTCCTTTGTTTGTCAGGGGCATTTTAAGAGAGGAGGGGGCCTGTGTGCAAACTCCGGATGGGCCCCCTCCTTTCCACAGCGTCATAGACTCCGGCATTGTTCCAAAGTCTACTGCATATGCACAGATCTCTGGAAAGATGTCGCCCATCATGGTCCAAAGACAATACTGTGCATGTGCAATGGCCATTTTGTGAGCGATGTTTGCTGCAGCTGCTGTGGCTGCAACAGCTGCTGTGCCCATCTTGAACTCCAGAAAGGTAAGTGTTAAATTAACATGGGTGCAGTGTGTGTAGTATGGGCCCCCCTGGACCCAGGGGCCCATGTGCACTGCACACATTGCACCCATGATTGAAACACCAATGTCACTTGGTATCTCCCAGTGGACTTACTTCCTCCCCTCCCATGTAAATTGAAGCTCACTTCATCTGGTCTTCACTCACCATTGTGATACAGTATATCTGATTTCTCCAACTCCTCATTTCCCCTCTCTGACCACCATCTGCTCTCTTTTAACTTATCTCTCTTTTCTTCTCCATCTATACTTCCTAAGGCTACCATCACTAAGTGTAACATAGAGGCTATCAGCACCACTACCCTATCCTCCCTGTATGACCTACTTTTCTCTCCTATTCTCTCTCTCTCTCTCATGCCCTGAACAAGCCACTTCCCTATACAATGCATATGTTACTTCTGCTCTTGACTGTCACTCCACCGACCATTATTCAACCTCACAGAACAACACCTCAACCCTGGCATATGAAATGCATCAGAGATCTACAAAAATGCTCACGTTCTGCTGAACATCAGTGGAGGAAATCCCCTCTCAGACTTTCTCCATTTCAAATTTAAGCCCTCATCCTTCAATGCTGCCACTTACCTTGCTGAACAGTCTGAACACACTTCAAGAACCTTATCTCCTCCCAGTCTTCTAACCACTGGAGCCTCTTTGCCACTGTCAACTCCCTCCTTTTCTCACCCCTACCTGAACTCCCCTCCTTACTCTCTGGTCTTGACTTTACCACTTTCTGCACATCCAAAATTTGCTACAGATATCAGGATATTACATCCCAGCAGACCATCAGCAACCAGCCAAATCCTTTCCATTACCACCCTTCACCATCCCACTTACCAGCTCTAACATATTTTTCCCATGTACAGTATCTGGTGAGGAAGTCATGGCCCTCATCTGTTCCTCCCCACTCCACCTCCACACTTGACCCTATACCTTCCTGTCTCCTTCACTTCATCTCTCCTTCTGCCTGTAACCATCTTGCTCACCTCCTCAATCGCTATCTCTCCTCATGCACTGCCCCCTCTGCTTTCAAGCATACACTCATCTACCCTTATCTTAAAAATCCTACCCTTGATCAACTCATCTCTCTCCTCCCTTTTGCCTCCAAACTGCATGAGCATATTGTCTACAACAACCTTACTGTCTTTCTTTCCTCTCAGTCTCTGCTTGACCCATTCCAGTCTGGCTTCCATCCTCTCCACTTCACTGAAATTGTCCTCACAAAAGTCTGAAATTATTATTCTCCTTGACTTCTCTGTGCACCCCCTATTCTTCTTTGAATCTTTCATTCCCTTGCTCTGCCTTTTTAGAATGTAAGCTCTCATGAGCAGGGCCCTTTTCCCTCATGTGTTTTTCCTTCTCTTACTTAAACTATCTTCTACTTCATATTCCTTTTAACGACACTAGATCCCTGTTTTATGCCACTCTAATATTTTGGTGTTGTCTGCTGATGCAGCTATGTTAATATACCCTGGTACTTGGTACTTGTCCTTTATTGTCTTGAACTTTAAGTCACTGTTTTCTTGCTTTTATTATTTATTTATGCAAAATCTCACGCATTACTAATAAAAGAAGACAACCATTGACTGACCCCTGATATAACCTGCTCATGATGTATCTGCTTCCGCAGGAGATTGTATTATAACAACATATCTTTCTTAGCAGGTGGAGGAGATCTAAGTATGACATAAAATCTCATTGCTATATCCTGGTATTGAAAAAAAAAAAGCAACAACTTGCTAACAGAGTTTATATAAACTCATCAATAATCAGATCCTTTTCTTTGGCTTGTTCAAATGTCAAAATACATTTGTTAGATATATTTACAGTATTACCCACATTTCTCCCTCCCTCCCTTCACCGTAATGTTAAAGGAAAGGATAGAAGCCCATCTTGAAAATTAGAATTGTTCAGAAATGGTTGTAATTCCTATACTATATAGATGGAGCCACGCTCATCTAGGCTTCTCTGCTGTGCCTAGGTACAACAATGTTTATTATCATAAGCGATTCCGACCCATTCACACACTGCTTTTTTCCGCAGCCGTGCGAATGGGTACGGAATGCTCATGTGCAGCGGGCGCAATGCACAGGCGCGTCACTGCCCGGAGACAGGAAACACCGGGCAGCGGCTGAATTAAAGAAGAAAACGATCGCTGCCGCGATCACACCGTGATTGATGGGAGATAGGCGTTCCGGGGCGTCAACTGACCATTTTCGGGGAGTGGAGATCCAAACGCAGACATGTCGAGGCATTTGGATGACGGATGTGTGACGTCAATTCCAGGACATGAGACACTGAAGTGATCGCAACAAGTAAGTAAGTCCAGACCTACTCCTTATCTGCACAAAACTTTTTTGCATAGCTCGGCTGCACAAGCGAACGCAGCCTTTCTATGCAAAATTCCACTCCCCCATAGGCGGCGTCTATCTGATCGCACGGGCAGCAAAAAGTTGCAGGGTGTGATCAGGTCAGAATGAGGGCCTAAGTCATTACAGCAGGGGATTCAGTCCGACTGCCCTGGCTCAGTTACTCCTATCAAAGGCAAAGATGAGGAAGGCTCCATCTGTATGCCACAATTTCCTCATGGACCACAGTAGAGGATTCTCCCTCACCTCCTGACTTATTTCTACATCATGTTAATGCAAGAAGCTAATTAAGTTGCCTTCTGGCAAGAAGTCCAAAAATGAATCTGTGTAAATATCACTGTTGTGTAGCCAATCACGTAGAAAGCTCAAAATAGATGCATGATTTTAATATGTTAAGAGAGGAAAATTGATACTGCCATTGTTCCTGGTCTGATGTAATTTTAAGAGAGCTATTCTAGGACATTTGCCCTTCTGAAACAATTTTCTGAATAAAGCATGGATCTTTAAAGTGTCACTTTGCGTAAGTAGGATCCACAAGGGCTGGACTAAATAAGTAAAAGCAGGAAGGTTGCCATTTTTGTTAAGCTTGCAATACTTAATAAAGCAACAGCATATGGCTCTACCCCTATAGCTCCGCCGCAATAGATGAGATGGCTTTAGTGATGTTCACTTGATAGAGGGCAGATGGCAATTTTAGCAGCTGTATACCCAAATATGTAACTTGAGATCCAGCCCAGGAAAAAGGTATAAGTAAACTCCATAATGGTTGGATTTAGCATATATTTTCACAGCTTAGTTGGGCCTATAACTTGCACAAGTCTCTAAGGAGAGAGATGAGTCTATAACTTGCACAATTGTGCGGCTCCTTACCTAACTTCAGTGTCAACATGATCCTGTCCTCAAGCATTTCAGTGGGGAAAGAGACACCTTGAAGGACATCATTAAAGAGGAAGGGCAGATGGGGAACAAGAGACCCATGAATTTTTTATAATATGCAGCAGTATAGCCATCGAGATTTTGCAGCTTAATGAAAGCCTCAATCTCCTCAACTGAAATCTATTCCTTCAAAACAATCTAGTGCCTTCCTAGGCAGTTGATGGAAGTGAGGAGTATATAAAAATCTTTGAATCACTAGATCGGTAGGTGGGGCAGGGGCATGGGAGAAGGTGGCCTGATGGTTGTAAAGGTTGCTATAGAACTTTTGGAATTCGGTAGAAATCGCAGCAGGATCGTGAAGGAGGTAATGCTTAAAATTTTTAATCATGAGTATATTTTCATGGGTACACACTGACTGGAGCCAAGCAGCCAGTATCCTGTCAGCCTTGTGACCTCACTAGACAGCCTTATGAGTCATCCAAAGTGTAGAGGAAAAAGTGTCTGTGAGAGCAATCAGTGATAAATAATCCATAAGAAAAGCAGTATTGAGTCACCGTTGTGGAGAAGGGTATTGTTTATGAGTCATCCAAAGGCTAGAGGGAAAAATGTCTGAGAGAGCAATCAATATTAAATAATCCATGAGAAAAGCAGTACTGAGTCACGGTTGTGTAGAAGGTTATTGTTTAATGACCAGATCATTGCATAGGGAAGGTGAGTGATACCCAAGAGGTCAGCTGAAATGGGAGCATGATCGGGTCAAATCAGTTGATTTTACTGAATGTTAATAAGTTGGAGTGTCAGATCATGGCTGAGCAGGATCATGTCTATCCAGGAGTAGGAGTTGTGCATTGGGGAGAAGAATGTGTATTCTTGAGTGAGAGGTTCCTGAACCCTCCATGTATCATAGAGAAGCCGGGACTTCATGAGCCTGAAGAGTGTTTTAGAGTTGTGGAGGTCTGCTCTGCTGGAACCAGTGGACACCGGGGGAGATCTATCCAATGTAGGATTCAGGAGTGCATTAAAGTCACCAGAGAAAAATGAGAGACCCTGTCTTGTACGAGATAGGAGAGCATCTAGTCTAGTAATAAAAGCTACATTGACTTTGGTTAAGAACATTAGGACATTAACAATAGTGCAAAGGGTGCTCAGAAGAGTGAGGAAATGACCTTCCTTATCCTAGTGGGAATCAATCAGATTAAAAGTGAGATGACAGGTGAAAAGAATTGCCATGCCTCCCTTCTTCTGTTCAGGGTCACTGGCATGATAAGTAGTAGAGTAGGCCTTAGAGTACAGTGTAGAGCTTTTGCAAAATGTGGGTGTCTTGGAAAAAGACCAGGTCTCCCCTGTACATGTTAAGGGTGGCAAAAAGCTTATTGCATTTCTTGTGACTATTTAGGACCTTCATATTAAATGATAGCACTTTAAGATACATACACAATGGTCGAGAAGAATGCTAAGGAATAAAACAGGGAACATTGAAAAATCGATATTCTTAACTATTTTAAGAAGCAAAAACATTAATAAGCTATATACACAAATTTGACATAAAATAAAAACTCTGTATTAAATAACACATTATGAACATACAGTATAGATGGTATAATATTTCTACACATATAATATTTCTACGCATGACATACTGTACATATTCCTCATGTTATAACCATTTGTTTTGCTGGCAAAATGCATTGATTAGTAGGCAACACTGAAACTACACAAAGCTCTTTAAAATAGCAGACATAATTGTCCAATATGTGTACAAAATAGTATTCTAATATATGTACACAAAAGTATAATACAGTATATGCTTTGGTGTATTAATAATGAGTGTAGTGTGTGCAGTACACACAGACCCCCGGGGTCCAGGGGGACCCAAATCGCATACCGTACACCCATTTTTTTCAATACATACCCTCAGGAGTCCCGCGTCACGGCAGCAGTGGCCAATTTGCTGGTGTTTTACACATGCACAGTAAGAAAATCCCTAAGGAAATGGCCACTGCCCCATTTTCCAGGAGAACTGCACATGCGTACTAAACTCTGGTACAGCACTTGGGTTCCCCCAATATCTATCAGTGTCCAATACACTATTGGACAAATAGCAGGCTCTCAGCACATACTAACTCTCAGGTCCGGCTCCAGGCCTACTAGCACCCCGAGCGAGAAAATTTAGAAGTGCCCCCTCACCCCCTTCCCCATGCGTGCACTCCTGGAAAAGTGGGCATGGTCTCGCAACTTCATAATATCAAACTATAAATAAATATCTTTTCACACACCCTCTACACAAACACAATTATCAGCCTTACACATAACAGCCACTGTGGTGTTCCTTCACATTAGGTCTAAAGTATAGTGCCAGATACACATAATGACCCTAGTAGTGCAATGCCAGATAGACATGACATGCCCTCCAGCAGTGCCAGATAGACACGACATGCCCCCCAGCAGTGCCAGATAGACACAACATGCCACCCAGCAGTGCCAGATAGACACGATATGCCACTCAGCAGTGCCAGATAGACACGATATGCCGCCCAGCAGTGTCACAGACACACGATATGCCCCCCAGCAGTGCCAGATACACATGATATGTCCCCAGCAGTGCCAGATACACATGATATGACCCGCAACAGTGCCAGATACACATGATATGCCCCCCCAGATGCACATGATATGCCCCCCAGATACACATATCCCCACAGTGCCATATATATATATGCCCCACACAGTGCCAGATACATATATGCCCCACACAGTGCCAGATACATATATGCCCCACACAATGTCAGATACATATATGCCCCACACAGTGCCAGAAGCATATATGTCACACACAGTGCCAGATATGCCCCCAGTGCCAGATACACATGTCCCCATAGTGTTAGATATGCCCCAGTGCCAGATACACGTCCCCATAGTGCCAGATATGCCCCCAGGGCCAGATACACATGTCCCCATAGTGTCAGATATGCCCCAGTGCCAGATACACATGTCCCCATAGTGCCAGATATGCCCCCAGTGCCAGCTACACATGTCCTCATAGTGTCAGATATGCCCCAGTGCCAGATACACATGTCCCTTCACAGTGCCAGATATGCCCCCAATGCCAGATACACATGTCCTCACATAGTGTCAGATATGCCCCCAATGCCAGATACACATGTTCCCATAGTGCCAGAAATGCCTCCAGTGGCAGATACACATGTCCCTATAGTGCCAGAAATGCCTCCAGTTCCAGATACACATGTCCCTATAGTGCCATATATGCCCCCAATGCCAGATACACATGTCCCCATAGTGCCAGATATGCCCCTATGCCAGATACACATGTCCCCATATTGCCAGATATGCCCCCAATGCCAGATACACATGTCCCCATAGTGCCAGATATGCCCCCTATGCCAGATACACATGTTCCCATAGTGCCAGATATGCCCCCAGTGCCAGATACACATGTCCCCACAGTGCCAGATATGCCCCCAGTGCCAGATATGTCCCCAGTGCCAGATACACATGTCCCTACACAGAGCCAGATATCCCAAGACCCTTCCTGTGCTGCTCACAATGCGTCTCTTGTTCTGAAGGGCGAGGAGGCTGAGGCTGCTGCTGTTTAGTTGAGGGCAGGGAGGAGAGCGCAGCGTGCGCCTCTCCTGCAACTCAGTCTCTGGTGGCCGCAGCAGTGTGCAGCTCCAACTAGGTGACTGTCCGCAAGCCAATCAAAGCTTGTGGTCCGGCAGCCAATCAGGAGCCTCAGCTGCTGGACCGCAAGCTCTGATTGGCTCACGGGCTGGCGCCAGTTAGCGGGAGGGGGTTTACACAGGGCTGTGGATGGGATTGCAGTGCACATCTCTGCTAGGAGGCGGACACTGCTGCTGCTGTAGGGACGGCTCCAATATGGCGTGGCGCCCTGTTCAGGCCGCTCTATTGGAATGTGCCTGGATCCGGCCCTGCTAACTCTGTCAGGAAAGTCTTTAAGTAACACTAGAGTCCAATATATGTGTTGTAACAGTAACAAGAAACTTGCAAGGTAATAGTGTTATAGCCTAGTTCAGTATAAAGATGCTGCAGTCGGTCAATGCACTATGTGGCCTTTAGACATTGTCTAGCTTAGAAATACAGTTCTCCTTCATTACAAATGGGTTTCTTTCAGTAGATGATTTTTCATATGATTTTTTAGTCTTACTAGTCAGTCACAGCAACGGAACTAACTGCAAGCCTGGCAGCACATCTTACAGGAGTATAACACTTTGGGCCAAATGTACTAAGCCTTGAAAAGTGATAAAATGGAGAATGATAAACTTCCAACCAACCAGATCCTGTCAATTTTCAAACAGGGCCTGTGACATGGCAGTTAGGAGCTGATTGGCTGGTACATTATCACTCTCCATGTTATCACTTTTTAAGGCTAAGTACATCTGGCCCTTTGAGTGTAATTAGCAGACAGTATATTTAACAGTTAAAATGTTCTCATCCAAACCAGGGTGCATAAAGAGAGGAGGGGGCCCATGTGCAGTCTCTATCCAGGTCCCGTCCTTTCTAGTAGGCAGCAGCAGTGGCAGTGACTCTGAGCACTAGGTGGTGAACATTTTCTCTGGGAAAATTATGTGGTGGCTTTTTTTCAAGTGATTTTCTCTACTGTATCACCTAATGCCTAGAGTCATTGTCATCGATGCTGCCATGGGACTCTGGAGAGGTAAGTATTAAAACAATGGGTGCAGGGTGTACAGTGTGGGCCCTCTAGACCCAGGGGCCTTTGTGCAATGCATATACTGCACAAATGAAGGGGCCATGGTACATTACTTCCATGGTGGTAGGCAGAGTTTAATATGCAGGGGAGGGGCAGATAGTGGAGCGGGCTAAATATTAATCATTTTCCGGTGGGAGGACATCTTGCTTGACTGCACATATCTCCAGTTCCTGCAAATAGATTTCTTAGCTTTCATTGGTATAAACAACTAGAGAATCCCACCTTTCAGGATATACTGGGGACTTTGGGATCAGACTTCAGGAGCAAGTGCAATAGACCAACAAATCTACAAAACTTCATAACAGGCATGTGGAGCAGGAGCAGGAAAGTCCTGGAAGACTGATAGCTATGGTTCTGGGTATAGTAAAAACAAGCTGCCAGTGTCCACCAAAAGGGGAGAGTCCCATTTTTGGATTATACCCTCAAAAAAACTCTAAGTCAGACAGAACCTGATATATCTGGCTGGGAAGAGCAATTAACATGCTTGGTTGGGGACCACTGTTTTGAAGTTGGATATCTTCGGTTCCCCAGGGATGATTATCAAAAATATTGTACCCCTGGAAATAGGGGCCCACAGTTATCAGCATATGCCCTTTGAACCCATAGGAATAAATGGCTCTGATCCACTCTGCTTGTGCATGTGCTGATAAGCATAATATCATGCAGCAGATGTAGTGCTTCAATTTTTGGGGGTATACTTGATCACTCATTACTCTGGCTTGCTAAATAATCAAATTTGTTCAATCACTGAAAAAAGTTAAACACATTTTTAAACTGATTACAAAATAATCATGCTACTTATATATATATATACTAGCTGTTCTACCCGTTCTTCGCATGGGAGATACTGACTTTCATGGTTGTAAATATAAATGAGTGTTAAAAATTTGGTAAATCTATAGAGCTGAACATTTGAGACATTTTAATATAAGTAAATATTAATCAATGGTTCTTGCCATTACCCGAGGAGCACCCGTAACAGATATTGTAAAAAGTGACTGGACCACTTTTGTAGTCTATTAAATTCTACACACTGGAGGTGCAATCCAAATTTTGATCCGTTTGTCTGTTTTGGGAATTTTAGTTCACGCAACGCAAGCCACGCATTGGTAATGATATCATTATGTCAGCTCACTTTTAATTTCCCTTGGCGAGGTTTATTAAAATTCTAATTATGCAGTTTTCCTATTTCCCACCTGTAGAATACCTAGGTTAATTTTCATCTTCCTAACGTATCAGAAAGTAAGAGAATTAGTGATGAGTGAGTGATGAGTGAGTGAGTCAGTGAGGGCTTTCACATTTATATATATATAGACTAGCTGAATACCCGTGCTTCCCTATGGAATTTCAAGTATAATCACAAAGAGATGAAAAGTGCTGGTATTTAAGTAAATTTAATACTGATTTAAATTGTTTTTACATATAAAACACAAAACTACACAGTTCATCACAGAAGATCAGTAATTAGATTTACAACAGGACATGCTCTACCCTCTACTGCCAATCTTTGTCAAGCCAGTAGGAAGCCACTCCCTGCCTTTGGCGCAGGACAATTCAATCCAGCTTCTATTGGCTACAGTCGGTGCAAGTTCATAGAAGCCAGGGGTTTGAGCATGTGCAGTTGCACAGTGGCATATGTGCATGCACTGGTCACAACATCTGCTGGATCTATTGCACAGGTGCTGTGACCCAGGGCTTGCTGTATCCTCTCCTCTTCCTGGCACAGGGGTAGTGACAGCCCTCTTACTGAATGTACAGCAAGTAGGAGCCCCTGCTGTATATAACTATTCTATTTCCTTTTACTTTACAGTCTTAAAATATGTGGAGAGTGAATACGAATGCATGTGTTCTACACAATGAATGAAAATGTAGAATAAATTCTACTGTAGGACTATAAGGTCAGATTTCTATATATAAATAATTTCTCATCATTGTGATTTGTGATGCACTATGTATGTTTGTAATGCACTGCTAATGTTTTTAAAGCATTGCTACTCTTCACATAGGGGTAGTACATGTAATAAAAAAATCCTACAATAGAAAAATATTAATATATTCAGGTGTCAATTGCCACACTGGGAGAAGTAAACCTTTATTATTCATCCATCCTAACATACAATGACTTTTAATGTTGTATATGGAAACCAGTCAATCCTGCATGCCAGTACTGTGCTGACCCTTTGCATGAATTTGCAGCAATATGTTATAGTTGAGTGCAATATTTATTTAGTTCAATACATTCAAGAAAGCTAAGAGTGAGTCATTTATTTCCAAAGCAGTCCAACCTGTGTGATCTGAAGACATGCTAGACTTACATTTAAATCCCGTTGAAAAATCCTGTGGTGGATATTGAATGAAAGTGATATGTGAAGTATTGTGCCAGTCCAATCCTTTGTTCATTCACGTGCGAAATGGCTGCAAAATAAATTATTATGTTCAACAAGCTTTACTGAAATGTCTTTGCTGATATGCTCTCTTCACATTAAAATCTTTTAAACAAGTGGGTAAAATAGATTTACCAACAGACCATATTATGCGTCTTTCTCAGATGAATACATAAAAACAATGAACATATTTTATCAGTCTAAAATAGAAATGATGAACAAAGTCCAACATTCTCTTGTGTATATAATCAGACAAACCATTTCTTGGAAGAAAGGGTTCTGTCCATTAGAGATTGTTTCCTAGGTACAAAACCATAAAATTCTAGAATATTTTAATAGTATCATTGGTTAAAGCGTTATGTTGCCAGGTTGATTTGAGAGTTTAAATTCTGTAACAAAACTAGAGATTCTGCAGAAATATATTCAGACACTCTTGGCCTGACTGCATAGTCCTTATCAATAATTCATACCCTCTGAGAACTCCTGCCAAAGCAGTGTCTTTAACATAAAATGTACAGCTCAATTGATTTACAAAAATACTTAGTGAGCATCAAGAAACATTACTATGGATTTTTTTGTTGCATTTTGTAAAATATATAGAAAGTGGATAATTTATAAGGTGTGATTTGAAATGCAAAAACATGTAATTTTGTAAAGTCCTTCTGCTGAATCAAGCACTCTAGAAATCGAAATTAATTATGTAAAATACAAGATTTCAGCAGTAACCATTAAGAGTGCATGTACTAGGGTTTTTGAAGTCAATAATATAACAAGAATAAATTATGCTGATATTAAAAATCAGAACAGCAGTAAAATTTTCCTAAAGAACATACAATTTCTGAGTTTAAGGCCTCTATTAATTTTGCAGACTTGGGCCCTCATTCCGAGTTGTTCGCTCGCAAGCTGCTTTTAGCAGATTTACTCATGCTAAGCCGCCGCCTACTGGGAGTGAATCTTAGCTTCTTAAAATTGCGAACGACGTATTCGCAATATTGCGATTACACCTCTCTTAGCAGTTTCTGAGTAGCTCCAGACTTACTCGGCATCTGCGATCAGTTCAGTGCTTGTCGTTCCTGGTTTGACGTCACAAACACACCCAGCGTTCGCCCAGACACTCCTCCGTTTCTCCAGCCACTCCCGCGTTTTTCCCAGAAACGGTAGCGTTTTTCCGCACACACCCATAAAACGGCCAGTTTCCGCCCAGTAACACCCACTTCCTGTCAATCACACTACGATCACCAGAACGATGAAAAAGCCGTGAGTAAAATTCCTAACTGCATAGCAAATTTACTTGGCGCAGTCGCACTGCGGACATTGCGCATGCGCACTAAGCGGAAAATCGCTGCGATGCGAAAAAAAATACCGAGCGAACAACTCGGAATGACCCCCTTGGTTTTGAGTTATATACTGTAACTGATTTTTTGTTGTTTTAAACCGAAATAGTCTTAGAGTGTATGACATGCAACATAAAATGTGCTTTTATAATAGACAAAATGTATTGGTCAATGTTGACTGTAATACCTCTGAAGAGGAAAAAACATTTAAAAACAATGTACTAAGCCTTGGGGATTGATAAAGTGGTAGAGATAAACAACCAACCAACCAACCAACCGACCAACCAACCAACCAGACCAGATCCTGTTACTTTTCAAACACAGACTGTAACATAGCAGTTAGGAGCTGATTGGCTGGTACTTTATCTCTCTCCACTTTTTTACTTGCCAAGGCTTTGTACATAACCCCCAATGTTTCCTAATTTAAATCATGATGCTAAATACTACAGATTGTTAGGACAAATTTGGAAACGTGAAAAATGAAAACCAGATTTTAGCTATTATCTTTTAGATACATTCTTAGTAGAATCTGATTGGTTACTATAGGTAACATCTCCAATTCTATAAACCCGTACTTTATTAAATAACCCCCCTTCTCTCCACTATTGGGAGTCAACCCTTTAATTGAAGAAAAAAATATATTTTTAATTTCATTTAAGATAAAGTTAAATTCAGCTTAGTTTAAGTCTGAAAGTAATCATGACAGTGACAGTGAGGTGACATTAATACAGGTTGAGTCTCCCTTATCCAAAATGCTTGGGACCAGAGGTACTTTGGATATCGGATTTTTCCGTATTTTGGAATAATTGCATACCATAGTGAGATATCATGGTGATGGGACCTAAATCTAAGCACAGAGTGCATTTATGTTTCATATACACCTTATACATACAGCCTGAAGGTCATTTTAGCCAATATTTTTTATAACTTTGTGCATTAAACAAAGTGTGTCTACATTCACACAATTCATTTATGTTTCATATACACCTTATACACACAGCCTGAAGGTCATTTAATACAATATTTTTAATAACTTTGTGTATTAAACAAAGTTTGTGTACATTGAGACATCAAAAAACAAAGGTTTCACTATCTCACTCTCACTCAAAAAAGTCCGTATTTCGGAATATTCCGTATTTCGGAATATATGGATATGGGATACTCAACCTGTACTTGTTTATTACATGTGACAATTGTGTACAGTGTGAGTAATGCATTTCACTTTATATTGCTCTGCATTCAACTACAATACAAATACTGTATGTATATATGAGAGTCCAATTAAAATTAGGGATGTGTGACAGCCAAAATCATGGATTTTGTGTTTTTGTTTTGGATCTGTATCTATTTTGTGTTTTGGATCTGTATTGGTTTTGCCCCAGCCACCCTTGTGGGTTTTGGATCTGTACTTTTTTAGAAAAAATCATAAAAACAGCTAAAATCACAGAATTTTGGCCAACTTTTGTTCCTACAGTATTATTAAACACTGTGACATTCAATTCCACTCATTTCCAGTCAATTTGACAGTCAATGACCACCTCACAGCTCACAATATTGTTTTCATCCATTTTAGCCAAAGGCTGCAGCGATCTTACTCGTTATTAACCAACAGAGCAGTCACACAAACATACAACAGTTTCTAGCACATCTATGAAACATTTCCACATAGCAGTGCAGACATAAAAATTAGAGCAAGATGGAATTGTCCGTATGTTAGATATTAAAAAAGACATGCACAGTGTAACAAACCAAGCACTTCAGTAACAGGGACTGACACTATTGTGACTGAAGTGCTTGCCTTTATTTGGGCCCCCACAAACCTCTTCACTAATGAGGAGGTTGATGATTAGGGTGTAAATTATATTATAGTCTTGTACAATAATTTCATGGATTCACTACAAATTACATACTGTAACATGGAGGAGGTGCCTAGATAGCTAAAATCACTACCTCTACTATCTTTGGCCTGACAAATGGAGCAGATGCCTTCACAATCATTGTCAGGGTTTCTGGAAAAATAATTCCACATGCAAGAGGTGGTTTTTTTGGTCTTATGCCCAGGTATCACAATGGCTTTCTTTTTTATCATGGGCAAGAACTGCAGCCACTGGTGACTGACTTACACACACAACATTATCATCAACAACATCCTCAGTGTCAGATAGTAGTAGTATACACATATCCCTCTCATACTGTTCCACTTCCACACATGAATCCTTAATTTTCATTGTGCCCTCATCACCATCTTTATGTGTACTGCTCCACACATGCAGATGGTACAAAAATGGTGAAAGGAGGTGAAAGAGGCTTCTCTATGACGACAGTGTTAGAAATCTCAGACTCGCACATAGCTAACATGGACACCCCTAAATGTTCCTCAGGAATGTGTGTCATATCTGAATGCACAGTTTTTTTTACTGCTTTAGTTGTTTTCATTTTTTTGACAACTCTTCTAGATTAGAGATGTGTGGCGGACACTTTCAAGGTTTTGTGTTTTGGTTTTGGATTTGGATTCCAGCTTGTGTTTTGGGTCTAGATTGGTTTTGCCAAAGCCACCCTTTCGGGTTTTGGCTTAGGATCTGGATAATTTAAAAAAAAACATAAAAGCAGCTAAAATCAAATAATTTGGGGGTAATTGTGACCCTACGGTATTATTAACCTCAATAGCATTGATTTCCACTCATTTCCAGTCTATTCTGAACACCTCATGCCTCACAATATTATTTTTAGGCCAAAAGGTTGCACAAAGGTCGCTGGATGACTAAGCTGAGCAACATAAATGGGCGGCACAAACATCTGGTCCATCTAGGAGTGGCACTGCAGTGGCAGACAGAATGGCAGTTTTAAAAACTCAGCCCCAAAGAGCACATAATGGAAAGAAAAAAAAGTGGTGCAATGAGGTAGCTGGATGACTAAGATAAGCAACACAAGTGGGCAGCACAAACACCTGTCCCATCTAGGAGTGGCACTGGAGTGGCAGACAGGACTGCACCCTAGAATTATTACGGCATAAAAGACAATGGCCAGTGTACATTGATTTTCACTGCACCCTAGAATTATTACAGCATACAAGACAGGGCCAGTGTACACTGATTTTCACTGCACCCATGAATGTTACAGGGCCAGTGTATTTTTATTTGAACAGCAACACCCCTATATTTTACAACATACAAGAGCAGTGTGCTTTTAATATTTAATAACTGCATCCCTTAATTTTTACAACATACAGGGCCAGGGTAATGTTATTTGAACAGCAACACCCCTATATTTTACAGCATAGAAGAGCAGTGTGCTTTTCATTTTTAACAACTGCACCTCTGAATTTTTACAACCTACAGGGCCAGCAGCACCCCTATATTTTACAGGATACAGCAGTGTGATTTTAATTTTTAAAATCTTCACCCCTGAATTTTTACAACATACAGGGCCAGTGTAATGTTATTTGAACAGCAACACCCCTATAAATTACAGCATACAGCAGTGTCCTTTTAATTTTTAACAACTGCACCCCTGATATTTTACAACACACAGGGCCAATGTAATGTTATTTGAATAGAAAAACCCTATATGTTACAGCATACAGCAGTGTGCTTTTAATTTTTAACAGCTGCACCCTTGAATTTTTATAACATACAGGGTCAGTGTAATGTTTTTTGAACAGCAACTCCCCTATATTTTACAATATACAGCAGTGTGCTTTTAATTTTTAACTGCAACCCTGAATTTTTACAACATTCAGGGCCAGCAGCACCCTTATATACTACAGCATACAGCAGTGTGCTTTTTATTTTTTACTGCACCCCTGAATTTTTACAACATACAGTGCCAGCAGCACCACAATATTTTACAGCATACAGGAGCAGTGTGCTTTTAATTTTTATCAACTGCACCCCTGAATTTTTACAACATACAGGGCTATCAGCACCCCTATATTTTCCAGCATTCAGAAGGACAATGCCCCTGCACCCTGTACAACACAGTGACAGCCAGGACAGCAACACCCATGTACAGCTGCAGCACATGAAATACCCGTGACAGTCAGTGACAGCCAGGACAGCACCCCTAACACAGCACAGGTACACCACAGTGAATTCAGCAGCACCTCTACAGAGCACACACTAACCCCACCTGATGCCAGCACCCACAGAGAGAGACAGAGATCTGTGTCCCTCACTCTCCAAGTCCGGAGTGAAAATGGTGGCGACAAGCGGCTGTTTATATTTAATACAAAACCCTCAATATTCCGACAGCGGGATGATGACATTTTTCCATGTTGTAGTTTCCAAGTCTGGTGTGAAGTCGAGAGTCAGACTCGGATCTGGGCTCGGAGCATGAGGTTCGGGGGGGGGGGGGGGGGTTCGATTCTCAGGGAACCAAACCCGTTCATCTCTATACTAGACTGTGTGAAAAGTTCTTGTATCATCATGAGAAGCAGAAGAAGATGCCGCACTGACATTTGCAGAACCACCACTTTATAATAAAGGCCAAGGCCTGAGTCTCTCCTTACCACTATGTGTGGTGAATGGAATCAAACAATTTTTATGTTTCTCTGCAGCAAACTTTCCTTTTCATGTTTTTTCTTTACCACTGTAAAATGATATTGCTTCTCTGATTTTACATGCCCTAACTTAAGCTCTCTATGTCCTTGGGCATTGACCTTAGTAGATGACGTAGACAGACTTGTATTGTCATGACTGGTGGCAGCAGCAGCAGCACTAGTACTGTATGTGTCTCCTGCTATCCTCTCAATTGTTTCTCCTCCATATTTCTCAAATATCAACAAACATGGACAAAATCGGGTACATCACACCACACAATTTGTACAAAACATGTACCACCCACAGTGTCTCAATATGTATATGAGTCAGAAATAGTAATGAAACACTGCAGTTTAATTCACCAACAGTATCACACAATACGTGTTTTAGTATGTAATGTAATATAATATATTACTGTAGTACAACCTTCACTCACAGTGTCCCACAATACACGTATGAGTACAAAATAATAATATAATGCAGTCTAACTGGCTGTGTTAATATTTCAATTTTATACTGGGGTGTAACACCCCTGTACAGACACTGCAGCCCCTGGATGTATACTGGAGCACAGCACAAAAAAAAATATATTAGTTTAAATTAATAAAATATTAGTTTTATTCTTTAACACTGGGGCAGAGCCCCTGAATATATGGGCAGATTACCCCTAGGTGGACAGAGGGTATCCAGTCTCTAGGTTGACTACACTTAGGTTGACAGTCATTAGGTTGACCACTATTGGTCGACATGCATTAGGTCGACATGGTTTCTAGGTCAACATGGATACTAGATTGACATGTACTAGGTCGACATGACAAAAGGTCAACATGAGTTTTTCAAAAAAATTTTTAATTTTTTTTACTTTTTCATACTTTACAATCCACATGGACTACAATTGGGAATGGTAACCTGTGCTGAGTGCAGCAGTAACGGAGCGAGGCAACTTGCCAGAAGCATGCCATACGAGGGGAAACGGTGCACTAATTGGGGTTCCCCGTCACTTTACGATAGAGATGTGCAGCGGAAATTTCTCGGGTTTTGTGGTTTGGTTTTGGATTCGGTTCCGCGGCTGTGTTTTGGATTCGGACGCATTTTGACAAAACCCCCCTGAAATTTTTTTGTCGGATTCGGGTGTGTTTTGGATTTGGGTGTTTTTTTTCAAAAACCTCTCAAAAACAGCTTAAATCATAGAATTTGGGGGTAATTTTGATCCTATAGTATTATTAAGCTCAATAACCATAATTTCCACTCATTTCCAGTCTATTCGGAACACCTCACACTATTTTTTTTAGTCCTAAAATTTGCACCGAGGTCGCTGGATGACAAAGCTAAGCGACCCAAGTGGGCGGCACAAACACCTGGTCTATCTAGGAGTGGCACTGCAGTGTCAGACAGGATGGCACTTAAAAAAATTGGCCCCAAACATCACATGATGCAAAGATAAATTTAAAAAAGAGGTGCAAGATGGAATTGTCCTTGGGCCCTCCCACCCACCCTTATGTTGTATAAACAGGACATGCACACTTTAACAAACCCATCATTTCAGCCACAGGGTCTGCCACATGACTGTGGCTGAAATGACTGGTTGGTTTGGGCCCCCACCAAAAAAGAAGCAATCAATCTCTCCTTGCTCAAACTGGCTCTACAGAGGCAAGATGTCCACCTCATCATCATCCTCCGATTCCTCACCCCTTTCACTGTGTACATCCCCCTCCTCACCGAGTATTAATTCGTCCCCACTGGAATCCACCATCTCAGGTCCCTGTGTACTTTCTGGAGGAAATTGATGGTGAATGTCTCCACGGAGGAATTGATTATAATTCATTTTGATGAACATCATCTTCTCCACATTTTGTGGAAGTAACCTCGTATGCCAATCGCTGACAAGGTGACCAGCTGCACTAAACACTCTTTCAGAGTACACACTGGAGTGGGGGCAAGTTAGGTAAAATAAAGCCAGTTTGTGCAAAGGCCTCCAAATTGCCTCTTTTTCCTGCCAGTATACGTACGGACTGTCTGACGTGCCTACTTGGATGCGGTCACTCATATAATCCTCCACCATTCTTTCAATGGTGACAGAATCATATGCAGTGATAGTAGACGACATGTCAGTAATCATTGGCAGGTCCTTCAGTCCGGACCAGATGTCAGCACTCACTCCAGACTGCCCTGCATCACTGTCAGCGGGTGGGCTTGGAATTCTTATCCTTTTCCTCGCAGCCCCAGTTGCTGGAGAATGTGAAGGAGGAGCTGTTGACGGATCATGTTCCGCTTGAGTTGACAAGTGTCTCACCAGCAGGTCTTTGAACATGTGCAGACTTGTGTCTGCTGGAAAGAGAGATACAACGTAGGCTTTAAACCTAGGTTCGAGCATGGTGGCCAAAATGTAGTGCTCTGATTTCAACAGATTGACCACCCGTGAATCCTGGTTAAGCGAATGAAGGGCTCCATCCACAAGTCCCACATGCCTAGCGGAATTGCTCCATTTTAGCTCCTCCTTCAATCTCTTTAGCTGCTTCTGCAAAAGCCTAATGAGGGGAATGACCTGACTCAGGCTGGCAGTGTCTGAACTGTCCTCCCGTGTGGCAAGTTCAAAGGGTTGCAGAACCTTGCACAACGTTGATATCATTCTCCACTGCGCTTGAGTCAGGTGCATTCCCCCTCTTTTGCATATATCGTAGGCAGATGTATAGGCTTGAATGGCTTTTTGCTGCTCCTCGATCCTCTGAAGCATATAGAGGGTTGAATTCGTAACCACCTCTTGCTTCAGATGATGGCAGGGCAGTTTCAGTAGTGTTTGCTGGTGCTCCAGTCTTCGGCACGCGGTGGCTGAATGCCGAAAGTGGCCCGCAATTCTTTGGGCCACCGACAGCATCTCTTGCACGCCCCTGTCATTTTTTAAATAATTCTGCACCACCAAATTCAATGTATGTGAAAAACATGGGACGTGCTGGAATTTGCCCACATGTAATGCACGCACAATATTGGTGGCATTGTCCGATGTCACATTTCCCCAGGAGAGTCCAATTGGGATAAGCCATTCTGCGATGATGTTCCTCAGTTTCTGTAAGAGGTTGTCAGCTGTGTTCCTCTTATGGAAAGCGGTGATACAAAGCGTAGCCTGTCTAGGAATGAGTTGTCGTTTGTGAGATGCTGCTACTGGTGCCGCCGCTGCTGTTCTTGCTGCGGGAGGCAACACATCTACCCAGTGGGCTGTCACAGTCATATAGTCCTTAGTCTGCCCTGCTCCACTTGTCCACATGTCCGTGGTTAAGTGGACATTGGGTACAACTGCATTTTTTAGAACACTGGTGAGTCTTTTTCTGACGTCTGTGTACATTCTTCGTATCGTCTGCCTAAAGAAGTGGAACCTAGATGGTATTTGGTACCGGGGACACACTACCTCAAGCAATTCTCTAAGTCCCTGTGAACTAACGGAGGATACCGGACACACTTTTAACACCAACACAGCTGACAAGGCCTGAGTTATCCACTTTGCAGCAGGATGACTGCTGTGATATTTCATCTTCCTTGCAAAGGACTGTTGGACAGTCAATTGCTTACTGGAAGTAGTACAAGTGGTCTTCCGACTTCCCCTCTGGGATGAAGATCGACTCCAAGCAGCAACAACAGCAGCGCCAGCGGCAGTAGGCGTTACACTCAAGGATGCATCGGAGGAATACCAGTCAAGAGAGGACTCATCAGACTTGCCAGTGACATGGCCTGCAGGACTATTGGCTTTCCTGTCTAAGGAGGAAATTGACACTGAAGGAGTTGGTGGTGTGGTTTGCAGGAGCTTGGGTACAAGAGGAAGGGATTTAGTTGTCAGTGGACTGCTTCCGCTGTCACCCAAAGTTTTTGAACTTGTCAATGACTTCTGATGAATGCACTCCAGGTGACATATAAGGGAGGATGTTCCTAGGTGGTTAACGTCCTTACCCCTACTTATTACAGCTTGACAAAGGCAACACACGGCTTGACACCTGTTGTCCGCATTTCTGTTAAAATAATTCCACACCGAAGAGCTGATTTTTTTTGTAATTTGACCAGGCATGTCAATGGCCATATTCATCCCACGGACAACAGATGTCTCCCCGGGTGCCTGACTTAAACAAACCACCTCACCATCAGAATCCTCCTTGTCAATTTCCTCCTCAGTGCCAGCAACACCCATATCCTCATCCTGGTGTACTTCAACAGTGATATCTTCAATTTGACTATCAGGAACTGGACTGTGGGTGCTCCTTCCAGCACTTGCAGGAGGCGTGCAAATGTTGGAAGGTGCCACCTCTTCCCGGAAGGTCAGGCATCGCAACTGACACAATTGGACTCTCCTTGGGGATTTGTGATTTAGAAGAACGCACAGTTCTTTGCTGTGCTTTTGCCAGCTTAAGTCTTTTCATTTTTCTAGAGGGAGGATGAGTGCTTCCATCCTCATTTGAAGCTGAACCACTAGCCATGAACATAGGCCAGGGCCTTAGCCGTTCCTTGCCACTCCGTGTTGTAAAATGGCATATTGGCAAGTTTACGCTTCTCCTCAGATGCTTTTAATTTAGATTTTTGGGTCATTTTACTGAACTTTAGTTTTTTGGATTTTACATGCTCTGTACTGTGACATTGGGCATCGGCCTTGGCAGACGACGTTGATGGCATTTCATCATCTCGGCCATGACTAGTGGCAGCAGCTTCAGCACGAGGTGGAAGTGGATCTTGATCTTTCCCTATTTTACCCTCCACATTTTTGTTCTCCATTTTTTAATGTGTGGAATTATATGCCAGTAATATATCAATAGCAATGACCTACTGTACTGTACTATATGTATACTGCTGGTCACCAAAATGCTGCACTGTCCTACTATATACTGCTCACAATAATGCAGCACAGATATGGATAGTATACTTGACACAGAGCTGCAAGATACAGCAATGGCCTACTGTACTGTACTATATGTATACTGCTGGTCACCAAAATGCTGCACTGTCTACTATATACTGCTCACAATAATGCAGCACAGATATGGATAGTATGCTTGACACAGAGCTGCAAGATACAGCAATGGCTTACTGTACTACTATAATTATATACTGGTGGTCCCCACAATGCAGCACACTGAGCACAGATATTTGCAGCACAGTGAGCACAGATATGGAGCGTTTTCAGGCAGAGAACGTAGATATTTTCAGCACACTGAGCACAGATATTTGCAGCAAACTGAGCACAGATATTTGCAGCACATTGAGTACAGATATTTGCAGCACACTGAGCACAGATTACAGAGCTTTCAGGGAGAGAACGCAGCCACGTCCTCTCCATTCAATCTCCAATGAACGAGTGAAAATGGCGGCGACGTGCGGCTCTTTATATAGAATACGAATCTCGCGAGAATCCGACAGCGGGATGATGACGTTTGGGCGTGTTCGGGTTAACCGAGCAAGACTGGAAGATCCGAGGCTGCCTCGGTACCGTGTAAAATAGGTGAAGTTTGGAGGGGTTCGGATCTCGGAGAACCGAACCCGCTCATCTCTACTTTACGATGAAAACGACACCAAAATAAAAAAACTTATGCCAACCTGTTGACCTTTGTCATGGCGACCTAATGCTTATGTCGACCTATTTTGGGTGTTGATTTAGTTACTTTGACCTAACTGTGGTCGATCATATGAACCACACCCGGACAGAGAACCCCTGAACTGATTCTGATAGGACACACCAGCCTCTGGATGTACACAATATGCTGGGTTTTTATTTTTAATTAACACTGGGGCAGAGCACCTGGATGTATGGACAGATTACCCCTAGGTGGACAGAGCACCCCTTGTCAGATACAGCAGAAAACAGGCACAGCACCCCTGGACTGATACACCAGCCCCACAGCATCCACCAGCCCCATGCTAACCCCCCCACCACACAACCCAGCACTGAGACAGACATAGCCATTCAGTACACTCTCCACAGTGGGAGTGAAAATGGTGCAGATCACTGGGACCTTTATAGAATACCAAACCCCCGCAAGAATCCGACAGCAGGATGATCGCGTTTTGCCTCATTTTGGGATCTGAGTTGGGTGGGAAAACCGGAGCCAGACTCGTATCCCAGCCCAGATTGGAAAGTTCGGGTAGGACCAGTTCTCGGAGAACTGGACCCGCTCATCTCTAATTAAAATGTATCTAGTTTACACATGTGCAAGTTATTTTGTAATATATATCCTAACACTGTATTCTCTCTACTACTAAAGTATTTTGGCCCTGATTCAACTTCATAACACTATTCGTGATTTCCGCACTTATGCACATGCGTGTACCACACTGCCCACATGGACGAGGTCTTAAAGTGCAATCGCATGAGATTGTAGTCTAAGTGCCGGCAGGGGGCAGTTACAGGGTGGTGTTGCAGCATTCTGTGGGTGCTGCAAAGGCATTTGTGGGCGTGGTCCGGACAGAGGAGGTGAGCCCAGACCATTTGTGAAGCACTCAAATTTACACGGAGGCAAAGACCCGGCATGTGGCACGGCCTCGCCCTGTGCTGGAAAGCCCCCCACATGCTAGTGGAAGGAGTTGTAGTTTTCCAAATTTTCGCAAAACTACAACTCATGCTGAATTAGGCCCATTGTATGAATACTAGGTTTTGAATCCGTTGCTTTAAAGGGAAATTCCTTGGCCAGTCATGTCTGCACAAAGAGGGTCATTCTGAGTTGATCGTAGCTGTGCTAAATTTAGCATAGCTACGATCAGGCACTCAGACATGCGGGGGGGATGCCCAGCACAGGGCTACTCCACCCCGCATGTCAGTGCCGGCCTTCCCCCCACCCCCGCAGAAATGCAAAAGCATCGCGGCAATGCTTTTGCATTTTAGGAGTAACTCCCAGGCAGCGCTGCTCCTGCGGCTGACCGGGAGAAACTCCTCGCTGCCCGGGTCGTAGCGGCCCGCCCCCCAACAATCCGGCCACACCTGCGTTGGCCGGACCTCGCCGCCGCCCAGCCCCCTCCCGCCCAGCGACCGCCTCTGACTGTCAATCAGGCTGAGGCAATCGCTACAATACAATGGCCATCAGCCGCCCAGCATGCGCCGGTGCACTGCGGCGCTGGCGCATGCGCAGATCTTACCCGATCGCTGTGCTGCAATAATCTGCAGCGAGCGATCGGGTCGGAATGACCCCCCAACTACAGTTTGAGTAGTGATAGTGAGGTGTAGGCATTTATTCATACATGGCACCCCACATGTCCTTGGTATCATATTCTGATCTCATCTACAAGGTGGAACTGATGCTGCAGTTTAGGGCCCAATGGGATGTATGATCACTACCCCAGTAGCACCCTACCACACTGTTTTACTTTGTGGGGTTTCTGGAGAGGACATGCCTAGCAGCCTTCTTTTAGCTCCTTTATTGCTACCATTATGCAGCTTACCGAATGCTTGCTGTGTGGTGTTATGACATCACCTACACCAGAGGCAGGGTATGCTTGTCCAGGCACAAAGATGCCAGCTATGGCATTGGTCCCCTGTCATAGTATTGACCAGGGGCAAGTTAATTGCCCTAATTCTACTGATGGTGCTGTATATAGGCCCTCATTCCGAGTTGATCGGTCGCAAGGCGATTTTAGCAGAGTTGCTCACGCTAAGCCTACGCCTACTGGGAGTGTATCTTAGCTTCTTAAAATTGCGACCGATGTATTCGCAATATTGCGATTACAAACTACTTAGCAGTTTCAGAGTAGCTTCAGACTTACTCGGCATCTGCGATCAGTTCAGTGCTTGTCGTTCCTGTTTTGACGTCACAAACACACCCAGCGTTCGCCCAGACACTCCCCCGTTTCCCCGGCCACTCCTGCGTTTTTTCCGGAAACGGTAGCGTTTTTTCCCGCACGCCCATAAAACGGCCTGTTTCCGCCCAGTAACACCCATTTCCTGTCAATCACATTACGATCGCCGGAGCGATGAAAAAGCCGTGAGTAAAAATACTATCTCCATTGTAAAATTACTTGGCGCAGTCGCAGTGCGATTATTGCGCATGCGTACTAAGCGGAATTTCACTGCGATGCGATGAAAAATACCGAGCGAACGACTCGGAATGAGGGCCATAATTCTATGGAGATAGTAGGGATGTTGTGACAAAGATAGATTCCTGCCTAGTGTGAGAAAAGTATTATGGGATATGTATCAAAGCTTAGAGAGATACAATTGTGAGAAAGTACAAACCAATCAGCTCCTATCTGTCATTTTTCATACACAGCCTGTAAAATGTAAGGAAAAAGTTGGCTAGTACTTTATCTCTCACAATTTTATATCTCTACTAGAATTAATAAATACCTCCATAATCACTTAAAAAAGGTGTTAAAAAAGCAATATCATATGCATACCCTCCAACTGTACCTTTTTGGCAGGCACAGTACCTTTTTTCTATGGTCTGTACCGATTTTTGGCTCTCTAAACTTCCATTGAAAGCATAAGAAAAGGCGATGGCCATGCCCCCTTTTCAAATTTGTACCAATTTTTATGTGTGAAATGTTGGAGGGTATGCATATGGAAAGGACTTATTGTTATAACTTTTCTCTTACGTCCTACAGGATGCTGGGGTCCACATTAGTACCATGGGGTATAGACGGGTCCACTAGGAGACACTGGCACTTTAAGAGTTTGAGAGTGTGGGCTGGCTCCTCCCTCTATGCCCCTCCTACCAGACTCAGTTTATAAAATGTGCCCGGAGAAGCCGGTCAAAGCTAGGGGAGCTCTCCAGAGTTTCTCTAGTAAAAGTTATTTTTAGAGTTTATTATTTTACAGGGAGGCTGCTGGCAACAGCTTCCCTGCTTCGAGGGACTAAGGGGGGAGTAGTGTCTGCCCTGCGGGGTCTGAGCCACTATCTCCGCTGACAGTACACTGAGCTCCTGAGGGTGCTGATCGTTAGCCGCCCCAGGCGACCGCTCACTCCCGCAGCATGCCGCCATCCCCTTACCCCTTACAGAGCCAGAAGAATTTGGATGATGAGTGAGTCACCCCCCCCCCCTGGCAAGCAGGTAGCCGGTGTGAAGATGGCAGCAACAGGGTAGGGAGTGCAGTACTAACTGCACACCGGGGCTCAGCGGAACATTGTGCTGCACGCGGCACCCTACACTGGTCAGCAAGCCTGTCAGGGTCCCCGGATCGCTGCCAGCAGAAATCCTCAGGCCAGTATAATATAATGAAGAGCTGAAAGCAGCAACATGTTCGGGGAACGGAGCTTCTCCTCAGAGCGGACCCAGGAGCGTTCAGCGCCATTTTCCTGCCTGCAGTTCCTGTACAACAGACGCTGACAGGGAGAGCTGTCCCTCCAAGCAACTCCAGCTATCCTGTGCAGTACCAGGGAGTTGTAGAAGTAGGCAGGGGGGGCTGTGTAAAGTCTGTGTAGTCTATTAAGGTACACAGACAGCCCTGGTAGTTTCATTAGTTCTACCTCAAAAAGCGCTGTGTGTGGGTTGGCTCCAATCTCTGTGTCTCTCTGGGCATATTTGGGGGGTACTGTGTCTGACATATCCGTGTGTGTATGTGTGTGTGTGGTGGGGGGGGAGGATGGGGGTGTTTAATATCTCACATAGCCATGTCTAGAGATTCTGTTTCATATGCTGCAGAAGATGTTTCCTCTCAGGAGGGATATATTCCTTGTACACAGGATTGTAATGCTTTGTCTCAGATCCCTATTGTTGAACCTGAGTGATTAACCTCTATCAAAGGCATGGTCTCTCAGATCTCTACTAGGGTAGCTAATACTAAGACTGAAACTCAGGTGTTGAAGAAGTCTATGGCAGTTTGGTCAGGCTCTGTCCCTATTCCTGCAAAATCTCCTAGCATGTTCCCACAGAAACGTGCACTTGCCCAAATTATACAAGATGACACGGATACCGATTCTGATACTGCAGACGGTGATGGGGAGGTGCTGAGGGGGGCGGCATCCCTTGATAAGGGGGTGCAGCTCATGATTGAGGCCATTAGAGATGTGTTAAATATTAATGACACCACACCTGAGCAGGTTGAGGAGACTTACTTCACTGATAATAAGAAAGCCTCACTAAGCTTCCCTGCGTCTAAAGAATTAAACGCTATATTTGAAAAATCCTGGGAAAACCCGGAGAAAAAATTCCAGATCCCAAAAAGGGTTCTGGTTGCTTTTCCCTTCCCTGAGGAAGATAGGAAAAAATGGGAAAACCCATCCATTGTAGACGCATCGGTCTCCAGACTGTCTAAAAAGGTAGTTTTACCTGTCCCTGGATCTACCGCGTTAAAAGAACTGGCTGATCGTAAAATTGACATTACACTCAAATCCATTTACACTGCTTCAGGAGTGGCATTAAGGCCCACTATTGCCTGTGCATGACTTTCTAAAGCCATAGTAAAGTGGTCAGGCACATTACTAGAGGATTTGGATACAATGGATAGCAGTGACATTGAATTGTTTTTACGTAACATACAGGATTCTGAGGGGTTCATGGTGGAATCCATGAAGGACCTGGGGACGCTGACTGCATGGATATCTTCCATGTCAGTCTCAGCCCAGAGGGGACTCTGGCTACTTCAATGTTCTGCAGACGGGCAATGCAGGAGAAGTGTGGAGTACCTACCCTACACAGGTCAGGCTCTATTTGGGGAAGCGTTGGATGCGTGGATTTCCACGGCAACCGTGAGAAAGTTACCTTCTTTCCCTCTGCTACACCATCTACGAAGAAACCATTTTCTTCAGCTGTGCCGCAGTCCTTTTGCACCGCTAAGGCAAAAAAGTCCAAGCCTCCTACCACTTTAGAGGTGGTCGGGCAAAATCCAAATAGCCTGCTCCCGCAGGCTCCCAGGACCAGAGACCTGCTTCTGGTTCCTCAAAATCCTAATGATGGTGGACATTAAAGCATGGAGGACGATCTGATGGGTGTGAGACTCAGACGTTTCAGACACGTCTGGATGTCGTCTGGCCTGGATCCCTGGGTACAGGATATTGTGTCCCAGGTTTACAGACTGGAGTTTCAAGAACTCCCGCCTCACTGATTCTTCAAATCAGGCTTGCTAGCTTTGCAGACAGACAGGGCTATCCTACAGGAAGCCATCCTAAAATTGGAAAAGTCACAGGTCATTGTCCCAGTTCCACCACATATGCAAAACAGGGGTTATTATACAAACCTTTTCGTGGTACCAAAACTGGATGGTTCGGTCAGACCAATTTTGAATTTGAAATCGTTTAACCCTTACCTGAGGGTGTTCAAATTCAAAATGGAGGCTCTCAGAGCAGTGATTGCAGGTCTGGAGGAGGGAGAGTTTCTGGTATCCCTGGATATCAAGGATGCGTACCTCCACATTCCGATTTGGCCGCCTCACCAGGCTTATCTCAGATTTGCACTCTTAGACAGCCACTATCAATTCCATGCACTGCCATTCGGCCTCTCCACAGCACCAAGGGTGTTCACCAATGTGATGGCAGAGATGATGGTTCTCCTCTGCAGACAGGTGGTGAACATAATCCCATATCTGGATGATCTGCTGCTAAAGGCATCTTCCAGGGTGAAGTTGTTGCAGTTTATTGTTCTCACGACTCATCTGCTCAGGGAACACGGTTGGATCCTGAATCTTCCAAAATCACATTTGGAGCTGACCAGGAGGTTATCTTTTCTGGGAATGATCCTCGACACGGAAGTACAGAGGGTGTTTCTCATGGAGTAGAAAGTGTTGGTGATACAAACAGTGGTCCAGGATGTCCTGAAGCCAGCCCGGGTTTCGGTTCATCAGTGCATTCGCCTTCTGGGGAAGATGGTGGACTCTTACGAGGCTCTACAGTACGGAAGGTTTCATGCTCAGCCCTTTCAACTGGATCTCCTGGACAAGTGGTCAGGATCTCATCTACACATGCATAAGAGAAGACGTCTGTTGCCGGAAGCCAGGATTTCACTCCTCTGGTGGCTGCAACCATCTCACCTTCTGGACGGCCGCAGGTTCGGGATTCAGGACTGGGTCCTTCTAACCACGGATGCAAGTCTCCGGGGCTGGGGCGCAGTCACACAGGGGGAAACCTTCCAAGGAAGATGGTCAAGCCTTGAATCGAGCAATCCAATAAACATTCTGGAACTATGAGCTGTCTACAATGGTCTTCTCCAAGTGAACCATCTTCTGTGAGATCAAGCCATTCAAGTGCTGTCGGACAATGTAACGACAGTGGCTTACATAAACCGACAGGGCAGAATGAAGAGCAGAGCTGCAATGTCAGAGGTAACAAGAATCATCCTCTGGGCAGAAAAACACGTTGGCTTTGTCAGCAATCTTCATTCCAGGAGTAGACAACTGGGAAGTGGACTTCCTCAGCAGACACTATCTCCATTCAGGAGAGTGGGGACTCCATCCAGAGGTGTTCGTGGAGGTAACAGATCTTTGGGGTGTACCTCAAATAGTCATGATGGCCTCTCATCTCAACATGAAACTTTGGCGATATTGTTCCAGGTTGAGGGACCCTAAAGCAGTGGCGATGGATGCCCTAGTGACTCCGTGGGTGTTCCAGTTGGTGTATGTGTTTCCTACACTTCCACTCATTCCAAGAGCTCTAATACACATGAGGAGAACAAGAGTTCAGGCAATCCTCATTTTTCCGGACTGGCCAAGTAGGGCTTGGTACGCGGATCTTCTGGATCTACTGCTAGAAGAGCTGAGGCCTCTTCCTCTTCGGGAGGACCTGTTGCCGCAGGGGCCGTTCGCCTATCAAGACTTACAGTGGCTAAGTTTGACGGCGTGGAGGTTTAATGCCAGATATTAGCTCGAAAGGGCATTCTGAACAAGGTTATTCTTACCCTGATACAAGCTAGGAAAGGAGTATCATCAAAACATTACCATCGTATATGGAAAAAATATGTATCTTGGTGTGAGTCCAATAAGTTTCCTACGGTGGAGTTTCAACTGGGATGGTTTCTCCTCTTCCTGCAAGCAGGTGTGGATATGGGCCTGAGGTTGGGATCCGTAAAGGTCCAGATTTCGGCCCTATCCATTTTCTTACAGAAACATTTGGCTTCTCTCCCTGAGGTTCAGACTTTCCTGAAAGGGGTTCTGCACATCCAGCCTCCCTTTGTGCTGCCTATAGCACCATGGGATCTTAACGTGGTGTTACAGTTCCTCCAATCGGATTGATTCGAGTCTCTACAGGAGGTTGAGGTCAAATTTCTCATGTGGAAGGCTGTCACTCTGTTGGCCTTAGCTTCTGCTAGACGTGTGTCAGAGTTGGGGGCTTTGTCTTGTAAGAGCCCCTACTTGATCTTCCATGAAGATAGAGGTTGTGTCGGCATTTCATATCAACCAACTTATTGTGGTGCCAGTTGCTACTGACTCCTCAATTTCATCAAAGTCCTTAGATGTTGTAAGGGCTCTGAAAATATATGTGAAGAGGACTGCTTGTCACAGAAAATCGGACTCTCTGTTTGTCCTGTATGATCCCAAGAAACTTGGGTGTCCTGCTTCTAAGCAGACGATCTCTCGCTGGATTACTATCCAGCATGCGTATTCTATGGCAGGATTGCCGTGTCCTACTTCTGTTAAGGCCCACTCTACTCGTAAGGTGGGGTCTTCCTGGGCAGCTGCCCGGGGTGTCTCAGCTTTACATTTTTGCCGAGCGGCTACTTAGTCTGGGTCGAACACATTTGCAAGGTTCTACAAGTTCGATACTTTGGCCGCTGAGGACCTGAAGTTTGGTCAATCAGCTCTGCAGGAGCCTCCGCTCTCTCCCTCCTGTTCTGGGAGCTTTGGTACATCCCCATGGTACTAATGTGGACCCCAGCATCCTCTAGGACGTAAGAAAAAATAGGATTTTAAATACCTACCGGTAAATCTTTTATCGTAGTCCGTAGAGGATGCTGGGCACCCGCACAGCGCTTCGTGATCCTGCAGTGGTTACTTAGTTCAGTACTGCTTAGTTCTTGGTTAAGTACTGTTGTTACTTGCTTAAGTAATGTTGCTCAGCTGTTCCTGATATTTCAAGCTAGTTAGCTTAGTTTGCCTTGTGTGTGAGCTGGTGTGAATCTTGCCACTATCTGTGTGAAAACCTTCTCTCGAAGTTGTCCGTCTCCTCGGGCACAATTTCTAGACTGAGTCTGGTAGGAAAGTCATAGAGGGAGGAGCCAGCCCACACTCTCAAACTCTTAAAGTGCCAGTGGCTCCTAGTGGACCCGTCCAGGGCCGGAGCTTTCACTAGGCAGCTTTAGGCAGTTGCCTAGGGGCACCGGGACCTGAGGGGGCAGCCTGCTACAGCTACCTGAAAAAGGTACCATGGTCCTACCTCTTACAGCCGCAGCAATCCCCCCAGCACTCATCTTACAGTAGCCGCGACTGCCAAGCTCTGCCTTCACCCGCCACAGGCAGTAACTTTGACATCTCCTGGAGTCCTGGCTAGGGGTGACATACGGTACTACTCTTCATATCAGGCTCTTTCACAGTCTACTCTGCAATGCAGCCTGCAGGTAAAGGTGGCTGCACAGTGCACTCTCTACATTTGATAAGGATAAGGAAAGAGGGGGAGAGCAGCAGTCTGGGTGTGTGTGTGTGTGTGTGTGTGTGTGTGTGTGTGTGTGTGTGTGTGTGTGTGTGTGTGTGTGCGAGAGGGGGGGGAGATGAGCAGCAGGCATGCACACAGTCTTAGGGGGATAAGCAGCAGCATGCACACAGATGGAGGGGGATAGAACAGACATTTAATGGGGGGGGAGGTGAGAGCAACAGGCACCCACAGAGACTGGGGGGATGGGGAGAAGAGAGCAGCCATGCAACAGACTGAGTGTTGGGGAGAGCAGCATGCCTTTCACCTGAAGGGTGGGTATGGGGAAGGGGCAGTAGGCAGAAGTTTTGCCTAGGGTGCCAAGAAACCTTGCACAGGCCCTGGAACCCATCTATACCCCATGGTACTAATGTGGACCCCAGCATCCTCTATGGACTACGAGAAAAGGATTTACCAGTAGGTAATTAAAATCCTATTTTATCTTTTATTTAAATACTGTCACCAAGTGTCTATAACATTGTGCAGGGAAACATACAATGGGCCTAGGGGATTATTCAGATCTGATCGCTGGGCTGCTTTTTTGCTGACCTGCGATCAGATAGTCACCGCCTACATGGGAAGTGGGTTTTCGCTGTGCAGGTGTGCGACCGCATGTGTAGCAGAGTCATACGCGGATCCGGTGGGGGGGAGGGGTTGGCACTCGGGGCCCGTTCCCCCCTGTTGTTTCTGACTTCTTTTTTTTCAAAAGGAGAACAGCAGCAGCACTACTGCTATTTCCGTCAGTCAGATTTGAAAAAAGAGCCGGCAGGCACTAGGACCCACTGCTGCTCTAACAGCAAGTCCATGTGGTAACCAATGGAGCTCCAACCTCCCCCTGCTCACACTGCAACCTACCTCCCCCACTGCCAGCCAGCCAGATTCCAGCCCAGGTGCGGGGTTCAGATGCCAGCATCGAGTAAGTGTGTTACTTATGACGGTGCAGAAAGCTTCATTAGCCCTCACTGCAACGCACAGTTTCCCAGCACTTCCTTCTCCGCTTCCTTTACCACCATGCTAGTTGCAGTCAAACTCCTCAGCCTCAGCTTTGAGAAGGCAGCCCGTGTGATTGTGACAGGGCTGCCCTGCAGAAGTCTTATGATGCTTGTTGGAGATCCAGCTGGCTGCTTCTGCTAATCAAAGATGAGCTGGTCGTGTCCTGCAGTCTGAGTCTCACTGCAGTGCCCAAAACAAGGTATGCTGCACCTGTCACCACCAACTAAAAACTATAATAATTAGTTATGAGCATGTTCGGTTCCTCGAAATCCGAACCCCCCCGAACTTCACCCATTTTACACGGGTCCGAGGCAGACTCGGATCTTCCCGCCTTGCTCGGTTAACCCCAACGCGCCTGAACGTCATCATCCCGCTTTCGGATTCTCTCGAGATTCGTATTAGTTCGGGGGGGTTCAGATTTTGAAGAACCGAACCCGCTCATCACTGCTCTATATAGAGTGCAGAATTTTGCTGACCACCAGTATATATATATAAGTACGGTACAGTAGTCCATTGCTCTACCTCTGTGTCGTCAAGTATACTACAAAAGTTCAGTAAAATGACCCAAAAATCAAAATTAAAAGCATCTGATGAGAAGCGTAAACTTGCCAATATGCCATTTACGACACGGAGTGGCAAGGAACGGCTGAGGCCCTGGCCTATGTTCATGGCTAGTGGTTCAGATTCACATGAGGATGGAAGCACTCATCCTCTCGCTAGAAAACTGCAGTGATACTCCTAGGTGGGCCAGGTGTTTGTGTCGGCCACTTGGGTCGCTTAGCTTAGCCATCCAGCAACCTTGGTGCACCTTTTTTTTTCTTTGCATCATGTGCTGTTTGGGGACTATTTTTTAAATCGGCCATCCTGTCTGACACTGCAGTGCCACTCCTAGATGGGCCAGGTGTTTGTGTCGGCCACTTGGGTCGCTTAGCTTAGCCATCCAGCGACCTTGGTGCACCTCTTTTTTTCTTTGCATCATGTGCTGTTTGGGGACTTTTTTTAAATCGGCCATCCTGTCTGACACTGCAGTGCCACTCCTAGATGGGCCAGGTGTTTGTGTCGGCCACTTGGGTCGCTTAGCTTAGTCATCCAGCGACCTCGGTGCAAATTTTAGGACTAAAAATAATATTGTGAGGTGTGAGGTGTTCAGAATAGACTGGAAATGAGTGGAAATTATGGTTATTGAGGTTAATAATACTATGGGATCCAAATGACCCCCAAATTCTATGATTTAAGCTGTTTTTGAGGGTTTATTTGTAAAAGAAAAGAATCCAAAACACACCCGAATCGGACAAAAAAATTTTAGGGAGGTTTTGTCAAAACGCATCCGAATCCAAAACACGTCCGCGGAACCGAATCCAAAACCAAAACACAAAACCCGAAAAATTTCCGGTGCACATCACTAATAATAATGATATTGTGCTGGGGTGCCTTCCAAGCTCTCACAACTAATGGAACAGGTGACCAACATTTCAAGGCCCAATCAGCCTTTTCATCAGGGTGAAACATTGGCAATAATCCAGGATGCACTTCTACAGCCAATCATTACTTGATGGTGTATTCTGTGAGGCCACATCCCCTGTGATACCACTCCTCTTATCTAGGAGCACGCATGCCTTAGATGCATGTAAATATAACTATTACCGTTCCCCTATCATGGTGCCCCCCCTTTCATTTTCTTCTGGATCCGCCCCTGAGCAGAGCAGCACAAATTGATTTTGTGCAGTCTCTGCGCTGCCCAGGACTTACTCTTCCAGCGTGATGAGAACTGGGTGATCGGGACCGGAGCTGACGTCAGACACCCTCCATGAAAATACTGTGTTGAAACTGAAATTAAAATTAGAGTGTAAAAATAAAGCAGCCAGTATTTACCCTGCACAGAAACAAAATAACGCACACAAATCTAACTCTCTCTGCACATGTTATATCTGTCCCCTCCCCCCTGCAGTGCACATGGTTTTGCCCATTAGCTAACAAATTTGCTGCTACGGTCAGATCTGAATTAGGCCCAATGATACACAAACAATTAAATGTAAAAAGGTTAAAAAAAAGCACAAGGGGAAAACCAAACAATAAAACATTTACACAACTACTGTACCATACTTGCCTACATTGTATTTCTCCTCTCCGGGAGAAGCCCGGAGAAGAGACGCTGCAGAAGTCTTTGGGGGGTGGGGCCGGACTGTGACATTACCAAGCATCATTTTAACCCCTTCCCCACCCGACTGACCCGGGAATACAGGAGATTATCTCTCCATCCTGCTCACATCACTAGGGTGCGAGCAGGATGCGGGAGACCTGCCACTCTTTCGGAGGTGCAGGGCGCTACCCCGAAAAAGGGGATCCTCCCGCAGCTTCCAGGAGAGTAGGTAAGTATGTACTGTACGTGAGTGGCAGATAACAACAGAATTACCTAATGACCTAGTTATCCACATATTTTTTAATGGGAATTACTATTTACAGCAAGTTGGCCCAGAGATGGGCATTACATTCACCCCCAGTGAACTTCACAAGTGGCATCCTTTAAAATTAATAGTATCCTCAGATTTTAATATTTATATTAGACCCTCCTAATAACAGTTAAGTATACAACTCTCTCGACCTCCTAAATGCATTTAGGCTAGCAAATGTCCACAAGTGAAGACTGTGTACTGTACATCATATAACATGGCCTTCATTTAAAAAAATAATATATGGTAGTCCTAATCTTACAATACACACTCCACAAAAGACAAAATAATGGTCTGAAAATTTTTTGATTGCTATACAGTATATCTATGGCTTTCAAAATCCTTCAGACCACATTTGGTAAAGAATATTCTAACCATGGATTTGCAACCTATGGGATGGGGCATTAACATATTTTAATTTCTATACTGAGTGCATTATTTCTCTTGTTGAACAACCTAAAGTTTCTATCAGTTTTGAATCAGAATGCCTTCCTCATCTGGTGACAAGGTGGTATTATTTGGTTCCTAAAATAATTAAACCTTTAAGAACTTATGCATTATAAAACCTTAAAACCAGACTATTGGCCTGATTCAGAGTTGTATGCTATTGCACAGTCACAAGGAAACTGCTGTGCAATACCATACAACTAATATGCAAATGCAGCAGGAGGCATCTAGTGTAAATAGATGCCTCCTGATTGCTTCCGTGATCCACTGGTGCACCATTGGATCACTCTGCATTACCACTGCACATCTGAGTAACCTTTAATTTACTCAGATTTCCATCTCAGGTCTGGACCTGAGTGGGAATACCACTGTTGGGATTCCGACAGTGGGGAAACTTGCCCTGTGCTGGGCAGCTCCCAGCATGTGCAGAGATGAATGCAGATCTGGCTGCGTATGCAGCCATCTGCGTTCATCTCTGAATAGCCCCCAAAATCTTCAATAAAGAGACCTTGTTAGTCAAATGCACACCATCTGACCTGAACAGATGGGCATTCTGGAATCTAATCAATGGATGGGAGATAAACACTCCACCAAAACCCCGGGCACAATGACCAACCTCTATGCTAAATATTTACTTAACCTGACACAAGACAAAAACCCACCTCTGGCATGCAGCCAAAGTTTAAGCTGATGGCAAAACAAAATTCCTCAAGTTACAGTAGGATGTAAAAATAAAAAAATCACAGAAGTCTAATGTACCATTTATAGGCATTAGGCTTCCAGTGGCCCAGGGCCTTTATTTAATCAATTATAAAAACTGATATTGCAGCTGACGTAGCCACCCTGATATGGAAAGAATGAGTCCCAACCAAACTGAAAATGGCTTATGGATAAGGCATTGACATGCAGCAACCATGCGCCAGCAACCATGCGCCATTGACAGCAGGCTGATGCCTTGCCCAAGCTACCAAGCAAACATCCCTATCAAAGCAGACCTGCAAAGAATCCCAATGACTCCTTCCCAACTGATCTGTTTTAGACTGCCAAATCCAAAACAAGACTGTTGAATCCTCCAAAAGAATGTGAGAAGACAGTACAGATGGAGGGCTCCACTTTGAAAGAGCCATTAAGACACCAATATGAGAAATCTCATACCTCTATTCCCACTGCAGTACGCAAAAGGCTGTTACTATGACAAAGGAGTTTGATAGGTTCTTTGCACTAAGGACTTATGTGCCAGCTTATCCGTTCCAGTTCGATAACTTGCCAGACATTAGAAGGACAGAACTCACCAATCCGTCAGGCCAATGTAGCAAACTCCTGAAAACTCCAGACAAAACCGGACAATGCATCTGCAATCATGTTTCCAATACATGGAACATGCTGGGCCCAAAACAAAACATTAACTTGCAGGCAATGCAGGAAAATTTATGACAACAGAGGAATAGCCAGGAGGGAAGCTGCACACTGCAGATTGATAGTGTGAACCACGCCGAGATTATCGCACCAAGGCCCCAATTCAGCATCAATCACTGAAATGAAGAAATCGCTATTTGGCAAGTTCGGCACTTCTGCGCACGCACGCATGCCACTATGTGCATGCATGAGGAATTAAACTGCAGTCGAATGTGCTAGCAGCCGAAGTGATGGTTCGGGGTAGTGATGGGGCATTGTCACATTTTTTCTGGGTGTCATCGCAGCAGAAAAAATCGGGGGGAGGGGGGGGGGCACGGTCCAGACAAAGGAAGTGTCTGCAACGTTTGTGGAGTGGGCCATGGCAGCTGCGTGCCATCACACATAGCTGTTGCGACCCAAAGCATAGCGGCATGGCGACTGTCTTTGCTGCAAAGGCAGGGGTTTACCCTAAAGATGTGAGCACTTCGCTGTTTAGTGAAGCATGCGGGGCAGCCTTGCCTTTCGTCTCGATGCCCCCCCCCCCACATGTTAATTGAAGGAGTTGTAGTTTTGCTAATTTTTGCAAAACTACAACTCATGCTGAATTAGGCCCCAAACACTATGCTGCAAATACTAAATGCAGGACTCCAGGATTCAAAGGAAACCATGAGAGGAAAGAGCTCAAGGAGAAAATTTGTTATCAAGTTCCTGATACCCCACTCATCAGGACAAGGGGTGGGACACCAATGAATCCTCAAAGTAAGCCCTAAAGCCAAGTGATCATGCTGCATCTGTAAACGGCTGGAAAACTCAATTGGGCTCCACAGGGGAAACCCAAATGAATGTCCTTTTAAATGATGACACTGATTCTTCTCAAACTATGAGGTCCCTCATCAATTCCACCAAGAGACCAATTAACTGGTGCAATTTTCGAACTCATGATGTGGCCCGCTCCATTTTCCAAGAAAAATTCCCATTTAATGAGGATCACTTGACATACAAAGCTCTAAAGCCCTAATAATGACTTGGTCTGGTGCAAGGTAACTTTCCCCAATGCCAGGGCCCTGCTTAAAGCTTAATGGAGCCGCTGCACCTTCTCCACTGGAAGATGGTATACACCCTTAAGGTATAGATCTCAGAAGGAGATGACCATTGAGGAGCCTTCTGTTATGCCTAAATGTTGGGTTTGGTTAGTTCTAACAGTGGTTTGCCTGAAGGTGTGTACTGAGTTGAGATGAACCTAATTTAACTGGAACAGTAGCTGGAGAAAAACTGTGACTTGAAAACAATCTGGATCAGGATTGGTACCAGAATATTAGCTAGAGCTGAACTGGAACCAGACTATTAGCTGAAGCCAGACTGGAACCAGAATATTAGCTGGAGTCAGACAGGAACCAGAATGTTAGCTGGAACCGGACTGGAACCAGACTATGCAACCAGGCTGGAACCGGCAATTAGATCTCAGCCACAGCTGGGACATATACTTCATAGGTAGGAAGCTAAATTTAAGACTCCAGAGTGCGATACCTTCCATCTTATTGTTGGCATCGGTTATGGCAAACGCCATGAAAAACAAATGGGCATTTACAAGATTTAGATGTTAAAGCAAACATTTCCATCTAATGGCCCATGCAAATTTGCTCCCGAATCTGAGGGCAGAGACCCCAAAGGTCTGCCATATTAGCACAACGAATGGCCTCTTCCGGGTCCTCCAGATCGGATGAGCTAAGGCTAAAAGTCTGCTGACATATTTGAAACTTCGCGGTCACCAAGCCATCACCCACCAAGATAACCCTGATGTGAATGATGCCCTTGCATCAGCGTTTCTGCGACAGCTAACTGTACTTGCGCCGATAGCTTACCAAATCCGAATGATGAACTAAAGCCAGTAATATCAGACCACCACAGAGGCTTCCATATTGACCCTCCAATACACATCAGATGTGGATGCTGCTACAACCAGCGCTACCTGTCTGCTCTCCCCCTTCAGATCCCAAAAGCACAGTGGAAATGCTAATATTTGCAACCAACACCACAGCATCTGGAAGAGAAACAGAAAACACACAAGCCAAAACAGACACAGGACTCTCCAATGCGGGACCTGGCACAACAGATCCTTTTGCCATCAATGTGCTGGGGACCCCTTAAATGCCTGAAGCCCTGACCTTGCTGGAGGAAAGAGGCCCTTACACACCAAAAGCTGGTACCGAACTACCTGTGCATATGCAAGGGCCTTTGAATTCCCAACCCTAACCGCCAGCCCTGATGCACTATGGGCCTCATCCCATACAGATGAGACAGACCCTTAGGACAGAGAATATATGTCCACCCTGCGATTAACCATACTGTGGCACACCCCAGACACCTAGATCAGTCACAGAGCCACGGCACAGTATAGAAGGGATAGACATTCAACTATGGTGGCTGACACACCACAGTGACTACCGCTGCAGCATAACCAGACCTCCTACCAGAGGACCTCTCCCTAGTTCCACCCCCCCATGGCCGCGATGTTGTGCTGCCAGCAGAGGCAGCTCCAGTCAGGGGTGGAGCGAGGGTGGCTCCTGTGGAGCACATGCTCCAGGCACCAAAGGAGTTAGAGGGCGCGCTACGGCCCGCAACCCCCCCACCTTCCCTTTTTAATTTACCTGAGACACTATATTTGAATTAAACAACTAAATGGTTAAATACAGCTACATCCATAAAGGCTCTATAATGTGTATAAGGGACAAAACCACAGTGTACCGTGTATAAGGGCCTTTTCTGTGTGGTGTAACGTGTAAAAGAGGTACTACTGTGTGATATAATGTGATTAACAAACAGTACTGTGTGGTGTAATGTGAATTGGTACTATTCTGTGGCATTGAACCTTCCCAAATAAGCCATTATTTATTTATTATTACCAGTTATTTATTTAGCGCACACATATTCTGCAGTGCTTTCACATTCAAGCTAGGGTTCATTTTTGTTTGTAGCCAATTAACCTACCAGTATATTTGTGTAGTGTGGGAGGAACCAGAGTACCCGGAGGAAACCCACGCAAGCAAGGGGAGAATATACAAACTCCACACAGTTAGGGCCATGGTAGGAACCGAACCCATGACCTTAGTGCTGTGAGACAGTAATGCTAACCATTACACCATCCGTACCGCCATTCCCATATATTGTTTGGGCACCCAAAGGAAACTTTCGCCCTGAGCTCCACAAGGTCTAGAACTGGCCCTGTCACCAATTTAGGAATTTTAAATATTGTTTATTTTCAATGTATTATGTCACCACATGTTGGCTAGACCCCCAATTCAGTACAGGGACAGGGGGCACCAAAACATACACTTGCTCCGGGCACCATGGCACCTAGCTATACCTATGGCTCCAGTTATGCTGCCTTCCATCATCAGCACCTTGAGGTTGCCAGATCAATGATCAAGCTAAGCCCCAGGCTGCACCATGACTCATGGCCTGTGAATGCCCCCTGGTAGCAGGAGCCTCCCATGGAAGATCATGGACACCCCCCAAGTACTAGGCTGGAACACCCATGCTGTGCTGCAGGAGGGACATGTGAAAGGAAAGAAAAGAGAGCAAGAGAGAAACACAGGAAAAGGCAAGAAAATAAAATAATCAGTAAAAACAACTAAGGGACAGCAAGGTGGAAATCAGATATAGGACAGAAAAGGAAGAAAATAAAAAAGCACACAATTAAGAGCAAAAAAAGCACAAATGACCCCCCTGCAGCAAACTGAAATTGCACACACTCAGTGATTTTTGGAACCCTAGATGGTCCATTCCGCACATGAAGAGTTTCTTCATCCAAGTTGGCTAAAAGCATGGAACGGGATGAAATCACCATCCTGGGTGTCGAGATCCCGAAGATCATCAACCCGACACCGGAATCACAACACCCAGTGAAATGCTGGATCATGCAATTCCGGCGCAACCCCGTTTTCTCCCTCAGGTGGTGGTCAACATCACCCCTGGAGCGGGAATATAATCCTGTGGTGAGCTAATCTCACAACCATCCCTGAAGCATAGTGAGCGTAGCGAGCCTGCAAGGGGACATACTGCGCTCGCAGCCTGGATTCAGGCTGCCGGGTCCCTATCGTCGGTCTCCTGACCGCCGGGATCCCGACAGCTGGGATCCCGTACTGATTCCCACAGACAATCCCCTCATGCCCACACCTGCCATAACACTATAGGCTAACCATTCCTATACCCCGCCTCACACAAAACCTCTCACTACTACTAAATGTAACTATTTCCTGTCCAGATGCAAACACTCACAGACTTGGGGGTTTAATAACCTACATGCATATGACATACATCCCGTACCTCTGACTGCAATAGAAGTACAAATCCAAAGAAACCATTATGTTAAAAATGTGTTTGCAAGCAGCTGAGTTGTGAAAAAGACACTATAGTATGTGGTGTGATATTGATGCAAAAAGTCTGAAAGATGCCACCTGTTGGACAGCTTCTAAGTCACGCTATCTGTATTACACCATATGGTGCAAAAAGGATGTACTATAAATACTGCAGTGACATATCTGTATGTTATAGGTGGCATCTTATTCCCTCCACATGCCTGTTTTGCCACATCATCATCATCATCATCATCATCTAACCTTGTTTGACAGCAAAGTTTCCAGAGATCAAAGAATGACAGAACTTTCAGGCTAATACAGCTTTCTTTTAACCACAACTAATATCCTAGTGCATATATATATATATATCTATATATATCTATATATATACATATATATCAGAACATGGTAAGGTTACAGGTAAATTTGTCTCAGTGGACCTGTCATATATTCCATTTACCAAAGAACTTTGTTTGGCGGGCCAATACTAAGCACCCTAGGATGAAACCCTCTCACCAAGAAAAATCACCCAAGAAATAATAACTGTTAATGGTCAAGCATTTATATTTATTTGTTCAATATTTGCTTTAAAAGAATTATAAAATGACATAAAAATATTTATAACACCAAAACATTCACAGATGTCTGTGTACAGAAGATGGTACAAAATCCCTCTCTCACCTTAGAAAAGGTATGAGCTCAGGGTAGAGATTATCAATACAATGACACGATGAATGCAAATTGGTGAACCCATTGGTGACATTTTTTGTACATCTCTCTTTTATCTAAACTCTTCTCTGCTGCTAATCCCAGGGTCTTATAAATGCCTCAATAATTTCATTTTTCTGTTTACAGTGCTTCTTCTTCTCAGATTCAGCATTTTGGAGTTCACCTAACACCACTCCTCTAATATATGTGGTAAAATTAATTTAGTATGTCTACAATATGGAATCATTACTTGCATTGATAATAACTCATTTAAGACATGACTTTCCTGGTTAAACTACTACAATGCTACAATGCAGAAAACAAGTGCTGACGTACTGTACTCTGAAGTGTTAATGGCACAGGTTCTTGTTTCAAGGATACTTTATTTTTGTAATTGTATCTAGAATTATTGTTTCTCTGTACTCTTCTAATCTATACAAGGATACACTTTGTAGAGAAATACGAGTGACTAGATACTGTACATCATTCCTACCAACACCATAGTGCCCTATTGAAAGATATCATTGTTTTGTTTCAGATGACAAAAAATAATTTAAATTTCACCACTTTTGACACGTTATACTGAAAACGCTGACTTAATAGTTGCTAAATCTAGAGGCCGCTAGAAATGTACATACAATCAGTGCTGCAAACAGAAATCGTGGGTGCCCAGTACAAATGAAAAAGGCAGGGCCCACCATTTCTTAAGATCCTCCACCCCAAAGTTGCAGTGGGAGCAGCGACACCAATATGGTAGGGGGCTGAGACATAGATGTGGGCACCATTGTGCAATGCAGCCTCAGATTTCCATTTTCAGTGCAGTGCATACTGTAAGCCGGTCAATGAGTGCAGGGTGGGAGTAAGGGTGACGGGGAGAAGAACTGCAAGTGGAGCAACTATTAAGGCAGAATGGAGGCATAACCTGGTCATTCTGAAGGTGCTTCTGATTCACAGTATCAGAGGAAGATCCCTGGGTAGATGCTGCTGCTAGCTCTGGTTGACTTGTTAATTAATGAATGACTCATTGCACACAGTGCCAGATTAAGGCTCCAGGGGGCCCGAGGGCTCTTAGGACAAGGGGCACCTCCACGGACTAAAAAGAGTAAAGATAGATGGATAGAGAGATACACCAAAGGACCCTCTTTTTGGACTGAGGTGATCTGCAGGAGATTTCTTGTCTCTTCTCCCCTGGCAAGCAGTTGCACTGGAGACATTGAGAGCTGGGAGAAAAATCTAGATTTGGCTTGTCCTGCAGGTGGGACAGAAAAAGCAGCGCAGAGCAAAGTTAATGAAAAAAGCCGGACTGACTGTAACATACATAGTAACATAGTATCTGAGGTTGAAAAATGACAATTGTCCATCGAGTTCAACCTATTTGTGGTCTCCTATGCATGATGATTTGACTAAAATTTCTGACTGATGCTGCTGTCAGCCATTGCATTTTATCCCTATTTATAGTAGAGATGAGCGGGTTCGGTTTCTCTGAATCCGAACCCGCCAGAACTTCATGTTTTTTTTCACGGGTCCGAGCGACTCGGATCTTCCCGCCTTGCTCGGTTAACCCGAGCGCGCCCGAACGTCATCATGACGCTGTCGGATTCTCGCGAGGCTCGGATTCTATCGCGAGACTCGGATTCTATATAAGGAGCCGCGCGTCGCCGCCATTTTCACACGTGCATTGAGATTGATAGGGAGAGGACGTGGCTGGCGTCCTCTCCGTTTAGACACTTGATTTACTAATTTTGGGGAGCATTAGGAGTACTCAGTAGTGTACAGTGCAGAGTTTTGCTGATAGTGACCAGTGACCACCACTTTTATTTATAATCCGTTCTCTGCCTGAAAAAAGCGATACACAGCACACAGTGACTCAGTCACATACATACCATATCTGTGTGCACTGCTCAGGCTCAGGCCAGTGTGCTGCATCATCTATATATATTATATATCTGTCTGACTGCTCAGCTCACACAGCTTATAATTGTGGGGGAGACTGGGGAGCACTACTGCAGTGCCAGTTATAGGTTATAGCAGGAGCCAGGAGTACATAATATTATATTAAAATTAAACAGTGCACACTTTTGCTGCAGGAGTGCCACTGCCAGTGTGACTAGTGACCAGTGACCTGACCACCAGTATATAATATTAGTAGTATACTATCTCTTTATCAACCAGTCTATATTAGCAGCAGACACAGTACAGTGCGGTAGTTCACGGCTGTGGCTACCTCTGTGTCGGCACTCGGCAGCCCGTCCATAATTGTATATACCAGTGACCTAACCGTGTTTTTTTTTTCTTTCTTTATACATACATACTAGTTACGAGTATACTATCTCTTTATCAACCAGTCTATATATTAGCAGCAGACACAGTACAGTGCGGTAGTTCACGACTGTGGCTACCTCTGTGTCGGCACTCGGCAGCCCGTCCATAATTGTATATACCAGTGACCTAACCGTGGTTTTTTTTTCTTTCTTTATACATACATACTAGTTACGAGTATACTATCTCTTTATCAACCAGTCTATATATTAGCAGCAGACACAGTACAGTGCGGTAGTTCACGGCTGTGGCTACCTCTGTGTCGGCACTCGGCAGCCCGTCCATAATTGTATATACCAGTGACCTAACCGTGGTTTTTTTTTCTTTCTTTATACATACATACTAGTTACGAGTATACTATCTCTTTATCAACCAGTCTATATATTAGCAGCAGACACAGTACAGTGCGGTAGTTCACGGCTGTGGCTACCTCTGTGTCGGCACTCGGCAGCCCGTCCATAATTGTATATACCACCTAACCGTGGTTTTTTTTTCTTTCTTTATACATACATACTAGTTACGAGTATACTATCTCTTTATCAACCAGTCTATATATTAGCAGCAGACACAGTACAGTGCGGTAGTTCACGGCTGTGGCTACCTCTGTGTCGGCACTCGGCAGCCCGTCCATAATTGTATATACCACCTAACCGTGGTTTTTTTTTCTTTCTTTATACATACATACTAGTTACGAGTATACTATCTCTTTATCAACCAGTCTATATATTAGCAGCAGACACAGTACAGTGCGGTAGTTCACGACTGTGGCTACCTCTGTGTCGGCACTCGGCAGCCCGTCCATAATTGTATATACCAGTGACCTAACCGTGGTTTTTTTTTCTTTCTTTATACATACATACTAGTTACGAGTATACTATCTCTTTATCAACCAGTCTATATATTAGCAGCAGACACAGTACAGTGCGGTAGTTCACGGCTGTGGCTACCTCTGTGTCGGCACTCGGCAGCCCGTCCATAATTGTATACTAGTATCCAATCCATCCATCTCCATTGTTTACCTGAGGTGCCTTTTAGTTGTGCCTATTAAAATATGGAGAACAAAAATGTTGAGGTTCCAAAATTAGGGAAAGATCAAGATCCACTTCCACCTCGTGCTGAAGCTGCTGCCACTAGTCATGGCCGAGACGATGAAATGCCAGCAACGTCGTCTGCCAAGGCCGATGCCCAATGTCATAGTACAGAGCATGTCAAATCCAAAACACCAAATATCAGTAAAAAGCCTCTTTTTTTCTTTGCGTCATGTGCTGTTTGGGGAGGGTTTTTTGGAAGGGCCATCCTGCGTGACACTGCAGTGCCACTCCTAGATGTGCCCGGTGTTTGTGTCGGCCACTAGGGTCGCTAATCTTACTCACACAGCTACCTCATTGCGCCTCTTTTTTTCTTTGCGTCATGTGCTGTTTGGGGAGGGTTTTTTGGAAGGGACATCCTGCGTGACACTGCAGTGCCACTCCTAGATGGGCCCGGTGTTTGTGTCGGCCACTAGGGTCGCTAATCTTACTCACACAGCTACCTCATTGCGCCTCTTTTTTTCTTTGCGTCATGTGCTGTTTGGGGAGGGTTTTTTGGAAGGGCCATCCTGCGTGACACTGCAGTGCCACTCCTAGATGGGCCCGGTGTTTGTGTCGGCCACTAGGGTCGCTAATCTTACTCACACAGTCAGCTACCTCATTGCGCCTCTTTTTTTCTTTGCGTCATGTGCTGTTTGGGGAGGGTTTTTTGGAAGGGACATCCTGCGTGACACTGCAGTGCCACTCCTAGATGGGCCCGGTGTTTGTGTCGGCCACTAGGGTCGCTTATCTTACTCACACAGCGACCTCGGTGCAAATTTTAGGACTAAAAATAATATTGTGAGGTGTGAGGTATTCAGAATAGACTGAAAATGAGTGTAAATTATGGTTTTTGAGGTTAATAATACTTTGGGATCAAAATGACCCCCAAATTCTATGATTTAAGCTGTTTTTTAGTGTTTTTGGAAAAAAACACCCGAATCCAAAACACACCCGAATCCGACAAAAATAATTCGGTGAGGTTTTGCCAAAACGCGTTCGAACCCAAAACACGGCCGCGGAACCGAACCCAAAACCAAAACACAAAACCCGAAAAATTTCAGGCGCTCATCTCTAATTTATAGTAACTATAATGCATGACTATGCACCATACCCCTGGATATCCTTATCCAATAGGAATTTATCTAACCCATTCTTGAAGGTGTTGACAGATTCCGCCATTACAACTCCCTCGGGCAGGGAATTCCAAACACGTATTGTCCTTACCGTGAAAAAGCCTTTACGCCGTATTGTGCGGAATCTCCTCTCCTCTAACCTGAGCGAGTGTCCACGAGTCCTCTGTGTTGATCTAACCAAAAACAGGTCCCGCGCAAGCTCTGTGTATTGTCCCCTTATATATTTGTAGATGTTGATCATATCCCCTCTTAGTCTCCGCTTTTCCAATGTAAACATGCCTAGTCTTTCAAGCCTTTCCTTGTATTCCATCGTCTCCATGCCCTTAATTAGTTTGGTCGCCCTCCTCTGTACCTTTTCAAGCTCCAGGATATCCTTTTTGTAGTACGGTGCCCAGAATTGTACACAGTATTCAAGGTGTGGCCTCACTAGTGATTTATATAACGGGAGTATAATACTCTCGTCCCTAGCATCAATACCCCGTTTTATGCATGCTAATATCTTATTAGCCTTCTTTGCTGCAGTCCTACTTTGGGTACTACTGCTTAGCTTGCTATCTATGAGGACACCTACGTCCTTTTCCAGTACAGAATCCCCTAATTTTACCCCATTTAGTAGGTAGGTGTAATTTTTGTTCTTGTTACCACAGTGCATTACCTTACACTTGTCTGTGTTGAAGCGCATTCTCCATTTGGCTGTTAGTAGTGGGCTAAGGTAATACGGCAGAGAGGGGAGCTGCGCAGCAATGTCCTGTGGTAGAGTGCAGGAAGTGACTGCTGGTGTCATATCACTATGTGTACGCCGCTGGTGTCAGATGGCTATGTGTGCGCCGCTGGGACTCCAGTGCATACCAGCTGTTATGAACCACAGGTAGTGGTTCATTTCTATTTTATGTTTATTAAGTTGTCTTGCATGCCAGGATTTCCTGTTGCTCTGTTTTAGTATGCTCTTGTCTGCTGCCGCTGGTTAGTCTGTGTAATTGCAGCTTGTTCCATGTGTTCAGCCTCACCTGGCTGCTAATTGCATCTTGTCAGTTGGAATCATGCAATAGGCCAGCTGCTCTGGATTATTAATTAGGCCTCTCTGTTATATGCTGGCTGATTGCAGTTCACAGACGCTGGTGATATTTCTGGGTTTTCAGTCTGCTTGAGTTCTGAGCTTGGTTCCTGCTAGTTCCTGAGCTTCCTGTTTGCTGTATCTGTTGCAGAGAGTGTTTCCAGTCCTGCTCTATCCGGTCGTTCCTGTCCTCAGTGGTCCAGTACTCGGAAGTTGTCATCTGTTCCTGGAGTCTTGACCGAGCACCTTTAACATCCTGTGGTGTTCGTGAGTCGCGGCGTAGCCGTGTGTTGCGGCTTGACCGCTTACTATTTATTATTTGTTATATTGAGTCTCGGAGCTTTTGCGGAGGATTCCGCTCCCACAAATCCACTCTGGTATCCAGCGGTGCTGGGTAGGAGTAACGGATTAGTGGATTTTGGTTGTCCTTTTCCCTGGCGGTTGTCCGCACATACTTCTGGTTTGAGTTTAGTTAGCTTGTAGCCCCTGGCCTGGTTGTTTAGTCAGAGGGCCCCTTGTTATCACCCTGTCTCGGATTTCCCTTTGTCTCCCATTAAGACCTGAGGGGGCATCGGAGTTGGGCAGACATAATCCGCCCTTCAAACGCGGCTTCCATGGGCTCAAGCAACCATAGTCTCGCAGGGGATTTCTGATAACACGGGCGAGACAACGGAGTTAGGGCGCCAGGGGTTACTAGGCTTTCCTGCTCCCGTAACCAGCATTCCCCTCCAGTACTCTGGCCTTTGTCATAAGATCTCCTCTGGTCAGAAGTACTGGAATCATAACATCAGCAAATGCACTGGAGTGCAGGACGACAGGCACGGGGGACCCCTGAGACAGGAGGGCCTAGGATAACGTACCCCTTGTGACCCCCCCCCCCCCCAATCTGGTTCTGATTGCACAAGTTAGATGTTGATGAGTCATTCATTCATATCACTCTCTGGCCAGTGCTAGGAGTTTACGCTGTGCTTTGTGAGTGTAATGATTAACACTGCTGGTGGCCGGGCTTCCTCAGCTCTCAAAGCCCAGGACTCTAGTCCAGGCACTCCTCACCCATAGCCCACCTAGCTTTCAGTAGTCCAAAAAGATTGTTTACTTTAAACAGAGCACTTGTATTGGCAGGCAGATGGCAGTTAGTAATAACTTTGCTTTAGATCCCCTCTTTGCTTGACCTCCAATATTATAATCTTAGAAATATAAAACAGTTAAAAGGAAGAGGAAAATTACTCAGCAGTGCTGTGGTCAAACAAAGAACAGGGGGGTAGAAGTATTAAGCCTGAAGACGACATAAGGAAGTTATAAACCAGTGATAAATGCAAGGTGATAAACGCACCAGCCAATCAGCTCCTAACTGATAATTTACATATTGTAGCTGATGGGCTGGTGTGTTTATCACCAGAGGCAGAACTCTGGGAGGCAACGGAGTCATCTGCCGCCGAGCTCCTGCTCTGAAGGGGGGCACCTCTCCTCCCATTCTGTGACACCATTGAATTAAGTTAATTGATAGCTGTCGCTGTCTTTTCAGTGGCCGACTTCCTCAGTGGTCCCTGCACCATACAAATCACACCCTCTTTATTATACTGAATATACACATTTTACAAGTATCACACCCAGGATTAGAAACCACAACCTATTACACTGGAAGCAGACACCTTACTGATGAAGCGGTTTGCTCCTGTATAGGAAATATGAGAATTTTAACTATATGAAGATACTTCTCTGAAATTTACACGTAACTTCATACAGTTAGAATTCTAATGCTTCCTCTACAGGAGCAAATAACTCCATCAGTAAAGTGTCTGCTGTTAGTGTAACAGGTCATGGGTTCTAATCCTGGGTATGACTGCTAAGAAATGTGTCATTTAAAATAAAAGACAATTAAATGTATAAATACAGTATATACATTTTTTTCAGAACACGCCACACACACACACACACACACACACACACACATATATATATATACACACACACGCACACATACATACATATATTTATCTTAATATATTAAATAGGGGGGGACCAATATTTATCTTGCCTCCGGGCAACTGTGACGAACTTACGCCACTGTTTATCACCTTGCACTTATCACTGGCTTATTACTTCCATATGCCTTCTCCGGGTTAATACATCTGCCCCAATGCATACTTGCCTACTCTCCTGGAAGTTTCGGGAGGCTTATGTTTTTTGGGGTAGCCTCCCTCACCCCTGGAAGAATAGGCAAGTCTCCTGCATCCTGCTTTCATCCTAGTGATGCGGGCCGGATGGAGAGATACTCTCCTGAGTTCGCGGGTCCGTGCAGTGGGGAAGGGGTTAAAATGACGTGAAACTCATCATTTTAGACCCGCCCCCTTCCCACGGATGAGCGAATTGCAGCATTTTCTGGATGTGGGGGCAGGGCTTGATGATGTCACAGCCCGGCCCTGCCCCCTGAAGTCTGCTACAGCATCTCCTCTCCTGGCTTCTCCTGGGGAGGAGACATTAAAAGTAGTTCATCTTCCTTTCCTAGTGATCTTCACTGCCTTCTTGGTGGCTTCTGCTACTTAACACTAGAGATGAGAGGTTTTGGTTCCCTGAGAATTGAACCTCCTCGAACTTCTTGCGCCAAGCCGGATCCAAGTCTGACTCGGGACTTCCCACAAAACTCGGAAACCAGAATGAGGCAAAATTTAATCATCCCACTGTCGGAATCTCGCAGGTTTTGGATTCCATATAAACAGCTGCATGTCACCACCATTTTTTGGAGAGTGAGGGAGACAGACCTCGGTCTCTCTCTGTGGGTGGTGGCATCAGATGGGGTTAGTGTGGGCTCTGTAGGGGTGCTGCTGCAGTCACTGTGGTGTAACTATTCTGTGTTAGGGGTGCTGTCCTAGTTGTCCTGGCTGTCACTAGTGTTTCATGTGCTGCAGCTGTACATGGGTGTTGCTGTCCTGGCTGTCACTGTGTTGTACAGGGTGCAGGGGCACTGTCCTCCTGTATGCTGGAAAATATAGGGGTGCTGCTGGCCCTGTAAGAATGCCAAATTGATTTCTCACAAATATTTAAAATGCCCGTTCTAATATATATATTGTAAACGCCTGCACCTCTTATTACCATATCCCATGAATATGCGCTATACATCGCAAAACACTGCATCCCATAAGAGAAAACAATACACCCACACATTATCTGAGTTCCAAAGCTCATTGATGTATATATATTTATTATTAAAAAGGATATGGATTCAATATATATTACAAAGTACAGTACAAATGTAGCCACCTTTATCTTGACTGGCTGAGGCGTTTGTCCCGATAGAGCATACACAGCGTACCGGGGCATAGGGAGGTGCACCTAGTCACAGAGAGGCGTACCTAATCGCACGGAGGCAGACAGAGCGTTTGGAGTTACCTTTATGTGTAATACCTGCGATCATCCACAAGATGTCGCCTTTTACAATCACCACTGCGCATGCGTGTTGTCTCCCGTAAAATACAATACTGAAATATATAATAAGGACTACTTTACTAAGCGTCTCATTACGTTGCATACAGTAAATACTCATTACGCTGCATTATTTAATCCAGTAAATACTCATTATGCTGCATTATTTAATACAGTATATACGGTACAGATGCAAATAGTACAGCATACAGTATATGATCCATCTACAGTACTTTATGAATATGTGAGCGTCCAAGTCCCGCAGACAAAACAACATAAAACCAGTAGTGTACACTGTCACAAATGGACGTGTTAGAAGTTCACTATTGCCTCTTGAGATTAGGAATTTTGTACAGTATGTTAGCGTCCTAATCCCATAGCCATTACAGCATTATCAAAACTAATGGATTTATTCATCTGTATGCGGCGAAGTGGTGAAGTGTTCCGCTTCCTATACTCAGAGTCCCGAGTTCGATTTCTAAAGTATGAATGCATGTTAGTTTTTTCCAGACACTTTATTATTATTTTTATTCACATAAACCAGGGTAAATCTGCAGGAGCGGTTCTACTGTTAAGGTTCTATGCACCGTACAGTACACATACAATTCTGTAGCAGGGCAGACTCAATAGAAATGGCTACCACCTATGACTCCTTGCCCCACGGAGGCCTTAGGCTATGGAGCAAGTAACAGTCCAGATTTTGTAGGCTATGGGGCAATGCTGAAGGAGCGTCATAATCCCCTAGCTAAAATACACAGAGGCGATAGGAATAAGGGAGGTCTATGCACATTACGGTACACCGGACTCAATCGCACAGCACACTGGCAAAATGGCCGCCGCCCCTGAACCCCCACCACGTGGCAGGCAGCGCTCGGATATGGAGTGAGAAATAGCAAAAGTTTTGCAGGCTACGGGGCAATGCTGAAGGAGCGTCACAATCCCCTAGCCAAAATACACAGGGGTGATAGAGATAAGCGAGGTCTATGCACATTACGTTACACCGGGCTCGATCGCATAGCAAAATGACAAAACACAAGTTTTACATAAAGCAGGGCAAAGCTGCAGGAGAGTTTCTACTGTCAAGGTTCTATGCACCGTACGGTACACATAAAATTCTATAGCAGGGCAGACTCAATTGAAATGGCTACCGCCTGTGACTCCTTGCTCCATGGAGGCACTTGGCTATGGAGCAAGTAACAGCACATATTTTGCAGGCTACAGGGCAATGCTGAAGGAGCGTTAGAATCCCTTAGCTTAAATACACAGGGCCGATAGAGATAAGCGAGGTCTATGCGCATAACGATACACCGGACCCCATCGCATCGCAAAGTGACAAAATGTCCGAGGCACGTGAACCCCTGCCTTGTGGCAGCACTCAGCTATGGAGCGAGCAACGGCATAGGTTTTGCAGGCTACGGGGTAATGCTGAAGGAGCGTCAGAATCCCCTAACTAAAATACACAGGGGTGATAGGGATAAGCGAGGTCTATGCACATAACGATACACCGTAAAGTTCCCCATGGTTTTGATTATGCCTTTTCTTTGAACACGGTATTTTCCACTGCCTCGCCCTACCACCATCCCACTTTCCCCTTCCCCCCTGGGAGCCTGCAAAGTACATGCAGTAGACAGGGAGGGAGTTCCGATCAGGTTACAAGACATGTGCAACAGTATACTACTGTATGTAGGAAAATCCCCCAACCACTCTGATTTATGTGAAACCTGTGTGCACCCTTCCATTGAATGTATAACAAAGAAAAATAATAATAAAGTGAATGTCACGGAAACATATATTAAAAAAAAAAGTTGGCACTTTGGGACTCAAACCTGGGACTCTCAGCGTGGGAGGTGGGAGCCTTCATCGCTAGGTTGGTATGGAAGAGGAGACAATTAGCTACCAGTGGGTACCAACCCCAAGTTTGTGACCCTCACAAGGTTCATGGCAAGCGTCGGAACCCATGGTGTGTCTGAATTAACGGGCCCATTATAGTCTATGGGAAAATGGGTCCAATTTGCGTACTGATATCTCTGGTTCTGAGTATCCCAGAGACTCGGGACTGGTACCATTTAAAAGAGGAGACTCTTGGCGTTCGGGGCAGACCAACCACTAGTTTATGTGACACTAGAAAGGGAAACGGGAAGCAACCGTGTATCGGGTCCCCTCCAGTTGTCCGCCTATCTTGCACAGGATGCAGGGTTTCTGGCTAGATAGGAAATACTGTACAGAAATGCTAAGCATGGTAATTTGATATCCAGGAACATAGGGAGGAGTTTTTATCTCTCTCCATTATACTTAGAAAAATTACACTTGCCACTGTACGTTACAAGCTATTCGTGCTAATTAGTACACTAGTAGAACATACTGTACAGAGATACTAAGTACAGTGATTTGGCATCCACGAACTTAGGGAGGAGCTTTTATCTCTCTCCATTGTAATCTTTCTAAGTATAATGGAGAGAGGTAAAAGCTCCTACCTAAATTCCTGGGTGCCAAATTGCCGTCCTTAGTATCTCTGTACACTATGTTCTACTAGTGTACTAATTAGCACGAACAGCTTGTAACGTACAGTGGCAAGTTTAATCTTTCTATGTATAATGGAGAGATAAAAGCTACTCCCTAAGTTCTTAGATGCCAAAGCACCGTACTTAGTATCTCTGTACAGTATGTTCTATTAGGGTACTAATTAGCACGAACTGCTTGTAACATACAGCGGCAAGTTTAATCTTTCTATGTATAATGGAAAGAGATAAATCCTCCTCAGTAAGTTCCTGGATGCCAAATCACCATACTTAGTATCTGTATTACTCTGTACAGTATGTTCTATTAGGGTACTAATTAGCTGTTTGTGCTTATTAGTACCCTAATAGAAAATACTATACAGAGATACTAAGGATGGTGATTTGGCAACCAGGAACTTAGGGAGGGGCTTTTATCTCTCTACATTATACATAGAGAGATCAAACCTGCCACTGTACGTTACAAGCTGCTCGTGCTAATTAGTACACTAGTAGAACATACTGTACAGAGATACTACGGACAGTGATTTGGCATCCAGGAACTTAGGGAGGAGCTTTTATCTCTCTCCATTATACTTAGAAAGATTACAATGGAAAGAGATAAAAGCTCCTCCCTAAGTTCCTGGATGCCAAATCACTGTACTTAGTATCTCTGTACAGTATTTTCTACTAGTGTACTAATTAGTACAAACAGCTTGTAACGTGCAGTGGCAAGTTTAATCTTTCTATGTATAATATAGAGAGATAAAAGCTCCTCCCTAAGTTCCTGGTTGCCAAATCACCATCCTTAGTATCTCTGTATAGTATTTTCTATTAGGGTACTAATTAGCACAAACAGCTAATTAGTACCCTAATAGAACATACTGTACAGAGATACTAAGTACGGTGTTTTGGCATCCAGAAACTTACTGAGGAGCTTTTATCTCTCTCCATTATACATAGAAAGATTAAACTTGCCGCTGTACGTTACAAGCTGTTCGTGCTAATTAGTACCCTAATAGAACATACTGTACAGAGACACTAAGTACGGTGATTTGGCATCCAGTTAAAAGCTGTTCGTGCTAATTAGCACACTAGTAGAACATACTGTACAGATATACTAAGGATGGTGATTTGGCATCTAGGAACTTAGGGAGGAGCTTTTATCTCTCCATTATACATAGAAAGCTTAAACTTGCCACTGTACGTTACAAACTGTTCATGCTAATTAGTACACTAGAAGAACATACTGGGGACTCGGACTCATACAGTACTTGCATTTCAAAAGCACGGTATTTTCCACCACCTGCCGCTAGCCCATTGCCCTTCCCCCCTGGGAGCCTGCACAGGTCATGCAGTAGACAGGGAGGGAGTTATTCACATAAACCAGGGCAAAGCTGCTGGAGCGGTTGTACTGTTAAGGTTCTATGCACCATACGGTACACATACAATTCTGTAGCAGGGCAGACTCAATTGAAATGGCTACCGCCTGTGACTCCTTGCCCCATGGAGGCCCTCGGCTATGGAGCAAGTAACAGCACAGATTTTGTAGGTCACGGGGCAATGCTGAAGGAGCGTCAGAATCCCCTAGCTAAATACACAGGGTCGATAGAAATAAGCGAGGTCAATGCACTTAACGATACCCCAGACCCCATCACATCACAAAGTGACAAAATGTCTAAGGCACATGAACATCCACCTTGTGTCAGCAATCAGCTATGGAGCGAGTGACGGCATAGGTTTTGCAGGCTTCGGGGCAGTTCTGAAGGAGAGCCGGAATCTCCTAGCTAAAATACACCGGGGCAATAGGGTTAAGCGAGGTCTATTCACATAATTCTACAAAACGGGGGTTCATGTGCCTCGGACATTTTGTCACTTTGTGATGCGATGGGGTCTGGTGTATCATTATGTGCATAGACCTCGCTTATCCCTATCAACCCTGTGTAATTTAGCTAGGGGACTCTGACACTCCTTAAGCTTGGCCCGTTTTTTGAACACGGTATTTTCCACTGCCTCACCCTACCCCATCCCACTTTCCTCTTCCCCCCTGGGAGCCTGCACAGTTCATGCAGTAGACAGGTAGGGAGTTCCGATCAGGTTACAAGACAAGATTTATGTGAAACCTGTGTGCACCCTTCCATTGAATGTATAACAAAGAAAAAAAATTATAATAAAGTGAATGTCACGGGAACTCGGACGCTAATACTGTACATGTATTTCAAAAGCATGGTGTTTATGCATTGTACATACTTCCTTTTAAACAATTACTTGCGTCTCCATACACAATCTTGCGTATGCATACACAAGTGTTTTAACATGTTTGTTTATGTCTGTATAAACAATTTATTTATATTGAGAACTCTCACCGTCTAACTATTGGTCACCATCTATTAACATTACAGTCGTCACTGACCAATTGCCAGAGATGTAGATCAATCCGCTGCTGTATGATCAGAAGTACTGGATTAGTGGAGCGTTAGCCACCCAGTGGTGGAGATGTGTAATGCATGCTGAGTATCTAGGATCGCCTCAACGCGCCTGCCTGTGATTAAACTCAGCAAGCTAAGCTATCTCCTTAGCGTGACTAAACGTCTGACTAGGCGGAGAATCGGTCAAGATAAAGGTGGCTACATCTGTATACCTATAGTTACATGGTTAAACTCACACAGTAAGCAGTTAAAACATACAGTTACATACAGTTATATACAGTTACAGGCCAGCGATACAATTACCATTCCCTCCAATGCATCTTATGTCTCTCTCTCTCTCTCTCTGTTTAAATACAGGAACTGAACTGGCAGCAAGTCTATCATCCTCTGAGACCAAAAAGCCACTGAGCTCCTGTGTGATCAATGTGTTATCTAGTTTCTGGGGGAGGGGTTCACGATGAGTCACCAGTCCCTTTGTATATGGTAATCAGGTTCAGCCTTGAAGACATCCAAAGGGCTGGCCGAAGTTTCCTGTCCACCACCTGTTTGGAATATATATTGTTCTAATAAAAGGGATTTTAGCTTTTATACATTTAATCATAATTATCCGCTGCAATGTCCCACAACTTCACAACAAGCATCAAATAAATCTAAACATCAATCTGGTTGCTTCAATAGTAAACATGACCGGTCTATCTTATTTCGTTCAAATAATAAACATACATGACATTACTCCATCATATACAATTCTAAATCAACACAAATAAAAATTGGCGCTGGAAAACTGGATAATAAATTTGTCACAATTTTAATAAATTGATTGAAAAATTACTGTTGCAACAGATAACTAAAACACAATACATATGTTTGAATTAGGGCATATCTTAGCACTGCAAATGTTAAAAAGTTCCATATACTTGGTATATAGGATAAATACAAAAGTTTTTGCAGGTACTCAAATGAAACAGTTCATCCCCATATTGCTGCCACAGTCCAGGAACAAATAAGGGCGAATTGAATATTACCAACTGCTGTTTGAAGATGACCTATGTAGCTTGGTTCAAGATGCTGCTTGGTCCGATTGAAAGCTCAGGTCCATTAATGCAGGTGTCCAATTCGCAGATGAAAGGTTCCTATATCCGACTTCCAGGTTTTTAATCTCAAGATGAGGAGACAGAGTCCAGCTGTTCCACCAACGCGTTTCGCTGTTTCACACAGCTTTTTCAAGCTGTGTGAAACAGCGAAACACGTTGGTGGAACAGCTGGACTCTGTCTCCTCATCTTGAGATTAAAAGCCTGGAAGTCGGATATAGGAACCTTTCATCTGCGAATTGGACACCTGCATTAATGGACCTGAGCTTTCAATGGAACCAAGCAGCATCTTGAACCAAGCTACATAGGTCATCTTCAAACAGCAGTTGGTAATATTCCATTTGCCCTTATTTGTTCCTGGACTGTGGCAGCAATATGGGGATGAACTGTTTCATTTGAGTACCAGCAAAAACTTTTGTATTTATCCTATATACCAAGTATATGGAACTTTTTAACATTTGCAGTGCTAAGATATGCCCTAATTCAAACATATGTATTGTGTTTTAGTTATCTGTTGCAACAGTAATTTTTAAATCAATTTATTAAAATTGTGACAAATTTATAATCCAGTTTTCAAGCGCCAATTTTTATTTGTGTTCTAGTTGTGGGGCCTAACTAACCCTGTTATATTGGCAGCTTTTTAGTTAAGCAGCTCATAGTCAGCACCAAAGGTATTACTTTGTAATCCACATTTCCACAATTCTAAATCATCATGATGTCTGGCGCTTGATACCACCACAATTATGTACTGCATGAAATAAGTGTCGAATCCATCTCTGTCGCATGTCCGTGTAAATGCGTGTGTTACCATATATTGCTGTGCTCGCTGCGCATATTTGCAAGCATAGCAACTTATATGTGTGTAGTTTGTATGTTCTCTTTATGTAATATTTTTGACTTCGACAGTCCACCCTTTGGCAGTAAACAATAACTGCCATCAATTATTAACATAAGAAAAAAATATTTCATACAATAATCGGTGACCTAGACACAAGTATGTATTCATTTCGCAAATCAGACACTTGACTATATTTGGGGAAGACAGGGAGGAGGATGAGACATCCTCTATATGCACTCGGCAGTCACAGGACCACTGGTTGGGTGTGGGACAACATTCAACCTATAGAGTATGCTGGGACAGTGCTTTGGCCTATAATGTCTGATTTGCGATGAACATTTCACACATACATGTACCTACGTCTTTGTACACTGATGTTTGGATTCGATTGAGGTTCTACTGGGTAGATGAAGAAGACACAAACAAATCGTGACAGTGACATATAAAATTTTCATAATCTACATATTCCTATCATTTTCTGAACATTGTTTCCAATTCTGGAACTATGCTAGGTCTGTTTAATCATTGAACGAGGGTTATAAGTAGTGTCCTTCCTAAATAACATAAACCTTCGGAGTTCGGGGAGAGCCACTCATAAACCTTTCTTCCACATATATTAATGAGCTCTTTATCTGCAATGTGGGAATAGCCATTGTCTGATTGTTCCTGATTACCTCTGAACTCCATAACTACTAGAACTTTGATTTTTTTCTCTGACTTTAACACACTGATCGGCTAATCCTGGGATCCTATAAGGAGATCACTCCTTCCTACAGAACCAGTTCCAGTCCCACACTCGACTCCTCATACAAAACCTCACAAAACTAGAATATCCTGAAAGAAAATGTTTGTCAGCGGGAAAGAGAGAAAACAGAAATAGAACAAAACAACTCTTGTTCATAACAAATCAATTACAATGACTGGTCTTTCTGCAATCCTTTAGTATGCTCAGGTAGTGTTCAACAGTGCAGCCTCTCAGTCTTCATGGAACAGAGTCTCTGGGGATACGAGGTTCTCTTTGCCTTGCTCTTTGGACACACAGTTCACTTTGCTCTCCACCTTGCTCTTTGAACACACAGTTCACTTGGAACACATAGTTCACTTCGAACACACAAACTCGATGAATGTGAGCAATAAACTACTTTGTCACGAGTTCTCTCCGGGTCAGCGACCTTCTTGCAGAGGGACGAGTGGAACCAAATCTCTCTTTTGGCGACCTTTAGTGCTGTCAACAAATCTTGGTATGGTCCTTCCCACCTGTCTATTAGGCAACCTGAGCGTAAAAACAATCACACAGTCTCTTGGTTCACAATCAAGACAGTTAGCATTTGGCATACCAGCAATCAACAGTTTCAAGTTCTTTGTCAAGTTCTCAAATGCTGGCTCATCTCAACAAGGTACTGTACTTTCACCTCATTGGTGTATTTCTGATCATTGTGCGGATCAATCATGACATGAGGTTGTCTTCCAAAAACAACCAAAAAAAACCACAAATACCAAAACAAAAACAAATTTCGAAGAGGGTGATTCGTTAAGTGAAGATCTGGGAGTGGTTCCAAAGCTACATAATACTAGTGGCAGTATCTATGATCATAATAGTACAATTTCAAGCTTTGCTCCTACTTCTAGGGGTACCATTATCTACAGACAAATTTCTGTGCAATTTTTATTTGCGGTAAATACAGCAGCATCCGTGGTGGCAGGAAATGCCTCTACCCAGTTTGAGAAAACATCAGTGCACACCAATACATAACAATAATTCCTAAAAGGTGCTAACTGTACGAAGTCGATTTGCATTTCCTGAAAAGATCCGTCTGCAGGAGGGATATGGGATGGCTCTGTTGGTATTGCTTTACCAATATTCTTCCTCAAACAAGCAAGACAGGTCATTGCTCTCTTACCCGCATGAGATTAGAATCCTGGCGCACACCAGTAGGCTCTTATCAGCCTGGACCTACCCTCTTTGCCTAGATGAGTCAGACCGTGTGCCACCTCAGCTAGACTTGGAAGGTATGCTCTGGGGGCTACTGACTTACTGTGTCCACCTGCCCACAGTCCTGAGGACTCCTGGCCATACCCCTTTGTCTTCCTGACTGCCTTTTCCTGTAGGGTACACATTTTTTTTGTATCTTAATTTAACTATCGTGTGTTTGCAGTGTAGAGTACCATGAGCATAACTCAAAAAATAAGAAAAGAGAAACATCTCTAGAGGAGGGAAAGAAGAAGAAAATGAAAAAGAAAATGTCAGGTTTGCCAATCACCAACAGGCATATCAGTGTCTATACAAAATTTCCCTTCACCAGTATTCCCATTCTCCACCCTTTGTGCATGACAAGGCACACTGCAGTAATACTAGTGTCATCGTGCTGTTGAGATAATTTCCTCTACCTGTGATGGACATGCATCTAGAACAGTAGAATGCGACATTAGTCTTCAAGTTTTGTCAAAGGATAATGTTGCATTTATTTTGTTCTTCCCATTAGCCGAATCTGTGTTTTCTGTATGGCTTATGATTCCTTACTATATGTCCCTTGGTCCCGTCTATGTGTTTAATAATGTGGCTTGTGTTTTCTGTCTAGGGGATCTATATTGACTATGTGTCCTACTATTCCTACAATCTCTGGCAAAATGCCCTTCCTTCCCACAAGTGTAACATATTGACCATTAGGGATCTGGGGTTTGGACTGATGGGTCTTTCCTGTATGTGCCAGTATACTTACCGTCCTCAACCTTTCCACCTGTTGTTCTTTGCGCCTAGCACTATTCTTGTGATGTTCAATAGCACACTATCTAAAATTAGCTACTGTGACCCCTTTCCAATTTTGCAAAGAAGTCTGCACACTGACACTCAATGCCTTATTGAGCCCGTCCATTTGCACAGAGACAGCCATCTCCCATTTGCCGAATTAGTGTTTACCAGTGGTCTTATCCAGATGGAGAGTTTTCTATTACTGCAAGAGACAAAAACAAAAAAAAGTTTAACAAGCTTCTAGGTCATGCAAAGTATTTCATTCAATCCTTCTCATCCCGTATTAAGGGTCTGTACATGGTCCAACAAACATTTCCAAGCTCATCTTTACTAGGGCATTACTAGGAATGAATACTTCTTATATGGTAACTGAAAGAAATACCCTGGGGTTACCTTGTCTCTGTCCACTTTCCTACTGGCAAATACTAATGTGTGGACAGGTTTTTTTTTCTCCATTTCTTACGTTACTTTCTTGATTTTTTTGTTTTATTTTTGGGTCTTACTATATATGTACACGAATGATACCATACTTACCTGTTCCACTGGTCTCAGCCACTTCCCCCACAGGCTACTGCTCTTCTTTTACCAGTTGGATACTCCTCTGGGTGCATGAGAAATGTCTGAAAATGATCAGGTCACCTTCTCCTCCTAAATAAAACTTCAACATTCATTAGTACATAAATAGGTTACAGTCATATTTTTCATATTTTTATTATTATTTTCTATAGTTTGTATGCTGACCGTAACTGCTTCCACATCTACATAAGGCGGTGTACTTGCATTCTCTTTTTTTTTTCTTCCTACTTATTTATTGTTGCTACAAGTTCAAACAGTTCTTATATTTCCATTCTTGTCTTATATGACTTTGGTTAAACATACCACCTGCAATACCTTAGGATCAAACTCACCAACCCCTCTTGCTGTCACAGGTTTAAACAATTTGTATGTCTGACCCTTTGTTTTCGGGATTTTATCAGACATATTCTTATCCATAAATTCTGCAAAACCTCTGGTTCAAAGCTGCCCACTTTAGGGAATGGTACCCTATCTTTGTCAGTCATACATACCCATTCAGACAAAAAGTCTTCAGCGTTTGGACCATATTTCCCACACATAATACTTTTTCCATTAAACTTCGCTGTCCCCCAGGGCCGCGGCTCTTCAACCTGAACCCTGGCTAAACGTCCCTTACTTGAGCAACTGGCTTCCATAATTGTGGGCCTTTTCCCACAAACACCACAATACTCAATATAAGGTGATGGTGAAAGTTCTCTGAGCGCTCTTCACCCGCTCACCGCCCACGTTGGCCAGTACTACCATACACTGTCAATAGTGAAGGCAATGTACCCAACTTAGGGCTCCTATCAGACCTTACAACACCGTAATTTCTTTCGGTAGAAGTTCTGTTTGGAATATTTTCCTGAGAGAGGCAGCGAAAAATTCCTTTTCGGTATCTTTCAACTGGAATTTTTTGTAGGGTGAAAAACAGAGAAATTAGATAACTATCCTTCACCCTTTCCAGTGAAGCCCACCAGGGAGATTTCCTGACGTTGTCAAAGAAAAACCCCTTTTGTCTATGCAATCACGTCTGCGTATGCTCTCCCACAGCGCATATGACACAATGGTATCACGTTGTGCTGTGCAGAACACACGGACATGCGATGCAATAGCACAGCCTATAGATACTAGTTATCTATATGCCCTACGATTGCTGTAGACCACCTAGCCTAGACCACCCCAGACCACTTAGTTGTATGGGATCACTAAGACCATTTCAGACCACTTAGACCAATTAGTCACGCAAGGTAGCGAACCCTACGCCACCGGGCCTCTACTAACCCAGTGTTACCACTTCAGACCACTTCAGACCACTTTGTTTATATCTGTGTGTAATTCTTACATCAAGTATTCATCTATTAACTCTCACTAGGCCCAGCTGAAACTATTTGTAATTGACTATGGCATGGGTTAAATAAATGCATTGGTAACTCATAAATGGTGTTTGATGTGACCAAGGAGAGCTGATTTTTCTGAGCAGTGAAAATCAGCCATTTAGAAAAATGACCTTCCCAAAATGGCCGCTGCTCCTCCCCCTTCCACATCCATGAGGATTACAGAAAATGGTGGACAGGCCATGTGGTTAGTCCATAATGGAGGACAGACCATGCGGCTTCCTTTGTCACAAAGAAATCACACATCATACAAGCACCAGAAGTTACTTTGAGGCCTGAGTCAAAAATAAAAACTATATCAAGGCTATGCAGCAACTTTTAAATATACTTTTAAACCTACTTAAACAGATAAACAATCCTATCTGAATCAAACACAATATGACTTATTTGAAGCTTGTTTTGCAACAATAAAAATAAATTTTAGCATCTTAAATATTATGAGAAACGCATTGTCCCTTGAAATTGCATATCATTGGCTTACTGATAACACAACAATACATTAACGTGGATGTTATTTTCATCAGCTTCGCAATGCGTTACAGCTGCATTTTTAATGTACAGTGCATCATTAAGACCCTGATATCCCATAAGAGCCCCATCTAAGAATGCCAAATTGATTTCTCACAAATATTTAAAATGCCTTCTCTAATATATATTGTAAACGCCTGCACCTCTTATTACCATATCCCATGAATCTGCGCTATACATCGCAAAACACTGCATCCCATAAGAGAAAACAATACACCCACACATTATCTGAGTTCCAAAGCTGATTGATGTATATATATTTGTTATTAAAAAGGATATGGATTCAATATATATTACAAAGTACAGTATACCTATAGTTACATGGTTACACTCACACAGTAAGCAGTTAAAACATACAGTTACATACAGTTACATACAGTTACAGGCCAGCGATACAATTATCATTCCCTCCAGTGCATCTTATGTCTCTCTCTCTGTGTGTTTAAATACAGGAACTGAACTGGCAGCAAGCACATCATCCTCTGAGACCAAAAAATCCACTGAGCTCCTGTGTGATCAATGTGTTATCTAGTTTCTGGGGGAGGGGTTCACGATGAGTCACCAGTCCCTTTGTATATGGTAATCAGGTTCAGCCTTGAAGACATCCAAAGGGCTGGCCTGAGTTTCCTGTCCACCACCTGTTTGGAATATCTATTGTTCTAATAAAAGGGATTTTAGCTTTTATACATTTAATCATAATTATCCGCTGCAATGTCCCACAACTTCACAACAAGCATCAAATGAATCTACACATCAATCTGGTTGCTTCAATAGTAAACATGACCAGTCTATCTTGTTTTGCTCAAATAATACACATACATGACACCACTCCATCATATACAATTCTAAATCATCATGATGTCTTGCGCTTGATACCACCACAATTATGTACTGCATGAAATAAGTGTTGAATCCATCTCTGTGGCATGTCCGTATAAATGCGTGTTTCCATATATTGCTGTGCTCGCTGCGCGTATTTGCAGGTATAGCGACTTATATGTGTGTATTTTGTATGTTCTCTTTATGTAATATTTTTGACTTCAACACCTGTATGTTGTAAAATTCAGAGGTGCAGTTGTTAAAAATTAAAAGCACACTGCTCCTGTATGCTGGCAAATATAGGGATGCTGCTGTCCCTGTATGTTGCAAAAATTCAGAGGTGCAGTTGTTAAAATTAAAAGCACACTGCTCCTGTATGCTGTAAAATATCAGGGTGCTGCTGGCACTGTATATTGTAAATATTCAGGGGAGCAGTTAAAAATTAAAAGCACACTGCTGTATGCTGTAAAATATAGGGGCACTGCTGGCCCTGTATGTTGTAAAAATTCAGAAGTGCAGTTAAAAATTAAACGCACACTGCTGTATGCTGTAAAATATTGGGGTCCTGCTGGCCATGTATGTTGTAAAAATTAAGGGTGCAGTAAAAAATTAAAAACACACTGCTGTATGTTGTAAAATATAGGGGTGTTGCTGTTCAAATAACATTACACTGGCCCTGTATGCTACAAAAATTCAGGGGTGCAGTTGTTAAAAATTAAAAACATACTACTCCTGTATGCTTTAAAATATAGGGGTGCTGCTGGCCCTGTATATTGTAAAAATTCAGAGGTGCAGTTGTTAAAAATGTAAAGCACACTGCTCCTGTATGCTGCAAAATATAGGGGTGCTGCTTGCCCTGTATGCTGTAAAAATTCAGAGGTGCAGCTGTTAAAAATTAAATGCACACAGCTCTACGTTGTAAAATATAGAAGTGTTACTTTTCAAATAACATTACACTGGATCTGTATTTTGTAAAAATTCAGGGGTACAGTTGTTAAAAATTGAAAGCACACTGCTGTATGCTGTAAAATATAGGGGTGCTGCTGGCCCTGTATGTTGTAAAAATCAGAGGTGCAGTTGATAAAAGTTAAAAGCACACTGCTGTATGTTGTTAAATATAGGGGTGTTGCTGTTCAAATAAAAATACACAGGCCCTGTAAAATTCAGGGGTGCAGTGAAAATCATTGTACACTGGCCCTGTCTTGTATGCTGTAATAATTCTAGGGTGCAGTCAAAATCAATGTACACTAGCCCTGTCTTGTATGCTGTAATTATTCTAGGGTGCAGTGAAAATCAATGTACACTGGCCAAGTCTTGTATGCTATAATTATTCTAGGGTGCAGTAAAAATCTATGTAAACTGTCCCTGTCCTGTATGCTGTAATTATTCTAGGATGCAGTGAAAATCAATGTACACTGTCCCTGTATTGTATGTTGTAAAATTACAGGGGTGTTGTGATAATACAGGGGTGCTGGCACTGTCTGTGGTTGCAATGTCTAGGCCTGACCTTCACAACCCTGTATGGGAAGAGGAGGCTCCTACCACCATTTGCACGCCCTCTGCAAGTGCTGGTAGGAGCACCACCAGTCCAGTTGCTGAGATTGAGATTGAGGATGTCACTGTAGAAGTACACCAGGATGAAGAGGATATGGGTGTAGCTGGCGCTGTGGAGGAAGTTGACAATGAGGATTCTGATGGTGATGTGGTCTGTTTGAATAAGGCACCTGTGGAGACAGTTGTTGGCTATGGGATGAAAAAGCCCATTGTCATGCCTGGGCAAAATACCAGAAAAGCCACCTCTTCAGTGTGGAATTATTTCTCCACAAATCCAGACAACCGGTGTCAAGCCATCTGTAGCCTTTGTCAATCCATAATAAGTATGGATAAGGACATTAACCACCTAGGAACATCCTCCCTTATAAGTCACCTGCAGCGCATTCATCATAAGTCATTGTCAAGTTCAGAAACTTTGGATAATAGCATAAGCAGTCCACTGACACCTAAATTATGTGGTTTTGTTTGAATATTATTTCTCTGTGAGATTTAGGATGTAAACACGGAAGGGGGGGAATCTGAGGATGAGCACGACATCTTTCCACTGTAGAGTCAGTTTGTGCAAGGAGAGATTGATTGCTTCTTTTTTGGTGAGGGCCAAAACAAACCAATAATTTCAGCCACAGTTGTGTCGCTGAAATGATTGGTTTGTTAAAGTGTGCATGTCCTGTTTATACATTAGGTTGGGTGGGAGGGCCCAAGGACAATTCCATAAAGCACCTCTTTTTTACTTTGCATTATGTGCTCTTTGGGGCAAAGTTTTTAAAACTGGCATTCTGTCTGCCACTGTAGTGCCACTCCTAAATGGGCCAGGTCTTTTTGCAGCCCACTTGTGTCGCTTAGCTTAGTCATCCAGTGACCTCCGTGCACCTCATTTTTTACCATGCATTATTTGCTCTTTGGGGCCTAGTTTATAAAACTGCCATCCTATTTGACACTGCAATGCCACTCCTAGATGGGCCAGGTGTTTGTGCCGACCACTTGCATCACTTAACTTAGTCAGCCAGCTACCTCTGTGCAACCTTTTGGCCTAAAAACAATAATGTGAGGTGTTCAGAATAGACTGTAAATGAGTGGAAATTAATGTTTTTGAGGTTAATAATACCATAGGATCGAGGGCGTGGCCTGGCTGCTGCTGGAAGCAGACGTATCCTGTGTGGGCTCCTGCTATTTGTGGCACTGAATCCCTCATACCTCCTTCCTCTGGGTGCCTCTCTCCCCTCTACCGCCTTCCCTGCCTCCCCTGCCTCCCCTGCCTCCCCTGGAGTTGTCTGGTGTGAGCTGCGGAATCGGGGAGCTAGGTCCTGATCTCCTGCGGATTGCGACCTACCAGCGTTCCCAGACTGGGGCCTCAATTTTCCCTCCAGGCTGGCGCGCACCTCCGGCGCCGCAGAATCGTGACACGGACCTTTCTCCAGCCTCCTGTGCTGCTGTTGGACGCCCCAGGGAGACATCTCCTGCTGACCCTGCTTGCCTCATCTGCTGGGGAGAAGTGAGTCTTGGGTGCTTTGATTGAGCTGCAGGACACCCGGTGGCTATTTTGGATGTGGCTTGGTGCGCTGCTGGTTCCCCTGCTAGTCAACAGCTTGCAAGGTGAGCCTGCTATGGTCCGATAATTTGGAGCTGGAAGGCCCCCACACTCTCTGGTGTCTGCCCCTGAAGCCTCTTCTGCCACACAGCATGTCACACAGCCTGTTACACTATATCTAAGGGGACTCACACTGTGCTGCCTCATCTCCCTGCATTGCCTCCCTCCCCCTCAGACTCTGCTCTTTTCCGCTCCTACCGGTCCCTTACATGGATACTCTGCAGATTGGGTGCCCCATCCTACGGTGTTCATGAGGAGCCTTTTCAGATCCTGTGGTATGACACTTCTCATACTGCTCTGCCTGTTGGCATATGTTCTTTACCCTGTTCACTATATGCCTTATGAAGTCTGCTGAATCGTGAATATGTCCGTATTTTAATGCGGGGGACCATGAAGAGTGACATCACTTTCCTCATATGTCAGCATTTATCCTTTTTCCTACCTTGTGATATGTGAGACTTTTATTCTCTTAGCTCTATGCCGGACAACGTGCTAATAAATCCGCTGCGGCCACCCCAGTCAAGTCTTAATCTACACCTATGACTGCCTTTCATAACCTTTTTGGATCCCTGTCACCTGTTGTGCATACTTCCGTGTCACGTACGCCGCCTATAATGGCCTCTGACGGCTCGGAGGGTGCACATACCCTGGAGACCCGCTCTCCCTCCATTCAATCACAGTCTCAATTGGTGAGTCCTGAGCTCACAGAAATATTGACCCACCTCCGGTCCCTTCCTACCAGGCAGGATTTACAACATGACTTGCAATCTCTTGAATAGAGAATTCAGGAAGAGGTCCAGATTCGGATGGACTCTCTCCAAGCAGACTTGACTCAGGTGGGCCATCGCATGGTCTCTCTTGAGGAGCACAAGTATACAGTTGACTCTAAATTATCCGATGTTGATACCATGATGGCCTGTCAGAACCGCCTCCTGATTGATATGCAAATGAGGCTTGATGACCTGGATAACCGGGGGCGTCACAATAACTTGCGGGTCAGGGGAGTGCATGAGAACATTCCACAAGATGGCATCATCGACGCACTCACAAAGATTTTTAATGAGGTACTGGGTCAGACCCTAATGAGGAGATCAAGTTTGACTGTGCTCACAGGGCCCTACGTCCCAAGGGCTTATCCTCAGAACTTCCTTGAGATATTATCTGTCGCTTACATTTCTTCACTGTCAAAGAGCAAGTCATTCTTCATGCATGTCGAGTCAAGGAAATTGACTTCAATGGGAACTCTATCCAAATATTTCAGGACCTCTCTTGGAATACCCTGCATCAACGTTGACTACTCTGCCCACTTGATGAGGAGCTCCGCAAGAAAAATTTAAATACCAGTGGGGATACCCCTTGAGTATTATCGTTCTCCATGATGGTATTACTCACACAGTTCAGATGCCTGTGGATGTCCTACCGTTTTGTGAGGCCTTGAGTCTCCCTTCAGGTGTCTTGCCAAATTGGTTGGACCTACCTCTCTCATCTGCACTGCCTCAACCTAGGAGAGATGGCAAACACCTCATACCTCCAGGAGGCGGAGAGGCCATTCTCAGGTTACGGAGGATGCTGATGTCCCCTGAGACGGTCTTACCCTATTGTGCTTGGTATCCTTATTATGTTTGTATACTTGGTCCTTCCTCATATAAAGTCAAATCCCCAAAGAGAGGGGAAAGAAAAAAGAAATCAGTTATTTGTGCGGTGCACACAACCCAATATCTACTATATTAAAATTAATTTCTTTATTGTTAATTCGTTAAAATCCCTATATTGTTCGCACATATAGGCAAAAAATGCCACATTCAATGTTTATTGTGTATATATATAATTGAAATAATTTTTACAGACTAGTATTGTCCTTAATTAAGAATCAAGCGAAGTAATAAAAAATAGTAAGGAGGGTGAAAAAGAATGAAAATAAGTGAATAAAGATTAAAAACAAAGCTAGTGTGTCGAGTGCATTTTATATTTGTATTGTAAGGTAATCCTAATATGCGTGGACCGTACTAATTCCTGCTATGTTATACTTAAAACAAACGTTCTCACTAGGAGATCTAAGGGTAATTGACTCCAATAAGATTCATTGATAAGTATACATAAATTTATAGATAGCTATAGCAGAAAGTAAATGCTGTGTTTAAATAATTATTGGGGATTCCATAAGATCATACCCTTGGGATATTGCATATTATGCCTGCATGGTTAAATTACTGAAAATAATTTATTATGTACTTTATTATTGTACAACAATTATATATGAGGTGAGATCCAAATCTTTTAATGTGACAACTGGAATTCTTACACTGCCCACATCTTGTGTTATATCGGCACAGTTGCCTAGAAAGTACTGGCAATATAGACTGTAAATCTGCTGAATGATATTATTGATATAGTATCACAAGTTGTTAAACCACCATATTATGTTTTCCACAAAATCTGCAGCTCAAAAGAACCTAGGTATGGTCAATTAATTCAGTATTGCGATCTCTATTTAAATGAACCCATATATGCATTTAGCATTAGACATATAGGATTATTAATCACTGCAGCTGCACCGCATAATTCAGAGTATCATAACGGTTATTTCATATATGGTAACCTCATATGTTATAAAGCTGAGTAGGCGTATTTAATATACCATTAGGTATCCACTCTAATGGTTCTTATTTAGTACAACACATCAGTGGGATATCAGCAAGGAGAGATCTTAATTTCTATAGCTACTGCCATGAAATTGGCAGTGCCGTTATTGATTTCTTACTCCTAACGGTCACATGTGGTTTACAGCAGGACGGGCAGTTGCAGTAGGTGCCTTTGTGATCAAATTAATGCTTTCTACTGCTGATATTACGCAGTTAACGGTATCCTTATTAGGATCTCTATTCACATGAACCCATATGTTTATGTATTAAGCATAAAGCAAATAGAATAATTAACTACTGCAGCTGCTCCCGCTAATAGTATCTTCACGAATGTTTCGTATGTAATAACCTCATATGTTATAGAGCTGAATCAGCATATTAAATATATTCACTCTAATGGTTCCTAACTAATACAACACGCCAGTGGGATGTCAGCAAAGGAAGTTATTAATTCCTATAGCTACTGCCGTGAGATTGGCAGTGCCGTCATAGATTTCTTATTGCTAACAATCACATATAATTTACAGCAAGACGGGCGGCTGCACCGCTCGTCTGGAACGCTGTCTAAGGCTAATTATAGCAATACCCCTAGATACGGTGCACACATATGTTATATGTGTACACCGTATGTTATATACATACGTATATAGTGCCCTGAGGAAGCCTATGAGCGAAATGTGCATTGGCCTTAGGCTAATGTGTCTGATGTGCAAAGCATAAATATTTTAAAAAATGTCCTATTAACATATGTGTGCACCGTATCTAGGGGTATTGCTATAATTAGCCTTAGACAGCGTTCCAGACGAGCGGTGCAGCCGCCCGTCTTGCTGTAAATTATATGTGATTGTTAGCAATAAGAAATCTATGACGGCACTGCCAATCTCACGGCAGTAGCTATAGGAATTAATAACTTCCTTTGCTGACATCCCACTGGCGTGTTGTATTAGTTAGGAACCATTAGAGTGAATATATTTAATATGCTGATTCAGCTCTATAACATATGAGGTTATTACATACGAAACATTCGTGAAGATACTATTAGCGGGAGCAGCTGCAGTAGTTAATTATTCTATTTGCTTTATGCTTAATACATAAACATATGGGTTCATGTGAATAGAGATCCTAATAAGGATACCGTTAACTAGTGATGAGCGAGGTTCGGTTTTACTCGGTTTTACTCGGTTTTACTCGGTTCTCAAAACGGCATCTTATTGGCTATCCAAAACACGTGACATCCGTGAGCCAATAAGATGCCGTTTTGAGAACCGAGTAAAACCGAGTAAAACCGAGTAAAACCGAATCCGCTCATCACTACCGTTAACTGCGTAATATCAGCAGTAGAAAGCATTAATTTGATCACAAAGGCACCTACTGCAACTGCCCGTCCTGCTGTAAACCACATGTGACCGTTAGGAGTAAGAAATCAATAACGGCACTGCCAATTTCATGGCAGTAGCTATAGAAATTAAGATCTCTCCTTGCTGATATCCCACTGATGTGTTGTACTAAATAAGAACCATTAGAGTGGATACCTAATGGTATATTAAATACGCCTACTCAGCTTTATAACATATGAGGTTACCATATATGAAATAACCGTTATGATACTCTGAATTATGCGGTGCAGCTGCAGTGATTAATAATCCTATATGTCTAATGCTAAATGCATATATGGGTTCATTTAAATAGAGATCGCAATACTGAATTAATTGACCATACCTAGGTTCTTTTGAGCTGCAGATTTTGTGGAAAACATAATATGGTGGTTTAACAACTTGTGATACTATATCAATAATATCATTCAGCAGATTTACAGTCTATATTGCCAGTACTTTCTAGGCAACTGTGCCGATATAACACAAGATGTGGGCAGTGTAAGAATTCCAGTTGTCACATTAAAAGATTTGGATCTCACCTCATATATAATTGTTGTACAATAATAAAGTACATAATAAATTATTTTCAGTAATTTAACCATGCAGGCATAATATGCAATATCCCAAGGGTATGATCTTATGGAATCCCCAATAATTATTTAAACACAGCATTTACTTTCTGCTATAGCTATCTATAAATTTATGTATACTTATCAATGAATCTTATTGGAGTCAATTACCCTTAGATCTCCTAGTGAGAACGTTTGTTTTAAGTATAACATAGCAGGAATTAGTACGGTCCACGCATATTAGGATTACCTTACAATACAAATATAAAATGCACTCGACACACTAGCTTTGTTTTTAATCTTTATTCACTTATTTTCATTCTTTTTCACCCTCCTTACTATTTTTTATTACTTCGCTTGATTCTTAATTAAGGACAATACTAGTCTGTAAAAATTATTTCAATTATATATATACACAATAAACATTGAATGTGGCATTTTTTGCCTATATGTGCGAACAATATAGGGATTTTAACGAATTAACAATAAAGAAATTAATTTTAATATAGTTGATATTGGGTTGTGTGCACCGCACAAATAACTGATTTCTTTTTTCTTTCCCCTCTCTTTGGGGATTTGACTTTATATCCTGACCCAAATCAGTTGGTAGCACCTATAATTACCTTGTTGATGTTCCATGACCTATTCACTCAATAGTGATAGTGGCATTATTCTATGTAAAGGTATCCCTAGCATACAAATTACTGGTATAATTGTATCTTGGTGCGGGTTACCCTCCAACTTGGAAGAGAGCTATACTCTCTCCACTGTTTGGGAAATCTGAAAGATTGGTCCTTCCTCATACTGGAAGGCTCTCCAGTTCTTATACTCATGTTTACTGTAGATATTACCCATGTGCATACTATGGATCCTTTTGATTGTATTTAAGTTTTGCTTACTTTATTATTGCAATGCATTTAATACGGTGATAGATTTGTCCCTTTCTCCTTATTGTTCACTTCCTCACCCTGCTATCTCTTGCTAATTTTTTCACATTTTTTATGTTAACAGTTTGGACCATCGTCCGTTTTTTGGATAGTTTTTGGATAGTTTTTCAATTCTTCTCGCATAGTGCTACTAATGTTTGGAATGCCTGACATACCTTATCAATGTTATTTAGAGATCCCCTCTTATAGGGGATGTTAAGATGTCACTATTAGCCTTCTCCCCCCTGAACTCCCCAGTTCTTTTCCTTTTTGTGCATATGATGACTATGCACCCAGTCTGGGTTTCCATGGCATCTTCTACAGGGTTTGTTCTGTCCAAGACTCCTTCCTGGCGAACTTTTTTTGTATATTTGCATTTCTTCTGGTTTCTATTGTTTTTTACTAATTCCTCTGTCCTTCTCTTTATCTTCTTCTTTTCTCTTCTGTCCACTCGGCCTGGGATGGATACCCCCTTTGACTGTCTCGTCCCTATAAAGTTTCCAAATGGCTAGGCTTAAACTACTATCAAATAACGTAAAGGGCCTTGTTGTGCCTGAGAAACGCTCCCGTCTGTTACACATTTTACACATGGATAAACTAGATATAGCTTTTATACAGGAGACTCATTTTAAAAAGGGCTGTGCTCCTCGCTTATCTTCGAGGTATTACTCTACTGCGTATTTTGACAACTTTTCAGGTGCTAAGACCCGGGGGGTTGCAATTCTTTTCTCTAAATTTCTCCAGCTTTCAGAAACACAGGTGGTCCCGATTGGTGATGGACGGGGCCTACTGGTGAAGGCAACCATTTCATCACAACGCTATACGCTTGTCAACCTGTATGTGCCTAATACTGGTCAAACCCGCTTTTTACGTAAATCCCTTGAACACTTTGAATCTCTTATAGAAGGAATACTGTTTGTGGGTGGGGATTTTAATTGGGCCCTTGAGTCGCATTTAGACACGTCCACCGGGGCTTCCCGAGTTTCGATTCAGTAAGCGAGAAGGTTTAGAGAGATTTTACATGAATTCCAACCAGTTGATTCCTGGAGACTATTGCATCCTTCGGAGAGAGACTACACATTTTATTCCTCCCCTCATAGGTCATACTCACGTATTGACTATTTTTGTATACCCCATTCCCACCTAGATGTACTACTTGAGGCCACTATTGGCCAGATTACATGTTCGGATCATGCCCTGATTACTGTCACTTTGTACATCGCTGGTGCGGGGCCTCGGTAGTGGCATTGGAGATTAAATGAGCAACTCCTGACTGACCCTCACTGTAGAGCTCAGTTATTGGATTTTCTAGAGGACTATGTTGCATCCATTGTCACGGCCGATGTCTCTCCCATCACGATTTGGGAGGCCCTTAAATTTGTAATATGTTACCACTGTATCCAGCTGGGTACGCATCACAAAAAACAGATATTAGAATGTAGAGAGGCCCTTTTGTCTAAAATTAAATCTTTGGAGTTGGCCCATAAAACTTCTGGAGACTCAGATATTTTTGCTCAATTGCAAACTGCTAGAATGTCCCTGAATTTTTTACTTAAATAGAAACATAGAAACATAGAAACATAGAATTTGACGGCAGATAAGAACCACTTGGCCCATCTAGTCTGCCCCTTAACAATGGGATGAAAATGGCATATAGGAGGTGCAGGCACACCTACTTTAGATGGGGTAATAAGCCTGGAAAGATGCTGGCAAGTGCCCTCCGAGAACAGAGAACTCTGACATACATCCAAAAAATGAGGGATTCCTCTGGAACTGTTCATGCTACGGATGTGGAGATCGCCTCAGTTTTCCATGAGTATTACTCGGAACTATATAATCTCACCCAAACCCATACGGGCTCCCTCGCTGCATCCCATAAGGCTGATATCGCACAATTTCTTCCTGATACTGATTTTCCCTCTCTCCCTGAGGCGGTGACACGCGCTCTTGATTCCCCATTCACGGCTGAGGAATTGAAAGATGCTACTAAAACTTCTCCTAGTGGGAAAAGTCCAGGCCTGGATGGATTACCAATCACTTATTACAAGGCTTTTCAGGAACAGTTGGTTCCCTTCCTTCTGGGGGCGTGTAATGCAGTTTCCCCCCAGATGCAGTTCTCCAATGAATCTCTTTCTGCGCATATTACTGTTATTCCCAAGGAGGGTAAGGATCCTTGTGCAGCGGCCAGTTATTGACCTTTATCTTTATTGAACGTAGATATTAAGCTCCGTGCCAAATTAATGGTTGGTTGTCTGAAACCCCTTCTCACTAGCCTCATTCATTCTGACCAAGTAGGGTTTGTTCCAGGGTGTGAGGCTAGGGACAACACGACTAAGGTTATTGACTTGATCTCATATCTGTCTGCCAATAACATTCCTTTAGTTCTTCTGTCAACTGACGCGGAAAAGGCATTTGACAGAATTGACTGGGACTTTATGGAGGGGGTGTGGCGGAGACTGGATCTTGGGGAAACTTTCCTCAGTAGGATACTAGCTTTATACAAAGCCCCATCGGCACAGGTAAGAGTGAATGGCATCCTGTCCAGAGTTATACGTATCTGAATGGCACAAGACTAGGCAGCTCTCTCTCGCCACTGATTTTCATTCTTTGCATGGAAGCACTGGCGATGGCGATTCGGGCCAACTCAGATATTTCAGGAGTGGTTCAAGGGCCGCAGATTTACAAGTTAAGCCTTTTCGTGGATGACCTTCTGGCAACGATTACCAACCCGTTAATCTCCCTACCAAATTTGATGAGGGAATTTCATCGCTTTAACACTCTCTCTAATTTCAAGATTAACTACTCTAAGTCTGTAGCCCTGAATGTCACCACCTCGGATGAGACAGTGGAAACCCTCACTGAATCATTCCCTTTTAAATGGACCCCCTCACATCTCCAATATTTAGAGAATCAGATACCTAATAAACTTGCTAAATTGTTTGATCTGAACTTTGCCCCCTTGCTTAGGAAGATAAAGAATGATCTATCTCAGTGGTGCCCACAAAAGATCTCGTGGTTGGGTCGGATCAATGTAGTAAAAATGAATGTGCTTCCTAGGTTTCTTTATCTGTTTCAAACGATCCCAATACTCCTCCCACCATGGTTTCTTTCTGCTCTGAACAAGATACTATGGGATTATGTTTGGGGAGGGAGGAAACCTAGGTTTAAGCATCAGACTCTCCTTAAACACAACACACAGGGGGGTAGGCAATTACCAATGTTTTCAGCTTATTACCAGGCATCTTTACTAAACAGGGTATTGGATTGGTCTAGAAATTCGGGTGATAAGCAATGGGTTTCAATTGAGTCATTCTCCACCAACTCCCACCTGCATGTAGTGCTGTGGTTGTCTAAATTGGGATGTAGTGACCACCCTACTGGAGATCCCACTCTACTGTTGTGGAAAAGGCTGCCGGTGAAGCTAAATATTGCATAATCAATATCCCAATTGACTCCCATTGTGCATAATCCCTCATTTCTATCGGGAACTGTGGACAGGGCCACTGCTCCTTGGAAGTTGGCAGGGATCACTAGGATTTATGACTTTTTAGAGGGGGACCACATCAACTCTTTTGAGTCATTACTAGTGGAATCGGGCCTTCATAAGTTTGATTATTGGTTCTATATACAGACCCGCAATTTAATTTCCTCTTTTTGGAGACTAGACACGTGGGTCAAATAGCTATGTTCAAGAAATTATGTTTGCAACCGCACTTCCCCACTCATACTATCTCCTCCATATACCAGGTTCTTCTTTTGGCTGTCCTGCCCTCTAATATGACTTATCAAGTGCAGTGGGACAGGGAATTTCTAATTAAGGGGATAACAGTGAATTGGAATAAGGTGTTCCGAGTAACAAGCGCTTGCTCCACCAGTATGGATGTAGTGGAGACCCAATTTAAACTATTATCTAGATGGTACCGTTGCCCAACTGTTGTCCATAAGTATTGTCCCGGGGTGTCCCCAATGTGTTGGAGATGTGGCACGGAATTGGGCTCCCTGATACACATTTGGTGGGACTGTATATTGATAGTCCCATTTTGGGAAGGAATTCAAAAAATAGCCACCGCGGTGTTGGGTTTCCCTGTCCCCTCGGGACCTGATTTTTGGTTACTCTCCCATACCAATATTCCTATCTCTAAATATAAGAAATCCTCATTATGGCACATGAATAACGCCGCTAGATCAGTTGATCCGGTTTATTGGTGCTCTACGTCTCCTCCCCCTGTGTGGGACTGGTGCCAACGTATGGACTTTTATCGGTGTATGGACGAAATATACTTTTCCACACCCGAAAAACAAGGGATATATTCGACTATGTGGCTTAGCTGGCTGGACTTTAAACTAACACCATTCTCCTGGGTAGTAATGGGTACGATTTGCATCCTACTAGTTCACCCTTGGATTTATCTTTCCTCCCTCTTCCTTTCTGTTTAGGGACGTGTAACGTGGGAGTTTCATATGGATGAATTAGATGCTTTTATTGATGGTTCCCTCCAGCCGAGTGGCTTTCTTTCTTTCTTTCTTTCTTTCTTTCTTTCTTTCTTTCTTTCTTTCTTTCTTTCTTTCTTTCTTTCTTTCTTTCTTTCTTTCTTTCATCCTTTTCTTCCATTCATCTCCTCTTTGTCTCTTCTCTCCTATCCTCTGCTTTTTTCTTTATTTCTGAGTATAACGGAATCTGATATGTCTCAAACAGATTCTTGTATATTTTTGAGTTTTTAAATTGTCATGGCCACCATATCCAGAGGACTACATCATGTGTTTCTATGTTTCTATATGCCTTCTAATTTGCAGTGTATGTTGCACTATTGACCTGTACATGACTGTTCTGTGGCTACTTATGTTATATAAAACCTTTTTTGAAAATAAAGAATTTATAAAATAAATAATACCATAGGATCAAAATTACCCCCAAATTCTGTGATTATAGCTGTTTTTATGGGGTTTTTTTTCAAAAATCATCCAGATCCAAAACCAAAACCCAAAAAGGTGGTTTTCACAAAACCAATCCAGATACAAAACATGAGTGGGGATCCAGATCTAAAACTAAAACACAAAACCTTAAAAGTGTCCGCTGCATATCTCTACTTAACACTGGAAAGAAATGTCTTGTCTCTGCAGCAGACATGTTTAAAAAAACATGAAGCTTAGAAACATAGAAACAAATAATTTGAGGTTAAAAACCACTTGTACCATCTAGTCTGCTCCCTTTATAACCTTATAATAAACTCAACCCCTATTTGATCCTTATTGTAGGTCTTTGTATTTTTATGTTTGTCCCAAGCATGTTTAAATTGCTCTTCTATATTAGCCTCTACCACCTCTGGAGGGAGGATATTTCAATGATCCACTACCCTTACTATGAAAGCTTCACACAGCTAATCCATATTATCATATTACCAATAGATGTTTCTGTGAAACATTAAAGCAATAGCTGACTCTAGAACCAGAAGTACTGCAGGTTCAATTAAGAAAAATTGTGAAAGGCAGGTTTTTTTGCCAGCGACTAACTTAAGATCACACAATGAGGCATGTTTCATGTCTCTCCCATTTTTGTGCAGAGAGCTGCACAAAAATGGCTTTGTTATTGATGGCCTATAATATACTGTAGTTTCCTTAAATAGTGTATCTGCAGTACTACATCTGACCCAATTTCCTGAAAACCCAATCATTAGTAACAGGATTTACACCTTCCCCATGTTGGGTACAAAGCTTCAGTTGGAAACTGACATCTCATCTCCACATGCACACTCCAAGTAAACACAGAAGTCAGATTACAAGGCCACAAGACAGATATGTTCTGTGTCTGCAAGGTAACTAGTCAGTTACCATCCACAATTTTCTTTTGACCTCTGCAACAGATTTGGTCTGCAGTCTTCTGCTTGGCTTTGGTATGTAAAGTATCTTCAGATCTGGTATTGGATGCAGACTATGAGCACCAATGCTTCTTCATACCCAGGTCATGGCCATTCTAACTACTTCCTCCTCCTGAGGTGCTTTATCCTACTGGTACTGCCAGATGTCACCCTCAGACCATCTGCATAAGCCTCCTATTAAATTGCAATGGGAGAATGACATTTTACAGACATTTATCCAATACATCTTACCTTACGGAAATGCACCTTAAACTTCTAATTATAATCTATCCCAAACTAAACTTAACACAATGTGGCCTACTTTTTCAGTGCTTTGCTAGTGCCAATATAACATTGAGGGCACCATCATGCATATCTTCTGCGATTGCCCCATCCTGTTCCCTTTCTGGGGGGAGGTGATGCCTCTCATAAAAGTCTTGGATCTTGCTTTTTCCCAAATGTACTGCTTCACAGGTATCCCATAGCAGTCCTTAAAGTGGTCTACTTTGTCCTAGAGCATATTTGATATCAGCCAGTACTACTATTGCCCATTATTGGAAGTCTCTGTCCCCCCACCCCCCATTAGTAAGGCTATCTCTAAAACTCACTTCCATTTTGAAATGGAAAGTTTGGAAGAACTCAGAAACATAAATCAATGTGAGTTAACAGAAACAATATGTTAAATTTTAACTATTTTATTGGTATAAAAAGGATGGTACAATGTAAGCAATAAAATATAGACACAATGTATTACAAATAATATAACAGACTTTGTTATATAATGTGTAGGGCATGTTTGATGAAATTGGGGGGGATGTACTATAGGATGAGGATATTGGTCACAATAAAATAAGTCTCCTAGTGAAAGTAATGATAACAGGATTCCTGTATGTGGTCTGTATTGGGTGGTATTGATCAGGTAAGTTGCAGTGGTGCGGCATCCCTCCTCCTTTTATGATAACAGTTTGTGCACAAAAACGTTGGGTTACTTAAAGCTTGTTCTTTCTGGGGATGGTGTTTTGCTTCTTGTTGAGTCTGCACTACTATGCAACAGATGTGGATTTCCAGAGGCTCCAGGCTGGTCAGATGCCGGCGGAGACTAACGTCCAGTGGTCAGTCCTCAATGAAGGCTTCACCCAGAGCATATGCTGCTGCCCATCTCTTCCCTTTGCAATGGCATATTCATAGTGTGTGCAGTGTGTGCACTGCACACGGGCATCTGGGGTGGAGTGGAGCCCACACCACACACCCTGCACTCAATTTTATCAATACCTTCTGGAGTCCCACATCATCAGCAATAGCCCTGCAGGAATAACTGCACCATTTTACAGGAGACCTGCGTACAGATGGGTCCTCCATTATCTTGGCTGGCTGAGGCATTAGTCACAATTGGGCATACACAGCGTGCCTGGGTACAAGGAGGTGCGCCTAGTCGAAGGGAGGCGCACAGAGCATTTGAGGTTACCTTTGCATGTAATACCTGCGATCATCCCCCAGATTTCGCTTTTTAAAATCACTAATGTGCATGTGTGTGGTCTCCATTAAAATACAATACTGAACTACAGCATAAGAACTACTTTACTGTTGTGTCTGATTATGCTACATTATGCTACAGTATGTCATACAGTATATAACAGTATGTATAGTACAGATGCAAATAGTATAGCATGTACAGATGCAAATGAATGTGATACAGGTACAGTATGGTCTATTGATGTTAGGGATATGTGAGCGTCCAAATCCCATAGTATTAAGTATAATGGGGAGAGGAAAAAGCTCCTCTCTAAGTTCCTGGGTACCAAATCACTGTGTGAATAGTTTATACATACGCAAATGAATGTATTAAAACACTTGTATATGCAGATGCAACTAATTTGTGAAAGGAATAATGTAGCGCATTGACTTTAAAGTATGTACAGTGCACAAAATGAACGCACGAGTCCCCTAATGGCATAAACGAACACCAATGGGAAGGAATCACTGCTTGCATTACTTTTACACATGAACTTGTGTATCTTCCATGCAGCAACATGGGCTAGCAGTGAAGGCTCCCGCCTCCCACGCTGAGAGTCCCAGGTTCGATTCCCAAAGTGCCAATCTATATTTTTTTTTCATCCCTGACATTCACTTTATTCATTTTTTTTCTGTGCAATCCATTGTAGCACATTCAATGGAAGGGTGCACACAGGTTTCACATAAATCAGGGAACATCTGCATAAGTGTCTGATTCCGCTATCTAAAATATACAGTGGTAATGAGCACCCGTAGGCATACCAATAAATATAAATGAGTGTATCCTGATGCAATTAACTACTCAAGCAACACAGTACTGTAGATAATCGGTGATAGAGAATCTGTGTTGCACTTTATGAGAAGGGATTATGGCTACTGTATCATTTACACACCTACAGTATCAATGCTACTGTAGTTCTCTATGTGATTTTCATATACAATATACTGTAGTATTGTGTTGCACATTTATTGTAACCTGACCTCCCTCTCTGTATACTGTATGAACTGTGTAGGCTGGAAGGGGGGAAGGGGGATAGGGGTAGGGGTAGGCAGTGGAAAATACCGTGTTTTGAAATATGAGCACCTGAGATGCCTAATGGCATAAATGAACACAAATGGGAAGGAATCACTGCTTGCATTACTTTAACACATGAACTTGTGTATCTTCCATGCAGCAACGTGAGCTAGCAGTGAAGTCTCCCACCTCCCATGCTGAGAGTCCCAGGTTCGAGTACCAAAGTGCCAATCTATATATTTTTTCCCCTGACATTCACTTTATTGATTTTTTTCTGTGTAATCCACTGTAATACATTCAATGGAAGGGTGCACACAGGTTTCACATAAATCAGGGTACATTTGCATGAGCAACTAATTCCACTATCTAAAATACACAGCAGCAATGAGCACCTGTAGGCATACCAATAAATATAAATGAGTGTATCAATTAACTGCTCGAGCAACATAGTACTGTAGATCATCGGCGATAGGCAATCTGTGTTATACTTTATGAGAAGGGATCACTGCTACTGTACCATTTGCACATCTATCAAAGCAACTGCAGTTCTCTATCTGATTTTCATAAACAGTGCAGTATTGTGTTGTACATTTATTGTAACCTGAATTCCCTCCCTGTCTACTGTATGAACTGTGCAGGCTCCCAGGGGGAAGTGGGATGGAGGTAGGGGGAGGTGGTGGCTTAATACCGTGTTCTGCAATATGAGCATTTGAGTCCCTTTACGGCATAAAGGGGAGGGGGAAGGGTGAGGGGGGAAGTGGGGATTAACCAGCAGAGTTCAGAGACGCTGTCAAAATATTAATTGTCTGTCATGACTGAAAAAAAGAAACCAATAAATCAATAAATAAAAATAATGTGTACAGACACAAGCGAACGTGTTAAAGCAATGGTCCATTGACATTCGGTTTATGTGAGCTATTAAATAAAATTCAATTAAAATGGTCTTGAAGCTTAATATCTCCAGTTTTGAGGGTCCAATCTGCTCAGAATTGGATTGCTATGGAGGGGGAGATGATTAGCTACCAGAAGATATCAACCCCAAGTTTCTGTGACCCCCACAAGGCTCATGGCAAGTGTCGGAACCCATGGTGAGTCTGAATTAGCGTGCCCATTATAGTCTATGGCAAAATGGGTCCAGTTTGCATCCTGATATCTCTGGTTCTTGGTGTCCCAGAGACTCAGGACTGATACCATACAAAAGAGGAGACTCTTGGCTTTCAGGGCAGACATACCACTAGTTTATCTGACAATGCAAAGGGAAACGGCAAGCAACCGTGTGTCGAGTCCCCTTTAGTTGTCTGCCCAGCTTGCATGGAATGCAGGGTTTCTGGCTAGATAGAAAATACTGTACAGAGATGCTAAGCACTGTGGTTTGGCATCCAGGAACTTAGGGAGGAGCTTTTATCTCTCTCCATTATACTTAGTAAGTAACACATGCCGCTTTACGTTACAAGCTGTCCGTGCTATTTAGTACTCAAATAGAAAATACTGTACAGAGATACTAAGGATGGTGATTTGGGATCCAGCAACTTAGGGAGGAGATTTTATCTCACCCCATTATACTTAGAAAGATAACACTTGTCGCTGTAAGTTACAAGCTGTTTGTGTTATTCAGTACTCAAATGCAAAATACTGTACAGAGCTTCTAAGCACGGTGATTTGGCATCTAGGAACTTAGGGAGGAGCTTTTATCTTCTCCATTATACTTAGAAAGATAACACTTGTCGCTGTAACCATTAAAGCAGAGTATGTTACAAGCTGTTTGTGCTATGCAGTACTCAAATGCAAAATACTGTACAGAGATTCTAAGCATGGTGATTTGGCATCTAGGAACTTAGGGAGGAGATTTTATCTCTCTCTATTATACTTAGAAAGATAACACTTGTCGCTGTACGTTACAAGCTGTTCATGCTATTCAGTTTTCAAATGCAAAATAATGTACAGAGACACTAAGCACAGTGATTTGGCATCCAGGAACTTAGGGAGGAGCTTTAATCTCTCTCCATTATACTTAGAAAGGTAACACTTGTCACTGTACATTACAAGCTGTTCGTGCTATTGAGTACTCAAATGCAAAATAAGCGTATATTATTATATGCAGTTCTTTCTATACCTATATGCATTGTTATTGTTTTTGTAATCATATAGATCGGGTTGTCATGGAAACACTCCACATCACGTGCATCGCGCTATACACGATGACATCACTCTTCAGCACCACAGCCGGAAGGCGTTCACCACTCGGCAAGCGCTTAGCACATATGGGTGAGGGATATAAGGTGAGTCTTTTGTCTTTGTTACATGTTTGTGCTGACGAAAATTATTAAATTGAAACATAGACTGTCGGCATTGGGCTGCTTAGAAGCTTCATTGCAGAGTCTTGAGTGCTGCACATCGTTTTGCTACGTTATCCCCTACGATCAGTGCAGGCACCGGACGCAGATACACAGAAGCCAGTAAGTGCCGGACTACTTGCTCTGTATACTGGAACAGTGTATCAGCCACAACACTGAAACAAGTCAAGGCACCTTGCAGTTTACATCTGGATTGTTTATGCAGCACCTATCGAGGAACGTATGTGTGATTTTGTTACACTTTTGGATTCTCCAATTGTTTTTAAATCAGTGTTTTCCTCATTGGAACCCCAGACAATGAGCATGGACCTTAACATTTTGTATCTACATCCTATTTGCATATTATTAAAGGATTTCTCCTACAATATGGCAGAATCTCATAATGAGGACAATGAACCTTTTAATCCATTGCTCATTCCGTTACAGGAATATTTTAGTTATTCTGAAACTGAGACAGAGGCAATACTGGATAAGGAACAATTATTCCAACACATAGATGCATTATGCCTGGATATCATGTTCAGGGATTTATTGCACTTGAAGAAGAAAGAAATTGATTTCACCTATCATGCTATATCTTTAAGCAATTATTTTCACTCCAAAAAGATATCCAGAGGATTCAGGGTTCACAACTGCCCCACCATAGGAAGATTTGATCCTGTTTTCTGCTGCAAATAGGTCTCCATTTTAAATAAATGTTCGCTAGACCTGATGGTCTAGTGATTGAGCAGTCTAATAAGGAAGTTGAAAACATTAAAGCTAAGATCATGAAAATGGAAGAAACCCATTTATCAGTATTAGTAGCGGATAAAGACAATGAATGTATTATGAAACAAAGTAGTCAATTATCAACCTTTAAAAGAGATCTCATCTGTTTAAAAAAAGAAAAATGTATCAAAGTGGAGAAGGATTACGACAACCATCTGGTCTATAGATGGCTCTCAGGCAACAATGCCAATGATAACAGACGACCATTCTTTAGACTACGCCAGCACCCAAAAACAACATTGGACACTGACACATCAGCGGATAACACCAGCACTGGGAGAGAGCAGGTATGCACAGGCACTCACCCTAAAAATACAGCACTCCCTTTAGGGGTAACTACACACACCAAATCCCCCAAAAAAGCAGATACACCCGATGTGGAGGCCAGTACAAATGCCTCAGCATGTGGAAAGAAACCTCCCGCAACAGGGAGAAGGAAATAATTTCCAACTTATCCAGCTTCGAATTGACAAACAGCGAGACCAAGGTACTGTCTAAAGGTTTATCATACTGTATGTACCATCCAGAAAATTTGACAAACTGAATTGGTTAATTGAAACCAATCAGTTGCAACGCAAATTAAAACTTAAATATTTTTTTTCAACTAAACAGGTGGAGATTCCACAGCAGATTCCAGATAAGTTGAAACAATTCAAGTAATCTTCCACTTTTGAACCTCTGTCGAATAACTCAAGCATTAAAACATACATGAGAGTATTAGACCAAGATGTTAAAAACATGGTTCACAACTGGGAACCACAACCATGTAATTTTTCTAAACAGGAGTAATCAAACGTACGCTCACTGGCCAACAATGACCAACTCGTTATTCACCCTGCTGACAAGACAAGACAAGACAATTGAATGAACCAGGAATGTACAGCCTGCTTAATGGTAATCATACTTCATTATATAGATGAGAACTCACTTCAGCTCTTCTATTAGCAAAAGACGCAAACATTATTTTGGAGGAAGTTTTTGAGATATTAATACCTGAGCAACCATTAGTACGCTTCTGTACACTGTACCCAAAATACATAAGGGACTTAACCCTCCACCAGGTAGACCCATAATATCGACATGGGGCTCATTATTTCAACCAACATCAGTCTTCTTAGATTCCATACTGCAACCATATGTCCAAGCACACCCCCATAGTCTATTAGATGCTACCATGTTACTAAACAAGCTCAGGAACATGGATGCTATTACAGATGATATATGGCTGGTGACAGCAGACGTTACCAGCCTATATACAATTATACCACATCAAGAGGTACTGGCTGCAGTTAAATCATTATTTCAAAATGAGAGCACTTATACAGATATACATGTGAATATTTTATTGCTCCTATTAGAACTTATTCTAACCAAAAATGTATTTCTATTTTACAATAAATATTATCTACAAGAGAAAGGGTGTGCCATGGGGTTGGCAGTAGCCCCCACCTACGCCCACATATATATGTTTGCGATAGAAGAAAACTTATTTTTCAACGATACAGAGATTTCGTCACACATTGTACTTTATTTACGATTCATAGATGACCTACTTCTGTTTTGGAACGGCGCGAAGGACTTGTTGGAATCCATTATTGACTCTCATAATAGATCTAATAGTCTGGTAAAATTTACCTTCAAGATGGACAGAGAAGTGGTGGACTTTTTGGATGTGATTACATTAAGAGACTCTCAGATCACCACTACTGTATACACAAAAGAAACAGACCAAAACAACTATTTACATTGGAACAATTGCCATCCCATCAGCCTTAAAGATGGACTGCCATACTCCCAGATGCTTAGAATTGTTAGATTTAACAGTGATCCCTCAGTTGACACCTTGATAGAATGGTTTGTACAGTGGGGATATAGTCTTAAAAATATGTTAAAAACTAAACAAAATGTTTTGAAAATTGATAGGGATACCCTTTTAATTAAAAAAGAAAAACATTAGAAAGTCCTAAAGTCCTAAATTACCATGGGTGAACACCTATAATACTTCATCTGAGAAAATTACGTGCATATCAAAAAAACATTGGCACTTAATAAAGTCTGATCAAACTTTGCCACTAAACCAAACAGAGCTTATGCCCTGTTACAGAAGATCTTGTAATTTACGTGGTATTCTAGTTGAATATCTATTCAATATCTAGTTGAATAGGGTGAAGCATACAAAGATACAAGTCATTTTTGTCTTCTACTACCTGTGAGCACTTGCAAAACCTGATGAAGGGACACGCCATGGCCCGAAATGCTGCATAGTTTGTATGCTTGTGCTTAGACTCATACTTATACTGCATGTCTTTTTGGATGCTTCACCCTGGATATGTATGTATGCAGTCTTTAACTTTGTGGACATTAAATACATTTCTATGTTAAGTCCTGGAGTGCCGTGTCCGTTCTGAGCTTCAATCTGTTCTGAACTCACCATGCATGTTATACAGGACAATGGCACGCAGGCTGCTGTATAAGGTTATTTGAGTGCCAGATTTCCAGTGACTGTATATATATATATATATATCTACTATATAAAAGCGAATATTTGTCCTTCTGCCCTTCTGTCTTTTTATACAAATCCACAGTTTACAAGCTATGATCGTGAAATTTTACATACCAGCGTATTAAAACATGGCCGAGGAGACTGAAACAATTAGAAATCCCTAGGACCCCTAGAGGGGGAGATAGCGGCACAGAGTATATCATGGCGACAGTATAACTTCGGAATTGCTGGAGCAATGTACTCACAAATTGGTACACATATGCCTTACAATCGGGGAACAAACACTGTGGGGGAAAGACACCCCTAGCACCCCTAGGGGTGAGGCAGCAGCACTGAGTATTTCAGCAGACAGCATTGCTCTGGAATGCCTGCAGCTATTTACAACAAACTTGGTACACATATGAATTATACTCTGGAAACAAACACTATGGGGGTCAGACACCCCTAGGGGTAGGATAGCAACGCAGAGTGTGTCAACAGACAGTATAACTGTGGAAGGCCTGGGGCAATTTACACCAAACTTGGTACACATCTGACTTACAATCTGGGAACAAACTCTGTGGGGGTTAGACACCCCTAGCACCCCTATGGATTGGACAGCAGCACAGAGTATTTCAGAAGACAGCATAACTCCCACATGCCTGTACCAATTTACAACAAACTTGCTACACATATCACTTACAGGCTGGGAACAAAAAAACTGTGTGGGTAAGACATCCTTAGCACCCCTAGGGGTGAGGCAGATAGTATATATATATATATATATATATATATATATATATACTGCTCAAAAAAATAAAGGGAACACTAAAATAACACATCCTAGATCTGAATGAATGAAATACTCTTATTAAATACTTTGTTCTTTACATAGTTGAATGTGCTGACAACAAAATCACACAAAAATGATCAATGGAAAACAAATTTATTAACCCATGGAGGTCTGGATTTGGAGTCACACTCAAAATTAAAGTGGAAAAACACACTACAGGCTGATCCAAGTAATGTCCTTAAAACAAGTCAAAATAAGGCTCAGTAGTGTGTGTGGCTTCCACGTGCCTGTATGACCTCCCTACAACCCACACCAGTGGCTCTGGTTGTGCAGCTCATCCAGGATGGCACATCAATGCGAGCTGTGGCAAGAAGGTTTGCTGTGTCTGTCAGTGTAGTGTCCAGAGCATGGAGGCGCTACCAGGAGACAGGCCAGTACATCAGGAGACAAAGAGGAGGCCGTAGGAGGGCAACAACCCAGCAGCAGGACCGCTACCTCCGCCTTTGTGCAAGGAGGAACAGGAGGAGCACTACCAGAGCCCTGCAAAATGACCTCCAGCAAGCCACAAATGTGCATGTGTCAAAGACTGTCCAGGAGTTGGCGGATGCTTTAGTCCAGGTCTGGGAGGAGATCCCTCAGAAGACCATCCACCACCTCATCAGGAGCATGCCCAGGCGTTGTAGGGAGGTCATACAGGCACGTGGAGGCCACACACACTACTGAGCCTCATTTTGACTTGTTTTAAGGACATTACATCAAAGTTGGATCAGCCTGTAGTGTGTTTTTCCACTTTCATTTTGAGTGTGACTCCAAATTCAGACCTCCATGGGTTAATAAATTTGATTTCCATTGATCATTTTTGTGTGATTTTGTTGTCAGCACATTCAACTATGTAAAGAACAAAGTATTTAATAAGAATATTTCATTCATTCAGATCTAGGATGTGTTATTTTAGTGTTCCCTTTATTTTTTTGAGCAGTGTATATACACAATCCAGATATATCTATATATAATGTATATACACACACACACATGCGACTTACAGAATTATATAGATGGCGCTTTCAGATGGTCTACAGGGATTGGAGCCCTCAGTGAATTGGCAGGGCACCAGCTACACTGTGTGACAACAGCCAGTGGATCAGGGTCAGACTCACGAGATTCAATCATCTACAGCATGCAGAATCAGCCTAGAGTCCCCTCTCATAGTCCAGCAGCAGCAGTGGGTGCACCACCACTTGCTGTAGCACAGGCTAAGCTTTACCAGACTGGAGCAATATTGTCCCTTTTTGCAAGTGGTAGCATGGACAGAGCTGATTAACTTTGCAGCAACATTGAATCCTGTTGTTAACCACACATGCTGTACATGTAGGTGCCCCTTCAGAGCTTGGCGCCCGGAGGCAGGTGTCTCCATTGCCTCTGGGAGTTATGTCCCTGTTGTGAATTATTCTTTCTTACTTGATCCTTGTTTTTCATAATGTGTCAGGTTTGTTCAGTTCCTTTTATACCAGTAAAATAGTTGCATTTTAACATATTGTTTCTGTATCCTCACATTGACTTACGTTTTTGAGCAAACACATATCGGAGTAGAATACTGCAGTTAGTGCAGATTTTGATTTTAAATATATACAGTAGATTAGAATTAGTGGAACAGATTCCCTACTATTATCTACATCAGTATACATATATAATAGAGGTGAGCACTCACATATTCTCACCATGTGCAAACTGTACTAGTCCCTCCTGCCCTATCATGAAGTTGTAATTATGGCACTTATATGTCACAGAGGGTGGAGGCACTCCCAAATGTCCTTCTTCTCTTTTTAAACTGTATTAATTACTTGAGGTTGAGCCTGACCTTTAAGATACTGTACAAATGTTGTTCTCTATGTTCACTTGCTGATATCTGCCTATGTGTCTCTGTGCACACCACTATATTTAAATTTGTTGTTTACATGAACATTTGACAATTAAGAATATCCTGTCTCCCCCCTCATTGTTCCTCTACCATTCCTCCCTGTTTTTTTTTCACCCCTTTTTATTTGCTTAACTCAATAAAAATCAAATACAGGTTGAGTATCCCATATCCAAATATTCCGAAATACGGACTTTTTTGAGTGAGAGTGAGATAGTGAAACCTTTGTTTTTTGATGGCTCAATGTACACAAACTTTGTTTAATACACAAAGTTATTAAAAATATTGTATTAAATGACCTTCAGGCTGTGTGTATAAGGTGTATATGAAACATAAATGAATTGTGTGAATGTAGACACACTTTGTTTAATGCACAAATTTATAAAAAATATTGGATAAAATTACCTTCAGGCTGTGTGTATATGGTGTATATGTAACATAAATGCATTCTGTGCTTAGATTTAGGTCCCATCGCCATGATATCTCATTATGGTATGCAATTATTCCAAAATACGAAAAAATCCCATATCCAAAATACCTCTGGTCCCAAGCATTTTGGATAAGGGAGACTCAACCTGTACTGAAAAAAAGAATAATAATTCTTTGAAATATAATTTATCCATAAATACAAGTTAATTTTAGCATGTTTAATATATAAACTAAAGAGAAATATAATTAAAAAAAAGTTAAAACTATTTATAGATAGTTAAAAAATAAAAGAAAACAGTAGTTTTGAAAACAATAGAAGAGAGGGAACTGTTACATACAAACAATGTCAAGAACATAATCTGGAAGTCTCATTACATTCAAAGGCTGCCATATGTCCAGTGCTTATTGCTGGGTAAAACAGCTTTGGAAATATTGTACTGTTAAAAGATGGTAAGAGATTAGATGAAATTGTGTGTGAAATTGTTTCTGACTACTCCAAACTGCTTATTAAATAACTGTGTACAAATTGCAAAAATGAGCTGTAATTGCTTACTTGTAAAGGTATTGCCTAGATTGGTATTAACAATATTTCTGCAAAATATATTTGAAAATCTTAACACAATAATGATTCTGTATTTAAAATATAATACATTATTTTCAGAGGCTATTTTAAATAATTGAAAATATGGTTTCTACAGTTATTGAAAACTTGGAGATGCTGAAACATTTCCAAATGAATATTTATTTCTATGTTAAAATTTTGGTTATTGTTATTTTTCTAAAAGTGTTCCCCAGTGGAACGTATATTCTTATATCCTGACCAATAAATAGTTATGGGCATCATGAGTACAATTGTACTGTATGTTCTTGATTTTAATGTGTGGTTTTAGTTGTAATTATCTAGTCTATGAAATCATTACAATCAAGTTACTATTTATCTGTTTTTGTGTTAAATAATGCTAATTTCAGTTTTGAGCTAGTGGAGAATGGGACTCATCCTATTCCTATAATGAGACACATTTTACACTTTCTAGCACTTCTGCAAAGAAACACATATCTTAAAGGTCCATATGTAATATAAGCTGTCACAATGATTCATTTAATACAACCAAAAATAAGACTGTCCCAAACCAAATTTTGAAAAATAAACACTTTTTTTTCCCCATAAGGGCTGCAATTATAGTTGGTGCTTGATTAGCCATTTACTGTATACATAGTGATGCACACACTGAGTTCTGAGGGAACATGGAGACACACACACTGAGGCCTGGGGAGGGAGGGGTGACATGGTGTTATTTATACTGGGACCTGGGAGCCGTGACACATGTAGTTAGAGATGAGGGGGCATAGTGCTACACACTGGGGGGAGGGGGCACAGCATACACTACAGTTGCAGGGGGTCATCTAGATATACAGTACACACTGAGGAATGTGGTAAAGGGAGAGTGCAGCACGGGGGGGGGGGTCAGCATAATCACGCAGCACCCACTATGGAGAAATAGATCAGGGTCCTTCTCTGCCTTTAGAATTTTCCCAGCTGTAGGTGCTGAATGAGGATGGTCTGTTAGTGCTCTCTGTCTGTCACTCTGTCTATGAGCTGTCCCACTGTCCTGGGTTGGGGATAAAGGTGATGGGTGGGCCAGGCAGACCAAAGTGCTGTAACTGCTTTTGGAGCCCGCCTCCACTACCCACAAGCACTCCCGGATGCTACTCCACCTATAGCACACCTTCGATCATCATGGTGCTAATCCAAGCTGAGCACCACCTCACACACCTCCATTCCGCGTATGCCTGTTAGGCTTCCGTACAGCCACTCAGCCTCCGCAGCAGCGTCACTTTCATACAGAAAGATTGAGGGGACATAGGGGGATGAAAGAAGCTGGGACAATGGAGGAGGTGCCCCTTCTGGCGTGGAGCTCGGCGGCAACCGAATCCATTGTCTCCAGTACTTCCGCCACTGATCTGGTTAAATCAGTGCAGAATAATGTAACAATGGGGGTAATTCCAAGTTGATCGCAGCAGGAAATTTTTAGCAATTGGGCAAAACCATGTGCACTGCAGGGGAGGCAGATATAACATGTGCAGAGAGAGTTAGATTTGGGTGGGGTGTGTTCAAACTGAAATCTAAATTGCAGTGTTAAAATAAAGCAGCCAGTATTTACCCTGCACAGAAACAAAATAACCCACCCAAATCTAACTCTCTCTGCAAATGTTATATCTGCCCCCCCCCTGCAGTGTACATGGTTTTGCCCAATTGCTAGCAAACTTGGTGCTGCGATCAACTCAGAATTACCCCCTGTGTGCACTGGTTAATTTCACTTTCATAATACAATATTTTATTGATTACAGCTAAGTAAAACCAAAAACACTCTGCAGCCTAAATGTGATTATTCAGAGGTAAGAAATCCCAGTCAAGTGATCCAGCCTGAAATAATTCTTTCATATAGTGCTACTTGAGCATATTCACTTACATTGCTAAATTTGCTAATTACACTGCTAAATTTGCTAATTTACAATCTACAAAAATGGTAGTGACTTTGGTTTCGGAACCACCAAGAAAAAAACAGTTAAGGGAAAACAGTTAATTATTGGCATAGTGCATTTAGATTTTTGGGTAAATTAAAGTTTAGATTTAGTTTAAATAAACTGTGAAAGTAAAAGTAATTGGCACTATTAACATTGTACTTTTATGAGCCAATAAATGTGCTTTCACATGAAAGGTTCACATAGACGGAGTATAGATATATCACATGTCACATTTGAATTCAAAATAGAGGATAAAAGTTAATTCCTGCAGATGCAAGAATGCCAGTCTAAGGGCCTAAATCAGTAAGAATTTCAGATTCTGCTTTTTTGCAGAATATGCAATCCTTGCAATTGCATGCTGGGAGCCGCCCAAAATGCTACCCAATGCTTACACACTGCGATCATGCTGCAATTGTGATCGCACCGCAATTACAGCATGGTCACCCGCCACCATTTTTTTTTTATCGGAGTGGCTGCGTGTGACGGCACGCAGCCATCCCCAAAATGCCGCCGATACGCCCCGTTTCCATGATACTGTCCCAAAAATGCTCAGTCGCTGCACACAGCCTGCCCTACGAATGCCTCTGCCTGTCAAACAGGCAGAGGCGTTTAGACGTTAATGCAATTCAATCATAAATGAGTAAAGATAAAGGAGCAAGCAATGCATATAGTGAATTTTTTTCACTAGTATCCCTTTGTACTAAGGATCTTGATCATCAAAAAGAACAGTACAATCCTTCACAAGACTGTTTTCAAGCTACATTGTTTGGAACAATTTGACACTGTTTGCACAATATTGTCAGTAAGCACAGGAATAGGTTGTTGACTATATTTCATGATTACTTACTTTTAGTGACACAGTAGAATTTTTATTGACTCTATATTTACTTTCCACTGACTATGTAATTATGGATTATTTATTTATGCACATCTGTACTGTGGGATGGTTAGAACGTAATTTTATAGTTGTTACAGCAAGTACTACATTAGTAATTAAAAATGTATCATATGTTCCTCCCCGGTACTTGGAGTGCTCTGATTTTAATTGATTCATTTATCTGTGGGGCTGGACTCCCCTCATCACCTGACCAACTAGGGTACTATATTTGGTTTTGATACCTATAGAGCACTGTCATATACAAACTTCCACCCTGCTAGGTTACCTGCAGCCCCAGCCTCCCGGACATTTTTTTTACCCCATGGCATGTCATTGAGTGATTGTTTACCTTTCATGTTGGGGCAAGCACAGGGGTATAGGGTAGTAGCACTTGCACAGAGTTGTTGCTTCCATGCTTGGGCAGTAAAGTGCTGTAATGAGGGGGTCCAATGAGCATGTGCCAACATTAGACATATAAAAACCCTGCTCCGTCCCTGCTTGTCCTACAAGAAAATATCTTATTTGTTTTTGGCCCAATGTACAGTATGAAACATGGCCTACATTTATAAAATAAGCACCCTGATATTCCTAGTAGAGATGTGCGGCAGGCACTTTTCATGTTTTGTGTTTTGGTTATGGTTCCATCCTCGTGTTTTGGATCTGGATTGGTTTTGCCAAAAATACCCTTTCGTGTTTTGGTTTTGAATCTGGATGAGTAAAAAAAAAAAAATCTAAAATCACAGAATTTGGGAGTAATTTTGATCTTACGGTATTATTAACCTCAATAACATTCATTTCCAGTCTATTCTGAACATCTCACGCCTCACAATATTGTTTTTAGGCCTAAACGTTGCACCGAGGTAGCTGTATGACTAAGTTAAGCGACACAAGTGTGCAGCACAAACACCTGGCCCATCTAGGAGTGGCACTGCAATGGCAGACAGGATGGCACTTAAAAAAAACTAGGCCCCAAACAGCACATCATGCAAAGAAGTAAAAGAGGTGCAATGAGGTAGCTGTATGACTAAGCTAAGTGACACAAGTGTGCGGCACAAATAACATGGGACGTGCTGGAATTTGCCCAGATGTAATACATGCACAATATTATTGGTGTAGAGGAGCGTACCCCTAAACCACACACGTGGCAAAGCCTGTAAAATAAATTTGGATAGAAATAACCCTTGTATTTGGAGCTAGTATAATAATATGCAGCACAGGTGAGCATACCCCTACACCACACAGGGCAGTAAAAATGATTTTGATAATATAAGTAATGTCTATAAGCCTTTTATTTGGAGTAAATAATATACAGCACAGGACACCACCACTGGACTTATGGCAGCACAAGATACCACCACTTGAATGATGCAGCTCAAGACAGCACCACTGAACTTGACTTATATGGCAGTACCACTGGACATATATGGCAGTATCACTGGACTGGACTAATACGCCAGTACCACTGGAATTATATGGCAGGATCACTGGATATATACGACAGTATCACTGGACTGGACTTATACGCCAGTACCACTGGAATTATATGGCAGGATTACTGGACATATACGGAATAGTGATGTGCACCGGACATTTTTCGGGTTTTGTGTTTTGGTTTTGGATTCGGTTCCGCGGCCGTGTTTTGGATTCGGACGCGTTTTGGCAAAACCTCACCAAAATGTTTTTGCCGGATTCGGGTGTGTTTTGGATTCGGGTGTTTTTTTCAAAAAACCATAGAAACAGCTTAAATCATAGAATTTGGGGGTAATTTTGATCCCATAGTATTATTAACCTCAATTACCATAATTTCCACTCATTTCCAGTCTATTCTGAACACCTCACACCTCACAATATTATTTTTAGTCCTAAAATTTGCACCGAGGTCGCTGGATGGCTAAGCTAAGTGACACAAGTGGCCGACACAAACACCTGGCCCATCTAGGAGTGGCATTGCAGTGTCAGGCAGGATGGCACTTCAAAAAAATAGTCCCCAAACAGCACATGATGCAAAAAAAAAAGAGGCACACCAAGGTCACTGTGTGACTAAGCTAAGCGACACAAGTGGCCGACACAAACACCTGGCCCATCTAGGAGTGGCACTGCAGTGTCAGACAGGATGGCACTTCAAAAAAATTGTCCCCAAACAGCACATAATGCAAAGAATAAAAGAGGCGAACCAAGGTCGCTGTGTGACTAAGCTAAGCGACACAAGTGGCCGACACAAACACCTGGCCCATCTAGGAGTGGCACTGCAGTGTCAGGCAGGATGGCACTTCAAAAAAATAGTCCCCAAACAGCACATGATGCAAAAAAAAAAGAGGCACACCAAGGTCACTGTGTGACTAAGCTAAGCGACACAAGTGGCCGACACAAACACCTGGCCCATCTAGGAGTGGCACTGCAGTGTCAGACAGGATGGCACTTCAAAAAAATTGTCCCAAAACAGCACATGATGCAAAGAATAAAAGAGGTGCACCAAGGTCGCTGTGTGACAAAGCTAAGCGACACAAGTGGCCGACAGAAACACCTGGCCCATCTAGGAGTGGCACTGCAGTGTCAGACAGGATGGCACTTCAAAAAAATTGTCCCCAAACAGCACATAATGCAAAGAATAAAAGAGGCGAACCAAGGTCGCTGTGTGACTAAGCTAAGCGACACAAGTGGCCGACACAAACACCTGGCCCATCTAGGAGTGGCACTGCAGTGTCAGACAGGATGGCACTTCAAAAAAATTGTCCCCAAACAGCACATGATGCAAAGAAAAAAAGTGGTGCACAAAGGTCGCTGTGTGACTAAGCTAAGCGACACAAGTGGCCGACACAAACACCTGGCCCATCTAGGAGTGGCACTGCAGTGTCAGACAGGATGGCACTTCAAAAAAATTGTCCTCAAACAGCACATGATGCAAAGAATAAAAGAGGCGCACCAAGGTCGCTGTGTGACTAAGCTAAGCGACACAAGTGGCCGACACAAACACCTAGCCCATCTAGGAGTGGCACTGCAGTGTCAGACAGGATGGCACTTCAAAAAAATTGTCCCCAAACAGCACATGATGCAAATAATAAAAGAGGCGCACCAAGGTCGCTATGTGACTAAGCTAAGCGACACAAGTGGCCGACACAAACACCTGGCCAATCTAGGAGTGGCACTGCAGTGTCAGACAGGATGGCACTTCAAAAAAATAGTCCCCAAACAGCACATGATGCAAAGAAAAAAGAGGTGCACCAAGGTCGCTGTGTGACTAAGCTAAGCGACACAAGTGGCCGACACAAACACCTGGCCCACCTAGGAGTGGCACTGCAGTGTCAGACAGGATGGCACTTCAAAAAAATTGTCCCCAAACAGCACATGATGCAAAGAATAAAAGAGGTGCACCAAGGTCGCTGTGTGACAAAGCTAAGCGACACAAGTGGCCGACACAAACACCTGGCCCATCTAGGAGTGGCACTGCAGTGTCAGACAGGATGGCACTTCAAAAAAATTGTCCCCAAACAGCACATGATGCAAAGAATAAAAGAGGCGCACCAAGGTCGCTGTGTGACTAAGCTAAGCGACACAAGTGGCCGACACAAACACCTGGCCCATCTAGGAGTGGAACTGCAGTGTCAGACAGGATGGCACTTCAAAAAAATTGTCCCCAAACAGCACATGATGCAAAGAATAAAAGAGGCGCACCAAGGTCGCTGTGTGATTAAGCTAAGCGACACAAGTGGCCGACACAAACACCTGGCCCATCTAGGAGTGGCACTGCAGTGTCAGACAGGATGGCACTTCAAAAAAATTGTCCCCAAACAGCACATGATGCAAAGAATAAAAGAGGCGCACCAAGGTCGCTGTGTGACTAAGCTAAGCGACACAAGTGGCCGACACAAACACCTGGCCCATCTAGGAGTGGCACTGCAGTGTCAGACAGGATGGCACTTCAAAAAAATAGTCCCCAAACAGCACATGATGCAAAGAAAAAAGAGGTGCACCAAGGTCGCTGTGTGACTAAGCTAAGCGACACAAGTGGCCGACACAAACACCTGGCCCATCTAGGAGTGGCACTGCAGTGTCAGACAGGATGGCACTTCAAAAAAATTGTCCCCAAACAGCACATGATGCAAAGAATAAAAGAGGCGCACCAAGGTCGCTGTGTGACTAAGCTAAGTGACACAAGTGGCCGACACAAACACCTGGCCCATCTAGGAGTGGCACTGCAGTGTCAGACAGGATGGCACTTCAAAAAAATTGTCCCCAAACAGCACATGATGCAAAGAATAAAAGAGGCGCACCAAGGTCACTGTGTGACTAAGCTAAGCGACACAAGTGGCCGACACAAACACCTGGCCCATCTAGGAGTGGCACTGCAGTGTCAGACAGGATGGCACTTCAAAAAAATAGTCCCCAAACAGCACATGATGCAAAGAAAAAAAGAGGTGCACCAAGGTCGCTGTGTGACTAAGCTAAGCGACACAAGTGGCCGACACAAACACCAGGCCCATCTAGGAGTGGCACTGCAGTGTCAGACAGGATGGCACTTCAAAAAAATTGTCCCCAAACAGCACATGATGCAAAGAATAAAAGAGGCGCACCAAGGTCGCTGTGTGACTAAGCTAAGCGACACAAGTGGCCGACACAAACACCTGGCCCATCTAGGAGTGGCACTGCAGTGTCAGACAGGATGGCACTTCAAAAAAATTGTCCCCAAACACCACATGATGCAAAGAATAAAAGAGGCGCACCAAGGTCGCTGTGTGACTAAGCTAAGCGACACAAGTGGCCGACACAAACACCTGGCCCATCTAGGAGTGGCACTGCAGTGTCAGACAGGATGGCACTTCAAAAAAATTGTCCCCAAACACCACATGATGCAAAGAATAAAAGAGGCGCACCAAGGTCGCTGTGTGACTAAGCTAAGCGACACAAGTGGCCGACACAAACACCTGGCCCATCTAGGAGTGGCACTGCAGTGTCAGACAGGATGGCACTTCAAAAAAATAGTCCCCAAACAGCACATGATGCAAAGAAAAAAAGAGGCGCACCAAGGTCGCTGTGTGACTAAGCTAAGCGACACAAGTGGCCGACACAAACACCTGGCCCATCTAGGAGTGGCACTGCAGTGTCAGACAGGATGGCACTTCAAAAAAATTGTCCCCAAACAGCACATGATGCAAAGAAAAAAAGAGGCGCACCAAGGTCGCTGTGTGACTAAGCTGTCACGATCCGGGTATCTGGACTCCATTTCTTACCCATCAGATGCCTCCTAAGGTTGGCTCAGCGCTCCAGGACCGGATCCCATCTGTTATCCTGATGTTTACATTCCTGTATCCTCTCCTGTCACTCTGAGACGCGGTCACAGTAAACGCCATATTACACCTTGCATGGCGTCTCCCGCGGCCTCCGCCGCCGTCCCTGAGCTTCTGCATGCAGAGTGTCTGAGTGGCGATTACGTCAGCCGCGGCCTCCGCTGTGTCCGCGTGGTTGGATGTGCACCTGTCAGCTTGGCGCCTCCTGTCTCCGGTGGCCGGCGCCGCCATTACTGTTTTCATTACCACTTGGATTACAAACCAAACTTCCCTCCAAGTGTCTGCATGGGCGCAGCCATCTTGGATTCTGTCAGCTGATCATTTCCACCAATCTGTTCTCAGTATTGATAATCTGCATAATTGCCTAGCCAATCCCTTCCTTGCTGCAGGTATAAATACACTGTGCCTGAGCAAGGAAGGCGTCAGTGCTTTGGTTGTCAAACCTAGTTCCTGTTTGTCTCTCTCCTGTGATTGTCTTCCAGGTTCCAGCTCCTGTCTCAAGACTTCCACCATAGAGACCCGCACCAGCATTCCACCTGCGGTGTAGCCTGACTCTCCGATCCATTGTGGATTCATCTGTTTCCAGCTACAACATTACCTGCTTCCAGCCCAGCTTCCAGCAGAGTACAGCTTCTCTTAAAGGGCCGGTGTCCTTTCTACAGTTTACCACTCTCCACCGGTATTATTATTTCTCCGCGCTCAAACTCTACATTTCATTTATATTGCATCGCTCTCAAGCTTCATTTATTATCTAACTGGTTCCAGCCAGTATCCACTCCGTGCCAACATCTGTCTGGTTCCAACCAGAACCCACAGCAGCTATTTTATTTACAGCAGTCCAGCTTTCCCTGGAACACCAGCTGGTATGATCCTGGGCTTTCTTCATTGCTACAGTCAGGCCTGGTAAGGACTTTCCAACTCGCAGATAATAAGAACTGTCTCATACTACCAGAGCTCTGTGGCCCCTGCCACCCTGTAGTACCCAGGAACTGTATTATTTCTCTGCTGATTTTATGTTTCTTTTACTGCTACTGTGATGCATGGAGTTTGTCATAAATAAACATCATTGACTTTTATTCAAGTTGTCGTGGTCACGCCTTCGGGCGGTTCTTCTTCATGTTACTTACATGTCCAGGGGTCTGATACAACCTCTCAGGTTCCGGTACATCTCAGCCCCTACAACTGAGGCTGCCTCCCGTCAGCTCAGGCCCTCAGTTGTGACATAAGCTAAGCGACACAAGTGGCCGACACAAATACCTGGCCCATCTAGGAGTGGCACTGCAGTGTCAGACAGGATGGCACTTCAAAAAAATTGTCCCCAAACAGCACATGATGCAAAGAAAAAAAGAGGCGCACCAAGGTCGCTGTGTGACTAAGCTAAGCGGCCTTCCGTACCGTACTGCTATATATACTGGTGGTCACTGTGTCAGCAAACTGCAAAACTAAAATGCACCACAGGTATAGAATGTAGATGGATAGTATACTTAATGACGACACAGAGGTAGGTACAGCAGTGACCTTCCGTACCGTACTGCTATATATACTGGTGGTCACTGTGTCAGCAAACTGCAAAACTAAAATGCACCACAGGTATAGAATGTAGATGGATAGTATACTTAATGACGACACAGAGGTAGGTACAGCAGTGACCTTCCGTACCGTACTGCTATATATACTGGTGGTCACTGTGTCAGCAAACTGCAAAACTAAAATGCACCACAGGTATAGAATGTAGATGGATAGTATACTTAATGACAACACAGAGGTAGGTACAGCAGTGGCCTTCCGTACCGTACTGCTATATATACTGGTGGTCACTGTGTCAGCAAACTGCAAAACTAAAATGCACCACAGGTATAGAATGTAGATGGATAGTATACTTAATGACGACACAGAGGTAGGTACAGCAGTGGCCTTCCGTACCGTACTGCTATATATACTGGTGGTCACTGTGTCAGCAAACTGCAAAACTAAAATGCACCACAGGTATAGAATGTAGATGGATAGTATACTTAATGACGACACAGAGGTAGGTACAGCAGTGGCCTTCCATACCGTACTGCTATATATACTGGTGGTCACTGTGTCAGCAAACTGCAAAACTAAAATGCACCACAGGTATAGAATGTAGATGGATAGTATACTTAATGACGACACAGAGGTAGGTACAGCAGTGGCCTACTCTACCGTAATGCTATATATTATATACTGGTGGTCACTGGTCAGCAAAATTCTGCACTGTACTCCTCCTATATAATATTATACTGGTGGTCCCCAGTCCCCACAATAAAGCAGCACACTGAGCACAGATATGGATTGTTTTTCAGGCAGACAACGTATACTGGTGGTCACTGTCAGCAAAACTCTGCACTGTACTCCTGCTATATAATACAGCTGCTCCCCAGTCCCCACAATTAAGCAGTGTGAGCACAGATATATGCAGCACACTGAGCACAGATAAGGAGCATTTTTTTCAGGCAGAGAACGGATAAAACTGGTGGTCAGTGATCAGCAAAACTCTGCACTGTACTCCTCCTATATTATACAGCTGCTCCCCAGTCCTCCCCACAATTAAGCAATAAAGCACAATCAAGTTCAACAATAACGGAGAGGACGACAGCCACGTCCTCTCCCTTACATTTCCAATGCACGAGTGAAAATGGCGGTGACGCGCGGCTGCTTATAAAGAATCCGAATCTCGCGAGAATCCGACAGCGGGATGATGACGTTCGGGCACGCTCGGGTTAACCGAGCCATACGGGAGAATCCGAGTATGGCTCAGACCGTGTAAAAAGGTGAAGTTCGGGGGGGTTCGGTTTCTGAGAAACCGAACCCGCTCATCACTAATACGGAAGTATCACTGGACTGGACTTATACGCCAGGACCACTGGAATTATACAGCAGGATCACTGGACTTATACAGAAGTACCAATGGAATTATACGGCAGTACCACTGAATTTATATGCCAGTACCACTGGACATATACGGCAGTATCACTGGACTGGACTTTTACACCAGTACCACTGGAATTATACGGCAGGATCACTGGACTTATACAGCAGTACCACTGGACTTATATGGCAGTACCATTGGACATATACGGCAGTATCACTGGACTGGACTTATACGCCAGTACCACTGGACTTATACGCCAGGACCACTGGAATTATACAGCAGGATCACTGGATTTATACATAAGTACCACTGGAATTATACGGCAGTACCACTGAATTTATATGCCAGTACCACTGGACATATACGGCAGTATCACTGGACTGGACTTTTACACTAGTACCACTGGAATTATACAGCAGGATCACTGGACTTATACAGCAGTACCACTGGACTTATATGGCAGTACCATTGGACATATACAGCAGTGTCACTGGACTGGACTTATACGCTAGTACCACTGGAATTATAAGGCAGGATCACTGGATTTATATGCCAGTACTACTGGAATTATACGGCAGTACCACTGGACTTATACAGCAGTATCACTGGACTGGATTTATACGCCAGTACCACTGGAATTATATGGCAGAATCACTGAAATTATAAAGCAGGGTCACTGGATTTATACAGCAGTACCGCTGGACATATATGGCAGTTTCAATGGACATATACAGCAGTATCACTGGACATATATGGCAGTACCACTGGACATATACAGCAGCACAGGGACATGACCACTGAACTGATGCAACACAGCACCATTGCAATGGACTGGACTTATACAGCAGCACTGGACATATGACAGCAGAGGACACCACCACTTTGACTGGACTGATGCAGCACAATACACCACCACTGAACTGATACAGCACAACACAGCCCCATTGGACTGGACTTATACAGCAGCACTGGACATATGGCAGCAGCAGACACAACCACTGTGACTGGACTGATGCAGCACAAGATACTACCACTGAACTGATGCAGAACACTGAGGACGGAGACACACCCTCTCTCTACACTTTCCAATGCTGAAGTGAAAATGGCAGTGACACATGGCGACTTATATGGAATCCAAACCCTGTGAGAATCTGACAGCAGGATGATGATGTTTTGCCTTGTTCTGGTTTCCAAGTCAGGCGGGAAAACCTGAGCCTGACTCGGATCCGGGCTTGGGTGGTGACGTTCGGGAGGGTTTGGTTCTCTGAGAACCGAACACACTCATCTCTAATTCCTAGCTATTGTACTTTAATCAGTAGTAGTAAACTTTTGATGCACTAATCCAAGCTGATGTTTAATTGATTGCAAGTCAGCATCTGTAGAGCGATTTTTATCTATCAAACAGTCTTTTGCTATTTTGCTATAAAGATTATACAAACAATTAGTAGCTAAATATCACATGAAAACAAATCAGCATATGCGGTCCGCGTTGAATGTGGTATCTATGTGGGCATTATACTGTACAGATAAAATCCGCTTTTCAGCCATATTAAAAAGTTACTTGTTTTTAACAGTTGCAATTATGCATTCATGCTTTGTAAACACATGTGTTAGAGGTTTATTTAATAACATTATTTTTTCTTAAATAATGTGAAAAATTGTGTTTTTACTCTCTTTTCACATTATTTTAGTATCACCTGAATGTATTAAATGGCATTTGGAGCAGTTTTAATGAAAAACTGCTCAAAACCCTTTAATTCACTTTTTTTTTTTTTTGTAATCCACATCACATTCCCCATACTTATAATGGGAAATGTGATGTGGCCAAATTTACTAAAAAAAATATTTGAAAAAATACCGCAGTGTGCCCTGTGATAATCTCGCCAGCTCAGGCTGGCTAGCTCACAGGGCAGCACTGCAATAGGCAGGCATTTGCCCAGCTTTAAACCCCCCAAAACATACTCACCTGTCCAGGGAGCCGGTGTCCACTGCTTCGGTGAGTGCTGCCAGGTGCCGGGTCCCACATATTCTGCAATGTGACCCCCCGGTGCAGTAAAGTGATGCTGCAAAGCGACAGCAAACTTTACAGCACCGGGAGTCATCGTAGCACACAGGATCCAGCTCCCAGCAGCCCAGCAGGAGCAGCGCGGACCAGCTCCATGGACTGGGCGCCAGATCCTGTGTGCTGCGGTGACCCCCGGTGCTGTAAAGTGTGCTGCTACTTTGCAGCAGTACACAGGGATATTCGCACCAGGTGGCAGCAGTAGCGTGGATTTCAGCAGGGGTTGGTGCATGCGCAGCAGGACATTGGGGTATTTTTTATGAAAAATACCCAGATGATGCTGCGGTGTGTCATCGCAGGGATAGAGCCTGACTGAAAGCTCTGTCCCTGCATATGAGAATTGATACATCCCTGTGATGTAAACGATTATTGCTTTGCGAGTTTGGGCAATTTTATCACCAGTCATCCGCATGCTGGATGCGTATGGTGATAAATAGGCCCCTTAGACATTTAGTTGAATATTATTTATTCTTGAAGCCCCTTAAATGTCCATTTGCTATTACTTGGAAGTTTATAGGCAGTACACTATTGGCCTAATTTGGATTTTTAAGCAAACTTGATGGTTGCTGTACAAATTCGATAGTGGGGGAACTGCATGTGCAGGACCCATTCTGTGCATGTGCAGAATGGGTTCTGAGTAATCGCTCGGAGTTCCCCCTTAGCCACAACATAATTGATATGCTCCAGTGTTTGGGAAGTGGAACAAGGTATTGACTAGGACTGTTCTACAAAATGGGGGCATGTTGCCCCCATTTTGTAGGTATGCAAAGCCCAAGGTCTGTGTAATTATTCCATGATCCCACGTAACCTTTGGATCATTGGATGGAGCAGTCAGTGACGAAAAGTGGGGTTCAAGTGTCAATAATACCAGATCCTAACGTGTTTCTCCATCACAGTCTCACAAACAGTTTTATCAGAGAATCATAATTGTGAATATCTTAAAGAGTTGCTTGCAAAAAAATATTTTTTACGTGAAAAGCTTCTACATGTGTGTATTTATTTCTAATACATATTGATTTATGCATTATTTTTAAAAACACACGTACTGAATGCTTGATAGGCACACTACTTAAAATGTATTAATTTACTCCACTATTCCTTGTTCTATATAAGCTTATGTTAATCTAGAATTAACTAAGGGCAGCAGCGGAGATTTATAGTATATTCCAGATCCCAGAATATTTAAAATTCAGTTGATGTAATATAGAGTCCCTGGGTTGAATTTGTGTTGTTTTGTACTGATCCCAACAGAGAAGTTCCCACAGGCAATCTTTATGCAGATGGACGAGCGCTACAACCAGCCTTTCCAATGGTCACAATAGTTGCAATGGTGATCCAATGCTGCATCTTCAGACACAGTACTCAGATCACAGATGCCATCAGGAGGGATAATTTTCCTACAAATGCCTATTGCTGCATTAGCACTTCAGTTGTACGGCATTACACAGACCCGTCCCCATGGCTGTTCGATACTGTATTTGAAATGAAATCAGGCCCTATGCTGCAAGGATTCTTTAAAACACATTAATACATTTGCTTCTAGCCTTTTTTATAGCATGGCCAAAGTAAAAGATTATGTATTTTATTTAGTATTGTTATTTAAATGTACAATTAATTGAAACAATGCACTCTAAAAAAGGAAAATTGTATTAATTTGACAAGCTCTAATATGTATGATTCAAAGATGTGTTAACACTTATGAGGTGTGCAGTAGTTAACATTTACTGCGTTATAATTAAACTACTGATCTCTGTAGCTCATTAAGATTTGATAGAAAATACAAAATAGAAGCTATAATGACGTAACTGTCATACTTAATTGTTTAGAAGTAGCATATTTTAAATTAAATTGGGTCTGATTCAGAGTTGGGAGGGAAGCAAAAAAGGAGTACATTTGCACTTTGGAAAATAATATATTGCACTACAATATATGGCAGATTCAAAATGTGCACCAATGTTAGATGTTACTGGTATGTGTAAAAATAATAATAATTTTAATTATATAGCACTCTTTCTCCAACAGGACTCCAGGTGCTTACCTCAACTTTAAACTTCAGTGTATAAATAAAACTGTCCGGTATTTGTGGACTACACTGAAAAGCAGAGAGTATGTAATCTGCATACAAAAATGTATATTTTATATACTTTAAGGTTGAGTTTCGTAGAGTGTCTCCATCCTACTGTACCAACATGCTGGTGATTTTTGATGCAAAAATGAAAATCATGAAGTGCTGTGGTCAGCTATCCTGGCTTATGTCACAATTCCTTTGTCATTTTTCCATGATATGTTTAACACCAGACACATGCTACAGAGAAGGCTGCTGGGTAAGTATGCATTTATATGGCGCTTTACTACCAAAATACATTCATATTTTTATGTTAATAATCACTTCATTTTTTTATATGTACCCTTTCAGGTGATTTTGGATATGGATGTTTCTCCTGGCTTCTGACTCCATTGTTACTTCCATATTTTCCTGCTGAGCATAAGTATAATGATGCACATAAAACCACTAGATCAGTGACAGAACATATATGTGGGCTATTGAAAAATTGATTCTATTGTCTTGTCAAAATTGTTGGGATTTTTTTGTACTCCCCTGCTAAAATATTGAATATTGTGCTCAGCTGCTGTGTATTACATAATTTATGTTTTCAACAGCCACTCCCAGCTGATTATCTGGTACACAATGATAAAGCAGAGGGATTTGTTTTATCAGCTGACAGAGCACAGAAAATGTCAGGCAGGTAAGGGATGAGCTAATCAGAGAACATTTTCCATTAAGTGTCCTTAACACCAATACAAATTCTAAATATCAATCAAATGTTTTCAAGTTATCCTTCACTACAAAATCTGTTTAATAGTTTATCATTATGCAATATAATGCTAAGCTTTACTTAGGTAATCATATTTGTAAATATTTTGTAGTGTTTAGGATAAGGGCCCTCATTCCGAGTTGTTCGCTCGGTAAATTTCATCGCATCGCAGCGTTTTTCTGCTTAGTACGCATGCGCAATGTTCGCACTGCGACTGCGCCAAGTAATTTTGCTATGAAGATAGTTTTTTTTACTCACGGCTTTTTCTTCATCCGGCGAACGTAATGTGATTGACAGGAAATGGGTGTTACTGGGCGGAAACACAGCGTTTTATGGGCGTGTGGATGAAAACGCTACCGTTTCCGGAAAAAACGCGGGAGTGGCTGGAGAAACGGGGGAGTGTCTGGGCGAACGCTGGGTGTGTTTGTGACGTCAAACCAGGAACGACAAGCACTGAACTGATCGCAGATGCCGAGTAAGTCTGAAGCTACTCTGAAACTGCTAAGTAGTTTGTAATCGCAATATTGCGAATACATCGTTCGCAATTTTAAGAAGCTAAGATTCACTCCCAGTAGGCGGCGGCTTAGCATGTGTAACTCTGCTAAAATCGCCTTGCGAGCGATCAACTCGGAATGAGGGCCAATGAACACAGGAAACATTTATTTGTTTTACACAAATTAAGTGTTTGCGAGTTTATCTGTTTATTGTAATTAGCTCACATTGTAAGATTGCAACAAATACCTTCATTATGACATTTTCAATACATTTGTTCCAAATAACATTTCACCACATCAAGAGCACATTTCTTTTAAATATCAAAGTATTTTAATGTGTTAAATCAAAACTATAACAAACTGTTATTGTTTTGCTCAAAAGCTGTCAGGCTCCAAACTTTTATAAATACTGTGAATTCACAAAGCTAAATGTTATGTACCCATAGCCTTGGTAAGAAAACAAAATTATATACTGTATAATAATGATAAAAATGCTTTTTATTATTTGTTTTTAGCACATAAAAATACTACCTTTGCCTAGTGTATGCCCTGCCTAACCCAGACTATTGAGACTCACCTCTGCCGCAGGGTTTATGACAGGATGGGGATTAAACTGGTGGGGCTGTTTGGCACCTAGTGCCTCTTGATGTGCTGGATGCATCATGTAAGAACTGTATAATTTTTGTGCCTATACTTTGTGTGGTTGCTTTGCAAATAACATTTGATTGTGAGTTCATTAGCCGCAGGAAGTTGTCATGAAAGCGATTGTTGGCTTCCATCATGAGTAGCTGTGTGTCATGGAATCTGTTGTTTAAGTACCTTATTTGTTCCAATGTGTTGCCAATAAACAGCAGTTCTGTTGTTTGTCTACTCATGGTGTGTAAACACCTGCGGGATGTATTGTTCATTTCACTTAACTGCCACACTTGCGTGGTAAGTAACATAGAAACACAGAAACATACAGTAGAATGTGATGGCAGATAAGAACCACTTGGCTCATCTACTCTTCCCCTTGTTTACCATATGTTTACATCACACCTTGTTTGATCCTTAATTCTTTGTAAGGATATGCTCATGTGTATCCCATACATGCTTAAATTGCTCTACTGTCTTAACCTCTACCACATCTGATGGGTGGCTATTCCACTTCTTCACTACTGAACCTACCTCCCTCCAGTCTTAGTGCATGTCCTAGTGTTCTAATACTTCTCTTCATTTGGAGAATGTTTTCCTCCTGGACTTTGTTAAAACCCTTGATATATTTGAAAGTTTCAATCATGTCCCATCTTTCCCTTCTCTACTCCAAACTTTACATATTGAGATTTTTTTTAGTATTTATGGGTATAATTTGTGATGTAGGCCATGCACCATTTTAGTTTCCCTTCTTTGTACAGTCTCTAATGTATTAATATCCTTCTGAAGAAATGGTCTCCAGAATTGAACACAGTATTCTAGATGAGGCTGTACCAATTACAATGGCATTATTACTTCTTTCTGCTGCTGATTCCTCTCCTTATGCAACCAAGCATCTGTCTATCCTTCCTCATTGCTTTGTTACATTGCTTACCTGCCTTTAAGTCATCTGAAATAATGACTCTAGATCCATTCTTCCTCAGTAGTTTCCAGTATAGTGTCATTAATACTGTACAGATGGAGCCACACTAGTAGTGGCTCCGTATGTGATTAGGCGTGCCCGCCTGTGTGCGTCTATTGTGTGTCAAAGTCAGAAAAATATCTCTATGCACACTGCCATATTTGCACCTCATTCAGGTCCGCGCTGCGCATGCGTGCGCTCTCCCGTGAGTGCGCATACCCGCTGTTGCGTGCACCCGCTGGTGCTCGGTATGCGTATTTACGGTAAAGTTTGTGTAGTCGTAGCGTGCGACTCAATCGTTACATATTTTCACTAATAAGGTATTTTATAGATCATGGTCCCTTTGATAGATTCTGAAAGTTTGGTTAACATAGCATGTTCCTGAACGGATAGATTCCTCTTTGTATTGTACGAAGGGTCTAACAGGGGTCATACAGTAGTGTTTGGTACCCATCGGAAGAGTATTTAAATAGCAATATTCCGGTGTTGGTTTGGAGCGGATTAATCGCTTGTGCGAATAGTTATGGACATAAGAAGTTTATGTCCATTTACTATTATTTGTTCTTACTTAGTCATGCGGCGGGAAACCCAGTATCCCACCCACCTGAACAGTTGGAAACAGTCACAGCCCACCTGTTTGAATCAACCTATGACCTTTTGTTATAATGCGAAGCCGAATTCCTGTGTCCAATGGACAATGAGATTGTAGGGACCATTGAATTGTATTGTGTGTGGGGCATAAATAGGCAGGCCGACCATATCCAGATTCACTCTCATCAACGGTTCTCATTGCTGATAATCGGGAGCTGGATATCGAGGCGCATGCGATCGTTCCCCTTGTGCGTAAGTTTTCTCCGTAATCATATTGTCTTACTGTGAGCCATCTCTCTCTCTCTCTCCCTACTCTTTCTCTCGTATTTTCCTTTAATTGTATTGTATTGTATTTCCAGTGTAGTTATCTGGTTAGTTGGTTTATGTTATATTGTAGTGTATCATTTGTACTGTGATTCCTTTTGCAAGTATAATAGTTAAAATACATATAATAGGTTTTGGACCCTAAGCCCAGGTATCTGTGTATTCTTTATAGTGTTAAGTATTCTCTGAGCATCGGTGACGCTCAAGCAGCTTTGTAGTTAATCAGGTTACACCAGGTTGCACTTACACTCTGTCTCTACACTAAGGTATACTGTGTATCTCATTGTTAAAGGTATAGATATAAAGGTTTAAACGTTGTAAGCGTCTGCACCGCTGGTGATCTCCTCGTGGTCCCGAGCGTACGCTACGCTATAGCGAATCATTACGTTAGTCGGCAGCCAATAGCGTGCCTGCCTGTGATCACTGGGCCGTAAGCGAACGTGACGCTTGAGCGTCTCGACTACGGTTGAGCGATCGCTACACAACTTGCGTACCCTTACGGTACTTCTTACGTAGATAGCGTACAGTGTTCTTAGACCTCTTAAAGTGTTTTATATACGATAAATATTTAGCTTTATAAATTGGCGGCTCGCCCATCCTTCACATATCTGCACTAGGTAGATCAGCAGACATTATCCCTCAGCAAAGGGCGGGAGGTTGTATCCCTCGTTGTGCTGACAGGATAAGCGTCTGCTTCGCTTAGGTAAAGAGTGCTGAAGGAATCCGGGAACCGGAGGTAAGAACAAAACGCTAGTGTCTTTTAAAACTGTTTATTTTTCTGTCTTGCGTACACACGCACGCACACATATATATATCTGCATTTCTTTTTCTTTTTCATTTTCGTATATCACTCTCCTGTCTGCCAGTTTTATAGTTGATAAAAGTGCTAAAAGAGAGTTGCCGTTATTTCATAGTTTAAGAATAGATAACATAGTTAAAGGATAGACAAACACACAGTTTTGCCTGGGAGATAAGGCGAAGTCAGTGTGTTGTGTGGTAGATGATCAAGGATCATCTACATTGATAAAAGTATAAATTGTGTTACGGTGGATCTTTGCTTTGCGTATACGTGTCTCTAACAAAGACTTGCGTACGCAATCCAAAGGCCGACGCACGCAGCGTACGTTACGCAACGGAGCGTCCGGTTACGCCCACGTAGCTCAAGTCACGATAAGTTGATTTTTAACGCAAAGCGATAAATAACGCGAGGCGAGAAATAACGCAAGTCTATTTTTGGGTGTCCGAAATTTAATTAACAGATCCTGCTCCTAATTGGTAACACACCTGATCTAAAGAAAAATTTCTGCGCAGAAATAGAAATAGAAACAAAAGTGTACATGTGATGAGTGAGTGTTTTTACAATTTTTAAAGGTTGAACCACAAGAAAAGTCGAGTACTCGTGAGGTACATGCGTGTAAGTGACGTGCACGGTGGCTAGGGAGGCATCCCTGGTTAAATATACAATTTTGAGCATTAGAGTATAGCAGACCAGGAGGTCATACTGTAACAAGACCAGGAGGTCATAGCAGACCAGGAGGTCCAGGTACAGCCGACAAGGAAGTCCGCTATACAGTTCACAGGCACAACACCGAAAAGGGTTGGTGCAACACCCATATAGGCCATATAAGCTCTGGCTGAAGGAATTCGCAGCCGTAATTTTCGATTCCATTGGTCTTTCTGTACATAAGCTTAGTTGTTTGTGTACTGAACGATTGGACCGCACGTAATTGTGTACACTAGTTAGTAATCTGACCTAATACCATTAGAGTAAAGGGGTCACAAACGCTATTTGTACACTCTAACGTGATTTGTGTAATTTTTTTATTTTAAGGGAAGTTTGCTGCTCACTCAGGAACTATCCAGCAACCAATAGTTACTGGAAAGAGTAAGTGTTCTTCGGATAACCCTCGCAGGTTCCAGTAAATAGAGGTTCAGGTCGCAGGGGCCCTAGGTCGAGTACGCCAGCACCATATCGGTGTGATCAGGTCGTATTGGTCGGCGTGGGCGAGTGAGTGGGGTACTCGGTAAACCGCCACCGTCAGCCTATTGTGGACATTTGGTTTTGCGTAAGGGTTGGCTAAATAAAGCAACACTTTCGAACTATGGGGGCCACTTGTTCAGGTAGGGGGCGATCAACCTCGGTTCGGGTTGATTCAGTGGTCCGACCAATTGGGTCGGCCAGGTATATAATGTGTGAGAAATACGGAAGTCACACAGAAACTTTATGTGATGAATGGGAGAGAATGACTGTACATGACGGGGAGAAATTCCCAAGAGTAGGGAGCTTCAGCTCAGAAGTGTTACAAAATTTAAGGAGGAGGATATGTCTCATAAAATCAACAAAGAGACGAATCCAGCATTATGATTATTTACAGTTGTGGCAACAGGAAGGTGAGATACAGAGAGGTTTGGCTCAGGCGGCGGGATCTGGCTCTAACAGAAAACTGATTGCCACGGCCCCACCGCCACCATATATATCAGGAGAGAAGTTGATTGCGGAGAAAGACGCACTAAGGTGTAACACAAAATCACTTAGTAACTGTGTAAATGTTAATGATAATGTTAACCCATTAACCCATGCAAGTATTAACCCGTGCAAGTTGTACCCTGTTTTGAACTTTCCTCAGGAGTGTGATCAAGTGGACGAATCGGCAACGATTTCAGCGCTCTCTCTAGCAGCCACCATAGCAGAGACCACAGTAGGCACAGCTCCACCCACGAGATTAGTAAAGGCCCCTAGCGGAGGGATAGGTGAGGTCGTATCAACTGGTAAGTACGGCACCATGCATTATGCTGAGGCTATTTCACCACAGCCTGTAGAATCTACACAGAATGAGGTTGTTAGAATTACACCTGTTAGAGTAATAGCAGTGCCAAATGGGAAAACAGACACATCAGGAGCCACTCCCATTAGGAACATTGCCATGTACACCCCATTTTCCCGAATGGAATTAAGGACCATAGTGTCCGAATTTCCTGACCCCAGAAAAGACTTAGTTGCCAGTCAAAAATACATCAGAGACTTAGGTAACACTGCAGAGCCCAACAATAAAGACTGGCAGATATTGCTGAGAGCATGTTTACCCTCAAATGTCGACGCAACTCAATTTTTAGCTGATTGCGGACTAGATCATGATGTACCTCTTACAGATGTGTACAACCAAGATAATGTGAAAAGAATAAACTTGCAGCTAAAAGAGTATTTCCCAGCAGTAGCTAAATGGAATAAGATATTCTCCATTAAACAGAAGGAGTCAGAGACAGCTGCAGAGTATTTTCACAGAGCATTATTAGAAATGGCAAAATACACAGGCATAGAGGACATTAAAACAGACACAAACCATCGGGAAGTAGCAGTATCGGTACTGATGGATGGTTTAAAAGAGTCATTGAAGACTAGGGTACAGACCACACAACCATGTTGGCGAGGTCTGTCTGTGGCTACTTTGAGAGAGGCTGCTATTGATCACGATAGAAACATCACCAGACACAGGGAACAACAAGGTGATAAATTAATGTCAGTAAGTATACAGGCTCTGACCACAAGGCAGCCTTTGTTTGTATCACCAAATCCTGTGGGTAAGTCAAGTATGGTTACTTGTTATTCTTGTCACAAACAGGGACACATGGCACGAGATTGTAGAGTAAAGAATCCACAAAACTCATACCAACCCCCTAGACAACGACACGACACACGACATTGGGATCGGGGTCCACAGAAACGGAGTTATGAGCCACATACAGGGGAAACAAAAAGATATCCCCCGAACAGAGACTGGCATGCCTCTGGTAGTTCCCAGCTAACTCCCTCACAAGTAGTTGCTGCCAGCGGGATTCAGGAAGGTCACCATACCCAATAGGGGTGTGGTCATACCTGTAATCTGCAGCCAGTAAAATTAATTGCCAACCTTGGAAGTGAACCCGAGATCGCAATTAATGTAGCTGGTAAAACTTTAAACTTTCTTGTAGACACAGGGGCGGCCAAGTCAGTGATAAATTCGACAGTGGGCATGAGAACCACTGGTAGGACAATTCCAGCCATGGGAGTAACAGGAGTAGTCCAGCACTACCCTGTTAGCAAACCAGCCGAGATTACAATAGGGCCTTTGCATACCAAGCATTCCTTTTTGCTGGCTGCATCGGCACCAACCAATCTCCTGGGAAGAGACTTACTGTGTAAAACGGGGTGCGTCATTTATTGTACTCCTGAAGGTGTATTCTTGGACATACCTGAGAAACACACTCAGGACGTGCGAGACATGTTAGACTCCCCATCAAAATTAATGTCACATACCATTATGACAAATAGGAATCCATCCCAAATAGAAGAGATGACATCTCAGATACCAGAGTCACTTTGGACAAAAGACGGACAAGACACTGGATTAATGGCAAACGTAGCTCCAGTAGTTGTACAAGTAAAAGATGGTAGGATAGCTCCAAAAATCCCACAGTACCCTCTGAAGCCAGAGGTGGAGTTAGGAGTTTACCCAGTAATAGAGCGCTTGCTACAACAGGGCATTCTGGTAAGAACGTCCAGCACTGCCAATAGTCCCATCTTCCCTGTTAAAAAGAGTGGGGGGGGGTTACAGACTAGTGCAGGATCTAAGGGGGATTAACAAAATAGTTGAGAGTCAGTTCCCCGTAGTGCCAAATCCAGCTGTCATCCTAATGCAAATCCCTCCCACTGCCAAATTTTTCACTGTTATTGACCTCTGCTCCGCTTTCTTTTCGGTACCTCTGCACCCTGACAGCCAATATTTGTTTGCATTTACATACAGAGGAGTCCAATACACGTGGACTCGATTACCCCAAGGTTTCATAGATAGTCCAAGTATATTTTCTCAGGCTTTGCATGATTGTTTACAGTCTTTCCAACCAGACAGTGGATCAGTATTGTTACAGTATGTGGACGATTTACTGCTGTGTTCAGATTCACTGGAAGCATCTCTGAAGGATACGAAACAGCTCCTGTTTCATCTTTCAGACACAGGACACAAGGTGTCCAAAGACAAGTTACAATTATGCCAAACTAAGGTAAAATATTTGGGACACTGTCTAACACAAGGACTGAGACACCTGACCGCTGATAGAATCCAAGCAATTAGAGACATGACTCTGCCACAAACCCAGCAACAGATCAGAACGTTTTTAGGAATGTGTGGGTATTGCCGTAATTGGATCCCAGGGTTTTCCATTTTGGCGTTACCTTTGCAGGAAATGGTCTCCTCAAACAAACCTGATAGGATTTCGCATACAGACGAGTCCAAAACAGCATTTGAGAGACTCAAACAGTGCCTAACGCAGGCACCAGCACTAGGTATGCCAGACTATGGGAAACCCTTTGAACTATACGGAACAGAAAGTGCTGGTTGCGCGGCAGGTGTACTAACCCAAAAACACGGTGATGCCAGTAGGCCAGTTGCATACTACAGCGCTCAGCTAGACACGGTAGCGCGATCCCTCCCCACATGCTTGCGAAGCGTTGCTGCGATAGCATTGCTAGTGACAAAAAGCGAAGATGTCGTGCTAGGCCACAACCTCACAATCCATACGCCACATGCAGTATCAGCCTTATTGAATTCTGCCCAAACCAGACACGTCTCATCAGCGAGGTTTACAAGATGGGAATTGGCACTAATGGCCCCCGTAAACATCACCATAAGGAGATGCAGTGCATTAAATCCTGCAACGTATCTCCCAGGTGTGCCTGGTCAGGCACAAAGGGTGGAAGGTGAGAGTGATGGGGAAGGAAGATTTAATATAAAGGAAGATACACATGATTGTATGGAATATTTGACCCAAAATTTTACCGCAAGGCCTGACATCAGTGACAACCCACTGGAAGATGCAGAACTCACGTTCTACACGGACGGTAGTTGTCATAGACAGTCAGACTCGGGAGACTTGTGTACTGGATACGCAGTCGTAGATAACCAAGACACCATAGAAGCGGAACCGCTAGGCCCACCTCACTCAGCCCAGGTTGCTGAACTGTTCGCCCTAACCAGAGCATGTGAATTGGCTAAGGGTAAGTCAGCCAATATCTACACCGATTCTAGATACGCATTCGGGGTAGTCCATGATTTCGGAGCCCTATGGCGCCTCAGAAATTTCATGACGGCCGCTGGTACACCGGTAGCGCATGCAACTCACATAAAAAGGCTTCTAACAGCGATACAGGAACCCGACAGAGTGGCTGTTATCAAATGTAAAGCACACACATATAGCCAAGACCCGGTATCACTTGGTAACAGCCGAGCAGACGAAGCTGCTAAGTTAGCAGCTGCTACCCCCATACAGACAGACACCACACAATTGATGGTATTTAATACCATTAACACACAGAAGTTGTGTGAAATGCAAAATTTGTGTTCCACACAGGAAAAGGCAGTCTGGAAGGCAAAGGGATGTGGCCAGGAGTCCTCAGGACTCTGGAAAGATGGACATGGTAAACCAGTGGCCCCCAGAGCATATCTTCTATTTCTGGCTGAAGCAGCTCACGGGCTGACTCATCTAGGCAAGGAAGGGATGTGCAAATTGGTGAGAGCATATTGGTGCGCCCCAGGATTCTCCTCTCATGCGAGTAAAAGAGCAATGTCATGCCTTACCTGTTTGAGAAAGAATATTGGAAAGGCAATACCTACAGAACCATCCCATATCCCACCTGCCGGCGGCCCTTTCCAGGTAATACAAATTGACTTTATACAATTACCCCCTTGTCGGAATTTGAAATATGTACTTGTTTGTATAGATGTTTTCTCAAATTGGGTCGAAGCATTTCCTGCGGCTACAAATACCGCTATGTTTACTGCTAAGAAAATTGTGCAGGAATTTGTATGTAGATATGGTATCCCTAGAATAATCGAAAGTGATAGGGGTACCCATTTTACAGGTGATGTCTTTCAAGGAATGTGTAAGTTGATGGGAATTGATAGCAAGCTGCACACTCCGTACCGTCCACAGGCGAGTGCGAAGGTCGAAAGAGTGAACAGCACTATTAAAAATAAATTGAGTAAAGTGATGGCAGAGACAGGATTGACATGGCCAGAAGCTTTACCCAGTGTATTGTACAGTATCAGAACCACTCCCAGGTCCCCTCTTAATCTGTCTCCCTTTGAAATCTTGTTTGGTCGACAACCGCATGTTATGATTAACCCTCAGGATGATTTGAAATGTAACAATGAAGTAACTGTAAAGTACTTGATTAACATGAGTAAACAGTTAAGGAATCAAAATGATAATCTGAAGTTGGTGATTCCTGATCTACCTGATAGTAATTGTCATGACATTGAACCTGGGGATTATGTAATGATACGGAATTTTCTACGCTCAGGTTGCCTTATTGACAGATGGGAAGGACCATACCAGGTCTTATTGACTAGCACTACAGCATTGAAGGTTGCTGAGAGAGAGACTTGGGTCCATTCATCCCACTGCAAGAAGGTTGCTGATCCAGAGAAGTCCCGTGATAAGGAACAGACGGTAGAGGTTGTATCACTGGAGTGTCTGTTCCAGGAGGACTGAGGCGGCACCTGAGCCTTGAAGACCGAGAGCTGTTGTCGACTCCCCACTCCCTTTTATTATTTTCCTCCACTTCCCATCCCCTCTCCCTCAAATTTCTTTTTCCTCCTTCTCATTCTTCTCCGTTTCCTCCTATAAGATGGACTTGCCCCAAGAGACTGTGATCCGGATTTTCCTGTTGACCATGATGTTGACCAGAGCAGTCTGTTCCGGCGAGAGTACCATGGAGTTCGAGAGAGGTTCTGGAATGGATTCTGATGACAGAGATGGAGGCGTAGTTTTCCAAGATCAACCTAACCAACAAGCAAAGGCGAGTATCAGAAAACGATCCGATAGCATTGACCATAGAAGGAATTGTGACGGATTGTTAGCTGAGGAAAACTGTATCTGTAGGCTCTGTAACAATGTCATTGAAGATGGGTGCATTAAGAAATGCCAATCCAGTTTTAATATCCATATGGACCGGCATCCATTGAGTGATTATCACTCCTTAGTGGGTAATGTGTTAAACAAAACAGATTGTTGGGTATGCTCTCAAGTACCTCAAGGTCATAGCAAATCAGGGCTAGTGCCATTTCCTTTAACGATAGAGGAGGTACTTGAGTTAAATGGTGGGAGACCGGTGGACAGGAGGTTTAATATCTCCAGCCCTCCTAGTTTGAAGCTCCACCAATACCATGTGGATAGGTCCCTATTATGTTTCAACATCTCCAATCCCAGAAAGCCGGGAAATTGGGAAGTGTCATGGAGTAACCACACCATGACCTTTTCGCATAGAGCAGATAGAATGCCTACAGATACAGAGCTTGTACGCCACATAGCTAGTAGAGGAAAATCTTTCCGGTATAGGTACACCTTAGGAAATAGGATTACGAGAGTTGGAGAAGTATCACCAGGATACTGTGCACATATCATACAACCTGATACGTGTATTAAGCAGATGGAAGAATTAGGGTTAGTAGAGTTCACCTGGAAGGTGTGTAATATGGTTATGTCCTTCTCCGTCCCATATGTTCTCCCCGATGATGCATATTTCATATGCGGGAGAAAGGCGTACAAGTGGCTTGCCCCAAACTCTGAAGGATTGTGTTATATTGGAAAAGTATTGCCTGAAGTAATGACTGTAACACATGATAAAATGAAAGACATACATCGTGGTGCCCAAGCTCCTTATACTCACACCCATTACGAGCACGTTGTTAAAAGGCACCTGATAGAGAAGACAGAGCATCCGGCCTCTGATCTGATAAGTGAATCGACCGGGATTCAATTCTTAATCGCGTTAGATTTCACCCGCACCGCTAGAGGAGTGCTAAATTATAAATACATATCGGCGCTCGCAAATTTGTTAGATAATATCACAGAAATGTATGATGACACGTTTAGATATACTGGAAGGGAACTTCAAGCTTATAAAACAGAACTGGTGCAGCATAGAATGGTTCTTAATTACCTCACAGCAGTGACAGGCGGATATTGTGTTACATTAGCAACACAGTACGGCGTGAAGTGTTGCACGTATATCACGAATAGCACCGAGGATCCGGTCGAGGTCATAGACCAAAAGATGGACGATATTCTCCAATTGAAGTGGGAATTTCGCCGAAAACACAATCTCACTCTTGCTGCTGTAGGTAATGAGCTGACTGGTTGGGTGTCATGGTTGAACCCGCGAAATTGGTTCTCCGGTTTGGGAGACTGGGCTCAAGGAGTCATAATGGATGTTGGGAAGTTTCTCCTATGTATCTTAGGTGTTGTCATATCAATTGGCTTGATATTTAGATGCGGGCAGGCTTTAATGAAGTGCAAACATCGTACCAGGGTAATGAGTTTGAGGAGTGAGGAAACTGTAATTAACCTGGATTTGATTTATGACCCAATGATAGAAACAATGATGTAATGAAAATGCGATTATACGGTCCGTTTCTTTCACCTGTTTTTCTGCTTTTCTCCAAGATAAAAAGACCCCCTTGGACGAGGAAGTTGACGAGACGCTATACAGACAACGGATTGACCAAAGAAGAAGTTTTGACCACTGTAGATACGGACATTTGATGAACTTTGCCATGGATCCCCAGTTTCCCTAGAATTCTTAAACTTACGCTAGCCCAACATTTTTTGTAAATCTAATGGCATTGACAAAGCTTTTTGCTCACACCTAATGGGCAACACAGCGCAAAGAAGACGACTTTCAACTGATACCGAACAAAACTTCAACCGACAGATGTACATTAACCTGACATAGAATACCACCGCATTTACCGTAATTATGTCTTTTCTTCATTTCTACAACCCTCAGGTAATGACACACATAGTATAGGGAATACAGGCACAGATATCAGCAATCACATATTCCCCCATTCATGTATCATCAACTAAAATGTGCTCCCCATTTTGTTCAAAATCCGAAAAGAGCTCGGTAAAGTTTGACAGCCCATCCACAGACCCGTACCACGGGATAAGAAGGAATTCAAATGTATACTTCGCAATACCTCGAAGCTTGATTTACAACACGTACGGCACGATGATACATGACCCCCCCAAACATGGACTCATACACACATGCTTCTGCTATCTCTCTAGGTCATACCCTCTTCCCACCTACTCCTCTCTCCTCCCTTACCCAACCATGGAAATGAATTAACCCCTGACATATATTTTTCTCCTTTTGAAATGTTTTAGAAGGTGGCAGTTATTATTGACTGCCAAAGGGTGGACTGTCAAAGTCAGAAAAATATCTCTATGCACACTGCCATATTTGCACCTCATTCAGGTCCGCGCTGCGCATGCGTGCGCTCTCCCGTGAGTGCGCATACCCGCTGTTGCGTGCACCCGCTGGTGCTCGGTATGCGTATTTACGGTAAAGTTTGTGTAGTCGTAGCGTGCGACTCAATCGTTACATATTTTCACTAATAAGGTATTTTATAGATCATGGTCCCTTTGATAGATTCTGAAAGTTTGGTTAACATAGCATGTTCCTGAACGGAGAGATTCCTCTTTGTATTGTACGAAGGGTCTAACAGGGGTCATACAGTAGTGTTTGGTACCCATCGGAAGAGTATTTAAATAGCAATATTCCGGTGTTGGTTTGGAGCGGATTAATCGCTCGTGCGAATAGTTATGGACATAAGAAGTTTATGTCCATTTACTATTATTTGTTCTTACTTAGTCATGCGGCGGGAAACCCAGTATCCCACCCACCTGAACAGTTGGAAACAGTCACAGCCCACCTGTATGAATCAACCTATGACCTTTTGTTATAATGCGAAGCCGAATTCCTGTGTCCAATGGACAATGAGATTGTAGGGACCATTGAATTGTATTGTGTGTGGGGCATAAATAGGCAGGCCGACCATATCCAGATTCACTCTCATCAACGGTTCTCATTGCTGATAATCGGGAGCTGGATATCGAGGCGCATGCGATCGTTCCCCTTGTGCGTAAGTTTTCTCCGTAATCATATTGTCTTACTGTGAGCCATCTCTCTCTCTCTCTCCCTACTCTTTCTCTCGTATTTTCCTTTAATTGTATTGTATTGTATTTCCAGTGTAGTTATCTGGTTAGTTGGTTTATGTTATATTGTAGTGTATCATTTGTACTGTGATTCCTTTTGCAAGTATAATAGTTAAAATACATATAATAGGTTTTGGACCCTAAGCCCAGGTATCTGTGTATTCTTTATAGTGTTAAGTATTCTCTGAGCATCGGTGACGCTCAAGCAGCTTTGTAGTTAATCAGGTTACACCAGGTTGCACTTACACTCTGTCTCTACACTAAGGTATACTGTGTATCTCATTGTTAAAGGTATAGATATAAAGGTTTAAACGTTGTAAGCGTCTGCACCGCTGGTGATCTCCTCGTGGTCCCGAGCGTACGCTACGCTATAGCGAATCATTACGTTAGTCGGCAGCCAATAGCGTGCCTGCCTGTGATCACTGGGCCGTAAGCGAACGTGACGCTTGAGCGTCTCGACTACGGTTGAGCGATCGCTACACAACTTGCGTACCCTTACGGTACTTCTTACGTAGATAGCGTACAGTGTTCTTAGACCTCTTAAAATGTTTTATATACGATAAATATTTAGCTTTATCATGTGAGAGCATCCCCATCCAGCTGGGCATGCACACCCGCGATGGAGATGCGCCCCATTCACTTGAATGGAGAGGGTCTCTGTCTGCGTGCCTGGACAAAGGCTCTCTGAATGTGAGTGTCTCTGTGCACTCCCAGCGTGACTAGGTGGGTGGATCACCTAGTTACGCCGGGAGTGCACGTTTGCGATGGAGCCAACTCAGATAAACGTGGCTCCATCTGTATTTAGCATTTGGATTTTTGAGACCCAAGTGCATGATTTTGCATTTTTTGCATTAAACTGTAATTGCCATGCTCTTGACCATCTGCTATTCTACCTAGATCCTCAGTCATTTGGTTAACCCCTCCTGGGGTGTGTACCCTTTTGCATACCTGTGTGTCATCTGCAAAAAGGCATCCTTTCCCATTAATTCCATTTGCAATGTCACCAATAAAGTTATTAAAAAGCTCTGGTCCAAGTACAGATCCCTGGGGTATTCTACTGGTAACATTTCCTTCCGGTGAATGCACTTCATTTACTACAACTCTTTGTTTTCTATCCTGCAACCAAGATCTTATCCATTCAACCATCTCAGTATCCAATCCCAAACATTCAAGTTTATTCAGCAGTCTGCGATGTGGGACAGTGACAAAAGCTTTACTAAAGTCTAGATATGCTATATCTATTTCTCCACCTATACCTATTACTTTACTCACACGATCAAAAAAGTAAATAAAGTTTGTTTGACATGAATCCATGCTTTTTGGGATCCTGTAAATTGCTGGATTTTAGATAATCTACAACCTTTTTTTTAAGAGTGTTTCCATCAATTTCCTTACTACTAATGTAAGGCTCACAGGTCGGTAGTTGCTTGCCTCTTCCTTGCTTCCACTATTGTGCAGTGGGACTACGTTCACTCTTTTCTAGTCTTCTGGAATTACTCATGTAGCTAGTGACTTTTTGGATAATTCTGTTAATGGTGCTACCAGCACCCCTTTAAGCTCTTTTAGTATCCTTGGATGTATCCCATCTGTCCCCATTGATTTATCCTCTTTTAGCTGTGAGAGTTTTATTAAGACCTTCTCCTCTGTAAATGTACTTGTTTCATTTTTCTGAATATCCCTGCAACTTAACTGTGGCCCTCTCCCCTCTCTTTTAGTAGTGAATACTGAGCAAAAATAATTATTAAGATGATCCGCTATTGCATTGTCTCCCTCAACAAGACTCTCAGTCTCTATCTTTAGTCTTATTATTCCACCTTTTGTTTTTCTCCTTTTGCTTATATGCCTGAAAAAAGTTTTGCATCCTTTACCCACTGATTGTGCCATTTTCTCCTCAGCTTCTGCCTTGCACATCAGATTACCTTCTTGGTCTCCTTCTGTCTAACAAGATATATCTCTTTAGCTTCATTATTTTTGACTGCTTATATTACCTAAAAGCCATATTTTTTGCTTTTAAAATACTTGATACTTCTTTAACAAACCACACTGGCTTCCTTTTCCTTGTGTTTTTCCTAACACTTTTGATACAAATGTATTTTGCCTTTAAAATTGTACTTTTTATGTAAAAAACTGGCCTATTCATGTATTTCATGTGGAACCAGTGGGCAATTTGTACTCTCCTATATAGTTCCCTTTAATGTGAGATACTGTTCACTTAGAGAAATAACTAAAAACATTCCCGTGGAACATGACCTGGTCCATAGGGATCTGACAGCAGTACCTAAAACAGTATAGCAAGAGGGGAATAAAAAAAGAATCTTTTAGATTCTCATACAATAGGCATACTGCTTGAGTAATTTTTCCATTATACAATATACTTTTTTCATGGTAGAATAAATAATTTCAGAAATACTGACTAATGGATCATATGGTAGGAGAATTGGTTGTCTCTATTGATAAAATAGTTGAAAAAAATTGGCAAAATTCAGAAAATGTCTTTGCAGAATAGAAAGGTGCTGGACCAATTATTGGCAGCTGAAGGTGGTACATGTGCTGTAGTAATGTAGGTGAAGAATGTTGTACATATAGAGATGATAATAAGTCAAAAAAATTACTGTATTAACTCTATTGAATAAGAGTCAAGACTTAATGAAAAACTTGAGGGACCTAGAAATGGAACAAGGGTAGAATTCCTATGGGTGGTTAGTATCAAGTGTTGCTACTCTTTTCTCTGGAATAATGCAATACATAATGGTGGTCATTCCGAGTTGTTTGCTCATTGCCATTTTTCCGCAATGCAGCGATTAGGTGGAAAATGCACATGCGCATGGTACGCAGCGCGCATGCGCTAAGTTATTTAACACAAAACTTAGGAGGTTTACACAAGCTCGAGCAACATTTTTTCATCGCTCGAGTGATCGTAGTGTGATTGACAGGAAGTGGGTGTTTCTGGGTGGAAACTGACCGTTTTCAGGGAGTGTGCTAAAAAACGCAGGCGTGCCAGGTAAAAAAGCAGGAGTGGCTGGGGAAACGGGGGAGTGGCTGGCCGAACGCAGGGCGTGTATGTGACATCTAACCAGGAACTAAACAGACTGAGGTTATCGCAATCTAGGAGTAGGTCTGGAGCTACTCAGAAACTGCAGGGAATTATTTAGTTGCAGTTCTGCTAACCTTTCGCTTGCTATTCTGCTAAGCTAAGATACGCTCTCAGAGGATGGCGGTCTAGCGTTTGCAATGCTGCTAAAAGCAGCTAGTGAGCGAACAACTCGGAATGAGGGCCTATGTTTGCATAACAATTTTAGGTATAATATTTATAATTTATAACCGTTTACCAATAATTTGTGTACATTACATTAAGGGATTCCGTAGGTTAAAACTAAAGATATGAATGACTGTTTTAATTATAGATCCAGAATCATTAGTTGTGTACTGTATACCAGAAGAAGTATGCAAATCCCTGTGATGCAAGTCTATATAAAACACTACGAGTAGGAAATGAAGGAATGTTGAAAATGTAAAATTATTAATTGGCTATATTGTCAATCTCTTAGTCACAACAAAAGTTCCTATGAAAAATTAGGGACACTTCCATCTGATTTTGATAAGAATATGTTTTAGACAACTCTGGTATATAAGGCTGTATGACCCATATGCAATTTAGATTGCATATCTGATTTTGCTAGCTCTGTACAGAGGTGCATAATAAATCTTAAAAAGACTTCATTGCATACCGTTATTCTTCCATAACAGTAAAAAAGGCAGCAATACCAAATATGCACTCTCGTTTGGAATGCACTGTACCAGAAATTAAATAATTGCAGAAAATAGCAATAATATAAACAGTGTTTAAAAATATATATAAATTAGCTGTGCATGCAATCTTATCATTCTCTAAATGTACATTAATACAAGTTGACTGTATGGATCTGTGTATTGAGAAACACCAAATTTCCATCTCATCCAGGTGTCTCATCCAGGTGATTTTACGACCCCAAGTGTACATTATCATAAATCCATCATAACCTGGTCATATATTTTACAGTGTCACTGTCATAGACTCTTTATAGAAAATGTGATTGCATCTTGTGAGTCAGAGTTATTAAGTCAAAACTCTGAAAATTTGAGAGACATAAGCTTTCTTTTAGGGGGCAGATGTGGTGATTAGCAAAGTTTAGTAGTGTGTTATGGCCTATCAGTTTCATAGACGGCTTACAGTACTGTATATCCCAAACTACAACTAACAATGTAAAGTATACCAAAATGTATGGTATTCCTAATCAGTATGTCTAAATATTGCAGTAAAACTTATAGTGAGTCAGAAAAAACAGACCAAAACAGAAAAATAAAAAATTATCAAGAAAATGTCTGTACACAATCAAGCCAAACTATATTCAAATTGTGGCAATATTTATCCATGTAGAGGTCTGCATTTTAAGAAACTATGTTACTTCCTACAGCAGTCACTGTGGTTTGGAAATATTATTTCATTGTACTTCAAGAAATTGCAGTACAAGTCAAAGTACAGTATGTTCCAAAATACTAAATAAAAAAACCCCAAAAAATTGTTTGGTGGATAATGCTTAAATGCTTATTCAGGGGATTCATAACTGCCACAATGCCAGACATGTGAGGGATGACTAGTGATGTGCACCGGACATTTTTCGGGTTTTGTGTTTTGGTTTTGGATTCGGTTCGCGGCCGTGTTTTGGATTCGGACGCGTTTTGGCAAAACCTCCCTGAAAATTTTTTGTCGGATTCGGGTGTGTTTTGGATTCGGGTGTTTTTTTACAAAAAACCCTCAAAAACAGCTTAAATCATAGAATTTGGAGGTAATTTTGATCCCATAGTATTATTAACCTCAATAACCATAATTTACACTCATTTTCAGTCTATTCTGAATACCTCACAACTCACAATATTATTTTTAGTCCTAAAATTTGCACCGAGGTCGCTGGATGGCTAAGCTAAGCGACACAAGTGGCCGACACAAACACCTGGCCCATTTAGGAGTGGCACTGCAGTGTCAGGCAGGATGGCACTTCAAAAAAATTGTCCCCAAACCGCACATGATGCAAAGAAAAAAGAGGCGCACCAAGGTCGCTGTGTGACTAAGCTAAGTGACACAAGTGGCCGACACAAACACCTGGCCCATCTAGGAGTGGTACTGCAGTGTCAGGCAGGATGGCACTTAAAAAAAATTGTCCTCAAACAGCACATGATGCAAAGAAAAATGAAAGAAAAAAGAGGTGCAAGATGGAATTGTCCTTGGGCCCTCCCACCCACCCTTATGTTGTATAAACAGGACATGCACACTTTAACAAACCCTTCATTTCAGCGACAGGGCCTGCCACACGACTGTGACTGAAATGACTGGTTGGTTTGGGCCCCCACCAAAAAAAGAAGCAATCAATCTTTCCTTGCACAAACTGGCTCTACAGAGGCAAGATGTCCACCTCATCATCATCCTCCGATTCCTCACCCCTTTCACTGTGTACATCCCCCTCCTCACAGATTATTAATTCGTCCCCACTGGAATCCACCATCTCAGGTCCCTGTGTACTTTCTGGAGGCAATTGCTGCTGGTGAATGTCTCCACGGAGGAATTGATTATTATTCATTTTGATGAACTTCATCTTCTCCACATTTTCTGGAAGTAACCTCGTACGCCGATTGCTGACAAGGTGAGCGGCTGCACTAAACACTCTTTCGGAGTACACACTGGAGGGAGGGCAACTTAGGTAGAATAAAGCCAGTTTGTGCAAGGGCCTCCAATTTGCCTCTTTTTCCTGTCAGTATACGTACGGACTGTCTGACGTGCCTACTTGGATGCGGTCACTCATATAATCCTCCACCATCCGTTCAATGGTGAGAGAATCATATGCAGTAACAGTAGACGACATGTCAGTAATCATTGGCAGGTCCTTCAGTCCGGACCAGATGTCAGCACTCGCTCAAGACTGCCCTGCATCACCGCCAGCGGGTGGGCTCGGAATTCTTAGCCTTTTCCTCGCACCCCCAGTTGCGGGAGAATGTGAAGGAGGAGATGTTGATGGGTCACGTTCTGCTTGACTTGACAATTTTCTCACCAGCAGGTCTTTGAACCTCTGCAGACTTGTGTCTGCCGGAAAGAGAGATACAACGTAGGTTTTAAATCTAGGATCGAGCACGGTGGCCAAAATGTAGTGCTCTGATTTCAACAGATTGACCACCCGTGAATCCTGGTTAAGCGAATTAAGGGCTCCATCCACAAGTCCCACATGCCTAGAGGAATCGCTCTGTTTTAGCTTCTCCATCAATGTCTCCAGCTTCTTCTGCAAAAGCCTGATGAGGGGAATGACCTGACTCAGGCTGGCAGTGTCTGAACTGACTTCACGTGTGGCAAGTTCAAAGGGTTGCAGAACCTTGCACAACGTTGAAATCATTCTCCACTGCGCTTGAGTCAGGTGCATTCCCCCTCCTTTGCCTATATCGTGGGCAGATGTATAGGCTTGAATGGCCTTTTGCTGCTCCTCCATCCTCTGAAGCATATAGAAGGTTGAATTCCACCTCGTTACCACCTCTTACTTCAGATGATGGCAGGGCAGGTTCAGGAATGTTTGGTGGTGCTCCAGTCTTCGGCACGCGATGGCTGAATGTCGAAAGTGGCCCGCAAATCTTCGGGCCACCGACAGCATCTCTTGCACACCCCTGTCATTTTTAAAAAAATTATGCAGCACCAAATTCAATGTATGTGCAAAACATGGGACGTGCTGGAATTTGCCCAGATGTAATGCACGCACAATATTGCTGGCGTTGTCCGATATCACAAATCCCCAGGAGAGTCCAATTGGGGTAAGCCATTCTGCGATGATCTTCCTCAGTTTCCGTAAGAGGTTGTCAGCTGTGTGCCTCTTCTGGAAAGCGGTGATACAAAGCGTAGCCTGCCTAGGAACGAGTTGGCGTTTGCGAGATGCTGCTACTGGTGCCGCCGCTGCTGTTCTTGCTGCGGGAGGCAATACATCTACCCAGTGGGCTGTCACAGTCATATAGTCCTGAGTCTGCCCTGCTCTACTTGTTCGTGGTTAAGTGGACATTGGGTACAACTGCATTTTTTAGGATACTGGTGACTCTTTTTCTGAGGTCTGTGTACATTTTCGGTATCGCCTGCCTAGAGAAATGGAACCTAGATGGTATTTGGTACCGGGTACACAGTACCTCAATCAAGTCTCTAGTTGCCTCTGAATTAACGGTGGATACCGGAACCACGTTTCTCACCGCCCAGGCTGCCAAGGCCTGAGTTATCCGCTTTGCAGCAGGATGACTGCTGTGATATTTCATCTTCCTCGCAAAGGACTGTTGGACAGTCAATTGCTTACTGGAAGTAGTACAAGTGGTATTCCGACTTCCCCTCTGGGATGACGATCGACTCCCAGCAGAAACAACAGCAGCGCCAGCAGCAGTAGGTGTTACACTCAAGGATGCATTGGAGGAATCCCAGGCAGGAGAGGACTCGTCAGACTTGCCAGTGACATGGCCTGCAGGACTATTGGCTTTCCTGTGTAAGGAGGAAATTGACACTGAGGGAGTTGTTGGTGTGGTTTGCAGGAGCTTGGTTACAATAGGAAGGGATTTAGTGGTCAGTGGAATCCTTCCGCTGTCACCCAAAGTTTTTGAACTTGTCACTGACTTCTGATGAATGCGGTCCAGGTGACGTATAAGGAAGGATGTTCCTAGGTGGTTAACGTCCTTACCCCTACTTATTACAGCTTCACAAAGGCAACACACGGCTAGACACCTTTGTCCGCATTTGTGTTGAAATAATTCCACACCGAAGAGCTGATTTTTTTTTGTATTTTGACCAGGCATGTCAATGGCCATATTCATCCCACGGACAACAGGTGTCTCCCCGGGTGCCTGACTTAAACAAATCACCTCACCATCAGAATACTCCTTGTCAATTTCCTCACCAGCACCAGCAACACCCATATCCTCATCATGGTGTACTTCAACAGTGACATCTTCAATTTGACTATCAGGAACTGGACTGCGGGTGCTCCTTCCAGCAGTTGCAGGGGGCGTGCAAATGGTGGAAGGCGCAAGCTCTTCCCGTCCAGTGTTGGGAAGGTCAGGCATCACAACCGACACAATTGGACTCTCCTTGGGGATTTGTGATTTAGAAGAACGCACAGTTCTTTGCTGTGCTTTTGCCAGCTTAAATCTTTTCATTTTTCTAGCGAGAGGATGAGTGCTTCCATCCTCATGTGAATCTGAACCACTAGCCATGAACATAGGCCAGAGCCTCAGCCATTCCTTGCCACTCCGTGTCGTAAATGGCATATTGGCAAGTTTATGCTTCTCATCAGATGCTTTCAATTTAGATTTTTGGGTCATTTTACTGAACTTTTGTTTTTTGGATTTTACATGCTCTCTACTATGACATTGGGCATCGGCCTTGGCAGACGACGTTGATGGCATTTCATCATCTCGGCCATGACTAGTGGCAGCTGCTTCAGCACGAGGTGGAAGTGGATCTTGATCTTTCCCTATTTTAACCTCCACATTTTTGTTCTCCATTTTTTAATGTGTGGAATTATATGCCAGTATCAATAGCAATGGCCTACTACTATATATACTGCGCACAACTGAAATGTACTACAGGTATGGATGGATAGTATACTTGACGACACAGAGGTAGGTACAGCAGTGACCTACTGTACCGTACTGCTATATATTATATACTGGTGGTCAGCAAACTGTGAAAAACTGAAATGCACCACAGGTATGGATGGATAGTATACTTGACGACACAGAGGTAGGTACAGCAGTGGCCTACTGTACCGTAATGCTACATATTATATACTGGTGGTCAGCAAACTGTGTAAAACTGAATGCACCACAGGTATGGATGGATAGTATACTTGACGACACAGAGGTAGGTACAGCAGTGGCCTACTGTACCTTACTGCTATATATTATATACTGGTGGTCAGCAAACTGTGCAAAACGGAAATGCACCACAGGTATGGATGGATAGTATACTTGACGACACAGAGGTAGGTACAGCAGTGGCCTACTGTACCGTACTGCTATATATTATATACTGGTGGTCAGCAAACTGTGCAAAACTGAAATGCACCACAGGTATGGATGGATAGTATACTTGACGACACAGAGGTAGGTACAGCAGTGGCCTACTGTACCATACTGCTATATATTATATACTGGTGGTCAGCAAATTGTGCAAAACTGAAATACACCACAGGTATGGATGGATAGTATACTTGACGACACAGAGTTAGGTACAGCAGTGGCCTACTGTACTGTAATGCTATATATTATATACTGGTGGTCAGCAAATTGTGCAAAACTGAAATGCACCACAGGTATGGATGGATAGTATACTTGACGACACAGAGGTAGGTACAGCAGTGGCCTACTGTACCGTAATGCTATATATTATATACTGGTGGTCAGCAAACTGTGCAAAACTGAAATGCACCACAGGTATGGATGGATAGTATACTAGACGACACAGAGGTAGGTACAGCAGTGGCCTACTGCACAGTACTGCTATATATTATACACTGGTGGTCAGCAAACTGTGCAAAACTGAAATGCACCACAGGTATGGATGTAAAGTACACTTGATGACACAGAGGTAGGTACAGCAGTGGCCTACTGTACCGTAATGCTATATATTATATACTGGTGGTCAGCAAACTATGCAAAACTGAAATGCACCACAGGTATGGATGGATAGTATACTTGACGACACAGAGGTAGGTACAGCAGTGGCCTACTGTACCGTACTGCTATATATTATATACTGGTGGTCAGCAAACTGTGCAAAACTGAAATGCACCACAGGTATGGATGGATAGTATACTTGACGACACAGAGGTAGGTACAGCAGTGGCCTACTGCACAGTACTGCTATATATTATATACTGGTGGTCAGCAAACTGTGCAAAACTGAAATGCACCACAGGTATGGATGGATAGTATACTTGACGACACAGAGGTAGGTACAGCAGTGGCCTACTGTACCGTACTGCTATATATTATATACTGGTGGTCAGCAAACTGTGCAAAACTGAAATGCACCACAGGTATGGATGGATAGTATACTTGACGACACAGAGGTAGGTACAGCAGTGGCCTACTGTACCGTACTGCTATATATTATATACTGGTGGTCAGCAAACTGTGCAAAACTGAAATGCACCACAGGTATGGATGGATAGTATACTTGACGACACAGAGGTAGGTACAGCAGTGGCCTACTGTACCGTAATGCTATATATTATATACTGGTGGTCAGCAAACTGTGCAAAACTGAAATGCACCATAGGTATGGATGGATAGTATACTTGACGACACAGAGGTAGGTACAGCAGTGGCCTACTGTACCGTACTGCTATATATTATATACTGGTGGTCAGCAAACTGTGCAAAACTGAAATGCACCACAGGTATGGATGGATAGTATACTTGACGACACAGAGGTAGGTACAGCAGTGGCCTACTGTACCGTAATGCTATATATTATATACTGGTGGTCAGCAAACTGTGCAAAACTGAAATGCACCACAGGTATGGATGGATAGTATACTTGACGACACAGAGGTAGGTACAGCAGTGACCTACTGCACCGTACTGCTATATATTATATACTGGTGGTCAGCAAACTGTGCAAAACTGAAATGCACCACAGGTATGGATGGATAGTATACTTGACGACACAGAGGTAGGTACAGCAGTGGCCTACTGTACCGTACTGCTATATATTATAATATATACTGGTGGTCAGCAAACTGTGCAAAACTGAAATGCACCACAGGTATGGATGGATAGTATACTTGATGACACAGAGTGGCCTTCTGTACCATACTCCTATATATTACATACTGGTGTTCAGCAAAATTATGCACTGCACTCCTACTATATACTGTCTACAATGCAGCACAGATATGGAGTGTTTTTCAGGCAGACAACGTATACTGGTGGTCACTGGTCAGCAAAACTCTGCACTGTACTCCTCCTATATAATATTATACTGGTGGTCCCCAGTCTCCACAATAAAGCAGCACACTGAGCACAGATATGGAGTGTTTTTCAGGCAGACAACGTATACTGGTGGTCACTGTCAGCAAAACTCTGCACTGTACTCCTGCTATATAATACAGCTGCTCCCCAGTCCCCACAATTAAGCAGTGTGAGCACAGATATATGCAGCACACAGAGCACAGATAAGGAGAGTTTTTTTTCAGGCAGAGAACGGATAAAACTGGTGGTCACTGATCAGCAAAACTCTGCACTGTACTCCTCCTATATTATACAGCTGCTCCCCAGTCCTCCCCACAATTAAGCAATAAAGCACAATCAAGTTCAACAATAAACGGAGAGGACGCCAGCCACGTCCTCTCCCTAACATTTCCAATGCACGAGTGAAAATGGCGGCGACGCGCGGCTGCTTATATAGAATCCGAATCTCGCGAGAATCCGACAGCGGGATGATGACGTTCGGGCGCGCTCGGGTTAACCGAGCCATACGGGAGAATCCGAGTATGACTCGGACCCGTGTAAAATGGGTGAAGTTCGGGTGGGTTCGGTTTCCGAGGAACCGAACCCGCTCATCACTAGGGATGACCATACACAATAAGTAAAGAACAGTGAAAACTACCAACCAGTGTCAATAAACTTACAGTATCTAAATAAAAGAATTTTGCACTGTGCTGCAGCCCCACCTCTAGAGCCGCCACTGGTCCCATTGTATTTTATATATCCAATAACTTATAATTAATAAACCACTTGCAGAGGTACAGTATAAAATATCACACAGTGAGTTTTAAATCAGTAAAGATTACAGTTAAGATGCAGCTTCACATAATACGTATTTTTGCATATTAACAAATAATCTTCAGTGATAAACTTTCATACTATTCCTGTAGTATCCAGGCTCCACAGTGAACGTTGAATAATGGTACCATGGCTCTTGTACCCAGTGCATTTGGTATGCAGAGATTTGATGGCCCCTACACCATTCACTGGTCCACCAGGAATTTTATTTTACATCTATCATCTTCTAGCCAGAGCAACCTTTGTATTAACGGCACGGCACCCCAGGATGTGAGAAAGTCCTATGTTTCTTTATGTGAGAGTATCTTGTTTTAAGACCTGGTAAGTGGTGACCCCATTCTATGCTACACTTTGGGCAAAGTATGCAATGGTATATAAAAGTTACAGTAGGCTGCTGGTAAGGTGCCTGCATATTATTGTATCATATTGTTGTATTATTTTGTTATTTTCCTTGCGTTTTATTGTAAGCATAGTTTGTTTTGTCATTGCACAGTTGTGTTTATTCCACATGTGGAGTTGCAGTAATGCATCCATCAAAGGAACAAGTGTATCCCTAGTCAAAATCATCTCTTAATGTGTGTTGTTGTGGGTCAGGACAAGAGTTTTTCGACAGACCATTTGTGTGATATCCTGTGTGTCTTTCCCATAAGCCACGTCTGTTCAATGCATGTGGGTGCTAGGAAAGATTAAGGTCATTGTCTGTAGGTTGGACACATGAGCACTTCTGACATCAGTCACCTCAGCATGCCAACATGCAAGCACAATAGATGACAGCCAGATGTTTGAGGCACCTGTGCCGGTGATGATGATTACCTGAATCACCTACTGAATAGTTGGACTCCTTTGTGATGTCCTTTTCTTACCATTGTGTGAGTACCCAGTACTTACATCTTTATCATTACAGGGAGAGTAATCTATTGCAGCATCACCCAATGGCCTAAAGGTGCGAGCATGTGTAGTAAGTGTAGTGACGACACCTGCTCCCTCATGCCTCCACCCAACTCATGTCAGTATATTATTGTATTTGTGAGAAAGAATAGATATGCTGGGCTTTATTCAGAGTCAGTTGCAAGTTTAGGTTTAGACTTAGGGCCTAATTCAGACTGGATCGCTGCAGCGGCAGCTATCTTAGTCTGAAGCCATTTGGGGAGTGTGCACGCACCCCAGGAGACCTAGTGATATCCTAAAAGCATCTCAGGGCTGCGATTGCCTCTGCCTGATAGACAGGCAGAGGCAGCCATGGGGCAGGAGGGGGCGATAGAATGTCATTGGTGGGGCACAATACGGACAATGCAGGCATGTTCAGACCATTGCGGGGGTAAGCCACTGCAGATGCGTGATATCACACATAGCTGCTGTGTCCCGGGATGCGGTGGGTAGCTGCCTGCAGGCACGGAGATACTTGGGGGGTGCAAAAGCATCGCAGCCGTGCAATGCTTTTGCATCCATGTGGGGGGAAAGGGCCTGACATGTGGGGCAGACTAGCCCTGTGCTGGGCGTCCCCCCACATGTCTGAGTAACTGATCATAGATGTGCTAAATTTAGCACATCTACGATCAGATCTGAATCACCCCCTTTGTTCTGTCACAGCGTGTGATTTTTTTGCAAACTGCACATGGATGTCTTTTTGTAATCTGAATCTTTTTTGGCACAAATATGACTTCTGAATTTGAAAATAAGCAATGAGACTGGAGCTTGAATAGGCAAGAAGTGTGTGTGAATGTGACTGCATCGGTTGCGCAGTCACAATTGAAGTAAATCTTGGAGTGTCCTGGTCTTGTTCAGTAGTCGCAAGTTAAGACATAAATTGCCACCAAAATGTCTGAAACATAGCCTTCTGAAGGGATCATACTTGTGTCAGCTCTGGCCCTTAGGTGTTGATAGTGGTGATTGTGAAGCTGTTAATGATGTATGTTAATCACAAATGTGAAAATCATCCCTATTTGTTTAATTACATGAAAACAGCAGGAAAAGTGGTAAAAAGACACTTTACACAGTAAAATTAGGTAAGGTGAAGCATGTCCTTATATTTAGTATAATTTTAAAATAAATAAAAAAATATTACAGTATTTGTGTACATCATCTACTTAACATAGCAAGTCAGATGCTCCAAGCCACTTGAGTACTTACAGTATTAGCTGTACAGTCCGGTCATTAATATCAATATACCTCCATTGTGTTTAGTGATTTTAAGCATTTTCTGGACTGTCATTGAAGCCATACTTCCAGTCGCAATCTGGTCATATCTCATGCAGGTACAAAATGGGTCACTGTCAAGGGGAGGGAGTTGCAACTTGAGATTTGTGGGTTTGGCTGAATGACAATACAGTCGTTCACAGAGATAAGACTTTTTTTTAAAAAAATTCCAATTGCAAATTATTTCATTCTGACTTTAAATAAGGCCCCCTGTATTTAAATAAAGATTGCATTGTCTGTACATAAAGTTATTGTGAATTATAAATTGCATTTAATAGGGGTTCTGAAAATGAAGTTTCTCTAGATTACATGAGTATTTTCTGGTCAGGCTTGTTAGGAGACTCCAGTGAGTGGACCGAAGCTGGAGAAGATGAGACCTCAGTAGAATAGTAGCCAGGAGGATAGATGTAGTTCTTTCTCATGGACTTCCAATGTCCCTAGAAGCTTGGAAGGACTCAGATATCAGCAGCAGAGAAGAACTTGGCTGGACGAGAGTGGTTACTGTAGTTATAGTGATTTGAAAGCACAAACTGTAGAAGACTGGGTACTGGTGTAACTGTGGCAAGAAATAATGGTCTGCTAAAGTCTGGAACTAGGTGAATGACACTTGGATCAATAACTGCTGAAAATTGGAACTTGAATGAGTGAAACCTGAACCCACAAGCTTCTGAGCACTAATGCTGGATTATGTGTAACTTGAAAACATGAACTGCAGAAAGCCTGGATACTGTAGCTTGGAATCAAGAACTGCAATACTTGAGAACCGAACTGTGGACAGCTGGGATATGTCTGGGATATGTCTACATTACTTGAAAACCGGACTGTGGAGAGGGACCGGTTTGTAGGATAGCTGGGAATGGCAGTAGAACTTGAGAACTGGACTTTGCAGCAGGACTAATTTGCAGTATATATCTGGGACACGGCTGCAATACTTGAGAACCGGATTGTGGAGAGGGACTGGTTTGCAGTATAGCCGGGACATGGCTGCAATATTTGCGTCCCAGATTGTGGAGCAGGACTTGTTTGCAGGATAGCAAGGACATGGCTAATTGGATGGAGACAATGGGCAATATTTACTAATATTCGTGTTTGAGTCGGTTTGTGTAGTCTTTAAACTCGTTTTGTATCGGGTGCATTTTCATGCAACTTTTTGAATCCATATACGCAAAGTTACGAAGCAGTTGACTCTATGGTTTTCGTGTTTTCCGATGTTGATGCCAGTCATTTTTTTTTTGGCACAATTACGGCCGTCATTGTCGGTTGCGTAGGTGTTTTTGTTGTATTTGCTGTTTTTTTTCCTAAGTTAAACTCGGCAGAGTTTTTTTTTTTCCGCGGCCGCATTTTCACTTTCAGTTTTGATTTTCATCCCCGTTCGTGATTGGTTGTGTTTCAGATGGTAGGAGTGTCTGTGCGCAACCATACAAATACGCCCCAAACCGTCCGCACCTCGTGGGTTTAGTTAGTGGTGAGGAGGAGGGAGGTTGTGCTGTGGAGGTAGGTGAATTTGTGGTTTGGTGAGGAGTGTTGGTAGCGATTTCTGAGTGTGGTATTGTGTTTGAAAGTCGTCTTGTCATTCTTGTTGTCTTGTATTTTGTGGTTTTGTTTCATTTTTAGTCCAAGTTATTTTTCTTTATAGTCCCTTGTCAGTGTTTGTGTGTGTCTGTGTGTGTGTGAGTTGTGTAGTGGTAGTGGAGGAGTGTGTTGTTTGTCTTTTTTTTCTGTGTTAACTGTTTATACACACAATTATGTGTGACTCAGAGGTGGGTGAGGTGGAGGGTGTGAGTGAGGGGGAGGAGGTTGGTCAGGTGGAGGAGGTGAGTGTTAGTGAGGTTAGTGAGGTGGAGGAGGTAGGTGAGGTTGCTGCAGCAGCCTCAAGTGATAGTGACAGTCAGAGTGCTCCGCAGCCACGCACCACTACTAAGACTGGGTGGAATGTAAAGTTTAGTTTTGCTGAAAATGTGGCAGTGGTGCGTGAGCTGATGAAGTATCAGAAGCAGCTATTTGGGCCTGAGTCCGCCAAGGTGCCAACACGGAGGAAGACGGTGTTGTGGGCGAAAGTTGTTGCTGCTGTCAATAGTGAGGGGGTGGTCAAGCGGACGGTGGACACGTGCCGCAAACGGTACTATGACATAAAGCGACGTGTCAAGTCCAAAATGGCCAAGGAGGCCAAGTCGGCTCGGAAAACCGGTGGTGGGCAACCCTATATTGCAAGATATCTGGAGTATGAGGAGCCCATGCGGAGTGTAATACCTCCTGAAGTTGTCTCTGCAACCCATGTCCGGGATTCAGATAGGCCCAGGAAGAATGGTGAGCATGTGTATTGGCATTTACATTCTATGCCTTTTTTTCTTTTTTAAATGTGTGTCATGTGACGTTGCATATTACTCCCATCTTCAAGTGTGTGTCAGCAAATACATTGTTTTGGTTAATGTTTTATACAAAAGCCAATGTAACATCTAACTTTATTGTATGTCATGTTTTTTTATGAAAGATATTTTGCATGTGTAGTTTGGACTTGGTGTGTCTCTGAATTGTCCTGCAATAATGTTTTCCTTTTGGGCGTTTTTTATTTGAAAATTGTGACTATGTTTTATATTTATGTGATCCATGTGCAATGTTTAAAAAACAGTGGTTGTCATGTTAGAGGCTGGAGTAGTGGAAAGTGGTTTGGAAACCACTTACATGTGTAATGTCATTATTAGATAATGTAAAATTTTTAAACAAAATAACACTATTTCATTGATAATTTTTAGCTTGTATTTGTACCGTGACACCACACTGCAGTGTAATTTTTAAAATATTGCTACATTTTGGTTTGGCTCATATAGTGGTAATGTGTGTTTGGAGTGCCACATCACAGAGCAATTTATATATTGCATCTGTAATATTTATCCTTTCAATACAAAATGAAAATGTGTGTGTTTTTGGTTGGTAATGTTTTTTGGTTTTTTTTACTTGTGGCCTATGTCAGTGTCCTGTACATGTTTTCCTGTGTTGATTTTGCCATAGTGCATATGTCTATTGGACAATGTTTATTGTTTTATGTTTTTTTTTGTTTCCGGTCCTTATGTTTTTTTTTTTTTTTAAACCAAGCATTTCTTAAAGAATAAATGTTTATAAGCATAATGGGTGGATGTATCCACAATAGCATGAATAATTGTTATTTTTTATTTTATACAGTGTTTGAAAAAAGCAGTACTACTCGTCGGCCAGTTTCTCCTATCACATCTGATGATGATGACGCTGCGGAAGCAGGTAAAGTGTCCATTGTAGTATAGGGTATGTTTGTAAAGGAATGGCCATAACAAAATTGCACTTTCATTAAAAGGTCCTTCAAAAGAAGTATGGAGCAGCAGAAGTGGCACTTCTGTAAGACATCTCCACAAAAAACCTGTGGCCGAAAAGAAAGCAAGGTCGTATATCCCAGGCCAACCACAGCAGGCTACCCCGCCACGAAGATTATCGTCCGTATGTTCTGTCCCCCACTCCAAATTTTGGACACACCTCCAAGACGTCATCCACACTCCCCTCATCTTGATTGTGAGTGTCAAACTGAAATAAATGTTAAAAATTTCAGAACGTAATCAAAATTTTTCATAACCACATTAAGGCAAAACACATCAAAAACGTAGATACTTACCGCAGTAAGTAAAAGCTGAAATGGAATCCAAGCTAAATGGCTATGTCCACATCCAGTAAATATATGTATGTCCACTTGAGCCATACAGTATGACATTGTGTGTAAGATGCTGCAACAAAAAAGCATGTTTTTTTTATTGAAAAAAGTAAGGTTGTTTTTTCAAATTTCACATGTTTGTTTGAGGTAACATTGCAAAATACATATAAAACATTACTATGTTTGATCAAACCTATAAGGTAACACATTATGGATTCCAATGTGTTTTTATGGTGGAGTATGTGTGAGCTACAATAAAACTAAAGTGTTTGCTTTCACAATTAAGTAACCAGACACATTTGCCACAAATAGGCATATGTATGTATTTAAGTTATGAGTGATGATGTTGCTAGGCAGAATAGTTGAAAGCAACAGTGAATGACATGTGTTCCATGTGTAGTGATTTGTTTAAATTTCTCAAACATATGGATAGCTAATGGAGATTTGTTTAACATTTCAGCTTCTAGTCCTGGGAACAGCATCCCTCCGCAACAACAGCAACACAGTGACATGGAGGAGACAAACATCTTAGAAATGCAGCCATTATGGCAAGGAATGAGCCCCCCAGCACCTGTGAGTACACCACCACAGCAAAGCACACCACCACCACCACCACAACACAGCCCAACAACACCAGTAACACAAGGCCCTGATCAGGTGTTTTGGTCCATTTGGGCTAGACAGCAGGCCACTAATGAAGATTGCCTGCATAGGCAGACACAAATGTTTGCAAGCCTACCATCTCACCTCAGAAGAATATCAAGAAATCTGAGTAGACAAAATGAACAAACAACCAGAATAGGCAATACCATGGAACTCATGCGTACAGACATTACACAGGTCATGGGCAACTTACAGTGCATAATGGAAGAACAGCACAGACTAATGGAAGAACAGCACAGACTAATGGAAGAACAGCACAGACAACAGCAAAGTTATATGAACATTTTTCAAAACAATCAAAAGATTAATGAAAGTTTATTCTGAATTGTAGACAATCAAAATGCTGCTACACATGAACTCAATGCCACCCTCACTAACCTGAATGAAACACTCAGATGCATGCACCAACAGCAAACAAGCAGCAGTTCTGGTACGACTACTTCAAATATCACGCCAGTCTCATTACCACCAAGACGCTCCACCAGAGCACGACAACATGACAGTGCTAAAGGCAAAGGGCAGGACAAGCAGCCACCAAAAAAAAAGTGAAAATAATACAAGTTAGACATTTGTGATAAGTAACTCAAAATAGTTAGTAAGTGTATGTTTGGCAAAAAAATATATAACACTTAGCTCCTTGACAATTTTTACAACATCATTAATTATAAGTGGTACAAACAACAACATAAAATTTGTAAGCACTTTTATTCTTTACCATATTTTTTTGGTATTGGTGGAGGGAAATGTTGATGGAGCCGCACATACATGTTAGCAGGAAGTAAACTGACCACTTGATTTTTTTCTAATCATTACTCTTTCTAGATTCCAATCATTCTCTTTTCCTGCAGACACAATAATTGGCAGCCAGGCAGAATGTCTTTAGCAGGAAGTAAACTGACCACTTGATTTTTTTCTAATCATTACTCTTTCTAGATTCCAATCATTCTCTTTTCCTGCAGACAATCCAAATTACAATGTTATTGATAACTATTTTACCTTTCTTTTCTATACAACATTACAAGAAGAACACAATTGAGTTGTGTAAAAAGCTTTTAATATGTTGGCATTGAATTTTTAAAAAAACATTGACAAAATGAATGTCAGTATTGTTGGGACATATTTGTGTGTGTTAAAAATTAGTAAGAATGTTATTACACATGATGCAGAAACCAACAAATACGAACTTTTTTACCAAAAAACAAAGAATGTGTATAATAATGTATATATGTGGCAAACTGTGTATTTACTTACATATCAGCAAGTTTACTGCATCAAACATTAGGAAATAAATTATTTCTGATTACAGTAGGTTTGTGTCTCTTAAATATGATGGAGCATCACACATAGGGACACATGTATACCTCAAGGCTAACATATTATATGTTGAGTGTTTTTTGGGAACACATGTTCTCAAACTCGGCCCTCAGGACCCCACACAGTTCATGTTTTGCAGGTCTACTCACAGAATCACAAGGGACATAATTAGCTCCACCTGTGAACCTTTTAACATATGTCTGTGAGTAATTCATACACCTGTGCTTCTACTGGGTTACGTGAAAAACATGCACTGTGAGTTTGTGAACCTGTGCATTAGGACGTTACACACAATGATAAAGTGAAATACTAAATGGATTATGTGGGCTTGTAATAAATTAGCACTGCAAGTTTACGATCACTTATCCAGACTTAATGCATGCCACTCATAATCTGTTGTTTTGAGTTTAAAAATACACACAATACACATGCGACATTTGTTTTGCATAAAGCAAGGGTATGTTTGTATGTGTCAAGGAGACAGACACATTCTGAGTAATGATTTTGCCAATAAAAATGGCAAAACATCTATTTATGATTACACAACAAATGAAATAAGCAAACCAAACTTACTTTAGAAATAGCGAGTAATGAGCTCTTGCCTAACCTGCCTCCCTACATCTGTACTCCAAGTATCACCAGATGTCTATAATTCCTCTGCTTGCTGGCTGCTTTCTTCCTCCTCCTCCTCCTCCTCAACATGTGGCAGATGTTGTTGCAAACACATGTTATGAAGAAAGCAGCAGCAGAACACAATTTGAGTCACCTTGGAGGGACTATACAACAAAAGGTCACCAGACTTATCCAGACACCAAAACCTAGATTTCAGCACACCAAAACATCTTTCTATCACATTCCGCTTGGACTTATGTGCATGATTGTAATTGTGTTCAGCAGAGGTATCAGGTCGGGACAATGGAGTTAGAAGCCAAGAGAAACAGCCATATCCTCCATCACCTAAAAGACAGATATAGTAACGTGATTTATGTTAAGATACAGCAAAACATAAGTAACACACTGTGGGGCAGATGTATTAACCTGTAGAAGGCATAAGGAAGTGAGAAACCAGTGATATGTGCAAGGTAATAAAGGCAGCAGACAATCTGTTCCTAAATGTTCATTTACATATTGGAGATGATTGGCTGGTGCCTTTATCACCTTGCACAGATCACTGGTTTCTCACTTTCTTATGCCTTCTACAGATTAATACATCTGCACCTGTATTTGGACAAAGTATACGCAGGCCTACACATATCAAATTACATACCCAGCAGCAATCCATCTGGCATTTGCCATCCTCAAACTTATCAAAGAGGGATGACTGACTGAGGATGAAGGAGTCATGGCAGCCCCCAGGGTAACCAGCAACAACACTCATTATTTTGAGATTTGCATCACAAACCACCTGCAGATTTGTGGATTGTTCGAAATGGCGATTAGTATATATGTGCTGCCTGCCCCTAGGTGGTCTCAGCTGAATGTGTGTGCAATCTATGGCTCCAAGCACATTGGGCATGCCAGCCAGCTCATAGAAATCTATGCTGATGGCATGCCACTGAGACTCCTGGGTAGGGAAGCAGATTGAGGCCTCGATGTGGGGCTGCAAAACAGCCAACACCTGTGTGTATATTTTAAAGAACAATAAACATGAGATTTTAGGACAGAACTGGCCACCGAGAAATTAAAACAAACAAAAAACAGAAGAGGTAGTTAGGTATACATCACTAGAGATGTGCACTTGAAATTTTTCGGGTTTTGTGTTTTGGTTTTGGGTTCGGTTCCGCGGCCGTGTTTTGGGTTCGACCGCGTTTTGGCAAAACCTCACCGAATTTTTTTGTCGGATTCGGGTGTGTTTTGGATTTGAGTGTTTTTTTTTAAAAACACTAAAAAACAGCTTAAATCATAGAATTTGGGGGTCATTTTGATCCCAAAGTATTATTAACCTCAAAAACCATAATTTCCACTCATTTTCAGTCTATTCTGAATACCTCACACCTCACAATATTATTTTTAGTCCTAAAATTTGCACCTAGGTCGCTGGATGACTAAGCTAAGCGACCCTAGTGGCCGACACAAACACCGTGCCCATCTAGGAGTGGCACTGCAGTGTCACGCAGGATGGCCCTTCCAAAAAACACTCCCCAAACAGCACATGACGCAAAGAAAAAAAGAGGCGCAATGAGGTAGCTGTGTGAGTAAGATAAGCGACCCTAGTGGCCGACACAAACACCGGGCCCATCTAGGAGTGGCACTGCAGTGTCACGCAGGATGGCCCTTCCAAAAAACCCTCCCCAAACAGCACATGACGCAAAGAAAAAAAGAGGCGCAATGAGGTAGCTGTGTGAGTAAGATAAGCGACCCTAGTGGCCGACACAAACACCGGGCCCATCTAGGAGTGGCACTGCAATGTCACACAGGATGGCCCTTCCAAAAAACCCTCCACGAAAAGCACATGACGCAAAGAAAAAAAGAGGCGCAATGAGGTAGCTGTGTGAGTAAGATAAGCGACCCTAGTGGCCGACACAAACACCGTGCCCATCTAGGAGTGGCACTGCAGTGTCACGCAGGATGGCCCTTCCAAAAAACCCTCCCCAAACAGCACATGACGCAAAGAAAAAAAGAGGCGCAATGAGGTAGCTGTGTGAGTAAGATAAGCGACCCTAGTGGCCGACACAAACACCGTGCCCATCTAGGAGTGGCACTGCAGTGTCACGCAGGATGGCCCTTCCAAAAAACCCTCCCCAAACAGCACATGACGCAAAGAAAAAAAGAGGCGCAATGAGGTAGCTGTGTGAGTAAGATAAGCGACCCTAGTGGCCGACACAAACACCGTGCCCATCTAGGAGTGGCACTGCAGTGTCACGCAGGATGGCCCTTCCAAAAAACCCTCCCCAAACAGCACATGACGCAAAGAAAAAAAGAGGCGCAATGAGGTAGCTGTGTGAGTAAGATAAGCGACCCTAGTGGCCGACACAAACACCGGGCCCATCTAGGAGTGGCACTGCAGTGTCACGCAGGATGGCCCTTCCAAAAAACATTCCACAAACAGCACATGACGCAAAGAAAAATTAAAGAAAAAAGAGGTGCAAGATGGAATTGTCCTTGGGCCCTCCCACCCACCCTTATGTTGTATAAACAGGACATGCACACTTTAACCAACCCATCATTTCAGTGACAGGGTCTGCCACATGACTGTGACTGAAATGACGGGTTGGTTTGGACCCCCACCAAAAAAGAAGCAATTAATCTCTCCTTGCACAAACTGGCTCTACAGAGGCAAGATGTCCACCTCATCATCATCCTCCGATATATCACCGTGTACATCCCCCTCCTCACAGATTATCAATTCGTCCCCACTGGAATCCACCATCTCAGCTCCCTGTGTACTTTGTGGAGGCAATTGCTGCTGGTCAATGTCTCCACGGAGGAATTGATTATAATTCATTTTAATGAACATCATCTTCTCCACATTTTCTGGATGTAACCTCGTACGCCGAATGCTGACAAGGTGAGCGGCGGCACTAAACACTCTTTCGGAGTACACACTTGTGGGAGGGCAACTTAGGTAGAATAAAGCCAGTTTGTGCAAGGGCCTCCAAATTGCCTCTTTTTCCTGCCAGTATAAGTACGGACTGTGTGACGTGCCTACTTGGATGCGGTCACTCATATAATCCTCCACCATTCTTTCAATGGTGAGAGAATCATATGCAGTGACAGTAGACGACATGTCCGTAATCGTTGTCAGGTCCTTCAGTCCGGACCAGATGTCAGCATCAGCAGTCGCTCCAGACTGCCCTGCATCACCGCCAGCGGGTGGGCTCGGAATTCTGAGCCTTTTCCTCGCACCCCCAGTTGCGGGAGAATGTGAAGGAGGAGATGTTGACAGGTCGCGTTCCGCTTGACTTGACAATTTTGTCACCAGCAGGTCTTTCAACCCCAGCAGACTTGTGTCTGCCGGAAAGAGAGATCCAAGGTAGGCTTTAAATCTAGGATCGAGCACGGTGGCCAAAATGTAGTGCTCTGATTTCAACAGATTGACCACCCGTGAATCCTTGTTAAGCGAATTAAGGGCTCCATCCACAAGTCCCACATGCCTAGCGGAATCGCTCCGTGTTAGCTCCTCCTTCAATGTCTCCAACTTCTTCTGCAAAAGCCTGATGAGGGGAATGACCTGACTCAGGCTGGCAGTGTCTGAACTGACTTCACGTGTGGCAAGTTCAAAGGGCATCAGAACCTTGCACAACGTTGAAATCATTCTCCACTGCGCTTGAGACAGGTGCATTCCACCTCCTATATCGTGCTCAATTGTATAGGCTTGAATGGCCTTTTGCTGCTCCTCCAACCTCTGAAGCATATAGAGGGTTGAATTCCACCTCGTTACCACTTCTTGCTTCAGATGATGGCAGGGCAGGTTCAGTAGTTTTTGGTGGTGCTCCAGTCTTCTGTACGTGGTGCCTGTACGCCGAAAGTGTCCCGCAATTCTTCTGGCCACCGACAGCATCTCTTGCACGCCCCTGTCGTTTTTTAAAAAATTCTGCACCACCAAATTCAAGGTATGTGCAAAACATGGGACGTGCTAAAATTTGCCCATATTTAATGCACACACAATATTGCTGGCGTTGTCCGATGCCACAAATCCACAGGAGAGTCCAATTGGGGTAAGCCATTCTGCGATGATCTTCCTCAGTTGCCGTAAGAGGTTTTCAGCTGTGTGCGTATTCTGGAAAGCGGTGATACAAAGCGTAGCCTGCCTAGGAAAGAGTTGGCGTTTGCGAGATGCTGCTACTGGTGCCGCCACTGCTGTTCTTGCGGCGGGAGTCCATACATCTACCCAGTGGGCTGTCACAGTCATATAGTCCTGACCCTGCCCTGCTCCACTTGTCCACATGTCCGTGGTTAAGTGGACATTGGGTACAACTGCATTTTTTAGGACACTGGTGAGTCTTTTTCTGACGTCCGTGTACATTCTCGGTATCGCCTGCCTAGAGAAGTGGAACCTAGATGGTATTTGGTAACGGGGGCACACTGCCTCAATAAATTGTCTAGTTCCCTGTGAACTAACGGCGGATACCGGACGCACGTCTAACAACAACATAGTTGTCAAGGCCTCAGTTATCCGCTTTGCAGCAGGATGACTGCTGTGATATTTCATCTTCCTCGCAAAGGACTGTTGGACAGTCAATTGCTTACTGGAAGTAGTACAAGTGGGCTTACGACTTCCCCTCTGGGATGACCATCGACTCCCAGAAGCAACAACAGCAGCGCCAGCAGCAGTAGGCGTTACACGCACGGATGCATCGGAGGAATCCCAGGCAGGAGAGGACTCGTCAGAATTGCCAGTGATATGGCCTGCAGGACTATTGGCATTCCTGGGGAAGGAGGAAATTGACACTGAGGGAGTTGGTGGGGTGGTTTGCGTGAGCTTGGTTACAAGAGGAAGGGATTTACTGGTCAGTGGACTGCTTCCGCTGTCGCCCAAAGTTTTTGAACTTGTCACTGACTTATTATGAATGCGCTGCAGGTGACGTATAAGGGAGGATGTTCCGAGGTGGTTAACGTCCTTACCCCTACTTATTACAGCTTGACAAAGGCAACACACGGCTTGACACCTGTTGTCCGCTTTTCTGTTGAAATACCTCCACACTGAAGAGCTGATTTTTTTGGTATTTTCACCAGGCATGTCAACGGCCATATTCCTCCCACGGACAACAGGTGTCTCCCCGGGTGCCTGACTTAAACAAACCACCTCACCATCAGAATCCTCCTGGTCAATTTCCTCCCCAGCGCCAGCAACACCCATATCCTCCTCATCCTGGTGTACTTCAACACTGACATCTTCAATCTGACTATCAGGAACTGGACTGCGGGTGCTCCTTCCAGCACTTGCAGGGGGCGTGCAAATGGTGGAAGGCGCATGCTCTTCACGTCCAGTGTTGGGAAGGTCAGGCATCGCAACCGACACAATTCGACTCTCCTTGTGGATTTGGGATTTCGAAGAACGCACAGTTCTTTGCGGTGCTTTTGCCAGCTTGAGTCTTTTCAGTTTTCTAGCGAGAGGCTGAGTGCTTCCATCCTCATGTGAAGCTGAACCACTAGCCATGAACATAGGCCAGGGCCTCAGCCGTTCCTTGCCACTCCGTGTGGTAAATGGCATATTGGCAAGTTTACGCTTCTCCTCCGACAATTTTATTTTAGGTTTTGGAGTCCTTTTTTTACTGATATTTGGTGTTTTGGATTTGACATGCTCTGTACTATGACATTGGGCATCGGCCTTGGCAGACGACGTTGCTGGCATTTCATCGTCTCGGCCATGACTAGTGGCAGCAGCTTCAGCATGAGGTGGAAGTGGATCTTGATCTTTCCCTAATTTTGGAACCTCAACATTTTTGTTCTCCATATTTTAATAGGCACAACTAAAAGGCACCTCAGGTAAACAATGGAGATGGATGGATACTAGTATACTTATGGATGGACTGCCGAGTGCCGACACAGAGGTAGCTACAGCCGTGGACTACCGTACTGTGTCTGCTGCTAATATAGACTGGATGATAATGAGATGAAATCAATATATATATATGTATGTATATATAATATCACTAGTACTGCAGCCGGACAGGTAGATAATATATTTATTAGGTAATGATGACTGATGACGGACCTGCTGGACACTGTCAGCTCAGCAGCACCGCAGACTGCTACAGTAAGCTACTATACTATAGTAGTATGTACAAAGAAGAAAGAAAAAAAAAACCACGGGTAGGTGGTATACAATTATGGATGGACTGCCGAGTGCCGACACAGAGGTAGCTACAGCCGTGGACTAACGTACTGTGTCTGCTGCTAATATAGACTGGATGATTGATAATGAGATGAAATCAATATATATATATATGTATGTATATATAATATCACTAGTACTGCAGCCGGACAGGTAGATAATATATTTATTAGGTAATGATGACTGATGACGGACCTGCTGGACACTGTCAGCTCAGCAGCACCGCAGACTGCTACAGTAAGCTACTATACTATACTAGTAGTATGTACAAAGAAGAAAGAAAAAAAAAACCACGGGTAGGTGGTATACAATTATGGATGGACTGCCGAGTGCCGACACAGAGGTAGCTACAGCTGTGGACTACCGTACTGTGTCTGCTGCTAATATAGACTGGATGATTGATAATGAGATGAAATCAATATATATATATGTATGTATATATAATATCACTAGTACTGCAGCCGGACAGGTAGATAATATATTTATTAGGTAATGATGACTGATGACGGACCTGCTGGACACTGTCAGCTCAGCAGCACCGCAGACTGCTACAGTAAGCTACTATACTATAGTAGTATGTACAAAGAAGAAGAAAAGAAAAAAAACCACGGGTAGGTGGTATACAATTATGGATGGACTGCCGAGTGCCGACACAGAGGTAGCTACAGCCGTGGACTAACGTACTGTGTCTGCTGCTAATATAGACTGGATGATTGATAATGAGATGAAATCAATATATATATATGTATGTATATATAATATCACTAGTACTGCAGCCGGACATGTAGATAATATATTTATTAGGTAATGATGACTGATAACGGACCTGCTGGACACTGTCAGCTCAGCAGCACCGCAAACTGCTACAGTAAGCTACTATACTATACTAGTAGTATGTACAAAGAAGAAAGAAAAAAAAAAACCACGGGTAGGTGGTATACAATTATGGATGGACTGCCGACTGCCGACACAGAGGTAGCTACAGCCGTGGACTACCGTACTGTGTCTGCTGCTAATATAGACTGGATGATTGATAATGAGATGAAATCAATATATATATATGTATGTATATATATTATCACTAGTACTGCAGCCGGACAGGTAGATAATATATTTATTAGGTAATGATGACTGATGACGGACCTGCTGGACACTGTCAGCTCAGCAGCACCGCAGACTGCTACAGTAAGCTACTATACTATAGTAGTATGTACAAAGAAGAAAGAAAAAAAAAACCACGGGTAGGTGGTATACAATTATGGATGGACTGCCGAGTGCCGACACAGAGGTAGCTACAGCCGTGGACTACCGTACTGTGTCTGCTGCTAATATAGACTGGATGATTGATAATGAGATGAAATCAATATATATATATGTATGTATATATAATATCACTAGTACTGCAGCCGGACAGGTAGATAATATATTTATTAGGTAATGATGACTGATGACAGACCTGCTGGACACTGTCAGCTCAGCAGCACCGCAGACTGCTACAGTAAGCTACTATACTATACTAGTAGTATGTACAAAGAAGAAAGAAAAAAAAAACCACGGGTAGGTGGTATACAATTATGGATGGACTGCCGAGTGCCGACACAGAGGTAGCTACAGCCGTGGACTACCGTACTGTGTCTGCTGCTAATATAGACTGGATGATTGATAATGAGATGAAATCAATATATATATATGTATGTATATATAATATCACTAGTACTGCAGCCGGACAGGTAGATAATATATTTATTAGGTAATGATGACTGATGACGGACCTGCTGGACACTGTCAGCTCAGCAGCACCGCAGACTGCTACAGTAAGCTACTATACTATAGTAGTATGTACAAAGAAGAAAAAAAAAAAAACACGGGTAGGTGGTATACAATTATGGATGGACTGCCGAGTGCCGACACAGAGGTAGCTACAGCCGTGGACTAACGTACTGTGTCTGCTGCTAATAGAGACTGGATGATTGATAATGAGATGAAATCAATATATATATATGTATGTATATATAATATCACTAGTACTGCAGCCGGACAGGTAGATAATATATTTATTAGGTAATGATGACTGATAACGGACCTGCTGGACACTGTCAGCTCAGCAGCACCGCAAACTGCTACAGTAAGCTACTATACTATACTAGTAGTATGTACAAAGAAGAAAGAAAAAAAAAAACCACGGGTAGGTGGTATACAATTATGGATGGACTGCCGAGTGCCGACACAGAGGTAGCTACAGCCGTGGACTACCGTACTGTGTCTGCTGCTAATATAGACTGGATGATTGATAATGAGATGAAATCAATATATATATATGTATGTATATATAATATCACTAGTACTGCAGCCGGACAGGTAGATAATATATTTATTAGGTAATGATGACTGATGACGGACCTGCTGGACACTGTCAGCTCAGCAGCACCGCAGACTGCTACAGTAAGCTACTATACTATAGTAGTATGTACAAAGAAGACAGAAAAAAAAAAAACCACGGGTAGGTGGTATACAATTATGGATGGACTGCCGAGTGCCACTGCCGACACAGAGGTAGCTACAGCCATGGACTAACGTACTGTGTCTGCTGCTAATATAGACTGGATGATTGATAATGAGATGAAATCAATATATATATATATATGTATGTATATATAATATCACTAGTACTGCAGCCGGACAGGTAGATAATATATTTATTAGGTAATGATGACTGATGACGGACCTGCTGGACACTGTCAGCTCAGCAGCACCGCAGACTGCTACAGTAAGCTACTATACTATACTAGTAGTATGTACAAAGAAGAAAGAAAAAAAAAAAACCACGGGTAGGTGGTATACAATTATGGATGGACTGCCGAGTGCCGACACAGAGGTAGCTACAGCCGTGGACTAACGTACTGTGTCTGCTGCTAATATAGACTGGATGATTGATAATGAGATGAAATCAATATATATATATGTATGTATATATAATATCACTAGTACTGCAGCCGGACAGGTAGATAATATATTTATTAGGTAATGATGACTGATGACGGACCTGCTGGACACTGTCAGCTCAGCAGCACCGCAGACTGCTACAGTAAGCTACTATACTCTATAGTAGTATGTACAAAGAAGAAAGAAAAGAAAAAACCACGGGTAGGTGGTATACAATTATGGATGGACTGCCGAGTGCCGACACAGAGGTAGCTACAGCCGTGGACTAACGTACTGTGTCTGCTGCTAATATAGAATCTAGACTGGATGATAAATTATTGATAATGAGATGAAATCAATATAATATCACTAGTACTGCAGCCGGACAGGTACTATATATATTTATTATGTAATGACTGATGACGGACCTGCTGGACACTGTCAGGTCAGCACAGCACCGCAGACTGCTACAGTAAGCTACTATAGTAGTATGTATAAAGAAGAATGAAAAAAAAAAAACCACGGGTAGGTGGTATACAATATTATATATATATATATTATATACAATTATATATATATATATATATATATTAAACTGGTGGTGATTGATTATTAAACTGGTGGTCACTTCAGGTCACGTTGCAACTTGCAACTAGTACTCCGAGGCCTAAGCAGACAATCACAAAATATATTATTATACTGGTGGTCAGTGTGGTCACAACAATGGCAGTGTGGCACTGACTCTGGCAGCAAAAGTGTGCACTGTACGTTATATGTACTCCTGAGTCCTGCTCTCAGACTCTAACTGCTCCCCACTGTCAGTGTCTCCCCCACAAGTCAGATAATACACTTACAGTCACACTATCTATTATCTAATCTAGTATAAAATATCACTTCAGCAGCAAGTAGTATAGTAGTATACAGTATAGTAGTACTCCTCCTAATAATGCTCCCCAAAATACTGTGTCTCTCTCTTCTCTAAACGGAGAGGACGCCAGCCACGTCCTCTCCCTATGACTCTCAATGCACGTGTGAAAATGGCGGCGACGCGCGGCTCCTTATATAGAATCCGAGTCTCGCGATAGAATCCGAGCCTCGCGAGAATCCGACAGCGTGATGATGACGTTCGGGCGAGCTCGGGTTAGCCGAGCAAGGCGGGAAGATCCGAGCCTGCTCGGACCCGTGTAAAAAACCTGAAGTTTGGGCGGGTTCGGATTCAGAGGAACCGAACCCGCTCATCTCTATACATCACCTGTGTTAAGATTCTGGAAAATGAGGGCTGTGAGATTCCTATGACATCCCCAGACACAGCCAGTAGCCAGAAAGTGCAACACAGCCAGGAGTTTGTGCAGGCCTGAGACAGAGCGAGAGCGTGCTGTCTCAGGGTCTAGGCCCAGTTTGACAAGGTCATACAGACGGAAACTGTTGTTACAATTTAGATGTAACATCTGTATGACCTTATCATCGGACAATGCGTTCAAGTTTAAATGCTGCCTAAAAAAACGAGGCCCGCGCAGCCTCCATGGAACCTGCACAACCTGCTTACCATGTTCAGTTTCTTGGCCCTGGGTACTTACAGGCTGATGTCTGAGTCTGAGGAATCCCACAGCACACAAAAGATCACTGGCCCACAGTCCTGCTGCCATTTCTGGGTGTAGGTGTATTGAAATGGGCCTAACATCCTTTTATAGGCATCCTAATTCAGGTGTGATTGATTTTTGAGTTGCAACACATGTAAACACGATTGAAAAAAGCAGGTCTATTTTTTTGCCGCTTTTTTTACCGATTCGCAAAAAAATACAACCGCAATTGAGCACTCAGAAACTAACACCCAAATACGAATGAATAGTGAATTCCCGTATTGTATGAAATAACAGCCGCGTTTGACCGATGGTCTATTCATTCGTATTTTGGAACTTTGCAAATCAAACCATTACGAATAGTCCAAACACTGCCGAGATTGGTGCTTAGTGAATTCCCGGATTGGGACTTAGAAAAAAAAAACACAAAATGGACAAACTCGAATTCTTAGTAAATATTGGCCAATGAGTGAATATTGATAATGCACTATAGTCTTCAGGCACTGTATCTTCACAAAGTCCTCAGGCACTGTATCTTCTGTGTAATACATTTATTACACAGAAAGACAGGACACCTTTTCTGATACATCAGCACAAAAATCCATAGTCCTCAAATGAGTGCAGTATACCCAGCTATTCTATATTTGTACAAGTGCAACTCATTTTATGGTAATTTGAATGGATGTCAACTACTGTAGTGCCAGTTTTTGCCATTTCTGTGTCCAAGTCAAAAATCTTCAATATGTGCAGCAATATGCAGAATGCACTTAAATGTATGCCAATGTCATACAAAGCTATAATAAAGGCTCTATAAAGTTATTACTAATTACATTATAAATACATTGTTCTAGTATGTCCATATTAATTAAAATTAGGACTTTCTTTGAACTAAAATTGATTTTTATGGGTTTTTACAGTAGCAAACACATCATCAAATGAAATGTTTCCTACCAATTCACTCTACTGTATGTACAATAATGATGTAGATGGAATCCTAGTCATATTTTTTGACAATCGTAGTTGACTATTTACTCTGCTGAAAGTTGTAGAACATACTGTAATTGCTCCTAGTGAATTGAGTGTTGTACTCAACTGAATATTAGCTCAGTACACAATATGGCTGCAGTAACTATACTTTAGCAGGAATAATTATATATAATATAAATATATGGTGAATTATACCATATGATTCAATTGTACTATGGTAGCTGGGTACTGTATATGTTTATTCCTGTGCATCTCAGTGTAGAAGTTAACTAATGTAACTTTACTTTCTTCGTTACCCTCACCTGCCTGTTGGGTCCTCACCTCTGACAGGCAATGCCGTGAAATATGGGCAGATTGTAGTCATTTCTTGATACAGTAAATGCAGATTAGATGCCTACTTTTGCAATGAACTGAAGAAAAAAATATTTTATTTTAACTTAAGAAAACACAGTGTTTTAACATTGTAATACAGATATAACAATACAACAAATTGTAATGCAAATATATACACTATATAATAAAATATATAGTCACTGTTTATTTACACATTTTAAATGGAACTGTATATTCCCACAATAAAAAGTAAATAGGTAATAGTGCATCATACATGAAAATGCAACCAACCCACTAATTTACTGTATATAAAATAGGACCAAATTGTAAACACAATGTACCTTTTCTTTTTGCGTCTTACTAAAGACTCCCTTGCAATGTTATTCTCCAATTTTGATAATTTGGGCTTGGTTTTAAGGAAGAAAGTAATTGTTCCACTCCTCACAATCAAAGTGACAGTTGCAAAAAAAGTGATTCTGCTTAATTGGATTGTTTGCACTCCGCCGTTTATCAGTGCTGTCTAACCTATGCTTTTACAGATAGTATACTTTGATGGTAAATCTATGTCACAGATTTGGAAAGGGGTTTGGTTTCTTTTGCGAAATGGTAAACCCTTCAAACTCTGTGATAGATTTAGAACTCTTTTCCATGTTATGTTAATCTAAGACGTAGTCATATGTACATACTTATGGAACTTAATTCCCTCCTTACCTTCCTTCTTCCCTTTGTCTGATGTGTGAATTTACCCCTTTTGTTATTCTATGTTATTTTATTCTACGTTTTACTCAGTATGTTTCTATTTCATACACACATGTTTTTTTTTTCTTTTCATGTGCAACTTGCTATCTATGTTTCAATTATTTGTGCATACAGTGAATATTAGATGTTTTTTTCTTTGGCTCCACCAATGTGGAGCCCTTTTTCTAGTTTGTTATGGCCTTGTCATTTATATCGGTGGTCTGTTGTTGCTAATTGTTTATATTCTGTCTGTAACTTTATGAGCAATATATGTATCAATACTATGTGGTCCTGATATGTAACATTTTTGTATTTGTTTTAATAATACAAATAAGAAGATGCTTAAACCCTCAAATTATTTCCATTTCTGACTTAAAAAACCAGTTGAACCACAGTTTAGATAATAGACAAAAAGTGTGTAACATACAGATGTAGCCACCTTTATCTTGACCGATTCTTCGCCTAGACGGACGTTTAGTCACACTAAGGCGATAGCTTAGCTTGCTGAGTTTAATCACAGGCAGGCGCAATGAGGCAATTCTAGATACTCAGCATGCATTACACATCTCCACCACTGGGTGGCTAATGCTCCACTAATCCAGTACTTTCGATCGTATAGCGGCGGATTGATCTACAGCTCTGGCAAATGGTCAGTGACGACTGTAATGCTAATAGATGGTGACCAATGGTCAGACGGTGAGAGTTCTCAATATAAATAAATAGTTTATACAGACACAAACAAACATGTTAAAACACTTGTGTATGCAGACGCAAGATTGTGTATGGAGACACAACTAATAGTGTAAAAGGAAGTATGTACAATGCATAAACACCATGCTTTTGAAATACATGTACAGTATGAGCGTCCGAGTTCCCATGACATTCACTTTATTATAATTTTTTTTCTTTGTTATACATTCAATGGAAGGGTGCACACAGGTTTCACATAAATCTTGTCTTGTAATCTGATCGGAACTCCCTATCTGTCTACTGCATGAACTGTGCAGGCTCCCAGGGGGGAAGGGGAAAGTGGGATGGGGGTAGGGCGAGGCAGTGGAAAATACTGAGTTCAAAGAACGGGCCAATGCTGAAGGAGCGTCAGAATCCCCTAGCTAAAATACACAGGGTCGTTAGGGATAAGCGAGGTCTATGCACATAACGATACACCAGACCCCATTGCATCACAAAGGGACAAAAGTCCGAGGCACATGAACCCCCGCCTTGTAGCATTATGTGCATAGACCTCGCTTAACCCTATCGCCCCTGTGTATTTTAGCTAGGGTATTCCGATGCTCCTTCAGCACTGCCCCGTTGCCTGCAAAACGCATGCCATCTCTCACTCCATATCCGAGCGCTGCCTGCCACGTGGTGGGGGTTCAGGGGCGGTGGCCATTTTGACATTGTGCTATGCGATCGAGCCCGGTGTAACATACTGTAATGTGCATAGACCTCGCTTATCCTTATCGCCCCTGTGTATTTTGGCTAGGGGATTGTAACGCTCCTTCAGCATTGCCCCATAGCCTGCAAAACGTATGCCATCTCTCACTCCATATCCGAGCGCTGCCTGCCACGTGGTGGGGGTTCAGGGGCGGTGGCCATTTTGCCAGTGTGCTATGAGGTCGAGTCCGGTGTACCGTAATGTGCATAGACCTCGCTTATTCCTATCGCCTCTGTGTATTTAAGCTAGGGGATTGTGACTCTCCTTCAGAATTGCCCCATAGCCTGCAAAATCTGGACTGTTACTTGCTCCGTAGTCTAGGGCCTCCGTGGGGCAAGGAGTCATAGGTGGTAGCCATTTCTATTGAGTCTGCCCTGCTACAGAATTGTATGCGCACTGTACAGTGCATAGAACCTTAACAGTAGAACCGCTCCTGCACATTTGCCATGGTTTATGTGAATTAAAAAAATAATACAGTGTCTGGAAAAACTAACATGCATTCGTACTTTAGGAATAGAACCCGGGACTCTGAGTATAGGAAGTGGAACACTTCACCACTTCGCCGCAGACAGATGAATAAATCCATTGGTTTTGATTATGCTGTAATGGCTACGGGATTAGGATGCTAAAATACTGTACAAAATTCCTAATCTCAAGAGGCAATAGTGAACTTCTAACATGTCCATTTGCGACAGTGTACACTACTGGTTTTATGTTGTTTTGTCTGCATGACTTGGACGCTCACATATTCATAGAGTACAGTAGATGGATCATATACTGTATGCTGTACTATTTGCGTCTGTACCATATATACTGTATTAAATAATGCAGCATAATGAGTATTTACTGTATTAAATAATGCAGCGTAATGAGTATTTACTGTATGTAGCGTAATGAGACGCCTTAGTAAAGTAGTCCTTATTATATATTTCAGTATTGTATTTTACGGGAGACCACACACATGCGCAGTGGTGATTGTAAAAATCAACATCTGGTGGATGATCGCAGGTATTACACGTAAAGGTAACGCCAAACGCTCTGTCTGCCTCTGTGCGATTAGGTACGCCTCTCTGTGATTAGGCGCGCCTCCCTACGCCCCAGTACGTTGCGTATGCTCGATCGGGACAAACGCCTCAGCCAGTCAAGATAAAGGTGGCTACATCTGTACTAAAGTGACGAAGCAGAATATAGCTTGACGATAACAGCTTTCACAACCTGGAGATATCATCCATGTGTCATTTGCAATAATATATGTGATGGTAAAGGGAATCCCAGTATATAGCTCATGGACCGGGTGCCAGTATTGTATGCCTGTCTTGAGCTCCATTCAATGTAATTACAAAGGAGCCCCCATGAGCTGCTTCCATGGCAGGTGCAGTGATGGAATATTTGTTTTTTACACTCCAGCCATAAAGGTAGCTGCAATGATGTTACCATTTAGCAGTAAGAAGAGCATTAACAAGAGCAGTTCTAGTCAGTACTGATGTACCACTGCTGTGATAGAACTTCAGCCCTCACACACACCAATGAGAGCCGGCTGAAGTTACCACAGCCAAAAGTGCTGCAAAAATATAGCTCTGTAGGCATAAAACATAGAAACTGAAGTCATTATTGCACATGGTACAATGTACAGTACAATCAATCAATCAATCAATCAATCCACACAGCTGGTCAGTGTGCTCAAAAAGAAAACAAAGTATACAACCAACAATAATATAACAATGGTAGGGGGAAAAAGATGGGGAGATTAGAAATGGAAATGGGTTGAATAGAAAGCCTAGACTGGGTCCTCAGCAGTCATAATAGTTCAGTGGATGGTCCTCAAGAAGAACAGTACTGTATTAGTAGCATGAAATCAGTGTGTATGCCCCAGTACTTATAAAGCAAAGGTCCATGTGATGTATGAAACTACAGAATTATAGAAAAATCAATCATACCAAGAAATGTATCTGAATTATTATGCAGGTAAGTAATTATTTTCCCATGGTTTCCCAGTGCAGGTTTTTAAACCGCAGCTGCGGCCAGGAAGAAGAATCTAAACCCCAATGTCCAGAAATCAAGCACCCAGCCACATTGAGAATTTGCATTGAGAATTTGTTAGCACATTTATCCAAACCCTCAAATGGGCAGCCAGTGAAAAAAATTCCAATGGACTTGGACTTGGACATTGGTACTCTAAGAACATCAAAGTGGATATTATTTAGTTTTCTTTCATGTGTGCATTAAGGTGGAATTAGCAATGAATCCCCAATGTATGTAATTACCTGACATTTAATGTAACATAGTTGAATTAGTACATCATATAAGTACAAGGCACATACTGTACAATGCTATTTGAAAACCTAAAATTAGACAAATAATAATAATAATTTGCTAATGAGATATGCAATGGGTTGATTGGCAAATCCATTTCCAGCCCTGTCAGCATCTGTGATAAGTAATCAAATCTTCTGATAATTTAGGTTTTTGGAGGATTTTTTTATTTTACACAAAAACAATTTAATACCACTTTAGCAAATATTCCCAAAAATAACATATTTGAAATAAATAGATTTTTATTTAGCATAAACCCTTAATACAGTAAGTGTCTTTCTCAGATGAGATTGTTCATTTATGTTCTTGAAATGTTGTATTTTATATATCATAGTATATTACATTACATAGAACAGCTTTAAAAGAAATATATACCTGTACAATTTAATATACAGAAATAAATAAATAAATAAATAAATACATAAACAAATAAATAAATACATCAGATTGATGTTATTATGGTAAAATGTATGGAAATTATATAATGAAGCCAGTAACACTCAAAACATACTGCAAAATAATCGAAGATACTTTTATACTATAAAAAAAATCAAATTTTAGGTGAATATTGTGTTAACTACTGTATTACAAGGATCCATAAAATACCTCAGAATGTATACTGAGATTTAAATTGCTTTGCTTTTCATGCTATTATACAATATGCTTATCATAAAAGGGTCATTTTAGCTTATAGCTTTTAAACTAAAAGATACGTTTATTTCAATTAGTTGGCTTTCTTGTGCAAGCATTACAGAATACAAAATAGAAATTTTATGTGAAGAGGCAGTAACATATTATTTAATAACATATAAAACATCAACAGAACTCAGCATGTTTTCTTTATAACCAATTATGCAGTTAGTGCCAAATAGTAGCTTGAATACATCACTAATGCCTTAGTATCTGGTCAAATATCAGAGCAAGTGCTGATTTTTAATTATTAACAATGGCCCTCATTCCGAGTTGTTCGCAGCGGATCATGGCATCGCAAGCCGCGGAAATCTGCAAACTGCGCACGTGCAACAGCTATAATGCGCATGCCCAAAGTCAGGCGTGCGATGAATATGCAGAAGTACTAACGCTTTTCCCGAACGCACTAGTCTAACAATAAAGGAGTGTGATGGAGGCGGTGCAGAGGCATGGCTTCGCTAGCTAACAAAAAGGGCGTGAAGGTGGTCGGCTAGTGTGGAAGTGTACAAAGGGCAGTAGGCGTGTTTTTAGCAGTAATGAGTAGCTGATGGTAGCAGATACACAACAAGTGTTCGCAAGACGAACGCAGCATAGGATAAAGTCCAGAGCTGCTTAGAACTAGCGATCTCAATCAACAAGTGTGTGGCAGGGGATATTTAGCTGACAATTGGCAATCTAAAGCAGCTGCTGAGCAGATAATTGCTAAACACTGCTGTTGCAACTGACACTCTTACAGCCAGTAAGTGCTTTTAAACTTATACAAAATTACAATTTATTGTACCATGTACAAATCTGACACACTGACAAGTATTTGATATGTGTTTTTCAGCCAAATTAATTTAGTTTGGTCTGCTTTGTTGACAAAATATTGCCATTGAGCAAGTGTGTGTAAGGCAACTTGAAAACTACAACTGCTTCACACAAACATGCCATGTTTTCCTGATTCCATCCTTCCTTTGGAGATACATAACAACATGAGCCACATAATGCAGCCTACGCTTACTGATGTGCATCACACAGTGTTGTTATTATTGTTTTGGTACACTTGACCATTTCAACTACTATGGCATGTTGCCCCTAGTAACCCAAGTGGTTTGTAAGAATATCTTGTGTTTAGAGGCACAGTCAACTGTTGTCAATGCAAACCAATTTTAATTTATCAATATGCAATGTTTGTGCCCTTGTCCCAAAACCAAAATATGCTATGTAAAAGTTTAGAGTACACATTTTCAATAATGCATAAACTACAAATAAACACACAATATACACACTAACACAACTTCCAAATATTTTTACTTTTGACTTCATAAATGAAAACAATATAATAAGCCAACATGGCTGTATTATAAAGCATGATAAATATTAATTTACATATGTCTGTAAATTAAAAATAAAACTTTTGTTGATAACATAGCAACAAACACCTGCCAGTGGTGATTTTCGGATCACAGAAGCCAGTACTCAGGGTCCCCCATCTACTGGCCAAACAAAAAAAAAAAGACTGGTGTGAACCCCCAGCCAGAGGATCCTGTTGGTCAAACTGAGGTAGATTCTGGGCACAATACACAAACCCATACTGCCATAGCACGCTAGGAAGAGGAAGATGGATCAAGTGTACAGGTAACAAACTCACAGGCTACTAACAAAAAGAGAACTCATCAACCCCCTTTCAGCATGAGGGAGTTGCCCATTCTGGCCACACAAGCCAAAAAAAATACATAAAGGCAACATGGAAAACATGGGTGCTGGGCAATGTTGCTGCATCTGAAGAGACATTACTTTTTCTTCTTTCGCCCCGCCTGACATGGTTGGTTACTGGTAGGTCTGCGAAGTGACCTTCGAGGGCCCTGCCCAGTGGGATATTCTTCCTGGGCAGGGGTAGGGGAGGGAGCAGGTGTTGCAGGCTCCCTGCCACAGTGGGAAAGCAGGCCAGCGATGTCCTGTAGAGCTTGTCCAACTGAGCTAGATAATTGATGGACAGAGGAGGTGAGCTTGGCTAGGCCTTGCCTGAGTTCTGCCACACCTTGGCAGAGTTGAGCCACACCTTGCCCAACACAGGTGGTCTGCTCAGTGAGCCGAAGAGATATCTGGCATATCTCCCGTGTCATCCTGTCCTGAAATTGACTCAGCCTCTCACCGTGACTTGCAATTTCAGTGAGAATCGCCGGGAGAGAGGGTTGGGTGGGGGGGGGGCAGTGTGTGTCTGGCCAGGTGGAATCGGCAGACCCACACTGGAGGACTCACTAGGTCCCCCTGCCTCAGCCTCTGCCAGATGCCCCTCCTCTGACTCACCAAGCTCACCCTCCTGTGCTGTGTTATGTAAAGAGCAAACATAATAATGTGAGACAAAAGGACAGAGAAAAAAATTGTCACAACTTCTCAAAAATCACTTAAAACAGATCACTCTATATGTCTGGAAACTTACCGGGCAAGTCATGTAGGTTGACAATCTCAAGCAGATCCGTGTCCATTCTTGACACCGCACCCACCTCCTCCTAGCTCACAGTCCATCACCAGCTCCTCTAGGTCGGTTAACTAAAAAGTGGCAGTGGGTCCTCCCCCTGTTGCCCTCGAGGCATTTCACTCCGCAGACCTTTTGGCCTTCAGGCGGGACTTGAAGTCGGCCTAACTACATATGTGTTTTGAATTTGGGGAAAGGAAGAGAAATATTATAAATACATGTCTCGCTTACTTGTTGTACACATGTTATGTATTTGGTTGCTATAGGCAACATCACATATAGCAAAGTTTGGTTTTGATAAACAAACTGCAATTGTGTGGCAATATGTACTTACCATCTTCAAACTTCCTGTCGGGTCTGGACAATTGGGCCGCCTTCATTTATGCGATCTGTAATGTCTCGCCAGATGCGGCCTTTTGCCGCAGCACCAATGTTTTTATTGCCTCTATATATTTTTTCCATGGCTTGTGGGACCAGAATTCGCAGCTTACTCTTTGTAAATGGGGGCTGGCGCCTTTTCTTTTTGCTCGTAGCCTGTGAGCCCTCATCCTGTAACTGATCACCAATTTCCTCTTCACTTGGTGAGTGGCTTGTTTGGGTTTGTGTCTGTAGCCCCGAATCTTCCTCAGTTTCACCAGCATCTGTCTCAGGCAGGGGACTCACAGCAGCCTCCTGTGTGTGTTGGCCAGAAGATGGGGGTGGTGCAGTACTGGTTCCTGCAACTTCACCACTTGCAGGTGATGGCAGCTGCTGCTGTTGTTGCTGGCTCAGCAGCATCCTCCTCTCCGTTATTGTGAGCATCTGCTGCTGCAACACAGCCATCTCTTCATCTATTTGCTGAAGAGTCGCCATATTGGTGATGGCATGTGCGTTTGCAAGTCTGTCTGGCGTTTTATAGCTGCGTGTGTATGTTTGTGCGGGAAATTGCACAGGTGCTGCATACACTAAGTTTTCCAGTAATTGGAGTACTGGCTATTTAAAGGGCCTGCATGCGGCCTGTGTTTGTGGGTGTATGTCAGAGAGCTGGAGAGACGTGTATGTGGGAGACGTGGTACAGCATTTCGTGCAAGTTTTTATGGTCTATATTGCTAACGATTGTGCGTTTTCTATATTGCTATTTTTTTTTCAATATAGTGTATGCCGTGCATTTTTATTATATTTTTAACAAAATTAATCTTTTTAGTTTCTAACCAAAATAGAGTATTTCGGGGAACAATGCTGCTAGATTTATGCTAATTGTTTGTATTTCTAATATTCTCATCTTTGGACAAGTAAATATCTGTAGACATATATGTTTTAAAAACAATACTTAACATGTACTTTGCAGTGTTTGTGGTGTAGGGTTACAGTGTGTTTGCTAAGTTTTGTTTTTGTTTAATTTTTGTTTAGATTCTTTTGTAGGGTGTGATCTTGAGTTTTTTGTTTTATTTGCCAAATAAAGCTTTATCATTTGATGTACGAGTTTTTTGGAAATATATTCTGAATTTTTTCACTACTATATGCTGGTAAGTAGCATGGCCTTTGCAGGGCTGGTGGTGGAGTGGTTACAGTGTGTAGGTCCATATTCTCATACATTTTTCCATTCTTTTGTAGGTTGCTTCTTTGATTTACATTTCTTGTTTGCCAAATTAAGCTATTTCAGTTTGTCCACTTTTGATTCCCTATTCTCTAAGCTGGTAAGTAGCATTGCCTTTGCAGAGCTGGTGGTGGAGGGGTTACAGTGTGTTGGTCCATATTCTCATACATTTTTCCATTATTTTGTAGGTTGCTTCTTTGATTTACATTTCTTGTTTTCCAAATTAGGCTATTTCAGTTTGTCCACTTTTGATTCCCAATTCTCTAAGCTGGTAAGTAGCATTGCCTTTGCAGAGCTGGTGGTGGAGGGGTTACAGTGTGTTGGTCCATATTCTCATACATTTTTCCATTATTTTGTAGGTTGCTTCTTTGATTTACATTTCTTGTTTTCCAAATTAGGCTATTTCAGTTTGTCCACTTTTGATTCCCAATTCTCTAAGCTGGTAAGTAGCATGGCCTTTGCAGGGCTGGTGGTGGAGGGGTTACAGTGTGTTGGTCCATATTCTCATACATTTTTCCATTATTTTGTAGGTTGCGTCTTTGATTTACATTTCTTGTTTGCCAAATTAGGCTATTCCAGTTTGTCCACTTTTGATTCCCGATTCTCTAAGCTGGTAAATTGCATGGCCTTTCAGTGCTTGTGCGTTTTTATAATTACCATTTGTAGTAGTCAATACTTTTGTGCTTAACCATATAATTGTTCGGTTGGCGAACTAGTAGTTATGGAATATTTGTGCCTGTGTGTCTCGATTTTTTATGTTTAATTTTTGACCAAACAATATTAGGGGTACATAGTGAATGTTTTATAAACACTATTTTTCTTTATGTTTGCTCCTGGATTCCCACATGTAGATATGGAATACGCTCATGAAGTAAGTTTTGGGACTGCCATACCCAGAGATTGCTGTGTTGCAATGTGTGTGGTAAAATGTTTGTGTGTTTTAATTTTTTTTCCACTTCATTTCAAGATGCATGTAGCCAGATATCTAGCTGCGGAAGCCCTCCAACCCCAACCTGCCCCTCATCCTCCAAGGCAACGGAGGCATGCAAGGCCTGCTATTTTCCAAACCCATGTCACCCTTTTTGGAATGCCAGATGATGTGGTTTTGCTGCGTTACAGGCTGCCCTCTCATATCATCCTAGCAACTCTCTCCATAATAGAGAGTGATCTAGAACAATCAATACGGTATCCTACAGCAATACCAGCATTGACACAATTTCTTGCTGTTTTACATTTCTGTGCCTCTGGTTCCTACCAGCATGTAGTGGGTGATTTGGAAGGAATGTTGCAGGGCAAATTTTCTAAAAGTCCTGCGACAAGTGTTGAACGCATTCATTAGCCAAGTGAAGATGTTCATATCAATGCCTTTGGATGCTGGTGCCCTGGCTGTGGTGAAGTGGCAATTCCAGGAAGGGGGTAGTCGCTTCCCACACGTTATTGGGGTTGTGGATGGGACGCATGTAGCGATTGTTGCACCGAAACATAATGAGGATATATTTAGGAACAGGAAGCTGTTTCACTCTCTGAATGTCATGGTTGTTTGTGGCCCGTCCCTCCATATCCTGTCCCTGAATGCCAAGTATCCTTGAAGTGCACATGATGCACATGTCATTCGGCAATCTAGGGTCTTGCAAAGATTAAGAATGATGGAAGGACAAGACATGTGGCTATTGGGTGAGTTTTTAGTGATTTATAGGATCTGTTGTTTGTGGGGGTTTTTTTGCTTTTACAACTTACAGTTTTTGTTTTTTTACTTAATTTTGTAACAGGAGATCGTGGATATCCTTGCACCCCCTGGCTCATGACTCCTTACAGCAAACCCAGGCCAGGGCCACAGTCCGAGTTTAATTCCATGCTTACTGCCACTAGACAGCTGGTGGGGAGCACTATTGGTGTTTTTAAAGGCCCCTTCTGTGTGCTCCACTGCACTGGTGGCAACATCATGTATTTGCCGGAAATGGTGAGTAAAATAGTGGTCCTGTGTACCATCCTGCATAATATTGCTGTAAGGAGTCACCTGGAGCTTCCTGAATCTGAGGAATTGCCCAGCGAGGATGAGGAGCCAGGGGTTGGGTGGACATTCCGTGGCAGAATGGACTCGCAGCTTGGCCATGCTTTAATGGCAAGAATCATGCAGGAGTATTTCAGGTATGGTTATGGTATGATACCACTATAGATAACATTCAGCATATATTGTGATGTGTTTCCATGTAGCTTAGAGGTGAGAAAATTCATAATTCAAATTGACAATCATTTGAGTAACATGTAATTTAGTAAAGTGTGTGGTTTATGTGTTTTGAGTAGTTTCCTAAGTGCCTGTGAAGATGATTTGTCTGTAATTGTACCACTAACATCTATATTTTGATGGGCATTTACATATCCTTGTGATTTGTGTTACATTAGGCTTGGTTATATGAATTCTGGTCACTAAACTAGCCTTTTTTTGCTTTGTGAGATTTTTTTAAAAAAAAAATTTGGGCACCACCCTTCTCAACTTGTTATTTTTTCTCCACCATTTTATCTGCTATGTTTACAATCAAAAACCAAAACCATCTGACCACAAAAACTCAACATTGTGATTTTGTGTAGCTGATTGGTCCAGCCAAATGTGGTGAGTTAATTGTCTCACTCTCTATCTCTGTCTCTTGTATTATCTCTTTATCTATGTGTGTGTGTGTTTCTAGATATATTATATATAGTTATATATAGATATATAGATATATATAGATATATATATACAACATCTACCACCAATGTGGAGGGTGCACTCTTGCAAATGATCAGTCTGTCAACTACATCGATAAGTTCAATGTCTTTATTTAGGTTCAAGGGTAATGCCATCAGTGTCAACGTTTCGGTCCCTTTATGGGCCTTTATAAAGACAGGCAATTCACAACATCTACAAAATAACAAAGTAAACAAAAACATTTTTTGAAAAAACATAAAATTTAAAAAGGCACGATCACATACTCTATCATCACCCATGCCTCCCAGGCCCCTGAAACAGAAAGTATGTGGCAAAAGGTATTCAAAGGTCTAGATGGACCACCACCCCCACAGACAGCAAGCAAATGAGGGAGGTATAAGGAATATTTAGTCGGATACAGACAAAGTGACTCAGAGCTCAGATAATTACCCAAACTGGAAAATAAAAGGCAATCAGGGAGTATCACAACATGAGGTCTCAATAGGTTCCATTACAACCGACCACTATAAAGAATAAAAGATGTCTATTTTAATTAAATATAAGACACAGGACAAACAAACCATACCTATAAGGTGAAAACATCATACCTAAAATTCTGATAGTGGGGTGACATGATGCAGCTGCAGTCACTTCTGGCAGTGCCAGATATTATCAGCATGCTGTCAAATAGGAAGAATAGTACAATGAAGTCTAAACTCATCCAAAAAGATTCCATCTAACAGGTAGGGCCTAAAGAACAAAGTTACTCACAACTCCAGGACACCAGGGACTGCTGACAGCTGCATGTCTCACTACTGAAGCAGGCAGCTATTTATGAGCCCTGGACAGGAAGTTCAATCAACAAACAGCACCTTTAATATGGGATAAATGAAACGTACCAGTGTAACCAATGCTGCCTTCCAAGTGACCACCTAATGAATACAAACCAGCGGATCTGGAAAAAATAATCAAATATACTTTAAAATAGCATAAACAGTGTCAAACCCGGCCGCCTGGCTGGGCACTTCCGCATGTCAACAACCGGAAGTGGATGCCTTCCACGTACCAGAAGTGATGTGGGCATTCTCCGCCGGGCGGCTATGAGTGAAGAGAGGAGAGAAATAGCCTAACAAGTCTCTTCCAAGACAGCAGGGGGCTGTAATGGTATACAATGATTGAAGACATGCTGCATGCGTTCCACTGACGCAGCAGCATGCATTTCACCAGTCACAACACAAGTAATATAGCATGACAAAAGTCTAAATTCTACAAGGCCAAATAACAAGGAATTAAAACCCATAATAGGGTCCTGATTAAATTCAAAAAACAAAGGTAAAGGTTCACTGAGGAAATATATGCCAGATAGAAGTGGGTCAAATCAACAAAGTCCCTGATGCTAAAAGCATCCAATATAAACAATGAACGCCCATCCTAATATATAGTATAACACACGGTACAACTTAACACTATGCAAAATAGGTATAGGAAAGGTGGGCTAAGCGACAGGGAAATGAATGATGAGTGCCACTTACAGTCTGTTAGGTACCTGGGACGTATGCACGCAGAGATGATAGAAGATATTTACAAAAAACATACCACAAACAAGACAAAAAACAAATAAAGATCAATAAAGAAAAAAATACAGTAAAAAGTCTTGGAAAAAATGTATGTACAAAATAGATAGTAAATATAATTTAATTTAATTTAAGACGTACAGGGTAATGATCCAATAAAATGTAGATCCTATCATAAACCTTCATATAAAAATATTGAGGGGATTGGTCTCATTGAGGCCCTTCGGGGCCACAGTATTCAATTTATGAATCCAAAAACTCTCTTTCTGTTTGAGAAGTAAAGTCCGGTCGCCCCCTAATGAGGATGGGGGAACCCAATCTATAAGTTGACATTCTAGGGTCGCAACCTGATGTTTAGCTGACAAAAAATGCTGTGCTACTGGTTTGTCGGTCTGGCCAGATAGATGGGCCGTATGAATTGTTGACCTATGGTTAGCCATTCGATCTTGGAAGGGCCGAGTGGTCATTCTGACATAACAAAAACTGCAAGGGCATTTCAAAATATAAATTACATAGTCCAGCCGACAATGTAAGTGATATTTAATTAAAATTTTCTTCCCAATATGTGGATGATAGAAATAGGGGCCTGTCATCACAGATCTGCAAGTCGTACACCCTCCGCATGAAAAACTACCTGGTTTGGCCTGCATAAGCTGCAAATGTGATGTCTTAGGCTCAGGAAACGTAGGTCTCATCAGTAATTGTTTTAAATTTGCCCCACGGCGGTACGCCATCAAGGGGGCTGCAACTCCCTTAAAGGGTAGACTATTATCAGAAGCGATTATTGCCCAATGCCGTCTTAGTAACTTCAACTGTGCCGTCAAATTACATGGGAAAAATCATGCGGTTAGTTTGATGTTTATTCTTGATAGTTTCCCCATTATAAATGTGGGTAGCTTTAGTTAAACAATGCGTAAGTAAAGATTTAGAATAACCACATTCCAAAAAGCGCTTAGTGATTTCAGCACATTGGTAGTCTCTTTGGGCTGGAATAGAATTTATTCTCATAGCTCTAAGGAATTGAGATATTGTCAGACTCTGTTTAAGGGCTGGCAGGTGGTGGCTGGCAGCATGTAACGTCAAATTACGATCTGTGGGCTTACGGAATAAAGTCGTATCTAGTTTGTCACCAACTTTTGAAACGGTGACATCCAGAAAATTAATAGATGTATCAGATATTGAATAAGTGAACTTAATGGGATTGTTCAATGAGTTCAAGTGGAGTATCATAGCCATAAATTCACATTCAGTACCTTGCCACAAAAGAAAGATGTCATCAATAAAATGTTTAAAGAAAAGGATCTTATGCCCATAGCATAGTAAAATATGAGTATTTTCCGAATTATCAATGAAAAGGTTAGCATACGATGGTGCCAAATTTGACCCCATCGCGGTTCCTGCAATTTGCAAAAATTACTCATTTTTATATACAAAGTGGTTACAGGTTAGAACCAAAGAAGTTAGTTCCATAAAAAATTCTGTGGGATAATCTTTACATGGCGAATTCGAGAGAATGGTCCATAGAACGTCCAAACCCTGTTGGTGCGGTATAACCATATACAAGGAGCATACATCCATTGTTGCCAACAGAGTATGCTCATTCAGGTCACAGAGGTAACTCCAGGTTTTAAGGACTAGTAGTTGCAAAATAGTATCGATGAATATAGCAATAGGCTGTAACAGTGAACCCTCTGTGGCGATAATTGGTCACCCTGGAGGGTGCACCAGCATTTTATGAACTTTGGGAAGCGTATAGAGTATAGGACACCAGGGAGTATTTACCGTTAGATAGCTCAGAAGGTTTTCACAGATAAATCCCAGTTCAAATCCCAACTTCAAACTACTATCAATCTTAGTTTTTATGTGGGGCATAGAGTTTTTCGTCAATCCTTGACAAGTAAAACTATCTGCCAACTGTCTATTAATTTCTGTATCATAGTTGGTCCAATTTTGGACCACGACTGCACCGCCCTTGTCTGCAGGGCGAATTACAAGATTAGAGGAGTCTCTCAGTTTTTTTAGAGCATTTCTTTCAGGAGTAGATAGATTATTAGACATTTTTCTAGATGGTACAACCTCGGAGTCCCTTTGTACTAATCGTAAAAAAGTTTTTATGCTAGGAATAGAGGACGGGGGGTCAAAGAGGAATTTAGGTTTAAATTCAGGTTTTACTACTTGTACTGGTTTGTTAGCAAAAAATTCCCGCAAACGCAGTGAACGACCAAATTTATATTGGTCAATGGACCTTTTAAAGGAATTGGTCCTACACGTGGGAACAAAGGATAATCCGCGGGCTACTAATTTGACTTCAGTCTCACTCAGTTCAGTACTAGATAGATTAAAAACTGTATTTACTGGCACTTCCTCCGACCTCTTCTCCTGGTGTTGCCCTCTCCTCGGATGCGGTCAATGCCGCTACTTAACACCCTTGTATGGGTTGGGAGTATGTCGCCTCCAGTGTCTAAAAAAGAGTGGAATCTATTGTTCCATCATTATATTCAGTGTCAGAAGTTGAGGCCGAGGATACAAACTCCAGGGAGAAAGGTTGGGCCCTGCGTCTTGTATATTTGGGACGCATTGGAGGTATTACCAAGCAGCCATCTATATACTGTATGATTCTTGTAGTCATTAGTGACTACCGACAACTTTTTCCGTTTAAAGGAGATGAGGTCCCATTTATAATTGTCAATTTGGGACTGAAGTCGATCAATCCAATTTTGGGTTTTATCGTTCTGCAGGACGGTGGTGTGGGGTTTGATAACAATCTCCATGTCAATAGATAGTTTATTCAGTTCAAGACCAACCTCTTCAACTACAAGGGTCATGAGATATAGAGAACATTTGTTCAAAACCCCACACCACCGGCTGCAGAATACCGGATTGTTTCTACCCAAGGTAGGCACATTAGAAATTCGAAAGCCATGCGGTATTTGTTTGCATCTTGTTAGGCGCGGCGGTTTTTGTCCGCGCTCTGACCGAGCAGCGGTCACGGCCGCCGTGCCTCTCGCTCTGTCTGCTCCCGCACGGCACCTAGCAACGCCGGGACGCCGTGTGCGCGATAGCCGCCGGGTCCCTGGCAACGCTTGGCCTCCGTGCGCCCAGGGCCACCGGGTCCATGGCAACGGGGACGCCACATGCGGACCGCGTTCCCCGTTGCCATGAGAGTACTCACACCTGTTCTCCCCTGGTCGTGCAGCAAGGCAGCTGCACGACATTCATCAATCAGGCTCTGCACTGCCATTGGAGGGTTCCCTGTTATATGCCTCCTCAGTGCCTCACACAAACGCCGGTGATAGCTTCCTGCATGCTGTTCCTGCCTGGTAACGTCTGTTCCTGATTTGGCTGTATCTGGTCGATCCTGCTCCCTGGGCTCCCAAGTCCTGGAGTTCTGAAGCCGGTCCTGGGAATCCTTCCTGTCCAAAACGAACCTGTTACAGTCATCCGAGGGTTCTCGTTATTTGGGGTTCTCTCCCAGTTTCGTGAGTAGCGGCTTCTGCCGCGAGTTGCGGCCTAGGCCGCTTTTACTTTGTATTTCTTTTGTGTTGGAGGTTTTTGCGGAGGTTTACGTTTTTCACTGTCCTCCACGGAACTCGGCGGTGCCGTGTAGGGGAACGGACAGTGGTATCATTTGTTGTCCTTTTTCCTTGGCGGCGTGCCGCACATACCTTTAGTTTTAGGGTAGTTAGTAGCCTCTAGCTTCTGTTTGTTTTAGTTAGAGGTCCCCTTGTTATTACCCTGTCTCGGTTCACGCTTTGTCTCTCTCTAAGACCTGGGGGCATCGGAGTTGGGCAGACCTAATCCGCCCTTCAAACGCGGCTGCCGTGGGCCCAAGAAACCATAGTCGTTCAGGCGTGAGTCGACCACACGGGTAAGACAATGGAGGTAGGGTGCTAGGGGCTATTCCCGTACCTCTCCTTAGTTCAGCGTCACGTTCTGGTGCTCTGAACTCGCATCACTACATCTCTCCAGTTCTGAGCATCAGGAACGTAACATTATCTCCGGCCCTATAAAAAAAAAAAAAGTTTATTTTTTCTTTTGTATTGGTGGGCCTAGAAATTCGGCCTCATGAATCCGACAGTTTTAGGTCCAAATCCCAGTCAGCTTTTGGCCAACCAGATTCAGGAACTAACTCAGATGGTTCAGGACCTCACTCTTCGGGTGAGATCGCAGGAAGATCTTTTGCGAGCCTCCCCGAGTATGGTTCCAGAACCAAAAATGCATTTACCTGACCGTTTTTCAGGTAACCGAAAGGATTTTTTTAATTTTAAGGAAGCTTGTAAGCTTTATTTTCGTTTAAGGCCCCGTTCCTCTGGTACTGAGTCTCAACGGGTCGGGATTGTGATGTCTTTACTCCAAGGTGATCCACAGACCTGGGCTTTTGGGCTAAGAGCGGATGATGTTGCCTTGCTATCAGTAGATGCATTTTTTAAGTCCTTAGGCCTTTTGTATAATGACCCTGATAGAGAAGCATCAGCTGAGAGCCACATGCGTGCACTTAAGCAAGGGAAAAATCCAGCAGAGGCGTATTGTACCGAGTTTCGCCGTTGGTCGAATGACTGTGGCTGGAATGACCCAGCCCTGCGCAGTCAGTTTCGCCTCGGTTTGTCTGAAGTTATTAAAGACAGTCTCCTTCAGTACCCCGCTCCTGAGACTCTAGACAAACTCATGGAGCTCGCTATTAAAATTGATCGTCGTCTCCGAGAGCGGAGGGCTGAAAGAGGAGCTACTTTTAGGCCTAGTCCATGTGTATATACTTTTCCTGAGGACATCGAGGAGCCCATGCAAATGAGTCTCTCCCGGGTGTCCCCAGAGGAAAGAACCAGAAGGCTAAATTCTGGTCTTTGTTTGTATTGTGGTGGCAAGGGACATATCGCACGTAATTGCCCGAATAAGCAGGGAAACGCTCTGACCAAGTGAGTAGTGAGGGGGTTCACTTGGGTCTGCAGTTAATCTCCTCAAATGATTCCTTATTAGTTCCTGTAAAAATTTCCTTTGGTAGCCTCAGTTCGTTGGTGTCGGCCTTCGTCGACAGTGGAGCTGCGGGAAATTTCATGGATCTTGGTTGGGCTCAGGCTTTAGGTGTTCCACAGATACCTTTGGATAAACGTATCACCATGCACGGCTTGGATGGTGGTCCGCTTTCTAATGGGGTTATCTCTCACCACACACCTCCAGTACAACTGACAGTGGGGGCCCTACATTCAGAGAAAATCGAATTTTACCTTACCCATTGTCCGGCTGTCCCCGTAGTTTTGGGTCACCCCTGGCTTGCCTTTCATAATCCCACCATAGATTGGCGGTCTGGGGAGATTTCCCAATGGGGTCCCTTTTGTGTTAAGGAGTGTATTTCCCGTCCAGTCCGGGTTGCGGCAGTCACCCTAGAACTTATTCCTTTGGAATATCAGGACTTTGCCGATGTTTTCTCCAAGGGTAATGCGGATGTACTGCCTCCCCATCGGTTCTATGACTGCGCTATTGATTTAGTTCCCGGTGCCTCTTTACCTAAGGGGAGATTATATGCCCTGTCTGGGCCGGATACCACGGCAATGAATGATTATATTCAGGAGAGCCTGAAAAAAGGCTTCATTAGGCCCTCGAAATCTCCATTAAGTGCAGGGTTCTTTTTGTTGAGAAAAAAGATGGGTCGCTCAGACCATGTATTGATTTCCGGGCTCTGAATAAAATTTCTGTTAAAAACACCTACCCCTTGCCATTGATTTCAGTACTGTTTGATCAGCTCCGGTCTGCCGTTATCTTCTCCAAGATCGATCTTAGAGGGGTTTACAATCTCATCCGAATAAAATCTGGGGATGAGTGGAAGACGGCTTTCAGCACACAGTCAGGTCATTATGAATACCTGGTGATGCCGTTTGGGCTGTCAAATGCTCCTGCGGTGTTTCAAGATCTCATTAATGACGTCCTTCGTGACTTTCTAGGAAAGTTCGTAGTCGTTTATTTAGACGACATTTTGATTTACTCTGAGTCTGTTGAACAACATATTACCCATGTGCGACTGGTCCTTCAAAAATTACGGGAGAATCATTTATACGTCAAACTGGAGAAATGTGATTTCCACATCACAGAAGTGTCCTTCCTGGGGTATATTATTTCTCCTAAGGGGTTTTTCATGGAACCAAAGAAACTCCAGTCCATCCTAAATTGGGCACAACCCACGAACTTAAAAGCAATTCAGCGCTTTTTAGGGTTTGCAAATTATTATAAGCGTTTTATTCATACCTTCTCTGATTTGGTCGCTCCTATAGTAGCACTGACTAAAAAAGGAGCGGACCCTTCCAATTGGTCGCCTGAAGCCGACTCTGCCTTTCTGGCCTTGAAGCAGGCCTTTGTCTCAGCTCCTGTTCTCAGGCACCCTAACCCGGAGCTCCCCTTTATTGTCGAGGTAGATGCCTCAGAGGTTGGAGTGGGGGCTATCCTTTCTCAGGAAGACCCAGAGTCTCAGGAATTACACCCTTGTGCCTTCATGTCCAGGAAATTCTCCTCCGCAGAATCCAACTATGATGTTGGTAATCGAGAATTGTTGGCAGTTAAATGGGCTTTCGAGGAGTGGAGGCATTGGCTGGAAGGAGCTAGGCATACCATTACAGTGTTTACTGACCACAAGAACCTGCAGTATATTGAGTCAGCTAAACGGCTTAATGCTCGACAGGCACGTTGGGCGCTTTTTTTTACTAGTTTCAGGTCTATTATCACCTTCAGGCCCGGTTCCAAGAATACGAAAGCTGATGCCTTGTCACGTTGTTTTCTTCCGGTTCACAATAACCATCCGGCAACTACCCCCATAGTTCCATCGTCTGTCATCCGAGCAGGCCTCACACAGGATTTATTTACACAGCTAGCCCAGCTTCAGCAGCAGGCTCCCAAAGTTACTCCTGCGGACCGTCTCTTCGTCCCTGAATTTCTGAGAGGCACTGTTCTAGCTGAGTTTCATGATAACAAAGTTTCCGGTCATCCGGGTGTTACTAAAACCTTGGAATTAATTTCTCACTCGGTGTGGTGGCCTAATCTTTCCAAGGACGTAAGGGAATTTGTCCTTTCTTGTCAGGTCTGCGCTCAGCACAAGATATCCCGATCGTTGCCAGTCGGGCAACTCATGCCTTTAGCCATCCCTCTTAGGCCATGGTCACACATTTCCATGGATTTTGTGGTGGACCTTCCTCTTTCATCTGGATTCCGGGTCATTTGGGTGGTGGTAGACCGTTTTAGTAAGATGGCCCACTTCATTGCTCTTCCCCGATTACCCTCCGCTCAAGTTTTGGCAGTTTTGTTTCTCCGCCATGTCTTCAGGCTCCATGGTTTACCCATGGATATTGTCTCTGACCGGGGACCACAATTCATTGCCCGTTTCTGGAAACGTTTTTGTACCTCATTAAATATGAAGCTCTCTTTAACATCTGGATACCATCCACAGTCTAACGGACAAACTGAACGTGTTAATCAGTCATTAAAGCTGTATTTACGGCCAAACTTCAGAATGATTGGTCTGAATTTCTTCCTTTGGCCGAGTTTGCCTATAATAACTCTTGTCATTCTTCCACCAAGGAGTCTCCTTTCTTTTCGGTCCTGGGCTTGCATCCTAGAGCCAATTCCTTTTATCCTCATTTTCCAGGCTCTTCGTTGACCGTAACTTCCCGCCTCAGAATAATTTGGAAAAAGGTGCTCCTTGCCCTGAAGAAGGCTGCCTTCCAAGAGAATTTTTTTTCGGATAGGTTCCGACGCCCGTGCAGTCTTAAGGTGGGAGATAAGGTGTGGTTGTCAACCCGTAACATCAAGCTCCGACAACCCTCGGCTAGATTGGGACCCAAATTTATTCGACCGTTTCTTATTGTCAAGAAAGCCAATCCAGTAGCTTTTCGGCTGCAGTTGCCTAAATCACTTAAAGTTGGCAACACTTTCCACTGCTCTCTTTTGAAGAAATATATTGTTTCCAGGAGGTTCCCCCGGAAGATTTCCCAGGGTAGACTTCCGGTGGATGTTCAGGGTCAACAAGAGTTCCTGGTGGAGAAGGTTTTAGATTCTAAGCTTTCTCGTGGCCGGCTTTATTTTTTTGTCCACTGGAAAGGCTATGGCCCGGAAGAAAGGTCTTGGGTGTTGGATAAGGATTTACATGCTCCTAAACTTAAGAAGATATTCTTTCAGGAGTTTCCTCAGAAACCCGGCTCTAGGGGTTCTTTAACCCCTCCTCAAGGGGGGGGGGTACTGTTAGGCGCGGCGTTTTTTGTCCGCGCTCTGACCGAGCAGCGGTCACGGCCGCCGCGCCTCTCGCTCTGTCTGCTCCCGCACGGCGCCTAGCAACGCCGGGACTCCGTGCGCGCGATAGCCGCCGGGTCCCTGGCAATGCTTGGCCGCCGTGCGCCCAGGGCCGCCGGGTCCATGGCAACGGGGATGCCACATGCGGACCGCGTTCCCCGTTGCCATGAGAGTACTCACACCTGTTCTCCCCTGGTCGTGCAGCAAGGCAGCTGCACGACATTCATCAATCAGGCTCTGCACTGCCATTGGAGGGTTCCCTGTTATATGCCTCCTCAGTGCCTCACACAAACGCCGGTGATAGCTTCCTGCATGCTGTTCCTGCCTGGTAACGTCTGTTCCTGATTTGGCTGTATCTGGTCAATCCTGCTCCCTGGGCTCCCGAGTCCTGGAGTTCTGAAGCCGGTCCTGGGAATCCTTCCTGCCCAAAATGAACCTGTTGCAGTCATCCGAGGGTTCTCGTTATTTGGGGTTCTCTCCCGGTTTCGTGAGTAGCGGCTTCTGCCACGAGTTGCGGCCTAGGCCGCTTTTACTTTGTATTACTTCTGTGTTGGAGGTTTTTGCGGAGGTTTCCATTTTTCATTCTCCTCCCCGGAATTCGGCGGTGCCGTGTAGGGGAACGGACAGTGGTATCATTTGTTGTCCTTTTTCCTTGGCGGCGTGCCGCACATATCTTCAGTTTTAGGGTAGTTAGTAGCCTCTAGCTTCTGTTTGTTTTAGTTAGAGGTCACCTTGTTATTACCCTGTCTCGGTTCACACTTTGTCTCTCTCTAAGACCTGGGGGCATCGGAGTTGGGCAGACCTAATCCGCCCTTCAAACGCGGCTGCCGTGGGCCCAAGAAACCATAGTCGTTCAGGCGTGAGTCGACCACACGGGTAAGACAACAGAGGTAGGGTGCTAGGGGCTATTCCCGTACCTCTCCTTAGTTCAGCGTCACGTTCTGGTGCTCTGAACTCGCATCACTACATCTCTCCAGTTCTGAGCATCAGGAACGTAACACATCTCAGGTATTCAGAGAGAAATTAACCATGAAGTGTAAGATCAACTTCTCTCTGTTTATGCTTTAAGATCTTTTAGAATAAATCTACAGGGGTTTCAGCTGGTAATGCTTTAAAGTCAAGTTTGTCAAACAATAGCTTCTCAATTTCATCATCTGTAAAATAAACCGTACTTCCTTCAGCTTGGGCTAATCGCCCATCATCTAATAGGTAAACCCAACTTTGTGTCATAGTGTACTCTAAAGAGAGTATATCTTCTTAGATACTGAATGTAATCTAAATGAAAGAATAAACAATACAAAGAAAAAAATAACACAGTAGACAATACAAACATAAAATCTTCATCTCGCTGGTTTCATGGGTGCAAGCCGATAGAGCAATATGATCCAGTGTTGGGAATGGGTGTCAGGAAGAATGTACCGCGGGGTGCAGTTCAAATGAAATATCCACAAGGTGTCCTGCACTCACATCAATTCAAATTGGAGAATGTGCGGGTGCCCCCAATGACCTTGTCAGGCCACAAATATACAACATCTACCACCAAGGTGGAGGGCGCACTCTCGCAAATGATCAGTCTGTCAAATACGTTGATAAGTTCAATGTCTTTATTTAGGTTCAAGGGTAATGCCACCAGTGTCGACGTTTCGGTCCCATTATGAGCCTTTATCAAGACAGGCAATTCACAACATCTACAAAATAACAAAGCAAACAAATTTTTTTTTTTAAAAACACAAAATTTAAAAAGGCACGATCACATACTCTATCATCACCTGTTCCTCCCAGGCCCCTGAAACAGTGAGTATGTGGCAAAAGGTATACAAAGTTCTAGTAGGACCACCACCCCCACAGACAGCAAGCAAATAGATATATAGATATATAGATATAGATATTTTTATAAAATTGTTGAACAATATTTATGTTATTCTTAATGAAGGCAAACTATTGTTAATATTTCAAACAAGCCTTTCATGTGTGTGGTTTTTTTTTTTGGTTTTTTTTGCTGGGACAGATGCAAATATTCGCTTACGCGACCTCAAAGGAACACATGAAAGAATGTTCAAAACATGATGCTGTACACAGAATAATAAAGTTGATCAATAAAGATGACACCATAACATTTGGACCAATGAAATGTTAGCACACACTATAAATATATGCCCATGTAAGGAAAACGCCATAGGCACCATGCGAGCAGTCGCATTCACACACAGGGAGTCGCGGGTGTTTACTGCGGTGATGGACCGCCACGTAGGCCGCGTGGAACCATACGTCCCTAACCGAGTCAAGCGTGCGGCCTACGCGGAGGTACACCGCATCCTGCGGGCGAGGGTCCGCACGAGGCGGACCATCGTCCAATTAGAGCGGTGGTGGTCCGACCTCCGCCACCGGCAGCCTGAGTTGCTGGCGCGGCTGCACCAGCAAATCCGACAACGTAAGTAAAATGCATTTAAATGTGTGTTTGCATGAGTGAGATTAAGTGAGATTATTAGTATTCCATGTTAATAAAGATGTTAAAACATGCCATATCTAACTTTGTCAGTTTAGAGACTGTGTGTGCTTAGGGCTTGCAGGACACACTGGGGACCAGAGTGGTTAGTCAGCACACAGGCTGAAGGCTGGAGACATAAAGCACTTTGGGCGTACATAAACATGTATAGTGCATGCAGTGTCTTCCTCTATTAATCCATAATACATTGACACACATGAAGCATGATCCTGACTGTGTGTCAAAATACTATGTAAGTAGTCATGCATAGTGTGGCCAAACATATGTGGAATTGGAGAGTGAATGTGGCCAAGCAGGAGGCACATACCTATAGTGCCAGCTACTTGGACAAGGCAGTGTGGTAAGACACAGAACTCCAGTGTAGTCCTGTGCCACAGAACATACCCATGTTTTTTATTGTTTAAAATTTAGGGACACTAACAAATAATTTTTATTGGGCCATAAACAAACCTGAGCATTTAATAGTAAATACAAACATTTCGAACAAATGTATGGATAATATTTTTAACATAAAATGAACATAATACTGACAAATTCTAAACCACAGGGAAATTACCATTTTATTCCTTTTTTTACTGTGTTTCTAGGGCAAGCACAACGGCACAGGGCAGCGGCACCACCATCCAACCCACCGGCAGCCTCACCAACATCCTCCTCCCAATCACAAAATCCCTCCCACCTCAACATCCCAACCCCCAAAATACAACATTATCTTCCTCCTCAGCCTCCTCCCCCTCTCAACCCCCCTCCCCCTCTATTTCTGAAACCCCCTCCCCCTCTCTGAACCCCCCTCTCAACCCCCCTCCCCCTCTCTTTCTGTACCCCCTCTAAACCCCCCTCCCCCTCTCTTTCTGTACCCCCCTCAACCCCCCTCCCCCTCTCTTTCTGTACCCTCCTCTCAACCACCCTCCCCCTCTTTTTCTGTACCCCCTTCTCAACCCTCTCCCCCTTTCTTTCTGTACCCCCTCTCAACCCCCCTCCCCCTCTCTTTCTGTACCCCCCTCTTAACCGCCCTCCCCCTCTTTTTCTGTACCCCCCTCCCAACCTCCATCCCCCTCTCAATCTGACCCCCATCTCAACCCCCCTCCCCCCTCAATCTGACCCCCCCTCTCAACCCCTCTCAATCTGACCCACCCTCTCAACCCACCTCCCCCATCCAGCCTCCTTCCCCATCCAGCCTCCTTCCCCATCCAGCCTGCTGCCAAAGAGACTCCTCCTTCCCCGCAGACAGAATCGGCTGCAGAAGCCCCAGAGGACTAGGATGCTGGTGCAGCGTCTGGATATAGTAAGTGATTCTAGAATTTAAAATGTATGTGGTAACTAGTTTACTTTGGGAAACACCTAGATGTAGTGTAGGACTTTGTCCAATTGGTTCCCCCGTGGAAAAGCATTTACAGTAAGTAATGCTTGGTTGTCCGGATGTAAGCTGGTCCACGATGTTTAGGACAACTGCTATAGTTTGCCTTTCACTAGCTAGACAGGTTTGGAATGTCAACATGCTTTCTAGGTCGACCAGGCCTATGTCGACAGGGATAAAGTTTGACATGAGTTTTAATGCATTTGGAACAAATAACTAAATGTATGTTAATTAACAAACCACGGAAACTCAGCTTGAAATGGTAACCTGTGCCCACCAAAGCAGAGCGAGGCCCCTTTTCAAAAGCATGGTGAGGTGAGTGAGGCATACTAGGGGACACGGATCGTTAATTGTGGGTCCCAGTACCTCTATATGAAATCCGAAATCCAAAAATAGATTCATTTAAAAAAAACTTTTTGGCCTGTTGAGCTAGCACATGTTGACCTATAAATCCAGTAGTCCTTCAAGCCATGTTGAGCTAGTGAATGGAGACCTATAGTTGCTGACAGAAACATTGACGATCCACACACTGACAATCTAAGGAGCCACAACCATTAGGGCTGTGGGTAGTATGCGGAGGAAGTGTGTCCTGCAAGTACATAGTATTGAGTAACCATTACATTGTGTAATTTTGGATCCTCGTATAGCAAAAATCCAGTTCATTCAGCAGAATAAGGCATGTTAATATAACAGATTACAAAGATTGTTCTCACCAATGCACTGTACTAAAAAAAAAGTCTAGTATAAGGTTACATATGTATAATGCAACATGCCAGAGCAGAGTGTGGAACCTGATCCTTAGAGGAGGAGCAGTTCAACATGGTATTGAGGCCCACTGTTGCCTTGCTCTGTACCCCTGTGTGACAGTCCAAGTATGGGTACATGTGTAGTTAAAGTGTGACTCGCCAAATGTGCTTTGTAAATACATTAGAACAAGACCTGTCTCACCTTATGTAGTAAGAGTAAGGCATGCTTTCAGTGAGTGTGGACATGCTACCATATGTAGTCCATCAGAAGATGTAGAGAGGCAGTGTGCTGAGGCTGAGACAACAGCCAAAAATTACAATCAGGAACACTGCAAATATTTAAAAAATACACATCTCAGCATGGTCTGCAACACTTTATACATGGCTTTTTTTTTGCAGCCCATGTTTGTATGTTTTGCTCATCAACAGCTGCAAGTTTTTGTTAACAAATACCATGATGTAGTTACTTTGCCATCAAAGTGTGTTTTTGTCCTTGTAATGTGAGTATTTTTTTTTTTTTTTGCCATTCAATTCAGATGATGCAGTTGGAGATCCTGAAAATATTATTTTGGCAATTGTTCCCCGGATGGAGACAAACATGTCAGACATGGTGGCTGATTTCAGCTTACTCTGAACAATGTTTTGATTTGAAAACTAAAAAAAAATAAAAAAAAGTTGACTATAAACAATTTAAAAAAAAAGTTTGCAGTTTGCATGACATTTCAGTGTGTGTTGTTTTTATTTTTGAGTATAGAGCTACAGTGTTTTTGGGAAACGACATTAGGGACATTAAAGAGTGAAAAAGTACTAAGAAATTAATCCACAAAACAACACTTAAACAGCTAAGAGTGTTGTATGATAGTTAGGAGTTGATTGTTGGATTAATGTGACTAAACACATTTTAACACACACTACACCTCAAAAAAACAAGGTCATTTTCATTAGGACAGGCATTTTCATACACACTCTAAACATCTGGACCAGAAAACCAAACAACCCAATTCTTTGAAGGATTTATTGGTCAATTACAATTAATTAATTAATTGGTATCTTAATTGAGGATGGCTTCCGCTTAAGTATAGGGGGTTAGAACACAAAGGGAAAAAAAGACATTGCCGTGCAAATGTTAGCAAAATTACACTGCTTGCACATGTACGAATAGTTCTATATTTTGCGATGCGCACTGTATTCATGCAAACAGATCACACTGTTGCAACGCCATATAGTGTACACCAACTTTGAGCATTAGTGCGTTCTTTTGTGCAGAAGTACGTAGTGGGCATTTGTTCGCATTTGTGCGACCTGTTTATATTTGTGCGTATGTCTTTTGCGTACGTAATATTTAGCAAACAACTCGGAATGACCACCAACGAGCACACTTTTGTCACTTCCAGTTGTTATCACCAATTTTTGTGAATTTTAAAGGTCTTTTATAAGTTTTTGAACAGATTAATACAAACTAAATATGAATGAATAACATTCCCAAACAACATGCTGATGCAGTTACCACAGACTCTAATCATATACATAATTCAAATAAGCATCCTCTGCATGGTAATCAATGAACAGTGACACACACACACACACACACACACACACACACACACACACACGTATATATATATATATATATATATATATACAGTATTAATGTCATGGCTTGTATGCCCAAACTTTAGCCAGCAGTGGTGGATAATCTAGTGTCACCCACCTTGGCCTTTGAGAATCTTGGGGTGGGTTGGGGGGGTGAGGGTATGTTTGAATTACTCTGCTTGAAGGTGTGGTCATGGGCAATATTAAACCTAAAGTTTTTCAATTTAACAGTAACAGTGTAAAGCATGATATTATTTCTGTGAAACAAATATATCCTACAATGTAAATTTGGATGAAAATATAAGTGTTTATTTTCTCTGTCTTTTGTTACGGTGGTCTGAGCGAACTTTTCTTTTTTATTACATGAATGGCAGCCTGGTGGTCGAAAAAAGAGAGGAAATTAAATTGTAGTTTTAAAGTAAGAAATTTGAGAGATTAAAATTTTCTGTTAACCTTAGAGGAAAACAGTTGAAGGTGTTTTATTGAAGACGATTAGTAACAAGACAGTTGCGCATATCTGAGTCCATTCTTGAAAGTTCTAGCGTGCAAGGCATTTGCTGGTCATATCATCGAGTCCATTTCTTGGTGATATGATGTGGGGTCCTGGTTTTGTTCTGATAGCAGATCACAACAGGGATTCTTGGTCAAGTTACATTTCTGGGTGTCTTGTTTAAGAGTTCCTTAACTGCATGTAGAAACTTCCAGCCCCGGGCTGAGCTGTTGTATAACCTGAGTTCTCTGGCATATTCACATGGATTGAGCCCCCTGGCATTGAGTGGGATTGACTAGACACCCCCCTCTGCCCATCAGCTAACTGCTGATGGCTGCAGATGTTGCCACCACTGCTGAAGTCTCTAGGCTGCCTCACTGCTTGTGATGGTCACTGGCTTGGATGTTAGGGATGCTTGCCAGAGTGGACATTCATGGTGAGCTCTTCCTGGGGTCCAGCACACCATCGTCATCTGTAATCTGAATTGTTCTCTCAGAGAGCACCCCGTCCCCCTTGCACCGGCCCCTGGCTTTGCTCCACCTGGTCCCCAGGGTGGCTGCAGCCATGTCCACAGCTGCAGCAGGGTCTATGTCACTGCCTTCTAACCCAAACTGCTGCCACCTGCTTCTTCCCACTTGACTGACCCATCTACTGATCCTGATGTTCCTGGGATCCCACTGCTATCTCCATTGTTGGCTGCCTGCCTCTTGCACTTCTTCTACAGCTGGTCTGTGAAAGCACTAGCCCTCTCCTGCCTGCCACCATCTTGGCCACATTGGCTCTGCTCTCTAACCCTGATTGCTGTGCTTCTCCGGTGGCCCAAACCTATCTCCAACCAGAATGCGCACCAAACATGCAATCAATCCAAGGGTACTGCTGCACCATCCCTACACATGATGGCAAGTAGCCTCTCCTCCCAATCAGTGATTTAAACTACAATGTATCACTGCTCTTCTGCTTGATGGTCTTCTGCCTCCCTTACTTCCAGAAATGCGCACAAGGAGAGACCCTAGAACTTATTGGAAAAATTATCTAGTTTCTGTTACACTCACAGTGCTGTGAAATTGTTATGTATTTAAGAAATTTTTTTTGAAACTACAGTATGTACTACCATGCCAATGTATGCTATACATGTATTCTATACATCCACTGTCTGCATACCCTGCAAGCAGAAACCTATGCAGTGCACCTTTAGATTGATGCCTCTAATGGTTCCTCTATAGGCAGGATGTACTACACGTGGATCTATTCATAAAAGTTATACCATACTACATACTACACATGTGCCAGTTTTGCCAAATATGTCTTGGTTCCTTGTATGCCATAGCTTCCACAGTGTAACCTTTGTTGTGTTTTCAATCATTGCTGCCTCACCTGGTATGTTCATGGACGGAATGAAAAATACAATGACCTGACAGTTAAGTTGGGATGCTACTCCTAGCACTAGGATGCTACACTCACCCATATTGTAGGATCTCTTCTAAATGTACCCTATTCAATCCATGGTAATACTACATAGTGTGCTCAAGATGGCTACCTCATCTGGTACCTCTCATGGGTGGAATATACATCCTGTGGATTTTATTACCAAAAATGACTGCATCAACCTGGTATTATGCTTTTTGTATTCTTAATTTTTTATAATTATTTCTGTATGGTTTTTCTACCTGCTGTAATACTAAATCCTTTGTAATAGGTTTCTGATGTCTGTGAATCGACTTTGACTCCTGCTAGAGAAAAGCACTATATAAATGTATTATTATATTTATTTTTATTGTTATTATATCATCATAATCATCATCATCAACATCATCATCACCACAGTTATGAGGTCCATTTCTGAGTAACCCAATTATGAGTTCATTGTTGAGGCCCAGTTTTGGGGGAGTCTGTAAGTCGAGAAGGCCATGGCAAACCTGTTATGAGTCTGCAAAGGTGGACGAGAGATTGTCTATGCCAGCTATGAATCTCAGTGAATAGCAATTGGGTTTTTTAAAGAGGAAGTCACATTTTTGTATGAGAATGAAATGCTGTAGTTTTAGCAATTAAACAGACAGTATTTCATATGGAAATTGATATGGATATTCTTCTCTTCCAGATATGAAAATGTCAACTCTGATATTTTAGGACAAATCAAGTTATTTATTAAAAGATCTCTTAATTAGATACATATGCATATCTGCACTTCAAATGAGAGCAGCCTTCCTCAAAGTGGCAGCCATAGCTTTTATAGTCCACACCAGATGATGTATAAGATCACTAGAGAACTGTAGTTGCCTATTGTGTTTTATAGCACAGTTTTTCAATCTACTGTAGATCTAAATTCAAAATCAGAGGATTCTGTTAGCCACCTATAGACACATTATTCTGCATAGTCCTTGTCTTATCTAATTTTTAGTTTTAAAATGCAATGAGATGTCTCTTACAGATGGATATCTGCTGTTTAAATTTTTCTATCCAATTATACTGTATGTCTGATCTTGTACTACTGCAGATCTTCACAAGCCTGAACACTAGCTCACGTGCAGATTCTTATTTGACCAATGTCATCAAGTAGAATGAACTCTTGTTTAGTACCATAACCTAATGTCAGCTAAAATCATTATTACAGCATTCAATTGTTGGTGTGTTACTAACTCAGAATCCGCATGGAATTATTTTTTTTGTGTAGAAAAAGATGTGCTCCTCTTTTGAAGAGGAGTATTTGATGTATTTCACACAGTTATGGAGGAAATTAACCAACATGTTTGTCTTATTAAATGTACGTACACATTAAGCTTTGATTGCTTTGGATTTTTGGATGTAACTACTGTATCTCCATTAATAGCAACAGAATCTCTACTTCATATACACAAAAACTATGAACAGGAATGCTCTTGTCTTTTCAACCTTCCACCTGCTGCTAAAAGAGGTTTACCATATTGTACCCTCAATTTTTTAGAGTTAAAAGGATTACCAGCAATGAGGAAGAGTAAATGCAATACCCAGATGTGACATATTGAATAAATCTGCAAGGACATCAGTACAGAACAAATTACACTGGGTACAAAGCTTTAATACCACCCACAGAATTGTGGGTGAGACTACTAATATACTATATATATATATATATATATATATATATATATATATATATACACAAAACAAACAGCGGCACACAGAGCCTTGTGAAAAATCAATTTATTTTGAAGCCATAATGCTGACATTTCAAGGCTATGTATGAATTCTTCTCTTCTGTAATAAATCATGATAGAGGTTGATCTGAACCTGTTTCTGCATATTATGGAACTCACTTTGATTACAAAGTACTTTCCATTCAACAGCAATTTCTATCTCCAAAAGAACAGTTGTTCCATGCCAATGTGGCACCTTCTTATGCTAACATCTTTAAGTTCCGGGAGGAGGAGAGTATGTTCTATCAAGATCCAAACATTTCCAAGCACATCCTGTTGTTCATATGTTATATTGATGACCTGTTCATACTTTGGACTGGAGGGGAATTGAAATGTAATCAAATTATGACAGCTATTAATGCAAGGAATTTTCCTATTAAGTTGAAATACAGTACTAGTGCCGCCACCATTCTTTGAACTACTTGGGCATACAAGTTAATATTAAAGATCCACACAGGTCTCTATTCCAAACCAACAGGCAAGAACACCCTTCTCCAAGCTAATAGCCACCACCCCCCAGGGTTAAAAAAAGGACTTCACAAGTCCCAGATGATATGGTCTGACAGGATTACTAGCAATCAAAATCTTTTGGATGATGAGGTAGATTGAAAAGTTTCTTGTCTGAGGATATGATATAAAATTATTATGAGAGCAGAAGCAAGACATTCTGACAATTTCCAGATCTCAATTACTTACTTCTAGAAACAAGAATCCAGGCCAAGCAATTCCATGGACCAGTAAATATAACACCTTGAGCCCAGTCATGTCCAGAGAATCCAGGGCCCTATGGCCTATAGTATCTACAGGCAAGGATTTGCCATATTTTAGACACATAAGACCAATAGTCTGTTTCACACATGAGAGGAACATTAAAGACAATGTAACCCACAGAGACATCAACAATTTTATTCAGCACCTTTATTGTCTGCTTTATTCCTCACAAGAGCATTAAGATGCTACAAGTGCATTTGTTGTACTACACGTAACAACATGGAGACTGGTCCAACCTTTAAGCATTTACACATGGGATGTCCTTTTAAGATTAAGCATGTTCTAACAATAGATCATCTTTCATTGTCTATTTGATAACATGCCCATGTAGGCTATGCTATGTGGGTAAAACCACCAGGACAATGATGGAGAGGATGGTCCTCCACTGATCGGCCATTAGGGCTGCCCCTTACGAGCAAAGGATAAGATCAACCAGTGGCTAAGCACTTTGACAAGAAGTGACACTCATTGGCCAGCCTTAGGCATAACATTATAGATCACATCCCGAAGTCGCTCCAAGGAGGTGACAGAGCAATTACATTACTGCAAATAGAGGCAAGATGGATTTATACCTTTAACACTATCAGCCCTCAAGGACTGAATGATAAAATCATTTGGTGTGCATTCATATAATTAGATGAATAATTTGTGCCTCCAATGCAGTTTAATTTCCTTACTGTATTTATTTATTAATCTCTGCATTTAATGCATTAATTTAAACTCACCATTCAGTAATGTCTGTCGGTCTAGTTAAGTCTACCCTACTTGATTAGACATCTATTGACCCTGCTAAATAAATTTTCCTTATATTTAATATCTTTGTGAGTGGAGTCTACCTTGCCCAATTGTTTTCTGGGGGATTAAGCAGGTATGCTGTTCTATCAATATACTGTAGTTCATATATTTATTCCATTTGTTACATTCTCTATTCTTTATTTAGTACTAAGCTGGCTATATGACAATGGTTCTGTCTTCTTTTTGCTCTATGTATATACATTTACTCTAGCTTATTCCTACTGCTCCTTCTTTTTTCTTCTTTCACTCTATGATTCTGACATTATTGTTAGGTATCTGTCACTATATGGACACAGAGGTATTCTTTCATTGGAGACTTGCACAGTATCTCAGTATTTCTATACAGTGTCTGTTTTCACATTAGGGTTGATGTCAATGCAACTGCATGGCTTCTTAGGTTACCATGACAGACAGGTGCAACTGGCGCCATGACTTCATGCCTGAGGGATGGAGATGGTGCACATATGATGCTGCTCCACAGGCTCCAATGGCACATCGTAGACAGACTTGTTCGCTTATGTATGGTAAGATTTTAAACCTTAGTTTGTTTATTTGCCTCGACAAAGAGGTCTGTTGGCACTAAAACATTGGCATTATGTCTTCATAACATATGGATTTTTCATAAGACTCAGTGTGCTACTATTTTCTACACTTTATATATACTGTATCTATAGGGAGAGATTTGTGTGCAAATGTGCTTCAGCCTCATTATCTTAATCTATGAGCAGGATAATCAATAATTTCTCTCTACTATTTATTTTTGAAATGTAATGTGTTTGAATATTAGTAAAATTGTTTTTACAAGCACACCTGAGCCTCAGTGTTTCACTTTCATTTGAAATTTTAGTTTGCGTAGCGCACTGAATACTGATAATGTTAGAAATTCTTATTTTATTATTATGTTTGAGCCTACATAGGAAACCAGTTGCTCAAAACTATATACTAAGGTCAATGACCAGTTTGGGCCTTCAGAGTCTCCTTGTCTTTGAGCAAAAGAACATTCTGTCTAATTTTAGTATTGTGTCATAAGGCATAATTCCTATTGTTGAGGTGTGAGACCAAGTTCCAAGTGTAGGGACATATTCCCAGTTTCCAGTGTGTACCCTTAGCTCTATACCAGATGGTATACTATATGATCAAGGGGTCTGTTGTCTGAGGCTGCTCCAGAGTGTCCATTATCTGAGTCTGATATGATTAGTGATAAATCCATATCTGTTCTGGTATCTTAAATCTGAATCTAGTGTCCTAAAGATGACTTTTGCCCTTGTCTCCAGGCATGAGTTTAATTTCACGCTTACCTCCAAACATAAGGATAATTGAGGCATGAGGACCAGTCTGCCGTTGTTATGTGGCATGAGAACAGGTCTGTTTTTGCCTTGAAGCATGAGGATCAGTATCCCTCTACCTTGCTGTGTGAGGACCTGTCTGCTCTCCTTGATGCATGAGGACCAGTATTCCCTTGCCTTAGGGCATGAGGATAGGTTACAAAGTGAGCACATTCACTCATAGCTTCCAGAGACCACAAACAACAGTGTCATTAAACTTGATTCTTGCTTTAATTGAGGGAATTATTAATCCTGTGGGTCATCAAAGCATAACAATAAAAAAGGAATACTAGCATGTTTGAGTTCCACATTCATAATTGTCCTGATAGGACAGTGCACAAAATATGCATTGTGCATCAAAGGTCATAGCTGGTGACTATACAAAGATTAATCAACATACAAGCAACTTTACACTGCTCAGGGGCATAGCCAGGACTTTGTGGGCCCTATAGCACCAAGGCTGAAATTAAAGCAGGCAAAAAAAGAGCTCACAGCAACAGGATACACAACATATATTACAGGCAGAGATTTGCAGAGGTACTGGATATAGAAAATTGCACATAGCCAATCAAGATGCTCTCTAGTTCGTTCTCATTACTGCATTACAAACTTCCTTCATACTGTATATGCCTTGAAGTGCCCATGGCAATCTAGCTACCATCAATAAGGAAATTATTTTACAATGGAGCATGTTGGCTCCAACAACTGTTAACTCAATGTCAAATTAGTAGTGCAGAAGTTGCATGATAATATCATCAATATGTTGATGTATTGTCAGTGACAACTTCATCTCAAAACCTAAGATAAGAAAAGTTACTGTGCATTCTCTATAAACATTTTCTTTTATCTTTGGACAAAAACTTTAAATGTGCTTTTTATTATTTGCTTTTAAAATGTATTATTGTTGTTATTATTATTATTATTATTATTATTATTATTATTAGTCTGTTTTGATAGAAATGCTTTTGTAAAATTTTTTGGGAATTCACACAAAATACATTTAAGGGCATTGTTAGCAGTATAAGAATTGAAGGATTTGGTGTAGAATAACTGTAGTTTGATATACAGTACTAATAATTAGAAGAGATGAGTAGGTTCGGATTTAGTCGGTTCTTAATGCCAGAATTATTGCAAAATCAGATTTTCTGGATTTTTCTTATTGGCTAAGCAAAACACGTAACATCCGAGAGCCAATAAGGAGATTCGAGTAAATCCGAGTAAATCCGAGTAAAACCGAACCTGCTCATCTCTAATAATTAGAGATGTGCACCGACCCCTGTGTGTTGGTTTTGGCTTTGGTTCTGTATTAATTTCATGTTTTGGTTTTGTATTATAATTAGGAAAATCCATCCTCACATGATTTGGTTTTGGTTTTGGATCTGTTTTTTTATTGTAAAAATCACCAAAAGCATGTAATTTGAGCGAGTTTTTGTTCCTACAGTATTACTAACTTCAATAACATACATTTTCAGTCAATTTTGACCACCTCACACCTTATAATATTGTTGTCACCAATATCGGCCAAAGCCTGCAGCAAACTGGCTGTTTACTAAGTGCCACAGCAGAGCCCCAAACACACGGCAGTTTATGCACATCTATGAAACAATGCCACACAGCAGTGGTAGTGAAGAAAAGTGGTGCAAGATGGAACTGTCCTTGGGCCCTCCCAACTAATATTACTGTATGTTGGGTACTAAAAAGGGCATGCACATTTTATCAAACCTTGCACTTCAGCAACAGGGACTGCCACATCAAGTATAGTTGCCAAAATGTACAGTATTAATCCAATTTCAAAATGTTGGCTGCCCTTTGGTCCTGTTGAAGCAAATAGAGAACTTGAGTCCAACATTCTTCTTTTTTTTAAAGTTCTGTAACACCAAATGGATTGTGTGTGCAAAATTTGGGATGTGTTTAAAATCATCCAGTTGTAATGCTTTCACAATATTTGTTGTAAAATCAGAAATCACATATCCTGACGAGAGCACTAGCGGTGTAAGCCATTTTGCTATGTCATCCCTTAGCTTTTATAATAGGTTGCCACTGGTATGTCTCTTAGAGAAACCGGTGATAGAGAGAGCAGCATGCCTGTGAATGAGCTGGCATTTTGTTTTATATACTGCTGCTGAAGGCAATAAATCCACCCAGTGGGCTGTCACATTCATGCAGTCTTTAGTTTGATTAGTTCCACGTGTTATTTTTTCTTTACATCACAGTACAGGTGAGGAATCGCTTTTTGGGTAAAATGAAACCAATATGGTATTTGGTAGCTGAAACACAGGGCTTCAATTACAGTAATTGTCTAAAATTAATTGGTTAATGGTGGCTATTTGCTGCATATCTAATACTAACATAGCTGTTATGGCTTCAATTAGCCATTGTCCAACTGGATGCCAGGTTTTGTTGTTGCTTTCTCTTGCAAAAGTTTGTTTTATAGTCAATTGTAGATTCTCCCCCAGCAGCAGCAGGTCTAGCATTGAAGGAATTTTTCTGAGGAATACTGGATAGTAGAGGAGTCAGTTAACCATAGCATATTAGATGTAAGAGGAATTATTCAAATCAGGAATGAGGATATTGATGATGAAGGTGTTGTCAGTGAAGATTGCATGTGCTGGGATCTAGCTGAAAGAGGGATCTAGCTGATGCTGGACAGCATGGTATTATTTTAGCAGATTTTTCAGATTTTGACAAAAAAAAATATTAACTCACTGCAAATGACAGAAAAGGGAGGAGGTTTTTAGATTGTTAATGTCCATACCTCTACTTACCACTACATATGTACTGGCTTTACAAAAACTTTTCCGCACTTATTTGCCTGTTTTACAGTTGACACCTCTTTCTATAGTGACAAGGTGTTGCAACATCATATGAGGTTATGGAAGAAGATGCCTGACTGACAACAATTCTAGAACCACCAATTGCAAATAAAGGCCATTGCTTAAGCCTTTCCTTGCCACTGAATGTGGTGAATGGCATGTTGACAATTTATATTTATCAGCAGTAAACTTTCCCTGTTTTGTGAAATAATGTTTTGATTTTAGGTGCCATTTCATAAACTCTCTATGCCCTTACACACTGGCATTAGTAGATGTTAAAATACTAATAACAAGATCATCATGACTATCAGCAGCCACATCACAATTACTTGGTTGCTGCCCTTGCTCTTCCATCGACTGATTGTGATTCAAATCGACTCACAGCACTTTTATTATTAACATGGTGGCATGGCTTGGCCCTGAACAGACAGTTTAAAAGAAAAAACACTTCACACTGCAAACACACTCAATTTTTGTATTATTTGATTGTAAGTGATTGTAAGTGTATTTTTTAACAAATGACAACAACCTCACACGGCGACTCTCACAGCACTTAAGTGTAATTAATAGAGTGGCACATCTAGGCCCTGAACACAGTTTTTTTCTTTTTTTGTCTTTATATCTTTTTTTCATAAATGACAGCTCCACACTGCAGACTAACAGTGCTTGCATTTTTTTTTAACACAGTGGCATGGCACCTATTGAGCTTTATTGAACACATACTGTACATGTTGTACAAAAAAAAACCTTTTATTCTATATGCTCCTAATGTGGGCCAAAATAGCTTCTTTCAGAGACTTTTCTTGGAAATTCAATCCATTCGCAGAGGAGTCCTTTTGGTGGGTGGAGATTTCAATTCTATTATATCATCAGATTTGGATAAAAGCTGCCACACTTGCCCTCTTTCTCAGCATAGCCCCCCGGGTAACCTAAAGAGACAGATGGTCTATTCAACACATGGTGGGCATACTACATGTTCTCCAGAGATTACACTTTCTTCTCAAACCCCCATGGTACATACACACAAATCTATGATTCTTGGATGCAGTGGCTTGCTACATAAAACTACTGAAGATGGATATTATTTCTAATGCTTGGTCAGACCATTCGATTGTTTTGGTTTCTATTGATCCTCTGGATCCACATAAGCGCCACCATTCTTGGAGGTTGAATGAAACTCTCCTCTGCATTCAACATTTCAAGGACAATATTAAATCACAGTTGCAGGACTATTTTGATATTAATGTTACGGACGATGTTTCCCTCCCAGTAATTTGAGAAGCCCATAAGTCAGTCCTTCGGGGTGCGATAATTAAATATGCGTCCTATAGGAAAAAGCAATAGAACGAGAGGATCACCTCTCTTATGTCTCAGTTGACTCAACTAAAACATATGCATAAATGATCCCACTCCTCCCATGTTTTATGCCAGATCCAAAGTGTTAGGGGGGAACTTCAGTCCCTTCAAGCCGAAAGTATGGAAAAATACCTTAGGTACCTTAACCAAAAATTCTACAAGAAAAGTAATAAAACTGATTCCCTTTTAGCAGGAAAACTTAGAGAAAAGGAGCCTCTCAAACTATCCTGGCACTTAGAAACACTTTGAATGTCCTTAGCTACGACCCGGGATCTATCAATAACTCATTTTATGCTTACTGTAAATCTCTTTATAACCTGTCAGATCTGGTTCCAGGACCCAATATGCCTTCTGCAATTGCCCAGAAATACTTGGATTCTAGTAACCTTCCTAAACTATCAGACTCCGCCATATGTGCCCTCAACGCCCCTATATCACTAAAGAAATTTCTTTCCACCCTAAAGACTCAAAAACCCTCTAAGGCACCGGGCCCTGACAGTTTCCCTATGTCGTACTACTGTACAAGTCTTTTTCAGGTTTACTGGCTCCCCACTTGGCTGTTGTTTTTAACAAAGTAATGAGAGGTGAATGGTTTCATAGACTCCATAAGATCAACAATCATTGTGCTCCCTAAACCAGGCAAAGACCCCACACTTTGCATGAGCTACAGGCATATTTCACTTATCAATGCAGACATAAAGCTACTTGCGAAAATATTGGCTATCAGGCTCAATTTATACCTGGCACAACTGATCGATGTAGATCAAGTGTTATTTGTCTCTACAAGACAGGCCCTTGACAACTCTAGGTGTATGATCAATTTAATTTCATACATCAATAAACATAGAACTCCTGCAGTTCTGTTATCGTTAGACGCTGAAAAGGACTTTGACCATCTTTCCTGGCCTTTTATGTTCCAAACATTGAGATATTATGGCCTCTGCGGTAGCTTTATGTCTGCATTGCAAGCACTGAATCATAACCCTGCGGTAATAGTTTCCACTAATGGGCTCTCATCTCCTTCTTTCGGCTTGGGTAATGGCACCAGACAGGGTTGCTCCCTGTCCCCTTTGTTATACGCCCTTAGTATAGAACCCCTCATGGCTCATATGAGGCAGAACCCAGATATTAAAGGGATTTCAGTTCAGGGTTCCCAATATAAAATCTCACTGTGGACGATGTCCTACTTTCCTTATCATCTTTATTGACTTAAAAGCTGAACTATCCATATACGGCACTTTACCAAGACATAAGGTGAATAGTACTAAGTCTGAGGAGTTACCTTTTCACCTTGCACACACCGCATTGAAGCTATTAGAGCTAAATTTTGATTATGTCTGGTGGCCCAAATCCATTAAATATCTAGGAATCCAAATCATGAAACGTTATGACCAGCTATTTAACGCCAATTATATCCCTCTCTTGCACATTATTAAACAGGATATAGGTAAATGGACCCCCTTATGCATTTCTTGGATGGGTAAAATAAACTCAGTTAAAATTAATATTCTTCCAAAGTTGCCTTATCTATTTCAAACCATTCCTATAGTTGTTCCTTCTTCATATTTTCGTTCTGTACAATCCTTGTGCGGCAAATTTATTTGATCTAACAAAACACCTATACACCGTAGGAAATGTCTAGCTAAATCCTCGATTGATGGTGGCTTAGGCCTACCTATATTAGAGCGGTACGTCTAAGCTACATAACTGAGTCACATCATGGCTTGGCACACTCCAGAGGGGTGCAAGAAGTGGGTATCTCTGGTGGAAAATAATTTGATTAATTATCACCTGGTTAGCTCTCTTCTATGGTTACCTCCACATATGAGACCAACTTCGGTCAGTATCACCCCCTATGTTCAATCCGTGCTGAAAACCTGGGATAGCCTAAATAGGAAATTCAAGTTAGTGCCCTATCCCTCTACTTTGATGCCTCTTTGGCAGCACCCCAACTTCCCCTTGGGTTGTATGGCCTCCTATATGCATCCATTGGTCTCAGTGGGAATAACCAGGGTTTTACACATCTCAGGGGAATTTGCCCTGCAAAATATTTCAGCCCTTTCTGAGAAATATGGCATACAGCAAACTAGACACTTTGACTATCTGCAGATTACCAGCTTTGTGCATTGCCTGGCAAACTCAGACCTCCAACTCCCTTCGAATGGTTGTGTTTCTACACCCCTGACCGTAAAGGTGTTATATCAATTCTGTACTCTCTCCTGGATGGCCCCCTCCCCCCCTCCAAAGAGCCATTCGAACTAGCTTGGGAACGTGATTTGGGTATAACTTTGGAGGTGGAGAATTTGTCAGAAATTAGAGAGTTGTTTGCCAAGGCCTCTATAAATTTGCATATTAAGGAAAATGCCTATAAGGTTTACTTGAGGTGGTATATGGTTCCTGTATGGATACATAGTATCTTTCCCTTAAGTTCAGATCTTTTTTGGAGACATTGTGGTTCCAAGGGCTCATTCTTACATATGTGGTGGGATTGACCAAGGATTGGCCCTTATTGGAATGATATTTTCTCCCTTCTGGGTAAAACATTTGATTCCTCCATCACTAAAAGTCCACTTCATGTGTTGCTTTGCATGCCACTGGAACAGATTTCCAGACCAGGGAGTAAATTATGAAATCATATATTCAATTCTGCTAAATTATTGATAGCGGATAACTGGAAACAAACAGCTGTCCCATCCCTTCAAGTGGTGATTAATAAATTTGGTTTGCGGCCTCAATTGAATATATTACTGCCCTACTCCATGATTTGATAGATACATTTTAAGCGGTATGGAGCCCTTGGTACCAATATTTCCAGAGACAATTTCCTTGCAACTTATAGGCTCATTCGCTACTCTCACTGCAGGTTCCTTATCACTTTTCATTATGAATGGAATATGATCTTTCCACTCATTTTGATATACCCAATCTTTATATCTATTTAGTCTTGAACCCCTTTCCCCTCCCCCTTCATCCCCCTTATTCTCAAATGGTATTTGTGTTTTTTTATTTGTTACGCTTGTTTACAAAAATTATAAAATTTAAGTGGACCATACTGCTATCTTACATTTGAATGTATAGTTTGACATGCAACATTTATTGGATTGTACATTGGTTAATTATACTTCCGGATGAAACTATTGTAGTCTTGTTTTGTTTAGAGATGAGCGCCTGAAATTTTTCGGGTTTTGTGTTTTGGTTTTGGGTTCGGTTCCGCGGCCGTGTTTTGGGTTCGACCGCGTTTTGGCAAAACCTCACCGAATTTTTTTTGTCGGATTCGGGTGTGTTTTGGATTCGGGTGTTTTTTTCAAAAAACCCTAAAAAACAGCTTAAATCATAGAATTTGGGGGTAATTTTGATCCCAAAGTATTATTAACCTCAAAAAACATAATTTACACTCATTTTCAGCCTATTCTGAACACATCACACCTCACAATATTATTTTTAGTCCTAAAATTTGCACCGAGGTCGCTGTGTGAGTAAGATAAGCGACCCTAGTGGCCGACACAAACACCGGGCCCATCTAGGAGTGGCACTGCAGTGTCACGCAGGATGTCCCTTCCAAAAAACCCTCCCCAAACAGCACATGACGCAAAGAAAAAAAGAGGCGCAATGAGGTAGCTGACTGTGTGAGAAAGATAAGCGACCCTAGTGGCCGACACAAACACCGGGCCCATCTAGGAGTGGCACTGCAGTGTCACGCAGGATGTCCCTTCCAAAAAACCCTCCCCAAACAGCACATGACGCAAAGAAAAAAAGAGGCGCAATGAGGTAGCTGACTGTGTGAGAAAGATAAGCGACCCTAGTGGCCGACACAAACACCGGGCCCATCTAGGAGTGGCACTGCAGTGTCACGCAGGATGTCCCTTCCAAAAAACCCTCCCCAATCAGCACATGATGCAAAGAAAAAGAAAAGAAAAAAGAGGTGCAAGATGGAATTATCCTTGGGCCCTCCCACCCACCCTTATGTTGTATAAACAAAACAGGACATGCACACTTTAACCAACCCATCATTTCAGTGACAGGGTCTGCCACACGACTGTGACTGATATGACGGGTTGGTTTGGACCCCCCCCAAAAAAGAAGCAATTAATCTCTCCTTGCACAAACTGGCTCTACAGAGGCAAGATGTCCACCTCATCTTCACCCTCCGATATATCACCGTGTACATCCCCCTCCTCACAGATTATCAATTCGTCCCCACTGGAATCCACCATCTCAGCTCCCTGTGTACTTTGTGGAGGCAATTGCTGCTGGTCAATGTCTCCGCGGAGGAATTGATTATAATTCATTTTAATGAACATCATCTTCTCCACATTTTCTGGATGTAACCTCGTACGCCGATTGCTGACAAGGTGAGCGGCGGCACTAAACACTCTTTCGGAGTACACACTTGTGGGAGGGCAACTTAGGTAGAATAAAGCCAGTTTGTGCAAGGGCCTCCAAATTGCCTCTTTTTCCTGCCAGTATAAGTACGGACTGTGTGACGTGCCTACTTGGATGCGGTCACTCATATAATCCTCCACCATTCTATCAATGTTGAGAGAATCATATGCAGTGACAGTAGACGACATGTCCGTAATCGTTGTCAGGTCCTTCAGTCCGGACCAGATGTCAGCATCAGCAGTCGCTCCAGACTGCCCTGCATCACCGCCAGCGGGTGGGCTCGGAATTCTGAGCCTTTTCCTCGCACCCCCAGTTGCGGGAGAATGTGAAGGAGGAGATGTTGACAGGTCGCGTTCCGCTTGACTTGACAATTTTGTCACCAGCAGGTCTTTCAACCCCAGCAGACCTGTGTCTGCCGGAAAGAGAGATCCAAGGTAGGCTTTAAATCTAGGATCGAGCACGGTGGCCAAAATGTAGTGCTCTGATTTCAACAGATTGACCACCCGTGAATCCTTGTTAAGCGAATTAAGGGCTGCATCCACAAGTCCCACATGCCTAGCGGAATCGCTCCGTGTTAGCTCCTTCTTCAATGCCTCCAGCTTCTTCTGCAAAAGCCTGATGAGGGGAATGACCTGACTCAGGCTGGCAGTGTCTGAACTGACTTCACGTGTGGCAAGTTCAAAGGGCATCAGAACCTTGCACAACGTTGAAATCATTCTCCACTGCACTTGAGACAGGTGCATTCCATCTCCTATATCGTGCTCAATTGTATAGGCTTGAATGGCCTTTTGCTGCTCCTCCAACCTCTGAAGCATATAGAGGGTTGAATTCCACCTCGTTACCACTTCTTGCTTCAGATGATGGCAGGGCAGGTTCAGTAGTTTTTGGTGGTGCTCCAGTCTTCTGTACGTGGTGCCTGTACGCTGAAAGTGTCCCGCAATTTTTCTGGCCACCGACAGCATCTCTTGCACGCCCCTGTCGTTTTTTAAAAAATTCTGCACCACCAAATTCAAGGTATGTGCAAAACATGGGACGTGCTGGAATTTGCCCATATTTAATGCACACACAATATTGCTGGCGTTGTCCGATGCCACAAATCCACAGGAGAGTCCAATTGGGGTAAGCCATTCCGCGATGATCTTCCTCAGTTGCCGTAAGAGGTTTTCAGCTGTGTGCGTATTCTGGAAAGCGGTGATACAAAGCGTAGCCTGCCTAGGAAAGAGATGGCGTTTGCGAGATGCTGCTACTGGTGCCGCCGCTGCTGTTCTTGCGGCGGGAGTCCATACATCTACCCAGTGGGCTGTCACAGTCATATAGTCCTGACCCTGCCCTGCTCCACTTGTCCACATGTCCGTGGTTAAGTGGACATTGGGTACAACTGCATTTTTTAGGACACTGGTGAGTCTTTTTCTGGCGTCCGTGTACATTCTCGGTATCGCCTGCCTAGAGAAGTGGAACCTAGATGGTATTTGGTAACGGGGGCACACTGCCTCAATAAATTGTCTAGTTCCCTGTGAACTAACGGCGGATACCGGACGCACGTCTAACACCAACATAGTTGTCAAGGACTCAGTTATCCGCTTTGCAGTAGGATGACTGCTGTGATATTTCATCTTCCTCGCAAAGGACTGTTGAACAGTCAATTGCTTACTGGAAGTAGTACAAGTGGGCTTACGACTTCCCCTCTGGGATGACCATCGACTCCCAGCGGCAACAACAGCAGCGCCAGCAGCAGTAGGCGTTACACGCAAGGATGCATCGGAGGAATCACAGGCAGGAGAGGACTCGTCAGACTTGCCAGTGACATGGCCTGCAGGACTATTGGCATTCCTGGGGAAGGAGGAAATTGACACTGAGGGAGTTGGTGGGGTGGTTTGCGTGAGCTTGGTTACAAGAGGAAGGGATTTACTGGTCAGTGGACTGCTTCCGCTGTCACCCAAAGTTTTTGAACTTGTCACTGACTTATTATGAATGCGCTGCAGGTGACGTATAAGGGAGGATGTTCCGAGGTGGTTAACGTCCTTACCCCTACTTATTACAGCTTGACAAAGGGAACACACGGCTTGACACCTGTTGTCCGCATTTCTGGTGAAATACCTCCACACCGAAGAGCTGATTTTTTTGGTATTTTCACCTGGCATGTCAACGGCCATATTCCTCCCACGGACAACAGGTGTCTCCCCGGGTGCCTGACTTAAACAAACCACCTCACCATCAGAATCCTCCTGGTCAATTTCCTCCCCAGCGCCAGCAACACCCATATCCTCCTCATCCTGGTGTACTTCAACACTGACATCTTCAATCTGACTATCAGGAACTGGACTGCGGGTGCTCCTTCCAGCACTTGCAGGGGGCATGCAAATAGTGGAAGGCGCATGCTCTTCACGTCCAGTGTTGGGAAGGTCAGGCATCGCAAACGACACAATTGGACTCTCCTTGTGGATTTGGGATTTCAAAGAACGCACAGTTCTTTGCGGTGCTTTTGCCAGCTTGAGTCTTTTCAGTTTTCTAGCGAGAGGCTGAGTGCTTCCATCCTCATGTGAAGCTGAACCACTAGCCATGAACATAGGCCAGGGCCTCAGCCGTTCCTTGCCACTCCGTGTGGTAAATGGCATATTGGCAAGTTTACGCTTCTCCTCCGACAATTTTATTTTAGGTTTTGGAGTCCTTTTTTTTCTGATATTTGGTGTTTTGGATTTGACATGCTCTGTACTATGACATTGGGCATCGGCCTTGGCAGACGACGTTGCTGGCATTTCATCGTCTCGGCCATGACTAGTGGCAGCAGCTTCAGCACGAGGTGGAAGTGGATCTTGATCTTTCCCTAATTTTGGAACCTCAACTTTTTTGTTCTCCATATTTTATAGGCAGAACTAAAAGGCACCTCAGGTAAACAATGGAGATGGATGGATTGGATACTAGTATACAATTATGGACGGACTGCCACGGTTAGGTGGTATAAAAAAACCACGGTTAGGTGGTATATAATACAATTATGGATGGACGGACTGCCTGCCGAGTGCCGACACAGAGGTAGCCACAGCCGTGAACTACCGCACTGTACACTGGTTGATAAAGAGATAGTAGTATACTCGTAACAACTAGTATGACACTATGACGACGGTATAAAGAAAGAAAAAAAAATACCACAGTTAGGTGGTATATATTATAATAATAATACAATTATGGATGGACGGACTGCCTGCCGACTGCCGACACAGAGGTAGCCACAGCCGTGAACTACCGCACTGTACACTGGTTGATAAAGAGATAGTAGTATACTCGTAACAACTAGTATGACACTATGACGACGGTATAAAGAAAGAAAAAAAAATACCACAGTTAGGTGGTATATATTATAATAATAATACAATTATGGATGGACGGACTGCCTGCCGACTGCCGACACAGAGGTAGCCACAGCCGTGAACTACCGCACTGTACACTGGTTGATAAAGAGATAGTAGTATACTCGTAACAACTAGTATGACACTATGACGACGGTATAAAGAAAGAAAAAAAAATACCACAGTTAGGTGGTATATATTATAATAATAATACAATTATGGATGGACGGACTGCCTGCCGACTGCCGACACAGAGGTAGCCACAGCCGTGAACTACCGCACTGTACACTGGTTGATAAAGAGATAGTAGTATACTCGTAACAACTAGTATGACACTATGACGACGGTATAAAGAATGAAAAAAAAACCACGGTTAGGTGGTATATATTATAATAATAATACAATTATGGATGGACGGACTGCCTGCCGACTGCCGACACAGAGGTAGCCACAGCCGTGAACTACCGCACTGTACACTGGTTGATAAAGAGATAGTAGTATACTCGTAACAACTAGTATGACACTATGACGACGGTATAAAGAATGAAAAAAAAACCACGGTTAGGTGGTATATATTATAATAATAATACAATTATGGATGGACGGACTGCCTGCCGACTGCCGACACAGAGGTAGCCACAGCCGTGAACTACCGCACTGTACACTGGTTGATAAAGAGATAGTAGTATACTCGTAACAACTAGTATGACACTATGACGACGGTATAAAGAAAGAAAAAAAAATACCACAGTTAGGTGGTATATATTATAATAATAATACAATTATGGATGGACGGACTGCCTGCCGACTGCCGACACAGAGGTAGCCACAGCCGTGAACTACCGCACTGTACACTGGTTGATAAAGAGATAGTAGTATACTCGTAACAACTAGTATGACACTATGACGACGGTATAAAGAATGAAAAAAAAACCACGGTTAGGTGGTATATATTATAATAATAATACAATTATGGATGGACGGACTGCCTGCCGACTGCCGACACAGAGGTAGCCACAGCCGTGAACTACCGCACTGTACACTGGTTGATAAAGAGATAGTAGTATACTCGTAACAACTAGTATGACACTATGACGACGGTATAAAGAATGAAAAAAAAACCACGGTTAGGTGGTATATATTATAATAATAATACAATTATGGATGGACGGACTGCCTGCCGACTGCCGACACAGAGGTAGCCACAGCCGTGAACTACCGCACTGTACACTGGTTGATAAAGAGATAGTAGTATACTCGTAACAACTAGTATGACACTATGACGGTATAAAGAATGAAAAAAAAACCACGGTTAGGTGGTATATATTATAATAATAATACAATTATGGATGGACGGACTGCCTGCCGACTGCCGACACAGAGGTAGCCACAGCCGTGAACTACCGCACTGTACACTGGTTGATAAAGAGATAGTAGTATACTCGTAACAACTAGTATGACACTATGACGACGGTATAAAGAAAGAAAAAAAAATACCACGGTTAGGTGGTATATATTGTAATACAATTATGGATGGACGGACTGCCTGCCGAGTTCCGACTGCCGACACAGAGGTAGCCACAGCCGTGAACTACCGCACTGTACTGTGTCTGCTGCTAATATAGACTGGTTGATAAAGAGATAGTATACAATACATACAACAATATACTACTATACTGGTGGTCAGGCACTGGTCACCACTAGTCACACTGGCAGTGGCACTCCTGCAGCAAAAGTGTGCACTGTTTAATTTTAAATTAATATAATATTATGTACTCCTGGGGGCTCCTGCTATAACAACCTGCAGTGCTCCCCAGTCTCCCCCACAATTATTATAAGCTTTGCCTTTTATACATTGATGTGCAGCACACTGGGCTGAGCTGAGTGCACACAGACTGAGTCACACTGTGTGACTGGCTGCTGCTGTGTATCGTTTTTTTTCAGGCAGAGAACGGATATAGCAGAGAACGGATATATTATATTAAAATAAATAAAAGTTAACTAACAACAACTGCACTGGTCACTGTGGTAAACTCTGTCTGACTCTGCACAATCTCTCTCTCTCTTCTAATCTAATTTCTAATGGAGAGGACGCCAGCCACGTCCTCTCCCTATCAATCTCAATGCACGTGTGAAAATGGCGGCGACGCGCGGCTCCTTATATAGAATCCGAGTCTCGCGAGAATCCGACAGCGTCATGATGACGTTCGGGCGCGCTCGGGTTAACCGAGCAAGGCGGGAGGATCCGAGTCTGCTCGGACCCGTAAAAAAAACATGAAGTTCGTGCGGGTTCGGTTTCAGAGAAACCGAACCCGCTCATCTCTAGTTTTGTTCTTCACTTTTCAAACTAAAGAGGAAAAAAAAAAAACCTTTATTCATTTTTTTCACAAATGACAACTTTATGCACTATTCCACGGCACCCACCTATTCCTAGATTTGGGGTGCACAATGGTTTGTGACCACATTATTTAAATAGAAATAACAGGGACTCTGCAATTTACTATAATAACTGACAATAATAAAGAGTGCAGTTTTAGTTCATGTATTGATCAATGCATTTAAACCCGGCAAGGGACACCACTACAGTATACTGCAGGTAACATAGTAACATAGTTAATGAGGTTGAAAAGAGGCAAAATGGCCATCGGGTTCAACCTGTATTCTGTATTAGCTGAGTTAATTATAATGTCCCTGCTGAAGTAATGTTTTATGTCTAGTTAACCATAAATCATGTTCTTCCCAGATTATCAATGTCAATATTTTAAATGCTATAACCTTGGATATCTTTTTCAGTCAGAAATGTGTCCAATCCATTTTTAAATGCATTTACAGAGTCCGCCATTACCACCTTCTCTGGCAGGGAATTCCAAATTCTTATTCTGCCCTAACAGTGAAGAACCCTTTCCTATGTTGCGTATGGATTTTTATGTCCTCTAGCCTCAGCGGGTGCCCTTCCTATGATAACTCTTTGTAATATCCCTTTACATATATGAAGATATTAATGATGTCTCCTCTTAGACGCCTCTTTTCCAGTGTATACATATTCAACCTAGTAAGCCTTTCTTTGTAATCCAGTCCCTCTAGCTCTTTAATCAATTTAGTATCTCACCTTTGAACTCTTTCAAGTTCACAGATATCTTATTTATAATGTGGTGCCCAAAATTGAACACAATATTCCAGGTGCGGATGTACCGATGATTTGTACAGCAGCAGGATTACACTCTCATCCCTTGTCTCAATTCCCCATTTTATGCATGCTAGCACTTTACTTGCATTCTTTTCTGCACTTTGACATTCTATATGGTTATTAAGCCTATTATCAATGAGTACCCCCAAACCTTTTTCAAGTACTGTTACCCCTAGACTTTCCCCATTTAATGGGTAGGATGCAAGTTTGTTTTTAGTCCCAAAGTGCATAACTTTGCATTTTTCTATATTGAACCTCATTCTCTATTTAGACGCCCAGATTTCAAGTTTAGATAAGCCATTCTGTAGAGACTCCACATCTATTTCTGAATGAATTACCTTACATATCTTAGTATCATCTGCAAAGATTGACACTGTGCTTTCCTGGCCTATTTCTAGGTCATTGATAAATATGTTGAACAGTAGTGGACCAAGTTCGGACCCTTGCGGTATTCCACTGATTATTGGTGCCCAGCTGAAGGGCATCCCATTGACCACTACTCACTGTACCCTGTTATCCAGTCAGTTACTTATCCATGTACAAATAATTTTTCCTAGGTTAAGCTCCTTTAATTTGATGATCAGTCTCCTGTTAGGTACTGTATCAAAGGCTTTTGCAAAATCTAAATAAACCACATCCACTGCTTTTCCCTGGTCAAGATTGTCGCTAGCTTCCTCATAGAAGCTAACTAAGTTAGTTTGACAGGGTCTGTCCCTCACAAACCCATGCTGGTTCCTGCTAATAATCTTAGCGGTCTGCAGATACTCCTGTATTCTATCCCTTATAATTCCTTCTAATATTTTACCCACTTTAGATGTCAAACTAACTGGTCTGTAGTTACCTGGATGATTTTTAGATCCCTTTTTAAATAATGTTACTACCTCAGCTATTCGCCAATCTTTTGATACCATGCCTGATCTAATTGAACTATTGAATATTAAGTATAGAGGTCTTGCTAGTTGTGACCTAAGGTCCATAAGAACCCTCGGATGAAGTCCATCTTGGCTAAGTGATTTATTAATCTTAATTTTGCTAAGTCTCTTCCGGACTACTTCTTCACTTAAACAAGTATCTAGCCACAAATCACTACTGTCACTATCGTTATGTACTACTCCCACTGTCAGTTCTTCTCTGGTGAACACTGATGAAAAAACAAATTGTTCGGTATTACAGTATTTTCAAAAGAATTATCATGAAAATAGCTATGACATTAGTGTTAAACTTTTGGAATGCTATATGGTCTAAAGATCACAGCAACTTTGCTTAAATAGGTGAAACAGTTACCAACACACCTGCTGTAAAGCATCTAGGATAACAGCTGACACAATCTATAATTAAGCTAAAACAGGGTGCATGAGAATATTTAATGGTACCAAGTAATGGTAATGGTAGAAAAAACAATGTGCCTGGTAGATCAGTTATTTCCCTACGTTCACTGTGGAAGGTTGAAACAAAACTGACCTATACGCTATCAAACATCTTTAGATAAGTGACAGCTACACAACACCACGAGGGGCACTGTTGACTATTAGATCAGTTGCCCCTGACCGAAGGTTAAATAGATGACACAGTTACCAACAAAGCTCTTCTGCAGCACCTAGAACAGCTGACAAAAGCTATAATTAAGTTAAAACAGGATGCATAAAAAAATGTGATCACAAAAAATTAATGAAAAATGAATCTAATAAACAAAATGCACTATTCCATGGCACTCACCTATTTCTAGATTACAGGTGCAACATGGTATGTGCCCACATTGTTTAAATAGAAATCACAGGGACTCTACACTTGCTCTATTAACTAACAATAATAATTGAACACACACACAAGTTGTAAAAAAAAACCTTTTTTCAGTTTTTTTTACTTTACCGAAAACTTTTGCGGGCACCAGTGTGCACTGTGCACCAATAAATGGTTTATGCTGCCCTGTATTAGGGGCTCCGGGATGCAATGTAGGCAATGACAAATCAAACTAGTATTACAATGGTTAATAATGCCCCTGTTTTATATTAGGAGCTCTGAGGAGCAATGCGGTTAGTGATAAAAAAAACCCCACCAGTGTGCACCAAGGGTTAATGCTGCCTTATTTTAGGAGCTCTGAGTTGCAGCTGCACTGTGTGCAGTGATAAATAAAAGTACCAGTATTAACTAAGGTTTAATGCTTACCTATATTTGGAGCTGTGGGCGGTGACAACAAAAACACCAGTGTGCAGTTTAATCAAGGGTTAATGCTCTCAACATCAGAGTGACACACTTACACAATACAGTTGTAACTTCATGCACTGTAAAAAACATTTTTTCTGCTAACTACCTATTGATAATCTAGCTAGGCCAATATTAACACTACAAGGCTGAGGACAGTTACATAGGTCAGCTCAACAGTCAGCAGCACACAGCACTTCTGCGGTCCTTTGTGAAATGGCACCCAAATCACTGTGGGAGGGACACACAAGATCCAACACTGGGAAGAAGGTGTTTTGCATCATTTTGGAATTCAAGCAAGGTGGGAAAAACTTAGCCAGTGTTCAGAATCACTTGGAAAGCAGAAGTTTGGGTAGGCTTGGTTTTCAGAGAACAGGGGCCGCACATATCTACTAATAGTTTGGGGCATTTCTTTATTTATTTGAAAAGAGGACTACATTATCCCTCTGTTCAGTTATAACAATGTCTTTGCTTCTTTTTACACAAGTAGATGTGCTCTCAGAATCTTATTGCAAAATATCAAAGGATTCCTAGATATTGTTGACTATCTCACCTGAAATAAGTCCAGAGCCAATAGTAAAAACAAATAGCTAGAGCAGATATATGTGATTATATATTTATGGGAATCTATACTGATGATAGAAAAGGCAAAACTGTAATTTGTGTTCAATTCATTATTTAAACTTTCTTATTACTGCATATACCTTTATATTTTATTTATTTCCAATATCACTAAATGTTGCTTTTTTACAAAGAACAATTTCAACAATTACAATTCTACTGTACTATAGTTACAATTCTTATGTTTGGGTTGTGCTAGTGTTACTTTTTACAGAATTGTTATAGTCTTTTTTATATCTAGAAAAGTGCAGTGCTAGAGTTGTGCTATTTTTAACACAGGGATATATACTTCTCAAACAAATACCACCCTCATTACAGAACTTCTCTAATTAATGTAATTTGTGTTCATGACCTCAAACTCTGTCTTCCCTCTGTTTGCCCACAAAAAGGAATAAATACTGAATAGAACAGGAAGTCTATTCTCCACTATTAAAATTTAAAAACAAAAAACAAAGATACAGTTTGAGCTAACTACAAGCATCCTTTTGCACCAATTCAATTACAGAGACAGCTGGCTCTCAGTGACAGTGCCTTCCTTGCTTCAGTAATTTTACACTGACAAAAAGTGCATCTATCTTAATTTTTTCCGTGATACTGCATTCTCCTTATTATAGTGTAGGACACAGCTGGTGATACTTTGTATGCATATATTTTGCTGTAATAATACTGTACATTTTATCATTATCATTTAATTAGCATTCCTTTTATTTTGGTGTTTGCTTAAATGAAGATTTTTCACAGTTTTTTCTTTTTGCAGGAAACAGGTTAAAGATCACAAGAACTGAGAAATAAAAAATTAAGACAGCTATGTTTTCATTGCCCTCATTCATGCTTCAATGAACTGATATATAGATCAAAATGGGAAAGAACAAAAGATTAAATTATCAACCATGTTTTCCTTTTTTGGGGTAAATGATGTTTCATGTCTATGAGAAACACCACACATGAAAATCAATTCTTTATTTTATAGGTTTGAAGATGAAATATGAAAACTTGAAGTCTGTTGAAAGCTTATCTGTTCTCAGTCTTCTTTAATGGTCACAGTCTTCTTTAATGGTTAGATACTGTCATTTTTCACAGTAGTCACTACTTAAAGCTGAGTGATTAATCAGACAGCAGTGAAAGAACTCTGTTACTCTCCCTGGACATACTATAATATGTTTATACATATTCGAAGTAAAATTTTCACATCTGTAAATAAATAAATAATATCCTTACATAACGTAAATTTTTTATTGTTATGGCAAAAATCATATGCTATATCATGAGCATTCTGTGAAAGTAACCACATATCTTCAGTAGAAGCACACATTATTTATATATATTGTAAAAGTCAAATTACTTTCTAACAAATATTTAAAATGGCAGCTCTAATATATACTGTGGACGCCTGCGCATCTTATTACCATGTGCTATGAATGTGTGCTATACCTCGCAAAACACTACATCCCATAAGAGAAAACAATACATATATATATATATATATATATGTTATTAAAAGGATATGTATACAATATATCACAATGTAAAGTATATATATATATATATATATATATATATATTTACATGGTTACAATTTACTCAGGAAGCAGTTATTACAAACTAATTCAAATACAGACACGGCCAGCAATAGAATTACCATATTTTGCTCAAATACACTCTCCACTCCATATCACTCTCTCTCTCTCTCTCTCTCTCAGTAAAATCATGCAGCCACTGGACAGACAGCATCTCCACCATCATCTGGGACAAAAAGGGCCATCTGTGTGTGTGTGTTCAGCAATACAATGAGAGTTGGGGGCATGCACAGGTTTCTTGTTATTAGTCTAGGGGAGGGAACTTTCTCATTCATGATGAGTCATTGGTCAGTTCATATGCAAGCCTTGAAGACATCAAAAGGGATGGCCTGAGTTTCCTGTCCACATGCTTTAAATGGAATGTCCTTTGTCACCAGTTGAATTGTGGCTTAATATTCATACATTCAATCATATCTACTAATGGCAATGTGCTACAACTTAATAACAGGCATCAAATTGACACACACATTAATCTGGTTACTTTGACACCAAGCGCGACATGTCCATCTTGCTCCACTCCAGTAATACACATACATGACGTTACTCCATTATATAATTTAAAACCTTATGATGTCTGGCGCTTGATATGTTCAATTTATGTGCTGTATCAAATATGTGTCGAATCTATCTTTGTGGCATGTCTGTGCAAATGCGTATGTTACCATATATTGCTGTGCTCGCTGCGCGTATTTGCAAACATAGTGACTCATAATGTGTAGAGTCTGTATGTTCTCTCTATGTAATATTTTTTACTTCGACAGTCCACGCTTTGGTAGTAAACAATAACTGCCATAAATTATTAACATAAGAAAAATATTTCAGACAATAATCGGTGACCTAGACACATGTATGCATTAATTTTGCAAATCAGACATTTGACTACATTTGGGGAAGACAGGGAGGAGGACGAGACATCCTCTATATGCACTCGGCGGTCACGGGACCACTAGTTGGGTGTGGGACAACATTCAACCTATAGAGTATGCTGGTACAGTGTTATGGCCTATAATGTCTGATTTGAACGAACATTTCACACATACATGTACCTACGTCTTTGTACACTGATGTTCGGATTCGATTGAGGTTCTGCTGGGTAGAGGGAGAAAACACAAACAAATCGTGAAAGTGACATATAAAATTTTCAATATATATATATATATATATATATATATATTCCTATCATTTTCTGAACATTGTTTCCATTTCTGGAACAAATGCTAGGTCTGTTTCATCATTGAACAAGGGTTATAAGTAGTGTCCTTCCTAAATAACATAAACCTTCGGAGTTCGGGGAAAGCCACTCATAAACCTTTCTTCCACATATATTAATGAGCTCTTTATCTGCTATGTGTGAATAGCCACTGTCTGATTGTTCCTGATTACCTCCCAATTTCCTGATTTCCTGAAATTGGTGAGATTTAAACATACCAAGGATTTATCTATGGTACTGGTGGCTTTTAAGACTAGTGGGTCTAGTTATATTATGTTCTTTGTCCACCAGTCCCCTCCCCCTTCCGTGTAATTCAAGTACCTCAGCTAACTCTAAAAAAAATGGCACTAATCCTGCATCTTTTCATCTTAGAGGTACCTGTGAGCACATCCAACATTCCGTTTGGTTTAAGATCTTACCCACTAGTGAGTGGTAATCACTCAAGGGATGTCTATCAAATGCTGCCTTATTGCTAGACTGATATCTCTGGATGCACTCATCTTTAAATATGGGGTCAATTACTACAAAATACAGTATTCCTCCGACAATAGCCTATCAAGTTACCTCCGAACACCGTAACTACTAGACCTTTGATTTTCTTTGGCTGTAACAAACTGATAGGCTAATCCTGGGATCCTATAAAGAAATCACTCCTTCCTCCAGAACCAGTTCCAGTCCCACACTTGACTCCTCATGAAAAACCTCGCAAAAATAGAATGTCCTGAAAAACATGTTTGTCAGCGGGAAAAAAAAAAATAGAACAAAACAAATCTTGTCCTTAGCAAATCAATTACAATGACTGGTCTTTCTGTTATCCTTAAGCACGCTCAGGTAGTGTTCAACAGTGCCGCCTCTCAGTCTTCACGGAACAGACTCTCTGGTGATACTTTTGCGATCTCACTCCATTTACGAGTTCCTTCCGGACTACCGACTTTCTGCAATGGGAATGGTGGACCCAAGTCTCTCTCTCAGCTACTTTCCCTGGGATAGTGCCGTCAACAAAACTTGGTATGGTCCTTCCCACCTGTCTATTAGGCAACCTGAGCGTAAGAACAATCACACAGTCTCTTGGTTCACAATCAAGACAGTTAGTATTTGGCATACCAGGAATCAACAGTTTCAAGTTCTTTTGTCAAGTTCTTAACTCTGGCTCATCTCGATAAAATACTGTACTGTCACCTCATTGGTGTATTTTTGATCATTGTGAGGATCAATCAAGACATGAGGTGGTCTTCCAAAAAAAAAACTTCGAAGAGGGTGATTCGTTAAGTGAAGATCTGGGAGTGGTTCCGATGCTACATAATACTAGTGGCAGTGTCTATGATCACAATAGTCCAGTATCACTCTGCTCCTACTTCTAGGGGTACCATATCCACACACAAATTTTGGCACAATTTTTCTTTGCGGTAAACACAGCAGCATCTGTGGTGGCAGGAAATGCCTCTACCCAGTTTGAGAAAACATCAGTGCACACCAATACATAACAATAATTCCTAAAGGGTGTTAACTGTATGAAGTCGATTTGTATTACCTGAAAAGGTCCGTCTGCAGGAGGGATATGGGATGGCTCTGTTAATATTACCTTACCAAATGTTCTTCCTCATGCAAGTAAGACAAGTCATTGCTTTCCTGCTTGCCTGAGAAGAGAACCCTGGTATACGCCAGTAAGCTCTTACCAATTTGCACATACCTTCCTTACCCTAGGTGAGTCAGACCATATGCCGCCTCAGCTAGGCTTGGGAGATACGTCCTCGGGGCCACTGGCATACCTTGTTCATCTCTCCAGAGTCCTGGGGATTCCTAACCATACCCCTTTGACTTCCAGACCTCCTTTTCCTGTAGAGAACACAAATTTGTATCTTAATTAACTGTTGTATGTTTGCAATGTACCATGAGCATAACTAAAAAAAAAAAAACATCTCTAGAGGAGAGAAAGGAGAAGAAAATATCAGGTCTGCATTCACCAATGGGCATATCAGTGTCTATACAAAATTTCCCTTCACCAGTATTCTCATCCTTCCTCCACCCTTTGTGCATGACAAGGCACACTGCAGTAATACTGATGTCATCATGCTGGTGAGATATACTGGGTTCGGGCAGAACTCTGAAGGACCAATTAGGCATGTAGTGTTTGAACTGTAATCGGGTCCATGTATTGTACCCTCCTGTGTGAACGCAAAAGATGAAGAGGAAACTGTGGAGAAACAGAATAGAGGTTGGTGACAGATAAGTTTGTAGAGGTGGAGAGGATTTTATTAAAATGACAACTGGATTGGGCACTACAGGGAATTGATTACCTACTTTGTCTACCCCCTTTAAAGCTTGTGCATGCTGTGTCACTACTGGGACTACTTCAGCCATCAATCCAGTGTCCTGTCCATCCTAAGTTCATAGGGAACCCGGTATCTGTGAGATAATTTCCTCTTCCTGTGATGGACATGAATCTAGAACAGTGTAATACAACATTAGTCTTTGAGGGTATCTAACATACCTTGTACTTACTGAGTGGGAGTACAATATATGTATTTCACATTTAACAAAATCTCTGTTACGTTAGTCAGGGGCCATTTCTGTTAGGAAAAAGAAGGAAAGGAAAGTGTTTAGCATCGTAGGGGCCCAATCGTAACTTCAGCAGGTTTTTTTGTCAAAGTATAATGTTGCACTTCTTTTGTTCCTCCCATTTGCCGAATTACTGTTTACCAGATGGAGAATTGTCTAGTACTGCAAAAGACAAAAAAGAAAAATCAACAATCTTCTAGGTCATGCAAAGTATTCATTCAATCCTTCTCATCCTGTATTAAGGGTCTGTACATGCTCCAACAAACATTTCCGAGCTCATCTTGACTAGGGGCATTACTAGGAATGAATACTTCTTATATGGTAACTAAAAGAAATACCCGGGGGTTACCCTGTCTCTGTCCGCTTTCCTACTGGCAAATACAATTGTGCGGACAGGTTTTTCTCAATTTCTGACTTTACTTTCTTGATTTTTTTATTTTATTTTTGGGTTTTACTATATATATATATATACACTCAAATGACTCCATACTTATCAGTTCCACTGGTCTCAGCCACTTCCCCCGCAGGCTACTGCTCTTCTTTTACCGGTTGCATACTCCTCTGAGTGCTTGAGAAATGGCTGTAACCAGTCAGGTCGCCTTCTCCTCCTAAATAAAACTTCGACATTCATTAGTACATATATAGGTTACATTCATATTTTTCATATTTTTATTATTTTCTATAGTTTGTATGCTGGCCGTAACTGCTTCCACATCTACATATGGCGGTGTACTTGCATTCTCTTTTTCTTCCTACTTGTTTATTGTTGCTACAAGTTCAAACAGTTCTTATATTTCTGTTCTTGTCTTGTATGACTTTGGTTAGACATACCACCTGCAATACCTCAGGATCAAACTCGCCAACCCCAGGGAATGATGCCCTATCATCAGCAGTCATACGTACCCATTCATTGCAAAAAGCCTCCATGTGTGGACCATATTTCTCACACATAATTAACCTTGCTGACCTTCTGGGCTGCGGCTCTCCAGCCTGAACCCTGGCTGCTGAACGTCTCTGGCTTGAGCAACTGGCTCCCATTGTGGGTCCTTTCTCACAAACACCACCAAAATACACAATGCAAGCAGATGGTGAAAGTTCTCTGAGCGCTCTTCACCCGCTCTTGCCCACGTTGGCCAGTACTACGATACACTGTTGATAGTGGAAGGCAATGTACCCAACCTAGGGCTCCTATAAGACCTTACAGAACCGCAATATCTTTTCGGTGGAGGCTCTGTTGGAATATTTTCCTGAGAGAGGCAACGAAAAATTCCTTTTCGGTATCTTCCACTGGAATTTTTGTAGGGTGAAAAACAGAAAACTTCAATACCTATTGCTCACCCTTTCCAGTGAATTTCCACCAGGGAGATTTCCTGACGTAATCAGCAAAAACCCCTTTCTCTTTCCTGTTACACAATCACATCTGCGTATGCTCTCCACAGCGCATATGACACAATAATATCACATTGTGCTGTGTAAAACACACGGACGTGCAGTTCAATCGCACAGTGTATAGATACTAGTTATCTATATGCCCTACGATCGCGGGAGTCGAATTCGCAAGCTGCACTCCTCAGCCGGAGCGTAACAAAAAAATCTTTACTTCAATTCACAATTCTATACTTCTCAGTGCACAATTCTATATCACGCTCCTCTGCAAATCTCCTCACGATTTGCGTATTTCTCTCTTTATGTTCATGTAAGGTAGCGAACCTTACGCCATCGGGCCTCTACTAACCCAGTGTTCCCTACGGGATCCTGAATTCCAGGGTTCGACAACCATTCACTTCTACTTTCACTCACTCAATTACACCGTGTTTTTCTTTTCTGTACAGAAAATATCACTCCCTGTGACCGGCTACTTACCCCAGAGGTAGTACAGTTTAAACAAAATATTATACTAATCTGCTTTTGAAATCAGATAGTTATGTGCTATTGTATTAAATGTATACTATCCCGCCTTTAATTGAACAACTATCGTGTGATTTGTACCTTGCGCCCGCAATCCTACGCAATCTTGCGCAATCATGCAACCGTGTGTGCCTTACGCCACATGTGCGCTCCTGTACTTTGTCCGTACCACATGTACAAACGTGCGTCCGCAACTCAACAAACCACACAGTCTCTATAAATGTGAGCAATACAAACTACTATCGCTCACAAACACAACACACAATTTTTCCATATAAACCTAAGCGATCAGGCCGGAGCTGCGTTTTGTGCTTTACAATTACACCCTTAACACACTATTTCAAGTATCTATATAGCAAACAAATGTATTTGATTTCACACAGATCTATAATGATAGTAATAATCTAAAATTTAAGTGATATGATTCAGATTGGATAGCTATCTTGCAGAACATACACTGATATAAATATACACATAATTATAATATATATATATATACACCATTTACTGCACTCCTATGAGACATCTCACCCCTTCACTGCCTCTAATTTGCATATCAAAGATATTTGCCTTGCCTGTACAAGAAAGTAGTTACATAGGTCAATTTGCATTTCAATGCCTATCCTACCCTAGCAGAGGGTTAACAAATCCTGGGAAAGAAGAAAAAAAAATATTTTTTTATATATCTGTGTGTAATTCTGTTACATCAAGTATTCATTTATCTCACCATTTACTCTCACTAGGCCCAATTGAAACAATATGTAATTGACTATGGCATGGGTTAAATAAATTCATTGGTAACTTATAAATAGTGCTGGACTTGTAGATATGTTGTTGTTTCTTTGTGACAAAGGAAACTGATTGTTTTAACCAGACTGAAAATCAGCTATTTAGAAAGTTACCTTCCTAAAATGGTCACTGCTCCTCCCCCTTCCACATCCATGTGGCTTGCACAAGGTGGTGGACAGGCCATGTGACTCCTTTGTCACAAAGAAATCACATTCCACACAGGCACCAAAAGTTACTTTAGGCCTGAGTTTAAAAATATACAAATTTTCTCAGCATGCTAACACAGCTATATTATGGCTATGCACCAACTTTTTTTTTTATAAACGTTTTATTGAAGATTTCAAATAATAACATTGCCAGAAATCCAAATATAGGGTAAACATGGCGATTAAGCATTGGCAATAATCAAACAAACAGGTAATTATTCAGTGAAACTGGATGGGACAAAGAAATACACATAGGGGGAAAAAGCAAGGGAGGAGAAGAAAAAGAGGTGGAGGATACCATACAGGATACATAAATGCCACTAAGGAACAGTGAAGACTATTAATACAATACAGAGGGTATAAAACCCCAGCAGCAGGAGGCGTAATTTCCAAAAAAAGAAAAAAGGGGAAGAATCAGTGGGGGCAACAATGCTGCATCTAGGACAGTGTCTTTACATAGGTATTTCAATTAAAGCTCTAGCCCTGGCCCATTCTCGAGATCCAAAGAATGTGGAAACAGTCCTTCTGGAGTCATCATCCAAGGAAGATATGAAAAGGTCTCATCTGTGGTGAAAGGCGGAAATGGGGGATGTAGAGTTCAGTAGTTGTGTTCACATGTCGAAATACATTAGGAGAAGAAGTCGGGTCTTGAGTTCCTGGATCGTCGGGGCAGATTTCTTAATCCAGTGTATGAATATTATTTTTTTAGCTAGAGTTAAGACTGTTATAACAAAGGGAGTACATCTGGGAGAATGAGTACCAAAGGACCAGTGTTCAAAATCCAGTAATAGGCAAGCTTCTGGTATAGGCGATAATGAGGATTGTAATATTGTATTTAAATAGCAAACAGTTTTAGCCCAGAATCTGCGAACCTTGGAGCATTCCCATACGCAATGGTATAACTTAACATTTGACATTGAGCATTTCACACACTTCCCTGATTCGGCCACGGCCATATATTTCGTCTGAGCTCGGGAGATATATGCCCTGTGTAAGAACCGGAAATGGGTTTCCTGTAAATATGCCGATTGTAGGTGCTTGGAATGTTTACTATAATTGTAAATTATAGACTCAGCAGAGTATGTCCAATTTGGAATATCGGCAGCCCACATCAGTGGCAAACGCAGGATTTGCATGGGGGGGTTCCAGAACTGGGCGAAGCCAATCACGGGGGTGCGGACTGAGGTGACTCAGTATATGCTGGGTCCGTAAAACTAGTGTGTCTGTGTGTGTGTGTGTGTGTATATATATATATATATATATATATATATATATACTAGGTGCTTCATCGTGCCCTATGGGCGCTCTTCACACCGTCGAAAGGGGCTACGCCCCCTTAACCCCTGCACGCCTTGCTGCGGTTCAATATTTGTATGAGTGGATAGAGGGGATAGAGAGACGCGGGCCGGTAGTGAGGGGATAGATAGAAGGGGGGCGGTAGGGAGGGGATAGAGAGACGCGGGGCGGCAGGGAGGGGATAGAGAGACGCAGGACCGTAGGGAGGGGATAGAGAGACGCAGGGCCGTAGGGAGGGGATATATAGAGACGCGGGGCGGTAGGGAGGGGATAGAAAGACGCGGGGCGGTATGGAGGGGATAGAGAGACGCGGGTCGGCAGGGAGGGGATAGAGAGACGCGGGGCGGTAGGGAGGGGATAGAGAGACCCGGGGCGATAGGGAGGGGATACAGAGAGGCGGGGCGGCTGGGAGGGGATAGAGAGACGCGGGGCGGTAGGGAGGGGATACAGAGACACGGGGCGGTAGGAGGGGATACAGAGACACGGGGCGGTAGGGAGGTGATACAGAGACGCAGAGTGGTAGGGAGGGGATACTGAGACGCGGGCGGTAGGGAGGGGATACAGAGGCATAGGGAGGAGGAGATAGAGAGAGGCGGGGCGGTAGGGAGGGGATATAGAGACGCGGGGCGGTAGGGAGGGGATAGAGAGATGCGGGGCGGCTGGGAGGGGATATAGAGACGCGGGGCGGTAGGGAGGGGATAGAGAGACGCGGGGCGGCTGGGAGGGGATATAGAGATGCGGGGCGGTAGGGAGAAGATAGAGAGACGTGGGGCGGTAGGGAGGGGATAGAGAGACGCGGGGCGGCTGGGAGGGGATATAGAGACGCGGGGCGGTAGGGAGGGGATAGAGAGACGCGAGGCAGTAGGGAGGGGATAGAGAGACGTGGGGCGGTAGGGAGGGGATAGAGAGACGTGGGGCGGTAGGGAGGGGATAGAGAGACGCGGGGCGGCTGGGAGGGGATATAGAGACGCGGGGCGGTAGGGAGGGGACAGAGAGACGCGAGGCAGTAGGGAGGGGATAGAGAGACGCGGGGCGGTAGGGAGGGGATAGAGAGACGTGGGGCGGTAGGGAGGGGATACAGAGGCATAGGGAGGAGGGGATAGAGAGAGGCGGGGCGGTAGGGAGGGGATATAGAGACGCGGGGCGGTAGGGAGGGGATAGAGAGACGCGGGGCGGCTGGGAGGGGATATAGAGACGCGGGGCGGTAGGGAGAAGATAGAGAGACGTGGGGCGGTAGGGAGGGGATAGAGAGATGCGGGGCGGCTGGGAGGGGATATAGAGACGCGGGGCGGTAGGGAGGGGATAGAGAGACGCGAGGCAGTAGGGAGGGGATAGAGAGACGCGGGGCGGTAGGGAGGGGATAGAGAGACGTGGGGCGGTAGGGAGGGGATAGAGAGACGCGGGCCGGCTGGGAGGGGATATAGAGATGCGGGGCGGTAGGGAGGGGATAGAGAGACGCGAGGCGGTAGGGAGGGGATAGAGACGCGGGGCAGTAGGGAGGGGATATAGAGACGCGGGGTGGTAGGGAGGGGATATAGAGACGCGGGTCGGCAGGGAGGGTCCCCAGTGAGGAAGCTGAAGAAGAGAGGGGGGAAAGTAGTGGAGGGGGAGGGCACCAGAAGAGGAGACTTGTGTAAAGTGGCGAGCAAACATAGAAACAGTGGGTAGGATGGCCGGAGGGACTCACCGTTGGGGCTGTGGGCGGCTGCTGCAGGCTGGTAAACAGTACAGTGTCCAGAGGCGTCACTGGGTCAGCATTTCAGCATTACTGTTACACACATCTCTCCCCCCCCCGCGACCAAAAAGGGGGTGTGGCCTGCTGTGAAAGGGGCGTGGCCTCGCGGGTCTGTTGCTCTCTCGCTCCGGGGGTGTTTCCAGCTTGCCTGTAGATGCTGGCAGCCCCCGGAGACTGGAGAGTGTGTGCCGGCTGTGTGACAGGAGGAGAGTGCTGCAGGAGATGACGTCACTGCAGCACTCGCCTCCTGTCACAGCAGGAGAGCTGACAGCGGGATTTGTGCGGAGGAGGCGGCGGGTCTGTGTACACGGCGCAGGGAGGGCTATGAGAGCCTTCTCCTGCGCCACCCGTCCCTCCTAATGTGTATGCCGGGGGCGGCATCAGCCGTTGTTGTTGGGCCGGCGCCGCGGTCGGGGAATCAGAGCTGCTGATGGATGGGGGGAGGGGAGAGAGAGAGATGGACAGGCAGCAGGAGCAGAGACTTGCTGACTCAGCCCACCGCTGTGACTCCACCCAGCGTTACGGGCACAGAGTCACAGATTTAGACAAATATATAGGAGATACATATATCTACACATATATATATTAGAGATGAGCGCCGGAAATTTTTCGGGTTTTGTGTTTTGGTTTTGGGTTCGGTTCCGCGGCCGTGTTTTGGGTTCGACCGCGTTTTGGCAAAACCTAACCGAATTTTTTTTGTCGGATTCGGGTGTGTTTTGGATTCGGGTGTTTTTTTCCAAAAAACCTAAAAAACAGCTTAAATCATAGAATTTGGGGGTCATTTTGATCCCAAAGTATTATTAACCTCAAAAACCATCATTTCCACTCATTTTCAGTCTATTCTGAATACCTCACACCTCACAATATTATTTTTAGTCCTAAAATTTGCACCGAGGTCGCTGGATGACTAAGCTAAGCGACCCTAGTGGCCGACACAAACACCTGGCCCATCTAGGAGTGGCACTGCAGTGTCACGCAGGATGTCCCTTCCAAAAAACCCTCCCCAAACAGCACATGACGCAAAGAAAAAAAGAGGCGCAATGAGGTAGCTGTGTGAGTAAGATAAGCAACCCTAGTGGCCGACACAAACACCGGGCCCATCTAGGAGTGTCACTGCAGTGTCACGCAGGATGTCCCTTCCAAAAAACCCTCCCCAAACAGCACATGACGCAAAGAAAAAAAGAGACGCAATGAGGTAGCTGTGTGAGTAAGATAAGCGACCCTAGTGGCCGACACAAACACCGGGCCCATCTAGGAGTGGCACTGCAGTGTCACGCAGGATGTCCCTTCCAAAAAAACCTCCCCAAACAGCACATGACGCAAAGAAAAAAAGAGGCGCAATGAGGTAGCTGTGTGAGTAAGATAAGCGACCCTAGTGGCCGACACAAACACCGGGCCCATCTAGGAGTGGCACTGCGGTGTCACGCAGGATGTCCCTTCCAAAAAACCCTCCCCAAACAGCACATGACGCAAAGAAAAAAAGAGGCGCAATGAGGTAGCTGTGTGAGTAAGATAAGCGACCCTAGTGGCCGACACAAACACCGGGCCCATCTAGGAGTGGCACTGCAGTGTCACGCAGGATGTCCCTTCCAAAAAACCCTCCCCAAACAGCACATGACGCAAAGAAAAAAAGAGGCGCAATGAGGTAGCTGTGTGAGTAAGATAAGCGACCCTAGTGGCCGACACAAACACCGGGCCCATCTAGGAGTGGCACTGCAGTGTCACGCAGGATGTCCCTTCCAAAAAACCCTCCCCAAACAGCACATGACGCAAAGAAAAAAAGAGGCGCAATGAGGTAGCTGTGTGAGTAAGATAAGCGACCCTAGTGGCCGACACAAACACCGGGCCCATCTAGGAGTGTCACTGCAGTGTCACGCAGGATGTCCCTTCCAAAAAACCCTCCCCAAACAGCACATGACGCAAAGAAAAATTAAAGAAAAAAGAGGTGCAAGATGGAATTGTCCTTGGGCCCTCCCACCCACCCTTATGTTGTATAAACAGGACATGCACACTTTAACCAACCCATCATTTCAGTGACAGGGTCTGCCACACGACTGTGACTGATATGACGGGTTGGTTTGGACCCCCACCAAAAAAGAAGCAATTAATCTCTCCTTGCACAAACTGGCTCTACAGAGGCAAGATGTCCACCTCATCATCATCCTCCGATATATCACCGTGTACATCCCCCTCCTCACAGATTATCAATTCGTCCCCACTGGAATCCACCATCTCAGCTCCCTGTGTACTTTGTGGAGGCAATTGCTGCTGGTCAATGTCTCCGCGGAGGAATTGATTATAATTCATTTTAATGAACATCATCTTCTCCACATTTTCTGGATGTAACCTCGTACGCCGATTGCTGACAAGGTGAGCGGCGGCACTAAACACTCTTTCGGAGTACACACTTGTGGGAGGGCAACTTAGGTAGAATAAAGCCAGTTTGTGCAAGGGCCTCCAAATTGCTTCTTTTTCCTGCCAGTATAAGTACGGACTGTGTGACGTGCCTACTTGGATGCGGTCACTCATATAATCCTCCACCATTCTTTCAATGTTGAGAGAATCATATGCAGTGACAGTAGACGACATGTCCGTAATCGTTGTCAGGTCCTTCAGTCCGGACCAGATGTCAGCATTAGCAGTCGCTCCAGACTGCCCTGCATCACCGCCAGCGGGTGGGCTCGGAATTCTGAGCCTTTTCCTCGCACCCCCAGTTGCGGGAGAATGTGAAGGAGGAGATGTTGACAGGTCGCGTTCCGCTTGACTTGACAATTTTCTCACCAGCAGGTCTTTCAACCCCAGCAGACTTGTGTCTGCCTGAAAGAGAGATCAAAGGTAGGCTTTAAATCTAGGATCGAGCACGGTGGCCAAAATGTAGTGCTCTGATTTCAACAGATTGACCACCCGTGAATCCTTGTTAAGCGAATTAAGGGCTCCATCCACAAGTCCCACATGCCTAGCGGAATCGCTCCGTGTTAGTTCCTCCTTCAATGTCTCCAGCTTCTTCTGCAAAAGCCTGATGAGGGGAATGACCTGACTCAGGCTGGCAGTGTCTGAACTGACTTCACGTGTGGCAAGTTCAAAGGGCATCAGAACCTTGCACAACGTTGAAATCATTCTCCACTGCGCTTGAGACAGGTGCATTCCACCTCCTATATCGTGCTCAATTGTATAGGCTTGAATGGCCTTTTGCTGCTCCTCCAACCTCTGAAGCATATAGAGGGTTGAATTCCACCTCGTTACCACTTCTTGCTTCAGATGATGGCAGGGCAGGTTCAGTAGTTTTTGGTGGTGCTCCAGTCTTCTGTACGTGGTGCCTGTACGCCGAAAGTGTCCCGCAATTCTTCTGGCCACCGACAGCATCTCTTGCACGCCCCTGTCGTTTTTTAAAAAATTCTGCACCACCAAATTCAAGGTATATGCAAAACATGGGACGTGCTGCAATTTGCCCATATTTAATGCACACACAATATTGCTGGCGTTGTCCGATGCCACAAATCCACAGGAGAGTCCAATTGGGGTAAGCCATTCCGCGATGATCTTCCTCAGTTGCCGTAAGAGGTTTTCAGCTGTGTGCGTATTCTGGAAAGCGGTGATACAAAGCGTAGCCTGCCTAGGAAAGAGTTGGCGTTTGCGAGATGCTGCTACTGGTGCCGCCGCTGCTGTTCTTGCGGCGGGAGTCCATACATCTACCCAGTGGGCTGTCACAGTCATATAGTCCTGACCCCGCCCTGCTCCACTTGTCCACATGTCCGTGGTTAAGTGGACATTGGGTACAACTGCATTTTTTAGGACACTGGTGAGTCTTTTTCTGACGTCCGTGTACATTCTCGGTATCGCCTGCCTAGAGAAGTGGAACCTAGATGGTATTTGGTAACGGGGGCACACTGCCTCAATAAATTGTCTAGTTCCCTGTGAACTAACGGCGGATACCGGACGCACGTCTAACACCAACATAGTTGTCAAGGCCTCAGTTATCCGCTTTGCAGCAGGATGACTGCTGTGATATTTCATCTTCATCGCAAAGGACTGTTGGACAGTCAATTGCTTACTGGAAGTAGTACAAGTGGGCTTACGACTTCCCCTCTGGGATGACCATCGACTCCCAGCAGCAACAACAGCAGCGCCAGCAGCAGTAGGCGTTACACGCAAGGATGCATCGGAGGAATCCCAGGCAGGAGAGGACTCGTCAGAATTGCCAGTGACATGGCCTGCAGGACTATTGGCATTCCTGGGGAAGGAGGAAATTGACACTGAGGGAGTTGGTGGGGTGGTTTGCGTGAGCTTGGTTACAAGAGGAAGGGATTTACTGGTCAGTGGACTGCTTCCGCTGTCGCCCAAAGTTTTTGAACTTGTCACTGACTTATTATGAATGCGCTGCAGGTGACGTATAAGGGAGGATGTTCCGAGGTGGTTAACGTCCTTACCCCTACTTATTACAGCTTGACAAAGGCAACACATGGCTTGACACCTGTTGTCCGCTTTTCTGTTGAAATACCTCCACACTGAAGAGCTGATTTTTTTGGTATTTTCACCAGGCATGTCAACGGCCATATTCCTCCCATGGACAACAGGTGTCTCCCCGGGTGCCTGACTTAAACAAACCACCTCACCATCAGAATCCTCCTGGTCAATTTCCTCCCCAGCGCCAGCAACACCCATATCCTCCTCATCCTGGTGTACTTCAACACTGACATCTTCAATCTGACTATCAGGAACTGGACTGCGGGTGCTCCTTCCAGCACTTGCAGGGGGCGTGCAAATGGTGGAAGGCGCATGCTCTTCACCTCCAGTGTTGGGAAGGTCAGGCATCGCAACCGACACAATTGGACTCTCCTTGTGGATTTGGGTTTTCGAAGAACGCACAGTTCTTTGCAGGGCTTTTGCCAGCTTGAGTCTTTTCAGTTTTCTAGCGAGAGGCTGAGTGCTTCCATCCTCATGTGAAGCTGAACCACTAGCCATGAACATAGGCCAGGGCCTCAGCCGTTCCTTGCCACTCCGTGTGGTAAATGGCATATTGGCAAGTTTACGCTTCTCCTCCGACAATTTTATTTTAGGTTTTGGAGTCCTTTTTTTACTGATATTTGGTGTTTTGGATTTGACATGCTCTGTACTATGACATTGGGCATCGGCCTTGGCAGACGACGTTGCTGGCATTTCATCGTCTCGGCCATGACTAGTGGCAGCAGCTTCAGCACGAGGTGGAAGTGGATCTTGATCTTTCCCTAATTTTGGAACCTCAACATTTTTGTTCTCCATATTTTAATAGGCACAACTAAAAGGCACCTCAGGTAAACAATGGAGATGGATGGATACTAGTATACAATTATGGATGGACTGCCGAGTGCCGACACAGAGGTAGCTACAGCCGTGGACTACCGTACTGTGTCTGCTGCTAATATAGACTGGATGATAATGAGATGAAATCAATATATATATATGTATGTATATATAATATCACTAGTACTGCAGCCGGACAGGTAGATAATATATTTATTAGGTAATGATGACTGATGACGGACCTGCTGGACACTGTCAGCTCAGCAGCACCGCAGACTGCTACAGTAAGCTACTATACTATAGTAGTATGTACAAAGAAGAAAGGAAAAAAAAAAACACGGGTAGGTGGTATACAATTATGGATGGACTGCCGAGTGCCGACACAGAGGTAGATACAGCCGTGGACTAACGTACTGTGTCTGCTGCTAATATAGACTGGATGATTGATAATGAGATGAAATCAATATATATATATATATATATATGTATGTATATATAATATCACTAGTACTGCAGCCGGACAGGTAGATAATATATTTATTAGGTAATGATGACTGATGACGGACCTGCTGGACACTGTCAGCTCAGCAGCACCGCAGACTGCTACAGTAAGCTACTATACTATACTAGTAGTATGTACAAAGAAGAAAGAAAAAAAAAACCACGGGTAGGTGGTATACAATTATGGATGGACTGCCGAGTGCCGACACAGAGGTAGCTACAGCCGTGGACTACCGTACTGTGTCTGCTGCTAATATAGACTGGATGATTGATAATGAGATGAAATCAATATATATATATATGTATGTATATATAATATCACTAGTACTGCAGCCGGACAGGTAGATAATATATTTATTAGGTAATGATGACTGATGACGGACCTGCTGGACACTGTCAGCTCAGCAGCACCGCAGACTGCTACAGTAAGCTACTATACTATAGTAGTATGTACAAAGAAGAAAAAAAAAAAACACGGGTAGGTGGTATACAATTATGGATGGACTGCCGAGTGCCGACACAGAGGTAGCTACAGCCGTGGACTAACGTACTGTGTCTGCTGCTAATATAGACTGGATGATTGATAATGAGATGAAATCAATATATATATATGTATGTATATATAATATCACTAGTACTGCAGCCGGACAGGTAGATAATATATTTATTAGGTAATGATGACTGATAACGGACCTGCTGGACACTGTCAGCTCTGCAGCACCGCAAACTGCTACAGTAAGCTACTATACTATACTAGTAGTATGTACAAAGAAGAAAGAAAAAAAAAACCACGGGTAGGTGGTATACAATTATGGATGGACTGCCGAGTGCCGACACAGAGGTAGCTACAGCCGTGGACTACCGTACTGTGTCTGCTGCTAATATAGACTGGATGATTGATAATGAGATGAAATCAATATATATATATGTATGTATATATAATATCACTAGTACTGCAGCCGGACAGGTAGATAATATATTTATTAGGTAATGATGACTGATGACGGACCTGCTGGACACTGTCAGCTCAGCAGCACCGCAGACTGCTACAGTAAGCTACTATACTATAGTAGTATGTACAAAGAAGAAAGAAAAAAAAAAACCCACGGGTAGGTGGTATACAATTATGGATGGACTGCCGAGTGCCGACACAGAGGTAGCTACAGCCGTGGACTACCGTACTGTACTGTGTCTGCTGCTAATATAGACTGGATAATAATGAGATGTAGTATGTATAAAGAAGAAAGAAAAAAAAAACCACGGGTAGGACTAGGTGGTATACAATTATGGATGGACTGCCGAGTGCCGACACAGAGGTAGCTACAGCCGTGGACTACCGTACTGTACTGTGTCTGCTGCTAATATAGACTGGTTGATAATGAGATGTAGTATGTATAAAGAAGAAAGAAAAAAAAAACCACGGGTAGGTGGTATACAATTATGGATGGACTGCCGAGTGCCGACACAGAGGTAGCTACAGCCGTGGACTACCGTACTGTACTGTGTCTGCTGCTAATATAGACTGGATGATAATGAGATGTAGTATGTATAAAGAAGAAAGAAAAAAAAACCACGGGTAGGTGGTATACAATTATGGATGGACTGCCGAGTGCCGACACAGAGGTAGCTACAGCCGTGGACTACCGTACTGTACTGTGTCTGCTGCTAATATAGACTGGTTGATAATGAGATGTAGTATGTATAAAGAAGAAAGAAAAAAAAAACCACGGGTAGGTGGTATACAATTATGGATGGACTGCCGAGTGCCGACACAGAGATAGCTACAGCCGTGGACTACCGTACTGTACTGTGTCTGCTGCTAATATAGACTGGATGATAATGAGATGTAGTATGTATAAAGAAGAAAGAAAAAAAAAACCACGGGTAGGTGGTATACAATTATGGATGGACTGCCGAGTGCCGACACAGAGGTAGCTACAGCCGTGGACTACCGTACTGTACTGTGTCTGCTGCTAATATAGACTGGATGATAATGAGATGTAGTATGTATAAAGAAGAAAGAAAAAAAAAACACGGGTAGGTGGTATACAATTATGGATGGACTGCCGAGTGCCAACACAGAGGTAGCTACAGCCGTGGACTACCGTACTGTACTGTGTCTGTGGCTAATATAGACTGGATGATAATGAGATGTAGTATGTATAAAGAAGAAAGAAAAAAAAAACACGGGTAGGTGGTTTACAATTATGGATGGACTGCCGAGTGCCGACACAGAGGTAGCTACAGCCGTGAACTACCGTACTGTGTCTGCTGCTAATATAGACTGGTTGATAATGAGATGTAGTATGTATAAAGAAGAAAGAAAGAAAAAACCACGGGTAGGACTAGGTGGTATACAATTATGGATGGACTGCCGAGTGCCGACACAGAGGTAGCTACAGCCGTGGACTACCGTACTGTACTGTGTCTGCTGCTAATATAGACTGGTTGATAATGAGATGTAGTATGTATAAAGAAGAAAGAAAAAAAAAACCACGGGTAGGTGGTATACAATTATGGATGGACTGCCGAGTGCCGACACAGAGGTAGCTACAGCCGTGGACTACCGTACTGTACTGTGTCTGCTGCTAATATAGACTGGATGATAATGAGATGTAGTATGTATAAAGAAGAAAGAAAAAAAAACCACGGGTAGGTGGTATACAATTATGGATGGACTGCCGAGTGCCGACACAGAGGTAGCTACAGCCGTGGACTACCGTACTGTACTGTGTCTGCTGCTAATATAGACTGGTTGATAATGAGATGTAGTATGTATAAAGAAGAAAGAAAAAAAAAACCACGGGTAGGTGGTATACAATTATGGATGGACTGCCGAGTGCCGACACAGAGATAGCTACAGCCATGGACTACCGTACTGTACTGTGTCTGCTGCTAATATAGACTGGATGATAATGAGATGTAGTATGTATAAGGAAGAAAGAAAAAAAAAACCACGGGTAGGTGGTATACAATTATGGATGGACTGCCGAGTGCCGACACAGAGGTAGCTACAGCCGTGGACTACTGTACTGTACTGTGTCTGCTGCTAATATAGACTGGATGATAATGAGATGTAGTATGTATAAAGAAGAAAGAAAAAAAACCACGGGTAGGTGGTATACAATTATGGATGGACTGCCGAGTGCCGACACAGAGGTAGCTACAGCCGTGGACTACCGTACTGTACTGTGTCTGCTGCTAATAAAGACTGGATGATAATGAGATGTAGTATGTATAAAGAAGAAAGAAAGAAAAAACCACGGGTAGGTGGTATACAATTATGGATGGACTGCCGAGTGCCGACACAGAGGTAGCTACAGCCGTGAACTACCGTACTGTGTCTGCTGCTAATATAGACTGGTTGATAATGAGATGTAGTATGTATAAAGAAGAAAGAAAAGAAAAAAAACGGGTAGGTGGTATACAATTATGGATGGACTGCCGAGTGCCGACACAGAGGTAGCTACAGCCGTGGACTACCGTACTGTACTGTGTCTGCTGCTAATATAGACTGGTTGATAATGAGATGTAGTATGTATAAAGAAGAAAGAAGAAAAAAACCACGGGTAGGTGGTATGCAATTATGGATGGACTGCCGAGTGCCGACACAGAGATAGCTACAGCCGTGGACTAACGTACTGTACTGTGTCTGCTGCTAATATAGACTGGATGATAATGAGATGTAGTATGTATAAAGAAGAAAGAAAAAAAAAACCACGGGTAGGTGGTATACAATTATGGATGGACTGCCGAGTGCCGACACAGAGGTAGCTACAGCCGTGGACTACCGTACTGTACTGTGTCTGCTGCTAATATAGACTGGATGATAATGAGATGTAGTATGTATAAAGAAGAAAGAAAAAAAAAACCACGGGTAGGTGGTATACAATTATGGATGGACTGCCGAGTGCCGACACAGAGGTAGCTACAGCCGTGGACTACCGTACTGTACTGTGTCTGCTGCTAATATAGACTGGATGATAATGAGATGTAGTATGTATAAAGAAGAAAGAAAAAAAAAACCACGGGTAGGTGGTATACAATTATGGATGGACTGCCGAGTGCCGACACAGAGGTAGCTACAGCCGTGAACTACCGTACTGTGTCTGCTGCTAGTATAGACTGGATGATAAATAATGATATAAAAAATATATATATATATATCACTACTGCAGCCGGACAGGTATATATTATATAATGACGGACCTGCTGGACACTGTCTGTCAGCAGAATTAGTTTTTTAATTTTTATAGAATAAAAAAACACCACACAAGTCACACGACGAGTGTACTTTTTCAGGCAGACATTCAATCACAATATACTATACTGGTGGTCAGTGTGGTCAGGTCACTGGTCACAGTGGTCAGTCACACTGGCAGTGGCACTCTGGCAGCAAAAGTGTGCACTGTTTAATATGTACTCCTGGCTCCTGCTATAACCTATAACTGCTCCCCAGTCTCCCCCACAATTAAGCTGTGTGAGCACAGTCAGATATTATACATAGATGATGCAGCACACTGGGCTGAGCACAGATATGGTATGTGAGTGTGACTGAGTCACTGTGTATCGTTTTTTTCAGGCAGAGAACAAGAACAGAACGGATTATTAAATAATAATAAATTATAAAACTGCACTGGTGGTCAGGTCAGTGGTCATCAGTCACTAGTATAACTCCTCCTAAGCTCCAGTAAGTAAATGAAGTGTCTCACTCTCACTCTCCTATCTATTTTAATTTCTAAACGGAGAGGACGCCAGCCACGTCCTCTCCCTATCAATCTCAATGCACGTGTGAAAATGGCCGCGACGCGCGGCTCCTTATATAGAATCCGAGTCTCGCGATAGAATCCGAGCCTCGCGAGAATCCGACAGCGTGATGATGACGTTCGGGCGCGCTCGGGTTAACCGAGCAAGGCGGGAAGATCCGAGTCGCTCGGACCCGTGTAAAAAAACATGAAGTTCGGGCGGGTTCGGATTCAGAGAAACCGAACCCGCTCATCTCTAATATATATACACACACACACACACACACACACACACACACACACACACACACATACACATAGCATATTAAACATGCATACATATATATATATATATATATGTACACACACATACAGTACACATATATAAACACATGTATATATATATCATGTGTGTGTGTGTGTTTATATGTATGTATGTATATACATGTGTATATATGTATGCACATGGATATATATGTACTATAATTAAAATAAAGTAAACTTTTATTGCACTTACAAGTGCCACCAGGAAGACAGGAGGCTGCAGAGGACGCTAGACAGCCATTAATAATACTCATGCAGCTAAAAAAATATATATATTTTTTTTTAAGTGGAGGGGGTTTCTGGGTGCTCGAACCCCCCCCCCGCCCTGGGTGCGCCACTGCACATGGAAATAGTCTTTTGAGAGTGGGTCGAAGGGTTAACAGTTGCTAAAATTAAATGGGGGTAAAGGTGTCGAATCCTATAGGTAGTAGAGGATCGTATCTGCAGCACCTGGAGAATAATGTGTGTCGCCTTAGGCAAGGGGTAAGTAATCGGGAGTGCCTGGACATAGTGTCTGACCTGAAGATATAGGTAAAAAAGACTGTTTGGGATGGAAAAATGACTTAGCAGGTCATCGAAAGGGAGGACATAACCTCCCGGGTCGAAGACCCTGTTCACAAGAGCTAGACCCTTTTGTCTCCAAAGCTGAAAGGAGGGGTTGTGGAGTGACGGTGAAAATTCTGGGTTGCCCTAGAGGGGTAGGTAAGGTGATAATCTGAAATCTCTCCGTAGCTTTTTATGAAGGTACATCCAGTGAATGTACGTATCATGAAAAATGGATGAGAGTAAATCTGGGGTGGTATGGAGCTAGGCTTGAGGTGCAGCAAGGCAGAAGTGGAGTATGGATGAAATATAGCTTGATCCAATTTGGTATCAGTGTAAGTGGAGGTTTCCAGCAACCAATCACTGGCATATCTGAAAAAATACAGCTGTGGCATAGGATTTAAAGTAGTGATGTGCACCGGACATTTTTCGGGTTTTGTGTTTTGGTTTTGGTTTCGCTTCCGCGGTCGTGTTTTGGATTCGGACGCGTTTTGGCAAAACTTCACCGAAATTTTTTTGTCGGATTCGGGTGTGTTTTGGATTTGGGTGTTTTTTTCAAAAAACCCTAAAAAACAGCTTAAATCATAGAATTTGGGGGTCATTTTGATCCCATAGTATTATTAACCTCAATTACCATAATTTCCACTCATTTCCAGTCTATTCTGAACACCTCACACCTCACAATATTATTTTTAGTCCTACAATTTGCACCGAGGTCGCTGGATGGCTAAGCTAAGCGACACAAGTGGCCGACACAAACACATGGCCCATCTAGGAGTGGCACTGCAGTGTCAGGCAGGATGGCACTTCAAAAAAATTGTCCCCAAACAGCACATGATGCAAAGAAAATAAGAGGCGCACCAAGGTCGCTGTGTGACTAAGCTAAGCGACACAAGTGGCCGACACAAACACCTGGCCCATCTAGGAGTGGCACTGCAGTGTCAGGCAGGATGGCACTTCAAAAAAATTGTCCCCAAACAGCACATGATGCAAAGAAAAAAAGAGGCGCACCAAGGTCGCTGTGTGACTAAGCTAAGCGACACAAGTGGCCGACACAAACACCTGGCCCATCTAGGAGTGGCACTGCAGTGTCAGGCAGGATGGCACTTAAAAAAAATTGTCCCCAAACAGCACATGATGCAAAGAAAAAAAGAGGCGCACCAAGGTCGCTGGATGGCTAAGCTAAGCGACACAAGTGGCCGACACAAACACCTGGCCCATCTAGGAGTGGCACTGCAGTGTCAGGCAGGATGGCACTTCAAAAAAATAGTCCACAAGCAGCACATGATGCAAAGAAAAAAGAGGCGCACCATTGTCGCTGGATGGCTAAGCTAAGCGACACAAGTGGCCGACTCAAACACCTGACCCATCTAGGAGTGGCACTGCAGTGTCAGGCAGGATGGCACTTCAAAAAAATAGTCCCCAAGCAGCACATGATGCAAAGAAAAAAGAGGCGCACCAAGGTCGCTGGATGGCTAAGCTAAGAGACACAAGTGGCCGACACAAACACCTGGCCCATCTAGGAGTGGCACCGCAGTGTCAGGCAGGATGGCACTTCAAAAAAATTGTCCCCAAACAGCACATGATGCAAAGAAAAAAAGAGGCGCACCAAGGTCGCTGTGTGACTAAGCTAAGCGACACAAGTGGCCGACACAAACACCTGGCCCATCTAGGAGTGGCACTGCAGTGTCAGGCAGGATGGCACTTCAAAAAAATTGTCCCCAAACAGCACATGATGCAAAGAAAAAAAGAGGCGCACCAAGGTCGCTGTGTGACTAAGCTAAGCGACACAAGTGGCCGACACAAACACCTGGCCCATCTAGGAGTGGCACTGCAGTGTCAGGCAGGATGGCACTTCAAAAAAATTGTCCCCAAACAGCACATGATGCAAAGAAAAAAAGAGGCGCACCAAGGTTGCTGGATGGCTAAGCTAAGCGACACAAGTGGCTGACACAAACACCTGGCCCATCTAGGAGTGGCACTGCAGTGTCAGGCAGGATGGCACTTCAAAAAAATAGTCCCCAAGCAGCACATGATGCAAAGAAAAAAAGAGGCGCACCAAGGTCGCTGGATGGCTAAGCTAAGCGACACAAGTGGCCGACACAAACACCTGGCCAATCTAGGAGTGGCACTGCAGTGTCAGGCAGGATGGCACTTCAAAAAAATTGTCCCCAAACAGCATATGATGCAAAGAAAAATGAAAGAAAAAAGAGGTGCAAGATGGAATTGTCCTTGGGCCCTCCCACCCACCCGGGCCCTCCCACCCACCCTTATGTTGTATAAACAGGACATACACACTTTAACGAACCCATCATTTCAGTGACAGGGTCTGCCACACGACTGTGACTGAAATGACTGGTTGGTTTGGGCCCCCACCAAAAAAGAAGCAATCAATCTCTCCTTGCACAAACTGGCTCTACAGAGGCAAGATGTCCACCTCATCATCATCCTCTGATTCCTCACCCCTTTCACTGTGTACATCCCCCTCCTCACAGATTATTAATTCGTCCCCACTGGAATCCACCATCTCAGGTCCCCGTGTACTTTCTGGAGGCAATTGCTGCTGGTGAATGTCTCCACGGAGGAATTGATTATAATTCATTTTGATGAACATCATCTTCTCCACATTTTCTGGAAGTAACCTCATACGCCGATTGCTGACAAGGTGAGCGGCTGCACTAAACACTCTTTCGGAGTACACACTGGAGGGAGGGCAACTTAGGTAGAATAAAGCCAGTTTGTGCAAGGGCCTCCAAATTGCCTCTTTTTCCTGCCAGTATACGTACGGACTGTCTGACGTGCCTACTTGGATGCGGTCACTCATATAATCCTCCACCATTCTTTCAATGGTGACAGAATCATATGCAGTGACAGTAGACGACATGTCAGTAATCGTTGGCAGGTCCTTCAGTCCGGACCAGATGTCAGCACTCGCTCCAGACTGCCCTGCATCACCGCCAGCGGGTGGGCTTGGAATTCTTAGCCTTTTCTTCGCAACCCCAGTTGCGGGAGAATGTGAAGGAGGAGATGTTGACGGGTCACGTTCAGCTTGACTTGACAATTTTCTCACCAGCAGGTCTTTGAACCTCTGCAGACTTGTGTCTGCCGGAAAGAGAGATACAACGTAGGTTTTAAATCTAGGATCGAGCACGGTGGCCAAAATGTAGTGCTCTGATTTCAACATATTGACCACCCGTGAATCCTGGTTAAGCGAATTAAGGGCTCCATCCACAAGTCCAGCATGCCTAGCGGAATCGCTCTGTTTTAGCTCCTCCTTCAATGTCTCCAGCTTCTTCTGCAAAAGCCTGATGAGGGGAATGACCTGACTCAGGCTGGCAGTGTCTGAACTGACTTCACGTGTGGCAAGTTCAAAGGGTTGCAGAACCTTGCACAACGTTGAAATCATTCTCCACTGCGCTTGAGTCAGGTGCATTCCCCCTCCTTTGCCTATATCGTGGGCAGATGTATAGGCTTGAATGGCCTTTTGCTGCTCCTCCATCCTCTGAAGCATATAGAGGGTTGAATTCCACCTCGTTACCACCTCTTGCTTCCAATAATTCTGCACCACCAAATTCAATGTATGTGCAAAACATGGGACGTGCTGGAATTTGCCCAGATGTAATGCACGCACAATATTGCTGGCGTTGTCCGATGTCACAAATCCCCAGGAGAGTCCAATTGGGGTAAGCCATTCTGCGATGATCTTCCTCAGTTCCCTTAAGAGGTTGTCAGCTGTGTGCCTCTTATGGAAAGCGGTGATACAAAGCGTAGCCTGCCTAGGAACGAGTTGGCGTTTGCGAGATGCTGCTACTGGTGCCGCCGCTGCTGTTCTTGCTGCGGGAGGCATACATCTACCCAGTGGGCTGTCACAGTCATATAGTCCTGAGTCTGCCCTGCTCCACTTGTCCACATGTCCGTGGTTAAGTGGACATTGGGTACAACTGCATTTTTTAGGACACTGGTGAGTCTTTTTCTGAGGTCTGTGTACATTTTCGGTATCGCCTGCCTAGAGAAATGGAACCTAGATGGTATTTGGTACCGGGGACACAGTACCTCAATCAAGTCTGTAGTTGCCTCTGAATTAACGATGTATACCGGAACCACATTTCTCACCGCCCAGGCTGCCAAGGCCTGAGTTATCTGCTTTGCAGCAGGATGACTGCTGTGATATTTCATCTTCCTCGCAAAGGACTGTTGGACAGTCAATTGCTTACTGGAAGTAGTACAAGTGGTCTTCCGACTACCCCTCTGGGATGACGATCGACTCCTAGCAGCAACAACAGCAGCGCCAGCAGCAGTAGACGTTACACTCAAGGATGCATCGGAGGAATCCCAGGCAGGAGAGGACTCGTCAGACTTGACAGTGACATGGCCTGCAGGACTATTGGCTTTCCTGGGTAAGGAGGAAATTGACACTGAGGGAGTTGGTGGTGTGGTTTGCAGGAGCTTGGTTACAAGAGGAAGGGATTTAGTGGTCAGTGGACTGCTTCCGCTGTCATCCAAAGTTTTTGAACTTGTCACTGACTTATGATGAATGCGCTGCAGGTGACGTATAAGGGAGGATGTTCCGAGGTGGTTAACGTCCTTACCCCTACTTATTACAGCTTGACAAAGGCAACACACGGCTTGACACCTGTTGTCCGCATTTGTGTTGAAATAATTCCACACCGAAGAGGTGATTTTTTTTGTATTTTGACCAGGCATGTCAATGGCCATATTCGTCCCACGGACAACAGGTGTCTCCCCGGGTGCCTGACTTAAACAAACCACCTCACCATCAGAATCCTCCTTGTCAATTTCCTCCCCAGCACCAGCAACACCCATATCCTCATCCTGGTGTACTTCAACACTGACATCTTCAATTTGACTATCAGGAACTGGACTGCGGGTGCTCCTTCCAGCACTTGCAGGGGGCGTGCAAATGGTGGAAGGCGCAAGCTCTTCCCGTCCAGTGTTGGGAAGGTCAGGCATCGCAACCGACACAATTGGACTCTCCTTGGGGATTTGTGATTTAGAAGAACGCACAGTTCTTTGCTGTGCTTTTGCCAGCTTAAGTATTTTCATTTTTCTAGCGAGAGGATGAGTGCTTCCATCCTCATGTGAAGCTGAACCACTAGCCATGAACATAGGCCAGGGCCTCAGCCGTTCCTTGCCACTCCTTGTCGTAAATGGCATATTGGCAAGTTTACGCTTCTCCTCAGACGCTTTCAATTTAGATTTTTGGGTCATTTTACTGAACTTACTGATCTAGAGCCATTTAAAATATTGGTGAGCAATTTGCCTGACTTATTTCCGAATCTGTGGTATTTATAGTTAATTCCGTACAAGTGTCTGTGTCCTTGCTTGTTAAGGTATTCATTAAAGTGAGTCCTTGCTGTAGTATATTTCAGTTTATTAGCTAAATTGGGCACTCGGCTAAAGATGGTGTAGGCAGTAGTGAGATTTTGTTGTAAGCGGAGATAGGTGACTGCATAGGCTTTGTTAAGTTTGGCAACATAGGAAATTATATCACCTCTAAGGACCGCCTTGGCGGTTTGCCAAAATAGGGGAGGGTCAGAAGTTACCTGAGACTGGTTGCTAGAACTATAATTCTGCCAACTGGCAGACAGTAGGGATTTAAAATCCGGGGATACCAGAAGATGAGAAGGGAAGCGCCAGGAAATCTGAGAAGATTGCTCCACTGAGAGGTGCAATACAAATCTCTGTAATGCATGGTCAGATACGGAAATGGGTTAAATTTCCACGGAGGATATTCTTGTGAACAGGGTCTGAGATAGTAAGATATAGTCTATTCTTGACAGGGTCTGGTGAGCAGCTGAGAGACACGTAAATTCCTTGACAGTGGGATTGAGCGCTCTCCAAACATCTATTAAAGTCAGCTGGGAGGTTAAATGGGTTACACCAATTTTTGGCAATGTTAATGGGCGTCTAGGTGAAGAGGATCTGTCTAGATGAGTATCAGAAATTAAATTGAAATCCCCACAAACTATTAACGGGTCATGAATGAAGGGCGTAAGATCAGTAATGAGATTTAAAAAGAAGTGCTTACTGTAAGCTGTAGGGGCATACACATTACACAGGGTAAAAGACTTGGAAAACAGCGTACCTTGTGCAATAACAAAGCATCCCTCAGGGTCAGTGGTAATTTTAGCTATGTCTAGGGGAATTGACCGTTTCACCAAAATTACTACACCTCTCGCTTTAGAGGTATAGGGTGAACAGGCTACCAATCTCCACCCCAACATTTGGAGTTTTACCATTTCAGAGTGAACTAGATGGGCTTCCTGCAAAAAAAAAAATAATTCAAGCTTTAACTTATTACAGTACACCAATAATTTCCTTCGCTTAGCTGGTGAATTGAAGCCTCCTACGTACATTAAGGGAGCCTACCTTAATTGACGCCATATTTGATGAAGTGAAGTGAGACTGACAGGTTCCAGGCAGCAATATGATAGCATACTATAGAGAATGGGGTGGGAAAGAGGGGGGGGGAGGGAAGAACACCAGGGTATAGGGAAAGACACAAGACAAAAAAGGCTAAAACAAGCATAACATAACTTGACATGCGCAGCATGTCCAAGGTGAGTAATATACAGTAACATAACTTCCGGAATGCTACAAAAATTTGCAACCTAAACAGGCATAAGAAGAATCCTAACATAACCCAGAGCATAGCTCCCATCCCCTCCGACTGGGGAGGCAGATTTTTCTCCCTCGGGTGCAAAACCTGTAAAGAAAATACTGAGAGTCCACTGCAAGTGGGGTGTACATCTCTCAACCAGGGGCCGGCAACTGAAATGGTATTAGGTGAACAAGTGAGCCATTGATCTCAGGCAATCGCTGTGTAGTAGAAAGTAGAGTAGCACATTAAACACGATCTGTGATATCAACTTCAGTGGCTTTTCCCTAGTCACAGAGAAAGTCCGCTGCTTCATCCGGGGATAGAAAGTCATAGTGCTTATCATTATCAAAGATACGCAGTTTGGCTGGGTAAATCAATGCAAATTTCTGCTTTTCAGCTATCAGGCGAGAGCAGATGGGGGAGAAGGCTCTGCATGCCTTTGTTAGTTCCACAGAAAAATCTTGGAAGAGACATATGCTGAGGCCTTCCCACTTTATAACTGGCTGTTTCCTGGAGGCACTCCAGATTTCCAATTTATGGACGTAGCTGAGGCATTTGAAAATGGTGACCCTTGGGCGGGAATCATTAGGGCGAGGTGGGGGGCCAATTCTGTGAACCCGCTCTATAACCATATCCTTACATAGTTCCTGGATCCCCAGGATTTGGGGAAGAGAATGCTTGACAAATTGCTCTAAAGATGGCCCCTTAATTGTTTCAGGGAGCCCAACCACCCTGATATTATTGCGCCTAGAGCGATTTTCAATTTCCTCTAAACGGTTAATAATAGCATAGTTCTCCTTCTCCAGCCTCTTAACATCACCCTGGAAGTCAGCCAAGTTGTGAGCTATAGAGCCTATTCTGTTCTCTGCAGTTGAGACTCTCATATTAAGTTGCTGTATTTGAGTGGAGATATCACTTACCGCTTTTGAGAGCAGTGGTCCCACTGTGGAGGAAATTGCATCAACTAGGTCACCATATGACAGCGGGGTGTCGCGATGCAAGTGCTGCGAAGCAGTATCTGCGTCCTGAGAATCAGTGGCCTGTTTCTTTGAGACAGGAGAGGTTGCCAGCGTGTCCGTGTCCGGCGCCATGACAGGGTCAGGACTCCTTTTCACTTGGCGCAGCGTTTGCTGCTGCGTCCGCGGCGGCTAAAAGGAGGTGATGTATTTGTCCATATTTCAGAGCGCAGGTGACCAGGGGACAGATGAGGGAGAATGGAGGCTAATTAAAGCCGTGTAACAGCAGCAAATCAGCCGGAGATGGAGAGGAGCTGTGAGACGCGCTGCTCACTCCATGTAGCCAGAACCGGAAGTTGTGCACCAACTTTTAAATGTACTTTCAATTTACTTAGCAGATAAACAATCCAATCTGAATCAAACACAATATGACTTATTTGAACTTTGTTTTGCAACAATCAAAATACGCTGTAGCTTTATAAATATTGTGAGAAACTCAATGTCCCTTGAATTTCATATCAGCGCCTTACTGCTAACACAACAAAACACATGGATGTGATTCATCAACATGGTGCGATGAATCCATCGTTAGCTGGTTGACCACAGCCGTGTTTGTAAATGTACAGTGCATCATTAAGAACGTGATATCGCGGACACAGCCCCATCTGTAAAAGTCAAATTACTTTCTAACAAATATTTAAAATGCCAGCTCTAATATATACTGTGGACGCCTGCGCATATTATTACCATGTGCTATGAATGTGCACTATACATCGCAAAACACTACATCCCATAAGAGAAAACAATACACCCACACATTATCGGAGTTCCAAAGCTCATTGATGTATATATTTGTTATTAAAAGGATATGTATACAATATATCACAATGTACAGTATATATATATATTTACATGGTTACAATTTACTCAGGAAGTAGTTATTACAAACTAATTCAAATACAGACACGGCCAGCAATAGAATTACCATATTTTGCTCAAATACACTCTCCACTCCATATCACTCTCTCTCTCTCTCAGTAAAATCATGCAGCCACTGGACAGACAGCATCTCCACCATCATCTGGGACAAAAAGGGCCATGTGTGTGTGTGTGTTCAGAAATACACTGAGAGTTGGGGGCGTGAACAGGTCTCTTGTAATTAGTCTAGGGGAGGAAACTTTCTCATTCATGATGAGTCATTGGTCAGTTCATATGCAAGCCTTGAAGACATCAAAAGGGATGGCCTGAGTTTCCTGTCCACATGATTTAAATGGAATGTCCTTTGTCGTCAGTTGAATTGTTGCTTAATATTCATACATACATGCAATCATATCTACTAATGGCAATGTGTTACAATTTAATAACAGGCATCAAATTGGCACACACATTAATCTGGTTACTTTGACACCAAGCGCGACATGTCCATCTTGCTCCACTCCAATAATACACATACATGACGTTACTCCATTATATAATTTAAAACCTTATGATGTCTGGTGCTTGATATGTTCAATTTATGTGTTGTATGAATTATGTGTCGAATCTATCTTTGTGGCATGTCTGTGTAAATGCATATGTTACCATATATTGCTGTGCTCGCTGCGCATATTTGCAAGCATAGCGACTCATAATGTGTGGAGTCTGTATGTTCTCTCTATGTAATAATTTCGACTTCGACAATATATATATATACCAAACGAAAAAAAGCCATCACAGCAGCTAAAGTCTTTAGCTGCAGTGCTGTGTCAAGTTCTTTAATAGATTCTCTGAAAGTGTCGGCTTTTTTTTGTTTGTTACATGCTATCTGCAAGCAGGGCACCGGAGCAAGTTGTTTTTTTAATCTGTGGTGGAGTGCCAAATACATCCCTCTTTATATATATATATATATATATATATATCTAGAAAGAAGAATTAGAGGAGCGCTTCATAGTGCAATATTGTTTATTCACAAACAATTTTTAAAACAGCAAGTGACAGAGTAATGCTTTTCTTAATACCTCAGATTTCATCTGAGTGGGCTTAAAATACCACTTGGTTTAAACAGATTATCCTTTGATATCACCTCCACCGGCCACCAGTAAAGCGTCAGATCCCTTTGCCTCGTCCCGCCTGCCTCGCACTCACGAACTCCAGCACGCCGGGACACCGCTGCTATCTACATGGGGGGGAGGATGATTCAGGATACAACGATGACGTCACCAGGCCACGCCCCAATGCGTTTCGTCATAAGACTTCGTCAGAGGGTTGGCCTTGGTGACAAAAAACCTCTCTTTTATGCCAGCAATGGCCAATCCATGCACGCAATCAGTAAATCAACTACACATGTGTGGTCTTTCTTTCCAGACAGCATTAAAATACAATTCATTTGTTTTCAAACACTTGTAACATATTTTATAAAAGCCTACAGACTTAAAATAGAGAGACATCATTACCATAATGCAAAAAATTCATAGTAAACAACTTTTACATACTTTATAAGAACATAGAGAAGTGTGATTTGGAATAAGGCACAAAAGAGAGGTTTTTTGTCACCAAGGCCAACCCTCTGACGAAGTCTTATGACGAAACGCGTTGGGGCGTGGCCTGGTGACGTCATCGTTGTATCCTGAATCATCCTCTCCCCCATGTAGATAGCAGCGGTGTCCCGGCGTGCTGGAGTTCGTGAGTGCGAGGCAGGCGGCACGAGGCAAAGGGATCTGACGCTTTACTGGTGGCCGGTGGAGGTGATATCAAAGGATAATCTGTTTAAACCAAGTGGTATTTTAAGCCCACTCAGATGAAATCTGAGGTATTAAGAAAAGCATTACTCTGTCACTTGCTGTTTTAAAAATTGTTTGTGAATAAACAATATTGCACTATGAAGCGCTCCTCTAATTCTTCTTTCTAGACAAATCATCCCGTGGGATCCCGGGTTTTTAAGAGGCAGCTGCAGTCTGAATTTAGGAGATTTAGTGCGGATATATCCAGTGGAGGATTTTCTCAGAACTTTGATAACTGCAGATCACCGTGAAGTGCACCTGCACGCTCTTTCCACAAATATATATATATATACACATACTTGTAAACAGAAAAGGCGGCACTTCCAGGTTGGTGAAGAACTTTAGTGGCAATACATCAATGTTTCAGGGTATCTCACCCCATCTTCAGGATAACATGTGTATAGTGATATAACAAGTATTTATATTTACAAGCTCCTCCACTCCTGCTCCCCGCCGGCGGCTGCCCTCTGATTCCGTCAAGACTTCTGGTTTCTGGCCCTGACGTCACCGGAAGTGATGTCCTCACCGGTCTGGCACCGGAGGGGAAGCAAGGAAACAGAGCTCAGCACAGGTTACCAAGGTAACAACAAACATATGCAGCGCAACCAAACATAAAGAGTGCAGTATGTTAGAGTGTAAAGCGCAAACTCTACACAAGTACAACAAAAAATATATACATATCAGTAAACAGTATACTAAGAATACATAAAAATACATATAAAAAGTTCATCATTGTACGGGCTAATAGACTATTATAATTAGACATAGTCAAAACATTGTTGCGAGTATGGAGAACATCCAAGTCGCAACTGGCAAAAAGTGATGATAAAAAGACATTTAGAATAGGCAACACTGAAGCGGATATGCTCTTGTGGAAACAGGTACTACAGTATAAAACTGCCCAAACCTTTATGAACCTTTAGACTCATCTATATATTATATGCCAACACAGAACACAGAGTTTATAATTGGCTACATACAGCTAATAGGCCACCGAGGGAGTTAACTCACAACTCTATATATATAGAGCACAGGGCAGAAGGACCGTGATGTATACAAGTACATCGGTGAGTGACAGTGATCACATTCAAGAACCTGTGAGTGTCCCTTTAAGTGTAGACACGTGGGCAAGCAAGGCTGGGTCAAGATCAAACCCACGAGAAGGGGTAGGCAGATGGAGAGGCAGAGGCGGCAAAAAGCTGCCAAAGGGTCAGAGGACCTGATTTTTAATCTTTCCATTACTCCACTGTTACCTATTGAGACACAGGTACTCAGTAAGGGACTGATTTTCGTACTTACACAGGTCCATGATGTGTTCCAATGGAAAGTGGACAACTTTAAGTTTCGCAGAAAACTCAAATTGAAATAATTTTTTGATTAAAATAAAAACAAATCAAAAGACAATTAATCAGGATGCTAATTCAGCTTTTCGAGTGCTGCAGCATCTTGGTGTGCCATCAAAGAAATTTCGCCCAGTATACACCTTAAAATAAAAACAAATCAATTGATAATTTATCAGAAGCTATTTCAGCTTCTCGAGTGCTGCAGCCTCTGGGTGTTCCATTGAAGAAATTTCACCTGGTATCCACATTTGACCCTCAGTCATTTAATTCATCTGTTTGTACGTTTTCAAGACTTTTGGATTTAAGCAGCAAAGATCCAGCTGGAACTGCTCCATTTGTGCACCAAAATTTATCTAAAGAGGAACAGTTAGCCTCAAAAACAATCTTAGGTCCCAACAAGATATAATTGTCAGAGGGGCTGATAAAGGCAGTGCCATTGTAGTGATGGATCTTTCTATGTATAAACAAGACTGCTCAAGTCTTATGGAACTATGAACCCAGACTTGGACCAATATCAAACTGAAGTATATCGACAATTGGGAGATCCCTTGGTATACCGTGAAATGGTGAGCGATCCTATATCTGTGTTCAACAAAGAGTTGGAAGGTGTATTGGCACAGGCAGTGAATGCCAATATCATTACTATCACTGTTAAGAATGTCCTGATGCAAGATTATCCTGTGGCACCTGTGCTATACACCGTCCCAAAAAATCAGAAGGACGCTATACGGCCACCTGGCCATCCAATTATTGCAGCACAGACCTCTGTCGGCTGGTAGTGCTTCCATAGAAGTGCTGACATAAAAGTGTTATTATAATATTAGCGTTATACCTGCGTTAAGTTAATTCATCAGCTGTTATCGATTGTGAACTTTGTGAACCAACTCCTCATCACTCCTTGTCCTCAACAGGTACGATTCGTGGAACTACACATATCAGCAAGTTGTACTGCACCTGCTGATTATCTCAAATGAATACCATGATTGCATAGTTTAGGTACGATTCGTGGAACTACACATACCAGCAAGTTGTACTGCATATGCTGATTATCTCAAATGAATACCATGATTGCATAGTTTAGGTACGATTCGTGGAACTACACATACCAGCAAGTTGTACTGCATCTGCTGATTATCTCAAATGAATACCATGATTGCATAGTTTAGGTACAATTCGTGGAACTACACATACCAGCAAGTTGTACTGCATCTGCTGATTATCTCAAATAAATACCATTATTGCATTGTTTAGGTACATTGAGAAAGAGTGTTTGTTTTTTTGTTTGTTTTTTAACTCTGTAAAGATTTAGTTGGCTGTCTTATTGGTATGTAATGCCTGTTTGTGTATGTTAATTTATTGCCTTAGTTTGAAGTGGAATTGTATTGGGGGAGGAGTTTGCAATCATTGCATTCACATGGAAATTGATCCTATTTAAAGTTTAGTATTCGGCTGGTAGTGCTTCCATAGAAGTGCTGACATAAAAGTGTTATTATAAAATTAGCGTTATACCTGCGTTAAATTATATCATCAGCTGTAATCGATTGTGAACTTTGTGAACCAACTCCTCATCACTCCTTGTCCTCAACAGGTATGATTCGTGGAACTACACATACCAGCAAGTTGTACTGCATCTGCTGATTATCTCAAATGAATACCAAGATTGTATAGTTTAGGTATGATTCGTGGAACTACACATACCAGCAAGTTGTACTGCATCTGCTGATTATCTCAAATGAATACCATGATTGCATAGTTTAGGTACATTGAGAAAGAGTGTTTGTTTTTTTGTTTGTTTTTTAACTCTGTAAAGATTTAGTTGGCTGTCTTATTGGTATGTAATGTCTGTTTGTGTAAGTTAATTTATTGCCTTAGTTTGAAGTGGGATTGTATTGGGGGAGGAGTTTGCAATCATTGCATTCACATGGAAATTGTTCCTATTTAAAGTCTAGTATTCGGCTGGAAGCTGTCGGCTGGTTGTGCATCCATAGAAGTGCTGACATAAAAGTGTTATTATAATATTAGCGTTATACCTGCGTTAAGTTAATTCATCAGCTGTTATCGATTGTGAACTTTGTGAACCAACTCCTCATCACTCCTAGTCCTCAACAGGTACGATTCGTGGAACTACACATACCAGCAAGTTATACTGCATCTGCTGATTATCTCAAATGAATACCAAGATTGTATAGTTTAGGTATGATTCGTGGAACTACACATACCAGCAAGTTGTACTGCATCTGCTGATTATCTCAAATGAATACCATGATTGCATAGTTTAGGTACATTGAGAAAGAGTGTTTGTTTTTTTGTTTGTTTTTTAACTCTGTAAAGATTTAGTTGGCTGTCTTATTGGTATGTAATGTCTGTTTGTGTAAGTTAATTTATTGCCTTAGTTTGAAGTGGGATTGTATTGGGGGAGGAGTTTGCAATCATTGCATTCACATGGAAATTGTTCCTATTTAAAGTCTAGTATTCGGCTGGAAGCTGTCGGCTGGTTGTGCATCCATAGAAGTGCTGACATAAAAGTGTTATTATAATATTAGCGTTATACCTGCGTTAAGTTAATTCATCAGCTGTTATCGATTGTGAACTTTGTGAACCAACTCCTCATCACTCCTAGTCCTCAACAGGTACGATTCGTGGAACTACACATACCAGCAAGTTATACTGCATCTGCTGATTATCTCAAATGAATACCAAGATTGTATAGTTTAGGTATGATTCGTGGAACTACACATACCAGCAAGTTGTACTGCATCTGCTGATTATCTCAAATGAATACCATGATTGCATAGTTTAGGTACATTGAGAAAGAGTGTTTGTTTTTTTGTTTGTTTTTTAACTCTGTAAAGATTTAGTTGGCTGTCTTATTGGTATGTAATGTCTGTTTGTGTAAGTTAATTTATTGCCTTAGTTTGAAGTGGGATTGTATTGGGGGAGGAGTTTGCAATCATTGCATTCACATGGAAATTGTTCCTATTTAAAGTCTAGTATTCGGCTGGAAGCCGTCGGCTGGTAGTGCATCCATAGAAGTGCTGACATAAAAGTGTTATTATAATATTAGCGTTATACCTGCGTTAAGTTAATTCATCAGCTGTTATCGATTGTGAACTTTGTGAACCAACTCCTCATCACTCCTAGTCCTCAACAGGTACGATTCGTGGAACTACACATACCAGCAAGTTATACTGCATCTGCTGATTATCTCAAATGAATACCAAGATTGTATAGTTTAGGTATGATTCGTGGAACTACACATACCAGCAAGTTGTACTGCATCTGCTGATTATCTCAAATGAATACCATGATTGCATAGTTTAGGTACATTGAGAAAGAGTGTTTGTTTTTTTGTTTGTTTTTTAACTCTGTAAAGATTTAGTTGGCTGTCTTATTGGTATGTAATGTCTGTTTGTGTAAGTTAATTTATTGCCTTAGTTTGAAGTGGGATTGTATTGGGGGAGGAGTTTGCAATCATTGCATTCACATGGAAATTGTTCCTATTTAAAGTCTAGTATTCGGCTGGAAGCCGTCGGCTGGTAGTGCATCCATAGAAGTGCTGACATAAAAGTGTTATTATAATATTAGCGTTATACCTGCGTTAAACCGAAGGAGAACAGAAGGAAAACAGCAACACACCAAAACTATGACATATGGACTGTCTTAATGCCTCAAAAGTATGTAATTCATCTTATGCATATTATCTGTCTTTTTAACTAAGAAAAGACATCCCCAATCTGCTCACTACAGTTCTCTATTATGAAAACTCGTGTATGTTATTGATGTAATGAATTGCTTGTAATTGGCATTGCATGTGTGGGGAAGTTGTTCAGTGAAACAGTTTTATTACTGCATGCTGTCTGGTGTTACCTCCTTTGACCATTTGGCCATTTGTGGACAGGTGTACTATATCTTTTCATTTAGTGAGGTGTAGTCGTGGTGTAAAGGACAGAGTGTAATTCCTGATTGGGAGGGGGGAACAAACAAACAAACACTGAACAACATCACCAAACAGGTAATTTCAACTTTAAACTTGTTATTTTTTGTTCTGTCTGGACATGGCTACTAATAACAGATGCACAGACAAAATTCTTAAAGCTATGTGTGCAAATGCTAGGAGCTTAGGAGACAATATTCCAGAGCTAATTGCGATAATGACAAGGGATAACCTGGATATTGTCGCAATTACTGAGTCATGATGCAATGAGAATCATGACTGGGACATAGCTATACCAGAATACAATTTATTTCGGAAGGATAGAATGGGAAGAATAGGAGGAGGGGTAGCAATGTATGTGAAAAAAAGCATAAATGCTACTTTAATACAAAATGTTGAGGACAAAACTGAGGCCCTTTGGGTCACCACGGAAACTGGGGAGAAGGACATTATTCGCATTGGGGTGATCTATAGACCACCAGGCCAGGGGCAGGATTTGGACAGGAACCAATTGTTGGACATCTCTAAAATGGCTTTAAATGGAGAAGTTATAATCATGGGAGACTTTAATTTACCTGATGTAAATTGGGAGGGGTCCTTTGCAAGTTCAGCTCCAAGTGGCAAATTTCTAAATTCCTTACAGGGAGCATCTCTCAAGCAATTGGTGAGGGAGCCCACTCGCAAAGACTCAATATTAGATTTGATTCTTACAAATGGTGACAGGATATCAGACATATATGTGGGTGAGCACCTGGGATCTAGTGATCATCAAGCAGTATGGTTTAGTATAAAACAGGATCCAACTCCTGTCACACAAAAACAAAGGTGTTAGATTTTAGAAATGCTGACTTTGCAAAAATGGGGAGATGTTTAAGTGATTCATTGGCGGACTGGAGGAACTTGGAAGGAGTGCAGGAGAGATGGGAAAAACTGAAAAGTGCAACACTAAGGGCAACAGACCTTTGTATCAAAAGGGTTAGGAAAAGCACCAGGAAAAGGAAGCCAATGTGGTTCACAAAAGAAGTATCAACTAGTGTGAAAGCAAAAAATATAGTTTTTTGGAAATACAAACAGACTCAAAATAATAATGACAAAGAGGTGTATCTTGACAGACGGAAGGATGCTAAGAAAGTGATCAGACGTGCAAAGGCAGAAGCTGAGGAGACAATGGTCCAGTCAGTAGATAAAGGGGGCAAAACTTTTTTCAGTATATAAATGAAAGGAGAAAATCAAATGGAGGAATAATAAGACTTAAGACAAAGAGTGAGAATTTGGTGGGGGGAGACAAGGCAATAGCAGATCACCTAAATAATTTTTTTTGCTCAGTATTTACTACAGAAGGAGAAGGGAAGGGGCCACAGTTATGTTGCAAGGACATTCAGAAAAATAAGGTAGATGAAAGTACATTTACAGAGGAGAAGGTCCTAACTGAACTATCAAAACTAAAAGTGGATAAATCAATGGGGCCAGATGGGATACACCCAAGGATACTAAAAGAGCTAAAAGATGCGCTGGTGGCACCATTAACAGAATTATTTAACCAGTCACTAAATACAGGTGCCATTCCAGAGGACTGGAAAAGAGCAAATGTAGTTCCATTGTACAAAAGTGGAAGCAAGGAAGAAGCAAGTAACTACAGACCAGTAAGCCTTACATCAGTAGTAGGGAAAGTAATGGAAAAACTATTAAAAGAAAGAGTTGTGTAATATCTTAAATCAAACAACTTACAGGATCAAAAACAGCATGGATTTACTGGTGGGAGATCATGCCAAACAAATCTTATTGACTTTTTTGACTCTGTGATGAAAATAATAGATCAAGGGGGAGCTGTAGATGTAGCATATTTAGACTTTAGTAAGGCATTTTACACTGTCCCACATCGCAGACTGCTAAATAAACTTGAAAGTGTGGGGGTGGATTATAGAATAGTTAAATGGATAAGAACCTGGTTGCAGGATAGGAAACAGACAGTTGTAGTAAATGGAGTGCAATCTATGGAGGGAAATGTTACCAGTGGAGTACCCCAGGGATCTGTACTCGGACCAGTTCTCTTTAATATCTTTGTTGGTGACATTGCAAATGGTATTGAAGGGAAAGTATGCCTTTTTGCAGATGATACAAAGATATGCAACAGGGTAGACACACCGGGAGGGGTAAAACAAATGATTGATGACCTAGCTAGGCTTGAAAAATGGTCAAGAACATGGCAACTACAGTTTAATGCTAAAAAATTCAAAATCATGCACTTGGGTCTCAAAAACCCAAAGGCTAAATATAGTATCAAGGGTACTATAATGGAAACTACTGAGGAGGAAAGGGATTTAGGAGTCACTATTTCAAGTGACTTAAAGGCAGGAAAGCAATGCAACAAAGCAATGAGAAAGGCAAGTCAGATGCTTGGTTGCATAGGGAGAGGAATCAGTAGCAGGAAAAGAGAAGTAATAATGCCACTGTATAGGTCATTGGTGCGGCCTCATCTGGAATACTGTGTCCAGTTCTGGAGACCATATCTCCAGAAGGATATAAATACATTAGAGAGTGTACAAAGAAGGGCAACTAAAATGGTGCATGGCCTACATCACAAAACTTACCCGGAAAGGCTAAAAGATCTTAACATGTATAGTATGGAGGAGAGAAGGGAAAGGGGAGACATGATAGAAACTTTCAAATATACCAAAGGTTCTAACAAAGTTCAGGAGGGAAACATTTTTCAAAGGAAGAGAAGTATTAGAACTCGAGGACATACACTGAAACTGGAGGGAGGCAGGTTCAGGGGAAATTTAAGGAAAAATTATTTCACAGAAAGGGTAGTGGATAAGTGGAATAGCAGAGGTGGTAGAGGCTAAGACTGTGGAGCAGTTTAAACATGCTTGGGATAGGCATGTGAATATCCTTACAAGGAATTAAGGTTCAAAGAGGGTTGCGATTACCTAAAGGATAAAAAAAATGGGAAGACTAGATGGGCCAAGTGGTTCTTATCTGCCATCAAATTCTATGTTTCTATGTTTCTATAAGGTGTCCAAATATTTGGATATATTTTTTTCAGCCTGTGAACCAAGCTCAGGATACTTACCTTAAGGATAGAACTACATAGACTGGAGATGTTGACGTCACCTTTACCACCTTGCTTTCTGCACACACTGGACGTGGTGAATCTATACACTAGTAACCCACAAGAAGGTGGTTTACTGGCTGCTAAGAGATTACTATTGTCGGGTACTGCATACACTGGTCTAGATGTACCTTTCTTTGTTCATTTGCTTGACCTGACTCTAAAAAGGAATTACTTTCTATTTGATAGTCGTTGGTATTTACAATGAGAAGGGTGTGCTATTCTCTGACTCTAACATTGCATCTAAGATTTTATTGTTTTGAGATATATAGATGACCTGGTAGCCATTTGGCTAGGCGAGGAATCTGAATTTCAAGAGCTTATGGTACTTGCTAACAGATCCAATGAGTACATTAAGTTCACATACTCAATTAGTTTTGAATGAGTGGACTACTTGGATGTGTAAATTTCTCTTGACCATGATGGTTTACATACCTCTCTCTATAAATAAGCCGTGGACAGAAATTATGTCTTACATTTTTCTAGTCAGCATCCCATGGCCACTAAGAAAGGTTTCCCTTTTTCACAGTTTCTGATGGTACATCGGATCTAAGATAATATTAATGTTACTAGGAGAGATATTGATACTATGATCAAACAGTTTGTTGTGAGGGGATAGAATTATTTGAATCTATTGAAGATCAAGGAGAGGGTACTTGCCATCACTAGAGCAGAGACATTGAATCCCATCAAACCTAAGAAATTATCTTTAACAAATAGAATTCTTTTTGTGCAGAAATTTAACTCTAACCAGTTGGTGAGGCACACTAAACATTTGTGGCCGCTGTTCTCGACAGATCCAGATGAAAAAAAAAATTCAGAACATGTCAGTGATGCCTAGCTTTACACGGAATAAAAATCTGAAAGACTGGCTGGTTAGAAATAATATTTCTGGATACAAGCCTGTATCTTCCTTAGAGAACTTTTTGAGGCAGAAACCTGGGTGCTATCGATGTATTGGTTGCACCACTTGCAGCTTTTTAGAGAGTGGAGATTCGTTCGCCGATCCTCTCATGTTTAAATGGATCCCCATACGTTAGGTTCTAACTTGTACTAGTATCCATGTGGTATATTTTATTCGCTGTCCTTATGGTCTTTTCTATGTAGAAAAGACCACAAGGCAGTTTAAAGAACGCATGAATATGCATAGGTCATCAATCCGCAAAGCTGTTGAGGGTCAGGTGGCTGCACAAGAACAGCCGGTGGCATGCCATTTCAAGGAACACAAGCATGGTTTAGCCATACTATGCTATAAAATTATTGAGCAGGTCAAACAAAGATTACGGGGTGGTGACAGGGATAGAGCTTTGTTACAATGTGAAGCGAGGTGGATACATCGCCTCAATTCTGTATCCCTGTATGGTCTTAATGAGAATTTTGGGCTCAATAGTTTCCTGTAGATTGATAGGTGCAGTAGTTCCTATAGGCCATTACTAATAGTACTCTTATCTATCTGTAATGTATTGTATTCAATCATGTGTTAAAATTGCTGCATGGATATTTGATTAGAATCAGCCTTATCTTGGATACTTATTATTATGTGGAATCTGTCAGTATATATCTGCTTTTGTATTTTAAATGTGATGCATTACAATGTGTTTGTTTGTTTCCTAAATCTACACTGGGAAGTTAGTGTAATCAGAGATATCAAACAGTAAGTGAAGATCAAGTGAGTTTCCACTAAAATGGAAGAATAAAGAGGTCCATTGGGAAGGATTAAGTGATGATGTAAGAGTAAAAAGATTAGAGGAAGAGGATTCTGTGGGGACTTTGATAGGGATATTGAAGGAGAGAATGTTTGAAGAGAGGAAGTTGGGGAGCCAGTAGGCAAGGTTTTCAAGAAATTTGGAGAGAGGGCCAGGGGGACGACAAATGACAGCTATTTTAAGGTGAACAGGTTGGAAGAGGTGAATAGAATGAACCTCAAATGAAGAGAATGAAAGGGAAGGTTCAGAAGGTATAATTTTGCAGGAATCACCAGATGACAGAAGGACTGCAACACCACCACTATTGTGACCTCCAGTCCTGGGATTGAGAGAGGATGTGCAGCCACCTGTGGAGTGAGTCACCATGAGAGAAGTGAAGTCATAGTTGGAAATCCAGGTTTCAGTGTTGGCTAGGAGATTCAGATAGAGATTAAGAGGTAAAGGGTGGGGACAGATCTGGAATTCCAGAGGGCACAGGAGACAGGGACCAGGTTAGAGGGAGAAACAAGACTGAGATTATCTTGGTGTAGCATGTTTCTGTAGCATGGAGGTAAAGTTACAGTGAATTGGGGGACAGAGTTGAAGAGAGTGTTGTGAAGGTGTGAGCACTTGAAAACCTAAAGTGTTTCTTTAAAAACGATTTAAAAGATAAGGTTATCTGTGTTAGAAGTGCTTTAGTTGAGAGTCATGGTTCCAAACACTGAAAGCGTTTTGTCCCTTAAAATTGCTTAGTACTTCTTCAGGGAACAACATGGAGGAAGCCTTAAGCAATTTGAAGGGTAAAGAAATGTTGAGTATGTGGACTTATGATTCTCAACTACAGTGCTTCAAATACAGATAAGCCTAACTTTCATCTTATAAATAGTTGCATTTATTAGATGAGGCTCCAGTGCCTTTCACAAGAGATAGTAAGTCCCAATGCTACATACAACAATGGCAGCACTCAGAGACTTGAAATGTATTAAAATACAAGTGTCTTTCAGCAGACTGAGACTATTGGAAAAGTATTGCTGAAGTAGTGGTGTGGTAGTGAATATTGCATTTAAAAAGAGTACAATAATTCTCATGTTTCCTTCTTTTTAGTATATTCCATTTCATTGAAGAATCCAGTCAATAAAATAGCTGGTTTTGAGCTTTTATTATTCTGTTAAAATGATGACATAACCTAATTACAGCACGAAAGCTTTCACTGTAGGGAAAATTGTTATTTCATTTGACAATCAAGTAATTAGCTTCTCCTCTGAATGCTTTACTCTATATTGCTAATTAAGACATCCTCTGAAATTTAATTAAAAAATTGGGAGTTTTTCCCCGACTCCCACTCTTAAAATGAAACATTTTATTAAATGACTAGAAATAAAGTGCAGCATTTCTGAATCTATTCAGGAAACAAATTTCTTTGCATTTTACATAAATAAAAAAGTCTTAGAGAAAAGTAAACATGGGATTAATTGGCATATAGTTTTAACTGGAAAAGACTCACATAAGTAAACATTTAAAATCCATGAAAGTGCTTAAGAAAAGCGTTCTCTTTCCAGGAGGTAGATTATTGATTAGTTACACGACTGTGGATATGACCTCCATAATAATGTTGAAAGCCATTCCTGGTCTCATCTAATGATGAATACTGTATGCAGGGATTTTCTTACATACATAATCCCGACTGGGTGCATCCCAGTGACCCATAGCTCAGTACACTATAATACCACCCCACAACAGCATGCCACATGGAGAATACCCTGCAAAATATTTAACATGACACCCCACCACTAAGATGTCTCACACCACCACATGTAATGGATAGAAGAAATATTCCAAAGCATGAGGAAGTGAAATTTCTACCCTGCTCCCACATCACAAATACATAAAAAGATCATAATAAATCCAAAATCCTTCATGTTTAGTAATGACATTACAACCTAAGACAGATAAAATAAAAATGTACCCCCTGTTTCTACACTGAAGTGAATTATCTAATAATAACCAGTTATTATGTATTCAGTTTGTGTGTATTGAAAGCAATTTGGTATCATCATCATCATCATCATCATCATCATCATCATCATCATGTATTTGCAACTGCCCCTGACCACCTGCAAATAATGAAGCTTTAACAGGCCTTTAGTCACCTTTGCTTACAGTCTAGAGGGTATATTTACTAAAAATTGATTTTAGATCAATTTCTAAAAGTGATCTAAAATTGGTTAACATTGGCAGTGTGGGGGGCGTGGCTTGGCTGGCAAATGGAGAGGACGTGCAGTGTCCCAGCTCTCCCCAAAACGGCACACATTAAAGCTCCTAATCCCCTGTTCCCGCACCCCTGATAAACAAACAGATACCCAGAGAGCCCTCCTTACCCTACTACTATCTCCTGGGGGACCCGCGGAGTCGGGGAGCGCTTTTAAGCGCTCCTGCGGGCTGCGGCCTACCCCCCCAAACGGAAGCCGGGGCCTGGAGTGGAGAAGACAGCCGACGGCACCCGCCCACCATCCACCAGCTACACACGGGCTCCCTGCTGGGAACGAGCAGCCCTCTCTGCACATACCGAGACCCGCCGGGGGGACGAGGGGACGGATCTCCACGAGGCGGTGAGTGCGCTCCACAGCCGGAGCCTGCCCTGCGACTGCTGCGTCAGCTACCCGCACTGATCCGCCAGATCATTCGCGGGCTGGCTCCCTCCCTTCCGCGGCTCCGAGTCACGGCTGCTCCTCCCGCCCGGACCACACAGCTGCTCGGCGGCCTCGGGGAAGGGACACTCTGAGGTTACACCTCACACGCTCTGAGGTCTGCAAAGCCCACAGTACTCCCGGACACCCGGCCTTTGAAGAGCTCTGACCTGCCAGGCACAATACACCCCACATAAAAACACACTCCCACCTCACCTGCATACTCTCTGCTCTTGGGGCTGGGTTGTGGTGCTGAGGGGGGCTCCATTGCTCACCTACAGGTCGGGGCCTAGCTCCCCTTCTGAATCCGGGGTCTCCATTCCTAAATAATACCCAGCAGGCACCGGTACTCACCAAGCCACAGGCTCTACATTGCAGCTCACATCGAAGACTCCCCCTAGTGGAGTAATTTACTGAAGAAATATACCTCTTCTTGAATGAGAGATATTATATGACCACACTTCAGCCTCTCAGATCCTATAATGCTTTAAGATATACATTTAAACCGGCTGCCGTGGACACTGACGCCGTAATGTGCCGCTGATGCCAACCCACGGGGAGCCATACCGCTGAAGGCACTTTTATGCTAATCATGTAATCATATCTCACCTCGTCAACTTGATCCCGGGAAATTAAGCATCTCGACGCTAACTGAGTGATGTCCAAGAACAAGAAATCTTCCCAGAAGACCGGCAAACCGACTCCTCGGGGGAACATGTCGCAATCTGCAATGAGGCCCTTCTTACAATCTACTTCGCCCGCTCCATCTGACAACCCACCTGCAGCAACCTCCCCCATTCTCCCGCCAGCTCCCCACCCGTCTTCTCCAAGCGTAGATACACCATATGCTTGCCCCTCGGGTGACAAAGGCCTGCAAGATATATTAGCTTACATGAAGACCCTACCCACTAAACAAGACTTACAAGACACAGTGAGACGGGAACTGGCTGCTATGAGACAAGACATTTCCCACATTTCTGACCGGGTGTCGAGCTTGGAAGATCATCAAACCTCCTCTGATACTTTTCTAAAGTCATTGACGACCGTCATTGAAACTCAATCATCGGAGATCCGCTCCCTTCAGCTGCGGTTGACAGATTTGGACAACAGAGGGAGGAGAAACAATATTCGCATACGCGGCCTACCAGAAGAAGTTCCTCCAACAGGCCTGATCGACGCCCTAACGAAGATCTTTAACGAGATCCTAGGTAACGACCCTAATGATACCATTACCTTCGATAGGGCCCATCGCGCTCTGAAACCAAGGGGCCTCCCCGCAGATAGACCACGAGATGTCATATGCAGGCTGCATTATTTCTCCCAAAAAGAAGACATCATGCGCAAAGTGCGCCAACTTGATGGAGTGGACTTCAATGGTACCACGATACAAATATACCAAGACCTGTCCTGGCACACATTACAACAATGGAAAGCCCTCAAGCCCCTGACGGAAGAATTTCGCAAACGTCAATTGAAATATTGGTGGGGCTTTCCCTTCAGCCTCCAGGTCTTTTCATCCGGAAAAACCCACACCCTCAACTCCCACTCGGATCTCCCAGAGTTTTGCATGGGACTTGGCATATCAAAACCCGACCTACGCGATTGGGACTTCCCTATTCCAGATTTACCATCTTTCCAACCCCTGAACACAGGACCACCTTGGCAGGTGGTACGAAAGGCTGGAGGGAAAGGCACAACTGGATCCCCTCCCAACAAAGATTCACATGTTACCTGACCGATTATCTAGACCCCTTTGTTTGCCCTAGTCCTACTTCCGGAACCTCTGCAGGTTACAGCGGGACACTATTCTTGGATTATAGCGTGATACCACTTCACGCTAATGAAGAACCTCCATGTGAACTTCCGCTGATACTGAGGCCCTGACCTCACCTCCCCAATACGTAATGGGTCATTGATTATTACTATGTCTTGTGCTATTATTACGGGACTTCTTATATATTTTTCACTATTTGAAGATTTCCTTATGTTGATGAGGTTTAAGATTTATAGCTTATTTACACTCAGTTAGTTTATATATGTATATTGTTTACTACAATGTCTTATCTCATTATCACTATGCCTTTGGCGGTGGCTCCCTCATCCGCCCCACACCCGCCTCTGGCTGTTCGGCCTCTTGGGTGCCCGATCCTTAGACGGATCGGTTACCCCAATGCGGGTTTTTTTGAATGTTGTTTGAATGTTATTATAGTTTTTTCTCCATGCTCTGTCCCTTTTCTTTTTATTCCTCCCTACTTCTCTTTCTCTCCTTTCACTGACCATTCTGAACTCAACGCACTCCATCATAATACATATCTCCCATGACGTCCACCGGCAAAATTAAAATTGCTTCGATTAATGCGAAGGGTCTAAATGTCCCGGAGAAAGATCATCTCTTTTAAGGTCCCTTTGGGCTGATAGAATAGACGTTGCAATGGTCCAGGAGACGCATTTTAAAATTTCAGCTAAGAATCCTCCCCTGACCAATTTCCGCTACCCCCAGGCTTTTTACAATAACAATCCAGATTCTAAATCGAAAGGCGTAGCGATAGTGTTTTCTAGGACCCTCCAGCTGTCAGACATCTCGGTCCATAAATTGGACCCGGGTCGTCTCCTGATAGTGCGTTGTAAAATATGCACCTGTTCATACACATTTATTGCACTCTATGCCCCAAATAAGGATCAGGTCCCATTTTTCCGCAATGCACTCCTCCGAGTGGAACCACTCCTTTCTGGGGTGGTTGTTCTTGGAGGTGATCTGAACTGGATAATGGATCCATCACTAGATTCATCTTCTAATGCTCCCCGGACTTCCCAACGCCAATACCGACAGGTTAGGAAAATGTTTCACGACCTCCAACTGGCTGACTCCTGGCGGATTCTTCACCCCTCAAACAGGGACTACTCTTTCTACTCCCCCCCACACAATGCCTATTCCCGCCTCGATTATATATTTTTGAGTCACAGGCATCTCCCCTTATTGATAGACTCTTCTATAGGCTCGATAACCTGGTCTGATCATGCCCCAGCACACATGATGCTTTCGACCCCCCAGAATACCCCAGGTCAATGGACCTGGCGCCTCAACGAGTCACTGCTGCAAGATCAATATTGCAGAGGTGAAATAGAAAAAGCTCTGGCTGAGTTCTTCTCCATGAATGACACCGATGATGTCTCAAAGATTACCCTATGGGAAGCACATAAATGCACCATACGAGGTAAACTCATACAGCTGGGGACATTTATGAAGAAGCAGAAATCAGCATTAATCACTAAACTGCTAAACCAACTACATCGTCTCGAATCCCTACATAAATCGACTCTGTCGGAAACTGATTACCTAGAGCTGGTAGATACACGGGCCCAACTAAAGAAATCCCTTACTGATAGCATCCAACTCTCTGTACGAAAATGTAACTCTAAATACTACCAATGGGGTAACAAACCTGGACGCCTTTTGGCCCAGGCTCTCAAGGCCCAACGCTCCTCCTTATACATTAATACTGTAAAGGACCTCGGGAATACCCTCCGATTCAAAACCCCAGAAATCGCGGCAAGCTTCAAACAGTACTACTCCCTTCTATATAATCTAGAAAATCGACTGGACAACACCGCTCCCCCATACGATTATTTACAGGCAAAGGCATACTTAGAAAAGGTGTCCTACCCCGTCTTGCTACCTTTAGACAGGGAAGCATTGGAACTACCCTTTACCCAACAAGAACTGGAGACTGCCCTGACCATGACACCGTCTGGTAAAAGCCCAGGACCAGATGGCTTCACCATCACCTATTATAAACAATTCAGAGATCTCACTTCTCCTTACCTTCTCCAAGCCTTTAATTCAATATCCGCAGACACCCATTTCTCTAGCCAATCCTTGGAAGCACACATCTCCGTTCTGCCCAAGTCTGGTAAGGACCCCTCGGTATGCTCCAGCTATAGACCCATATCTCTCCTAAACGTCGATGTCATGCTCTTCGCAAAATTAATGGCAATCAGATTGAATGCATTCCTGCCTTCCCTAATCCACAACGACCAGGTGGGGTTTGTCCTAGGCCGCGAGGCCAAAGATAACACCACTAAGTTACTGAACCTGATTCATATCGCATCCCAAGGTGGCCCACCCACAGTGTTATTGTCCACTGATGCTGAAAAGGCTTTTGATAGGGTCGGTTGGGGCTTTATGAGGTCCGTGCTGGAGCATATTGGACTGGGTCCCCAGATGCTTAATAGGATAATGGGTCTTTATGGATCTCCCACAGCACGGGTACGAGTGAATGGATCTTTGTCCGAATCCTTCCCCATTAGCAATGGGACAAGACAGGGTTGCCCATTATCTCCTCTACTTTTTGTCCTCTGTATCGAAGCTCTTGCTAGAGCTATTAGGGCCAATGAAGACATCAAGGGCTTGATGATTGGTGATACGGAGCACAAACTTTCCCTGTTTGCAGACGATCTACTAGCCACAATAACACACCCGATCTCCTCCCTCCCCCACTTTATGCGAGAGCTATCCCACTTCGGATCACTCTCCAACTTCAAGATCAACATGTCCAAATCATGCGCCTTGAACATCTCCTCCCCCCCCGACACCGTAGCTAAACTTAAACAATCCTTCCCCTTTACTTGGAATGCCTCTCATTTGTCTTACCTGGGAATACAACTACCAAACGACCTATCTCACTTATACACTTTAAACTTTATCCCCCTCCTCCGAACACTCAGGGCTGATTATAGCAGATGGTACCTCAGGCCACTCTCTTGGCTGGGGAGGGTGAACGTTGTAAAGATGAATACTCTCCCTAAACTACTCTACAAACTACAAACCCTCCCCATACAGATCCCAGACTCCTGGTTCAGATCCATCCAACTTTTAATACAACAATTCATCTGGTCTCGGAGACGACCAAGAATAAGTCGATCCATTATGACCCGCTCTACCCGAAGTGGTGGTTTTCAATTGCCTGACATTAGAGGCTACTACTGGGCAATACTGCTCAATAGGGTTCTGGACTGGACGAGGAGTCGAGACACAAAGCAATGGGTGACTATAGAGGGACTATACATGCAACAATTCCCAGAGATCTTTCCTTGGCTCCCCTCCCTGCCCAAACCCCCCTCCCCTCACCCAACTATTACAGCGACCCTCTCCTTCTGGAAAAAGGCACGCAGTTGGCCCTTCCTCTCCTCTGATTTGGCCCACTGACCTCTTTTCTAGCCAAACCCCGACTTCCAGCCTGGCTTAACACCCTCTCACTTTCGTGACTGGGCCCTCGAGGGCCTCTTTAGAGTGGGTCAGATGGCAGTATCCTCAGGAGTTAAGCAATTCTCAGAAATATGATCCAAGTGGGAAATCCTGCAACGCGACTTTTGGAAATACCTGCAACTTAGACACTTTTTGCACTCCGAGCGTTGGTATCTCCAGGCCTCACGAGAGTTAACCCAGTTCGAGAGGATGTGCGTCGCCACATGCCCCCCCCAGCACACCATCTCCTCACTTTATAGGCTACTGCAGACCCCAAACGCCCAGATGCCCATGCCCTTTAAGCTGGCCTGGGAAAGAGATCTCGGGATCTCTCTGACAGACAAAGACTGGCAGACGATATTCCTCAAATCCCACAAAAGCTCAGTCTGCATACAAGTTAGGGAAACCCAATATAAGCTCTTAATGAGATGGTACAGGCATCCCTCTCTCCTCCACTTCATGTATCCTTGAGTGACAGACAGATGCTGGAGATGTCTCGGCGCCACAGGTTCCCTGATGCATATCTGGTGGAACTGTCCCTTACTAAAACCATTCTGGAGGGATGTTATATCCACCTCTCAAGACATACTTCACACACCCGTTCCCACAGACCCAGCCTTCTGGTTACTTTCCCACTCTTCAATCTCACTGGCTCAACATAACACGTCGTTACTTCGACACCTGTCTAATGCAGCAAGGGCGGTCATCCCCACATTATGGAGATCACAACTTCCACCCACTAGGAAATTATGGTTTAACAGAATTAGTTATTACATGAATATGGAAAATATCCTTCTGGTCTCCAGAGATAAACTCTCGGAGTTTATGACCATATGGATGCCCTGGATGGAGTATGTATCTTCCAGGGATTATAAGGACTATGTCTACGCTGTCAAATGATTTACCCACGCAATTGATTGAACAGATAGATTGTACCCCCCCCCCCCCCCAATTTGATAGCTATCCCCAGTCTGGTCACACATTGCTCTCTCTCTTCTATCCCTCTCTTTTCATTCCTCTCTCTCTTCTACTACTTCTCCACAATGCTATTAGGGATACTACGATTGCATTATAGTATGGATTGATGGCGAAAGGACATCAGATGGATGTTACAGAAACACCTACTAACGCTAGTGCCTATACTGAACCCCAGCGATGGGGACGATGCGCTACCCTACTCTTTATAGCTATGATATATTAGACCTTCATTTGTGTCCTGACGATCTCCTTCTTCTTTTGTTGAAACGTGATGTAATCCCTGTATTGTTATATTGTTCTAAATAAAAACAGATTATACAAAAAAAACATTGGCAGTGTGATTTAAAACAATTGATTTAGATAACTAAGCTAAACAAAAACAGGATGGATGTTGGTAATTTTTTAGGAGTGTTAAGTTTGTCATTTTTGTCAGTTCCATTCAAAATTGACTACAAATAGACCTTAAAAAAAGTCTAACAAAAACCAACTGCCACTCCCTACGATTTTTTATTGGACAAAAAAAAAAATGTGCAAGAAGCTGTTGTGGTTGCTCTAGTTATGTCTCCTGGATCTTCAGTCAGATTGTAATTTTCATACTGCAGGAAAGTACACCACAATGCATAGCCTTGAATTGTCCTTGGGCCTTATTCACTAAAGGTTTGCATACCTTTAGTGCCCTACCATCGGAGACGGTACCTTTACCATCTCCCATGGTAGGGCTCCTGCATAATGGGTCCTGCATTGTCATGCATACTGCCCCCTGAGCTGCAGCCTGATTGACAGGTTGAAGTTGGGGGTGAGGAGTTCGAAAAACACAGCAGTGATGTACACTGCATTACATCTGAATGAGGTCCATTGGTGGTCATTCCGAGTTGATCGCAGCCAGCAACTTTTTGCTGCTGCTGCAATCAACTAGTACATGCCTATTTTAGCTTAGCAGGGCTGTGATCGCTTGTGCAGCCCTGCTAAGCTAAAAAATGTTCAAGCAGAACAAGACTAGCCCTATACATACTTACCCTGTGCGACGATCTCTACGATGCTGGAGCCGGCTTTGACGTCAGACATCCACCCTCCGTTCTCCTGGACATGCCTGCGTTTTCCTTACAACTCCACGAAAACGGCAGCCAACGGTCCGGATCCGCTCAGGAAGGCCTTCTTCTTGTCAATCTTCTTGCAGTCAACTCTGCGACCACTTTCTTCGTAGGACGCGACGTAGCCCGGCGACCCCTGTCACCGGGCAATGTCGCGCATGCGCATTGCGGCTGCCGCACATGTGCATTCTGGACCCGTTCGCACTGCAGCAATAAACCACTGCGTGCGAACGGGTCGGAATGACCCCCATAATTTCTACAGCCACAGCTAACCACATGGATGGGTCTCTATTAGATATGTGCACAGACTCTCAAGTGTTTCTTGATTTATTTAAAATTGATAAAACCAGCTAAAATCATTTCATTTGGCCTGTTTTTGTTCCTAAAGTTTTATTCACATCTGGACTGATTCACCTGTTTTTGGCAATTATAGCTGCAATTGTGCACACTGAGGATGTGCGCAATTATGCAAACAACCCATCTGCCCAGAATAGTACACAGACAACCACTGGAGTCATCATTAAGGCACAGCAACTGCGTACACATTTGCACGACACATGCAAGTCCTTCAATAATCGGCAGGTTGAGGAAATCATTGGTCACGCATCATGGAAGCCTAAACAGAGACACCGGAGCCACACTGCATAAGTATGAATTCCCAGGCACAGCCATCAACACACCACAAAAGACAGCCGTGATATGTCTGCATTTTTGCAACTACTCCCCCATCAATGCCCACAGATGGTGCCTGACTGTCAATGACTCTGTGTATAGGTAAATGCTGCAAGTGGCATCGCTAATAAACTTTGGATCATGCACAGTGCAAAGCTTATGCATCTATAGTTTACCAATAATTGCTCAACTGCAAAACATCTGCATAGTGTCAATCAATGAATTAGACACATTATTAACATTAATCTCCAGTCATTTCCAGTGTGAAATGGCACTTGCAATCATGAGAGAGGGACTTACATGCAATCCAGAATAAGCAACATTTAGTTTTTAGATCTGAATTTGGAACTTGGTGGGATAACCCAACCAGGACATAGTTTGACTCGGAATCCAATGTTTGGTGGTGTTCAATTTTCAACAAAACCAAACCGTTCATTTCTCTTTTTTTTATAGGAATCATAATAATGGTGTAGGCAGTAGAATGTATGTATCTAAGAAGTGAAATGTGCCTGTCACTTATTAGTCTAATGGTTGATTTATTTTGTGTTTTATATCTCTTTTTACAGTTTTTGGTCAAAAATGTAATCTCTGATTTGCACTGTGTCCATGAGAAAACATTGATCAGGAGTACATTTTTTGTGCAAATTTTATTATAATTTTTGTGGGGAGGGGGGTTCAATTTTTCTTTAAGTAAATCTCCAATTTGCAAAATTGACAACAATCGACAAAATTATAAACAAATTATAAATTGGTAAAAGTATACCTTTAGTAGATACTGCATACCCCTAGATGTGTTGACAATTATGCAAACATTACTTCATCTTTAAAAACAAAACCCTTCCCTTGGCAGAAATAAGTGGCAGAGTATTTCAAGTCTGCATTGGTGCATATGAATGCGTACATTGTTTGGGTCATGTGCAATGTGAATTAATCTATCTATCTATATATATATATATATATATATATAAATGCGAAAGCCCTCACTCACTCACTCACTGACTGACTGACTCATCACTAATTCTCTTACTTCTTGATATGTTAGGGAGATTACATTTAACATAGGTATTCTGCAGGTGGGAAATAGACAAAATATGTAAATAGATTTTTAATAAACCTCCCCTAAGGGGATGAAAAGGGAGTTGGCATAATGATGTCATTACCTATGCGTGACTTGCGTTGTGTGAACGATAATGCCCAAATGGACAATCGGATCAAAATTTGGATTGCCTCTCCAGTGTGTAGAATTTACTAAATTAAAAAAATACAAAAGCCCTCACTCACTCCCTCACTCACTCTCACTCACTCACTCACTCACTCACTCACTCACTCACTCATTACTAATTCTCTTACTTACCGATATGTTAGGAAGATAAAATTTAACACAGATATTCTGCAGTTGGGAAAATAGGAAAACTATGTAATTAGAATTTTAATAAATCTAAAACAGTATAGCAAGTTGCTGACAAGCATCATGTTGATAAGGAAGCCTAACTCTGACATCAGGAAACGTGAAATGTGAAGAATGATTTCTCAGTATGAAGGAGTGTTTCAGTGTTATATCTGTAGTAGCGATATGGGCTAGATGCAGCTATTGTGGCTAGCTGTTCTCACTCAAGATGCCTGCTTTATTTGAAAGCTGTAACAGCTGTGAAATCTCCCTGGATGAGTTCTGCACCCCCCTCCTATTAATCCAGCTCTGGCACCAACATGTGAAAGGAAGTTATTCCATGTACACCCTACACTGATTGCACACAAGGTTCCTAGCAGTGCCCAACAGTACACACTCTTGGGTAGCTTAAGTACACAGTAGTGAGTTTGTACAAGGGGGTGCAAATTTCTCTTTTACTACCAGTATTTAAAATGAAAGTACAGTATGAGATGCTAATTTGTATATTATCATCAAAGTAATCTTCCAGCATTCTTACTGTTTCAGATTTGAGTCATGGTAGAGGTGTCAATTTATGTGGGCATTTCTTTTAAGCCTGAATAGATGTCATAATACTTCACAGTATTTCACTCTGGTGCACTGAGTTGACTCATCATCATCAGTAGGATTCTGCAAAGTTTTCCTGGCAGTAGCATTTGCAGTAGAAACTGAAGCAGATGTGTCAGAAGAAATGTCATGTGACACTTGAGCTGACAACTTGTTTGTAAGAAGCTCTTTGCATCTCATAACATGTCAGTTGGAAAGAAAGGCATAGATAGGACTTAAACCTAGAATTAAGTTTGGGTGTGAAAATGTACATAGTTATCCAATTGCAAGATGTTTCAAACCCTTAAGTCAGTGCAAAGCAAATAAAGAACTTGCTCAATAAGTCTAACATACTTAGCAGAATTTCTCAGTTTCATCTCAACCCGCAGCTTCTCTAGCTTCTTTTACAGTAATGTAATTAAGGGTATGACCTGGCTGATAGTGTCTAGACTCACTTCATAAGTTACAATTGCAAATGGTTTTAGTAGCTTGCATACAACTGAGAATATTTTCCAGAGTGCAACAGTAAGATAACATGTCCTTGTTCTACCTATCTCATCAGTTTATATGCACACCTTGATGGCTTATTGATGTTCTTCCAGTCATGGAAGCAAATAAAGGGTGGACTTCCATCTGGTTACTACCTCTTGATTAAGTTGTGTCATGATATTGATAAACAGATTCAAGTCAGGACCCATGGACTGGGCTGATGAGGTGTACTGGAAAGGAGGTGAGCATACCATGTATTAGACACCAACAGAGGGTGAGACCCAGAGTCATCTGTGATTACTGGAAGGCCACAGCCTGCACCTGGAACCAATGGAGGGGAATTCAGTGCAAGTCTTGAAACCCAGGACTGTGGAGCTCGAACCAGAGCTTGAGAACTAAGGAGCAGGACAAGATAGTCAATATCCTGACTGAAATCCCTTAAATATGGTATAACCCAAATACCTGAGTTGGGTGCCTGGAGCCTACACTCTCATAAATTGATATAAATCCATTGCCCAGTCTCCAGTGCCCAGAGTCAACCACTCCACTGGAGACTTAGCAAGAGCCCCAGTTCTCAGAGAGAGGACCCTCAATACAACAACCACCATCGATGGTCACACTTATGGTATGATGAGCAGAGTCCCAGAGACAGGCTTGGAGCAGTGATGCTGAAAATAATAGTGGAATGGTGTGAAAATCACTGAGCAGCAATACAGACTGAAGAATCAATACAGGAACAATCCACCAAACCCACAATGACCAGACAAGTTGTAAACAGAAGATTTGCTTGATGGCACAAGTGATAGCAGACTGAAGATATAGCACTTGGAAGTATTATAAAATGAAAGGTAATATCAGGATACTTCAAACTACTGCAAGGGTAACTAAACTGAAGCCAGATTGGAACCAGAGTGTAAGATGCATGTTGAACCAGACTGGAGCCAGAATGAGGAACACAGGCTAAAGATATGCAAGCTTAATCAGACTGGAATGAGAGGAGACAGCAGGCTTGAGATAGTCTGAAACTGGAGGAGTCAGCTGCTTCAACACAACTGGAGCTGGAGGAGACAGCAGGATTGAACCAGACTGGAACCAGAAGAAACAGCAGCTTGCACCAAACTGGAACCAGACGAGACAACAGGCTTGAACCGGACTGGAACCAAAGTAGACAGCATCTTGACCTGGACTGGAACTGTAGGAGACAGCAGCTTGAAGTGGGCTGAAACTGGAGGAGACAGCAGGCTTGAACCGGACTGGAACCAGATTATACAATAGCACTGAACACAGACTGAAGGTACAGTATGCAGGCTGGATACTAGCAATGAGCTATCATGAAAAGTGGAAGACAAACTCAACAGGAAGCAGGGTAGAAGTGGCTTGGACAGGTCATAATAACAGGAGCATAGGTTCATGCAGCAAATCAGAGACAGGAGGTACTCACTGGAGAGTGATCACACATAGGAGTAATGGCCCATGTTGTTCTGACAGTGTGCTAGTGACAGCTGGTGGCTAGATGTTGGCATTTAGCTGATCAGAACCATTATGGCTGCACCCATGCATCTTAGGAAAGTTCTGGTATTGCTCTGGAACAGGATGGCCCACCTTATAGAAGCACCACTGGACTGGATATACATGACTAAGACACAAATTTGTTACAAGTTTGTGACATAGCAAATGTAACTTTTCTTGCTGCTGCTGCAGCTATATTCTACTGTAAATGCAGCTGCTGAAAGCTGAAAATGCTCAGAAAATTTGCAAGCCACAGTCAGCATTTCCTGCTCAGACTGGTCATTTTTAAAGAAGTTTATGAACCGCCAATTTTATTGTGTTGAATCTCAACCAGTTGTAATGCTCATACAATGTTATTTGCATTACCTGAAATGACAGATCCAGAGGAGCATCTTAGCGGGTAAACTATCACATCCCTGAGATTTTCCAATATATTAATACCATTATACGTCTTCGTGATGCTAATGACATAGACCATAGCCTGTCACAGTTATGTAATCATTAGTTTGACCAGTACCGCTTGTCCACAAACTGTATCTGTAGTTAAGTGCATGGTCAGAACAATGGCATTTTCTAAAAAAAAAATTTTTTTTTTTGTTTAAGGTCCCAGTAGGTGATGAATTGCTGTTCTGGACAAAATGGAACTGAGGGGGTATTTGGTAGTGTGGACATACAGTATATCCTCAAATAATCGGCTAAAACCAGAATATTCATGTTGAATATTGCACACAGATCTAATGCTAACATATCCATCATACAGTAGCTTAGTCATCAGTTTTACAACAGAATGTCGGCTGTCATATTTAAATTATTGTTTTACAGAATTTTTTTTTTAAACTACTAATCTTTTTGGTCCCCTTTCCTACAGGCGCACAAGGATTATTTTGTAAATCAAGGATTGTATTAGGAGAGTCAGTTTACCTTTGCAGATTGGTGGCAGAAGGACTAACTCTGATTGTTGCAAGAGGACTAACTCTGACTGCTTGTTATATGTTTTTCTAGATTTTGATAAATAACTTAAAGGAACTTGCTGCAAATAACATAACAGGGAGGATGTGCCTAGGTGATTAACATGCCTGTATCTACTTAGGTAAGCACTAAAAATGCCACAGATGCCTTGACAAATGTTCCCAGAATTTGGAAAAAATATTTCCACATTTAAGAGGTGGCTTTTTTGGTCTTTTGTCCGGGCTTGACAATGGCCTTATCACTATCATGAAGTGCTGAAACTGGTGGCTGACTTACGTAAACACAAACATCATCCTCCTGAATAATATCAACTTGTTCTTGTTCAATTAGCACAGGGTAAACACAAAAGACACAACGATTTAATCAGCAGTGATTTATGTACACATGAATCCCAAGAGTATACTGTACTTTTCCATGCAGTATCAGGAGCAGCAAGGAAAACAAAAAAACATCAAAACCGAGGGTTCACCCATGGGAAAAGCCCATTGATTCTGAAGTTTATATAGAATTAGTGAGTTTCAGTGTGGTAATCCCCGATTTTAGGCATGGAAATAGGCTTTTAAATTGAATTGCTTTTCCCTGTTCTGCGTGATAATTGGGTAGATCTATTAGTATTCTTTTTTTGCACTGATTTGCTTGTTTTATAGGTAATACATCTAGACTTAGATGGAGAAACTGGTGCATGCAAGGTTAAAGAAAATCAATTACAGTGTTTGGCCATGGCTGTCACAATAGGCATTCCAGGGCATGAAAGACCAGTAGCAGGACCACCAGTCACAAATAAAGTTCATAGTCTGAGCCTTTGTTTGCCACTGTGCGTGGTGTATGGCATGTTACATTTTTCAGCAGTAACTTTGCCCACCACAGTTAGAGATGATGTTTTATTAAAGATTGTCAAACATTACCCCTTCTGTGTCCTTTTCTGTCTGCCCCTGCCCATCAGAATGTAAGATCTCACGAGCAAAGCCCTCTCATCTCATGTGCTTTTCCCTCTCTTAGATTATTTCCTAACCCTTGGTTACTGCCACCATGATGATTATTTCAGTGCAAGAAAAAAAGCCATTTGTTTCCCCCAGCACCCTGAATCATAACCGTAACCAGATATAAATTCCACATGATAATAGAATTCAGAGATCTTCGTTACACATATTTGCGCAAATGTGTGAATAAGCCCCAAAGCCGCATCAAGGCGTCTCTGTATATTTGGGGTCCCTAGCGCTATATCTAGGTGCATGGTGTGGCACCCCAAAACACCAGCATAAGCCAGAAAGCCCAGCGTGGCATACCAGTGAAAAAACTATAGTGTTAATAAATTAATATTTAGGAAGCCGAAGCTATAGAGAAAGTGATACAAAATGAAATGCAATTAAAATAGAGAAATAGTGTTAAGAAATTAATAAGTGAAAAGTGTTAATAGAATGTAAAGGTATGCCACACTAAGGCCATCCAGCTCAGCCAGTCCAGAGGCACCACACCTCACACCTCCATTACCCCAATCTGGGTCTAAGATTAACCAGCAAGGAGACACATGATAATGGCTCCTTACTACAATATGTCTAAGCTAAGAGCTACCTACCTTGGAGCAACCCCATAATGCTCCCTGTGGCATGTCAGGGCCTGCACCTCCTCCTAATGCAGGAACCTCTCTGCCTCTCACAACAAACACATATATTGGTAGATGCTCAATTAGCTTAGTGATATCATTCAGGTGCTCGAAAGGGAGGGGTATTTCTAAGCAAGAAAAAAAGCCATTTGTTTCCCCCAGCACCCTGAATCATAACCGTAACCAGATATAAATTTCACATGATAATAGAATTCAGAGATCTTCGTTACACATATTTGCGCAAATGTGTGAATAAGCCCCAAAGCCGCATCAAGGCGTCTCTGTATATTTGGGGTCCCTAGCGCTATATCTAGGTGCATGGTGTGGCACCCCAAAACACCAGCATAAGCCAGAAAGCCCAGCGTGGCATACCAGTGAAAAAACTATAGTGTTAATAAATTAATATTTAGGAAGCCGAAGCTATAGAGAAAGTGATACAAAATGAAATGCAATTAAAATAGAGAAATAGTGTTAAGAAATTAATAAGTGAAAAATGTTAATAGAATGTAAAGGTATGCCACACTAAGGCCATCCAGCTCAGCCAGTCCAGAGGCACCACACCTCACACCTCCATTACCCCAATCTGGGTCTAAGATTAACCAGCAAGGAGACACATGATAATGGCTCCTTACTACAATATGTCTAAGCTAAGAGCTACCTACCTTGGAGCAACCCCATAATGCTCCCTGTGGCATGTCAGGGCCTGCACCTCCTCCTAATGCAGGAACCTCTCTGCCTCTCACAACAAACACATATATTGGTAGATGCTCAATTAGCTTAGTGATATCATTCAGGTGCTCGAAAGGGAGGGGTATTTCTAAGCAAGAAAAAAAGCCATTTGTTTCCCCCAGCACCCTGAATCATAACCGTAACCAGATATAAATTCCACATGATAATAGAATTCAGAGATCTTCGTTACACATATTTGCGCAAATGTGTGAATAAGCCCCAAAGCCGCATCAAGGCATCTCTGTATATTTGGGGTCCCTAGCGCTATATCTAGGTGCATGGTGTGGCACCCCAAAACACCAGCATAAGCCAGAAAGCCCAGCGTGGCATACCAGTGAAAAAACTATAGTGTTAATAAATTAATATTTAGGAAGCCGAAGCTATAGAGAAAGTGATACAAAATGAAATGCAATTAAAACAGAGAAATAGTGTTAAGAAATTAATAAGTGAAAAGTGTTAATAGAATGTAAAGGTATGCCACACTAAGGCCATCCAGCTCAGCCAGTCCAGAGGCACCACACCTCACACCTCCATTACCCCAATCTGGGTCTAAGATTAACCAGCAAGGAGACACATGATAATGGCTCCTTACTACAATATGTCTAAGCTAAGAGCTACCTACCTTGGAGCAACCCCATAATGCTCCCTGTGGCATGTCAGGGCCTGCACCTCCTCCTAATCCAGGAACCTCTCTGCCTCTCACAACAAACACATATATTGGTAGATGTGTAACGAAGATCTCTGAATTCTATTATCATGTGGAATTTATATCTGGTTACGGTTATGATTCAGGGTGCTGGGGGAAACACATGGCTTTTTTCTTGCTTAGAAATACCCCTCCCTTTCGAGCACCTGAATGATATCACTAAGCTAATTAAGCATCTACCAATATATGTGATTATTTCAGTGACCTGTTCCTTGATGCAACATTTTTTATATACCATGTACTTGTCCTGCATTGTTCTTATACTGTAAGTCATTGTTTCCTTGTATTGCTCATTTGTTTATGTTTTCTCTTAGGTGCTGCAGAACACTTATGGCACCATATAAATAGACAATAAAGATTACTACTACTACTACTACTACTACTACTACTACTACTACTACTACTAATAATAATAATAATAATAGTAATAATAATAATGTTTTTATTTTTTATTAACATTAGTTAGAACTGAAATGCCTTTCTTACAGCTTTTGCTTACCCTGCCATTTTTTAATTCGTAATATTACTGCCAGCAGAATACCTGGAATGCTCCTTTTCTTTCATAGACTAATTTATGATTATTTTAAAGAATCACAGAAGCAAAGCTATTGCACTGTGCTTGAATATACAATGAGAGTGAAATAAGGGACTGTTACCTTTACCATGCAGTTTCATTAAAAGAATAAGAATATTTTTTTTAAACCAGAGTGCCTTAGGTGATCCTGAGCCTGCAGAACCAACTTACCAAGTGCTTTACATATGAAAACCCCCTTTCCTGGATCTACTATTGTACCCTGGTACTCAGCTGCTGCTAGGACATAAACTTTAAGTAGTGCAGGCTCATGATCACAGACACATATATTTAAAGAGAACAGTACACTTCAAACTTACTGAGGGCCATAAAAAAGTAAAAGCAGTAACTAAATGTACCATAAAACAAGATGACACTACAAAAACGAAATGCCCTTACTGGATATGCTAACTAATTAGGATTATTAAAACCACAGTATATATAGAAAACCACTAGCATTTCTTATTTACACTGAAGTATATGCTAGCAGGATTTCTAAATAGCACAGATAATTAAACTGCAGGGATGTACTGGACAGATCCTCCAAATGGCTCAAGTAGTTTGCACAATGGTTAAATACAATACTGACAATGATAATTCACTATAGGTAAATGCTAACAAGTTAAAGAGTTTCTGCGCAGCACAGATAATTGCAATCTTCTAAACAGCAAAGGTACAGATGTGTCCCTTTATATCAGTGCTGTGATGCTGACAGCATAGCATAGCAGGGCATGTGCAATCGCACCAGCCTCCTATTTACTTGTAAATGACCCAGCAGTGATGCAAAGGAGTGTGGCATGCCGTGCTGCATTTGCATCTTGGTCCCACTAGAGCACGCTACTAAAAGCAGCAAAGCTGTTGCGGGACACATCTATATTTTGCACAGTTGAGAAATGCTGAAATGCAACAAGTTTACTGCATAGCACAGATAACGTCACTGTAAAGAAATGCTGACAGGTAACAGTTTTTCTATCTAACACAAATAATTGCACTTTATAGACATGTTAGCCAGTACTCTCAAAAAACACAGGTGATTTACACAGCAAAGGAAGAGCTCTTCTGAATAGACAGATTAGTTGCACTGTATTGACATACAGATGTGTTGTTTACCATTGTTGCAGCAATGCATATGCATCCCAGCATTACACACTAGACTGTGTTTGCTCTCCCCTGTGGGTTTAAAGTATATTAATAGCAGGTGCAATTGTACGCATGCCCCCGGGGTAGTTGCGAGTTACCTGCCAAACAATGGTAAAGGACACATCTGTGCTGGAAGGGCTCCCAAATACTATAGGTAATTGAAATGTAGAAAGAAGCTGGGCAGATACTCTGAATAAAGCAGAATGATACTGTAACTCTGAGAAGAAATAGTGACAGATCTTCCATATAGAACAGACAAGTTAGCTCCCCTGATCAAGAAAATAGCAAGTATCCACGTAAACACCAGAGTATTTACAACTCACAAAGAATTGTGAGAGAGAAATCACTTACAAGGCTAAATAGACACTAAACACAAGTCCAGAAACCAGCAAGACTCTAAACTCAGCTGCGTCAACCAAGCACAATAACTCTCAGTCTGCACACTTGACTGGTTGCTAGGAGACATAGGGGGTAATTCAGATCTGATTGCAGCAGCAAATTTGTTAGCTAATGGGCAAAACCATGTGCACTGCAGGGGGGGGGGGCAGATATAACATTTGGAGAGAGAGTTAGATTTGGGTGGGTTATATTGTTTCTGTGCAGGGTAAATACTGGCTGCTTTATTTTTACTCTGCAATTTAGATTTCAGTTTGAACACACCCCACCCAAATCTAACTCTCTCTGCAAATGTTAAATCTACCCCCCCTGCAGTGCACATGGTTTTGGCCATTAGCTAACAAATTTGCTGCTGCGATCAGATCTGAATTAGGCCCTTATTGAAGCCACTACACCTAACCTTAGTATGAGCAGCTGAACTGTGCTTCTTCCAGATTCTAACCACTCTTTTTAATTTGGGATTCTGCTGACGGAAACACAACACCCAGTAAATATAGTATTTGACCCCTATCTGGCAGATATACACTGCCTCTCCAACACACATGGTGGTATTTTTACTAAAGTGTGGGTTTAGAGAAGTGCCGATGTTGCCCATAGCAACCAATCATATTCTTGCTACGCAGAATGTGCTAGATAAACGATATGAATAATCTCATTTATTGCTATGGGCAACATCTCTCCTTCCATAAACCTGTAGTTAAGTAAATATACACCATAAACTTCCCCTGAAATTTCTGAAGTGAATTAGATGACTGCTGCCTACAAATCCATAGCAATCACTGAGTACAGTACAGTATTTTACCCATCCCTGGCATGGTAGTGGATTAAAATATTAATATACTGTACAGTATATAGGCAGTCAATAGGTAGACAACAGATAACCCCAACCTTCTGCCAAGTGTGTAACCCTAACCTTAACACTAGCCCTATTCCTGAAAAATCAGAAAAACATGTGTCAACCTTTTCTGTGATGACCATTTGCATGTTGACCTTTTGTACCTCCCAACTTTTGCCACCTGTCAACCTAAGACCTTTTGACCTTGTGAACCCATTGATTTTGAAACATCTGGTCTTGACATATTGACTGTCTACTTATTTACTGGCTATCTTCCATACAGATACCCACTCACATATATACACTACTTTTCAAACACATGCAATCTTCCATGAAAAATATACTATTTAGTTTAATTAAGTGACTTGAACATTTTTTTAAACCAACAAAAAAGTTTTCTTTTGGCTTTTATTATTTTGTGGTGCACTTGACATTGCCAAAACACCCACTAAGTACAGAAATATACGCTGCCTCTCAAACACACTCAATCTTAACTTTAAATATCTACTGTAAACTGAATTGAAGACTTTACTTTTTCTAAAACTAGAAAAAAATATTATTTTGGAGTATAACTGACACAACATCCAGTAAGCACAGTATTTGAACCCTTCCTGGCATATATACACTGATGCTCAAACAACTTATGACTCCAGGGGTGGAATGTAATAGGGTGTGAGAATCAGAAAGTGAGATATTTTGGGAGAATTCTCTTGTTTTTTTAAAGGGGCATTCATTTACATGGATAACCAGGTTGATTTTACCATGTAAATAATTGCCACTTTAAAAAAACAGGAAAATCCTCCCAAAATCTCTCACTTTCTGATTCTCACAGCCTATTACATTCCCCCCTAGGACTCTTCCCTGCATGTGGTGGACAAATATGCAGGGAAGAGTCACATATATTTAAAGAGAACAGTACACTTCAAACTTACTGAGGGCCATAAAAAAGTAAAAGCAGTAACTAAATGTACCATAAAACAAGATGACACTACAAAAACGAAATGCCCTAACTGGATATGCTAACTAATTAGGATTATTAAAACCACAGTATATATAGAAAACGACTAGCATTTCTTATTTACACTTATTTATATGCTAGCAGGATTTCTAAATAGCACAGATAATTAAACTGCAGGGATGTACTGGACAGATCCTCCAAATGGCTCAAGTAGTTTGCACAATGGTTAAATACTGACAATGATAATTCACTATAGGTAAATGCTAACAAGTTAAAGAGTTTCTGCACAGCACAGATAATTGCAATCTTCTAAACAGCAAAGGTACAGATGTGTCCCTTTATATCAGTGCTGTGATGCTGACAGCATAGCATAGCAGGGCATGTGCAATCGCACCAGCCTCCTATTTACTTGTAAATGACCCAGCAGTGATGCAAATGAGTGTGGCATGCCGTGCTGCATTTGCATCTTGGTCCCACTAGAGCACGCTACTAAAAGCAGCAAAGCTGTTGCGGGACACATCTATATTTTGCACAGTTGAGAAATGCTGAAATGCAACAAGTTTACAGCATAGCACAGATAACGTCACTGTAAAGAAATGCTGACAGGTAACAGTTTTTCTATCTAACACAGATAATTTCACTTTATAGACATGTTAGCCAGTACTCTCAAAAAACACAGGTGATTTACACAGCAAAGGAAGAGCTCTTCTGAATAGACAGATTAGTTGTACTGTATTGACATATAGATGTGTTCTTTACCATTGTGGCAGCAATGCATATGCATCCCGACATGACACACTAGACTGTGTTTGCTCTCCCCTGTGGGTTTAAAGTATATTCCATAGACAAAAAACCTTACGGTTTCACATGTCCCATTAAGGCTTCTTAGACATGATCGAAATTTCAGAAACCTGTTGTAACTCTTCCACTCAAACTCCAAAAAGCAATGAAATTCCGATCATTAAGGCTGACGCCTTAATGGACGTGTTCCTTGCGCAATACAGATATGGTATGCCATCACAGCCTGTGGGTAAGTGCAGATTCAGCACTCTCACAGAGTGAGATTGCTGTCACTCACACAATGGTGGAGCTGCTAATTCACAGATTTGTGTGCTCATTGGAATACACACATGCAGTCTATGCAACTGAAGGTCTGAGCAGTTTTGTGGTGCTCCCATCCCACACAGTGCCCACAACCATCCCATTCGGTCACCACAACCATCCCACCTTGTTACAACATCCTTCTGACTCCATACATCCATCTCACATAGTATACACATTTAGCTCCCTCAAACATCTTGGTTAATTGCTAAAACTATAATACCCTATCTACGGTCTATGCATCTACACTTACTTCCCCTATACACCCCCATGCTGCCCTGTCTTCCCCAATCCCTACTGCTGTGTTCTCCCATCTGTGCTAGTCTGTACTAACTTATCTGCACCATCTGTCTTTCCCCACCTGTGCCTTGTCTGTACCACCGTTCCCTTCTCTCTGTGCTGCTCAGTGTTTCCTTCTTCAACGTCACTCTGTCTCCTTCAGTACATGGCACACTATTTTCTCTCCCATCTGCACCAGTTTTCTACCCATCCATGCCAGTGTTTTCAACCCATCTGCACCGCTCTGTCTCCCTTCCCATACTTGCTGCTTAATCTACCCCCTATCCACACCACTCTTACCCCATTCATGTAGCTGACATCCTGAAGGTAAATTTCGTGGATCATGTGCTCTTGGCAGGGGGATAACCGCTACAGCCCACCCCCCAGTGGTCTGGAAACGCCTCCGTTGTGCAGACCATGCCCTGCCAATGGCATGCTAACGCTGTTTGCACGCCCCCCTCCTTCCCCGCAACCACCTCTGCCTATCAATCAGGCAGGGTGATCGCAGCCAGTGAGATGCTGATAGCATCTCACTGGGCTCCTGGGGTACGCACGCGCAGTGCGGCCATTGCACGTGCGCACCTCACAAACTAATTCAGACTGCGATTGCTGCTGCTGCGGTCTGAATTACCCCCTGTGTTTCTTTGTCCCCCCCATCAGTGCTGCTTAGTGTTCAACTCTATCCACACACTTCTGTTCCCCCATCCACACCGCTCTCCTCCCTCCAATCAACAACACTCTTACCTCATCTGAGCAGCTTTGTCTTCCGCTCAGACCTTCAGTTGCATAGACTGCATGTGTGTATTCCAATGAGCACACAAATCTGTGAATTAGCAGCTCCACCATTGTGTGAGTGACAGCAATCTCACTCTGTGAGAGTGCTGAATCTGCACTTACCCACAGGCTGTGATGGCATACCATATCTGTATTGCGCAAGGAACACGTCCATTAAGGCGTCAGCCTTAATGATCGGAATTTCATTGCTTTTTGGAGTTTGAGTGGAAGAGTTACAACAGGTTTCTGAAATTTCGATCATGTCTAAGAAGCCTTAATGGGACATGTGAAACCGTAAGGTTTTTTGTCTATGGAATTTCATCGCTTTTTTTAAATTTATTCTTTTTATTCAGAAATGTAAAATTTCACTGTAAGAATAAACATTTGATTTTTTAAATGTTTAATGAAAATGTTCGTATAACATCACTGTTCTGTGCAAAATTATTTTATTAACCAAACCGAATTGTTTAAGGTCCATACACACTTAACGATTTAATGAGCAACGTCGCTCATTTTCCCCCTCCTTGAGCGATGTCGCTCGTTTTATCGTTAAGTGTGTATGCCGCCAGCGACGAACGATGCGCGGCCCCGCGGGTCGGCAACAATCGTCGCTGTCGGTAGGTCATGCATGAAGGATGTGGACTGTCGTCCACGACCTTCATGCAGGGCTGGCGGGGGCGTGACGTCACTGAGCGATATGAGCGGTCATATCGCTCAGCGTGTACAGTTGGCCGCCGGCCGGCCGGGGGAAACATTAGATGATGTCGCTCACAGAGCGACATCGTTTAATGTGTATGGGCCTTTAGACTTTGGTCAAAATATTTTGCTGCCTTTGCAGCTGATGCAGGGAGGGGGGTAGGCGGCAGCAGCCTGTGACTGAGGCTGGAGGTAGGCGTGAAATGCATTGCTTGTACGTGTGAGTGCGTGGTGTCAGGTGCTGCGCGTGTATATGTGTGTGTATGTGTGTGTGTCAGGTGCTGCCTGTGTATCAGCTCCTGTGTGTGTGTGTATGTGTGTCAGGTGCTGCGTGTATATACGAGTGTGTCTGATGGTGCGTGTGTATGCGTCAGCTGCCGCACGTGTATGTGTGTCAGGTGTTGCGGGTGTATATGTGTGTGAGTATCAGGTGCTCCGCGTGTGTACAAGGGTAGGTCTGGTGCTGTGCATGAATACGTATGTCTGTGTCAGGTGCTGCGCGTGTACATGTGTGCATCAGGTGCTGCGCGTGTACATGAGTGTGCATTAGGTGCTGCGCGTGTACATGAGTGTGCGTCGGGTGCTGCGTGTGTACATGAGTGTGCATTAGGTGCTGCGTGTGTACATGAGTGTGCGTCAGGTGCTGCGCGTGTACATGTGTGTGCGTCAGGTACTACACGTGTCTATGTGTGTGTGAGTAAGGTGCTGCATGTGTATGTGTGTGTCTGATGGTGTGCGTGTATATGTATGTGTCAGGTGCTGCGTGTATATGCATGTGTCAGGTGCTGCATGTTTATTTAATTGTGTCTGATGCTACGTGTGTGTGTCAGGTGCCGCACGTGTATATGTGTGTGTGTCAGGTGTTGCGCGTGTATGTGTGGGTCAGGTGCTGCATGTTTATTTTATTGTGTCTGATGCTACGTGTGTGTGTGTCAGGTGCCGCACGTGTATGTGTGTGTCAGGTTGCGCGTGTATGTGTATGTCAAGTGCCGTTCCCCTTCTTCCCATCCCAGCTCTCTCTGTAGAATACAGCTCTGCACCCAGAGAGAGGGAAAGACTAGGGGGCTGATCACTGCACTGCTCACTTTTTGGTCATGAGTTCGGCCTCCTGTATCTTCCAGTGCTGTGTTCCTGCAGCCCAGCCCTCCCTGTTGTGCCAGAGAATCAGCCCTTCCTTCCCCTGCCAGAGAGAGAGAGCCAGAGGCAGAGACACTCTTCCCGTAGCTGGCTTACCCCCAGTACTTCAGCACTGGCCATGCGGCAGTCAACAAAGGAGACCAGCAGGGGGTTCTGGCAGCATCAGCTGTGGCCGCAGCTGGATCGGGGAGGCCTGTAGTGTCTGAGGTGGGCAGCACTTCCTCCGCCGCTGTCACCTTCCCCTGCCGGAGAGAAAGCCAGAGACATACCCTTCCCGCAGCTGGGCTACCCCTAGTACCTCAGCGCTGGCCAGGCGGAAGTCTATGGAGGGGACCGGCAGGGGTTTCAGGCCACAGCAGCAGCGGCCGCAGCCAGATCAGGGAGGCCTGCAGGGTCAAAGCTGGGCAGCACTTCTACCAACACTGTCACCTCTGTGCTGGGCATGTACACCAGTCCGTACGGACGGAGGTGTCCACAACAGGCAGCAGTATAATGAGTCAGACAAACTCATTACACGCCGCCCACTGCTGCGCCGCATGCACTCGATGGAGGAAGCCTAGATGCGGTCCCCAGCTGCAGCGAGGGAGAAGGGTGATCACATCACCCTTCAACCCGGCACCTCACAATCAGCTGGGGATCTGCAGTAGCTTCATCTCTCTCTTCCTCTCTGACAGCACAGCAGCCCCTCTGGGTCCCATGTAGCTCTGCCCCCCTGCTCAGAGTTCACTCGGCCTCTCCTGATTAAAAAGAAAATAAGAGACTGACCTGCTGCTCAGATGCGAGGAGGGGACGGGCGGTAGGTCCTCTGTGAGTACACTACACAGTCAAAATTAACTCTGACTCCTCACAACAGTGTGGACTGCGGGCGACGTCAGACGCCAATTTGGGTGTGCTTGCCGCACTACCTGCCCATCAAGCCCAACGTGGTGCCATGGTGCAGCCCCGCCCACTATACGGATTCCATTTTGTATTAGGAACCCTATAACAGCATTCTGACATCCCTCCCCATGATGCTGCCATCCATACACTGCCGCTCTCACACAACTGTACACTGCTGCTCTCATACATCCATACACTGCCGCTCTCATACATCCGTACAACCCCGCTCTCATACATCCGCACACTGCCGCACTCTTACAGCTGCACACCATTGCACTCTTACAGCCGCACACCATTGCACTCTTACAGCCGCACACCATTGCACTCTTACAGCCGCACACCATTGCACTCTTACAGCCGCACACCATTGCACTCTTACAGCCGCACACCATTGCACTCTTACAGCCGCACACCATCGCACTCTTACAGCCGCACACCATCGCACTCTTACAGCCGCACACCATCGCACTCATACAGCCGTACATTGCCGCTCTCATACATCCGCACACTGCCGCTCACATCTATACAAACATAGCCTCCATACATCTACACATCCAATCCCCGTGCAAGGGAACACTGAAATCACTATCACTTTTGCCCGGGGTGTGACCACAGCCAGCCACTACTCCGGCCACCTTCTTGTGACACCAAAATGCATCTTACCTATCATCAGGGTGGTGCTGCTGCTGGGGGTGGGTTGCTGCCTCAGTCTCCAGGTTGGTGCTGCGATTGGAGGGGGTACTGCTTCCCTGTGCTGCCACTGTCTCCCAGATCATCGTGCCGCTGGCTGAATTGCAGCTTGACGCTACTGCTGCCGGGAGTAACAGCTTCCTGGCTGTTGTTGCTGGTGGCTGCCTACTGCTCATTGCCACCGGAACACTGACCGGCTCGGCAGTGATGCTGGCGGAGGAGTAGTGGCGGTGGGGTGGGGGTGGGGGGGTGCCTGCTCCCTTCCCTCGAGCATGCTGCAGTGTACAAAAATAAATAATAAATAGAGAGCTTACCAGGGTGAGAGTCTGTATGGATCACAGTGATTACATGGGGCACAGCAAAAGGACACCTTGCTGTGAGGGGCTCTGCCCACACAGATTGCTGCACCCTCTCTGATGTCAGCCGCTGCCCTCTCGTTCTCTGGGCGGCTAGTTCCAGTGTGAAGTAGGAGAGGAAGAGAACACACAGGAGAGCAGCCCTGATATATAACAGAGGTGGAAGTTCTATAGGCAGCAGAGACGGAGACCAGCCAGCCAGTCTCCCAGTGCCCTGATCACTACACGCCTCCAGCACAGCATTACAGGAGGGTCCTATAGTGCTGCCCTGAGCTAACAGGTGTGTGTACCAAGTGTACCCCGTACAGTGTGCTGCGCCCTGGTATCTCTGAGAGGGGTTAGGTCACCGTGCCGCTTTAGTATATGGCTTTTCCTTAGTACTGTACGTTACAGCCCTGCACTAGTGGTGGCAACTCTGCCCTATGTGAACCTGTGAGGTTATTTTCCTATTTACAGAATAACCGGGGAGAAGGCGGCCATATTGCGGCTCTCAAGTGAAGGCACTCTAATACACCCCCTGCTGGCGGCCACTGTGCAGGCGCAACAAATTGAAATGCCCGATCTCTAATGGGGCATATTTCTCTTAATTAAAAAAAACCTGTAACTTTCTGAAAAACCACAACCCCAAAAGGCACTTCACTGGGACATGCTCTATCTAATAAAACAAACCCCAAGTCATATATATATATATATATATATATATATATATATATATACACACACACACACACACATGTATATACATGTATACACAAATACACGTATGTCCATGTTTATGTATGTATAATACATTGATAGAGTACATTATATTTATGAATTAATTGCTTCCCGATTCTGCAGCAGCATCATCAGCACCACCAGTGTTACTCACAGTCACTTCACACTGACTGCTGCACAACACATCACTTAATTTCCGGGCCGCCCGCCACCTGGTGAAGAGACATGGGAGATGAAGGACCAGCAGTGCCACGTTGAGCGGAAGTATTGTGAATTAGTTACCCACACACTCCTTGTGACACCTGCTCCCCGTCTGCCCTCCCACCCGCCGCCTGCCGTCCGGAACCCGCACTGACAAGTAAGTCTCAGCAGAATGTGTCTGCCGGCGGCTCCCAGTCCCCAGTGGTGTGGCGGCCGCGGCACACTAGGACTGAGAGACCGCAGCGGGAGGAAAGCACAGGTGGGCGGGAGGAGAGCATGGGCGGACATCACCAAGTCACATTGCAAGGTGACGCCAGTCCCCCCAGTGAGGCCGCCAACTAATGCACTCAGCATAGTATTAGCAGCAGGCAGAGGGGGGGCGGGCGCATCGGTGGTGGGAGGTACGGAAATGAGCTGCAGGCTAGGCTCCACCGATCACACACTCAGTGATCACTGTGCTACAGCAAGCGTGGCGTGCAGCGGTGCTGGACATTAGGGAGTGCCTGTGCGCACCAGGCACCCCCTGTACGCACGCCTATGCGCTACCACCCCCCATATGCCACACTACATCACTATGCTATAGCCCTCCCATATGCTGCACTTCATAATTACACTATACCCCCCATACAACATACTACATCACCACACTACACTACTCACAATAAAATTAAAGCATCCCAGTTCCTCATTCTTAATGAGCTCACGTGAGTTCTCTTCCCAACGGAGCTCCAGACCAAGTAACAATGAAGACACCAGCAGCGTGTAGGGGCATGCCTGGTCCACTTGTCAGGAGAGAGCAGTCACTGGAGGGTAAGAAGGGGGCGGGGCCTAGTCCTACAGACGGGAGAGAACACAGACAGGAGAGAGCAAGGTACAGGGGTAGAAGGGGACGGCTGATGTGAAGAAGGGGGCGGGGCCTATTCTTACAGGCTTTCAAAATTCGATTTTTTAAAAAATTCGACATTTGACAAATTCGACTTTTCTGCAATGGTACAAATGCGGCAATTCGACAAAAGTATATTCAATTGAAGTTTGTAAATTCGACAACAGTGCTTTTAAACAGTAAATTCGTCATTTTCAATCCGCCACACTTTGCTGGCGGAATCTAATAAAAAAATGTAAAAACATGTTTTTATTGCAGTTTTCTTTTTTGGTAATATCATATCTATTTATATTAGAAGGGATTAGGTACTTGGTTTGTCTTTTTTGGAGGCACAAGTATTATTTATATATTTTTTAAAAGATTATTATTATTTTTTAAATGGAATGTGAAAAACCCGTAAAAAAAATTGCGTGGAGTCCCCCCTTAAAGCATAACCAGCCTCGGGCTCTTCGAGCCGGTCCTGGTTCTAAAAATCCGGGGGGAAAACGGACAGGGGATCCCACGTATTTTTAAAACCAGCACCAGGCTCTGCGCCTGGTGCAAAAAATACGGGGGACAAAAAGAGTAGGGGTCCTCCTTATTTTTTACACCAGCATCGGGCTCCACTAGCTGGACAGATAATGCCACAGCCGGGGGTCACTTTTATACAGTGCCCTGCGGCCGTGGCATTAAATATCCAACTAGTCACCCCTGGCCGGGGTACCCTGGGGGAGTGGGGACCCCTTCAATCAAGGGGTCCCCCCCCCCAGCCACCCAAGGGCCAGGGGTGAAGCCCGAGGCTGTCCCCCCCATAAAAGGGCTGCGGATGGGAGGCTGATAGCCTTGAGAAAATTGAAAGAATATTGTTTTTTCCAGTAGTACTACAAGTCCCAGCAAGCCTCCCCCGCAAGCTGGTACTTTGAGAACCACAAGTACCAGCATGCTGGAGAAAAACGGGCCCGCTGGTACCTGTAGTTCTACTGGGAAAAAGATACCCAAATAAAAACAGGACACAGACACCGTGAAAGTATAACTTTATTTCACACCTGCCGACACACACATACTTACCTATGTTGACACGAAGCAGTCGGTCCTCTTCTCCAAGTAGAATCCACGGGTAACTGAAAATAAAAGATAATTATACTCACCTGATCCAGGTTCCAGATTAAATCCACGTACTTGGCAAAACAAACCGAACACACGGACCAGACGGACTGAAAGGGGTCCCATGTCCACGAATGCAGACATCCGAATCTCGCGAGAATCCGACAGCGGGATGACAACGTTCGGGCGTGCTCGGGTTAGCCGAGCGAGGCGGGAAGGTTCGAACCTGCCTCGGACCCGTGTAAAATGGGTGAAGTTCGGGGGGTTCGGATTCCGACGAACCGAACCCAGTCATCACTAGTATGTACGTGTGCGTCAGGTGCCGTGCGTGTACGTACGTGTGTCAGGTGTCGTGCGTGTACGTGTGTGTGTGTCAGGTGGCGCGTACCTACATGTGTATGTCAGGTGCTGTGCATGTGTGTACGTACACGCGTGTATGTGTCAGGTGCCGCACGTGTACGTGTGTGTGTGCCAGGAGCCGCGCATGTACATGTGTGTGGGTGTCAGGAACCGCGCGTGTACGTACATATATGTGTATGTGTGTGTTTCAGGAGCCGCGCGTGTACGTACATGTGTGTATGTGTGTCAGGAGCCACGCGTGTGCATACGTGTGTGTGTGTCAGGTGCCACACGTGTATGTACGTGTGTGTGTGTGTGTCAGGTGCCGCGCGTGTACGTACGTATGTGTGTGCCTGGAGCCGCGCGTGTACATACATGTGTGTGTGTGTGTGTGTGTCTCAGGTGCTGCACGTGTATATGTGTGTATCTCAGGGGCTTCATTTGTATGCGTCAGCTGCCACGTGGGTGTCAGGTGTTGAGAGTGTATGTGTTTGTGTCAGGTGTCGCATCTGCATGTGTGCGACTGTCAGGTGCTGCGCGTGTATGTGTGTGTCAGGTGCTGCATGTATATATGTGTGTGTTAGGTGCTGTTCATGTATGTGGGAGTGGCAGGTGCTGCATGTGTATATATGTGTGAGTAGCAGGTGCTGCGTGTGTATATGATTGTGTGTCAGGTGCTGTGCGTGCGTGCGTTAAATGCCACATGTATATATGTGTCAGGTGCTGCCTGTGTGTGTGTCAGGTGCTGCATGGCTGTATGTGTGTGGGTGTGTCAGGTGCTGCATGTCTGTGTGTGTGGGTGTGTCAGGTGCTGCATGTCTGTGTGTGTGTGTGTGTGTGTGTGTGTGTCTTTCAGGTGCTGCATGTGTGTGCCAGGTGCTGCATGTCTGCGTGTGTCAGGCGCTGCATGTCTGTGTGTCAGGTGCTGCGTGTCTGCGTGTGTGTGTCAAATGCTGCGTGTGTGTGTCAGGTGCTGCGTGTCTTTGTGTGTGCGTGTCTGTCAGGTGCTGCATGTGTGTGTCAGGCGCTGCATGTCTGCGTGTGTGTGTGTCAGGTGCTGCGTGTCAGGTGCTGCGTGTGTGTGTGTGTGTGTGTCAGGTGCTGCGTGTGTGTGTGTCAGGTGCTGCGTGTGTGTGTGTGTGTGTGTCAGGTGCTGCGTGTCTGCCAGGTGCTGCGTGTGTGTCAGGTGCTGCGTGTGTGTCAGGTGCTGCGTGTGTGCGTGTGTGTCAGGTGCACATCCCAGTTCCTCATTCTTAATGAGCTCACGTGAGTTCTCTCCCCAACGGAGCTCCAGACCAAGTAACAATGAAGACACCAGCAGCGTGTAGGGGGCAGGCCTGGTCCACTTGTCAGGAGAGAGCAGTCACTGGAGGGTAAGAAGGGGGCGGGGCCTAGTCCTACAGACGGGAGAGAACACAGACAGGAGAGAGCAAGGTACAGGGGTAGAAGGGGACGGCTGATGTGAAGAAGGGGGCGGGGCCTATTCTTACAGGCTTTCAAAATTCGACTTTTTAAAATTCGTCATTTGACAAATTCGACTTTTCTGCAATGGTACAAATGCAGCAATTCGACAAAAGTATATTCAATTGAAGTTTGTAAATTCGACAACAGTGCTTTTAAACAGTAAATTCGTCATTTTCAATCCGTCACACTTTGCAGGCGGAATCTAATAAATAAAAGTTGTTGTTTTTTTGGTAATAGCATATCTATATTAGAAGGGATTAGGTACTTGGTTTCTCTTTTTTGGAGGCACAAGTATTATTTATATATTTTTTAAAAGATTATTATTATTTTTTAAATGGAATGTAGAAAACCCGAAAAAAAAAATTGCGTGGGGTCCCCCCTCCAAAGCATAACCAGCCTCGGGCTCTTCGAGCCGGTCCTGGTTCTAAAAATCCGGGGGAAAAACGGACAGGGGATCCCCCGTATTTTTAAAACCAGCACCGGGCTCTGCGCCTGGTGCTGGTGCAAAAAATACGGGGGACAAAAAGAGTAGGGGACCCCCGTATTTTTTACACCAGCATCGGGCTCCACTAGCTGGACAGATAATGCCACAGCCGGGGGTCACTTTTATACAGTGCCCTGCGGCCGTGGCATTAAATATCCAACTAGTCACCCCTGGCCGGGGTACCCTGGGGGAGTGGGTACCCCTTCAATCAAGGGGTCCCCCCCCAAGCCACCCAAGGGCCAAGGGTGAAGCCCGAGGCTGTCCCCCCCATCCAAGGGCTGCGGATGGGAGGCTGATAGCCTTGAGAAAATTGAAAGAATATTGTTTTTTCCAGTAGTACTACAAGTCCCAGCAAGCCTCCCCCGCAAGCTGGTACTTTGAGAACCACAAGTACCGGCATGCGGGAGAAAAACGGGCCCGCTGGTACCTGTAGTTCTACTGGAAAAAAAATACCCAAATAAAAACAGGACACAGACACCGTGAAAGTATAACTTTATTTCACACCTGCCGACACACACATACTTACCTATGTTGACACGAAGCAGTCGGTCCTCTTCTCCAAGTAGAATCCACGGGTACCTGAAAATAAAAGATAATTATACTCACCTGATGCAGGTTCCAGATTAAATCCACGTACTTGGCAAAACAACAAACCGAACACCCGGACCAGACGGACTGAAAGGGGTCCCATGTTTACACATGGGACCCCTTTCCACGAATGCAGACATCCGAATCTCGTGAGAATCCGACAGCGGGATGATGACGTTCTGGCGCGCTTGGGTTAGCCGAGCAAGGCGGGAAGGTTCGAACCTGCCTCGTGTAAAAGGGGTGAAGTTCGGGGGGTCCGGATTCCGACGAACCGAACCCACTCATCACTAGTATGTGCGTGTCAGGCGCTGCGTGTGAGTGTGTTAGGCGCTGCGTGTGAGTGTGTGTGCGTGTCAGGCGCTGCCTGTGAGTGCGCGTGTGTGTCAGGCGCTGCGTGTGAGTGCGCGTGTCTGTCAGGCGCTGCGTGTGAGTGCGTGTGCGCATGTCTGTCAGGTGCTGCGTGTGAGTGCGTGTGCGCGTGTCTGTCAGGCGCTGCGTGTGAGTGCGCGTGTCTGTCAGGCGCTGCGTGTGTCAGGCGCTGCGTGTCTGTGTCTGTCAGGCGCTGCGCGTCTGTGTGTGTCAGGCGCTGCGCGTCTGTGTGTGTGTGTCAGGCGCTGCGCGTCTGTGTGTCAGGCGCTGCGCGTCTGTGTGTGTGTGTCAGGCGCTGCGCGTCTGTGTCAGGTGCTGCGCGTCTGTGTGTGTGTGTGTCAGGTGCTGCGCGTCTGTGTGTGTGTGTCAGGTGCTGCGTGCCTGTGTGTGTCAGGCGCTGCACGTCTGTGTGTGTGTGTCAGGTGCTGCGTGTGAGTGTGTGCGTGTGTCAGGTCCGTGTGAGTGTCATGTGCTGCGTCTGTGTGTGTGTGTGTCAGGTGCTGCCTGTGTGTGTGTGTGTGTCAGGTGCTGCATGTCTGTATGTGTGTGGGTGTGTCAAGTGCTGCATATTTGTGTGTGTGTGTGTGTGTCAGGTGCTGCATGTCTGTGTGTGTGGGTGTGTGTGTGTCTGTCAGGTGCTGCATGTCAGGCGCTGCATGTCTGCGTGTGTGTATGTGTCAGGTGCTGCATGTCTGAATGTCAGGTGCTGTGTGTGTGTGTGTGTGTGTCAGGTGCTGCGTGTGTGTGTGTCAGGTGCTGCATGTCAAGTGCTGCGTGTCTGCGTGTGTCAGGTGCTGCGTGTCTGCGTGTGTCAGGTGCTGCGTGTGTCAGGTGCTGCATGTCTGCGTGTGTCAGGTGCTGCGTGTGTGTGTGTGTGTGTCAGGTGCTGCGTGTGAGTATGTCAGGTGCTGCGTGTGAGTGCATGTGTCAGGTGCGTGAGTGTGTGTGTCAGGTGCTGCGTGTGTGTGTCAGGTGCTGCGTGTGTGTGTCAGGTGCTGCTGTGTGTGTCAGGTGCTGCGTGTGTGTGTGTGTCAGGTGCTGCGTCTGTGTGTGTCAGGCGCTGCGCATCTGTGTGTGTCAGGCGCTGCGCGTCTGTGTGTGTCAGGCGCTGCGCGTCTGTGTGTGTCAGGCGCTGCGCGTCTGTGTGTGTGTCAGGCGCTGCGCGTCTGTGTGTGTCAGGCGCTGCGCGTCTGTGTGTGTCAGGCGCTGCGCGTCTGTGTGTGTCAGGCGCTGCGCGACTGTGTGTGTCAGGCGCTGCGTGTGAATGTGTGCGTGTGTGTCAGGTCCGTGTGAGTGTCAGGTGCTGCGTCTGGGGACGGCGGGGAGGGATGGACGGACACAGCAGGGAGGGCGGGGGGGATGGACGGACACAGCAGGGAGGGCGGCGGGGGGGATGGACGGACACAGCAGGGAGGGCGGGGGGGATGGACGGACACAGCAGGGAGGGCGGGGGGGATGGGAGGCCGGGGGGGATGGACGGACACAGCAGGGAGGGCGGGGGGGGATGGACGGACACAGCAGGGAGGGCAGGGGGGGGATGGACGGACACAGCAGGGAGGGCGGGGGGGGATGGACGGACACAGCAGGGAGGGCGGGGGGGGATGGACGGACACAGCAGGGAGGGCGGGGGGGGATGGACGGACACAGCAGGGAGGGCAGGGGGGGGATGGACGGACACAGCAGGGAGGGCGGGGGGGGATGGACGGACACAGCAGGGAGGGCGGGGGGGGATGGACGGACACAGCAGGGAGGGCGGGGGGGGATGGACGGACACAGCAGGGAGGGCAGGGGGGGGATGGACGGACACAGCAGGGAGGGCGGGGGGGGATGGACGGACACAGCAGGGAGGGCGGGGGGGATGGACGGACACAGCAGGGAGGGCGGGGGGGATGGACGGACACAGCAGGGAGGGCGGGGGGGATGGACGGACACAGCAGGGAAGGCGGGGGGGATGGACGGACACAGCAGGGAGGGAGGGCGGGGGGGGTGGACGGACACAGCAGGGATATGGACGGACACAGCAGGGATATGGACGGACACAGCAGGGAGGGCGGGGGGGATGGACGGACACAGCAGGGAGGGCGGGGGGGATGGACGGACACAGCAGGGAGGGCGGGGGTGGACGGACACAGCAGGGAGGGCGGAGGGGGGGATGGACGGACACAGCAGGGAGGGCGGGGGGGGGGATGGACAGACACAGCAGGGATATGGACGGACACAGCAGGGAGGGTGGGGGGGATGGACGGACACAGCAGGGAGGGCGGGGGGGGATGGGCGTAGACAGCAGGGAGGGCGGGGGGGATGGGCGTAGACAGCAGGGAGGGCGGGGGGGATGGGCGTAGACAGCAGGGAGGGCGGGGGGGATGGGCGTAGACAGCAGGGAGGGCGGGGGGATGGACGTAGACAGCAGGGAGGGCGGGGGGGATGGGCGTAGACAGCAGGGATGGCGTAGACAGCAGGGAGGGCGGGGGGGATGGGCGTAGACAGCAGGGAGGGCGGGGGGGGATGGGCGTAGACAGCAGGGAGGGCGGGGGGGATGGGCGTAGACAGCAGGGAGGGCGGGGGGGGATGGGCGTAGACAGCAGGGAGGGCGGGGGGGGGGATGGGCGTAGACAGCAGGGCGGGCGTAGACAGCAGAGAGGGCGTAGACAGCAGGGAGGGCGTAGACAGCAGGGAGGGCGGGGGGGGATGGGCGGAGGACGGACACGGCAGGACGGACACAGCAGGCCGGGCGGACACAGCAGGGAGGGCACAGCATCGGAGGACGGACACAGCAGGGCGGGCGGGCAGGCGGGGGACGGACACAGCAGGGCGGCCGGGCGGGCGGACACAGCAGGGCGGCCGGGCGGGCGGACACAACAGGGCGGGCGGGAGAAGTATAAGAAAAATAAGAAAGGATGGCATACATCCTGCCGGCTTCCTCCGAGCTGCGGCTATCTCCTCCCGCTGACACTCCTGAAGGGGACCCGGCTTCTGCTCCGTCGTTCTCCTCCCCCAGTAAGGCTCCCTCCGTCGCTCACGTCCCGCGATCTCCTCCGGGTCTTGTAGACGCTCCCTCCTTCTCGTCCTCCCGCCGCCTGCAGCTGTCCTCGTCATGCACGAGACACTGCTTCCCGCGCTCTCCTCGTGCACAACTTGACAAGCTCATCTATGTTCACCCCCTGCTGGCGGCCACTGCGCAGGCGCAACAAATTGAAAAGCCCTATCTTTAAAATGGGGCATATTTTACTTAATTAAAAAAAACTATAACTTTTTCAAAAACCACAACCCCAAAAGGCACTACACTGGGACATACTCTATCTAATAAAACAAACCCCAAGTCTTAATTTGTCCTCTATCCTGAGTTATACCTTCCCAAAAAAATCCTCATTCACTCTATAGGAAAACCATGTCAAAAAGCCACAGAGGGAGTGGCAGAAAAAAACTGACAGTTGGAACTTTAGCTTACTCTCAATTCCTCATTTTTTATTATTTTGCCCTGAAATTTGGCATGCACCAGCGGGTGACGATTCTACACGTCCATGCCAAATTTCAGCTCGGTACGTCCAATCAGTTTGAGGTGTAGCCCCTCAAACACCATGCCCCCATCTCAGAAGTTCCCTATGGGAGAATTCCGTTTGTTCGATTCAGCCTTAATATAAGGGCACGACCGTGCCCTTATAATTAATAGCAGGTGCAATTGTACGCATGCCCCCGGGGTAGTTGCGAGTTACCTGCCAAATAATGGTAAAGGACACATCTGTGCTGGAAGGGCTCCCAAATACTATAGGTAATTGAAATGTAGAAAGAAGCTGGGCAGATACTCTGAATAAAGCAGAATGATACTGTAACTCTGAGAAGAAATAGTGACAGATCTTCCATATAGAACAGACAAGTTAGCTCCCCTGATCAAGAAAATAGCAAGTATCCACGTAAACACCAGAGTATTTACAACTCACAAAGAATTGTGAGAGAGAAATCACTTACAAGGCTAAATAGACACTAAACACAAGTCCAGAAACCAGCAAGACTCTAAACTCAGCTGCGTCAACCAAGCACAATAACTCTCAGTCTGCACACTTGACTTGTTGCTAGGAGACATAGGGGGTAATTCAGATCTGATTGCAGCAGCAAATTTGTTAGCTAATGGGCAAAACCATGTGTACTGCAGGGGGGGCAGATATAACATTTGGAGAGAGAGTTAGATTTGGGTGGGTTATATTGTTTCTGTGCAGGGTAAATACTGGCTGCTTTATTTTTACTCTGCAATTCAGAGTTCAGTTTGAACACACCCCACCCAAATCTAACTCTCTCTGCAAATGTTAAATCTACCCCCCCTGCAGTGCACATGGTTTTGGCCATTAGCTAACAAATTTGCTGCTGCGATCAGATCTGAATTAGGCCCTTATTGAAGCCACTACACCTAACCTTAGTATGAGCAGCTGAACTGTGCTTCTTCCAGATTCTAACCACTCTTTTTAATTTGGGATTCTGCTGACGGAAACACAACACCCAGTAAATACAGTATTTGACCCCTATCTGGCAGATATACACTGCCTCTCCAACACACATGGTGGTATTTTTACTAAAGTGTGGGTTTAGAGAAGTGCTGATGTTGCCCATAGCAACCAATCATATTCTTGCTACGTAGAATGTGCTAGATAAACGATATGAAGAATCTCATTTATTGCTATGGGCAACATCTCTCCTTCCATAAACCTGTAGTTAAGTAAATATACACCATAAACTTCCCCTGAAATTTCTGAAGTGAATTAGATGACTGCTGCCTACAAATCCATAGCAATCACTGAGTACAGTACAGTATTTTACCCATCCCTGGCATGGTAGTGGATTAAAATATTAATATACTGTACAGTATATAGGCAGTCAATAGGTAGACAACAGATAACCCTAACCTTCTGCCAAGTGTGTAACCCTAACCTTAACACTAGCCCTATTCCTGAAAAATCAGAAAAACATGTGTCAACCTTTTCTGTGATGACCATTTGCATGTTGACCTTTTGTACCTCCCAACTTTTGCCACCTGTCAACCTAAGACCTTTTGACCTTGTGAACCCATTGACTGTCAAACATCTGGTCTTCACATATTGACTGTCTACTTATTTACTGGCTATCTTCCATACAGATACCCACTCACATATATACACTACTTTTCAAACACATGCAATCTTCCATGAAAAATATACTATTTAGTTTAATTAAGTGACTTGAACATTTTTTTAAACCAACAAAACAGTCTCCTTTTGGCTTTTATTATTTTGTGGTGCATTTGACATTGCCAAAACACCCACTAAGTACAGAAATATACGCTGCCTCTCAAACACACTCAATCTTAACTTTAAATATCTACTGTAAACTGAATTGAAGACTTTACTTTTTCTAAAACTAGAAAAAAAAATATTATTTTGGAGTATGACTGACACAACATCCAGTAAGCACAGTATTTGAACCCTTCCTGGCATATATACACTGATGCTCAAACAACTTATGACTCCAGGGGTTGAATGTAATAGGGTGTGAGAATCAGAAAGTGAGATATTTTGGGAGAATTCTCCTGTTTTTTTAAAGGGGCAATCATTTACATGGCAAAACCAGGTTGATTTTACCATGTAAATAATTGCCACTTTAAAAAAACAGGAAAATTCTCCCAAAATCTCTCACTTTCTGATTCTCACAGCCTATTAAATTCGCCCCCAGGACTCTTCCCTGCATGTGGTAGACAAATATAGACCCTCTCTGAGTCCCAGCCTGGTAAGCAATAACCGTATATTTAATTTCAATTATTATTATTTTTTCAAAAGAGCTATTATTAAAGTATAATTATTTTGTACAAGCAGAAAAGACCCATTCTCCACTCTGAAATAAAATAATACTTAAGAAGAAAATTACACCATTTGGATCACATCTCCATATTTTTTATTTTAATTACATATTTTTTACTTTTTTTATTTTTCTACTACTGTATGTTCTTGTTTTTAAATGAAGTTTGCCTTTTATTCTGTACTTAAAATAAAACAAATGTTTCCTGGCCTTAAATTGTGAGCACATTTGAGAGTAGCCTAAAGCTGGATACACTGGGATAATAAAGTACACACACCTCTAAAATGACCAAAAAATAAATATACAGATGTGTTCCACTACAGCTCTGCTGCTTTTAGCAACATGCTGTAGTGGAACCAGGCTGTGAGCACAGTGTGGCATGCCACACTTGTTCTCTTCAGTGTCTGCCGGGTTCCGTACTAGTAAATGGGAGGCATGTGCATGATATGTAGATGATAATTGATTGATTGATTGATTGATTGATTGATTGATTGATTGATTGGGGCAAAATTTCCATTGGTTCACTTATCCGATCTTTTCACTGCTTGATATATCAACCTCATGCTGTTGAAATTACTGCACTAAGGGAAGGAGAGATTGGGGCTGTCTAATGAAATATCATGTTATTTGTATAAACTAATCAGCTCCCACTGAAACCTACAATCTTTGCCTGTGCATGTTTATTGGCAATGGAATAAAAACAATTTTACTGGTAACTTGCACAAGTCATACATTTTCTTTTTATTTATCTGTCATTTATTTTTTGTATGTTTGAAAGAAATTGTTGCATTTTTTTTTACTATAAATTAGTATTTTAAATGCATAATTTTCTTCATTTCAACAGTAATAACATTATTTGATAAAAAGAGTCATAGATTGCATATTAAAAGTATTATACACAATAAGTCACAATTTTATAAAATAAGTTCATGTATTAGAATAAAATAATATATACAAAGCTTTGTGCAGAAAAGCCTCAAATAGTGTATCCTAATAAACAGTATAAAGGAGTTGACCTACTTTAACTGTGTTCATTGTTGAATCTAAAAGAACATTATGATATCCAAATATCAAATTAAACATTTCTTCTGAATAGCTAAAATGCTTATCTCTTATAGGTCCTACAGACAGGCTGCCTGGCCGCCGAGATTCCCAACGGCTGACTCGGCGGTGGTGGTGGTGGGGTGACGGGGGGAGTGAAGTTTCTTCATATGTTTATCAACTTTTTCATATGTGAAAACACCCGTCGAGAAAACGAGGACCTTCGGATGTGGATGAAATAGTGTTAAAAGGTGCCTTGGTGAAAGAGCTTGGTTAAACATAACTTTATAGGAGGAATACACACAATTATCGTGTGAGTACGGTACGACATTTTCTAATTCCAGTGAACAAGATCAGTGTGCACAGATTAGGTGTACCATCCACTTTTTAGAGACCTATTACACTATATGCTTTTTTTTCTTCATTCCTCTCTATATGGAAAACCAATGGTTGGGAAAACGATTTCTCTGAAGACTACACCTAAGTGACCAAAAACAGACCAGTCTAGATATTTTTTTGGAATTTATTGAGTATTTATTTTCATACATTTGTATTTATTACTCATATTTACTCATATATTTGTTCTTAGGTTTTTATGTAGTGAGCACCAGTCATATTTGGAGTGTACTCCTTGTTGTACCATTTTATACTGTCTGTTCTATCCCCACTAGTGTGAGGAAAAATCAGAATACTTTCACCTGAGATTCAGTACATCAGTGTTGTCTCACAAATGTAATATGCAGCATGAAAATGAACAGATACTGCACTTTATCTTAGGCAAAAGACTGATAAATTATCAAACTTACAGTAATGTTGTACTGTAAGTGCATGAAATATTGTTTAGTTATAAGTGGAAAGAGGAGGGAAATAGAGGAAATATATTCCTGCATGTATTCCAAACAAGAGAATTCAAAGGTCAATGGCCTCTATTTCTACAGTATATGGTCACATATGATATCCACCGCCACCAAATTATTATTTACTTTTAGTGTACAGTATCTTACTATTCTTGTAATCCTTTACTTATGCAAAATCTTAGATATTTTTCTTCCAGCAAGGTAAAAGATAGAGAAGGATTTTTCCATGTAGTGGTAATTTGAAGTCAGGTTTGTATGCACAAGTTCTAAGGGAGTGATGAACCTTAATTTTATTTCAGTTGGCATTGTGCCTAAAATAATGATATTTGCTGATTTGCTAAAGGAAATACTTACAAAATTTGAAATAAACGATTATTACTATTGCACAAAAGCTGTGGTAACTTCATAATTTCATCATAATTGCTAAATATAGCTTATACTGAACTGTAGCTAATTGCATTTTTATTTGTGTAATGGGGTTTCCAAATTCATCATACTGTATGCAAGAACTTCAGTCATATGTCAATTAGTGCTGTGCATTAGCTGCCTTTCAATAATACTCACAGCAATGTAGCCATGGATTTATACTCTATTCATGCCCATGTCTATTTTCCATTTCATCTTAAATGTAAGATCAGCATCTTTTGAAAATTAATTCAATTGGAACATTGGTATGCTATTGTTAACAAGATGGAAATGGCTACAAATCCTCTCAAATTAAGTCTTTCTCAACACAAATAAACCTTCATACCTTTTCTGGAGAGAAAAGAAAATGTGATTATATCAATGGAAGTGTTCTGTGGTTAAAAGGGATACATTTTCAATGAAATAATATTTTGACGGTGTGTGTGGCTTGAACAAGCAATGAGAAGGATGCACACTACTGTACTCTCCAGCCTCAACAGCCTGCTTTGTATCTTGTAGTCATTTGTAGTCCCTCTAAATCCTGTCCCCTGACCACAACAGTCTTCCCCAACCTATGGGTTCTTTTGCCATCATCATCACTCTCTCCCCCACTGTGTGTGGGGATTGTATTGGAGAGACTTAAAACTGTATATATCTATGTTGTAAGACAACATTTCTCCAGTTCCAGGGCATTGACTTCTTTTGAGACTCACAAGGCAGTCTGCCAACAAAATTAGTGTATATTGAGGGGTGCAACAACAATGTTTGCTTGGTTTATCTATAGAGCGTCCTGTTTACTTTATACTTTTGGACAAGTGGAATTCACTCCTCAATTTGCTATGGAGAGGTCCTATCAAATTCCCACTTGCGCTCTTCCTCCAGGAGCACTAAGAACTTGAATTGCAAAATGTCTACATTATAAGGATTGGGACACTTATAGGTCTTGCTTGGACCAAGTGTCTTTTGTAGTATAGTGTGTGCTATTTTTCAAGACTTCTCTGCAGAGAAAAGCCAAGTTTATGCAAGTCAAAAACATTTACCAGACTTACAGTACTACTACCGCATGCTATGATTTTTGTGCCGGTTGCAGGCAGTAGATCTTACTTCTTTGATTCTTCTAAGAAAGCTGTTACAGTACCTGTTTCAAACTTGCAAGTACCTTGATGTGGAGGTTCTCCTTGTTGACTGCATGTAGCCTAATAATTCTGTATTTTTGTGTTTATTTTCTCACATCAAATGCCATTAAGACCGTGGATCTATTTTACTGTTTTCTATAGCTATGTTTTGGTATATGTTATGTCCAATTTACAAATAGTCTTTTTCTTTATTCTTGCTATTCTGCAGGTTGGGATGCTTACTGTTTTTATTTGTGTTTAGGAGATTGCAATAGCTCTGTTTGCTCCAAGGCTGGCTGTACCATATACAGTACTTAGGCACACATAAGTGGATGCCCCCTATAGTCTTTAACAGTATGTTTATCTAGTTAGTAGGTTACAGGGGTTTTGGTTATTTAGTAGTCTATGTATAAGGCATCCCCCTTTTTGCTGGTATGCAGGCTGTGGGGTATAGGGCAATAGTTGTTTTGATTTTTCTGTGTCATTTTCCCTTTCTTTGTTTTTCTACTAACTGTATGGTTGTAGCAATTGACAATAGTTTTTTGCTGCTACAATCAGGTCTAAATTAGGTCCATAGTACTCTGCCTTTTAGCTCTCAGATACTTTCTAAAAGTTGTGAATTTTTGCCTGACTCCCTTCAGCCAAATTTATGTATCAGATGATGATTTGGATAGATGGCAGGATGACCCAGTCTGTGCCCCCTGCCCCCCCCCCCCCCCCCCATAGTTTTTCTTCCAGTTTCTCACATCGCAATTCTTATGGATTCTTGGCACTGTAAATATCCTGGGGTGCATTGCTGTTCCTGCTACTATTCCTGCTACTAACTTTTCTCAAATATATATGGGTTTTTTCTTATGTTCTTTACTTCCCACTATAACATTGATTTCTTACTTGTCCTGTGGTGTTTTGACCTAGTTTTGCCTTGTAAATGATTGGTGCTTTAAAAATATGGACAGACTCATAGAAATTCACGAAAAGCCTGCACTTAGTATGCCAGTGTTTTTCAACCACTATGCCGTGGCACACTAGTCTCCAGGTGTGCTGCCATAGAAGCAGAGCCAGGCCCATCAGTGTTTTGCCGCTACTGAGGCCCTGTAACGATTAATACTGATGGGTTTAGAGGTTGTAGAGCCAGTTCTAATTTTGGGCCCGGGCAGTGTTGGGCCCTTTTGGCTTTCTCAAATGTGGCTCAGGCGTTACCTATAGAGAAGCTGTGACATGACATCCTAGGACACGCAACTGCACCATGCATCACCATTATATTTGACTGTGCCTTGGCAACATTTGAATCTTGTTCAGTGCGCCGCGATTTGTAAAAGGTTGAAAATCTCTGTAGTTATCTATTACAGATTTCACAACATCCTTGATATTAGTGTTTTAATAATTTGTTTTTCTTATGTAGATTTCATTTGTGAAGACAGTATTAGGTGGGGATTAAGGATTAAGATCTGCATACAATCCACAACATTTATTTTTTATTTATCAAGATAAAACCATAAAGGGGTTTTCAATATTATTCTAAATTAACATAGGTTAAGTCATTTTTTTATAAAACCTGTACGATACATCAGCACCTTGACTTCTGATTACATTTAAAAAAAGACCCATATAATTATTCTGAAATGTAGCCATGATTTACGGATGTAGACTCAGTTTGTCAAAGAAATGTATAATATCATGAATTTAACAAATTATAATACTATAAAAAAAATAATCAAAAGCCTTACAGTACATACATTTTAGTTGTGAACTTCTAGATCCTTTAAGTCTATAATATACATATAAAAAAAAACTGAAACAAATATTTTTCTCTAGAGTGAAAAGGTTAGCATCTCAATTTATAGCTTTGTTTATGTTTTTGTGACACCTATTTGCTTTTTGTATTTCCTTGTCTGTGCTATATCTGTATTGGAAGCTGTGGTTTATTCATTTAAATTAGTCAAAGACACTCAGGAAGATAAAACATTTCTCCATCATATATTGAGCAATAATCCACTGCTTCAAGGTCAGACATGACAAAACTCAGAGGTATTGCACGATTATCTTCACTATTGATCTTGTGTTTCAGAAACAACCCTGACCTTACAAAAAATTTTTCCCAGCACACCATAAGAAGGTAACATATTTCTCAAAGGCAGACAGAAATTTAAACATCAATTTAAAGCATAAAATTAAAGTTGACTGCATAAATTTCTGAAGATATAATTAAAAAGACACAATAAAAAACACTATGTAGCTATATATAGTGTAATAATGTAAATACATGGAAATCTTTAAAATCATTTCTTGCAATTTATTTTTATATTTTGTATTGTAGAAAAAGGAAACATAATTTGCTATAAGGCCTTGAAGAGATAGAACATAACTTATTACATTATCCTAAATTATGTACAGGCATGCAAGAAAAGTGCTTTAGTTTGATATGATGATGATGATGATGATTATTATTATTATTATATAATATTTGTAATAATTGTAAGAAGTTCAGGTTCAATATATGTTCAAAATATGTTCATAGGATGTGGTTCAAATCATTCAGCAAAACAATTAGCATCCTTGTTTCACACACTGCTTCCCAGCCACCTCTCCATCCATATCTATCAGCTGTAAGTATGGTTTGAACTACATCCTATGACCATTTTATTAACATGTATTGACCTACAGTATACTATACTTCTGTATACAAAGAAGAAAAGTCTGTTGCAGTTTAGTTGTAAAAACTTACTGTCAATATGAGAAAGGAATAATATCTCATTATTACCATGGAGTAAGTGAAAAACACTGAGATAAATGCAGTATTAGAAAGTGAATATAAAACCAAACCAATATACAGAAAGGATTAATTAACAATTATTTGCACGTGTGATCAATTCCCAAACTGAAATACATAAAACAGCAAAATGAACTGCTAGATGTGTAGAACATTTATAAACTCTCCATTGCCCATGCAGTCATGCTCCATGTACACCAACTTATCTATAAATAAATACATACACAGACAACTGTAAATTGCAGTGAAATGGGTCAGCTTTTTATTGAGAGGATTTAAACCAGGCATGTTCAAACAACAGCCCTCCAGCTGTTAAGAAACTACACATTCCAGAATGTCCTGACACAGCTTTAGCATTCTCGGACAGCAAAATTGTGTCAGGGCATGCTGGAATATGTAGTTTCACAACAGCTGGAGGGCCACAGTTTAGACATGCCTTGTTTTAAACTATTTAGATTTAAAGCTAACTAAACTGTGGTGGCAGGATAAGAACAGCCTAGGGTAAGCCAAACTATTAACAATAACTGTATGAACTAGGGCAAACTGCCTGACAGGCAAGGAAGAGCCAACTGCCCCCTTCCTTGCCCATCTGACTTGCAAAGGCAGGACCAACTGCCTAAGCCTTGAGGGGACAACACTCCAAACTGATGAGGCCATCTGCCCACATCAGCATCGACTTGAGGCAGCATTTCAGCCATGTAGAAGGAGAAAGGAGGGCCCACATAGTCTGGTGATGCCCTCCGATCCACCCCTGATTGACCATGCCCATACTCCTCCCTGACTGAACTGCTCCCCAGGGAAAAATTAACCTATGCCTAACAATAAAAACACCTAAACCATTCTGAGACTGGCCAACACAAAGGTTTGCTAAAAACCTGCACTGCTACCATGCTCTAACACATTCCCTACAACTAGTGATGTGCACCGGAAATTTTTCAGGTTTTGTGTTTTGGTTTTGGATGCGGTTCCGTGGCCGTGTTTTGGATTCGGACGCGTTTTGGCAAAACCTCCCAGAAATTTTTTTGTCGGATTTGGGTGTGTTTTGGATTCGGCTGTTTTTTTACAAAAAACCCTCAAAAACAGCTTAAATCATAGAATTTGGGGGTCATTTTGATCCCATAGTATTATTAACCTCAATAACCATAATTTACACTCATTTCCAGTCTATTCTGAACACCTCACACCTCACAATATTATTTTTAGTCCTAAAATTTGCACCGAGGTCGCTGGATGACTAAGCTAAGCGACCCAAGTGGCCGACACAAATACCTGGCCCATCTAGGAGTGGCACTGCAGTGTCAGACAGGATGGCAGTTTAAAAAAATTGTCCCCAAACAGCACATGATGCAAAGAAAAAAAGAGGCGCAATGAGGTAGCTGTGTGACTAAGCTAAGCGACACAAGTGGCCGACACAAACGCCTGGCCCATCTAGGAGTGGCACTGCAGTGTCAGACAGGATGGCACTTCAAAAAAATAGTCCCCAAACAGCACATGATGCAAAGAAAAAAAGAGGTGCAATGAGGTAGCTGTGTGACTAAGCTAAGTGGCCTTCTGTACCGTACTGCTATATATTATATACTGGTGGTCAGCAAACTGTGCAAAACTGAAATGCACCACAGGTATGGATGGATAGTATACTTGACGACACAGATGTAGGTAGAGCAGTGGCCTTCTGTACCGTACTGCTATATATTATATACTGGTGGTCAGCAAACTGTGCAAAACTGAAATGCACCACAGGTATGGATGAATAGTATACTTGACGACACAGAGGTAGGTAGAGCAGTGGCCTTCTGTACCGTACTGCTATATATTATATACTGGTGGTCAGCAAACTGTGCAAAACTGAAATGCACCACAGGTATGGATGGATAGTATACTTGACGACACAGAGGTAGGTAAAGCAGTGACCTTCTGTACCGTACTGCTATATATTATATACTGGTGGTCAGCAAACTGTGCAAAACTGAAATGCACCACAGGTATGGATGGATAGTATACTTGACGACACAGAGGTAGGTAAAGCAGTGACCTTCTGTACGGTACTGCTATATATTATATACTGGTGGGCAGCAAACTGTGCAAAACTGAAATGCACCACAGGTATGGATGGATAGTATACTTGACGACACAGAGGTAGGTAGAGCAGTGGCCTTCTGTACTGTACTGCTATTTATTATATGCTGGTGGTCAGCAAACTGTGCAAAACTGAAATGCACCACAGGTATGGATGGACAGTTTACTTGACGACACAGAGGTAGGTAGAGCAGTGGCCTACTGTACCGTACTGCTATATATTATATACTGGTGGGCAGCAAACTGTGCAAAACTGAAATGCACCACAGGTATGGATGGATAGTAAACTTGACGACACAGAGGTAGGTAGAGCAGTTGCCTTCTGTACCGTACTGCTATATATTATATACTGGTAATCAGCAAACTGTGCAAAACTGAAATGCACCACAGGTATGGATTGATAGTATACTTGACGACACAGAGGTAGGTAGAGCAGTGGCCTTCTGTACCGTACTGCTATATATATTATATACTGGTGGTCAGCAAACTGTGCAAAACTGAAATGCACCACAGGTATGGATGGATACTATACTTGATGACAAAGAGGTAGGTAGAGCAGTGGCCTACTGTACTGTACTGCTATATATTATATACTGGTGGTCAGCAAACTGTGCAAAACTGAAATGCACCACAGGTATGGATGGATAGTAAACTTGACGACACAGAGGTAGGTAGAGCAGTGGCCTTCTGTACCGTACTGCTATATATTATATACTGGTGGTCAGCAAACTGTGCAAAACTGAAATGCACCACAGGTATGGATGAATAGTATACTTGATGACACAGAGGTAGGTAGAGAAGTGGCCTTCTGTACCGTACTGCTATATTATATACTGGTAATCAGCAAACTGTGCAAAACTGAAATGCACCACAGGTATGGATTGATAGTATACTTGACGATACAAAGGTAGGTAGAGCAGTGGCCTTCTGTACCGTACTGCTATATATATTATATACTGGTGGTCAGCAAACTGTGCAAAACTGAAATGCACCACAGGTATGGATGGATAGTATACTTGACGACACAGAGGTAGGTAGAGCAGTGGCCTTCTGTACCGTACTGCTATATATTATATACTGGTGGTCAGTGAACTGTGCAAAACTGAAATGCACCACAGGTATGGATGGATAGTATACTTGATGACACAGAGGTAGGTAGAGCAGTGGCCTACTGTACCGTACTGCTATATATTATATACTGGTGGTCAGCAAACTGTGCAAAACTGAAATGCAAAACAGGTATGGATGGATAGTATACTTGACGACACAGAGGTAGGTAGAGCAGTGGCCTTCTGTACCGTTCTGCTATATATTATATACTGGTGGTCAGCAAACTGTGCAAAACTAAAATGCACCTCAGGTATGGATGGATAGTATACTTGACGACAAAGAGGTAGGTAGAGCAGTGGCCTACTGTACCGTACTGCTATATATTATATACTGGTGGTCAACAAAATGTGCAAAACTGAAATGCACCACTGGTATGGATTGATAGTATACTTGACGACACAGAGGTAGGTAGAGCAGTGGCCTACTGTACCGTACTGCTATATATTATATACTGGTGGTCAGCAAACTGTGCAAAACTGAAATGCACCATAGGTATGGATGGGATAGTATACTTGACGACACAGAGGTAGGTAGAGCAGTGGCCTACTGTACCGTACTGCTATATATTATATACTGGTGGTCAGCAAACTGTGCAAAACTGAAATGCACCACAGTTATGGATGGGATAGTATACTTGATGACACAGAGGTAGAGCAGTGGACTACTGTACCGCACTGCTATATATATATAGTTATACTTGTGGTCAGCAAAATTCTGCAGTGTCCTCCTACTATATACTACAATGCAGCACAGATATGGAGCGTTTTTCAGGCAGAGAACATATAATACTGATGGTCACTGGTCAGCAAAACTCTGCACTGTCCTCTACTATATAATACTGCTGGTCCCCAGTCCCCATAATAAAGCAATTAGCACACTGAGCACAGATATTTGCAGCACACTGAGCACAGATATGGACCATTTTTCAGGCAGAGAACATAGATATTTGCACTTGCAGCACACTGAGCACAGATATTTGCAGCACACTGAGCACAGATATTTGCAGCACACTGAGCACAGATATTTGCAGCCCACTGAACATATAAACTGTGAGGACGCCAGCCACGTCCTCTCACGATCATCTCCAATGCACGAGTGAAAAATGGCGGCGATACGCGGCTCCTTATATAGAATACGAATCTCGCGAGAATCCGACCGTGGGATGATGACGTACGGGCGCACTTGGGTTAACCGAGCAAGGCGGGAGGATCCGAGTTGCTTGGACCCATTCAAAAAAAGGTGAAGTTCGGGCGGGTTCGGATCCCGAGGATCCGAACCCGCTCATCACTACCTACAACTATCCCTAAACCGACCTAAGCCCCCTAAATATATCTTCGATAAATCTAGCCATACCTTCCTCCGATGGATGCACACTATCACTCCGGAACAGGGCGTGCTCTCTATAGGAGATGGATGGGTGCAAAATCACACCTCCTCTAGCAGCAACCACTTCACAGCTCACCACTGCATTCACCCTTCTATGCACTAAATCTATGCACCCGGTCTTTCAGAACCCTGCCAAACCAAAAGCAGTACAATATCAGACCACAATATCTTGCAGAAAGGCCATTCTGCAAACAAGTCTACCAACTGTCACCTAATATGGCATCTGCGGTACAGAGACGACCTAGACGTCAGATCATTGCCCCCAAGATGTATAATGAGGAACAACGGGTACCCAAAACGCTGTACCACCTCATCCAATTTCTGCTGGAAAGCCTCCCAGCAAATGCCTCTCCATCCTATCCAACGTATAAAACTAACTTCTGGGTTCTGGCGCAATCCGCCTATAATGATGACCGAGCAGCCCAATAAACAAACGAGTGACTGAGCACCCAAATAAATTTCTCGTCAATACGTTTTCCTGTAGAAGGGTAAAAAAACGTAATTAATAACCAGCTACTAACAGAGAACTTGAATGGAAAGAGACAAACAAGAAACTCCTAAGCAAACAACAAACCTAGGGGGGGACTAAAATGGGCAACATTCCTAAACCTAACCAACGATGGGACAGGGGTTTAGTGGGCACGGGTCTCCTAACTTGACTTGAGGCAAAAAACGCAAACATTCATCAGCCGGTAGAAACCGTAAGTAAAACTGATGGTTAAACAAAAAATTCCTCAAGACCCCCACCTAATGGTGACGAGTGGCTAATCAAGTTAGGTTGCACTGACCAGGTCAACGTCTGACATATCTCCAAAATACTCCAGACCTCCACCTGCCCAGTGCCCAGATAGTGTCCATGAACCACCCTGCCATGGCAGCAGCCGTAGCGGCACCGATACGGAAGGAATGAGTACCATAGACACCCGGCGAAAGACCCAGGTGGAAGATGCAGTGCTTCAAGACCCACCCGACTTGATAACGGGTTAACGGAGTACCGTCGGCATGAATAAGCCACGACCCAGTAATTAATGAACACAAGCACAGATAAGCCGCTGCCAAGGCTACATGACAAATCCTGCTTTCCGAGCAGCGACCTATGGAGATCCAATGTCCTCTACCAACCTGATAAGTCTTTGACCGCTGCACCCAACACCACAAAGTATTAGTTTGTATGAGACGTCGTCAATGGGGAACCCGACCGCCTTGAAGAGGCAACCAACTCCCCCACCCTAAATGCCCCATGGACTACCACAGCAAAGGTTAATTTGAATAATGCCGCTTCAAACCATGAAGCGCAAATTATCAGCAAAGCTCGAAGTAGCCGACTAAGCAGAGGCCCATCTATAGGCAATTGCGTGTCTGGAGGAGTAGGCGTGGAATGTGCCCAACCTTTAAGGACCCGTGATAAGAAAAAGGATTTGGTAATATCCTGCTCCCCCCATAAACGGAGGAAATAGGATATTCAAGCCAGTAGCTTGACGACGTATGCTCTGGATCTTCCCGATGAATATAACTTTCAAACGAAGGCCAAAATTGAGTAAAGAGGACTCTTACCTCCAGCGCCCCTGCGAATCAAAAATTGACTCCACTGCTCCCACGCGGACAAGGAAGCCGCATAAGTTGCTGGGGCCAGCGAACAGTGGGCTAGTCCCTCCATGTCGAATGGATAAACTGTAATACATAAGGAGGGCAAGAGTCACCACATGATTTGGCACCAGGGGCTGGCCAGTCAAAACACGACAGAGCATCTGCAATACCATTATCCACACCTGGGACATGTTGCGCTCTAAGTGTAATATTGCTCTGCAGGCAACGCAATACTATCTACGCCAGTACCCATATAACTGGAAGAGACGTAGACCACTGTCTATTAATAGCCTGTACCACGCCAGGTTGCCGCACCAGAACACCACCTGCCTGTTCTCCAGTGGCCCATAACTCGAGAGCAGCCATTATAGGAAAAACCTCGAGCAACAACATATTTACCGTCAGCCCCTGCATCACCCATTCCATCAGCCAGGGAGCTGTACACCAGGCACCATTAAAAATTGCTCCATACCCAGTAGAGCTGGCCGCATCTGTAAAAAGCTGGAAAACAGGGCTGGCGATAGGGGGCTACAACCAAATCCGAACCCCATTAAAACTAGCCAGAAACATGTCCTAGATCAGAATATATTTCCTTATCTCCCTGGATAACCGGATATAATGATGAGCACGTTGCACTCCAACCGTGGCTCTCTCTAGCTTTCTGCAAAATATCCTACCCATCAGAATAACTCGGCAAGCGAAGTTAACAAGCCCAACAGCGATTGGGCTTGTCTAAGGGTAATCTTACCCCCCGCCAATGCCAACAGGACTCCATCATGCAAACGTGCTACCTTCTCTTGGGGAAGCCGACACAACCCCACCAAGGTATCTATTTCAATACCTAAATAGTTTATGACTTCAGTAGGACCCTCCATTTTATCTACCGCTATGGGGACCCCGAAAGTTTAAAACATTGTTTCCCCACTCTCCAGAAGCCCAGCGCAATGCGAGGACCCTGCTGGACCCACCAGGATAAAGTCGTCTAAGTAATGTGCAACACCATCTGCCACCGAGTTCCGCACCAAACAACAGTGCAAAAATTAACTAAATTGTTCAGAATATGCACAGGAGATGGTGCAGCCCATCGGGAGACACTTATCAACATAAAAACCATCGTCCAACCGAAAACACATATATTTAAATGCAGACGGATGTAATGGCAGCAAACGAAAAACTGAATTTACCTGGGGCCTTCTTAGGAACTACACCCACCGGCAACAGCAGTAAGCCCTCAACCGGCGGGTACTCGAACGGACCCGCCATATGCCCCAACGCCACTTCACTCATCACCTTCTCCCACAATACCAGAGGGAACTCGTTTGCAGAGAGCAAATTACCACCTGTTCCTGACCTAACTTCCCCAGTGATAGGCAGGGAAAACCCCACCGAAAAACCAGTCCTCAGAAATTCTGCCGTTTCGCGATCGGGATAAGCATTAAGCCATCCCAACAGCGCCCCCAAACAGATCGGGGTTGGGGCTCTATTTAGAGGTGGCCACCGCGGGACCGCAGTTTTGCTGGCCAGCTGCTCCACCATCCCCACCAACATCCAATGCCCCACCCCCTAGCACCCCATCGGGTCCAGTGGTAAGCAGGGGCACCAAGGCTGCCCCCACTGCAACACATATGGCTGACACTCCGGCTGCGTCCGCAGTCACCCCCTGCGCAGCCTGCACCTGACTCACCTCTGGCGCCCTCTGTCTTCTTGCACCCCATCTGCCAGGAGTCCTAACTACCTCTGCATATGACCTACCATCTCACAAACAAGGGCCCATGCCCCCCTATTATGGGAGGTGGGCGCACAAACCATGGCAGATTCACCCCGCAAAGACCACAGCTCAAAAGAAGAGCTGCTGCTGCTGCTTAGCCCTCTACCACTGCCCTCATGCTGCCTCTGGCACCTCAGCCTCCTGTGGGCCCTATCATTGCCCCCAGTGACTGAGTCAGTAGACACGGAATCCTCAGTCCCTCTCATCTCACTCAGCAGGGGATACCTGCCCCCTTCACGCATGCTCTGATTTGAACTCCTCAGAGCAACAGCTCCATCACCCAAAACCTCCCTTCCCCCGTGTGGCCCCCAGGCAGCAGCATGCTACGCCGCATGCCACCATTCCCTTGCCACACGAGCGCCAGCCCCGCTGCGCACGCCTCTGCCTCTGACTTCCCTCCAGCCCCCACGAGTAAGTCCCGATCTCCGTGACACGCCGCCGAAGGCCACAGCTGCACAGGGGTCCAATCCTGCCAAAAATAGAAAGGCCACGTACCACTGCCTAGTCCCGGGGATGACCCCTGCCCCTCATAACCGCCTGTTCACCCCGGAGAGGCAGACATAAGCGCCCGCGACCTGCTCTGGCGCAATCTACCCCCACGTCATCGGGTGCAGGACCTCCTCCAGAGCCCATAAGGTAACATGCAGGGAGGGTTATTACCCTGCAGGGCCTGCGAGCGTGGCCTACCCCGCGTACCTCAGGCTCCATATCATACACTAAAAAAGGACAGATAAAGAAATATAATGTAGTTAGGAAAGACAGGAAGAGATATAGAAAAACAGGAATGAGAAGGAAAATACTATAAGGAAGGAATTAATAATAAAGAATAACAGCAGTGTATTAAACACAGTACTTCTCTGTCCAAACGTCCAAGAGAAAGAGGCTTAACCTTCCAGAAAATTCTCTACTTATTAATACACAATCCCCTCCTCTACTGCTGCTCCAATCAAATTCCCCTATCAATTCCTTTAAACCCTCCCAATAAAATTGCTAACCCCTGATGTGCCTGACCAGAGCATGAGCCTACAGAGCCAGGACGTTTATGACAGTACTGCCATATAGCAATGTCCTCCGTGTTCTTTCCATACATGTCTGTTTTCCAACTAAAATCTTGGACAAGCAGTACACGAACACACTTATAGTTGTGGTTCCAGCAGTGGAGAGCCACACCAACTGCCAGTGAGTCCTGGCTTGTGATGTTTAGCAGCTTTCGGGGGGGCAATTGGTATGGTTCCCCTATTTGGACTTTGGTGATTTCATGCACTTGTATTAAATAAATGTGATCCTTCCTTTCTGCTACAAGCAACAGGTAAATACCACACACATTATAGATTAATATTGAGTCGGGGTACAGGTAAGAACTGCATACAGTAAATATCATATTGACTTTTTGAATCTAGAAAAATGGTTGCATGAGAGCAGGGAAACAGCAGGACTCTATACAACCCTGTGCCAGCCCCATGTCACGATCCGGGTACTGAGACATCATTTTCTACCTGTCAGATGTCTCCTGAGGCTGGCTCAGCGAGCCAGGGCCGGGCCTTAACTATTGTTATGGTTACTGCCCACAGCCCTGGTATCAGCGGCATCCTCAGTAAATGTACTCACGGTGCTGCAGCGCTCTCAGCCCCGTTGCGGCCGTCATTGCCGCGCCTGTGGTCCTCTGCTGGATGCACGTCCTCGGTGTGCCCTGGCCGCCACTTCCATCCCTGTGGCCACTGTACGCATCTGGGCACGTGGAGTCCGGCTGCTGCAGCCTTCACTGCCATTGTTGTTTGTACTCATGCTTCACAGTACTTAGTTCCCCTTCTAGTTCTGTTAATGGCTGCAGCCATCTTGGACTTTGACACATGATACCCATTCACCTATCCTCAGTGCTACTGGAGCCGTGTCATAATTGCCAGACCAATCCCTGTTATGCAGCAGGTATAAATATCCTGTCCCAGCTCCCAGAAGATTGTCAGTGCTTCCATTGTCTACCCTGTGAGTACAGTGTGCAGTTCACTGTGCACTTCTCCTGCATTTCAGCCTGACTCCCTGGTGGTTTCCTCCTGCAGTGTTGTTCCAGCTCTCCAGTGTTTAAGCCATGTGGTGCAGCCTGTCATCTGTGCTCCCGCACCCAGTGCTAACAAAAGGGTTATGCACCGGCTTTCCAGTAGCCTCTCTCCAGTTACCCTCAGTGTTCCTGCGAACCCCAGCTTCTTTTACAGTTCTCCTGTGAGCCCCAGCTTCTTCTACAGTTCTCCTGTGAACCCCAGCTTCTTTTACAGTACTCCTGTGAGCCCCAGCTTCTTCTACAGTTCTCCTGTGAACCCCAGATTCTTTTACAGTTCTCCTGCGAACCCCAGCTTTTTCAACAGTTCTCCTGCGAACCCCAGCTTCTTTTACAGTTCTCCTGCGAACCCCAGCTTCCTCAGTTCTCCTGCGAACCCCAGCTTCGCCTACAGTTTATGTACAAACACCAGCTTAATTTATAATTTAGCTGGGCACTCCAGTGTTGTTTACAGTACACCTGCTACTCTCAGCTTCACGTTATACCTCACCTGGGTTCCCAAGTATTGTACTGAACTTTCACGCTCATTCCGGATTACTGATCCTAACCAGCTGTATTATATTCCCCTGTGACTTTTATTTGTTTCATTGCACCTTACATGACTTTTCATTTAATAAACACCCTCAAAGATATTTCCAGTTGTCATGGTCACGCCTTTGTGCACTTACTGCTACTGTCTAATGCATGTCTAGGAGTCCACTCACTCCTCCTAAATTCCGGTAAACGTCAGCCCCTATAACTGAGGCTTCCAGTTACCTTCAACAGCCCTCAGTTGTGACACCCCACCTCTGAAACCCACAATGTTATGATGTCACACCAGTGTGGGTGGGCCTCTGGCATTAGGAAATAAATCACACCCTTAGCATGCTCCAGACAGCTTTACAGGTTGTATCTTTACAGTGCTAGTAGCTACAGGGTGCAATTACAGGCACTTTGCAAGCTAAATGCCAGTGCCATGGGGTAGCAATGATGACAACACCAGGGTCCAACCCTGTGTCCTGGTAGATGGAACTGCTAACACACATACATCTGTAGCTCTGATTTATAGGGAAGTGGAAGTACTGCGACTTCTGCAACAAATTCTACTGGTGAAATTCCATGTTGCTGGAGTTTATAGCCAGTGGTGTCAGCAGTACTACTCAGACACAGATTGCTGAACATGCAGCCAGATCTGCTTCCATCATCCTCACATGCTGGGGGCTGTCCAGCACAGGGCAAGGCTGCCCAGCATGTGTGATGGGTTGCCTCCCGATGCGTCTGCAGTTATATTGCGGATGCATCGACTTAAGGATGACTAAATATACAGAGAAATGGGTGATCTGCTCCCTGTGGTGGAAGAGTACAAGTATTAGGGGTGTGCTGCTAAATATAGGGGTGTCCAGTCCCCCTTGCTAAATTCATGAGTTTTGGATAGGTGTAACACCTAACTGCGCTCAACCCCTGAGTGTTGTGTGCTTCAGAATTATTTGTTAATTGGTCTGGTAAGAGTAGTACCCCTGTATAAACTGAAGGATGATGATTGATTGATTTATTGATTGATTGACTAGATATTTTATTAATAAAACAGTGATGGTGGACAAATTGAGATTAGTCCATATAAACTTAACAGTGTCACTTCAGTGCAGTGTGTACATGTGGTTTTGTCCTCTGCTGTTTAAAATCCCATGTTCCGTAACCTGTAAATGGAAAACACTTGTTCTTGGTCTGGGAACTAAAAGGCTTGTATTCCTGTGGCCAGTAGTTCTGTAATATCACTTCAAATATGAGTGTCCTTATTCCTTTAAGGATTTGTGGCAAAGTCTCTGTGAGTGCTAACCTGGGCAGAGAATGGAGTCCCGTATCTCTTAAAGGTGTTAGACAGTAGCAGCAGAAGTCCGTGTGCATTTCCAGGACGACAAGGAGACACACACCCGCCACAAGTGGGTAGCAGGAAATGTCAGAACAACTCTGGAGCTCTGGCACCAGGCACACAGCAGCATAACAACATCGGGAAGTGAGATAGATGGACGGGCAGCAAGAGGGAAACCCCAGGTGAGTTTCTGTAGTGGAGCGGCATGCCCAGCTGCAGATTCTTTTAGAGCCTGGGGCAGAGCATTCCCTCCCTAGACAACGACCAGCCCGGCGGATGTAGCAGGCTCCCAGAGAGGTCCGTACCAGGACAAAACAAGGCAGCAGGCACGACCACTGGAGGTAAGTCAGTCCGGACCCCCTGCAGGATACCGACGCTGACCCGGACTTCTCACATACATGGCCGCAGCGGTAGGTGCATGGACTTCTACTACTGTCTAACACCTTTCAGAGATACGGGATGCCATTCTCTGCCCGGGTTCGCACCCACAGAGACTTTGCCGCAAATCCTTAAAGGAATAAGAACACTCATATTTGAAGTGATATTACAGAACTACTGACAACAGGAATACTAGACTTTTAGTTCCCAAACCAAGTGTTTACCATTTACAGGTTACGGAACATGAGATTTTAAACAGCGGAGGACAAAACCGCATGTCCACAATGCACTGAAGTGACACTGTCAAGTTTATACAGCCTAATCTCAATGTGTCCACCAACACTGTCTTATTAATAAAACATTTAGTCAATCAATCATCATCATTCAGTTCATACAGGGTTACCACTCTTACCAGACCATTTAACATATAATTCTGAGCGCAGTTAGGTGTTACACCTATCCAAAACTCATGACTTAAGGATGACCCCTGGCAGCGCAGCATGGCTGCGCAGTCCACCATTTTTTTAATCAAAGCGGCTGCGTGTGACATCACTCAGCTGCCATGAAAACACTCCCAGCCCACCCAAGTGAAGCCAGCCATGCTCCCACAAAACTGCGTCGCTGCCCTGCAAATGCCCACCACTGTCAATCACACTGCAGCTGCATCCTTCTGGGATGCAGGCTAAATCTGTAAGACCATGCATGTGCACTGTGGCATGCGCAGACCACCTTAATGCAGTTGCTGCATACAGACATAGTAGTATTGTATTTGTTCTAATTTCAAGGCATGGTTTCCAGATGGACCAGTTAAATGCGCCATCTTATTTTCATTCATTGGTCAGTATGGTTTTTTTTTTGCTGCAGGTTCTTGCCAATACATGTACTTGCTGTACTTTTCAGGAAAGACTGAACTCTTGACTCACCGTTAATGACCCTAAGTATTTTTGGTATCCATTATTCAGCTTAAGAAGGCATTTTAAAATGGATTGTCTGTTATTTTGTCTTGAATATAGTCATCCTGCATTAAAAATATTTTTTTTATATTATTCACAGAACATAAAAAAAATAAACATCATATACAACATAACTATATTTAATGTAAAATAATGACCACAGTTATATATGGTGGAGTTGTTTTCTATTCTTATAAACAGAACAAAACAACCACATTCTGATCAAACTAATTAGGCTGTTTGCATTGTTTAGCACTTTTTTGTCACTTCAAGATAAGCAAGCTGCTCAACAAGATGTTAAGGCAGTCAGTTTTGACAAATATTGCATTGACTAATTATAGAATACAGTGCTGTTTGCATAAATTGCAGAAATTTAACTAATCTTAAAGTTTATGAAAAATTATTTTTAAAATTATGTGTAAACATAATGTGACATAATTAACACACCATGGGCCAATTCAGACCTGCAAAATCTTCGTTTACAGGACAAAACCATGTGCACTACAGGTGGGACAGATATAACATGCAGAGAGAGTTAGATTTGGGTAGTTGTTTTGTTTCTGTGCAGGCTAAATACTGGCTTTATTTTTACACTGCAATTTAAATTTCAGTTTGAACACACCCCACCCAAATCTAACTCTCTCTGCCCCACCTGCAGTGCACATGATTTTACCCATTAGAGAAAAATTTTTGCTGCTGTGATCAGGTGGAATGACACTTTCTTTAGTTGCATGTACTCTGCATACTGTATAATACCATTTATAACAAGGATATTACACACAAAGGTCATAAAATGTAATAAAGTGAAGGTCCCAATGTCCTATAAAAAGGGTACTAACCTTTATATTGATATATCTTTATAGACAGAGTCTTGAGACCACCATATGACTTTTCAGGTACAATTGGTGCCATAGTCCAAATGTAGTAATCTATCATAAAGGCAGATTGATTGTAAACACTGTTTTTTGATCACTACATACTTCTAGTGTTGACAAATAATAGCCCTCTCCTTAGGTTACATGGAGCCATATAAAACAGGGGGAGATAAGACAAACACAAGTAGTGCAACACCTGACAGATAAAATAATTTAATAAACCAGAACACTTACATTTTAAAACCAAATACAAACATTTCAATTCAAATCATGGACCTCCCCTGGAAACCTGATCTTTGGATCACCTATCAGATGACCTACAGTAGATGATATTGACCAAACTTGTAACAAAGAGTCCCAGAAGTAGTTTCATCCAAGTAGGTTTCCAAACGTTCCATACAGTATGTAGCAACACATAGATCTTTCAAGAGGTCCTTATCACTTTGCATAATGTGTTTCAAATCTATACAGGTTCTTCATCAGTAGCATGCATTTATTTTCATACATTATCTATGCATTTTTGAAAATCCTACAGTATGCTAGTCTCCATGTATTAATTGTACTATTAGTGTTAACAGATTTATTATAATGAAATTAGTCAAGTTTAGCTTTTATTTTTATTTGACTTACATTATACAGGTTGAGTATCCCTTATCCAAAATGCTCGGGACCAGAGGTATTTTGGATATCGTATTTTTCCGTATTTTGGAATAATTAGATACCATAATGAGATATCATGGTGATGGGACCTAAATCTAAGCACAGAATGCATTTATGTTACATATACACCTTATACACACAGCCTGAAAGTAATTTTAGCCAATATTTTTTATAACTTTGTGCATTAAACAAAGTGTGTCTACATTCACACAATTCATTTATGTTTCATATACACCTTATATACACAGCCTGAAGGTCATTTAATACAATATTATTAATAACTTTGTGTATTAAACAAAGTTTGTGTACATTGAGCCATCAAAAAACAAAAGTTTCACTATCTCACTCTCACTCAAAAAAGTCCGTATTTCGGAATATTCCGTATTTCGGAATATTTGGATATGGGATACTCAACCTGTATTATATATTTTACAGCTCATATCATCCTAACAGCCATCTTATACATTTCATATAATTGAAGAAACAACACCAACTAAAATAAAGCTGAAACAAGAACTACAAAACAAGTTTGTTACATTGGATATGCCAGCAGCAGCAGAAAGTGTGTCTGAAATAAAAACTGACAAATATTAAAACCCAACAACAAGGCAGAAGTTCTGTGACAAACAATAAAGGGAAAACACCTAAAAGATATTCTGAAGAATTTGCAAACATCACATTCTGTGAACTCTAAAATATTCAGGAAGCAAAGTCAAGCAATGACTGGGAAGAATGGAAATCAGCAATAGACAAAGATATGGCATCCTTACATGACAGTGGTACATGGGCTGTGGTTAACAGACCAAGTCACAAAAAAACAGTAAATAAAAAATGGATCTTCTGTTAAAAGCTGAATGCAGACAGGACCATTGCACATCATGATGCCCTCCTGGTTGCAAAGGGATATACACAGAAGTATGGGACTAATTTTGGTGATCTTTTCTCTCCAGTGATAAAGTACAGATGTAGCAAAGTTCATTGTTGCTGTGATGTGTACAGATGTGCAAATGCACCACGGCAGTGACTGCATGCACCCGGGTGCAAATAGTTGCAGCCACGATCGCACAATGCATTTCCTATTGATCATTGGACTATTCGAACACTACCACCAAAGGAGGCCGCAAGTGTGAATTAAATATAAATATGCCAGTGGTTAAAATTCTAAAAGTTTTTTAATATAAATATTAGCCCTATTAAACGAGAATAAAAACAATGATGTCAATACACTCAATTAATGCACAAACTGGATGTTGTATAAAGTATAATAATCCTATAAAAAGTATACTTACTGTAGTGACATTGCCGTCGATGTGCTAATCAACAGTGATATTTAGTAGCAATTAGAATCACTCACAGGGCCTAATTCAGACCTGATTGCAGCAGCAAATTTGTTAAATAATGGGCAAAACCACAGGGGTCATTCCAACCCGATCGTACGCTGCACTTCTTCGCAGCCGTGTGATCGGGTCGGAACTGCTCATGCGTGGTGGCTGCATTGCGCAGGCACGTCGCTGCCCGGTGACAGACGTCGCCTGGCAGCAATGCCACAAACGAAGAAAGCGATCGTAGCGGCAACCACAAGAAGATTGACAGGGGGAAGGCATTCAGGGGCGTCAACTGACCATTTTCTGGGAGTGGTTTGGTGAATGCAGGCGTGTACAGGCGTTTGGAGGGCAGATGTCTGACGTCAATTCCGGGACCTGCATTGCTGGATCAATCGCACAAGGTAAGTAACTACAACTATTACCCTGGTCTAGTTCTACACAAAACTTTTTTTGCATAGCAGAGCTGCACAAGCGTTCGAAGCCTTGCTATGCAAAAAAAGCCCTCCCCCATAGGCGGCGTCTAGTTGATAGTAGTGATGTGCACCGGCAATTTTTCGGGTTTTGTGTTTTGGTTTTGGGTTCGGTTCCGCGGCCGTGTTTTGGGTTCGAACGCGTTTTGGCAAAACCTCACCGAAATTTTTTTGTCGGATCGGGTGTGATTTGGATTTGGGTGTTTTTTTTAAAAAACCCTAAAAAACAGCTTAAATCATAGAATTTGGGGGTCATTTTGATCCCATAGTATTATTAACCTCAATAACCATAATTTACACTCATTTTCAGTCTATTCTGAACACCTCACAATATTATTTTTAGTCCTAAAATTTGCACCGAGGTCGCTGGATGACTAAGCTAAGCGACCCAAGTGGCCGACACAAACACCTGGGCCATCTAGGAGTGGCACTGCAGTGTCACGCAGGATGGCCCTTCAAAAAAATACTCCCCAAACAGCACATGACGCAAAGAAAAAAAGAGGCGCAATGAGGTAGCTGTGTGACTAAGCTAAGCGACCCTAGTGGCCGACACAAACACCTGTCCCATCTAGGAGTGGCACTGCAGTGTCACGCAGGATGGCCCTTCAAAAAAATACTCCCCAAACAGCACATGACGCAAAGAAAAAAAGAGGCGCAATGAGGTAGCTGTGAGACTAAGCTAAGCGAACCTAGTGGCCGACACAAACACCTGGCCCATCTAGGAGTGGCACTGCAGTGTCACACAGGATGGCCCTTCAAAAAAATACTCCCCAAACAGCACATGATGCAAAGAAAAAAAGAGGCGCAATGAGGTAGCTGTGTGACTAAGCTAAGCGACCCTAGTGGCCGACACAAACACCTGGCCCATCTAGGAGTGGCACTGCAGTGTCACGCAGGATGGCCCTTCAAAAAAATACTCCCCAAACAGCACATGACGCAAAGAAAAATGAAAGAAAAAAGAGGTGCAAGATGGAATTGTCCTTGGGCCCTCCCACCCACCCTTATGTTGTATAAACAGGACATGCACACTTTAACGAACCCATCATTTCAGCGACAGGGTCTGCCACACGACTGTGACTGAAATGACTGGTTGGTTTGGGCCCCCACCAAAAAAGAAGCAATCAATCTCTCCTTGCACAAACTGGCTCTACGGAGGCAAGATGTCCACCTCATCATCATCGTCCGATTCATCACCCCTTTCACTGTGTACATCCCCCTCCTCACAGATTATTAATTCGTCCCCACTGGAATCCACCATCTAAGGTCCCCGTGTACTTTCTGGAGGCTATTGCTGCTGGTGAATGTCTCCACGGAGGAATTGATTATAATTCATTTTAATGAACATCATCTTCTCCACATTTTCTGGAAGTAACCTCGTACGCCGATTGCTGACAAGGTGAGCGGCGGCACTAAACACTCTTTCGGAGTACACACTGGAGGGAGGGCAACTTAGGTAGAATAAAGCCAGTTTCTGCAAGGGCCTCCAAATTGCCTCTTTTTCCTGCCAGTATACGTACGGACTGTCTGACGTGCCTACTTGGATGCGGTCACTCATATAATCCTCCACCATTCTTTCAATGGTGACAGAATCATATGCAGTGACAGTAGACGACATGTCAGTAATCGTTGCCAGGTCCTTCAGTCCGGACCAAATGTCAGCACTCGCTCCAGACTGCCCTGCATCACCGCCAGCGGGTGGGCTAGGAATTCTTAGCCTTTTCCTCGCACCCCCAGTTGCAGGAGAATGTGAAGGAGGAGCTGTTGACGGGTCGCATTCCGCTTGACTTGACAATTTTATCACCAGCAGGTCTTTGAACCTCTGCTGACTTGTGTCTACCGGAAAGAGAGATACAACGTAGGTTTTAAATCTAGGATCGAGCACGGTGGCCAAAATGTAGTGCTCTGATTTCAACAGATTGACCACCCGTGAATCCTGGTTAAGCGAATGAAGGGCTCCATCCACAAGTCCCACATGCCTAGCGGAATCGCTCTGTTTTAGCTCCTCCTTCAATGCCTCCAGCTTCTTCTGCAAAAGCCTGATGAGGGGAATGACCTGACTCAGGCTGGCACTGTCTGAACTGACTTCACGTGTGGCAAGTTCAAAAGGTTGCAGAACCTTGCACAACGTTGAAATCATTCTCCGCTGCGCTTGAGACAGGTGCATTCCACCTCCTTTGCCTATATCGTGGGCAGATGTATAGGCTTGAATGGCCTTTTGCTGCTCCTCCATCCTCTGAAGCTTATAGAGGGTTGAATTCCACCTCGTTACCACCTCTTGCTTCAGATGATGGCAGGGCAGGTTCAGGTGTATTTGGTGGTGCTCCAGTCTTCTGTACGCGGTGCCTGTACGCCGAAAGTGGCCCGCAATTCTTCTGGCCACCGACAGCATCTCTTGCACGCCCCTGTCGTTTTTTAAATAATTCTGCACCACCAAATTCAAGGTATGTGCAAAACATGGGACGTGCTGGAATTTGCCCAGATGTAATGCACGCACAATATTGCTGGCGTTGTCCGATGCCACAAATCCCCAGGAGAGTCCAATTGGGGTAAGCCATTCTGCGATGATCTTCCTCAGTTTCCGTAAGAGGTTTTCAGCTGTGTGCGTATTCAGGAAAGCGGTGATACAAAGCGTAGCCTGCCTAGGAACGAGTTGGCGTTTGCGAGATGCTGCTACTGGTGCCGCCGCTGCTGTTCTTGCAGCGGGAGGCAATACATCTACCCAGTGGGCTGTCATAGTCATGTTGTCCTGAGTCTGCCCTGCTCCACTTGTCCACATGTCCGTGGTTAAGTGGACATTGGGTACAACTGCATTTTTTAGGGCACTGGTGACTCTTTTTCTGACATCTGTGTACATTCTCGGTATCGCCTGCCTAGAGAAATGGAACCTAGATGGTATTTGGTACCGGGGACACGGTACCTCAATCAAGTCTATAATTGGCTCTGAAGTAACGATGGATACTGGAACCACGTTTCTCACCGCCTAGGCTGCCAAGGCATCAGTTATCCGCTTTGCAGCAGGATGACTGCTGTGATATTTCATCTTCCTCGCAAAGGACTGTTGGACAGTCAATTGCTTACTGGAAGTAGTACAAGTGGTCTTCCGACTTCCCCTCTGGGATGACGATCGACTCCCAGCAGCAACAACAGCAGCGCCAGCAGCAGTAGGCATTACACTCAAGGATGCATCGGAGGAATCCCAGGCAGGAGAGGACTCGTCAGACTTGCCAGTGACATAGCCTGCAGGACTATTGGCTTTCCTAGGTAAGGAAGAAATTGACACTGAGGGAGTTGGTGGTGTGGTTTGCGTGAGCTTGGTTACAAGAGGAAGGGATTTACTGGTCAGTGGACTGCTTCCGCTGTCGCCCAAAGTTTTTGAACTTGTTACTGACTTATGATGAATGCGCTGCAGGTGACGTATAAGGGAGGATGTTCCGAGGTGGTTAACAACCTTACCCCTACTTATTACAGCTTGACAAAGGCAACACACGGCTTGACACCTGTTGTCCGCATTTCTGTTGAAATAATTCCACACCGAAGAGCTGATTTTTTTTGTATTTTGACCAGGCATGTCAATGGCCATATTCCTCCCACGGACAACAGGTGTCTCCCCGGGTGCCTGACTTAAACAAACCACCTCACTATCAGAATCCTCCTTGTCAATTTCCTCCCCAGCGCCAGCAACACCCATATCCTCATCCTGGTGTACTTCAACACTGACATCTTCAATTTGACTATCAGGAACTGGACTGCGGGTGCTCCTTCCAGCACTTGCAGGGGGCATGCAAATGGTGGAAGGCGCAAGCTCTTCCCGTCCAGTGTTGGGAAGGTCAGGCATTGCAACCGACACAATTGGACTCTCCTTGGGGATTTGTGATTTCGAAGAACGCACAGTTCTTTGCTGTGCTTTTGCCAGCTTAAGTCTTTTCATTTTTCTAGCGAGAGGCTGAGTGCTTCCATCCTCATGTGAAGCTGAACCACTAGCCATGAACATAGGCCAGGGCCTCAGCCGTTCCTTGCCACTCCGAGTCGTAAATGGCATATTGGCAAGTTTACGCTTCTCCTCAGACGCTTTTAATTTTGATTTTTGGGTCATTTTACTGATCTTTTGTGTTTTGGATTTTACATGCTCTGTACTATGACATTCGGCATCGGCCTTGGCAGACGACGTTGATGGCATTTCATCGTCTCGGCCATGACTAGTGGCAGCAGCTTCAGCACGAGGTGGAAGTGGATCTTGATCTTTTCCTATTTTTTTAACCTCCACATTTTTGTTTTCCATATTTTGCTCACAACTAAAAGCCACCACAGGTATACAATGTAGATGGATGGATAGTATAGTATTATTACTTATGGACGACGAGTGACGACACAGAGGTAGGTACAGCCGTGGCCTACCATACTGCTATATATATAATATATACAGAATAATAATAACGGACCTGGTGGACACTGTCAGCAGACTGCTAAACTAGTATGAAGATAAAAAAGCCACCACAGGTATACAATGTAGATGGATGGATAGTATACTATTATTACTAATGGATGACGAGTGACGACACAGAGGTAGGTACAGCCGTGGCTTACCGTACTGCTATATATATAATATATACAGAATAATAATAACGGACCTGGTGGACACTGTCAGCAGACTGCTAAACTAGTATGAAGAAAAAAAAGCCAACACAGGTATACAATGTAGATGGATGGTTAGTATAGTATTATTACTTATGGATGACGAGTGACGACACAGAAGTAGGTACAGCCGTGGCCTACCGTACTGCTATATATATAATATATACAGAATAATAATAACGGACCAGGTGGACACTGTCAGCAGACTGCTAAACTAGTATGAAGAAAAAAAAGCCACCACAGGTATACAATGTAGATGGATGGATAGTATACTATTATTACTTATGGACGACGAGTGACGACACAGAGGTAGGTACAGCCGTGGCCTACCGTACTGCTATATATATAATATATACAGAATAATAATAACGGACCTGGTGGACACTGTCAGCAGACTGCTAAACTAGTATGAAGAAAAAAAAGCCACCATAGGTATACAATGTAGATGGATGGATAGTATAGTATTATTACTTATGGACGACGAGTGACGACACAGAGGTAGGTACAGCCGTGGCCTACCGTACTGCTATATATATAATATACTGTATAATAAATGGACCTGGTGGACACTGTCAGCAGACTGCTAAACTACTAGTATAAAGAAAAAAAGCCACCACAGGAGTGTTTTTCAGGCAGACAAACGTATACTGGACTGGTGGTCACTGTCAGCAAAACTGTGCACTGTACTCCTGCTATAACTGCTCCCCAGTCCCCACAATTAGGCAGTGTGAGCAGTGCACTCAGCACAGATATATCATGCAGCACACTGAGCACAGATATGGTATGGAGCGGTTTTTTTTTCAGGCAGAGAACGGATTAAACTGGTGGTCACACTCACTACTATCAGAAAAACCCTGCACTGTACTCCTAACAGCTGCTCCCCGTCCCCAATCCTCCCCACAATTATAACAATGTCACTCTTAGTCTTTTCTATTATGACTATAACGGAGAGGACGCCAGCCACGTCCTCTCCCTGTTATGATTCCAGTACTTCTGACCAGAGGAGATCTTATGACAAAGGCCAGAGTACTGGAAGGGAATACTGGTTACGGGAGCAGGAAAGCCTAGTAACCCCAGGCGCCCTAACTCCGTTGTCTCGCCCGTGTTATCAGAAATCCCCTGCGAGACTATGGTTGCTTGAGCCCATGGCAGCCGCGTTTGAAGGGCGGATTATGTCTGCCCAACTCCGATGCCCCCTCAGGTCTTAATGGGAGACAAAGGGAAATCCGAGACAGGGTGATAACAAGGGGCCCTCTGACTAAACAACCAGGCCAGGGGCTACAAGCTAACTAAACTTAAACCAGAAGTATGTGCGGACAAACCGCCAGGGAAAAGGACAACCAAAATCCACTAATCCGTTACTCCTACCCAGCACCGCTGGATACCAGAGTGGATTTGTGGGAGCGGAATCCTCCGCAAAAGCTCCGAGACTCAATATAACAAATAATAAATAGTAAGCGGTCAAGCCGCAAAACACGGCTACGCCGCGACTCACGAACACCACAGGATGTTAAAGGTGCTCGGTCAGGACTCCAGGAACAGATGACAACTTCCGAGTACTGAACCACTGAGGACAGGAACGACCGGAAAGAGCAGGACTGGAAACACTCTCTGCAACAGATACAGCAAACAGGAAGCTATTACCGGCGTCAGTGAGAAGTCCAGAGAGTGCCTTTAAATGGAAGCCCTCCAATCAGGTGCCAGACAGGGCTAATTACAAACATGCTGTGCAGCTGCCATACTGCACGGCCGGGAAACAAGTGTGGTAATTAACTTTGGACCCAGCAACGGGGAACGCGGTCCGACAGTGGCGTCCCCGTTGCTAGGGTCTGTGCGGCTCCGTGCGCCCGGCGTCTAGCGTTGCCAGGGAGCCGGCGGCTGTCCGCGTACGGCGTCCCTGGTTGCTAGGCGCCGGGCCGCACTGACGAGCAGACCCTCGGCGCCTAACAGTACCCCCCCCTTGAGGAGGGGTCAAGGAACCCCTAAAGCCAGGTTTCCGAGGAAATTCTCGAAAAAATGCCCTCTTGAGCCTCGGGGCATGGAAATCCTTATCCAGAACCCAAGACCTTTCTTCTGGACCATAACCTCTCCAGTGTACCAGAAAATAAAGCCGACCCCGGGACAACTTGGAATCAAGAACCTTCTCCACCAAGAACTCCTGATGACCCTGTACATCTACTGGTGATTTCCCCTGAGAGATCTTTCGAGGAAATCTACTGGAAGAAACGTATGGTTTCAACAAGGAGCAATGGAACGTATTTCCGATCCGGAGAGCTCTTGGTAAACGTAACCGGAAAGCAACTGGATTGATTTTTTTAATAATATGAAATGGTCCAATAAATTTGGGACCCAATCTGGCTGAGGTTTGTCGAATTTTAATGTTGCGAGTCGACAACCATACCCTATCTCCTACCTTAAAAGTGCAAGGCCGCCGGAGCCTGTCAGAAAATTTTTTCTCCCGAAATGCCGCTTTTCTGAGAGCAAGGTGCACTTTTCTCCAAATGAGTCTGAGATGAGAGGTTAAGGTTATCGAGGAGACAGAGGAATGTTGAAAAAAGGAATTAGCTCTGGGGTGAAAACCAAAAACTGTAAAGAATGGAGACACATTGGTGGAGGAATGACAGGAATTGTTGTAAGCAAACTCCGCCAAAGGAAGAAACTCAGACCAATCATTTTGGAGTTTGGCTGAGTACAAACGCAAATACTGTTTTAATGATTGATTAACTCGCTCAGTCTGCCCGTTGGATTGGGGATGGTAGCCAGACGTCAAAGACAATTTCATCTTTAATGAGGCACAAAAAGACTTCCAAAATTGTGCAATGAATTGTGGACCCCGATCAGAAACAATATCAGTAGGTAACCCATGGAGTCTGAAAACATGACGGAGGAACAAAACTGCCAATCCCTGGGCAGATGGCAGTCGGGGAAGAGCAACGAAATGGGCCATCTTGCTAAAACGGTCCACTACCACCCATATGACTCGGCATCCGGCTGACAGAGGGAGGTCTACCACAAAATCCATGGAAATATGAGACCATGGCCTGAGAGGAACATTCAAGGGCATAAGTTGCCCGATAGGCAAGGAACGGGGAACTTTATGCTGTGCACAGACCTGACAAGAAAAAACAAACTCCTTGATGTCTTTAGAAAGACCAGGCCACCATACTGAGCGGGAGACTAATTCCAAAGTCTTAGAGATCCCCGGATGCCCGGCAACTTTGCTATCATGAAACTCAGTCAAAACAGTTGCTCTCAAAAACTCAGGGACATAAAGACGACCAGCAGGAGTATTTCCAGGAGCTTGATGTTGAAGCTGCTTTAACTGGGTAAATAAATCTTGTGTGAGGCCTGCCCGAATGACTGAAGACGGAAGTATGGGAGTAACAGGACTGTTATCATGAACTGGAAGAAAACTGCGTGATAGGGCATCCGCCTTGGTATTCTTGGAACCTGGCCTGAAGGTGATAATGAACTTGAAATGAGTAAAAAATAAAGCCCAACGAGCCTGCCGGGCATTCAGCCGTTTAGCTGATTCGATGTACTGAAGATTTTTGTGATCAGTCAAAACTGAAATGGTATGTGTTGCTCCCTCAAGCCAATGCCTCCACTCCTCGAAAGCCCATTTAATAGCCAGTAATTCCCGGTTACCAACATCGTAGTTGGATTCAGCAGATGAGAATTTCCTGGACATAAAGGCACAAGGATGTAATTCTAGAGAGTCCGGATCCTTCTGAGACAGGATAGCCCCTACTCCAACCTCCGAGGCATCAACCTCAACAATGAAAGGCAATTCTGGGTTGGGATGTCTGAGGACTGGGGCTGAGACGAAGGCTTGTTTCAAGGCCTGAAAAGATAACTCAGCTTCACGAGACCAACTGGTTGGATCCGCTCCCTTCTTAGTAAGTGCCACAATGGGAGCAACCAGGTCGGAAAAAGAATGAATAAATCTTCTATAATAATTCGCAAACCCTAAAAAGCGCTGAATTGCTTTTAAGTTGGTGGGTTGCGCCCAACTAAGGATGGCTTGGAGCTTCTTTGGTTCCATACAGAATCCCCGAGGGGAAATAATGTACCCCAAAAAGGATACCTCCGTGACATGAAACTCACACTTCTCCAGCTTGGCATATAGGTGATTTTCACGTAATTTTTGAAGAACCTGACGCACCTGGGTAACATGTTGTTCAATAGAGTCAGAATAGATCAAGATATCGTCTAAGTAAACGACCACGAATCTTCCAAGAAAATCACGGAGCACGTCGTTAATGAGATCCTGGAAAACTGCAGGAGCGTTAGACAGGCCGAATGGCATAACCAGATACTCGTAGTGACCCGACTGAGTACTGAATGCCGTTTTCCACTCATCTCCTGACTTGATTCAGATGAGGTTATATGGTCAATCTTAGAAAAAATCACAGCCGAACGTAGCTGATCAAAGAGGACAGAAATCAGCGGCAAAGGGTAAGTATTTTTTACTGAGATCTTATTCAAGGCTCTAAAGTCAATGCAAGGTCTGAGTGATCCATCTTTCTTCTCCACAAAGAAGAAGCCTGCACTTAACGGGGATTTAGATGGCCTGATAAATCCTTTCCCTAGGCTCTCTTTAACATACTCATTCATGGCCACAGTTTCTGGTCCGGACAATGCATATAACCTTCCCTTTGGCAATGTGGCACCAGGAAGTAGCTCAATAGTACAATCATAAGGCCGATGGGGAGGCAGAATGTCTGCATTGCCCTTGGAAAATACATCAACAAAATCCTGGTATTCCACAGGAATGGGTTCGGGAATGGCAGCAGCTATTCTGATGGGAAACGTAATACATTCCTTATTACAGATGGTACCCCATTGTGAGATCTCCCCCGACTGCCAATCAATGATGGGATTATGAAAGGCCAGCCAAGGGTGACCCAGAACCACTGGAACTGCAGGGCAATGGGTAAGGAAAAATTCAATCTTTTCGGAATGAAGAGCTCCTACCGAAAGTAGAACAGGGGGTGTACAGAGGGAAATAACCCCATTGGACAAGGGACTCCCATCTAAACCATGCATGGTGATACGCCTACCCAAGGTTAACTGAGGAATACCTAAGGCCTTGGCCCACGTTAAGTCCATAAAGTTCCCTGCAGCTCCACTGTCAACAAAAGCCGACACCGAAGAACAGAGGCTGCCAAAGGAAACTTTAGCTGGGACTAACAGGGAATTATTCGAGGAGATAAGCTGCAGACCAAAGTGAACCCCCTCACAATTCACTTGGTGAAGGCGTTTCCCGACTTGTTCGGACAATTACGGGCAAAATGTCCCTTACCCCCACAGTACAAACAAAGACCAGCATTTTGCCTTCTGGTTCTTTCTTCAGGAGACAGCTTGGAGAGACCCATCTGCATGGGCTCCTCTAAGTCCACAGAAATGGAAAAAACACAAGGAGAAGACCCGACAGGTGCTCCTTTTTCAGCCCTCCGCTCTCTGAGACGACGATCAATCTAAATAGAAAGCTCCATGAGTTTATCAAGAGTCTCCGGAGCGGGATACTGAAGGAGACTGTCTTTTATAGACTCAGATAAGCCGAGGCGAAACTGACTGCGCAGGGCGGGGTCATTCCAGCCACAGTCGTTCGACCAACGGCGAAACTCCGTACAATAAATCTCTGCGGGATTCCTACCCTGTCTGAGAGCACGCAACTGACTCTCGGCGGATGCCTCTCTATCAGGGTCATCATACAAAAGCCCTAAAGACCCCAGAAAGGCGTCTACAGACAATAATGCCGGATCCTCTGTTCTTAAACCAAAAGCCCAGGTCTGGGGATCCCCCTGAAGTAAAGAAATAATAATTCCGACCCGCTGAGATTCCGTGCCTGAGGAGATTGGTCTTAAGCGAAAATAAAGTTTACAAGACTCTTTAAAATTAAAAAACTGCTTCCTATCACCAGAAAAACGGTCAGGCAAATGCATTTTCGGTTCAGGGACGACCCTCTGGGAAGTCCGTAAAAGATCTTCCTGCGACTTCACCCGAAGGGAAAGATCCTGAACCATCTGAGTAAGTTCTTGAATCTGGCTAACTAGAAGCTGGCCAGGATTTGGCCCTAAACCAGTGTGATTCATGAGGCCGACAAATCTTCCAAACTGGAATCAGGGAAAAAATCAAACCTTGTTTAATTTTAAGTTTTGGTGTGGCCGGTAATAATGTTATGATTCCAGTACTTCTGACCAGAGGAGATCTTATGACAAAGGCCAGAGTACTGGAAGGGAATGCTGGTTACGGGAGCAGGAAAGCCTAGTAACCCCTGGCGCCCTAACTCCGTTGTCTCGCCCGTGTTATCAGAAATCCCCTGCGAGACTATGGTTGCTTGAGCCCATGGCAGCCGCGTTTGAAGGGCGGATTATGTCTGCCCAACTCCGATGCCCCCTCAGGTCTTAATGGGAGACAAAGGGAAATCCGAGACAGGGTGATAACAAGGGGCCCTCTGACTAAACAACCAGGCCAGGGGCTACAAGCTAACTAAACTTAAACCAAAAGTATGTGCGGACAAACCGCCAGGGAAAAGGACAACCAAAATCCACTAATCCGTTACTCCTACCCAGCACCGCTGGATACCAGAGTGGATTTGTGGGAGCGGAATCCTCCGCAAAAGCTCCGAGACTCAATATAACAAATAATAAATAGTAAGCGGTCAAGCCGCAAAACACGGCTACGCCGCGACTCACGAACACCACAGGATGTTAAAGGTGCTCGGTCAGGACTCCAGGAACAGATGACAACTTCCGAGTACTGGACCACTGAGGACAGGAACGACCGGAAAGAGCAGGACTGGAAACACTCTCTGCAACAGATACAGCAAACAGGAAGCTATTACCGGCGTCTGTGAGAAGTCCAGAGAGTGCCTTTAAATGGAAGCCCTCCAATCAGGTGCCAGACAGGGCTAATTACAAACATGCCGTGCAGCTGCCATACTGCACGGCCGGGAAACAAGTGTGGTAATTAACTTTGGACCCAGCAACGGGGAACGCGGTCCGACAGTGGCGTCCCCGTTGCTAGGGTCTGTGCGGCTCCGTGCGCCCGGCGTCTAGCGTTGCCAGGGAGCCGGCGGCTGTCCGCGTACGGCGTCCCTGGTTGCTAGGCGCCGGGCCGCACTGACGAGCGGACCCTCGGCGCCTAACACTCCCTATCAATCTCAATGCACGTGTGAAAATGGCGGCGACGTGCGGCTGCTTATATAGAATCCGAATCTCGCGAGAATCTGACAGCGGGATGATGACGTTCGGGCGCGCTCGGTTTACCCGAGCCACACGGGAGAATCCGAGCACGGCTCGGACCCGTGTAAAAAGGCTGAAGTTCGGGGGGTTCGGTTTCCGAGAAACCGAACCCGCTCATCACTAGTTGATAGCATGGGCAGCAAAAAGTTTCTTCGTGCGATCAACTCGGAATGACCCCACCATGTGCAGTGCAGGTGTGGCAGATATAACATTTGCAGAGAGAGTTAGATTTGGGTGGGTTATTTTGTTTCTGTGCAGGGTAAATACTGGCTGCTTTATTTTTAAACTGCAATTTAGATTTCAGTTTGAACTCATCCCACCCAAATCTAACTCTTTCTGCACATGTTATATCTGCCCCCACTGCAGTGCAAATGGTTTTGCCCAACTGCTAACAAATTTGCTGCTGCGATCAGGTCTGAATTAGGCCCACAATTGTAACAGTTTCGGGTGGTAATAAAAATTAGCTACTCATTTCTTTGCAAGTGCAATTGCAAAGTTCAGACTGACAAAAGCTTTTCAAAATTGGATGACCAAGGACTTCTATCCATACAATAATTCCAGGATACAAGATGGTGGCTGAGGACCGATGTTTCTATTGGTTACTCAGTACTTTTCCACCATTAACATTCTTTGTTCATACTGACTGCACCCTTTCCAATACACCATTGCAGTTGTGTTCGTGTATATGGCAGTAGTAATAACTAAACTTATACACATAATGCCCACAGTAGTAGTTTCCCTTATACACATAATGCCCACAGTAATAGAGATGCTTATACACATAATGTCCACACATATACACTTTCTCTCTCTCACTCTATTTCCCTCCACTTACCTATCAAAGTCTGGCTTGCTGAATCTGTAGCAGCTCGTCCTCTCCCTCTGACATACAGCAGTCTGGTCCCATGTAGCTCATCCCCCTCAGTCCCGTGTAGCTCTGACCCCTCATTCCCATGTAGCTCTGCCCTTTTAAGGTCCAAATACAGACACTGTAAAAGGTGGGGTAGCAGGAGGCTTCAAGATGCCGGTACCACTTCCTGTCATAAAATATGACATGCGCAGCAGCAGCCAGCAGCAACAATGGACATTAGCAGGGATGCAGAGCAGGGAGAGTGCCTCTTCAGCCTGGCACCTCTCTGCTTTGCATCACTTGCTGAGCAGGTTGTGCCGGGCCTGATACTTTTACTGAGCAGCTTGCACCGGCCCTGGTTTTCTGTTCTAATATACAGGTAAGATGCAGTAACTGAATATGTTAAAATGAACATGGGATGCCTGGGAGCCAATTAATTAAATTAATAATAAGGCTTGGCAACAGTAAACATGGTGCATGTGACATGAGAAATTTGGTATGTATGCAGCTACAGCAATTGACAATACTATATATACAGTTTCGGCTAATAGAGGGATTATGGAAAAAAATTCACTATTTCAAAAAGAGCACACACAAAGAAGCTGGATAACTGTTCTGAGGGTAAGTAAAAAATGTAAAGGTACACTGGTCCCTGAGTGTGACAGATGGTAATATACCTAATTAAAAAGTATATTTCTAGGCTCCAAGGTGAGAAAAGGTATACAGGAAATTCTCAGGTACTGGGCCAACATATTTTGAACTCCTCCTGAGCTATTCTTCATGCTAAGTACCCATTATGTGTGTAATGGGCTCTTAGATAAGCAAATTTTGCCTGGATCCAGAAGTCCACATCACGTGAGTTGTGGTATGAGAATCCAAAAGTGATACCCATGGTCACTTCTGGTCATTGGTGCCGGTGGACTGTGTTGTAAACAGTGCCCCCAATTGGCAGCTTGTTGCTTGGAGGTAGTTGGCAGAAGTGATGACCACTTCCAATCACTTCCGGTTTCCTGTTAGTAGTGCTGGTTGACAGTTCTAATGGATGATGGTTGACGGATGTTGCGCCAGAGGTGAATTTCAGTTGGCATGTATTAGATGCTTGGTTAACAAGGTGTTTCATTTTTTTTAAAGTATCTGGATGCCAAGAAAGTGCCGGTGCTTGGAACCACTTCATATACACTGTCTATAGACTTTGGGCATCCATAGATCAAAGATTAAAAAATACATATAGTTAGTAAAAATTTTACAAAACCATAAAGATTCTTATTTTCAGAGGGAAGGAACATATTGCTTATTAGTAGAAAAAAGACCTGTGGAACGATAAATCTCCTATATAAAAAAAAGTGTAAAAAGTATATTATGAATGTATATAAAAAGACATTGTATAAAAATATAAGAATATATAAAAAATACATATATAAAAGGTACAAAAAGATCATAAAAGATACAAAAATGAGGGGGACCATGCATGTAAAACATTTTTTTTTTATAAAAACCATTTCAGTTCAAAGTCTTTGTTCAGACCTTCTGGTGCCAGAGTTTTCAACTTAATAATCCATTCAATTTCCCTTTGGCTATAAATGTATTTTGTATTTCTCTAGGTATTCTTTATACCATGAAGTTCTTAATGGAATTGCTTAAGCAGTGATGGATTGTTTTAAAATGTTCTGACAAAGAATGAGAATCCAGTCCTTTCTTTATGTTTCTACGATACTCACACATTCTAGTTTTAAGTGCTCTGGATGTGTGGCCAATATATATCAGTCCACATTTGCATTCTATCAGGTAAATGACGTATAGTGTGTTGCATGTCATGAAGTCTTTAATGTCGTACTCCGTTCCTTTTACTTATGCAAACCTTATTGTGCCAAAGGATTCCACTAAATAATCTATTCCATTTCCCTTTTGAGTTGAAACTGGTTAACAGATGCCAGATGTTTAAGGACTAGGAGGAGATGAGGTTCTTCAAATATGATTGTTTAGAGAAGGAAATAGCAGCATTATAGGATTAGAGCATACATTTTAAATGGAGGAAATCTGCCATAGAGAGCAATTTCCTCTCATATTGCTCAGTAATTATTGAGCACTTTTCCAGATATCTGTTGCATTTGGAATTCCAGGGTTGAGATGTGGATCTGTGAGGGTGAATAGTGATTGCAATAGCAACAGAGTCAAGAGTAGAAGTAAGGGATGCATTGTATAGGGCAGTGGCTTGTTCAGAAAATGTGAAAGAGTAAATACGGGGAAAGAAATAGAGCATAGAGGAAAAGGATACATTGTTGATATTCTGAATGTTACACTGAGTGATGGGAGCCTTAACGACCCTACACACTCTGCAATTTGGGCGATTTGAATGACGAACAATATGAACAATTAATGATTTTTCAGTAACCATTTTTTGCATACACACTGAATGATTTGTATGAAAGATTTGACATTGCAAACATCGATATTATCCAAATTGGCTTGTAATGATAAACAATGATAGACCAACGAGGAACAACTGTGGGGATGCGCATCGTTCATCGTCGGCCCTTCACAATGAACAATATGAATGATATATCATTCATTTTTAAATGATATCTTTCATATCTTTCGAAAATGTTGTTCAGTGTGTAGGATAGAGGGTTAAGATAAAATAGAGAAGCTTATAGACAGATAAGGATAATGTGGAATTGGTGTAGACAGATATTTTGCAACAGTAAGTGAAGACCAGATCAAGTGAGAAGGGTAAGAGGACCATTGAGAGAGACATAACAATGATGTGAGGGCATGGATTTTAGATATACTATAGTGCATCAGATTTTGTAGGGATATTGATTGGGATTTTGAACTCAGCTATGATAATGGAAGTAAGATCTAAAGACAGGATGTGAGGTAGCCAGGCAGCAAAGTTATCAAGGAATTTAGGCATGGGTGGTGAAAATGGCAGCAACTTGAAAGTGAACAGGTTGGAAAATGTGAAATGCATTAACTTCAAATGTAGAGAATGCAAGGGATGGTTCTGAAGGTATGAGTTGGTAGGAGTAACCAGAGGATAAAAGGACCCAACAGCACTATCATGGTGACCCCTATTTTTGGGATGGAGGTGAGAAATGCCCCCAGAGGACAGAGCTATGGGAGAAGTGGTGTCAAAGGGGGAAATCCAGGTGTCAGTATTGACTAGGAAATTCAGGGAGTTGGAGATACAAAGGTCATGGGTGGGGACCAGTTTATTGCAGACAGATCTGGCATTCCAGAGGGCACTGGAAAGAGGGACTGAGTTAGTGACAGTGATGTGAATGAGATTATCACGGTTGCTTTAGCATTGAGGCGAGATTAATTTGGAGGACTGGGATGAAGAGAGTGTAGTGACTGTGTGATCCTGAGCTGGAAAGGGAACCAGTAGGAGGTGGGCAGGGAGGAAGTTTAGTGTGATGTGGATTGAGGTGAAGTGAGATGACTGGGAGAGGAAAATGAGTATGTCAATCAGTGTATTCAATGAATATGAATATGTCATCAAAACAGATAACAATAAACGACCAAGATATCCCTGACAATATGATTTCAAAGTACTTGAAAGTAGCTAGAGATTTTTCTTGACTAAATGACATACTTTATATTCAAACTGAACTTATCTCATTATGAATGCTGTTTTTCATTCACCCAAAGCACATATTGTAATTAAATTGTATACTTCTTTTATTCAATTTAGTAAATACTGTTTCACCAACAAAATGTTCAGATATAAGTGTAAAATGTATAATGGCTCCTTACTGTGACAGCACTAAGATCTGAGTACTCCATCTTTTAAAAAATTATATACAGTATATTTAGCTAAGATGTTATTGAGATATATGATTTCAATGTTCTCAACTATGGTTTTGCTAGAGAATAGATGTGGGCAAAATTACTGTGTGCACTCAGAGTAATGTGAGTAATGAAATCATAGATTCTTTGTGGCTGATTCTTAGTAAAACACAGAGGCTGTGTACGAGTAAAGCTGCAAAAGACTGATTTACTTCTTTATGCTAATGAGAATTTCCATATGACTAATGCGAAGATACATATGGCTTTAAGTGGCAATGCCACCGGCTATATTTTTAACAACAGCCATGACTATCATCATTAGTATCGGCACTTGCACCTAACCCAGGCCTGGCTAACCTGTGGCTCTCCAGCTGTTGTAAAACTACAAGTCCCATCATGCTTTGCCACAGTTTTGCCATTAGTGAATGCTAAAACTGTGGCAGGGCATGCTGGGATGTGTAGTTTCACAACATCTGGAGAGCCACAGGTTGGCCAGGCCTGACCTAACCCATACTGGGAGCAAGAAATCCTTCAGAAAACACTCGTTTGCAGGAAAATATGACCTGCAAACTGCATTTGTTCTAGGTAATAGGATTGTAACCTAGCAAATGCATGTGGGTTAGGCAGCAAGCCTCCTGAAAACCACAGGAACAATGTAAAGTGATGCAGCATCCTGGTCAACTGGCAACGACTGGGACATGCATCTGACAGGTCCGGTGGGTCACAACACACAGTAGGAAGCTGTAACAGGCAAAGGGTAAAACCTGAAGTCATTGATATCATGGGCTCAGAATTGGGGTTTAGTTCTGGATCCTGGAACCTCCACACAGGATAACCTCCACCATCAGTCATCGTATTTCAGCAGATGTCAGGGGGGAAAAGGTTAAATAAAAAATAAGGCCTTTTTTTCCCTTGGTGGCTTGGTGCCACCTTTTCCTCTATATGTGTTCGCTCCTTCTGGTACATTTATTCTTCAGGCAGAAGCCCCCATCTGGGTGCTTACCTATAAAGGGGACACCTGACCTTGCTAATCTGAGGTGCAAATTCCTCAGCCTCACTAGCTGAGGTGCTGGAGTATTTGAATGTGGGCCTGTGTCTTCTGAAATCTTGAAATCATTCTGGTTTATGTGTACCAGTATTGTTTCCCAACCAAGGGTATACTTTAGGATGTTTGTAGTCCTGTTGGACTTCAATTAGTTTCTGTTTTTTCTATTTAATTAGCTCCAATTTGTAAGCTTCAACCTGTGTTTGTAATTCTTTAGCCAATCTGAAGATTGATCAGCTACTGTATGAAGGCTGACTGATGATCTATTTCAAATACTTTTTTCTCTTAAGAAACGTTCAGCCCATGTGTGGATTTGAAAATGAGCAAAATAAGGTCCATAGAACACTTCTTAAGTATTGAAATCCAGTGCTTGCAAAAAGGTATACTATAACAAGCGATAAGTATGTTGTGGACCCAAAGCCCCTGGGGACTGATATAATATTAAAAAATACAGCTTGTTTTAGGTTTAAACTATTCACGGTAGATGCCTTCATTGGAGATGTCTAGAATAGAATCAAAAGTTGGGTCTTTGTGCAAAATATTCTCTTCCTCAATATTATAAAAGCTAAAAGTTTCAAAGTTGTCACATTGAAGCATAAAGGATGCAGTCTCCTGTGACTCACCTCTTGTAGCTATAGTCATGGATATGCTGTACACCACGGGTGTAAAAAGAGCACAGTGCAAGACAACATTAAAATCAGAGAATCCTGGAGGGAAAACTGTGTCCAGGTTGCTTTTGTTGCAAAGTACAGTATATACAGTAGATGGACTACCCTGGATGGATTGCGATAGCAACTGCCAGATTTGTTATTGCAAGTAATTGAGTAGAACTTGCAGTGAAATGGGATTCCTTGATGTTGGTCTGCAAGCTTAAATGCATTGATCAATTCATGAACTAAACCCCACTGTTTATTTTGCTGAATGAGTTTATTATGGTGGGTGATGAGCTTTGTGATTTTTCAAAATAGATTTTTATTGATTTTGAACAAATAATAACAACAATATTGGGGGATACAAAATGAAAGTAGGGGGGGGAGGGAAGAATAGGGAGGGGTACAGATAAGATACATTTCGGGAGTACTTATACAATTTTATTAGATCAACAGTACATAGTATCCTCAATACCGGTGTTTAGGGTTTCTAACCGATGTAAAGGTCAGACCCAATCGAACAATTACCACATTGCCTCAAATTGCCTATACAGTCAATAAACTCAATAGAAAGAGGAGAGAAAGGGTAAAAGGAAGAAAAGATTGACTCTGGTCAATCACGGGGGGTGTTACATTATGCAATGAGATATTTTATAAGTAGACCATGAAGCCCACTTTTTAATAGTGAGATGAGCCCAAAAGAGTTTCTGCTATTTCGATCTCGAAATTAGACTGAATTATTTTCACTAGTTAGGTCCAATTGGGAATCGAGGTGGTACACAAATTGCCTGCCAGACATCGTTTAGTGGCGGACAGAATACGGCAAAAAACATAAGTATCTGAAATGGGGACATTTTCCGGTAAAATGTGCAATAGTGCTATCTTTTGGTATGGTTGAATAACGCCTTGCAAAATAACAGAAATAAGATGAAATATTTGTTTCCATAAATTGATAATCATAGGGCACGTCTAAAAGATATGGTAAATCGACCCCACTCCCTGACAGTTCGCCAACACGCCCTCAATGTATCTGGCCATATTTTATGGAGCAGGGCAGGTGTCATATATAATCTGTGAATGAGCTTAAAGTGTTGCTCGACATGGGAAATACATTTAGACATTCCAAAACATGTTCGAAATAATTAGTGCCATTCATCATCTGTTACTGTACAACCTAAGTCCATTTCCCATTTCTTTAATGAAGAAAATTTAGGGCCATGTTCAGGGGTTATGAGGGTAGAATACCGTCTGGATATAGCGCCCTTTTTATTTGACTTTCTTTTTTTTTAAACATTAGTTTTTATTGGTAAATTTACACAGAGATTGGGGGTACAGAAAAAAAGAAAGAGGGAAAACATTGGGGGGAGCAGGGTCAGGTACCCGAAACATGGCAGGATACAGTTGGTTCAGCAAACAGCAGGTTACAATAAACTGCTAATGAGATCACAATAATAAAATCAGAAGAATATATAAAACAGAAGAAGATAAATGAGGTTAAGAGAGATGAAGCGTTGACATATCAACTGGTGAAGCGGCCACCAACGTATGAATTAGACCAGCGTTATATGTGGACCAACTAGACCATTTCGTATGAATGGAGGGAGAGGAAGGAGAATACTTAGCTTCAGCTGTTTCATAGATAAAATGCCTGTGAACTTTTTGTTGAATGACCGCTATAGATGGGACAGTGTCTGATTTCCATAATTGGGCAATAGCGGCCTTAGTGGCTACTACGATATGTCCCAAGACATACCTGTCACCTGGAGAAAGATGTTCCGTGTGCAGATGGAATAATGCTAGTGCGGGATCTAGGGGAATGTTTGAACCTAAAACCGTATTAATCAATTGGAAAACATCCTTCCATAATTGATGGAGTACAGGGCATTTCCAGAAAACATGAAAGATATCTCCTGTGTAACCGCACTTTCTCCAAAAAAATTTGGGTTGTGAGGGCCAAGTTCTATGTTGCTTTTCTGGAGTGAAGTAAGCTCTCTGTATAAGTTTAAAAAACATTTCAGAATGGTTAATACACCTTGAAATCGTGAAGCAAGTTTTAAATATATCGTCCCATTCTTTATCCAAAAAAGGTCTATTAAGATCCCTTTCCCATAGGGTCTGGGCCCTCAATTTAACCCGTCTGGTGTTAGCTAGCTGAAGTTTGTACCACCACATAATCCCGCCCTTATATATTGTAGATTCCAGAAGGAGCTTAATATAAGATGGGAGGGAGGGTTTAGCTCCATGAGATATAGTGTATGAGTGTAACCAGCTTCTGACCTGCAGGTATTTGAAAAAGTCCTGAGACCCTATCCCAAATAACTCCTGGATTTGAGAAAGGGCATCAGTGCTCCTGCCGCATAGAGATCGCCTATAGAGGAGAGTCCCTTCCTTCCCCATTCGCTCAAATCAATATTAGAGATTATTGAAGAGAGAGAGATTTGAGTGACAGAGAGGCGCACGGCAAGGCTATCTCATCCGAAGACGTTACTAAGGTGTGCCACGCTCTCAAAGTGGTGTCTACGGACTTACAAAACCCAGACCTAGTGCGTGCCACAGGAAAAGGCATCCACAGTAAATCAGAAAGCGCGACTGGCTGTATACAATGAGCTTCCACCAAAACCCATGATTTCGGATTCGTGACTTCAAACCAGTCTCTAACTTGACTGAGGATACAATCCACTTGATACAATTCTATGTCAGGGAACGCAACGCCTCCAGCGTATTTGGTAGAGTCAAAGTCTTCTTAGCGATTTTCATCCGTGAGCCTCTCCAAACATATCTAGTCAAGAGTTGGTTAAATTTAGTGTACAACAATTTAGGGAGGGGTCTTGGTATGGCACGGAACAGATACATTAGCTTCGGGAGAAGTACCATCGAAACGGGGGCAATCCTACCGAACCAGGAGAGTTCGTGCAACATCCACTCCTCAGTCAGCTCCGCAAAAGCTTTTAGCAAAGGGTTGTAATTATATTCAATCAACCCATCCTCACCAGCCAAGTTGATCCCTAAATATTTCAGCGAGTGGCTCTTCCAGGCGTATCTATACAAATCATTCATTCTTGAGATTGCTTCTAAGGGAATATTAAATGGAAGGGCATCAGTTTTAGAAGTATTACGTTTATAATAAGAGACTTTTGAGTTGCGGTGAAGGACTTTATGTAGAGCTAAGAGAGAGTCTACGGGCTTTGTTAAACATAATAAAACATCATCTACAAATAGACTTACTTTGTGTGGTATGCCTCCAATATCCGGACCGAGATCGAATCATTAGATCTGATCATAGCAGCCAGGGGTTCCACCACCAGAACAAAAATAATAGGGGATAAAGGACACCCCTGTCGCGTGCCATTAGAAATATTAAAACTCGGGGAGGTCTATCCATTTACATAAACTCTCGCCGAGGGTGTAGAATAAAGTGCTAGAATAGAGTCCATAATCCGTCCGGTGAAGCCAAACTTTCCTAATGTCAACCTCATAAAGTCCCAGTGCAATCTGTCGAATGCCTTCTCGGCATCTAAGGAAAGAACCAGAAGGGGTTCTTTTTTTACAGAGCAATATTCGATTATGTCGATCACCCTCCGCGTGTTATCCGGAGCCTGGCGATTTGGCACAAAGCCAACCTGATCAGGCCTAATAAGGGAAGGGAGGAGAGGGCTAATGTGGTTGGCAACCATTTTGGCATATATTTTAAAGTCTGAATTCAAGAGAGCGATAGGTCTGAAATTTTGTACCGGGGTAGGCGGTTTTCCCGGCTTAGGAATGGCTATAATTTGAGCTTCCAGCATTTCCCTGGGAAAGCTACCAGCCTCGGAAGCTACATTGAACACTGACAGCAACACCGGGGTCAGACTCTCCTTAAAGTATTTGTAATTAGCTGAGGGGTATCCATCCGGACACGGTGCCTTGTCCGCTGGTAGGGAATCAATAGCTTCCTCTAATTCATTTAAGGTCCAAGGGGAACTAATGACCCCGCACAACTCCGGAGACAGCGAATGGAGCTCGAAACAATCCAAAAAGTTCTGGATATCACCATTTGTAGGTTGGAAGGTGGAGCTATCATTCTTTAAGTTATAAAGTTTAGAATAATAAGTCGCAAAGACTTTAGCAATCTCGTCAGGATCATGGACTCTCATTCCCCTATCCGAATGGATAGTATGGATCCTACTTTAGCTTTCCTACTCCGTAATTTACTTGCCAATAACTTGCTAGCCCGGTTTCCATGTACATAAAATCTTTGATTTAATCTATGTAAGTTGCGGTGAACCTCTGCCAAATAAAAAGTATTCACCTCATCTCTAGTATCATGCAGTGCTTTTAGAAGAGTTTTATTATGCGGGTCACTCTTGTGGGAGACCTCCAAGGAGGAAACTTTAAGTTCAGCAAGTTCAAGTTTTTTTCGATAATCCCTTTTGAGCCTCGCCGCTATTTGTATTGCAGTACCTCGTAGTACTGCTTTGAGGGCACACCAAAAATTAAACACCGATGTTTCCTGGGTAGAATGTAATGATTAATGGAGGATTGGATAGCTTGTCTGGTGTCCGAGTTTAAAAGACTCTGTTTACCCAAACACTAGGGGCCCGGGGGGAATAATCTGTTCGCAATGTCCCACTTAATAAATAATGGGGAGTGATCAGACCATGACATGGGAAGAATATAAATTGTATTGATGGACTGTGAAGTCCATCTGTCCACTAAAGCTAAATCTATTCTCGAGTAGGGGGAGTGTACATGAGAAAAATAGGTATAGTCCCTATCCATCGGGTGTTTGATACGCCAGACATCCAATAAGTCATATTCCGCCAGTAATTGGCAAAACCCCTTTGCATTTCTACGGAGCTGAATGGAGAGCGGAGCTCGTCTGCGTGAATTGTCAACCTCAGGGTCCGTAGTTAAATTAAAATCACCTAGCATAAGCAATGCGCCCTTGACTAGTTGTTGCACCTTTGCACAGAGTTTCTTACAGAATGTCAGTTGTTTGGTATTGGGGGCATAACAGGACACCAATGTCACCTCTTTGTTCTCTAGTTTACCCAATACAATCAAGAATCTCCCTTCAGGGTCACTATATTGCGAAATAAAAAAAAATGAACAGTGTTGAGAAATCAAAATTGCAACTCCGGCCTTTTTCGCTGGTCCGTTTGCTAGGTAACAGTGGGGAAATCTCGAATTAAAGAACTGTGGAGTCGCAGACTTAATAAAGTGTGCCTCCTGAACAGCTACAATTTGTGCTCTAAGTTTGTGAATGTAATTGAGTGCCAATTTTCTTTTATGTGGGGAATTAAGCCCCTTCACGTTCATAGATATTATGTTAACCATATTAATCCGATATAGAGTAAAACAGGAATGAATGCAACCAACTTCAACATTGTATTGATATCATTGTGTTCCAGGTACCGAGGGGGACTACCTAAAAAGGGGAAATGACAGAAGAAAAGAGGGAAAAAAAGACAAAACAGAGGAGAAAAAGGTTTCGCCCGTCTTGGGGGCACAGTAGGACGCCTAACCATGGCGACTCTAAACTAATCTAAGGAGGGGTAGTGGCCGAATTGCAAACACCCTGATTAAAGTAAACTAGAATGCAGTTCTACGATATTACAGTCCCGCCACCCCGGACCGCTCCCCCTCCGTGCCGACAAATGCCCGGCAAATTTGCCGGGGCACTGTATAAGCACACAGTTGAAAGCAACCGGAGTAGGCGGGGCAACCAACTAATACATTCAGTGATAACAGCCAAATCTCCCGACCTAATTTTCCCGAACTAATCTGTAACACAAGTAGAAAATCTAAGGAGAACTCAGAACGAGCATAACCGTCTTCCAAGAACTGCTAAAAAGACATGACATAAGTGAACATATAAGAGTACAGTGAAAATACAGGATACACATTATACTTAGGCAACGATCTCCGACTAGGCCCAGTCCTGCTGAAGACCAAGGTCAGGAGAAGGACGAGGGGATGAGCTTGCAATGTTCCATTTCTCGAGGACCTTTTTACCTTCCTCGACATTCGTAATAACCACAGTGAAACCCTCACGAGCAATCAACAATTTTGTAGGGAAGCCCCATCTATATAAAATGTTTTCTCTGCGCAAGATTGAAGTGATGGGATGTAGAGATCTTCTTTTGGCCAAAGTGTCTCAAGACAAGTCTCCAAATAGCTGTATCGAGCCGAGGGATTCTGCGGACTTTTCCGAAGGTTTGGCAGCTTTCAAGAGCGCTTCTTTCACATGGAAGTAGTGCATTCTCATAAGTGCATCCCGGGAAGCACCATCAGGAGCGTTCCGGGCCTTAAGAAGCCTATGAATGCGATCAATCAGCAGGTCCGCAGATTTATAAGAAGGGATAAGTTTGCCAAAAAGTTCGACCGCATAGTCATTCAGAGCACTGTTGGAACCATTTTCCGGGACCCCCCGTTGCTTCAGATTGTTACGTCTCGATCTGTCTTCCAAATCTGAGATTTTATCCCGAAGAGATGAGACCTCAGTCTGGAGCAACTCGTGTGAGGAGATTAAATCGTTATGGGAAGCCACAACCTCACCCATCTTTGTTTCCAAATTATCTGTGTGGCCCCCAATCTCGTCAATAGACTTCTGGCAGTCTCTCATGGTGGCCTTAAACTCCGACGCCACCTCGTCTTTGAACTGTGCCAATAAATACTTCATTGTGCCCACCGTAAGAGAATCATTGTCCCCAAGAGGGCAAGCAGGTCTGCCAGCTACACCTGAGGAGGGCATTTGCGCAGATGGCAAGTGAGTAGAGAAGGGATCCTTAGTCGCCTTGGATTTCTCTTCTTTGGACTTAGTGGCGAGAGGAGACGGTCTGAAAAAGCCACCTGAGAAACCGCTTTCTCACCTTTATTGCGTTTGGGAGGCATAGCGCAGAATTTTGTTTAAAGCAAGGCGAGTGGGAAATGCAGCAAGAGGCGTAAAATATATCAATCATGGAGAGTTCCATGTGGAGGGTATGCTAGTATATCATGTCATAGAAACAGCGGGTGAGGCAGAGATGTGACACCGGGCTTACATGTCTACTGTGCACCAGCGACTGAGTAGGGGAGCTCCGGCAGAATTGCTGTATCAAGGAGTGCAGAGATATGCAGAACCAGGGAGTTTATATGTATATATAGCCAAGAGTGCTGAGTGCACACTTCAATCTCTATAACAGGCTGTGGGCCAAGTGCAGGGGGGGGGACAGTAAAGCTGTAAAATATCACTGCAGCAAGCCAAACAGGGGGCCCGGCCACTATGTGCTACAGAAAAGGGGCTACTGTATTAGGAGGTAGCAAAAGGGGGGGTGGATGGTATGTGTTGCAGAGAATTTTCCTGCGTTATACCCAGCAACAAGAGCTGGCTGCAGCACACTGGAATCCCCAAGCGCTTTGCCCTATTCCAAAATGGCCACCGGGCACCTCTCCAGCCTGCTAAGCTGCAGGCTTCTCCTCCAGTCTCTTGCCGGGCGAGCAAGTTGCGGCAGCTGGGAAGGCAAGAGCGGGGGGTCCGGCAACAGCAGAGACATTGTGGCACAGACGGGGCAGTTCGCGGCCGCTCACTGACCTCTGTGACAGCCCTCCGGAGCTGAAGCTAAATCAAGGCTCCGGCCTGAGGGGTCTGGACAGGCCGCAATCCGCGGGAGCTCAGAGAGACACTCCCCGACTCCGCAGCCAGTGTCCGATCTCCCCAGGGGGTGCAGCAAAGTCCGGGCCGGTGGAGGGTGTGAATTACAATCCCGGGGTAGGGGCACAGATGGGGCTTTATTCCCTTATATTTAGGAGCTCCGTCCAAGGGCTACCGGTCTCCACAGCAGCCAGGCCACGCCCCTTTATTTGACTTTCTAAGAAGAGCCAAGACCGGTTTAGGTAATGGTCGAAGGGTTGGCTGGGAGAGGGAGGAACCATGCAACCAATGCCTCAGTTGGAGATATTAATAAAATTATTTCCAATGTATAGAATACTGAGCTTGAATCTGGGAGAATGATGATAGTACACCAGATTCAGTTATATCATGTAGCGTATAGATGTTCCTCAGCACCCACATGGTGAAGGACAGATTGAGTATTAAAAAAGTTAGACTTTTCAATGATAGGTCTAGGGAGGACAGAGAGAGCATAGAAGTTCTAGAAATGAACATGTGCCATGCTTTGCAAATTGAGTAGACAATGATGGAAGGGAGGGATATACGTTTCCCCTCTTTTAAGGGCAGTCTTAGCAAGTGTTGAAGCGGAATTGGGAGAGTAGGCCTCGTTCTAATGCTACCCAGGGTTTTGGGTCAACTCCCGGTTCCCAGGCTCCCAACGATGACAGGAGGGAGGCAAGTTGGTATTGATGGAGGTCTGGAAAAGCTAATCCTCCTAAAGATTCAGGAAGGGCCATCGTTGCTTGTGCAAGTCTCGGTATTTTCCCCTTCCATACATAAGTTACAAATAGCTTATTGAATTTAGCCAGGTGGATATCTGGGATTAAAATAGGGATCATCCTAAATAAGTATAGCAACTTGGGGAGCAAGACCATTTTGAGAGCGGCAATGCGGCCCATCCATGATACATGATGCATCATCCAATCTTGTGTTAATTATGTAAATTTAATTAAAAAGGGAGGGTAATTGCAGGAGATGATGTCTCTCATTGTGGTAAGTATGTGTATGCCTAGGTATTTAATACTAGTGGTTTGCCATGCGTAAGTTGATTTTAGACCGTTCAATAGGAGGGGAGTAAAGTGAATAGGCAGGGCCTCTGTTTTGGAACAATTCAACTTGTAGAAAGATATGAATGAGTATTCCTGAAGAATGTTATGTAGTTGTGGCTATGACATAAGTGGGTTAGTGAGAGTTAACAAGACATCATCCACAAGTAAACTAATTTTACATGGAAAACACAAAACAGAACCGGTCTGGTTATTGTAGGGGTACATCTAATGGTCTTGGCCAAAGACTCGATTGCTAAAGCGAACACCAATGGGCAGCCCTGTCTAGTGCCATTCGTAATACTGAAGGGGACAGAAAGTTAACCACTAACAAGAACTCTAGCTTTACGGGTTGGAATATAAAGCCGTAATTGAGGAGAGGGCTCTGCCGTCAATACCAAATTTCAGTAATACCGCCCGTAGATATCCCCAGTGTAACCTATCAAATACCTTCTCTGCATCCAGTGAAAGCAAAATTAATGGTTTGGGAGAAGCAGAGAAGGCATCCAGTACATCAATTACCCTCCTAGTATTGTCCAGGGCCTGTCGTCCACTAACAATTCCTACCTGGTCAGGGTGTATTAGAGTCAGAAGGAGTGGCACCAATCTATTAGCTATGAGTTTGGCACAAATTTTCACATCTGAATTTAACAGGGCAATAGGGCGATAATTGGCCAAGATCGAGGGATTCTTCCCTGGTTTGGGAAATGTGATTATTTTTGCTTCCAGCATTTCAGCCGGGAAGGTCCCTCTTTGTGAGGCCTCCTCAAACACCAATTGTAAAGGTCCAACCAGCATTTTGTGAAAGCATTTAAAGAAATTATTGGAATATCCATCTGGCCCCAGTGCTTTATCTGAGGGGAGTTCTCGAATAACCCTAGTTATTTCATCTATGGAACACGGTCTCTCCAAATCATGGAGGGTCGTGGTCGTGTCTATGGAGGGTAGTGATAATTTCTCTAAATAGGACTCAATTCCTTCTGATGTTGGTTGCGGGTTCATAGGGTCATCACCTAGATTGTATAAAGATGAATAGTAAGTAGCAAATGCATTTTCTATGTCTGAGGATCTGAGATCTTTGTAGCTTTCAGGTTCACAACACCTTTAATACGTTCATGTGCTGTTTTACCCCTAAACTTCCTAGCTAACATCCTACCGGCCTTGTCGCCCTGGACTAAGAATTTTTGTTTTAATCTAAACATGGTTTTGTGAATTTCTTGTAGTGACAAAGCATTCCACTCTTCCCGGGCTCTAAATAAATCCTTATATATCGTCTTATCCAAGGGGGACAATTTAAATTTGAATTCTAAATCCACGAGGTGGGATTATTTTGCTTTTAGCATTTTATTATGGGTAGCTCACCATCTAGCGACAGCCTGTATGAAGGAGCCCCTAATAACCGCTTTTAATGAAAACCAATAATTAAAAACAGTCATTTCTTCAGGAGTGTTTGGGTCCAAATATAGTTGTAGAGAATGCAATATAGTTTCCCTAATAGTAGGGTCATTTAAAAGATATTCGCCAAGGCGCCATTGTCTAGAGGAGGTGTGGGGACATTTAGACTCCAGCAGAGGGACAGAGCAGAATGGTCTGACCAAGTGATGGGAATTATACGGGAATTCTGGATTAATTGCAAGGTCCATTTATCTGACAGAGCCAGATCTATCCATGAATGGGAGCTGTGTACTGGAGAAAAGAAGATATAATCCCTGCTTGATGGGTTTTTGGCCCTCCAAACATCATAAGGGTCATACTCATCCAATAAGTGCCTAAATTGAGATGATTGATTGCCAGTGGTGGGCCTGCATATGGGACAAAGTGGGGAGGATCTGTCCATATGGGAATCTAAAAGTAAATTGAAGTCACCCAAAATTAATAACGCTCCTGAGCAGGTGGCTTGAAGGGTAGTGCAAAACTTTTGGAGAAACGGAATCTGTTTAGAATTAGGCACATAGATCACCGCAAGAGTGACTTGCTTATCATCCAATGTACCATTGAGAATTAAATAACGACCTTCCGTATCAGATGTCCGTTTCTCCAATTGGCATGTAGAGGAAAATAGGAAAGCAACTCCCGCCTTCCTTTTCGGGGCAATTGATGTATATCATAGTGATGAGCGGGTTCGGTTTTACTCGGTTTTACTCGGTTCTCAAAACGGCATCTTATTGGCTCACGGATGTCACGTGTTTTGAATAGCCTATAAGGTTCGGTTTTGAGAACCGAGTAAAACCGAGTAAAACCGAACCCGCTCATCACTAGTATATCAGAGGGGGAATTTATAGTCAGAAAATTGGGGAGGGGAGGGGGACATGAAATGAGTCTCCTGAATTGCTACGACATGTGCTTTTAGTTTTGCAAATTGCCTCAATGCGCGGTTCCTTTTATTCGGCGAATTGAGACCTTTTACATTAACAGAAATTACATTAACCATTATCTATGGGAACATAGAGATAGGTAACACTCATAATATACACCAATATAGTCAGAGGCAACAGTATGGTAATTAAAATGTAGCCAGGCCAATATAGCCCTAGTGATGATACAGAGGGAATGTACTTTCGTGGAAAAAGCAAAAGTTCGGGGGTGGGTTGGGATAAAGGGGGAAAAACAGATGGGAAACAAAAATGAAAAAACAGTAAGTACCGTATGGTACTGTAACCGGAGGCCACCTCTGTAGGTGACACATTGGTGGGCGTGGAGGTAGAATATTCCCCCATCACTCTCTACAAGAACTAAATCACATAACAAATATATGAGCATTGGTTACACATGTAAGACAATCATATTGAAAATACGAATTGGTCAACTTTCTGTTCATATAAAAGGAAGAGAATGGGTAGCTGGAGGATGGTGTGTATACCCAACAAAAGCATCTTAGAAAATTGTAAACAGAAACCATGTGTAGTAAATTCAAACCATTTTGCTGTAGGCTCGGGTCCCCATCTTTGCTATAACTCAAGAACATCAATTCAGTGGGAATCAAAACTTACATGGAGACCCGATCCCCCACCAAAATATACCTCAGCAGTACAGGTAAAACATATAATTCAAAACTTTGGCATAGACAAGAAGATATAATTACAGTAAAGTGTAAAGGATACACCCGTTTATGTGGCTTTTAACCAGTCCCGAGACACCGGGGAGTGTTTGGGGCCAGATGTGGATATGGTGTATAGGTTCCATTTTACCAAAAGTTTAATGCCTTCTTTTGGGGAGGAGACAGCCATCATCGACCCATTACGATGGATGATGAGTTTGGTTGGAAATCCCCATCTGTATGGTATGTCTGCCTTCTGGAGTGCCTTGGTAACGGGAAGAAAGGTTCGACGTTGGGCTATTGTGGAAGCCGATAAGTCACCATAGATTTGATGGTTTCCCAGGGCCGACAATTCCTGATCTTTGGATCTGGAGAGATAAAGTATCCTCTCTTTTTATGTGAAAATAATGGAAATGCATAATAGTGTCTCTAGGGGCATCTGCCAGGGCGTTTCGAGGTTTAGGCAGGCGATGCATATGATCCAGTAGTAAATCTTTGGTAGAAATATCCAGGGCTAAGCTTTTAAAAATACTCAATACATGGTCCTCTAGGTCTGAGATAGCTATAGATTCCGGTATTCCCCTTATTTTGACATTGTTACGTCTGGAACGATCCTCAAGATCTCCGACCTTAGCTTTCATGAAGCCCACTTCGGCTTGCATTGCATCATGGGAGGTGATAAGGTCATTATGTGACTGTATAATTTCCTCAAATTTATTTTCTGAATGGTCATTCCTCTGACCGATGTCATCGATGCTTTGTTGGCAAATTTGCAAGGCATTTTTAAATTTTGTGGAAATGTCCGTTTTAAAGGACAACAATAGTTGCATCATAAGACATACAGTTAAATGGGCATCATCTCCTTGGGCTACATTTTGAGCCAATGCAGAGTGTAATAGAGCAAATGGTTTAGATAAAGCCAAAAATTGTTTTGATGGGTCCGATCCCGTCGGCAAGGATTTAGCCGAGGGCGGCGAGCGATTTGCCTTGAAGAAATTTGCCTTAGGGGTCCCAAGGTTATCCTTCTTTTGTTTAGGCATGGTGGGAAAATAAATGTAATTAGAACACAATACCACTGAGTTTTAGGTATAGTTATAGTGTAGCAAGGACGGATATATTAGGACAATAGCTCAGTCCATAGCAAGATGTATAGAGAGCAATGGATGAACAGGTGTGAGATCACCACATTTTTACACAAGCGTATCACAGAGGAAAGATGCTAAATGACAATCTGTATGCTCCAGAGGTGCTACAAATGGCTATTCAAAGCCTCGTGTGCAAATGTCCATTTGTTCTCTCCACTCCACACAAAGGAACACAGCTGCTTATTAACCAGCAGGTCTCCACAAATCCCGGGCCAGCCAAGGGACAGGTGGATGTTGATATATTGTGGATGCAGGAGCAGGCACAGAGGGTCCACTACTGTGTGTGTGGGAGGTTGGGGATTCCCCTTACCTCTAGGCTCTGTAGGTGTCTGTTTATAGGGTCATTTGCCAGGCTCAATGAAGGACATCCAGGGCAGCTTACAGGCACTCCCAGCTTGTTCCAGCCTGTGACTGGAAATCCAAAATGGCCACTGCGGCTTACAAGGAATTCCCCCCCCCCCCTATGTGTGTACCATGAAAAGCTGTAGTGGGGTTCTTCCTTGCTGCAGGAGGGTCCAATAGGTGCCTCAAGGATTGCCCAGGCTGAGTGAGGAAGCCAGGAGAAGACCTGCGGCTCCATCTTGCTAGATCTCCCACGCCACAGAGCTCAAGACGAGGTTAAGCACTGTACTAGAGTCCCTGGATCCCCTGCATGCCTAGGCCACAACCCGCAGGGACAGAGCAAGCTGCCCCCAGCTCCGCGGCTTTCAGCGGCCAGCTCCGGGAGGCCTTAAGGAGGCAGGGGGAGCCCAGAGTTCAGTCCTCAAGGGTAAGTACAGCTGTGGCAGGGGTTTATAATGGATTTGGAGCCGGGACACACTGAAGATGCGTCCTCACTCCACTGCAGCTAGGCCATGCCCCCCAAAGATTTGTGATTTTTATTTATACAATGTGTACCCCAATTCTGTACCACTTGTACCCTAATTCTGGGAATGGCTTGTGCAGTTTATCACCCCATGCATGGGATTGTTGGGTGCAGTGGATTAATGCTAATATATAGCTGCATAGCTGTGCCCCGCTTCTGGTGTGGTGAGTGCTGTGGTTTTTCCTCTGTGTGTGTATATGAAGGGGTTAATCTATTGTTAGCTCTTATTAACCGTGGCTACTAGCTTTCTCATGCACCCCTGTGTGGACTTTATTATCCTGAACCTGTCTCAGCTGTTCTTTAGCAATCATCTTTGAGCCAGTGCAATAGGTGACTAGTGTGCCTTTAAAAGCCATAAAGTCTGTGGCAGGTACACATTACATCTAGCAGGCAGATGATGCAGCAGTGAAGTAGTCAGGTTTTAAGACTCTGTGATAGTGTAGGACCTGCTTGACGGTGGGGTACCTTGAAAATCGGTATGCAGGCTTCCGTGCATTGGCCAATCCACCAACTAAACCCCCATCATTTATTTATTGAATTGTTGAGGATAAGTGAGTTTACCTTGGTGAGTGCTGGGTTCTCTGTTTGTATTTATTAGAGCGATGTGGTCATGGGCTACATGCACTCCGCCCTATGAGTGGTAAGTACTGCTGTGTACCCCGCTTCTGTGGTGGAGAGTGCAGTGTTACATGCACCCCACCCTGTGAGTGGTAAGTGCATAGCTGTGCCCCGCTTCTGGTGTGGTGAGTGCTGTGGTTTTTCCTCTGTGTGTGTATATGAAGGGGTTAATCTATTGTTAGCTCTTATTAACCGTGGCCACTAGCTTTCTCATGCACCCCTGTGTGGACTTTATTATCCTGAACCTGTCTCAGCTGTTCTTTAGCAATCATCTTTGAGCCAGTGCAATAGGTGACTAGTGTGCCTTTAAAAGCCATAAAGTCTGTGGCAGGTACACATTACATCTAGCAGGCAGATGATGCAGCAGTGAAGTAGTCAGGTTTTAAGACTCTGTGATAGTGTAGGACCTGCATGAAGGTGGGGTACCTTGAAAATCGGTATGCAGGCTTCCGTGCATTGGCCAATCCACCAACTAAACCCCCATCATTTATTTATTGAATTGTTGAGGATAAGTGAGTTTACCTTGGTGAGTGCTGGGTTCTCTGTTTGTGTATATATATATATATATATATATATACACATATATATACACATATACATACAGGTTGAGTATCCCTTATCCAAAATTCTAAATCCCACATTTTTGGGTCCCCTACTGAAATAATGACATTTATATTATATACTATGTGTTTATATAGATATATTATATAGATATATAATATGTTTTATCTATCCATCTATCTATCTATCTATCTATCTATCTATCTATCTATCTATCTATCTGTAAGTGTCATTATCTCAGTAGGGGACCCAAAAATGTCTGATTTTGAATTTTGGATAAGGAGGTATACTCAACATGTATGTATATATATATATATATATATATATATATATATATATATACTGGACAAGTAGGTCCGGCACTCCACACAAATAGTACAACCAACGGCATGCCCTTGCAGATATCAGATACCACTGAAACTCAGAAAATTAGAATATCATGCGAAAGATCATTTATTTCAGTAATTCATCTTAAAAGGTGAAACTAATATATTATATAGACTCATTAACATGCAAAGTGAGATATTTCAAGCCTTTATTTGTTATAATTTTGATGATTGTGGATTACTGCTTAAGAAAACTCCAATCCAAAATCTCAGAAAATTAGAATATAACATAAAACAATAAAAAAAGGATTTTAAATACAGAAATGTCGGCCCTCTGAAAAGCATAATCATGCATACAGCATGTACTCAGTACTTGGTTTGGGCTCCAGGAGTGCCGGTCTATATATACAGATGTGGTGACCGGCACCCAACTCAAAGCAGCAACTGCCCCGGTGCCATCCAAACAAGTTGATATTAGGTAGAGAGTACAAGAAGGTGGCACTCAGAGGGACTTGCACTCCAACAAAACACACTGCTGCAGCAGGTGCAATTCTAACGTTTTGGACTTTAATCCATCATCAGAGAACAAACAGACATCCAGTTCACTTATATAAATAGACTCCCAGACCCAGAAGACCACCTGTGCTGCGGCAAGATCTGGAGGAGATGGGGCAGTGACAACATCATGGTGCGACCCATTCAGCCAAACATGCCGCCTCCCCTCCGGTTGCCATAGTGACATAGACAACAAAGACACCAAAAAGCAGGCTGGGGATTCAGGAGCTGCAGGATTCAGAGCCGAAAGGGTATAGCACAAACATGCCTAAAACATATTAATAAAGTACCACACACAAGGCAAGCAATAAATATATATATGGACATACCCTAATCTACATAGATTAGCAAAAGCACCAGCCCCAGGACTCAGTGTGAGATAGAGCACATATAATGAGCACCACCACATCAGACAGGCACACTGAACATAAACAGCGAAATCGAAGTGGATCTCCACATTGAACACGATCCAGCCTATGGGTCTCAATTAATATCTTCCGAGTTACTTTCTGTGACATTTACATAGTTTTGTCATTTGCTTTCCCTTTTTTCTGCATTTATGTCCGGTGCAGGGGTTTTTATATTGTAATGTCATATAGATTCTGTTACTGGGTATCTGCTTCTCTTCTCTAAATACGGTCTGATCAGCGTCTTTTCATGTATCCATCAGTTTTCCAACTTGGTCTGATCTATTGTCTTGGGGTCTCATATGACTGCTCTATTTAGCACTCTGGTCTCTGGGGCTGGTGCTTTCGCTGTTTATGTTTAGTGTGCCTGTCTGATGTGGTGCTCGTTATATGTACTCTATCTCACACTGAGTCCTGGGGCTGGCGCTTTTGCTAATCTATGTGGATTGGGGTATGTGTTATTTTGTACACTGTGCCCAGTGAAGGGCGCTTTGATGTCCATATATATTTATTGCTTGCCTTGTGTGTGTGGTACTTTATTAATATGTTTTAGGCATGTTTGTGCTATACCCTTTCTGCTCTGTATCCCGCAACTCCTGCTCCCAGCCTGCTTTTTTTTGTCTTTGTTGTCTATGTCACTATGGCAACCGGAGGGGAGGCGGCATGCTTAGCTGAATGGGTCGCACCATGATGATGTCACTGCGTCATCTCCCGCAGGATCTTGCCGCTGCACGGGTGGTCTTTCTGGGTCTGGGAATCTATTTAGGTAAGTGAACTGGATGTCTGTTTGTTCTCTGATGATGGATTAAAGTCCAAAACTTTAAAATTGCACCTGTTGCTGTAGTATATTAAATAATAAAATAATATAACTGGTAATGAGAGTCATGTGCATCCTTTTAATGTATATGTACTCTTTTTTTTTTCAACAATATATCCATTACTTGAAACCAGTCTGACTTTTAGTGAAGGTGTTTAATTAAACTATATTCCGTTCTATCTGTATAGTCAAATTTCCAGTTCACGGCATGTAAGTGCATTTAGAATGTCAAAAAGAATGATCACTTTTTCTTGTGGATTGGTTAACACTATAGAAGCATTGGAGGAATTAGTGGGATATACAGAGCTAGATTTATATAAGGGATAAAATGAATATGTTCTCATTACCACACCTAATATATCAATCCTTATGGTTTCAAGGAAATGCTTTGTTCAGCAGTTTAATGCTTGTTACATTATGAGAGATTCATTCTGCTCCTCTCATTTAACTCACAAGCTGTTAACTTATGCCATATAAAGGATGAGTAGTATAAAATATTGCAGAGGCTTCTTTGAGCAAAAAATTAACACTTTGAAACCAAAGGTAATTCCGTCTCGCTTAAAAGACACGAGGACAATGAAATGGTTACAATTTCACCATACAGTATAAATTAAATTAAATGTTAAAACATATGATAAAAAGTATTTCTGGGAAAAAGCAATAACTTCTAATACAATTGAAGATGGCAAGAAACTTAAAAAAAAGTTCAGTGCACTTTATCCTGTGAATGCCTGAAATTTGAAGGAAATAATTAAAAACACAGATGACTGTCTAAGGTTTGGAAATTATAGGAAGAATGATGTCATCCTACCTGGGTCTATTGAAATTAAAAGTACTTGTTATACAGTAGTACTGTATCTACACACAATATCTATATTTTTGTAGCCTGGCTTATAAATCTAATGTGTGTATATATATATATATATATATATATATATATATAAAAAGAGGTATTATATAATTCATGCTTCAAAGCAAGGGAGTGACAGTTGTTACCGCATGCCACTGGAGGAGAGTCTATAAAAAGCGCGCTGCACTGGCAGGGAGTGACCGTTGTTACCATTTCCCTGGTCAGAGTGCAAACCTTGGTTCCCAAATCCGCTGACGTAGAGAGGTGGCAGAAAACCCTGCAGCGGTGACAGAGACTCTGGGATGTAGCTGGCATAAGACAGGAGTGGGATAGGTGGAGCGCAGTGGAGGAAAGTGACAGGTGCTGTAGCACTGCATATAGACTTGCCCCTACTCCTGGGTGTGACTAGTGAGGTGCCTCTGGATCCGTGATAGCAGTGGTTAGAGAGGCTTTGTGGAGCTTTACTGATTCCTATGCAGCTGAGGCAGAGCTGTATGTGAAGTGTGCCGGGGTAGAACCGGAACGCTCAGCCAGTAGGAGAGGCGCAGGAGGTGTCGGAGGAGTATCCTAAGGCTAGGAAGAATTCATAGGAGGTGTAAGTGAATTCATCTGACCCCACATCACACATCCGCAGTTGCTTGTGGCTTACAGCTTATCAGTTGGGGTAGTATCCCGTGCTGTCTGCGCTGCTACAATCCCTAAAACTCGCATACCCCACACCAGGCACATTATAATACTCTGCATACTAAAGGGAGATACTTTATTCTAACCCTAAAACAGCAGCAGGGGGAGTGAGTGATTATTCAAGCAGGCTGCAACATTGTATACCGGTAGGGAAATGATGCTTCTTCACTGCATGTAGTGTAACCCCTTATATGCTCTTGGTGTGCAACTGTTTCATGCCTTCATTTATTCTACCTGTCGTATATGTACTGAAGCTTCGGAAAGTAATATATTTATATATATGCGTATGAAAGGACAAGACACAGCTCAGGAGTACAGAAAAGAGATTGTAGCGGACTAGGGTTAGAGGCATTTATACTTACTGTACTAACTGTTGTCATGAACTTAAAAGTCCAAGAGGAGCAGTAAGAGCTGGAAGCTGTTGAGAGAGAGAATAAGTTCATTCAACATGATTAAAGGCACTGCATACACAGGAAGAGGCATCTGGGGGTGCAGATTGCATAAGCCTTATATTGATTCATAGCAAATGCTCAGCATTGGTAGCCAGTTATACAGCATTGATGGGACTAATAGAGTTATCTGACTGTCAGCCATTACTGGAGTTGCTAGATATCTACTGGTCTACTATAGGAGTGTCTAGCGATCAGTTTAGAAGAAACTAAAAGCGATGCTGTATTGGATTCCAACACAGATCTGCAAAGGGAGTGTGAGAGATTTGCCTAAACCCCAGTTAGAACAGGAAAGGTCTACAATACGTGTTGACAGTAAATACCTATGGACCACAATAGTGCACTACAAAGGTAAAGAGTACCCGGGTCACTCTCATTTTTTAAACTGATGTGGTTACAGAGTTTTTTTTTATTGCATGCATCTTTATGTGTAGGTATATTATCCAGGGGTTAGCGAGGGGATATATATATATATATATATATATATATATGATATTTGTTTTGTACATTATAGTTATATGACCTTGATACATTACTGTAAATCTGTTATACTTACCATTCATTTGGTTTGTCCGGAAATCGATCCAAGGAGTCTGAAAGAAGAGAAGGTATATAAATCATAAGGGTAACACTGTACATCTTTATATGCAGTTAGCAAACTTTACAGGCTGTAAATCTTTATATGTAGTTTGCAAACCTTACAGGCTTTCCCAAGCAAGCCAATAAGTATTATTCAGCTTGGGTGGAGGCATATTAGCTATAACTGTAATTTCCCCATCACTGGGTATCTATCACACAGAAAGGGGGGTTACATTTTTATATGGAACTTTTGAAAGAGATCTGAGCATCATTAATACTGAGCAATATCAACATATTGTAATAATCATTCTTATTTAGGTATTTTGAAATTATTGTAGAATGTTAATCTTCTCTACAATCATGACACAGAATTGTTAACAAAGAATGATGCATAACCCTCTTCATGGGCTCCTTAAACCCTACAAGCTCTAACATTTTTGTTTTTTAAAAATATTTTTGAACTGCGCCAGTATTTCATCACCTCAGAAGCCAAATGCCATTCATCTTGCAAATTGATGCCTCAGATTTTGGTGTTGTCCCAGATGGACCCAGTTACTAAGAAATGCCATCCATGTGCCTTTGTCTTGCGAAAGTTTTTCCCTGCTGATTATAATTAGGATTTAGGTAACCATTAGTTAAGTGTGTGTTGACTGAGCAGAAAAACTTTTTGAATCAGCAAAGAAACCTAGTGGTATTTGTACCTGATCACATATCATTCAGGATAAAAATAAATCTAAGATTATAGTCTTTCTAGGAGTCTATTTCATTATTATGATTACCAAATAATGTACAAATATTCTTTCATCAATGATATTGGTAACTTCATTCTTTTGGACAGATTTTTACAAAATCCTAATCTAGTTCCTTATGTGACCCCCCCCCCCCCCCCACACACACACAATCTTTTGTTTATACTTAAATCGATTCAACAAGTTTTAGCGAAACCCCAGGAGCATAGGCTTTCCAGAGATCATGGGATTGACAAATAATGAGTACAATTCTGTGATGGTGCAGTACACAACCTGTATGTAGTTTAAGTGTAGTTAATTTAATACACTTAGTGCCATGCTTATTTATAGGTAGTCTTATGAGTTAAATAAACCAATAAAATGTATAAAGATATAATAAAAATAATTTTATTAATAAGATTGTGAACCACTAGAATACAGTATAATGAACTAAAAAGCACTTTATAGTAATTTAACAGTAAAAGTATAAATCTGCAGGTTGCAACCTATGATAGTAGCAACCGCATAAATCATAATTTTAGATTGTAAGCTTGCAAGAGCAGGGACTTCTTTCCTCATGTGCCTTTCCTTTTCTTACTTACACTATCTTATACTCCATACTCCCGTTGATGGCACCTAACCCCAGGTTTTCTATACCTGTCCTATTTTGTACTGTACTGTAAGTGCGGTTTTCTTGTTTGCTCATTTTATTATGTACTGTGTAATGGGCGCTGCGGATCCCTTGTGGCGCCATATAAATAAAGGATAATAATAATAATAATAATAATCATACATAATAGAGCACGAAAAATAAAGTATAGCCATTTGCATTTGGAAAAATTCAGAGGATTCAAGCAAATAAAAACATAGTGTTTCAACTGAATGACAATAAGGAAATGCTTTGTTCAGTAGTTTAATCAGGAGCTAAAAGAGCATTTAATTTATATGCACTAGTTGAACAGTCAGTGCTGAGACTGTGGAACAAATTAGCAAATATTGTCTTTGCAAACTGTTAGTGGTCCTCCTCATATAGATGTTAAAAGTTTCTTAGAAATCCAGATGTAAAAGCTAGTAATTTGTCTTCCCAAGCTGGGAATGGTTACCTTTATGCGCCTTTGTGGTTTCCGTTGTTGTAAAGAGCGTAAGTGACACGTGATTGCTAAGCGGGTTTGTCAGCTTTTGATTGTATATATGAGCTTATATGCAGTTTGAAAACAGTGTTTAAGAGGAGTAGGTGAACTCTGCTTATATCCTGAGATTAACAAGATGAATATATTGTTGAGATATATCAACAGACCGAGACTTAACATTTTTGAGTAATTACACATAAGGGACAGTGATAGTGGACTCGGTCACTACTTTTAAAAATGTGCTAGATAAATTCCTAATGGACAAGGATATACAGGGTTATGGTGGGCAAATTATGTAATAAAAAAAAAAAAAAGAGTTTTTTAGTTTATGGCTAAACATTCACCATAGTTAAAATTAGTCTTAAAAATAGTTCAGTGTAGGAGACCACTAACAGGTTGAACTTGATGGACAAATTGTCTTTTTTTAACCTCAGAAACTACTGTATGTTGCTATGTTACAGCAGGTGGAGCTGTTGTTTATGTGTTAATGTGTTACAGTCTGTGAAATAGTTATGTACTTGATTGTTATAGGAATCTTCCAGAAGGAGATATAAGAAGAATGCAGTAATGGCTGTTCCTATACACCTGTCTTATTCAGCCTGTTAGTTTGTTTATGGAATATTCAGTTTCAATATAAATAAGTTATACCACAAGAAGTTTCCAAGTGCCTACTGATTGAGTATGTGAAAGGGGAGATGCTATCTGTGAAGAAACACATCTGCTAACATATATTTCTATCCCAACTAGTTTGGAGTTCAACATAAAAGGCACAAATACATGAGTATGTTAATTCCTAAGAAATATCATTTTAAATACAGATCTTTGAAATGTGCCTAATGGTTTATCTAAATGCTCTGATTTTTTGTGTATGTATTTATCTCTTTATAGTATAGGTCAATTACCAGCATTCAAGGGTTTTATGTTAATGTGGTATATTATTTGCAGCAAGATAGTCCACTTTGTAATTACAGTATGTCAACCTCTGACTGCCAATATACTGGTGTATTAGTTTGCCAAGCTATAAAACTAGAAGTTAGTATTATCCACTTTTTTAGTCATAGTCATAATCTAAGTAAGCCCTTTTACACTACCGTACTGACCACAGCCTTGTTGTTTGTCAGTAAAATACAGCACCTCCTTGAGATAATTCCACAGCTTGCTCCCTAATGGCAATAGATAGGTACATGCCATAGGTAAACTTTTCCTTCAAATCTGTTAGAAAAAAGTAATCATCTGCAGTTCCTCCTGGTGTCATTCCTGTTTGCCATTTATACTGTATCAACAATATATTCTTAGGCATCAATTAGTCAAAAATTAATGTTCTATTATGAAGTGATCTACCTAAGCTGCATAGCTCTATTATTTGAGTGTTGTGACTTCCACATTGAAATAAGCAGATTTCAATACTAACTCCTCTGTAAAAATTTGCTACTTGTCAAAATATTTATTATTTTCACCTATAGATGTATCCTAATATACTGTGGCTTCAGTTGTGCCAAACAATCCCTCTCGGCATGCCAGGACTTATTTGCACAAATAAAACAACTGGAAGCAACAAAACTACTTTGCTAGACTGTACTGATGAAATTTATATGCAACATTTGTACATCTATGTGCAAAAGAGTCTGAGTCTTCATATGAAGGGCTATGATGCAGTGGCCAATGCTTTTTCTTATGGAAAATTCCATTGCGTTTCATCTGCAACTTTGTATGTTTATAAAACTAATTCCTGTACAGCTACATTTTCAGCCCAGCATCTGTAGTACACATTAAGTGGTGTTTTCCGATGTCTGCAATGCAAAATTGAAAAGTAAAAATTTTCTACTCTACACCTTTCAGAGTAGCTAATGTAAGTATCCCCAGGTGTCTTGTATCACATGGCATATTGTGGATAAGGTATGAGGACACACTGTAATAACTATATGTCTTACAGTACATGGTTCTTCCCCCGGTCTATTCCCTCCTAAGAGGATCCCTTCAATTTATTCAGAATGATCCACATTCTGAATTGCACACAGTAACATTCATTGGCAGTAGCCCATCTGCGACTTTATGCAAATACCACTACTAACTCTTTCCTTCGTGTACATCCATGTGACCGAATGTGCAAGTACTTAGATACCCAAGGATTGGTGCATACTCAAATGCACACTTCTGTTGCACTTTCAAATCATGCATCAGCCCTATGGTGGGTGAGTTTCTCAAACTGAATATAGCCTCAGATGCCCTCAATTTTGTTATGTATTAAAAAAAAATTATGTGTATTGCTTTAAAACAAATATTTTGGTGATGTGTGTGCTTTCCAGACACAGCTGATGCTTTGGACAATCTTTGTCATTAATGTTGAGTCCTTCAATGATCCCTGTGGGTATTATTTTTTTGGTATCTCCTCATAGTTAATATAATCCAATGTTAAGGGTAGATCACCTCCTGCACATTTGGTTGCTTTAATCTCACCAGCAATTTTTTTTCTTTCAACATCTTTTAATGTCCAAAAAACATTTGTGCCAATTGATTACACTACTGTGCACATCTCTTACAGCAATAATGGCAATGCAAACCTCTTGCTATAAGTGCTTCTTCCAAGACAGGAAATCTTTCCCAGACGTGGAACCAAATATTGTATAATATGCAGGCAAAATTGCAGACACCAGGGCACAGTTTTCCTCATACTTAAAGCTAATATTGTGTTTGTTTTTATTTTTCCCTGATGCAGGCTGAATCCCTCCATCCTGCTCCACAACTAGTTGGGGATCTAGATCCTCATACTCCTCCCTACTATCAATATTCCCTCTTCTTCCACTATCCACCCTCACACTTTAACTGACAATACAAAGAACATTTAAAAATGGGTGATTAAGTAAGAATAACAGGGGTGGCGTTAGTGAACAAAATGGGGGAGGAATAGGTGGGAGGAATAGAGCAGACGGCAAGGGTAGTAATATGGGAACTAAAAAGGGTTTTAGAATAACAGTATCCAAGGACGATAACGGGTCTTCTTTACTGCATTAGAATTACGATGTCCCTACCAGTCCTATACTGGCTCAACTAGAACTCTAAACTTTAGCAAAGACAACTTTGACATGATGAAGGAAGCATTAAGGGACACTGAATGGGAAATTCTGTTTCAAGGAAAAAATACTACAGAGAAATGGGATGTATTAAAATCACCTGCTAATTAATAATACTCGTAAATTTATTCCCACCAGCAGCAAAAAAAGGAATAAAAATCCCAAACCAATGTGGTTTAACAAAAATATAAAGGAATTAATGGACAAAAAAAGATGAGCATTTAAAAAATACAAATCTGAGGGGGATGCGGAGTCATTTCAACACTAAAAGGACTGTAACAAAATATGCAAAAAAGGAATAAGAGCGGCTAAAGTAGAAACTGAAATACTAGTAGCAAAGGAAAGCAAAGCGAATCCCACATTTTTTTTAAGTACATCAACAGTAAGAGACTAAAGAAGGAGAGTATAGGCTCTTTAAAGGACAAGAGGGGAGTCTTAATCAAAAATGATAATGACATAGCAAACAAACTAAACAAGTATTTTTCAACGGTATTTACCAGAGAGGACCAAATGCTGGGTCTAACCCAAAATCTCAACAAAGATAATGTCCCACTGCTAAATGCTTATTTGTGTGAGGAGGTAGTCTGTGACCAATTAAAAAAGTTAAAGATTAATAAGTCACCTGGTCCCGACGTAATTCACCCAAGGGTTCTTATGGAGCTGCACGTTGAACTAGTAAGACATCTATTTTTGATCTTCATGGATTTGGTTAAATCGGGGTATGGTTCCCAAGGACTGGCATATAGGGAGGTAGTGCTGATATTTAAAAAGGGGAGCAAAGCTGAACCAGGTAATTATAGACCAGTTAGTCTTACATCTATAGTGGGGAAAGTATTGGAAGGTATTCTAAGGGACAGTATTCAAAAGTTCCTTGAAGTAAATAAGGTCATTAAAAGGAACCAACATGGATTTGTGAAAGACAGATCATGTCAGACCAACTTACTTGGTCACAAATAATACAATATGGAACAAAAATACAAATAAATAATACTATCAGAATTTGACAAAAAAAGAGCAAGAACAGAAAATGCCTAAACTCTCATAAATCATGATATAGACTTGCCAACTCACAACTCCTCAGCAAATCAATACCACTCCTGGTGCCCACCTATCTCAACTAAACCCTTTCAGCTAGTAAAAAGAGTATTTTGGTAGTTACCAATAAATCCATTTCTCTGAATCCACTCGGGGACACAGGAACACTTGAGACATCTGGGATGTGAATTATGCAGACCGGAGGTGGCACAATCTAAACATTAAAAAATTATGCAAAGCCAACTCATCCCCTTTCATGCCCCCCTATCCCTCAGTTTTAAAAATTTGACTGAGAGACAAGGTAACATGAGAGCAAAGCCCTATGGAGAGGAACCAACCATAGCAATAAACCAAACAGCAACCAAGAACCATTTACAGAATAATTTAAAACTGTTTGAACGAAAGTTAACAAGAAAACTGCAAGCTGACAGCATGGAGGTGGGCATCCATTGTCCCAGAGTGGATTCAGAGAAATGGATTTATCGGTAAGTACTAAAATCCTCTTTGCTCTTTCATCCACTACGGGACCTTGGAACACTTGAGACATCTGGGGACATCCCAAAGATAATTCCATGGGCGGGAGTGCTGTCTTAGACCTGAAGAACCAAACATCCATGGTATCCCTGGACGAAACCATATACAACCTGTAGATTTTAGAGAACATGAGTGCTGATGACCTTTTTGTGACTAACAAAACTGGTAGTGGAAGCACCTTTGTCCACCAACCCTAAATCCCCAAGTGATCTGGCGGTATGAGCACCTACCCAAAAAGAGAAAGCCCTCTTACCACCAGAGATATAAGCCGGTCTGATGGTAAATCGAATGCATCAGGCTAGGGTCTGTCCAGACACTGACCAACCCCTGGTGGGCCCATCATACATGCCCAAACAAAAGAGCCTGACCTTCAAATATATGTCGTAGGCTGTAGGTAAAATTTTAACGTTTTGAACATGTCTAATGATAAGTCCCATCACTGGATGGAGGGAACCACAATGAGGAAAACTGAATCTAGGTAAGAATGCCGCTCAGGTACGGAGCGCCGCTCTGTCCTCCTAAAGTCACTCTGTCCTCCTGAAACACAATGTAAGGGCTCTTATCCTAAAGAGCTCCCCAATCCTAAACACTTTCTGCGGATGCCCAAAGTAACAGCAGAGTAACCTTTCCATACCTATATTTACTATCCACTGTCTACATAGGCTCGAAAACTGCAAGTTTCAACTTGAACACGAATTCTAGATCCCACGGATCTGTGGGAGGACAAAAAGTTAGTTTTGCTTCCAGTACACCCTGTAAGCATGTCTGAACTTCTTGTAAAGAAGCCAGACATTTTTAAAAACAAAATACAGGTCCAAAACGTGTACCTGTAAGGAGCCCAACCTCAAACCTCCCTCCAAAACTAGAAATGAGTGGGTTCGGTTTGTTGAGATTCGAACCCTCCCCGAACTTCACCTATTTTACACAGGTCCGAGGCAGCCTCGGATCTTCCCGCCTTGCTCGGTTAACCCGAACGCGCCCGAACATCATCATCCCGCTGTCGGATTCTCGCAAGATTCGTATTCTATATAAAGAGCCGCGCGTCGCCGCCATTTTAACTCGTGCATTGGAGATTGAACGGAGAGGACGTGGCTGCGTTCTCTCCCTGAAAAGCTTTGTATCTGTGCTCAGTGTGCTGCAAATATCTGTGCTTAGTGTGCTGCAAATATCTGTGCTCAGTGTGCTGCAAATATCTACGTTCTCTGCCTGAAAACGCTCCATATCTGTGCTGTGTGCTGCAAATATCTGTGCTCAGTGTGCTGCATTGTGGGGACCACCAGTATATAATTATAGTAGTACAGTACAGTAGGCCGTTGCTGTATCTTGCAGCTCTGTGTCAAGTATACTATCCATATCTTTACTGCATTATTGTGAGCAGTATATAGTAGGACAGTGCAGCATTTTGGTGACCAGCAGTATACATATAGTACAGTACAGTAGGCCATTGCGGTATCTTGCAGCTCTGTGTCAAGTATACTATCCATATCTGTGCTGCATTGTTGTGAGCAGTATATAGTAGGACAGTGCAGCATTTTGGTGACCGGCAGTATACATATAGTACAGTAAAGTAGGCCACTGCTGTATCTTGCAGCTCTGTGTCAAGTATACTATCCATATCTATGCTGCATTATTGTGAGCAGTATATAGTAGGACAGTGCAGCATTTTGGTGACCAGCAGTATACATATAGTACAGTACAGTAGGCCATTGCTGTATCTTGCAGCTCTGTGTCAAGTATACTATCCATATCTGTGCTGCATTATTGTGAGCAGTATATAGTAGGACAGTGCAGCATTTTGGTGACCAGCAGTATACATATGGTACAGTACAGTAGGTCATTGCTGTATCTTGCAGCTCTGTGTGAAGTATACTATCCATATCTGTGCTGCATTGTTGTGAGCAGTATATAGTAGGACAGTGCAGCATTTTGGTGACCAGCAGTAATAGTACAGACAGTACAGTAGGCCATTGCTATTGATATATTACTGCCATTTAATTCCACACATTAAAAAATGGAGAACAAAAATGTGGAGGGTAACATAGGGAAAGATCAAGATCCACTTCCACCTCGTGCTGAAGCTGCTGCCACTAGTCATGGCCGAGACAATGAAATGCCATCAACGTCGTCTGCCAAGGCCGATGCCCAATTTCATAGTAGAGAGCATGTAAAATCCAAAAAACTAAAGTTCAGTAAAATGACCCAAAAATCTAAATTAAAAGCATCTGAGGAGAAGCGTAAACTTGCCAATATGCCATTTACGACACAGAGTGGCAAGGAACAGCTGAGGCCCTGGCCTATGTTCATGGCTAGTGGTTCAGCTTCACATGAGGATGGAAGCACTCATCCTCCCGCTGAAAAAATAAGATTTTAAACCTACCGGTAAATCTATTTATCCTAGTCCGTAGAGGATGCTGGGGACTCCATAAGGACCATGGGGTATAGACGGGCTCCGCAGGAGACAGGGCACCTAAAAAGAACTTTGACTATGGGTGTGCACTGGCTCCTACCTCTATGCCCCTCCTCCAGACCTCAGTTAGAGAACTGTGCCCAGAGGAGATGGACAATACAAGGCAGGATTTAGCAATCCAAGGGCAAGATTCATACCAGCCCACACCAATCATACCATGTAACCTGGAACATACATAACCAGTTAACAGTATGAACAAACGACAGTATCGGTCCAAGACCGATGTCAACTGTAACATAACCCTTATGTAAGCAACAACTATATACAAGTCTTGCAGAGTTTCCGCATTGGGACGGGCGCCCAGCATCCTCTACGGACTAGGAGAAATAGATTTACCGGTAGGTTTAAAATCTTATTTTCTCTTACGTCCTAGAGGATGCTGGGGACTCCGTAAGGACCACGGGGTTTATACCAAAGCATCCAATCGGGCGGGAGAGTGCGTATGACTCTGCAGCACCGACTGAGCAAACGCTAGGTCCTCATCAGCCAAGGTATCAAACTTGTAGAATTTAGCAAAAGTGTTTGACCCCGACCAAGTCGCCGTTCGGCAAAGTTGTAATGCCGAGACGCCTCGGGCAGTCGCCCAAAAAGAGCCCACCTTCCTAGTGGAATGGGCCTTAACCGAATTTGGTAACGGCAATCCAGCCATAGAGTGAGCCTGCTGAATCGTATTACAGATCCAGCTAGCAATAGTCTGCTTTGAAGCAGGAGCGCCAATCTTATTGGCCGCATACAGGACAAACAGAGCCTCTGTTTTCCTAATTCTAGCCGTCCTGGCTACATACATTTTTAATGCCCTGACTACGTCCACGGATCTGGAATCCTCCAGGTCACTTGTAGCCACAGGCACCACAATAGGTTGATTCATATGGAACGAAGAAACCACTTTAGGCAAAAATTGCGGACGTGTCCTCAATTCAGCTCGATCCACATGAAAAATCAAGTAGGGGCTCTTGTGTGACAAAGCCGCCAATTCTGACACTCGCCTTGCTGATGCTAAGGCCAACAACATGACCACCTTCCAGGTAAGAAATTTCAACTCAACCTTGTTAAGCGGTTCAAACCAGTGTGATTTTAGGAACTGCAACACCACGTTCAGGTCCCATGGTGCCACTGGAGGCACAAAAGGGGGCTGGATATGCAGCACTCCCTTTACAAACGTCTGGACTTCTGGAAGAGAAGCCAATTCCTTCTGAAAGAAAATCGAGAGGGCCGAAATCTGTACCTTAACAGAGCCTAATTTCAGGCCCATATCCACTCCTGTCTGTAGGAAGTGGAGAAGACGACCCAGATGAAAATCTTCTGTAGGTGCATTCTTGGTCTCACACCAAGACACATACTTTCACCAGATACGGTGATAATGTTTTACCGTCACCTCCTTCCTAGCCTTTATTAACCTCTTCCGGAATCCCCTTTTTCGCTAGGATTCGGCGTTCAACCGCCATGCCGTCAAACGTAACCGCGGTAAGTCTTGAAATACACAGAGCCCCTGCTGCAACAGGTCTTCCCTCAGAGGAAGAGGCCAGGGATCTCCTGTGAGCATCTCTTGTAGATCCAAGTACCAGGCCCTTCGAAGCCAGTCTGGGACAATGAGTATCGTCTGTACTCTTCTTCGTCTTATGATCCTCAACACTTTTGTGATGAGAGGAAGAGGAGGAAACACGTAGACCGATTTGAACACCCAAGGTGTTACCAGAGCGTCTACTGCTACTGCCTGAGGGTCCCGAGACCTGGCGCAATACCTCCGAAGTTTTTTGTTGAGGCGTGACGCCATCATGTCTATTTGAGGAGTTCCCCAAAGACGTGTTACGTCTGCAAAGACTTCTTGATGAAGTCCCCACTCTCCTGGATGGAGATCGTGTCTGCTGAGGAAGTCTGCTTCCCAGTTGTCCACTCCCAGAATGAAGACAGCCGACAGAGCGCTTACATGATTTTCCGCCCAGCGAAGGATCCTTGTGGCTTCCGCCATCGCGACTCTGCTTCTTGTCCCGCCTTGGCGGTTCACATGAGCCACTGCTGTGACATTGCCTGATTGAATCAGAACCGGTAGTTTTCGAAGAAAACTCTCCGCTTGTCGAAGGCCGTTGTAAATGGCCCTGAGTTCCAACACATTGATGTGTAGACAGGACTCCTGGTCTGACCAAAGACCCTGAAATTTTTTTCCCTGTGTGAGTGCTCCCCATCCTCGGAGGCTCGTGTCCGTGGTAATCAGGATCCAATCCTGAATTCCGAACCTGCGACCCTCCAGGAGGTGAGCACTTTGCAACCACCACAGGAGGGACACTCTGGTCCCTGGGGACAGAGTTATTTTCCGATGTAAGTGCAGATGGGACCCGGACCACTTGTCCAGAAGGTCCCATTGAAAGGTCCTTGCATGGAACCTTCCAAAGGGAATGGCCTCGTAGGCCGCCACCATTCTCCCCAGAACTCGAGTGCATTGGTGAACTGACACCCTTTTCGGTTTTAGCAGGTCTCTGATCATGTTCTGGATGTCTTGGGCTTTCTCTATTGGGAGGAAGACCTTCATTTGTTCCGTATCCAGTATCATACCTAGGAACGGTAGTCGAGATGTCGGAATCAACTGTGACTTCGGTAGATTTAGAATCCAACCGTGTTGCTGGAGCACTCTCAGAGAGAGCGGCACACTGCTCAGCAATTTCTCCCTTGATCTCGCTTTTATCAGGAGATCGTCCAAGTATGGGATAATTGTGACTCCATGCTTGCGCAGGGCCACCATCATTTCCACCATTATCTTGGTGAAAATCCTTGGGGCCGTGGAGAGTCCAAACGGCAACGTCTGAAATTGGTAATGACAATCCTGTACCGCAAATCTCAGGTATTCCTGATGGGGGGCATATATGGGGACATGTGGAAATATATATATCAAGTATATATGCAGGCGCTGTGATGGGAGGCTAGTCCTAGCAGCTGAATAATAAGGGGTAGTCAAACCCTTTAAAGAACAAGAGAGGAAAAAACGTATACAGCGCTCTTTGACACAGTATGATCTATGTAAATATATACTTTTAATAATATTGTTAAAATAGTTTGAACAAAATAAAAACATTCAATCTAAAATAATATTCTTGTATTTTATGTCTCACTTTTTGAGTATAGGTGGACTTTGAGGCCTAATTGGTCCTAACACCAACCAATATGCAGAGCGCCAATTGGTACGTTTAAAACCAGCATGAATACAGTCAAATATACGGACCAAATGTGTGATAATTTATCCAATTAGATGTAGTTTACCCAGTCTGTGTTCCGTTTGGAAAGGTTCCCATAGGTGCAAGTTCGTATGGCAACGATGACAATTTTTTGGGGTCCTGGTTCACAGTTCACTGGAGGTTCCGTGTTCCGATGAGTGGATTCTCCTGTATGCGTAGTGGGCAATGGCAAGCCAATATGGAGTCCTGGTTCACGGAAACCAAAGGATGCAGGGTCCTGACTGTAGATGGTGATGCAATGGTGGTGCTGGTCAGCAAATGTCCACACAGGTCTCAGCCTAACGCGTTTCGCTGCTCCAGGCAGCTTTGTCAAAGGTATTGTGGTGTTGAGACTGGTGCCCCTTTCATAGGGGAAGTGATGTTATCAGTGGAGACAGCTGGTGTTTAATTGTTATGCTGAACAAATCATTAAAACAATTCTAAAATAGATCTGGCTCTTATTGTTTATATTGGGGAGCCTTTCTAGGTTAATAGATAATAAAAACGAAGCTGGAGACGAGAGGGATTCTATATTTTTGTTTTATTATTTGTATTAAATCCGATCATGTGATTCCCATTCTAAAAAGCAGCCAATAAGGAAGATACTATCAATCACGTGTGAATATCACGTGATTACCGGGACAAGGAAGTGATGTTAAAATCTTTTTCTGGAACGCATTGCGTTCCGGTCACGTGATCGGACATTGCCGATCACGTGACTGGGGTCTCGCGTTAGTAGGCACTTCGTTGGTAAATGCGTCAGGGTCACATGATCGGACAATTGACGATCATGTGTCTGCTACGTTCCAATCGTAGGCGGCCAAATAATAGTTAGTGAGCTCAATGTGTTGCTAGGTAACCTGTAAACTTGTTTATAGAGCTCTAGCTTTATCTGGGTAATATAGTGCTAATTCTGGTTTTAACTGTTTAATCAGGACTACATCTTAATGGAATAAATATAACGACAGTAAGGAATGTAAGGAATATGTAAGAGCATGTCTTATAGGTCAATGACCAAAAACCAACAGTTTTCTTATATTGAAGTTTATTGATTAAAATGAAGGGAGAATGAATTAAGTGTATAGCTGGATAGTGTTTCCAAATTAATACAGCTTAATAGTATTGACTTAATATGAATAAACATTAATACAATAAATGTGTTTAATATAATTATTAGTTTGAATTAGTGATATATTACTAGGTATATGAAATCTGTATTTAATATTCAATTAGTACTATAGAATTATTAATTTTTTATCATTTTATATTTTTGTTTTTTATTTTTAATTATTATTTTTTATTTATTATTATATTATTTATTATTTTTATTTTTATATATGGTTTTTATTATTTTTTATATTTATTATATTATTATTTATTATTTATTATTATTAGTATTCTTATTATAGTTGTTGTTATTATTTATTTATTTATTATTTGGACCTTAATCTTTTGGTCTTTTTATCCTTAATGTGCCTCATAAACGTCTATCATGTAGTGTTAAAAATTGTGATATAGAATATTTTTACTTCTATTTATATATAAATAATTGGATTTTGGATATGGTTGGATACTAAATGTAAATATCTAATGGGTCCCTAGTAGTTAATTAAAGATAATATAAATAAGGTTATAGCCTATATTAAATGTTCTTTATCTCAATCCAAAGATACCATTGTTATATCATCAAAAGGTATTTTATAATATTGTGTTGAGTTCTAATGCCTCATTTAGACCTTCAGGATGTAGGGAATTTAATTGAAAGGTCCAATATATCTCTTGTTTACAGAGTCTTCCAAATCTATCCCCTCCTCTCTTAGTAATGGGAATATGTTCAAGGCCAATGATTTTCAGGCTTTCCGGGTTCCCCTGATGGTATTTAGTAAAATGTCTTGGGATGCTATGATTAGTTAGTTTATTAAGAATATTTCTCCTATGTTCGGTGAAACGAATTTTTAGTGACCTTGTAGTCCGACCTACATATAATGAATTACACCCGCAAATCAGGACATACACTACCCAGCTTGTATCACATGTGATAAAGCTGGTAATGCTGATATCTCTATCAGTGATTATTTTGGGCAATTTTGTAGTTTTATTCAATACATGTTTACAAGTAATGCATTTATTTTTTCCACATTTATAGAATCCAATTTGTTTTGGGAACCAGGAGCTATTGTTTTTAGACTCTGATTGTATAGCGGAAGGAAATTTCTTTATACAACTAGGGGCCAAATAAGAGCCTAAGGATCGATTTTTCTTAAAAATAAAACGTAGTTTAGGTGGTGAAAGATCCTTCAAAATAGTATCATATCTAAGAATATTGTAATTATTATTAATTATTTGTTTGATTTCATTAGAACAATTATTAAATGTAGAAATGAAGGACAGTTCATGTTGTTGGAATTTTTGTTTGGACAATATTCCAAAAGGACAGTTCATGCGCATAAGGAGAAATTGTTTATCAGACCTAGTCTTTCATGAACAATCTCTCGATATGCTGACAGCGTTTGAGAATAGAGGCTACCCAAGAGAACTATTACATAGGGCATTAGAAGAGGTCAATAAAATGGATAGGAACCTACTTCTTCAAACGAAACCCAAGTCCAAACAAAAATTCCAACAACATGAACTGTCCTTCATTTCTACATTTAATAATTGTTCTAATGAAATCAAACAAATAATTAATAATAATTACAATATTCTTAGATATGATACTATTTTGAAGGATCTTTTACCACCTAAACCACGTTTTATTTTTTAGAAAAATCGATCCTTAGGCTCTTATTTGGCCCCTAGTTGTATAAAGAAATCTCCTTCCGCTATACAATCAGAGTCTAAAAACAATAGCTCCTGGTTCCCAAAACAAATTGGATTCTATAAATGTGGAAAAAATAAATGCATTACTTGTAAACATGTATTGAATAAAACTACAAAATTGCCCAAAATAATCACTGATAGAGATATCAGCATTACCAGCTTTATCACATGTGATACAAGCTGGGTAGTGTATGTCCTGATTTGCGGGTGTAATTCATTATATGTAGGTCGGACTACAAGGTCACTAAAAATTCGTTTCACCGAACATAGGAGAAATATTCTTAATAAACTAACTAATCATAGCTTCCCAAGACATTTTACTAAATACCATCAGGGGAACCCGGAAAGCCTGAAAATCATTGGCCTTGAACATATTCCCATTACTAAGAGAGGAGGGGATAGATTTGGAAGACTCTGTAAACAAGAGATATATTGGACCTTTCAATTAAATTCCCTACATCCTGAAGGTCTAAATGAGGCATTAGAACTCAACACAATATTATAAAATACCTTTTGATGATATAACAATGGTATCTTTGGATTGAGATAAAGAACATTTAATATAGGCTATAACCTTATTTATATTATCTTTAATTAACTACTAGGGACCCATTAGATATTTACATTTAGTATCCAACCATATCCAAAATCCAATTATTTATATATAAATAGAAGTAAAAATATTCTATATCACAATTTTTAACACTACATGATAGACGTTTATGAGGCACATTAAGGATAAAAAGACCAAAAGATTAAGGTCCAAATAATAAATAAATAAATAATAACAACAACTATAATAAGAATACTAATAATAATAAATAATAAATAATAATATAATAAATATAAAAAATAATAAAAACCATATATAAAAATAAAAATAATAAATAATATAATAATAAATAAAAAATAATAATTAAAAATAAAAAACAAAAATATAAAATGATAAAAAATTAATAATTCTATAGTACTAATTGAATATTAAATACAGATTTCATATACCTAGTAATATATCACTAATTCAAACTAATAATTATATTAAACACATTTATTGTATTAATGTTTATTCATATTAAGTCAATACTATTAAGCTGTATTAATTTGGAAACACTATCCAGCTATACACTTAATTCATTCTCCCTTCATTTTAATCAATAAACTTCAATATAAGAAAACTGTTGGTTTTTGGTCATTGACCTATAAGACATGCTCTTACATATTCCTTACATTCCTTACTGTCGTTATATTTATTCCATTAAGATGTAGTCCTGATTAAACAGTTAAAACCAGAATTAGCACTATATTACCCAGATAAAGCTAGAGCTCTATAAACAAGTTTACAGGTTACCTAGCAACACATTGAGCTCACTAACTATTATTTGGCCGCCTACGATTGGAACGTAGCAGACACATGATCGTCAATTGTCCGATCATGTGACCCTGACGCATTTACCAACGAAGTGCCTACTAACGCGAGACCCCAGTCACGTGATCGGCAATGTCCGATCACGTGACCGGAACGCAATGCGTTCCAGAAAAAGATTTTAACATCACTTCCTTGTCCCGGTAATCACGTGATATTCACACGTGATTGATAGTATCTTCCTTATTGGCTGCTTTTTAGAATGGGAATCACATGATCGGATATAATACAAATAATAAAACAAAAATATAGAATCCCTCTCGTCTCCAGCTTTGTTTTTATTATCTATTAACCTAGAAAGGCTCCCCAATATAAACAATAAGAGCCAGATCTATTTTAGAATTGTTTTAATGATTTGTTCAGCATAACAATTAAACACCAGCTGTCTCCACTGATAACATCACTTCCCCTATAAAAGGGGCACCAGTCTCAACACCACAATACCTTTGACAAAGCTGCCTGGAGCAGCGAAATGCGTTAGCCTGAGACCTGTGTGGACATTTGCTGACCAGCACCACCATTGCATCACCATCTACAGTCAGGACCCTGCATCCTTTGGTTTCCGTGAACCAGGACTCCATATTGGCTTGCCATTGCCCACTACGCATACAGGAGAATCCACTCATCGGAACACGGAACCTCCAGTGAACTGTGAACCAGAACCCCAAAAAATTGTCATCGTTGCCATACGAACTTGCACCTATGGGAACCTTTCCAAACGGAACACAGACTGGGTAAACTACATCTAATTGGATAAATTATCACACATTTGGTCCGTATATTTGACTGTATTCATGCTGGTTTTAAACGTACCAATTGGCGCTCTGCATATTGGTTGGTGTTAGGACCAATTAGGCCTCAAAGTCCACCTATACTCAAAAAGTGAGACATAGAATACAAGAATATTATTTTAGATTGAATGTTTATATTTTGTTCAAACTATTTTAACAATATTATTAAAAGTATATATTTACATAGATCATACTGTGTCAAAGAGCGCTGTATACGTTTTTTCCTCATATATGGGGACATGAAGGTACGCATCCTTTATGTCCAGAGACACCATAAACTCCCCCTCCTCCATGTTGGCTATTATCGCTCTGAGAGATTCCATTTTGAATTTGAATCTTTTTATGTACAGGTTTAGGGATTTCAGATTCAAAATAGGTCTGACCGAACCGTCCGGTTTCGGGACCACAAATAGGGTTGAGTAGTAACCTCTTCCCTGCTGGTGCAGGGGAACCTTGATTATCACTTGCTGTATACACTGCGTTTGAATTGCAGCTAGCACTATATCCCTTTCCTATGTGGAAGCTGTTAGGGCCGATTTGAAAAATCGGCGCGGGGGCACCTCCTCGAATTCCAATTCGCAACCCTGGGAATCCAACACCCAGGGATTCAGGCCCGAACTGACCCAGGCCTGACTGAAAAGTCGACGACGTGCCCCCACCGGTGCGGACTCCCTCAGGGGAGCCCCAGCGTCATGCTGTGGGTTTTGGAGCAGCTTGGGAGGACTTTTGTTCCTGGGCACCTGCCGAAGCAGGTGCTCTCTTGCCTCTGCCCTTACCTCTGGCGAGGAAAGAGGATCCCCGACCTCTTTTGGACTTGTGCGACCGAAAGGACTGCATCTGATAGGGTGTTACTTTCTTTTGCTGTTGGGGAATATATGGTAAAAAATTTGATTTACCTGCTATAGCTGTGGAAACCAGGTCCGTCAGCCCATCCCCAAACAATACATCACCCTTATAGGGTAGTACTTCCATATGTTTTTTGGAATCCGCGTCACCCATCCATTGGCGAGTCCATAAGGATCTTCTCGCTGAGATAGACATGGCATTGGCCCTAGAAGCTAGCAATCCAATGTCCCTTTGAGCATCCCTCATAAATAAGACTGCGTCTTTAATATGGGCTAGAGTTAGGAATATAGTATCCTTATCCATATTATCAAATTGATCTGTCAGCTCATCTGTCCAAGCTGCAATTGCGCTACACACCCATGCCGACGCAATTGTCGGTCTTAGCACAGCACCCGTATGAGAATAAATACACTTTAAGGTAGTTTCTTGCCTGCGATCTGCAGGGTCCTTAAGGGCTGCTGTGTCAGGAGACGGTAGCGCAACTTTCTTGGACAAGCGCGTCAGGGCCTTGTCCACAGTGGGGGGTGATTCCCAAATTTCCATGTCCTGCTAAGGGAAGGGGTATGCCATATAAATTGTTTTGGGGATCTGCGGTCTCTTATCCGGAGTCTCCCAAGCTTTCCCAAAGAAATCATTCAATTCATGAGATGTGGGAAAGTTAATAATCTGTTTCTTTTCCTTAAACATGTGTACCCTTGTGTCGGGGACGGAGGGTTCATCCACAATATGCAACACATCCCTTATTGCCACAATCATACACTGAATGGTTTTAGTCACCCTAGGGTGCAATTTTACTTCGTCATGGTCGACACTGGAATCAGAATCCGTGTTGGTAGTAGTGTCTTGTGTTAAGGGACGCTTTTGAGACCCCGACGGGCCCTGTGAGTCAGTCCAATCCGAGGATTGACCCCCTGATGTCCCTCCTAATTCAGAGTTATCAAGCCTTTTATGTAAAGATGCCACACTTGCATTCAACATATGCCACATGTCCATCCAATCTGGAGTCGGCACAACCGACGGGGAAACACCACTCATTTGCTCCACCTCCTCCTTGGAGAAACCTTCCGCCTCAGACATGTCAACACACACGTACCGACACCCCACACACACAGGGATTAACCTATAAGGGGACAAAACCCCAACAAGGCCCTAAGGAGAGACAGAGAGAGAGTATGCCAGCACACACCAGCGCTTAAAAACACTGGAAACAATATGTCCAGATAGCGTTTTTCTATGTATAATATGCCAATTCCCACTCACTGCGTCGCTAATGTGCCCCCTTCCTCTTTTTTCCAGCCTGTGAAGTTCAGCAGGGGAGAGACCAGGGAGCCAGCGTTTTCCTCATGCAGCTTCTGTGGAGAAAATGGCGCTGGTTAGTGCTGAGGATCAAGCGCCGCCCACCCTACGGCGGGCTTCGGTCCCAGAGATTTTTCAATAAAAATGGCGGGGGATCATAGATTTACTGCCTCCGCAGCCTAATCAACCTGTATTTTCCAAAATGTGAGGTTTATTGCTGCCCAGGGCGCCCTCCCCTGCGCCCTGCACCCTTCAGTGCTGCTCTGTGTGTGTGTGACTGGGAGCAATGGCGCGCAGCTTACCGCTGCGTGCCTTACCTCATGAAGATCTGATTTCTTCTGCCGCCTAAGATGTCTTCTACCTTCTCTATCCGGCTTCTATCTTCGGCATCTGTGAGGAGGACGGCGGCGCGGCTCCAGGACGAACCCCAGGTGATACCTGTGTTCTGACTCCCTCTGGAGCTAATGGTGTCCAGTAGCCTTAGAAGCAGTGCCAAACTTTACAAGCCAGCTCTGCTTCTCTCTCCTCGGTCCCACGATGCAGGGAGCCTGTTGCCAACAGGACTCCCTGAAAATAAAAAACCTAACAAAATTCTTCTTTAACAGAAAACTCTGGAGAGCCCTCTGCAGTGCACATATTCTCCTCTGGGCACAAGATCTAACTGAGGTCTGGAGGATGGGCATAGAGGGAGGAGCCAGTGCACACCCATAGTCAAATTTCTTTTTAGGTGCCCTATCTCCTGCAGAGCCCGTCTATACCCCATGGTCCTTACGGAGTCCCCAGCATCCTCTAGGACGTAAGAGAAATGAAAAGACTTAAGCTGGCAAATGCACAGCAAAGAACTGTGTGTTCTTCTAAATCACAAAGGAGAGTCCAATTGTGTCGGTTGCGATGCCTGACCTTCCCAACACTGGATGGGAAGAGCATGCGCCTTCCATCATTTGCATGCCCCCTGCAAGTGCTGAAAGGAGCACCCACATTCCAGTTCCTGATAGACAAATTGAAGATGTCACTGTTGAAGTACACCAGGATGAGGATATGGGTGTTGCTGGCGCTGAGGAGGAAATTGACAAGGAGGATTCTGATGGTGAGGTGGTTTGTTTAAGTCAGGCACCCGGGGAGACATCTGTTGTCCGTGGGGTGAATATGGCCATTGACATGCCTGGTCAAATTACAAAAAAAATCACCTCTTCGGTGTGGAATTATTTTAACAGAAATGCAGACAACAGGTGTCAAGCCGTGTGTTGCCTTTGTCAAGCTGTAATAAGTAGGGGTAAGGACGTTAACCACCTCGGAACATCCTCCCTTATACGTCACCTGGAGCGCATTCATCAGAAGTCATTGACAAGTTCAAAAACTTTGGGTGACAGTGGAAGCAGTCCACTGACAACTAAATCCCTTCCTCTTGTACCTAAGCTCCTGCAAACCACACCACCAACTCCCTCAGTGTCAATTTCCTCCTTAGAAAGGAATGCCAATAGTCCTGCAGGCCATGTCACTGGCAAGTCTGACAAGTCCTCTCCTGCATGGGATTCCTCCAATGGATCCTTGAGTGTAACGCCTACTGCTGCTGGCGCTGCTGTTGTTGCTCCTTGGAGTCGATCGTCATCCCAGAGGGGAAGTCGGAAGACCACTTATACTACTTCCAGTAAGCAATTGACTGTCCAACAGTCCTTTACGAGGAAGATGAAATATCACAGCAGTCATCCTGTTGCAAAGCAGATAACTCAGGCCTTGGAAGCTGTGTTGGTGTTAGATGTGAGTCCGGTGTCCGCCGTTAGTTCACATGCAATTAGAGAATTTGTTGAGGTAGTGTGTCCCCGGTACCAAATACAATCTAGGTTCCACTTCTCTAGGCAGGCGATACCGAGAATGTACACAGACATCAGAAAATGAGTCAACGGGGGGCGTGGCCTGACTGCTGAGAGGAACGGACACGTTTGTCCTGAGCTCCACTTCCCAAGAGGCTCAAATACCTTATATTATACCCACCTCAGCCCATAAAGTGCCCCTGCTGACAGCCTTCCCCCTATATCATCCAGGGGGGTGCCCGGACTGCGGCCACGGAGTCGGGGAGCAACTTATAGGAGCTCCTGTAGATTGTGGCCCACCCGCTGCCTCCAGTCTGGGACCTCGATTTTGGGCCGGACCCGGCGCGGCTCCCTGGCGCCCCGCATGCAGCGGATCACGCGTTTTGGCCGGCCACCACGAGCCCCACTTACCGCCGGACCCACCGGACTTGCCCGACTGGCCTCCACCGCTGCCTCCGCTCACCCGCTTGGTCGCCGCTGGGCGCCGCTTCCAACACACAGCTCGTCTCGTGGCCATCTTGGAGAAGGGCAAACGCCCACGTCACGCTCCACATCGCTGCCTGCATGGCTGAGACGGCTGCCCGGCTCTCACCACACACTGCGGGACCCATACTGCCTGCCGCACTCCTCGTTGGAGGACCTCACTGGACTCTCTCCCGGGCTCTGTATGCCTCCACTGTGCTGGTGAGTGCTGCTGATTCTGTGCCCTGTGCTCCGCTCTCTCCCTCCTCCATTATCCACTCTCCTCCATGCTTTCCTGGCACATGTCCCCTGTGACCCATCCCAAAAAGGATAAAAAAAAGAAAAAAGAAATAAAATGAAAAATATATATATTTATATGCCCTGGACACCGCTTTGTTGCCTGGAGGCACCAAGCCTATATGATAGGGCACCACTACTGCCTGCCGGGTGTACTGTGTCACTCAGTGTGGCTGAAGAGTTATTCCTATCCCTATTTCACCCACAATATATTATTGGGAGCGCACACAGGAGACGCCTCATCTGATCGACTAGCTTTCAAGGCCCCGGCCGACACACTGACGGGTGTTCGCCGCAGCTGCCTAGGGGTACAATTGTTGTGTGCCTCCCCAAATAGTGCTGCTCATCTGTGTCCTCCATTCCTATACTACAGTGACTATTTCCTCACCTCATGTGCTCTCTTCAACTCGCCTGATGATGATTTTCCTTTAACTCGCGAGATGACCTGACCCGAACAAGGGCTCAGCTGCACGTTTCTGTTATTAATGCCGCCTGCTTCTATTGCATTTATCTTCATGAGACCGTAACTGCCATTCTATCAAGGGAAGCCCCATAATATCTATCTCACACTGCTAAACTTTTTATTTTTATTTTTATTTTTTCCCACGGTATGCAACAGAAGCGCCGGAGGGCCCCTGCTCCATCCAAACACAGTATCATTAGAAACCACTTGGCTTCTTCCACTGTGGTAAGAATAAATGCCAAGTTTGTACACATACACCAAGAAAAACAGTGTCTGTAGATCTACCAAACAAAACTGATGTATATTTAATTAAATCATTTATGAATTGCGATTCCTCATATGTCATCTATTTACTTTGGTGTAGTTGCCACTAGAGATGAGCGCCTGAAATTTTTCGGGTTTTGTGTTTTGGTTTTGGGTTCGGTTCCGCGGCCGTGTTTTGGGTTCGAACGCGTTTTGGCAAAACCTCACCGAATTTTTTTTTGTCGGATTCGGGTGTGTTTTGGATTCGGGTGTTTTTTTCAAAAAACACTAAAAAACAGCTTAAATCATAGAATTTGGGGGTCATTTTGATCCCAAAGTATTATTAACCTCAAAAACCATAATTTACACTCATTTTCAGTCTATTCTGAATACCTCACACCTCACAATATTATTTTTAGTCCTAAAATTTGCACCGAGGTCGCTGTGTGAGTAAGATAAGCGACCCTAGTGGCCGACACAAACACCGGGCCCATCTAGGAGTGGCACTGCAGTGTCACGCAGGATGTCCCTTCCAAAAAACCCTCCCCAAACAGCACATGACGCAAAGAAAAAAAGAGGCGCAATGAGGTAGCTGACTGTGTGAGTAAGATTAGCGACCCTAGTGGCCGACACAAACACCGGGCCCATCTAGGAGTGGCACTGCAGTGTCACGCAGGATGTCCCTTCCAAAAAACCCTCCCCAATCAGCACATGATGCAAAGAAAAAGAAAAGAAAAAAGAGGTGCAAGATGGAATTGTCCTTGGGCCCTCCCACCCACCCTTATGTTGTATAAACAAAACAGGACATGCACACTTTAACCAACCTATCATTTCAGTGACAGGGTCTGCCACACGACTGTGACTGATATGACGGGTTGGTTTGGACCCCCCCCAAAAAAGAAGCAATTAATCTCTCCTTGCACAAACTGGCTCTACAGAGGCAAGATGTCCACCTCATCTTCACCCTCCGATATATCACCGTGTACATCCCCCTCCTCACAGATTATCAATTCGTCCCCACTGGAATCCACCATCTCAGCTCCCTGTGTACTTTGTGGAGGCAATTGCTGCTGGTCAATGTCTCCGCGGAGGAATTGATTATAATTCATTTTAATGAACATCATCTTCTCCACATTTTCTGGATGTAACCTCGTACGCCGATTGCTGACAAGGTGAGCGGCGGCACTAAACACTCTTTCGGAGTACACACTTGTGGGAGGGCAACTTAGGTAGAATAAAGCCAGTTTGTGCAAGGGCCTCCAAATTGCCTCTTTTTCCTGCCAGTATAAGTACGGACTGTGTGACGTGCCTACTTGGATGCGGTCACTCATATAATCCTCCACCATTCTATCAATGTTGAGAGAATCATATGCAGTGACAGTAGACGACATGTCCGTAATCGTTGTCAGGTCCTTCATTCCGGACCAGATGTCAGCATCAGCAGTCGCTCCAGACTGCCCTGCATCACCGCCAGCGGGTGGGCTCGGAATTCTGAGCCTTTTCCTCGCACCCCCAGTTGCGGGAGAATGTGAAGGAGGAGATGTTGACAGGTCGCGTTCCGCTTGACTTGACAATTTTGTCACCAGCAGGTCTTTCAACCCCAGCAGACCTGTGTCTGCCGGAAAGAGAGATCCAAGGTAGGCTTTAAATCTAGGATCGAGCACGGTGGCCAAAATGTAGTGCTCTGATTTCAACAGATTGACCACCCGTGAATCCTTGTTAAGCGAATTAAGGGCTGCATCCACAAGTCCCACATGCCTAGCGGAATCGCTCCCTTTTAGCTCCTTCTTCAATGCCTCCAGCTTCTTCTGCAAAAGCCTGATGAGGGGAATGACCTGACTCAGGCTGGCAGTGTCTGAACTGACTTCACGTGTGGCAAGTTCAAAGGGCATCAGAACCTTGCACAACGTTGAAATCATTCTCCACTGCACTTGAGACAGGTGCATTCCACCTACTATATCGTGCTCAATTGTATAGGCTTGAATGGCCTTTTGCTGCTCCTCCAACCTCTGAAGCATATAGAGGGTTGAATTCCACCTCGTTACCACTTCTTGCTTCAGATGATGGCAGGGCAGGTTCAGTAGTTTTTGGTTGTGCTCCAGTCTTCTGTACGTGGTGCCTGTACGCCGAAAGTGTCCCGCAATTTTTCTGGCCACCGACAGCATCTCTTGCACGCCCCTGTCGTTTTTTTAAAAATTCTGCACCACCAAATTCAAGGTATGTGCAAAACATGGGACGTGCTGGAATTTGCCCATATTTAATGCACACACAATATTGCTGGCGTTGTCCGATGCCACAAATCCACAGGAGAGTCCAATTGGGGTAAGCCATTCCGCGATGATCTTCCTCAGTTGCCGTAAGAGGTTTTCAGCTGTGTGCGTATTCTGGAAAGCGGTGATACAAAGCATAGCCTGCCTAGGAAAGAGTTGGCGTTTGCGAGATGCTGCTACTGGTGCCGCCGCTGCTGTTCTTGCGGCGGGAGTCCATACATCTACCCAGTGGGCTGTCACAGTCATATAGTCCTGACCCTGCCCTGCTCCACTTGTCCACATGTCCGTGGTTAAGTGGACATTGGGTACAACTGCATTTTTTAGGACACTGGTGAGTCTTTTTCTGACGTCCGTGTACATTCTCGGTATCGCCTGCCTAGAGAAGTGGAACCTAGATGGTATTTGGTAACGGGGGCACACTGCCTCAATAAATTGTCTAGTTCCCTGTGAACTAACGGCGGATACCGGACGCACGTCTAACACCAACATAGTTGTCAAGGACTCAGTTATCCGCTTTGCAGTAGGATGACTGCTGTGATATTTCATCTTCCTCGCAAAGGACTGTTGAACAGTCAATTGCTTACTGGAAGTAGTACAAGTGGGCTTACGACTTCCCCTCTGGGATGACCATCGACTCCCAGCGGCAACAACAGCAGCGCCAGCAGCAGTATGCGTTACACGCAAGGATGCATCGGAGGAATCCCAGGCAGGAGAGGACTCGTCAGAATTGCCAGTGACATGGCCTGCAGGACTATTGGCATTCCTGGGGAAGGAGGAAATTGACACTGAGGGAGTTGGTGGGGTGGTTTGCGTGAGCTTGGTTACAAGAGGAAGGGATTTACTGGTCAGTGGACTGCTTCCGCTGTCACCCAAAGTTTTTGAACTTGTCACTGACTTATTATGAATGCGCTGCAGGTGACGTATAAGGGAGGATGTTCCGAGGTGGTTAACGTCCTTACCCCTACTTATTACAGCTTGACAAAGGGAACACACGGCTTGACACCTGTTGTCCGCATTTCTGGTGAAATACCTCCACACCGAAGAGCTGATTTTTTTGGTATTTTCACCTGGCATGTCAACGGCCATATTCCTCCCACGGACAACAGGTGTCTCCCCGGTTGCCTGACTTAAACAAACCACCTCACCATCAGAATCCTCCTGGTCAATTTCCTCCCCAGCGCCAGCAACACCCATATCCTCCTCATCCTGGTGTACTTCAACACTGACATCTTCAATCTGACTATCAGGAACTGGACTGCGGGTGCTCCTTCCAGCACTTGCAGGGGGCGTGCAAATGGTGGAAGGCGCATGCTCTTCACGTCCAGTGTTGGGAAGGTCAGGCATCGCAACCGACACAATTGGACTCTCCTTGTGGATTTGGGATTTCAAAGAACGCACAGTTCTTTGCGGTGCTTTTGCCAGCTTGAGTCTTTTCAGTTTTCTAGCGAGAGGCTGAGTGCTTCCATCCTCATGTGAAGCTGAACCACTAGCCATGAACATAGGCCAGGGCCTCAGCCGTTCCTTGCCACTCCGTGTGGTAAATGGCATATTGGCAAGTTTACGCTTCTCCTCCGACAATTTTATTTTAGGTTTTGGAGTCCTTTTTTTACTGATATTTGGTGTTTTGGTTTTGACATGCTCTGTACTATGCCATTGGGCATCGGCCTTGGCAGACGACGTTGCTGGCATTTCATCGTCTCGGCCATGACTAGTGGCAGCAGCTTCAGCACGAGGTGGAAGTGGATCTTGATCTTTCCCTAATTTTGGAACCTCAACATTTTTGTTCTCCATATTTTAATAGGCACAACTAAAAGGCACCTCAGGTAAACAATGGAGATGGATGGATTGGATACTAGTATACAATTATGGACGGGCTGCCGAGTGCCGACACAGAGGTAGCCACAGCCGTGAACTACCGCACTGTACTGTGTCTGCTGCTAATATATAGACTGGTTGATAAAGAGATAGTATACTCGTAACTAGCATGTATGTATAAAGAAAGAAAAAAAAACCACGGTTAGGTGGTATATACAATTATGGACGGGCTGCCGAGTGCCGACACAGAGGTAGCCACAGCCGTGAACTACCGCACTGTACTGTGTCTGCTGCTAATATATAGACTGGTTGATAAAGAGATAGTATACTCGTAACTAGTATGTATGTATAAAGAAAGAAAAAAAAACCACGGTTAGGTGGTATATACAATTATGGACGGGCTGCCGAGTGCCGACACAGAGGTAGCCACAGCCGTGAACTACCGCACTGTACTGTGTCTGCTGCTAATATATAGACTGGTTGATAAAGAGATAGTATACTCGTAACTAGTATGTATGTATAAAGAAAGAAAAAAAAACCACGGTTAGGTGGTATATACAATTATGGACGGGCTGCCGAGTGCCGACACAGAGGTAGCCACAGCCGTGAACTACCGCACTGTACTGTGTCTGCTGCTAATATATAGACTGGTTGATAAAGAGATAGTATACTCGTAACTAGTATGTATGTATAAAGAAAGAAAAAAAAACCACGGTTAGGTGGTATATACAATTATGGACGGGCTGCCGAGTGCCGACACAGAGGTAGCCACAGCCGTGAACTACCGCACTGTACTGTGTCTGCTGCTAATATATAGACTGGTTGATAAAGAGATAGTATACTCGTAACTAGTATGTATGTATAAAGAAAGAAAAAAAAACCACGGTTAGGTGGTATATACAATTATGGACGGGCTGCCGAGTGCCGACACAGAGGTAGCCACAGCCGTGAACTACCGCACTGTACTGTGTCTGCTGCTAATATATAGACTGGTTGATAAAGAGATAGTATACTCGTAACTAGTATGTATGTATAAAGAAAGAAAAAAAAACCACGGTTAGGTGGTATATACAATTATGGACGGGCTGCCGAGTGCCGACACAGAGGTAGCCACAGCCGTGAACTACCGCACTGTACTGTGTCTGCTGCTAATATAGACTGGTTGATAAAGAGATAGTATACTCGTAACTAGTATGTATGTATAAAGAAAGAAAAAAAAACCACGGTTAGGTGGTATATACAATTATGGACGGGCTGCCGAGTGCCGACACAGAGGTAGCCACAGCCGTGAACTACCGCACTGTACTGTGTCTGCTGCTAATATAGACTGGTTGATAAAGAGATAGTATACTACTAATATTATATACTGGTGGTCAGGTCACTGGTCACTAGTCACACTGGCAGTGGCACTCCTGCAGCAAAAGTGTGCACTGTTTTAATATAATATTATGTACTCCTGGCTCCTGCTATAACCTATAACTGGCACTGCAGTAGTGCTCCCCAGTCTCCCCCACAATTATAAGCTGTGTGAGCTGAGCAGTCAGACAGATATATAATATATATAGATGATGCAGCACACTGGCCTGAGCCTGAGCAGTGCACACAGATATGGTATGTGACTGACTGAGTCACTGTGTGTATCGCTTTTTTCAGGCAGAGAACGGATATATTAAATAAACTGCACTGTGTGTCTGGTGGTCACTCACTATATAATATATTATGTACTCCTGGCTCCTGCTATAACCTATAACTGGCACTGCAGTAGTGCTCCCCAGTCTCCCCCACAATTATAAGCTGTGTGAGCTGAGCAGTCAGACAGATATATATAATATTATATATAGATAATAGATGATGCAGCACACTGGCCTGAGCCTGAGCAGTGCACACAGATATGGTATGTGACTGAGTCACTGTGTGCTGTGTATCGCTTTTTTCAGGCAGAGAACGGATTATAAATAAAACTGGTGGTCACTATCAGCAAAACTCTGCACTGTACTGAGTACTCCTAATGCTCCCCAAAATTAGTAAATCAAGTGTCTCTCTAATCTATTCTAAACGGAGAGGACGCCAGCCACGTCCTCTCCCTATCAATCTCAATGCACGTGTGAAAATGGCGGCGACGCGCGGCTCCTTATATAGAATCCGAGTCTCGCGATAGAATCCGAGCCTCGCGAGAATCCGACAGCGTCATGATGACGTTCGGGCGCGCTCGGGTTAACCGAGCAAGGCGGGAAGATCCGAGTCGCTCGGACCCGTGAAAAAAAACATGAAGTTCTGGCGGGTTCGGATTCAGAGAAACCGAACCCGCTCATCTCTAGTTGCCACTTATATTATGTAGGTCGCACCACCAGGAAACTACGCACCAGGTTCATGGAACACAAAAGAAATATTGCTAAAGGCTTCCTCAAGCATAGTGTATCTCGTCATTTCTTAAACACACATCAGAAAGATCCTGGATGCCATTCAATCCTAGCTTTAGAACATGTGGCACCTACTGTGAGAGGTGGAGATAGATATACAACCTTATGTAAGAGAGAGATATATTGGATGTTACAGTTCAATTCAGTACATCCGACTGGTTTAAATGAGACAATGGAACTAAATATAGTAATATAAAACCATTGGGAGATGTCATGTTGAACTCTTATCTCTCAATAAATTTGAACATCTGTCGTCTGTGATTGGTACAGGTGACAACTCTGTGACACCTGTGTGTGGTCTGTTCGGCCGTGGAGGCATCCACGCACAACCTGGACGGGACGGTGGTTTATCCCTGTCAGCACGCCTGGGTAGGGCGTATATCCGGCACATCTAAGGATATTTGGGACACCTCTGTTAACAGAGGACCCCCCACGGCCGGATAGCCACCCAATCATAGCGAAGATGACAGGTTCTGTGAGAAAAACAAAGCTCCATCCATTTGTACCGTCCCCTTTCTCTTCTTGTGTTGGTCTCCGCCCCTCCCGCCCCCTTTCCCCCCCTCCCCCCCCCTCCCTCCCATTTTGGGTTCTATATAAATATATAAAAAATCATGTATCTTTAATGTCTACATTTTATTTATTAAATCAAGCAAGCATTACTAATTGCTACCATTAGTACTATTATTATCTTATGTGTGCCCTGTATCAAAATATATATCCTGAGGAGATCTAAGGAAGATCCGAAAGATATTATCGATTGAATCTGCATTATGTATAACTGTCTCATATAGTTCTAGTATATGAGTATTATCTGATTAATATTGCATGTATCTCATATAACATTTGATCTGAAGATAATCTCTTATCGTAAGAACCAGAAATTATAAGTATTCAATATAATTGGAAGTGTCACCATATGCTAAAAACAATGATTTATATATTTATGTATCCCATTTTCAAGATTTTCATATGTGATCTATGTTCCTTATATGCCCACAGTGGGGCAAGATATGCCCGCTTTTCCGTCCTTGAGGTCCCGCCCTGTGAGTCACATGACAGGCGAGTGACGTCGTCGCGCATCGCGACGACGCGCACTGGGGTTGCTTAGCAACTAAACAACCCCGGTCCGGACACAGCACGCCGGAATATACACGGGTTGCCTAGCAACCGAGTTACTTCCGCCAGGCCACATTCACTGGCCATTGCCCGTCACGTGACCGGGCTGCACGGGGCCGCAGGACGGAACATCGAGACTTGGCTATCTTATATATAAAAGTGATTTTAATATCATTGGTAAGGTCTGCAGGCTTGGATATACATAACATAGGGATTTCTGAGACTTACATGGAAAATCTATAGAACTAAGAGTCCGGAATTAGGTCATGTGACTGCACTGACCTTTAACACCTTTCCTATTCAGTTTTATTTTTATTTATGTTTATGGATTACATATATATATACACATTTTTTTGTGGGTTTGCCTCCTACACATCATTCTATCTATTAAATGGGATTAGTGAAATTGCAAAACTATAGTTTTTATAAATACTATGGATGATTGATTACTCATTATTGTTATACACCTGTTACACACCTGTTGGGCATCAGGTGATTAAATAGGGTTTAAATAGATCCCTGAATCAGTGGGAGCTCTACTTCTGATGAAGCTAGGTGACCGTGCCTAGGGAAACGCGTTAAGTGTGAAAAAGCTGCCATCACCACTATCACCAGTGCTCCACTTCATCACAGGATCCAGATATGGACTTTTGACAATCTATTTTGGAACACCTGCCTTGGATTTGTTCTCTGTGGGACATATCAATTACAGCATTCATCGGAGAGACCCAGCTTGAATACAAGTGATACAGCTCGCCTGCTGTTTTCAAAAGCAATTGGAAGCCTCCGCATATACGGGTAAAACCAGCTGTATTCCATTTCTCTTCCCCAGGGAACTTTTGTCCAGTGTTCTAGTCCGGGATCCTCAGTGGACACATTAGCAGCACATTTGAATTTTTTCTCAGCTCCATATATGCCCTTAATTTTATAGGATTGTGTGAATTTTATATTTTATTCATGTTTTTATTCACTAATTAGTGTCAGTTAATAAATACAAGTGTTTTTCAATCATCCATAGTTGTTTTAATTATTGGAAAGACAGCCAGCGCCGGCTTACTTGCCTTTTGTTGTAAAAACTCTGTATTGGGACTGACAATCCCTTGCTGGCAGCTGTGACAGCGCGTCTGGAATTGTTCTTCTCCCTCACAGTATCATTAGGGCATGGGAAAAAGCCGGTTCTCTTCCGAAACAACCGCCTGGGGCTGAAGGTACTCTGACCATGGCCGGTGTCTCTTCTCCTGACCCCCCTCTTTCGGCTAATGATGTGATCTCCATAGTTACTAAAACGATACAATCAGTGATGAGATCGGCCCTTGCAGATTTTAAATCGGAACTAGATGACCTAGGTTCCAGAAAGGACACTCTCGAACAGAAGGTAGATGAAATCTGTCAATACCAGAGCGTGATGGACCAAGAATTCACGGATCTGCGGGCTGAAATGGAAACATACAAAGACCATCTCGAGGACATTGAAAATAGAAATACGCGGAACTATATCCGCATACGCAACATCCCGGAAACGGTAACTGCCGACTCACTCTCAGCCTATTTAGAGGACCTTTTTCTCCACCTAGTCCCTGACATTTCTGTAGATCTTCTCCATCTGGACCGGGCCCATAGGGCTCCCCGCACCAAACCGCCCTCGACCCAACCACCACGGGACGTTATCCTCCGCTTTCATTACTTTAAAGCGAAAGAACAAATCATGACCGCTGTTAGAGGGCTCTCCACGGTCTCCTACTCTGGGTCTCAACTCCAACTTTTTCAGGATTTGGCCCCGTCGACACTTAAGAAACGGAGAGATCTACTGAATGTCACCAAGACTCTGAGAACCCACTCTATCAAATATAAGTGGGGCTTCCCCTTTCAATTATTTGTCACCAGAAATGGTACGACTCACGCTGTTAAGACTCCAGCCCAAGGTTATGACCTGCTGAAGTTGTTTGGTCTCCTAGAAGACGTTCCAGATATATGCCGACAATCTGTTTCACCTCATAGACCCGTGGCGCCGTCGAAGGACTGGTCCCCGGCTTAATTGCATTTGTTCTGTTATTATGGAAAGCTATGCTTTACATCTTATTAATGTTAATTCTCTAGGCACTTTTGATGCTCCCTAGTAATGTGTTTGATAATTGCTCTTTAGACAGCTCTGACGCCCCCTACCCCCCTCCTTTTTTTTTTCTCCCGTTCTCATTTCAGGTGTTAATATGTCAATGTATGCCCCTGTTCTCCCTTAGGTCATCTTGTTCTCGTTGTTACCTACTATGTTCACTAAACTTCACCTGCTGCGAATTTTGTTGTTCTTACTCACCCATGTCTCCAGATGGATGTGTCATAGCGACACTCCTTCTTTCCACATTGGACCTGTCTCCACTATAGGAGTAGGTCGCCTTCTCTCTTCCCTAATTCTTACTCCCTCTCTCATTATCTTTAACTCTCTTCATGTTCTCCCTCCCTGCCCTTCCCGCCAGTCGGGGTGTGGATCCTGTTTGCTACTGAGCTCATTTTCTTTTGATCCACCATGAAGCTGACAGTTTTGACTCTTAACGTAAACGGCTTCAACTCCCCAACCAAAAGAGCTATGGCCATTCAATATTTCCATAGGCATAATTCTAGTATTATTATGTTGCAAGAGACCCACCTTAAAACTCCCCATTCTTCCCTCACGACCAAACAATATCCCACGGCCTTTCACTCCTCAATGAACGCTAAGCGTCGAGGCACTGCGATTCTCATTCATCATAACACACCTATCACTATACATGATTCTATTTCTGATCCACTGGGACGTTTCATTATCCTTACTGGTACGTACAAACAAGCCCCAATCATATTAGCCTCAGTTTATGCCCCTAATGGCCAACAAGGTTCCCTCTACGCTACTTTCTTTAATCAACTTGCCCAACTGCCCCGGGGACTCACCATTATAGGAGGGAATTTCAATACTATCGTAGACCCGAAACTGGATAGATCTCGCTCCTCTGATACTCCCCCCAGGCACGCCAAGACATCCAAGGCGCTCTTATCACGATTAGCTCTCCATGACCTATATGATGCTTGGAGAATACAATACCCCGCTGCGAGAGGGTTCACACACTATTCTCCCCCCCCATGACCTGCACACTCGCATAGATTTTTTTTTTGTAGATCGGGCCACATCCCAAACTCTTCTCGGCGCTCAGGTCCTCCCTGTACCGTGGTCAGATCATCTAGCTATCGAATTGGAAATTTCTTCTCATATGGGCCCTCGCCCAGTTCGCCACTGGCGACTTAATGAATCCCTCCTCTTGAAACAATCAAATATTGAGGCTATTAACACAGCCCTAACGGATTTCTTTACCCTCAACACCATCCCTGGTATCCCCTCACCCACCCTATGGGAAGCTCATAAGGCTACTCTTCGGGGTACCCTTATCAGCTTAGCAGCTGCATCTAAGAAAGCAGAAATGGCACGCATATTAGAGCTTGAAAAGACACTAGCCTCCTTAACGGATCTACACCACAATAATCCTAAAAGACGCACTTATTTAAAGATACTCGCTGTTAAGGGGCAATTGTCGCAAATCTTGTCTAAAAAGGCAGCGCAGACTCTTTTGTGGGTTTGACAAACTTTTTACGAAAAGTCTGACAAAGCTGACACCATCTTAGCCCGCAAGCTGCGCGCTAAACGCACTCGCAACCGTATCCTTACGCTGAAATGTCTAGACGGCACTGCTACTCACGATCCTCAGGTAATGACTAGGCAATTCCGTCAGTTCTTTGAATCGCTCTACAATCTTTCATATAGCCCCTCTACCTCACCCTCAGACCTCACCTCTCTCACCCATTACCTGGATTCATGCTCTTTGCCCACGTTATCCGTGACTCAGCTTCAAACCCTTAATGCAGCGATCACGGACGAGGAGATTAGGATAGCTATTAAATCGCTACGCCGCTCTGCAGCGCCAGGCCCTGATGGCTTCACCGCCCTTTACTATAAAAAATTTACAGACTCGCTGCTCCCTATGCTTCGTCCCCTTTTCAACTCACTACTGGAGGGCGGTTCGCTTGATGATGCCACCACCAGGGCCAACATTGTAATTATTCCTAAACCACAGGGAGACCCTCTAGAGATGGGCAACTATAGGCCTATCTCTCTTCTAAACGTTGATTTAAAACTTTTTGCTAAGATTCTTGCCATGCACTTAACCCCTATACTGACGTCCTTGGTCCATCCAGATCAGATGGGCTTTATCCCCAACAGACAAGCTTCCGATAATACGAGGCGTCTGATAAATCTTTTTCAAATAGCGACTACCCGCTCGCTGTCGACCCTGGTGGTGGCGCTCGATGCCCAAAAAGCCTTTGACAGGGTTGGCTGGCCGTTTTTGACTCAAACCCTATGTCATATGGGATTTCGAGGCGCTTTTCTCAATGGTATTAATTCTCTCTATCATAACCCCTCCGCCTCCATATTGGTAAATGGCCTCTCCTCCGAGCCCTTCCAAATTAAAAACGGTACCCGACAGGGTTGTCCCCTTTCTCCCCTGTTGTTTGCCCTCGTCATGGAGCTTTTCGCAGCGAGGATCAGACTTAATGGCAATATCACGGGTATAAAGGTGGGACACTCGGACCATGAGATAGCACTATATGCGGACGATGTAATACTGACATTGACCAATCCTACTGTCTCCCTCCCAACCTTATTCGCTGAAGCTCGCACTTATGGCTTACACTCAAATTATAACATCAACACAGATAAAACAGAATTTTTAGATATTAACGTCCCATACTCAGATCTAACACTGCTTCAAACTGACTTTCCTTTTCGATGGCAATCTGAAAAGCTCAAATATTTGGGGGTTTATCTAACGAAATCATATCCTCGGTTATACGCTGCCAGTTTCCCGAGGTTACTGGCCTCTATCAAAACGGACCTATCAACGTGGGATAAACAATATATATCATGGTTCGGCCGCACCGCGGTGGTTAAAATGAACGTTCTACCCCACTTATTATACTTGTGGCAGACGCTACCAATTCATATCCCCACCTCAATTCTTAAGAACTTACAATGAGACATCTCAAATTTTATATGGGCAACAAAAAAACCAAGGGTTAAGATGCGAATACTGCACAAACATCAATCCTCAGGGGGAATAGGCATACCTGATCTTATTAAATACTATCGAGCTACCCATTTAGCCTCTTGTATTCATTGGCATGCCCCTTCGAACCAGAAAGTTTGGACACACATTGAAGCCCACACATTGTCGGTCTATTCCCCCTCTACCCTTTTATGGTGCTACCACGCACATCGTCCGCCAACTTCCTCCTTTCTCCCTGCGCTACGGTTCACACTATCCATTTGGGATTTCTGTACACGTTTCTACAAACTTCGCTCATTTCACCCCCTTCTGGTCCCCTTATAGAACAATCCTGTTTTCATTCCCGGTATGGACCACTGTCATTTCCCACTGTGGACTGCCCATAATATTTTGTTCCTTCTGGACATAGCTCCCTTACACACCTTTCCGGACTTTGCTAACATACAATCGCGCTTTAATCTCCCCCACAGAGTTTTCTACCAATTTTTACAAATCCGACATTTTTAACATTCACTTAACCGTCCCTATCCAGGCACCCCCCTCGCACCTACTTCAGCTATTGAATCCCTTTGTCGTTCACACCACTTATCTAAAGGCCTTATTTCGTCAATTCATCAGATTTTACTATCTCACAATCAACCCGTTAAGGAACCTCATGAACTGGCCTGGGAGAATGACACGGGGGAGGTTCTTAATACCAACGATTGGTCTCAAATTAAACTGGCCATATCAAAATGTTCAATCTCAGTGCGCATTAAAGAAAATGCTTATAAACTGTATACTCGCTGGTATCTAGTTCCGACCCGACTCCGTGTTATTTTCCCTGATGCCTCGGATCTCTGTTGAGACAATGTGGCCAGAAGGGGTCTTTATTACACGTTTGGTGGACGTGCCCTAGTATAAATCAATATTGGCAGGAAATACACAAATTAATTAAAAATGTTACAGACTTTGATATGCCCTCTTCACCTTTTTACTCTCTTTTAGCTAGACCGATCCCCAACCTCCCGCGCCCCACACACAAATTGATTAATCATATACTTAACACCGCTAAATGTCAAATTGCAGCACATTGGAAGTCTACTGCCCCCCCTCCCATTCCTGCTACCATTAATGCCATATGGTCAACTTACAGACTGGAACAAATTTCCTCAGTTATACATGACACCCCGACTCAATTTGTTCGCGTTTGGTCACCTTGGACTGATTATAACAATGCTGAACCTCCCTTGTCAACCGTCTGACCTTGCTCTGTGGACCTCTGAATTATCTTAGTGTGGTGATACACCTCGACTGGCAACCCCCCCCCCTCATTACTTTTATCTTACGGCTACATCTCTGACTGTGATTCCTAACCCCCGTCCTACCTCTCCCTTTCTTCTTTTTCCTCTTTTTCTCTTGCTCTCCCTCTTTCTACCCTTTCTACCCTCTTGTCTCTCTCTTTACATATTCCTTAAAGTTCTGTGTTTTCTTTTTTTCTCTTACATTCTGTTGCACATTGTTCAGATTATTGACTAGTATATTCTTCTTCACATAAACAAAATGTTATGTTCTATTCCAGTACTATGATAGGTTACATCTCTACTGATTTTTTAAGATGTCTACTAGACCGCAGACTCTTTTTACAGATTAACAATGTCTTGCTTGAGATTTCATTATGTCTACTGTTTTCTCTCATTTGATGTAACCTTATTCTGCATTACCTAATAAAATATTCTTTAAAAAAAAAAAAAAAAACGAGTCACCAGTGTCCTAAAAAATACAGTTGTACCCAATGTCCACTTAACCACGGACATGTGGACAAGTGGATCAGGCAGACTCAGGACTATATGACTGTTACAGCCCACTGGGTAGATGTATTGCCTCCCACAGCAAGAACAGCAGCGGCGGCACCAGTAGCAGCATCTATCAAATGCCAACTCATACCTAGGCAGGCTACGCTTTGTATCACCGCTTTCCATAAGAGGCACACAGCTAACAACCTCTTACGGAAACTGAGGAACATCATCGCAGAATGGCTTACCCCAATTGGACTCTCCTGGGGATTGTGAAATCGGACAACGCCACCAATATTGTGGGCAAATTCCAGCACGTCCCATGTTTTGCACATACATTGAATTTGGTGGTGCAGAATATTTTTAAAAATGACAGGGGCATGCAAGAGATGCTGTGGGTGACCTGAAGAATTGTGGGCTACTTTCGGCATTCAGCCACTGCGTGCCAAAGACTGAAGCACCAGCAAACACTCCTGAACCTGCCTTGCCATCAGCTGAAGCAAGATGTGGTAACAAAGTGGAATTCAACCCTCTATATGCTTCAGAGGATGGAGGAGCAGCAAAAGGCCATTCAAGCCTATACATCTGCCTACGACATAGGCAAAGGAGGGGGAATGCACCTGACTCAAGCGCAGTGGAGAATGATTTCAATGTTGTGCAAGGTTCTGCAACCCTTTGAACTTGCCACACGTGAAATCAGTTCAGACACTGCCAGCCTGAGTCAGGTCATTCCCCTCATCAGGCTTTAGCAGAAGCAACTGGAGAGATTGAAGGAGGAGCTAAAACAGAGCGATTCCGCTAGGCATGTGGGACTTGTGGATGGAGCCCTTTATTCGCTTAACCAGGATTCACGGGTGGTCAATCTGTTGAAATCAGAGCACTACATTTGGCCACCGTGCTCAATCCTAGGTGTAAAGCCTACGTTGTATCTCTCTTTCCGGCATACTCAAGTCTGCAGAGGTTCGAAGGCCTGCTGGTGAGAAAATTGTCAAGTCAAGCGGAACGTGACCTGTCAACAGCTCCTCCGTCACATTCTCCCGCAACTGGGGCTGCAAGGAAAAGGCTAAGAATTCCGAGCCCACCCACTGGCAGTGATGCAGGGCTGTCTGGAGCAAGTGCTCACATCTGGTCCGGACTGAAGGACTTGCCAACGATTACTGACATGTCATCTACTGTCACTGCATATGATTCTGTCACCATTGAAAGAATGGTGGAGGATTGTATGAGGGACAGCATTCAAGTAGGCACGTCAGACAGTCCGTACGTATACTGGCAGTTAAAAGAGGCAATTTGGAGGCCCTTGCACAAACTGGCTTTATTTTACCTAAGTTGCCCCCCCTCCAGTGTGTACTCCAAAAGAGTGTTTAGTGCAGCCAGTCACCTTGTCAGCGATCAGCGTACGAGCTTACTTCCACAAAATGTGGAGAAGATGATGTTCATCAAAATGAATTATAATCAATTCCTCGGTGGAGACATTCACCAGCAATTGCCTCCAGAAAGTACACAGGGACCTGAGATGGTGGATTCCAGTGGGGACGAATTAATACTCTGTGAGGAGGGGGATGTACACAGTGAAAGGGGTGATGAATCGGACGATGAGGAGGAGGTGGACATCCTGCCTCTGTAGAGGCAGTTTGTGCAAGGAGAGATTGATTGCTTCTTTTTTGGTGGGGTCCCAAACCAACCAGTCATTTCAGCCACAGTCATGTGGCAGACCCTGTCGCTGAAATTATGGGTTTGTTAAAGTGTGCATGTCCTGTTTATACAACATAAGGGTTGGTGGGCGGGTCCAAGGACAATTCTATCTTTCACCTCTTTTTTTATTTATCTTTGCTTCATGTGATGTTTGGGGCTAATTTTTTTAAGTGCCATCCTGTCTCACACTTCAGTGCCACTCCTAGATGGGCCAGGTGTTTGTGCCGCCCACTAGGGTCGCTTAGCTTAGTCATGCAGCGACCTCGGTGCAAATTTTAGGACTAAAAATAATAATGTGAGGTGTGAGGTGTTCAGAATAAACTGGAAATGAGTGGAAATTATGGTTATTGAGGTTAATAATACTATGGGATCAAAATGACCGCCAAATTCTATAATTTAAGCTGTTTTTGAGTTTTTTTAAAAAAGAAACACCCAAATCCAAAACACACCCGAATCCGACAAAAAAATTTCAGGGAGGTTTTGCCAAAACGCATCCGAATCCAAAACACGGCCGCTGAACCGAATCCAAAACACAAAACCCGAAAACTTTCCGGTGCACATCTCTATCCAAAACCAGTTTGGAGCCAAGGTCCAGTCCATAGAGACAGAATCTTCAGCCTTCCCCCTTAGACTGACTCCAGTCTGTGTACCTTTTCCCTGTAAAGTCCTAATGTGACTGGTTTCTTTGGGGTTAATCAATTTCAGAATACCCTTGTCTATTAGAATCCTGGTCTCAAAAGCCACGTCATCAACATAAACTGTTCCAGTGTGGGTGAAGAAATTGAGCCCTTTGACAACCGGTCCTCTTTCGTAGGCAGTCACTAATGGTTTCTCTACATTGGTATTAAATGTTTCTGTCCAGAGCTGGACTTGAACATAGGTCTCTATGCATACCGGACTCTAGCATTAGTGCACTGATCCATAGCCCCTGTATTCAAAGTACAGACTCCTGCAAGGCCAGTCTAGTGCTATTAAAATCACACACGTTTCTTACTATTTCCCCTTCCCTAACAATCTCAGTATAAGGGAAAGTGGTGAGACAATGTAAACCAGATCGAATGACCACGGAGTCGCCAGTGTGTCTACTGTTCCTGCTGCTGGATCTCGCGCTCTGGCCACATACCTTGGTAACCGCACCACATGGACAACCATGTGCTGAGACCTTTACCAATATAAAAACCCAGCCAGGCAGAATACACCCATGACTAATATTATAAGCCAAGTTCTTCCCCAGGATTCAAACCAGTGACCCTGACATCTCCGTGTACAGGGAACATCACCGTGTGCAGTGAACTACACCACCAGGTTATGAAGCCACTCATATTTTGAGAGGCCATTAAGTCTATTTGTATCAAAACTGCATCCTCAAAAAAAATTGTGGGTATAGACACTACTCTCTAGATGTATGTCTTGGAGCCTGTGATATACGGATTCTCAAAGTTTCATCCTTGGAATGAAGATTTTTAATGGGATTATGCTGCATCCTTTCCAATACAGGATGCTTATGGCATTCCTGGAAACCATGCTCTTCTTCCCTGACAGGCTATGTCACATGTATGAGGCCCTCTCTACTTCCTTTGCCAGAAGAAGTGTTTTCTAAATAGCTCCTAATCTCAAAATATGTACCAGAAACCTCCTTTCCTGTGGTGACCCTCTTCCCTGACAATGATGGTTTTCTAATGCAGTTGCCCAATCCCAGAGACTGAGCTCTGTTCTCAGAGTCAATCAATCTCCGATGCAAACCTCTTCCCTGCTACTAGATACTTATGGACTGATCACCAATAATGAGGTCCTGGCCAGGGGCGACAAGCGAATCCCCATGTGGAGAAGCCAAAGCCTGCCCCCTGAACAATCAGATTCAGCTAAATAGGTTTGGAAGAAACCCGCCTTATTGGATCACTTCGAAAGATGCTACCATCTTCCCAAGAAGCCTTACACAAAGATGCAAAAAAAGACCGTAAGGTTCTACGGAACCTGGTACATCCTTTCTCTTATGTTCCAAATCCTTCTGTGGTGGATAACATTTTTTTTTTTATTTTGCGATCAAACCCTGTCACAAACCTGCTGTATTGGATTGTGAGTATACTGAGCATCTCGGATCAACTGGTCCTGAGAGGGGACTTTTATCAGAAAGTCAGATATGGGCTTATAGTTACCCCAAACAATCTAATTGCGTGACTCTTATAGCCATGACTCTTCTGTCCGCTTGTAAAGAATCTTGAGGCTAATGAGAAGCCTAATGGTAGGATTCTGACCTTGCAATGACTCTTTTCCAATTTACATAGTAACTAAGCTTGATGTGGGGTCCCAATTAAGGGCTGACAGTACGCATCCTTTATGTCCCTGGACACCCAAACTTTTCTTGCACTAGTCCTTCATTACCCAACTGGATTGATTCCATCTTGAACCTATAAGCCCTTAGGAACAGCGTCAGAATCTTTAAGCTGAGGATCAGCCTCCAACTTTAGTATTACAAAAAGCTTTGATATAAAACACCCTTCCTCCTTGAGAAATTGGGAAAACTACAATTTACCTCCGTTAGAAATACCCTTGCTTCCTGAGAACCTTAAGGGAGCATTGTTTTAAAGAACTGACTGTGGGGCTGTTTTATAATTTCTAACTGGTACCCCTGAGAGATAATAATGTTGACCCAGGCTACTGGAGTTAAGTGTTGGCCCAGGAGTCCCAAAACCCTTTGAAACACGCATCTCCCAAAGGATCCCCTGGTGAGCCGGGGGACCGTCCTGACATGGTGAAGTCAGTATATTTAGGATCCCGCCTTCTAGTTGGAACTGCCTCTACCTCTGATTCTTGTCCACTGATTTCTAGTTAGACAGGACTTAAAACGTAAGGGACTTGTGCACTGGAGCAAAATAATCTTTTCTGATCTGTAGAAAGGTTCTAGGATACATGATAGGCAGCGAAGTAGATTTTATCCTAAGCAATAATTTCATAAATCACTGGGTCTGAACCTGAGTCTATGGATCTTTGGACTTGTGAAAACCACTTATTTAATTCTGGTCTAAGTAGAGACTCCCCTTCAAGGGTACTCTCCTGCACCATCTGAGAATCAGAATCCATTTGTCAATTCTTTTGGCCTATATGACCGAAATGAGGTGTTATTATCCTGAAAAATCCTCTATCTCCACTATGGCCTTAAAATTTGTGACCCGTTTAAATCACAATAGCCTAGGTCACCCAATCACTAATAATAGTGGGTCTTCACCACCAGTGACACAAAGATAGATTTCCATGTTGTATCTAATTTACGATCTGACACATACTTTAGAGGAATCATGTAATGTATCGGCAAACTGAGATTAGCTGTGAACTCTATCGGAATTTCTAAAGCATAGATCAGGCTTGTTGTTATATGACTTAAATAAATAAAACAATTAAGGTTTTTCAACTTCTCCTTCCCAGAAGTTAAAAACCTTTCTCCCCCACCAATTTATTCCTCAGGTGGGGGTGTGGACTATTTGCCGCTTTACGCACATTCATTTTGTTTGTGCTGGCGGTGTAATCTTAGTATCATTTCCATATACTTGGAAAATCCCTGCTGCCTATTGTAATGTTGCTTGCGGGATTCTGTCATTTCCTAGTAAAAAAAAAAAACATTTTGGCCAGGGTACTGTTCCCCTGGTCCTGAAGGACCACTGCTCCCAGTGCTGAGTGTTCAATTCTACATGTTTCGTATACCCAGAGTTGTCATTCTCACTCCATGTTGTTAGTTTTCCTGTGTTAAGACGTATACACAGACATCACTTAGCAGTGCTTTCACCATATTGCTTAGGAAGAAAAAGACCATTAGGTTATAGGGAGCAAAGAAAAAACTTATAATCACATAGTTGAACTTCCGTGATTATATATCTATATATGTATACAGCAGCTGGATTATATGATGCCTGGGAGTCACTCCCTGGTCTCTGTATACCAGTGCCTTTTCTTTCCTTTCACGTAGTCTGATATCTGCAACTTTAGTTGACTGTGTCATAATTTGCTCCACTTCCACAGGACCCTTCCAGTAGTTTCCCTTGGAAAATTTTAAAGCATATAGCCTTTCAGTCATTCACTCAGAGAGATCTTAACCAGCAGAATAACTACCTAACAGCGCTCAAACCAGAATCACCCTCCCCTCAGCTAAACTAATGATTGCCTGGACTAAATCCAACCCTTCAGGGAGGGCTCCCGCTGCAGCTGCATGCCTAAGACTACAACAAAGATGGCCACAACTGATTTTTTTTAGATCACATCATTATATATATATATATATATATATATATATACATACATAGACCGGGAGTCCCAACCATTAGGTCTAGCTCCCCTTTCTGTTTTTATCTTCATCGCCGCAGTATTAGCAAAGAATAAAAATCAGTGACAGTCCTCCCCCTGTTCTACTTTTGTATAGGGATATACTGTATTTTAAAGTAATGGCACCACCACACCAGAGCCTTCTGTCTCCTTTGACTGCCCAACTTTCAGCGCTGCACGCCTTCAAAACTCTCCCGTTGAAGCTGCGCTATCCTTCTATCACCGGGGATCCCAGCGGTGCACTAACAAGCCATGTCTAATAGCGGTGAAAGGCACCTCTCCTTTCCAAGATGCCAGACTACTAGCCGCTGTATTAGTTTACTTTCACCCTGCTGCATTCCCTGCGAGAAGGGACGTATCTATATAATTACTGGCATATAGTGCCTGCCCAGAGCCTCTATTGAGACACCATTCTGTCAGCGGACTAAACGTTGGTCCCCCCTCAGAGCTGCAGGGGGGTACCTGTACTCACTGCACTCTACTGTCTTGATCTCCTGAGAGAGATACAGATCCCTTCAAAAGGGATCATTGTCTCTCCTGTTACTTAGAGCTTTCGCCCCCCTTTCATATAGTTTGGCTCAACTCCAGTCTTTTCATATTAAAGATATTCTTGGAGCAAGAGCTCTTTTTTCTGTGCTGCACCCTTCCAGCGCAATTTTTCAAACTGAGGGATAGGGGGCATGAAAGGGAAGGAGTCGGCTGTGCATCATTTTTTAATGTTTAGATTGTGCCACCTCCGGTCTGCATACTTCACACCCCAGATGTCTTAAGTGTTCCAGTGTCCCCTAGTGGATGAAAGAGAAAGCACAAACACAAATCGGCAATTTTAGGGTTGAATAAATTAGGAATATAGAAGTTGCCATGTTTTCATTAAATCAATGGCAGATTGAAGAACTTTTCACTTACTCAAAAAGTTGGAGCAAATTACTTAAAATATAATTGCTTAGTGAGTTTCAAAATCTCTGGCTATTACATCTGATGAATTGCAGAACAATGATGCTGAATCTCACTGTGATTTCTGGCAAATCCAAACTTATCAAAAAATACAACCTTCTGTTTTACTGTACATTTGGCCTTAAATTTGTTTCCTTGAATTTTTACTCTGATTCTACAGTATATACAGCCATGTGAAACATCATGCCATGGTAAATTTGACATAGTTTAATGCAGAACCCTATGCTTCATCAGCAAATCACTGCTGCATGTTAAAATAAAATGCAACTCTTTCTACATGCAGATCTTACTGGAAAACTCCTGCAGTATACTGTATTGCTATAGATCCTCTAGTATGCCCTCAGAGTTGTTCACTCAGTTACAGTATGTGAAAGCACCCATAACTCTTCTATATTTTGGTAGAGCTGACTTGCACTAGTCCTATATATTTATGAAATCTGCTGCAGATATCAATGAAATTGAGTACCACTTACTATTAATATTACAGTGTTTAACAGCTTATAGTTACATAAAATTACAGTATCTTGCAACTGATTTTAATGTACGCTTTGTACGCTAAAAGTAGTATGACTATTAGAGATGTGCAGCGGGCACTTTTCATGTTTTATGTTTTGGTTTTGGATCTGGATCCTTGATCGTATTTTGGATCTGGATTGATTTGCCAAAACCACCCTTTTGGGTTATCGTTTTGGATCTGGATGATTTTTGAAAAAAAAAAAAAACATTTTTGATCCTACGTTATTATTAACCTCAATAACACTCATTTCCAGTCTATTCTGAAAACCTCACAATATTGTTTTTAGGTCAAAAGGTTGCACCGAGGGCGCCAGATGACTAAGCTAAGCAACCCAAGTGGGCGGCACAAACACCTGGCCCTTCTAGGAGTGGCACTGCAATGGCAGACAGGATGGCACTTTTAAAAACTAGGCCACAAAGAGCACATAATGCAAAGAAGAAAAAGAGATGCAATGAGGTAGCTGGATGACTAAGCTAAGTGACCCACATGAACGGCACAAAAAAGTCTAGGACTGGCACTGCAGTGGCAGACAGGATGGCACTTTTAAAAACTAGGCCCCAAAGAGCACATACTGCAAAGAAGATAAAGAGGTGTACTGAGTAGAGATGAGCGCCTGAAATTTTTCGGGTTTTGTGTTTTGGTTTTGGGTTCGGTTCCGCGGCCGTGTTTTGGGTTCGACCGCGTTTTGGCAAAACCTCACCGAATTTTTTTTGTCGGATTCGGGTGTGTTTTGGATTCGGGTGGTTTTTTCAAAAAACCCTAAAAAACATCTTAAAACATTGAATTTGGGGGTCATTTTGATCCCATAGTATTATTAACCTCAATAACCATAATTAACACTCATTTTCAGTCTATTCTGAACACCTTACACCTCACAATATTATTTTTAGTCCTAAAATTTGCACCGAGGTCGCTGGATGACTAAGCTCAGCGACCCTAGTGGCCGACACAAACACCGGGCCCATCTAGGAGTGGCACTGCAGTGTCACGCAGGATGTCCCTTCCAAAAAACCCTCCCCAAACAGCACATGACGCAAAGAAAAAAAGAGGCGCAATGAGGTAGCTGTGTGAGTAAGATTAGCGACCCTAGTGGCCGACACAAACACCGGGCCCATCTAGGAGTGGCACTGCAGTGTCACGCAGGATGTCCCTTCCAAAAAACCCTCCCCAAACAGCACATGACGCAAAGAAAAAAAGAGGCGCAATGAGGTAGCTGTGTGAGTAAGATTAGCGACCCTAGTGGCCGACACAAACACCTGGCCCATCTAGGAGTGGCACTGCAGTGTCACGCAGGATGTCCCTTCCAAAAAACCCTCCCCAAACAGCACATGACGCAAAGAAAAAAAGAGGCGCAATGAGGTAGCTGACTGTGTGAGAAAGATAAGCGACCCTAGTGGCCGACACAAACACCGGGCCCATCTAGGAGTGGCACTGCAGTGTCACGCAGGATGTCCCTTCCAAAAAACCCTCCCCAAACAGCACATGACGCAAAGAAAAATAAAAGAAAAAAGAGGTGCAAGATGGAATTGTCCTTGGGCCCTTCCCACCCACCCTTATGTTGTATAAACAAAACAGGACATGCACACTTTAACCAACCCATCATTTCAGTGACAGGGTCTGCCACACGACTGTGACTGAAATGACGGGTTGGTTTGGACCCCCACCAAAAAAGAAGCAATTAATCTCTCCTTGCACAAACTGGCTCTACAGAGGCAAGATGTCCACCTCATCATCATCCTCCGATATATCACCGTGTACATCCCCCTCCTCACAGATTATCAATTCGTCCCCACTGGAATCCACCATGTCAGCTCCCTGTGTACTTTGTGGAGGCAATTGCTGCTGGTCAATGTCTCCGCGGAGGAATTGATTATAATTCATTTTAATGAACATCATCTTCTCCACATTTTCTGGATGTAACCTCGTACGCCGATTGCTGACAAGGTGAGCGGCGGCACTAAACACTCTTTCGGAGTACACACTTGTGGGAGGGCAACTTAGGTAGAATAAAGCCAGTTTGTGCAAGGGCCTCCAAATTGCCTCTTTTTCCTGCCAGTATAAGTACGGACTGTGTGACGTGCCTACTTGGATGCGGTCACTCATATAATCCTCCACCATTCTATCAATGGTGAGAGAATCATATGCAGTGACAGTAGACGACATGTCCGTAATGGTTGTCAGGTCCTTCAGTCCGGACCAGATGTCAGCATCAGCAGTCGCTCCAGACTGCCCTGCATCACCGCCAGCGGGTGGGCTCGGAATTCGGATTTGGGATTTCGAAGAATGCACAGTTCTTTGCTGTGCTGCTTTTGCCAGCTTGAGTCTTTTCATTTTTCTAGCGAGAGGCTGAGTGCTTCCATCCTCATGTGAAGCTGAACCACTAGCCATGAACATAGGCCAGGGCCTCAGCCGTTCCTTGCCACTCCGTGTGGTAAATGGCATATTGGCAAGTTTACGCTTCTCCTCCGACAATTTTATTTTAGGTTTTGGAGTCCTTTTTTTTCTGATATTTGGTGTTTTGGATTTGACATGCTCTGTACTATGACATTGGGCATCGGCCTTGGCAGACGACGTTGCTGGCATTTCATCGTCTCGGCCATGACTAGTGGCAGCAGCTTCAGCACGAGGTGGAAGTGGATCTTGATCTTTCCCTAATTTTGGAACCTCAACTTTTTTGTTCTCCATATTTTATAGGCAGAACTAAAAGGCACCTCAGGTAAACAATGGAGATGGATGGATTGGATACTAGTATACAATTATGGACGGACTGCCACGGTTAGGTGGTATAAAAACACCACGGTTAGGTGGTATATAATACAATTATGGATGGACGGACTGCCTGCCGAGTTCCGACACAGAGGTAGCCACAACCGTGAACTACCGCACTGTACACTGGTTGATAAAGAGATAGTAGTATACTCGTAACAACTAGTATGACACTATGACGACGGTATAAAGAATGAAAAAAAAACCACGGTTAGGTGGTATATATTATAATAATAATACAATTATGGATGGACGGACTGCCTGCCGACTGCCGACACAGAGGTAGCCACAGCCGTGAACTACCGCACTGTACACTGGTTGATAAAGAGATAGTAGTATACTCGTAACAACTAGTATGACACTATGACGACGGTATAAAGAATGAAAAAAAAACCACGGTTAGGTGGTATATATTATAATAATAATACAATTATGGATGGACGGACTGCCTGCCGACTGCCGACACAGAGGTAGCCACAGCCGTGAACTACCGCACTGTACACTGGTTGATAAAGAGATAGTAGTATACTCGTAACAACTAGTATGACACTATGACGACGGTATAAAGAATGAAAAAAAAACCACGGTTAGGTGGTATATATTATAATAATAATACAATTATGGATGGACGGACTGCCTGCCGACTGCCGACACAGAGGTAGCCACAGCCGTGAACTACCGCACTGTACACTGGTTGATAAAGAGATAGTAGTATACTCGTAACAACTAGTATGACACTATGACGACGGTATAAAGAATGAAAAAAAAACCACGGTTAGGTGGTATATATTATAATAATAATACAATTATGGATGGACGGACTGCCTGCCGACTGCCGACACAGAGGTAGCCACAGCCGTGAACTACCGCACTGTACACTGGTTGATAAAGAGATAGTAGTATACTCGTAACAACTAGTATGACACTATGACGACGGTATAAAGAATGAAAAAAAAACCACGGTTAGGTGGTATATATTATAATAATAATACAATTATGGATGGACGGACTGCCTGCCGACTGCCGACACAGAGGTAGCCACAGCCGTGAACTACCGCACTGTACACTGGTTGATAAAGAGATAGTAGTATACTCGTAACAACTAGTATGACACTATGACGACGGTATAAAGAAAGAAAAAAAAATACCACAGTTAGGTGGTATATATTATAATAATAATACAATTATGGATGGACGGACTGCCTGCCGACTGCTGACACAGAGGTAGCCACAGCCGTGAACTACCGCACTGTACACTGGTTGATAAAGAGATAGTAGTATACTCGTAACAACTAGTATGACACTATGACGACGGTATAAAGAATGAAAAAAAAACCACGGTTAGGTGGTATATATTATAATAATAATACAATTATGGATGGACGGACTGCCTGCCGACTGCCGACACAGAGGTAGCCACAGCCGTGAACTACCGCACTGTACACTGGTTGATAAAGAGATAGTAGTATACTCGTAACAAGTATGACACTATGACGACGGTATAAAGAAAGAAAAAAAAATACCACGGTTAGGTGGTATATATTGTAATACAATTATGGATGGACGGACTGCCTGCCGAGTTCCGACTGCCGACACAGAGGTAGCCACAGCCGTGAACTACCGCACTGTACTGTGTCTGCTGCTAATATAGACTGGTTGATAAAGAGATAGTATACAATACATACAACAATATACTACTATACTGGTGGTCAGGCACTGGTCACCACTAGTCACACTGGCAGTGGCACTCCTGCAGCAAAAGTGTGCACTGTTTAATTTTAAATTAATATAATATTATGTACTCCTGGGGGCTCCTGCTATAACAACCTGCAGTGCTCCCCAGTCTCCCCCACAATTATTATAAGCTTTGCCTTTTATACATTGATGTGCAGCACACTGGGCTGAGCTGAGTGCACACAGACTGAGTCACACTGTGTGACTGGCTGCTGCTGTGTATCGTTTTTTTTCAGGCAGAGAACGGATATAGCAGAGAACGGATATATTATATTAAAATAAATAAAAGTTAACTAACAACAACTGCACTGGTCACTGTGGTAAACTCTGTCTGACTCTGCACAATCTCTCTCTCTCTTCTAATCTAATTTCTAATGGAGAGGACGCCAGCCACGTCCTCTCCCTATCAATCTCAATGCACGTGTGAAAATGGCGGCGACGCGCGGCTCCTTATATAGAATCCGAGTCTCGCGAGAATCCGACAGCGTCATGATGACGTTCGGGCGCGCTCGGGTTAACCGAGCAAGGCGGGAGGATCCGAGTCTGCTCGGACCCGTGAAAAAAACATGAAGTTCGTGCGGGTTCGGTTTCAGAGAAACCGAACCCGCTCATCTCTAGTACTGAGGTTGCTGGATGACTAAGCTAAGTGACCCAAGTGGGCGGCACAAACACCTGGCCCATCTAGGAGTGGCACTGCAGTTCCAGACAAGACGGCACTTTTAAAAACTAGGCCCCAAAGAGCACATAATGCAAAAAAAAATGAGGTGCGAGATGGAATTCTCTTTGGGCCCTCCCACCCACCCTTATTTTGTGTAAACAGGACATGCACACTTTAACAAACAATCATTTCAGTGACAGGTTCTGACAAAAGACTGTGGCTGAAATGACTGGTTTATTTGGGCCCCCACAAAAAAAGAAGCAATTAATCCCCCCACCAAAAAAGAAGCAATTCATTTCTCTTTACACAAACTGGCTCTACAGAGGCAAGATGTCGTCCTCATCCTCTGATTCCTCACCTCTTTCAGTGTGTACATCTTCCTCTTCACAGAGAATTAATTCGTCCTCACTGGAATCCACCATCACTGGTCCCTGTGTACTTTCTGGATGCAATTGCTGGTAAAGGTCTTCCTGAGGAATTTATAATTCATTTTGATGAACATCATCTTCTCCACATTTTGTGGAAGTAACCTCCCATTGCTGACAAGGTTACAAGCTGCACTAAACACTCTTTTTAAGAGTACACACTGGAGGGGGGGCAACTTAGGTAAAATAAAGCCAGTTTGTGCAAGGGCCTCCAAATTGCCTCTTTTTCCTGCCAGTATACATACGGACTGTCTGACATGCCTACTTGGATGCTGTCACCCATGTAATCCTCCACCATTCTTTTAATGGTGACAGCATCATATGCAGTGACAGTAGACATGTCAGTAATCATTGGCAGCTCCTTTAGTCCGGACCGGATGTCAGCATTTGCTCCTGAATGCCCTGCATCACCGCCAGCGGGTGGGCTCAGAAATTTTATCCTTTTCCTCGCAGCCCCAGTTGCGGGAGAAAATGAAGGAGGAGCTGTTGACGGGTCACATTCCGGTTGAGTTGACAATTTTCTCACCAGCAGGCCTTTGAACCTCTGCAGACTTGTGTCTGCTGGAAAGAGAGATACAACATAGGCTTTAAATCTAGGATTGAGCACGGTGGCCAAAATGTAGTGCTCTGATTTCAACAGATTGACCACCCTTGAATCCTGGCAAAGCGAATGAAGGGTTCAATCCACAAGTCCCACATACTTAGCGGAATTGCTCCATCTTAGCTCCTCCAATTTCTCCAGCTGCTTCTGCAAAAGCCTGATAAGGGTAATGACCTGACTCAAGCTGGCAGTGTCTGAACTGACTTCACATGTGGCAAGTTCGAAGGGTTTGAGAACCTTGCACAACACGGAAATAATTCTCCACTGTGCTTGAGTCAGGTGCATTCCCCCTCCTTTGCTTATATCCACCTAGGATGTATAGGCTTGAATGGCCTTTTGCTGCTCCTCCATCCTCTGAAGCATATAGAGTGTTGAAGTCCACCTCGTTACCACCACTTGCTTCAGGTGATGGCAGGGCAGGTTCGGGAGAGTTTGCTGGTGCTCCAGTCTTCAGCATGCAGTGTCTGAATGCCAAAAGTGGCCCACAATTTTTTGGCCACCAACAGCATCTCCTGCATGCCTCTGTAATTTTTAAAAAATGTCTGCACCACCAAATTAATTGTATGTGCAAAACATGGGACATGCTGGAATTTGCCCAGATGTAATGCATGCACAATATTGGTGGCGTTGTCCAATATCACAAATTCCCAGAAGAGTCTAAGTGGGTAAGCCATTGTGCGATGATGTCCCTCAGTTTCCATAAGAGGTTGTCATCAGTGTGCCTCTTACAGAAACTGGTGATACACACTGTAGCCTGTCTAGGAACGAGCTGGCATTTGTGAGATGCTGATACTGGTGTCGCTGCTGTTGTTGATACAGGAGGCAATACATCTACCCAGTGGGCTGTTTCAGTCATGTAGTCCTTAGTTTGCCCTTCTCCATTTGTCCACATCGCATTTTCCAGGACACTGAGGACACTTTTCTTAATGTGCCTGTACAGTCCGGGAATCAATTTCCTAGTGAAGTGGAATCTGGATGGAATTTGGTACCGGAGACACACTACTTCCATCAATTGTCAAAATCCCACTGCACTAATGGCGGATACCGGATGCATGTCTAACACCAACATAGCTGTCAAGGCCTCAGTTATCCGCTTTGCAACATGATGACTGCTGTCATATTTCATCTTCCTCGCAAAGGATTGTTGGACAGTCAATTGCTTAGTTGAAGTAGTACAAGTGGTCTTCCGACTTCCCCTCTGGGATGACGATCGACTCATAGCAGCAACAACAGCAGAGGCAACAGCAGCAGCAGTAGGTGTACCACTCAAGAATAGCCAGAGGAATCACGGTTAGGAGAGGACTCGTCAGTCATACCAGTGAGATGGCCTGCAGGAATACTGACGTTCCTGACTGAGGAGGAAATTGACGTTGAAGGAGTTGGTAGTGTGGCTTGCAGGAGCTTGGGTACAAGAGGAAGAAGGGATTTAGGTGTCAGTGGACTGCTTATGCTCTTACCCAAAGTTTTAATTTGCCCAGACATGACAATGGGCTTTCTCATCCCATGGACAACAACTGTCTCCCCCGGTGCCTGATTTTAGCAAACCACATCACCATCAGAATCCTCCTCATCAACTACCTCCTCAGTGCCAGCAACACCCATATCCTCATCCTGGTGTACTTCAACAGTGACATCTTCAATTTGAATATCAGAAACTGGACTGTGGGTGCTTCTTCCAGCACTTGCAGAGGGGATGGTCAGGCCTAGACAACGCAACTACGGACACACTTGGACTCTCCTTGGGGATTTGTGATATCTCTGAAAGCACAGTTGTTTTTTACCTGTGCTTTAACAAGCTTAATTTTTTTTATTTTTTAAGAGGGTGGAGGACTTTAATCCTCATGAGAAACTGAGCAACCAGTCATGAACAAAGGCCAAGGCCTTAGCCTTTCCTTACCACTTTGTGTCATGCATGGCATATTACCAATTTTACGTTTGTCATCAGATAATTTCTTTTTTTTCTGATTATTAATTTTTGCTTTTTCGATTTTACACACCCTCTATGTCATTGGGCATTGGCCTTAGCAGATGATGTTGATAGAATTGCATCATCAATGTCATGAATAGTGGCAACAGCAGCTTCAGGACTAGTACTAGGAACTGGAAGTGGTTTCTGATATTCCACTATTATTTCCTCCAAATTGTTGTTCACCAATTTGTTCTCAATTTCACAGGACAGCATCCCTTTATTACAGCACACATAACAGTGTCCCTTTATTTTCAAAGTGCCCCTGTATTCTTATACTGTAGCATACAGAAGCAGTGTGCTTTTAATTTTTAACTGCACCAAAATTTTTATAGCAGACAGGGCCATTGTAATGTTATTAACACATCAGCAGCACCTCTATGTTTAACAGCATACAGGAGCAGTCTGCTTTTAATTTGTAAGAACTGCACTCAAATTTTTATAGCAGACAGGGCCAGTGTAATGTTATTAAGACATCAGCACCCCTATACAGTATTTCACAGTATACAGGAGCAGTGTGGTTTTAATTTTTAACTGCACCCAAACTTTTATAGCAGACAGGGCTAGTGTAATGTTATTAAGGCATCAGCACCCCTTTATTTCACAGCATACAGGAACAGTGTGCTTTTAATTTTTAAATGCACCTAAACATTTATAGCAGACAGGGCCAGTGTAATGTAATTAATACATCAGCACCCCTATATTTCACAGCATACAGGAACAGTGTGCTTTTAATTTTTAACTGCACCCAAACTTTTATAGCAGACAGGGCCAGTGTATTGTTATTAAGACATCGGCACCCCTATATTTCACAGCATACAGAGCAGTGTGCTTTTAATTTTTAAATGGAAAGGACACTGCTCTGAGATGTATAAGTGCGCAGTCAACAGCAGCTGGTAAGGGGATGGTCAGGGATGGTCAGATCCCCCAATAGACTAAAGATAAAAAACATAGGATACTAGAGCTGGCTGTAAGGATTGTAAAAAGACGGTTTGCTGAATATAAAATAACAATTTATTAAACCATTAAAAAAACAGGAATAGATTCCTATTACCTATTATTAATAACACTTTTGGTCATAATCTCCCCCTGGATAAAATCTATTTTGAATCCACTCTCCTCTGGGACATATGTTGTTACGGCTAGGACAATCTCCAGATGGCATTCACTGTAGCACAAGATAGTTACCAGTTCCACAATAGATGTATATGATGGCATCAGCTTTAGGAAGAGTCCATTGCTAGCTGTGTGTGTGGATCAGGTCCTTGTTTGTAGAAATTTCCCAGTGATAGGAGCAATGTCCAATTATAGCCGAAGATATCAAAGTCCCAATAAATATCGGAGAGTGATGTCCAGGTGGTAATAGGAATCTATTCCTGGTTTTTTTTAATGGTTTAATAAATTGTTATTTTATATTCAGCAAACCGTCTTTTTACAATCCTTACAGCCAGCGCTGGTATCCTGTGTTTTTTATTTTTAGGGCCAGTGTAATGTTATGACATCAGCACCCCTATATTTCACAGCATACAGGAGCAGTGTGCTTTTAATTTTTAACTGTTCCCAAACTTTTATAGCAGACAGGGGCAGTGTAATGTTATTAAGACATCAGCACCCCTATATTTCACAGTGCCCCTGCCCCCTATACAACACAGTGACAGCCAGGACAGCAACACACATGTACAGCTGCAGCACCCGACAGTAACACCAGTGACAGCCAGGACAGCAGGGACAGCAAGAACATCACCCCTAACACAGCACAGATAAACCATATTGACAGCAGCAGCACCCCAACAGAGCACACACTAACCTCATACCACCACCCACAGAGAGACAGAGGTCTGTCTCCCTGAATCTCCAAGTCCGGAGTGAAAACGGCGGCATGGAATCGAAAGCCTGTGAGAATCCAACAGCGGGATGATGACATTTTGCCTCGTTAAGGTTTCTGAGTCTGTTAGGAAGTCCCGAGCCAGGCTCAGATCCGGGCTCGGAATGTGAAGTTTGGGAGGTTTGGTTCTCAGGGAACCAAACCCGCTCATACCTAATTACTATATATATTAATTTCTAACCTCTCTCCTTCAATTCTGTCACATTCATCCTCCATAATGCAACTGGATTTCTATCTAAACTGACTATGTTATTTTCTTTGTAGCATCTATATTGACTTTTCTCTACCTCACTGTAATGCTAATTATGAATACAGGTGTTTGCTATAAATTCTAAATGGGATGCTGTTGTTGCATTGCATGTACTGTACTACCAATTGTCTCTTAACTACATCTAAATTTATTTTTATTTACATTGTCCAAAGTAGTTCTACCTATACTACTCTACTCCTACCACTACTATAAATTGGACTGTGTATAAACTTTTCCACATTTCACATACCTGAGGTTGGCTTTCCAAAATTGGAATCTTTTGTCCTAATAGTTTGTTATCTTAAATCTAGCTTAAGCCAAGTTTAGTTACACATTGACACTCTTTAATTGGTTAAAAAATCACTAGATGGATTTCAAGGAATCTCCATCACATCCCTCCTACTCAATGCATTAAGCCTACAGGTCCATGTTCTATGTGATGGCGATATCCCAATTTTGCAATGCATACCCAGCACTCACTGCATTTCATAACTTGTATTCACCCCTCTTCTCTAGGTTTGAACCATCATGGGTAGCCTCCGCCGCCCCCTCCATCCCGAACTCTCTCTTTTTTTCTTTTTTCTCTCAAAGAAAATGTAATTATTTAATTTTATATATATATATCTATCTATTGCTGTCCATTCTTTTGTTTGTTACACAATGGAAACTTAAAATAAAGAATATATTAAAAAAGGATAAAAATGTAAGCTTTTTAAACATCAGGCAATCATTTCTAAACATTACTTTTCTATCCAGTCACCTCCACTCCCTGTGAAGTTATAAAAAATATATTCTTTGTATGTAATGAATTTACTACTCAATTGTAAACACACATCTTCTCAAGACAGCTTACTGAAATCTCTTTTGTCTAGAGCATTTTTAAAATATATTACCGCCAAATAACAGAATTAGTCTTTCTGCATATATACATATGAAACAGCATTATAAAATATAAATAGACAATGAAAATATATTATTTCACTAATACTTTTATTTTCTGTAACTTATTTGATAAAACTCATAATTTTATCTGAGAACTATGCCATAATTATGACACTTTTCCATATTAGAAGATCACAAAGTATTTTTCTTCCAGCAATAAGACTTATTTCTTCTAAAATCCACAGTGGTGACAAAGATTAGACCTCACCTTATAATTTCAAAGAACACCTTTTTCATCAAACGTTGTCTCATTAACACATTTCTACCATTGTATTGAACACACTACATATATAGTAGAGGCATATGTGAAAAAGACAATATAAATGTCACTTCACTTGAATCAAAGACTTTGATTACTTATATATAAAAGAAACAAACAAGCAGTATTTTATAAGGAAAATGAATATGAATAAAATGGTCTTAAAGAGACAGTTCAGTGGACAGTAAAGTGCACAGTTACTCCTTCCACCATGCACATTTTAAACCCGTACCTCAAACTTGCAAAAGTAGTCCTAGAGTGACTGATGCTGAGTTGGTTCTAAACTTAGTACAATTTTGAAAATGCAAACATTATTGTAGCATGGTTTGCATATATGCAGAGCAAAGCATACCCTGAGCTACAACCTGTTCATACTAATAGCTTATGTACCTTTTTTATGCTCAAATGCAAAAATAAAATAAAAGTGGATATATGCCAACCAGCAGATAAACTGGCAGTGCTAGTAAATTTCCAACAAGCATATTTACACATCTGCAATTTCTGTAGTCAAATACACATATCAATGTTTAGGGTCATTAGTTAACAAACATTAATGACTCTAAAAATTAACTAATATTATACCATTTAACATGGATGGTAGATATTACTGTATTCTCTCACATTCCAATCACTATACAGTATATTCATGTTGTTTTATCAGTTCACCACTGCTTAATAAAAAAAAAAAAGAATTTGTATCCTCCACGAACATTACAGATAGGAAAAATGTCTAAAAATACACTCAGCTCATATTACACGTGCGCAAAAATACTGTATATTATATATTTTTTTATCATCTATTATGTATTTGTGCTAAATCCAAACTATTGAGTGGTAATGTCCTCTAAAATATTGAAAACTAGCTGTTCTACCCATTATTCACATGGGAGTTTCTGATTTTCATGGTTGAACATATACATGAGTGTTAATAATTTGTCAAATCTATGGAGATGTAAATTTAAGATGTGAGATGTGTTAATGTAAGTAAATTTTGATCCATGGTTCTTGACATTAAATGAGGAGCACCCGTAGCAGATACAGTAAAAAGTGACATGATTTTATTTGTTTTATACATTTTTAGAACTTTCTTTATCAATGTTTACTGATTTATATTTTATTTTAAAGGAATCCAGAACCGGAACAAAAACTAAATCCAACGAAAGTACTTGTGGTTGGTTTAAAAAAAAAAAAAAACACGATGATCAATTCACAACCAAAATTGGGGGGTCCATTCACATCTCTAATTATAATTAATAAGTGTGTCATGTAAATTTTGTATAGTTGCAATAATGTATGGTATTCTATAATGCCATCCCTCCTTGTTAATTATTGTTCCCTATTTCATGTATAGCTTGGAGTTTATCTACTAAGTGTTGGGTTCTAATACACAGTGCTTCTATTAGTATATATGCCTGAAATTTAAAAGGGCGCTGAATTTACTAGCAAAACACTTATAGTAAAAGCATTGCCCATTTACCTTTCAGCCACAAACACAATCAAAAGTGCCAGGTTAGAGAACCTGACACTTAGTAAATAAACCCCGGATTGCTAATTGTAGCTGGGCTTTTTTCTAATGTAATAGGTTAGAAATAACTAAACAAATTTCCATTCTTACATAATAGTGAGATAATACGGAGATCTTAGTTGTGTATATCTGCAGATATAGGGTTAAGCCCCCAGGCCGATCGACAAGGCTTCTCCATCACTGGGGGTCCCTAATACTAGGTATGGGTCCGGGGTGCAGGACCCCATAACGTCGGCACAGGTCGGCTACCCCAAGTCAGCACACAGGTGAGAATTAATAAGGGTTAATAAGAAGCACAGAAGTGCTATGTAAGTGGTGTGATTAAAATACAAAAATATATACAAAGTGATAGGGAAAATCATAAGTGTTAATAAAGTGTTAGGGTGTGCCGACCTGAAGCAGCCCAGCCATACCGACACAGGGGCCACCGCACCCCACACCCACCCCAAAAATTATTACAAATATGTCTGGGTTAAATTCCCAGTGTAAGGCCACATGGTAATGGCTCCTACAGCATCTGAGAGCCAGCTTACCTGGAGATACCCCTAGCTTCTCCTATGGCACTCTGGAGTCAGCAATCCCTCCTAATGCTGACCCATCCATGCCTCTCTAAATACAATGCACAAAATGGTAAGCTGCTCAATCAGATTGTGATGTCACTCAGGTGCTAAAAGGGGAGGGGTAATTCTGTGTAGGAAAAAACAATGTGTTCCCTAATGCACACAGAGTGAAAAATATTACTACATAATAGTCAGATAATACGGAGATCTTAGTTGCGTATATCTGCAGATATAGGGTTAAGCCCCCAGGCCGATCGACAAGGCTTCTCCGTCACTGGGGGTCCCTAATACTAGGTATGGGTCCGGGGTGCAGGACCCCATAACGTTGGCACAGGTCGGCTACCCCAGGTCAGAACACAGGTGAGAATTAATAAGGGTTAATAAGAAGCACAGAAGTGCTATGTAAGTGGTGTGATTAAAATACAAAAATATATACAAAGTGATAGGGAAAATCATAAGTGTTAATAAAGTGTTAGGGTGTGCCGACCTGTAGCAGCCCAGCCATACCGACACAGGGGCCACCGCACCACACACCCACCCCATAAATTATTACAAATATGTCTGGGTTAAATTCCCAGTGTAAAGCTACATGGTAATGGCTCCTACAGCATCTGAGAGCCAGCTTACCTGGAGATACCCCTAGCTTCTTCTATGGCACTCTGGAGTCAGCAATCCCTCCTAATGCTGACCCATCCATGCCTCTCTAAATACAATGCACAAAATGGTAAGCTGCTCAATCAGATTGTGATGTCACTCAGGTGCTAAAAGGGGAGGGGTAATTCTGTGTAGGAAAAAACAATGTGTTCTCTAATGCACACCGAGTGAGGCATGGATGGGTCAGCATTAGGAGGGATTGCTGACTCCAGAGTGCCATAGAAGAAGTTAGGGGTATCTCCAGGTAAGCTGGCTCTCAGATGTTGTAGGAGCCATTAACATGTGGCCTAACACTGGGAATTTAACCAAGACATATTTGTAATTATTTATGGGGTGGGTGTGGGGTGCGGTGGCCCCTGTGTCGGTATGGCTGGGCTGCTTCAGGTCGGCACACCCTAACACTTTATTAACACTTATGATTTTCCCTATCACTTTGTTTATATTTTTGTATTTTAATCACACCACTTACATAGCACTTCTGTGCTTCTTATTAACCCTTATTAATTCTCACCTGTGTGCTGACCTGGGGTAGCCAACCTGTGCCGACATTATGGGGTCCTGCACCCCGGACCCAAACCTAGTATTAGGGACCCCCAGTGACGGAGAAGCCTTGTCGATCGGCCTGGGGGCTTAACCCTATATCTGCAGATATACGCAACTAAGATCTCAGTATTATCTGACTATTATGTAGTAATATTTTTCACTCGGTGTGCATTAGGGAACACATTGTTTTTTCCTACACATAATTACCCCTCCCCTTTTAGCACCTGAGTAACATCACAATCTGATTGAGCAGCTTACCATTTTGTGCATTGTATTTAGAGAGGCATGGATGGGTCAGCATTAGGAGGGATTGCTGACTCCAGAGTGCCATAGGAGAAGCTAGGGGTATCTCCAGGTAAGCTGGCTCTCAGATGCTGTAGGAGCCATTACCATGTGGCCTTACACTGGGAATTTAACCCAGACATATTTGTAATAATTTATGGGGTGGGTGTGGGGTGCGGTGGCCCCTGTGTCGGTATGGCAGGGCTGCTTCAGGTCAGCACACCCTAACACTTTATTAACACTTATGATTTTCCCTATCACTTTGTATATATTTTTGTATTTTAATCACACCACTTACATAGCACTTCTGTGCTTCTTATTAACCCTTATTAATTCTCACCTGAGTGCTGACCTGGGGTAGCCGACCTGTGCCGACGTTATGGGGTCCTGCACCCCGGACCCATACCTAGTATTAGGGACCCCCAGTGACGGAGAAGCCTTGTCGATCAGCCTGGGGGCTTAACCCTATATCTGCAGATATACGCAACTAAGATCTCCGTATTATCTGACTATTATGTAGTAATATTTTTTATTCGGTGTGCATTTGGGAACACATTGTTTTTTTCCTTCACAGAATTACCCCTCCCCTTTTAGCACTTGAGTGACATCACAATCTGATTGAGCAGTTAACCATTTTGTGCATTGTATTTAGAGAGGCATGGATGGGTAAGCATTAGGAGGGATTGCTGACTCCAGAGTGCCATAGGAGAAGCTAGGGTTATCTCCAGGTAAGCTGGCTCTCAGATGCTGTAGGAGCCATTACCATGTGGCCTTACACTGGGAATTTAACCCAGACATATTTGTAATTATTTATGGGGTGGGTGTGGGGGCGGTGGCCCCTGTGTCGGTATGGCTGGGCTGCTTCAGGTCGGCACACCCTAACACTTTATTAACACTTATGATTTTCCCTATCACTTTGTATATATTTTTGTATTTTAATCACACCACTTACATAGCACTTCTGTGCTTCTTATTAACCCTTATTAATTCTCACCTGTGTGCAGACCTGGGGTAGCCGACCTGTGCCGACGTTATGGGGTCCTGCACCCCGGACCCATACCTAGTATTAGGGACCCCCAGTGACGGAGAAGCCTTGTCGATCAGCCTGGGGGCTTAGCCCTATATCTGCAGATATACGCAACTAAGATCTCCGTATTATCTGACTATTATGTAGTAATATTTTTCACTCGGTGTGCATTAGGGAACACATTGTTTTTTCCTACACAGAATTACCCCTCCCCTTTTAGCACCTGAGTGACATCACAATCTGATTGAGCAGCTTACCATTTTGTGCATTAAATTTCCATTCTTGTGTCTTTTCTACAAGTTGAATGTGAGTAGGAGATCTGAATGTAAATGGATATAATTTTCAATTAAATTAACAATATTGTATACTAGCTGTTCTACCCATTCTTCGTGTCTGATTTTCACAGTTGTAAATATAAATGAGTGTTAAAAATTTGGAAAATCTATAGAGACATCTTAATGTGAGTTAATATTAATCCATGGTTCTTGCCATTACCCAAAGAGCACCCATAGCAAATACTGTAAAATGGGACCGGACCATTTTTGTAGTTTATTAAATTCTACACACTGGAGGTGCAAGCCAAATGTTTCTCTGATTGTCCGTTTGGGCATTATCATTGATGCAACGCAAGCCATGCTTTGGTAATGATGTCATTATGTCAACCCCTTTTTCATCCCCTTAGGGGAGGTTTATTAAAATTCTGATTATGTAGTTTTTCTATTTCCCATCTGAAGAATACCTGTGTAAATTTTCAGCTTCCTAACATATCGATGGGAAGTAAGAGAATTAGTAATGAGTCAGTCAGTCAGTCAGTAAGTGAGTGACAGATAAGTTAAAAAGTGACAAGACCATTTTTCTAGTTTATTAAATTCTACACACAGGAGGTGCAATCCAAATTTTGATCCAATTGTCTGGGAGTTATAGTTCACCAATGCAAGCCACACATCTGTAATAACATAATTATGTGAACCCCCTTTCATTCCCTTAGGATAGGTTTATTAAAATTAAATTTACGTTGTTTTCCTATTTCCCACCTGAAGAATTCCCACCTGAAGAATACCTATGTTAAATTTCAGCTTCCTAACATATCGGGAATTAAGAGAATAAGTGATGAGTCAGTCAGTGAGTGACTGAGTGACAGATAAATTAAAAAGTGACAAAACCATTTTGTAGTTTATTAAATTCTACACACTGGAGGTGCAATCCAAATTTTGATCCGATTGTTTGGGGTTTTTCACTGACGCAAAGGAAGCCTTGGCATAATGATGCCATTATGTTAACCCCCTTTTCATCCCCTTAAAGGAGGTTTATTAAAATTCTTATTACGTAGTTTTCCTATTTCCCACCTAAAGTTACACCTATGTTAAATTTCAGCTTCCTAACATATCAGGAAATAATAGAATTGGTGATAAGTCAGTCAGTCAGTTAGTGAATGAGGCTATCAGATAGATAGATAGATAGATAGATAGATAGATAGATGATAGATAGATAGATAGATAGATAGATACTTAGTAAAAAAAATAAACAAACAAAAGCATTTCCTATTGTTATAAAGCATTGGTTAAAATAAATAACTTATACTACCTTATAATGCCATTAAAAAAATCCTAATAACAAATTCAGATAAATAGATCTATCTACAAAACCTTGATTATCTGCATCATTTCTTCATTAATTAGAACAGTGGTTCACAAACTTTTTTGAATCATGTCACCCTAGAGTATCGGATTTTATTTTGCGGCACTCCTAGGCCAAGAATTTCTTATTAAGAAAATAAGTTAAACATATTAAATTAAGTATGTTTTGTTTATATGTCATCCTTAGTTCAGTTATGTGGTGAGAGACAGGAATTACTTATTTTTGTCCACATTTTTTATGACTGGAAGCCACAAGCACCATTTTGCCTATTACACTGACAATAAATAATTTGAATTGATCCTGGTCTACCAACCCATGGTACCCCTGAAGTACTCTGAGGCAAACCAGGGAGCTATTGCACTCAGTTTGAGAACCACTGAATTAGAAGTTGTTGGGTATATGCTATCAAACTTTCTTATTATTATTAAACACCCAAAACTCAGAGATATATTTTAATGTAAATCGCAATATTCAATTGCAAATCAATATTGACAGGCTAGCATAACAAGAACAAGATAACATTAAATAGCTTATATTTAAAATTAAAAATAGCAATATTTGCCAAGAAAATGGTACCTATCGTTGTTATCCCTATTGAAATATATAAGTACTGCTTTTCAGGCTTATCAGAGCTGCTATAAGGGGTGCATTTATTAAAGGTAATTTTTTTTTGGAAAATGGAGTGGGCTACTGTGCAGACTCCATGTTTGCTACTTCTCTTGGGAAGCTTCATTTCCTGTACCAAGATGGCCACCGTGGCTACTACTGAGCATGTGCTGAGCAAAATTTGGACTGTGAGAGATTGTCACAGTGGAAGATAGTAGTCTTACATTCAGCTTCAGTGAGACCATGTTATTACCTGCTGTTTTAGACACGGTTCTAGCATCTTACACCACTAACCGGTACCTACAGTACATACCTCACTGGTTTATGAGCTGTATGACACACCACTCCACTCAAGCTCTACTATATCTACCAGTGTGTATAACAGTGAGTACTCTTGTACCTGCATTATCTGCAAAGAAACCACATCACTGGTTAAGTAACTAAACTATTCATAGTTGTAAGTGTCTGCTTGTGTGTACAGAAGCTTTGCTACATCCTCAAGCATGTACACCCATGCTTCCCATCAGGTTATGGGCTCATTGACTCAGGAACACAAGATTTAAGTACTACAAACTACTAGATTGCCCACAGTAGCACACAGATGCAATCTTGAGCACAGGTTCAGCACAGACTGCCATAGAACACAGAGTGAAGTCAGCACACAGTATTTCCAGTGCAGAGTAACAGCACAGCAGCAGAGTAGAAATTGCACAATTATGTCTGTAAGAAACCTGATAAAAATCCCTCTAGTTATTTAGTCAGTAATGAGTCAGTATGTTGTCATACTCACTTGGTTAGTTGTCATGCAAACTTGCAGTTCCTATTTGTTAGTAAAAGCTTCAGTACTTTACTTACAACAATGTGTTCATTGACCAGGCATACATATAGGCTGCTGGATAAACTTTCATCCATTTTCTCAATTATGCTGTTAATTGTGGCCAGCAGACATATTAGAAACAATGTTCAATACTTGTACTGATTATTGCAGTGTTCACTATGTTCATACTGACTCATTAATGGCTAATTAGCTAGAGGGATATTTATTAGGTCTATTTTTAGAATTATGGTGTTACAGTGGCTGAGTGTATTATGTTTACTGATGTGTCAGTGACTTCCAACTGAAGCTTTAGTTAACCCATAAATAGTAATAGATTGAAGGTTCCTTAAAATCAGTTCATAAATAATCTATTTTATAGTTATCTTTGAAAGACGCATGCAATACAGGAGAAATAACCATAATGGGGTTTGTCAAACTAAAAGGTGCAGACTTGGAAGTTTGTTATGGAAATACATCTAAAGCAAGAGAAATTGTGAAAAGTTACAGTAGATCCTGATGACAGTCCAAACCCAGTTAGCATAGAGAGAGCCATGGCTATCATTGGCTTAAGTGTAGAGCAACATATGTACTCTATAACAGAAAAATATCAGCTAGAGACATACAGTATAGACAGCACTGCAGGCAGCAGACCAGAATGAATGTCTTATGAAAATGATAAATTTAAGGAGATGTGTATTGAACAACACCACATTATGTTAATGCAGCAACAGAAATAACTACATTGAGAAAATGATGTCTTAAGTCCACTGGAATGCAAATAGATGATGAAGAGATCACTACAGCAATGATGCAGAACTTTACATATGATTTTGACTTCCTAGTTGTGATGTTGGGAGCAAACACAGCAAAATTAACAAAAGACATACTGTAGTCAGATAGTTACTATAGTTTCTATAAGTTACTACAGTTCCAAGAATGTGTACCCTGTGAGTCTCTTGTTGAGACTTTTTCATTCCATACAAAAAGTGAGAAATTCAGAACATTCAAATTCAAGTACTACAATTGTCAGCAGAAATGTCACAAAGTATTTGAATGTAGGTAAAATAATGTGAGTCCTGTGCAAAGTAAGATATTCAACAGCAAACATAAGTCAGCCATGACTTTTACAGGTAGCGGCAGAAAAGATTGCTGGTATATTGATTTGGGCTCAACAAGGCATTTCAGCTGCAATGGAGTGGTTCACTACATTAACCATATGTGCCGTATCACAATCCAAGGGATTGACATTCAGGTGTTTACAGCTACATTTATAAAAATTAAAGCCCACATAAAAGTTGAAATAAGAGCAAAAGTCACAGAGATGCAAAATGTGCTTTACTTACTAGAAATAGGGACAAATCTAAAAGCCAATGGTGTCCTAGAAAAGAGAGGCCACAGAGTACATTTTGCTAAAGGAGATTGCATTGTGTGAAACAGAAAATGGACAGTCATAGCTACATGCACATGGTGTGAGCAATTGTATATCTTTGATATACAGTACTGTTATGCAAAGTTGACAAAACAGTCACAGTAACTGGTACTCTGACAGAATATTTGGTAACCTTGGATATGACAGTGTTCAAAAAGCTACAAAATGGGATGGTCACAGAAATGCAAGTGACTAACACAGAGAAAAAAAGTACGTGAGAGCTGCATATTGGGGAAACATAGTTGTCAGCCAGTTTTCAAAACTGTAAGCAGAGATTCAAAACTACTTGGGAGTGTACATTCTCATGTGTGTGGTCCAATGGAAGTAAACTCAGTAAGTGGATATAGATATTTTTTAATGTTCATAGGTGACTTCACAAAAAAGACACATCTGTACTTCATCATAGAGAAATCTGAAGTAACAAAGAAGACTGCAGACTACAAAGACTTGTAGAAAATCAAAGCAGTCAAAGAATCAAGACCCTTAGATCTGATAATAGAGATACCTAAACAAAGTGGAGATATTGTCAAGAAAATGCAGAATAGAGCATCCGTTGACCATTGCCTATGTTCCTGAAAAAAAATTGTGTTATTAAATGAGCAAATGGTACACTATTGGAGAAAGCAAGATGTATGCTGAAGGATGCAAGCCTAGTCAAACAGTTCTGGTGAGAAGCCACTTCTTCTGGAAAGTATAATTTTCTGTACCAAGATGCCCGCCAAGGCAACTCTGCTTTCACTATATCTTAGTTTAGGTGGATCCCGTATAAGTAAATTCAATATGTAGAAGTCTTTCCAGATACTACTACAAATAATAGTGCTGTAATGTGTCAATTAAGCAACACTTAAAATGGGAGATACTTCCACTAAGAAGCTGTGTTACTCTGAGCACTTACAGTAGTTATAGTTAGTTGCTTTAACCATAAATAGTTTATCTATAATTCTCATAGGGCCTGCAATAGACTCTGTATTAAGTATTTCCTATTTTTGTCAATAGCTTTGCATTCCCTTGCTCCTGCTTCACTATGCTGACAGGCTATGATTTCACCTTTCCTCTTGACACAGTCTTATCTAGCTCTAGAGCTGTACCTCAGGTATACTGTAGTTTGACTGACAGCCCCACACAGTCATTGTATTACATAAAGGATTCTTAGTCTCAGTAAGGGGAATATAAGTTTAAAGCAGAACCTGGGGATCTTGTCAGGATCCCAGCATTCGGGATCCCGGTAGTAGGATTACAGATGTAAGAATCTCAACACTGCACAGAATACCAATTCCAGGATGCTGACATGGATCAAAATGCCAACACCAACACACCAAATGCCTGAATCGTGAATGAAGACCTGCTGGGACTCCACACTGGTAATCTGCACATGCAGGGGGAGGGGGGTTAGGTTAAGGCTGCTGGGGTTAGTTGGGGTTAGCCTGAAGGGGGGTGGTGGGTTAAACTGGGGGGCAGGGAGTGTTAGGCTTAGGTACCACTGGGGAGGGCTAGGGTTAGTCTACATGTGCCACATTAGCTTAAAATTTGTTATTTTTTTCTGCTTTTATTTTGTTATGTCAGTGTTTATTTGTGTGTACCTGGGGATTGTTTGTGAGGAATGTAGTGTAGGTGTTAGTGGATGATTTATTTTTCTGTGTTTGTCTTGTCTGTCTTCTTTCTGCTAATTGTCAGAGGAGGAGAGGGAACTAGGAAAAAAAAAAGCAAATCTGGACATAATGTCCATTTTAGTTACACTGAAAATGTTACACTGGTCAATGCTATAGTCCCCAATTAACAACAGCTGTTTGGGGGGCAGGCTACATGCACCTCCTCCAGGCACAAGCAGCGGTTGTGGTGTGCAGCAAGGGAGGCAGTCAATGCAGTGGAGCATATTAAGCACTTTAGACGTTAACGTGGGAAAATGTTTTTTGGACATCAAATGAAATATACAAGGAACACAGGGCAGCGTGTCACACTGAAGATGCTCCCCTGCCCACAGGTTGATTTACTTGATTATAGAGCAGTAATCAGGTGTATTATGATTGAATAAATCGTAGTTGGCCAGAATGTCCATGACACTGATGCCCAACTAATGTATCCCAAGTCTGCTGAGTGTTTTTATAAAGGCCAACATAAAACACTATGATGGAAATGCAGAGTTGATCGCAGCAGCAAATGTGTTGGCAGTTGGGCAAAACCATGTGCGCTGCAGGGGGGCAGATATACCATGTGCAGAAAAAGTTAGATTTGGGTGGGGTGTGTTCAAACTGAAATCTAAATTGTAGTGTAAAAATAAAGCAGCCAGTATTTACCCTGCACAGAAACAAAATAACCCACCCAAATCTAACTCTCTCTGCACATATTATATCTGCCCCACCTGCAGTGTGCATGGTTTTGCCCAACAGCTAACAAATTTGCTGCTGCAATCAACTCTGAATTACCGTCTATATATGGTACATGTCACAACTTCACTGTTTACTCAAATACTTGTGTCTTTGTAAGATCTTAAAAATGAAGGTCTACAATAAACACATTTTTTAAAACCTTTAAAAAAAACACTATAAGGATAAAAAATCCTCTTTGATTTCAGGTCATTATTGAAGAAGAGTGCCAGCCAGGGTAGCATTTTCAGAAGTGGCAGGTATATATTTGTTTCTACAAAATTCACCAACATTAAAATAATATAAAAAAACAAAAACAATTGGTGTGCTTTTCAAGTAGCAGCTGGTATAAGAGTTGTCACACTCCAAAGTGATATACAAAAGAAAAAATGGGGAGTAACCAGCGCTTAGGCTATTTAAATTAATTAATATATAGACGGTTTGAAATATAATATCACAATTTATTATACATAAAAAGGTTTAGTTAACCACACATAAAAAACATTTCATTCGTATGTCACAGGGTGACAAATTTGTTAAGAGCTTTGTATACAAGAAAATACAGCGCTTAAATGGTCACATAAGCAAAAACAGGTAGCATATAAAATCTAAAATGCTTATGTGACCATTTAAGCGCTGTATTTTCTTGTATACATATTGTTTGGGGGTCTGACCAACCCCTTTTTGTATAGCTGCTGTGGAGAACCACCCATCTAGCGCCTGGGTATAGTAATACCTTTGGGTATTTCTTTTTCAATTTTTCTTGTTAAGAGCTTTGATTGCAATCAGATAAAAATAAAATATAGTATATGTGAAATACTCTTTGTATCATTTGTATTGTATATAGTGGCAGATGCTCAATCAAAGAGTATTTCACTTATACTATATTTTATTTTTGTCTGATTGCATTCAAAGCTCTTAACAAATTTGTCGCCCTGTGACATACGAATGAAATGTTTTTTATGTGTGGTTAACTAAACCATTTTATGTATAATAAATTGTGATATTATATTTCAGACCGTCTATATATTAATTAATTTAAATAGCCTAAGCGCTGGTTACTCCCCATTAAAATAATATGTACTGCATATCTCATATATATTTTTTTATATCAAATGTCTATCAGGGGTCCAAAGTATTTGTCCAGTAGGTCCCCAGCAGAACATCAGCAGCAAGAGAAGCAGTGGGATAGACAGCGTTGCAGCCAGCAGCATTTTATGATCTTGCTCCTTTACCATGTAAAGTCCAGATTGCTAAAATAATAAAGTTAGTCATTTACACTTGTATCAATTTAATCCCCACACAATCTCACACAACTCAGAATAACTTTGGAGCACTTTATTAATAATACATTAGGTTGCAAAAATCATGCTACTCATCTGAAATGGAACTTGACTGTTTATTAAACTGTTATCAGGAAAGTCTTAAACTACAGTGTGTGTCCCACAACAGTACGTTTAAAAAACATTAATATGTGTGCACTTATTCTGCAGAAATGGATATTCCTCTTCCTTAAAAGGGCCCATGGGGGTAATTCCAAGTTGATCGCAGCAGGATTTTTTTATAGCAATTGGGCAAAACCATGGTGGTCATTCCGAGTTGTTCGCTCGGTAATTTTCTTTGCATCGCAGCGATTTTCCGCTAATTGCGCATGCACAATGTTCGCACTGCGACTGCGCCAAGTAAATTTGCTATGCAGTTAGGAATTTTACTCACGGAATTACGAGGTTTTTTCTTCGTTCTAGTGATCGTAATGTGATTGACAGGAAGTGGGTGTTTCTGGGCGGAAACTGGCCGTTTTATGGGTGTGTGTGAAAAAACGCTACCGTTTCTGGGAAAAACGCGGGAGTGGCTGGAGAAACGGAGGAGTGTCTGGGCGAACGCTGGGTGTGTTTGTGACGTCAAACCTGGAACGAAACTGACTGAACTGATCGCAGTGGCAGAGTAAGTCCCGAGCTACTCAGAAACTGCTAAGGAATTTCTATTCGCAATTTTGAGAATCTTTCGTTCGCAATTTTGATAAGCTAAGATTCACTCCAAGTAGGCGGCGGCTTAGCGTGTGCAATGCTGCTAAAAGTAGCTAACGAGCGAACAACTCGGAATGACCACCAATGTGCACTGCAGGGGAGGCAGATATAACATGTGCAGAAAGAGTTAGATTTGGGTGGGTTATTTTGTTTCTGTGCAGGGTAAATACTGGCTGCTTTATTTTTACACTGCAAATTAGATTGCAGATTGAACACACCCCACCCAAATCTAACTCTCTCTGCACATGTTATATCTGCCTCCCCTGCAGTGCACATGGTTTTGCCCAATTGCTAACAAAAATCCTGCAGCAATCAACTTGGAATTACCCCCCATGTGTAGAAACTGCAGATAGTGGCAATAATCCTGATGAGAATGTGACTCTTGATTTAGTGGCTATTTCCCCAACACATAATTATAATGGACACCTGTCTGCTGATATTCTACCACCAACACCACTAATAGGAGATGCTGCTGTGACTATTCTTGTAGCCTTCAGAAGCCTTGCACAAAAACAGATAATGAACAATCAGATACTGCAGCAGTCCGATGGTGAAACATTTACTCAGTCAAAAACACCTAAACAGCTATGAGCACAAACTACCTCAACCTGTCAGCAGCCCTAATTAGACAATGAGAATCAGTTACTCACTATTTAACTTTATGAAAGAACTCAAATGCAATATACAAATTATTATTATTATTATTATTATTATTATTATTATTATTATTATCATCATCCTAATCCTTTATTTATACGGCACCACAAGGGTTCCACAGCACCTAACAAAGAACATAAAAACCTAAGCAAAACAAGAAAACAGAACACAATGTAGACAGTAGCAAGGGCGCTGCTGCTGCCATGGCAAGAGCCACTACTCCTGACCCCCTCTCCCCAGCTGCAGCAGGCGCCGTGGCCTCTGTGGGTGCCTGCTGCAGCTGGTGTCTCTGACTGATGCTAGAGGTTTGACCCCTAGTGTCCGTGCGGCGCTGCTATGGGAGAGACGCTATGACATCTCTCCCATAGAGAGGAGCCGGCAGCTGCCAGAGACAGCAGCAGCGGCAGCAGTCTGGAAGCAGGAGCGAGGCTGGTAAGTATTGTTTTTTGTTTGTTTTTCTTGTTTGCAAGCGACACTACTACAGGGGGCACAACTACTTGGGGCACAACTACAGGGGGCACTACTACAGTGGGCACTGCTATGGGGAGGAGCTACTGGGGTCAAATCAACTGGGGGCACAGCTACTGGGGCACTACTACAGGGGACACTGCTATAGGGGGCACTGCTACTGGGGGCACAGCTACTGGGGGCAAATCTACAGGGGGCACAACTACTAAGGGCACAACTACAGGGGGCACAGCTACTGGGACAATTCAACTAGGGCAAATATACTGGGGGCACAGCTGCTGGGGGCACAGCTACAGGGAGTACAGCTACTGGGGGCACATCTACTGGGGGCACAACTACTGGGGGCACAGATACAGGGGGGCACAAGTACAGGTGGATAACTGCGGCCATGCCCCTTCCCTATGAAGAAGCCACACCCCTATTTTTGATCACTCTCCTTCGGCGTGCACCAATTCTATTTTACCGTGGGGGGGGGGGGGCGCCACAGGAAACTGTCGCCCTGGGTGCCGCAAGGTCTAGAACTGGCCCTGAATGTTGGACAATGTACTTGCTATATAAAAATTGCTGCATCAGTAGTAATAACACTAAAGCAAGCATCAGAGTGTCAGAAACCAAGCATCAAGTGTCATTGTAGGGAGTATGGTGTAGATGAGTCCAAAAAAGAAGGAAAATCTCTTGAGGCTGGAGGGACATGTTCATGAAAGCTTACATTCTAAAGGGGAGGGCAGATAGACATGGGTGACACAGCTGGAGTAGACAGCGAATAAGGAACAAAGGGGCAGAGATATGAAGCCTGGAGAAGGTATAAATAAGTGATAAAACAGTTATAAGTGCAAGGTGACAAACTCTTTACTGTCATTTTTCAAACCTGTAAGGATTGGCTGGTGCATTATCACCTTGTGCTTATCACTGCTTTATCACTTCTTTATCCCTTCTCCAGGTTAATACATCTGCCCCAGAGAGTTAACACCACTATTGCCTTTCTTAGGTGCATAATTGTTGTCACACTTAACAGAAAGGGGAGGATATTACTCAAACAGCAGCACACCAACACAAACAAAGCATTGTCTCCTCCAAGGCATGTGCAACATAGGGATGGAGGCAACACATGCTCAAACCCTAATGACACATCACTTGTTACTCTTCCAAAAATAAATAATAATGGACAATTAGTTGCTATGCTTAGTTGTCTTTTGAAGCATACTTACCATTTAAACATGTTTTTGTTTCTTTCTGCGAAAAAAATGTTTCACAATAAACTAAAAATGTGGTTAAGCTTCACCATTTCTGTTAAGCTAATTTGGGACACTGTTTTACACAAGTATAGATAATGTTTTTGCAAAGTTTTTGTTTTATTTTTACTTAGAATTCTTTGTCTGTGCAGGTGTGCATCAACAAGCTTTCCTGTATGAGGTAAAATAATATTTTATATATTTTTAAAAGAACTACCCCTAAAAGAAAAAAATACTTACAGTGCATATGTAAAAAGTAATTAATAAGTGGTTTCCAGCATCTGTTATCACAGAGCCAATTGATAGTAACAAAACCCCTACTGGCTAACTGTCTATTGCATAATAGGTGATGGAGGTTGTTACAATGCAATAGACAGCAGCAGTTCACAATATCAAACAATATCAGACACTTTGTATGAATGATATAATATAATGACACCATATTTGGCAAGACAATTGAACTTAGATTTTAATAAGCAAAATATGTTTTATCATTTATTTAGAGATTATATGTGCCTCATTATACTTATACTCAGCAGGAGTCTCCAGAAGCTACAATGACAATAAATAAAAAGACAAAAAGCAATACATTAACATATATTGTTATATTAAAAGTTCACAACAACATTAGAGGTCACTTACCCAACAGCCATTCCTCTGGCATTTTTTTTCAGCTCAGTCTTTGCCTCATTACACTATACAGCAGGAGGTGCCTGTCATGAGTCAACCAGCAGCTCCCGGGAAAGCTCTGCTAACATCTGACATCTTTTTAAGCTGAAAATGCATGTTATGCACATTGCTATGTGATTACCATTGCTATGTGATTACCATTAGCGTATGGTGATTAAAATGATCTGTGGCATGTCTATATTTTGTATGTGACTGCGGCTGTATTTGCATACGAAATGCTACATTACAGTGTTTTCTTGGAAATAACTGTAACGTAGTATTTTGTATGAGATACAGCTGCAGTCACTCACAGAATGTTGGCATGCTGTATATAATTTTAATCAGCATAAGCTTCTTGTGGGTCCTGTTTGCATAATAATGCAACTTGGACACATTTTAAAGGAAATAGGCGCACATAAAGATGCTCAACACTACGGAGTCATGCCATGGCATGACATGACATGACTAGAAGGGCTGTTTAACGTTACTGCAGCAAGAATGTACGAGAACATGTCTGTAGGGATAAATTGCTAATGATAAAGACATCATGGCAAAAACCAGGATAGAAATAACAATACTCATAAATTATTATTTTGCATCACAGACCACATGCATATTCATGCAACAGGCATGGTGTCTATATAAATGTTTGATTTATTCTTAGGTTGTCACAACCCTATTTGTTCAGTCTATAGTACCTAAAACATTAGGCATTCTTGCAAGACTTTGGTGAGCTACCCTGACTTCATGTTACTGTGACTCCTGCCATGACTGTCAGATAATTATTGAAAGTGGGTTGCGATATGTCAGTTGCAAAAAATACAGAGAAAATGGAATCTTGTATAGGTCTGATAAGGCAAATCACTGTGCAGTGTCTGACTCATGCTAAGTCTTGACAAGGTCATACAGGTTCATAAGGTTGTTACAGTTGAGAACATCTGTATGAGCTCACCATGAGAGACTGCATTGAAGTATAGCTGAGGTTTTCAGTAGCTGCTCATGGTTGAATCTATTCCTGCATAGGATCTGTGATACATCATGAAGCTTCTGTTGATTCTCTGTTCCCTCCTGGTATTTCTCAGTCAGGAGGTATTTAGTAGCATACATAAGGAAAGTGCTGAGCATAGAATTGCCGTGTACTGCCATTATTAATACAGCCACAGTACTCCAAATGGTTGTGTCCCTTTTCATAACAATCAAGATGAAGTTTGATTCAAGTGGATGTTTTAGAAGACAAACATGCCTATCAGTTGGTAGTTTATTATTTGACCAGCTTGGCCATCAGTTTTTGGTTGGCTTTTATGCCAACCATGAGTAAAACTGTGCTTTCTTTAGTCATCTATGTAAAACATTAGTTGGTCTGATGTTATAAAGTGTTCTATAGTCGGTCACTTGGTCAGTTTTAGTGATTAGTGATTGGTCAGTTTGCAAAATCGATGGAAACCTGCTCTTAATAGATGTCTTAGCTTGTCCATAATTTATAATTGCAGCTACTATTATTAGACTAAACATTAGTCCCTGTCTACCTAAAGTCAGTGACGTACAATGGGGTGAGACAGGTGAGGCAGAGCCTTTCCTGTCATACTAACATTTGTGCCAGAATTTTAACTGTATACAGTATATGAAAAAAAAAGAATAAGATACAAATATCTCCTTTACATTATTCTAATACTTTTGATAGCCAAAACTCAAAAGTAAAAAGTCTATGGTAGGTGACCCTGCCTATCTTTTCCGCACCTCTCTGATCAAAACTCACTAAATTTCCAGGAGTTTCTACTGCTTAACCTGTGTATAATGCCCATATGTACCCTTTGGCACATATATATTGCATATAAATCTGGCTCTGGTGCTACCTTGTACCTCCTGAGCCATTTAGCTCACTGCACATCTCTGGCTAAACTGTACATGCATATGGCTAAGGATGGGTAATAGAAACAGTAAAGTACACATATGGTTTGACATTGATACACCATTAAGTGTATGATACGCATACAAAATATGAATCAATCTGGTGAAAGCTATTTTTAATTATGGTTATTTTAGCACTTTATTTACTTACTGTACTATCTTGCTGTCTTTTTTCTGCAATGGAGTACTTTTGCAGATGGAAAGCTAGTGCTTTTTTGTGATATGATTGTGCAGTCAATCAGTACAGAGATAGTTAAGCATTCAGCAAAGGTTTACAATTTGTATTTTGAGATCAACTAGATAATACTGTACATACAGTATGTCTCAAGATATTACAGCCATATTAAATATAGTAATACACGGGGAAAAAATATGCCATGAAAAGCTCTTAAAAAAAGGAATGGTCATTTTTTATTTAAACACTGCAATCAATTCAGACTCTATATAGATTTATTTATGTATTTATTAAAGACATACATTTAAAAAAAAGTTATCATAAGGAACATCTGCTGCAATTTAGGAAGGTAAAGTATTTTATTTTCCATATTCCTTGTATTTAATATAGTGAACAAGTCCCATAGATTATAAAGAGTATTTTAAACAACCAAATCACTTAACTTTTCCATAGTGCTTAATGTCAAGATGTCAACATGTTCTACCAGCTTACACACTGTGAGCATAAAATATTGCTAATAGAAAGTGCCATTGCAGTTTATGAATAAGAAATGCATCTGAAAAACATTACAACTACATGAAAAGGTGGCAGCATCCTCAAATTTATGAGACAAATATTTTTAGATATTGGCTGTTAGAAAAGTTGATTTGTGGTTGCTAGCATTTATTTTTTACCCTCATCCATTTTCAGACTTAATCAAATTTCCTTTAGACATATCCTTTTTTATGTAATACATTCAGTAACAAGAGAGGTGGGAACCTATCTGACCTTCTGGATTTTAAATATTTACATCAAGCTATTTACATCACATGAAAGTGATTTATGCCAGACATGATTTAGTAGTACAAATTGTAGCAATCTTACTCAAGTATTTCAGAGAAATTTGAGAAAGCACAGCTTTGCAATGTATTTTAATTCAGAGAAAATGTTTGCTGTATGAATCTTAATCCAAACAAAGTAAAATACAGTATTTCTATAATATGTATTTATGTGTTTAAAAAAATTATATTTATTTTATTACTTTGTATTTTTGATCTGAACTAGATTACATGTCTCTTCTTCATGTAGTATATTTTGCATTTTCTTACTGTAAAATATACAATATTGTTATTTTTTAATTTGTTACTAATTGAAAATTATATCCATTTACTTTCAGACCTCCTAATCACATTCAACTTGTAGAAGAGACACAAGAATGGCAAACTTGTTTAGTTATTCCCAACCTATTACATCATTAAAATGCCCAGCTACAAGTACCATCCAGGGGTTTATTTAGTGAAACCTGTCAATTCTGATCATGTTTATGGCTGAAATTTAAATGAGCAATGCTTTTACTATCCATGTTTTGCTAAATTTCAGTCATAAACACTTATAGAAGCACTGGGTATTAGAACCCAGCACTTAGTAAATAAACTTTTAGCTGGACATAAAATGGGAAAAAATTATTTCCAAGGAGGAGTGGCATTATAGAATACCATACATTATTGCAACTCAGAATTCTGTTTTCCTTAAAAACTATACAAAAATCACAGGACACACTTATTAGTTATAATTAGAGATGTGAATGGACCCCTGTATTTTGGTGGTGAATTCATCATCATGTTTTGGTTTTTGACAAAACCACCCACAAGTTCTTTGGTTGGATTATGTTTTTGGTCAGTTTCTGGATTCCTTTAAAATAAAATATAAATCAATAAACATTGATAAAAAAATAAAGATTTATAAAAACAACTAAAATCATGTAATTTGGAACTGTTTACATGCAATCCAAAAGCCGAGTTTGGTTTTTAAATCCAAGTTTCAAACTGACAACAGACCCAATATGTGTAAAAATGATTGGATGTACTCTAAAACAAGTCTAAATTAATCAATATCAAACCAACATTACTTACAAAGCAGTTACCTTGCACAACAAATAGTTATTGAGAACTTAGCTCAGCAGGTCAATAGAGCGCTCCCCAAAAATAACTATAAATATATATACATATATAGATTTATGTGTGATACTACACCCATTATATTTCCCAATATTGAATGTCACTCAAATATTAGAAAGAAATTCCATACTCAGAGAAATAAAAGTAAGCTGTGCACTGGCCACAGTAAAAAAAAATGAGGTTTTGATGAACATCTGTCAGATGTTTCTTTTAAGGTATTTAACCAATGTCAGACTGGGTCATGAAGAGCCCACCAGAGAAATGCAGTGGAAGGGGCCCATGCTTAAGGGGTGTGGCCTATTACTACTGGGAGTGTACAAGCAAGGAAAAGAAAAGTACTGGCGCCGGCTGTGATTCAAAACACAATAAATAAAAAATATCTTTTATTACACATTCATCTATAAGAGAATAATCTATCCCTCGAGGGTAAAACAACACTGATAGAATGTATTAAATGAATTCTGTAGGATACCGCAGAGATTAACCCTTTTGAAAAAAATGTCCACAGTTCCTGGCTAGGACACTAATCCACATTTGCCCACAAGTTTAGTTGGTATAAGAGCATTTTACCAGACTTGCTTCCGGATATAAGTCCCCTAGGAGTCCCATGCAGATAGGGTCCAGATGGCAGATGGGGATAAGTCCGGGTCTGTGAAGAACTTGTACCGGAATTTGATCCAGTGGATGCCAGTAAGTCCAAATAGAGCCAGGAGGTGGATGTGGGTGCTGGTACTTGTGGTCCTACAGAGAAGATACCAACGCGTTTCGCTGGTCTAATGGGTGCCAGCTTCCTCAGGAGACCATTTAATTGACAAAAACATGTGTAATATGAGTGTACAGTCTGGAACCTGAAATTAGTGGATGCTTTAGTCAGTGGAGCCCACTGGAAATTTCCCCTGTAACTTTGTTGTCAGTCCAACCCTGCATATAACACTGTCAACTGAAACAGCTTATATACCCACATACTATTTGCACTAGTCACTGGGGTTTGGATCCATACACCAGAAACTGGAAGTGACATATGTTTCTCATTCGCTTTCTCAACAATCACATTGATGTAAGTAAGGTTGTGACTTTGATATTTATTTAGTTTCCAATGTTCATCATTGTCGTGATGCCAAAAAAGTAAAATAAATTAAATGTATTATACATTGCAGATAATTAGGACCAAATGTATAGGGTCCTTTACATTTGAGTGTACTGTAATACAAAGCTTGCAGACTTGATAATTAAGTTCATATCTATTAAGTAATTAATATAAACAGAAAATATGTGGAAAATTACCATTTCTGTGAGCTTACAGCAAGTGCATGATTCCATACAGTATATAACTATAAATACACTATATAAAAATAAATAAGCAGACATTTTAAAACATAACTTGAAATATCAGAGTTCTTCAAGGAAAAAAGTCAGGTTACAATACATCAAATGTTCTGCTATGGCTACAAGTTTCATAGACATCACGTCCGCTTCTTCAGACTGTTGAGGAGGTACTAAGAAATGCAGGCTTCATGTACTGAATTTAATGACGATGGATAGTGTCAATATACACTGTCTAGGAACAATAGAGTATAGGAGGTAACAAGTTTTATTAAGAAATAGGGAGCACTATTTGTAGTATAAGATAATAGGGAACAATAAATGCATTATTAATATAACAAGGGGCACTATATTTTGAAGCAAATTAATAAAACTTTATTTTTAAATAAAAAAACATTTTATTTTAATACTATAAGATGAGGGGTACCTTAAACTTTGTAATTGTGGTTTCCTCTAACACACCACTGCATTCCATTGGATTCCACTAATCTGAATGGTAGTGTGGCTATTTGAAATACAGGTATAGTGTGCATAAACCCTTTCATGTATGAATTATGTTTTTTATTAGTCTTCAGGACTTATAAAAACAACAAAGTTTTTTTAAAACTATAAAAATAAAAATTATGCACATGATCACACACACATCGGTACTTAGAGTTCCTTCCAAGTTGGGCAAATCATCATAACACTAAAACATATCATTCTGCCACCACCAAGATGTTTCTGGAAAATAGCACTTCCACAGTGACCCCTTTGGTTCCTCTCACAGTATATATGCTTAAAAAATCAGTTGCATGTGGCTCTCAAGGCCATAATTCTAAGAACACAGAAAATCATAACTAAAAATTAGGTTTTAATTTCAAGAATAACTTCAAAGCTTAAAGTTACAAAAAGTATTAAAAAGAGTATATGATTATTTTAAATTAAAAGTACAGAGTACAGACAATTTCAAAGAAAACAAAAGGATGAAAATATAGTTCAAATCATCTTTTCAGAAAAGTACAATGCTTGGAAAAAGGCTACTCCTACAATAATTTAATCATCCATGCTGTGTTGTTGCTATACGTGAAAGCTCCTGAATCACCTATGGACACACATCTTTATCCTCCCAGCACTGCTCCTTGCCACAAAATCGCACTCTTGGGATCTAACCCTTACAATAGCAGAATTAATTGTTTATGCTTATGTGTCATAGTTGTTGGTACTTGTGGAACCGGACGAGGCCTAGTAACTAGTTGGCTGGAGTCCCGAGGACAGAATAGTGTGGGCTTGATATATGGCCTGCTCATACAGGCGTGACAGGTTCGGCTAAAGTCTATGGCTGGCCACATGTGTTTGTACAACTACGGGGAACTAGAAAACGGGGGATACCAGTGCAATGAAAGTTGAGTGACACTTATGGTAGAGAAGCTGATTGAACCAGCAGTACAGGATAGCTGGAAGCTGGGATTGAACCAGCAGTTCAGGATAGCTGGAAGCTGGGATTGAACCAGCAGCACCGGATAGCTGGATAGCTGGAAGCTGTTATTGAACCAGCAGTTAGGATAGCTGAAAGCTGGGATTGAACCAGCAGTTCGGGATAGCTGGATAGGATACTCAGTGATGCAGGCTTGCAGAAAAACTGGAGATTGTATTGACCAGCATTGCAGGTTTGCAGATAAACTGGAGATAGTACAACCAGCGATGCAGCTTGCAGATATCCTGGAGATGAGATAACCAGTGGTTCGGGTTTGCAGATATCCTGGAGTTGAAATAACCAGCGGTGCAGGTTTGTAGATATACTGGAAATAGGACAACCAGGGGTGCAGGTTTGCAGATATCCTGGAGATGAGATAACCAGCGGTGCAGGTTTGCAGATATCCTATAGATGAGATAACCAGCGGTGCAGGCTTGCAGAAATTCTGGAGATGAGATAACCAGCAGTGCAGATTTGCAAATATCCTGGAGACAGGAGTCAGGAAGTGCTGAAGTTGGTAATGCACAGTCTCTTTAAGCAGGAGATTGCAGGAGCTCTCTACAGATTGAGGACAACAAAGCACTAACAGATTTCCAGTGCTTGGAGCTGGAATATATACCCCTTGCTCTCTGGTGATAGGCTGAAGGGATCACATGTCAAGTAACACTACCTAGTTGGAGAGTTCTCTGCAGAGTCAGCTGATCAGGAAGTAACGTACAGTAATCCAGACTAGGCTTCAGAGTGGACTGAGGCCTAGCAGGCCGGGAAGGAGCCGAATCTTAACTATCCTGAAATGGATGCTGTGACTGACAGCGCAGGATGCCGGATGGACCAGCGAATGGTGGGCAGCGCTTTGGACTGTGCCGCAGGTAGGTCAAAGTGTGACTGGGAAGCGCTGTAAACCTCCATTTTGTGACAGTACCCCCTTGTGACGACGCTGCCGGCCAATTCCACAAATACGCCAATTTGAGAATTGCCGCATGCGCCGTACGGGGGTCACTTTTGACACACGGGATTATTTAAATACTTTCAGCTGCCACCAGCAAAGACTTTTCAACGTATTACGGACGTTACAGGCGTCTTTAGCTTTACCTGTCACACACACACTGCAATACTTAGAAAAATAGATAGGCGTGAGCCACACAGGCGTTGGAGTTCATAAGAACAACAGGATCAGAACTAAAATTAGGATTTTAATTTCAAGAATACTTCAGAGCTTTGGTTACAAAAAGGTTACAAAGATTATTAAGAATATTTTAAAAACACACACAGAACACAGCAATCTCAATAAATGAAAAGGAAAAAACTTACAGAAATCTTTACACTTACGCAAACAAGTTTTAAGTATTTCTGTTGTGGGGGACTTCACAGAAACTCAGGTCACCTCCAGCATACTAGCTGTATCCCCAAGAGATCACAACTCCTATTTTCATGAGTGGGACAGATATAGTCTCCAGCTTCATCAGGCCCCCTCCCTTGGGATTTTTAACCACTTTCCTGCTGGACAAAACACCTACACCAGGTTTTACATACTTGGTGCTTGGCAACAGCCAAGGGGGGAGGTAATGAGTATACTGTAGCAATCTCTTTCAAAGAAAGCAAGGTTTATGACATTAGCCAGGAAACAGGATTCCTGGTCTGTTTACAGCCCCTCTGTTGACACAACAACAAATGGCCTTATCAGCCCTCAATGTCCAGAGCTTGCAAATCTCTGCTTTTGATGTAGGAATGTCATCTCAAACTTTATGGACTGCAGATCTCTCTTGGCCTGGACCTATGGGGGTCAAATGCAGGACATTGCATGTCAGCCATGTTGTCACATCTCGGCTGAAAGAATACAAAATTATATATATACAGTCACTTGAAAACATTATTGGTGATTATTCCTGCAGGTAATCACCACACCTTAGATCACATATAATTTGTGATCCTCCTTTCTCTATTCAAACGTGACATCTCCCCCGGCAAATGGCGCACAAGGGGCGGTGACCCACGTCACCGACTCATTGCTGCGCTACTGACCACTTGTTCACCCTGCTGCAAGGTGAGACTCCATCTCAGGAGTTTCCTATTGTCTCCAGACAATCTATTAAGTTTACTGTGACCGACATCAGACACATTTTTACACGTTTGGTTCACATGATTCCCTGGTACTTCCAACTCTACATGGGTGAATATATTACCAACGGGAGTACTCTCATGATTAATGCTCACGGTGGGACAGGTGACTATGTTCTTCTTCCACATAATCTCACCTTGTGCCCTTTCCTGATATGGTTGCCTGCCCCTCACCCACACGGGCCCTGAGGTCAGGGCATCTTGTCCTACAGGATGCTCTGGACAGGTTTCCCTGCACATCATTTGGGGTATACATAGGACATTGGGATCCTCACCTAAATGTCCCTTTCTGAGATAAATTCTTCCTGATTTATCTCCCCAGCCTGTCTGACTGATCTGCGTCCTTACAGAGGCTAAGTCAGGATCAACTGGTTGCCCTTCCTTGGTATAGTGGGAAAATATGTGTTTTGTGATGGGAACACACTCTTTCGTACACGGTGCTCCCTGTGTTGCTATCTCTGCTGTTATTGTATCAGTGACGTCACTGCTCCAGTCTTTGTCACTCTGCCCCATCTCCACAAGACTGGGGTCGCCCACCTCCATACACAACCTCTGTGGATAACCACTGTATATTTCTACACTCCTGTTACCTACACCTGGAGAGAGAGAAACATGTTCCTTTCCTGGCTCAGCCTCAGGAGAAGGTTGATAGGCCCTCGCCCTCAGAGGTTCTGCAGCTTCTGACTGTGGCCCACCCCTCCCTGGCTGCTCGCTGTCAGGACAGAGGGGGGTTTGCATGGCAGGACTTGCATCACACTCCTGTGCAAACCTTTTGTTCATCTTATCACCTGGCACTTGTAAATGGGGATTCTCATTCTGATTATACACAATTTCAGGCTTTTTACATACATCAGTGCCTATGTCAAGCACAGTCATTCCTGACACTGATAAGTTTTCTACTTTCATTGCTACGTGTAAAGGAGACAGTCTCTTATCAGCAGAAATACTTTCTGATTCCTTTCCAAGGGTTAATGTGCAGCCCTTCTGCATTGCCCTCTGCTTGGTACCTATAGCTAGGTCACACCTCACCTCAGACACATCTTTATACAGTGTGCCCACATAATTCCCAGGTGTCTGTAACTCGGTGGGTCTAGTGGTACCACAATGGGGAGAAATTTCCTCATTAACACATACTGGGGAAAATACACCTAGACACTTCTCCCAAACAATTTCTTCCTGCCCTCGTGCTGTATTGGGACTGGCTCTCTGTTCAGCCTGGAGAGGTACATTTTCCACTGAAGCCTCAGTGTATGGGAATCCCTGCTGGGTGTCTGCATGCAAGAGCAGGGTAGGAAGGGGGGTCTGAGGGGGAGGGACAGCAATGTGTGTTTCTCCCTTCTCATCTGTTGGCACAGCCCCCTTCCCTGACACAACCCTGGTACCTAACATGCTGGCAGCACCCCCGACAGACACATTATTTCCTACATTGAAACATGCATCATCAGAATTACTGGTAACACGGATACAAAACAATACATCATCCTCATTGACTCCCTTCCCTAGGCCAGTATCTGAGCTTGCAACTTTCACAGGGAGGGAGGGGGGCGGAGGGGGATCTCTGGCTTTTTAGTCACCCTCCCCACTTGCAGGGGTTAAATCACAGCTTATCTGTGCTGCTGCACTGCGTGTCATTACTGCTTCCCCAGGCGTGGTATTACATACAGTATTCAACACAGTATTATCATCAATATAAGGAATCATTGCCCCTCCTTTATACATAGACGTTTGCCTGTTTTCGGGGCCCCTCAGTACCTGCAAATCAATTTGAACATTTTCAACAATACAGAGAGTCATTTCTTTGTCCCTACACATAGACATTGGAATGTTATTTTCTAGTTCACACTGGTTGGTAACATTCTCAGCATCACATACATTGGCAATAATGTTGTGTGGATCAGCGGGGGTCCCCTGAGGAAAAGAAGGGTTATTTCCTGCAGCAATACAGTTCATTTTACTGGTATTATCACAAGTCCCTGTCACAGTAGGAAATGCAAAATGTTCACGGGGCACTACGTTTTGACCCAGAGTCACTTCTGTGCAAGATCCAGCAGTATCACATAGCATTACAGGTACTGTACACAGAGCAATACCATTGCACGGTTTAGCATCATCACATACTACCTGAGATGATTCACATATTTCAACAGACTTAGAAATGTCAGGCACAGATTGTGCTATCAATTGTCCAAAGTCAGTTCTCACGAACACATTCTTGGGAATAATATCTGACACTCCCACCTCTCTTGTCGACATAATCTCCTCCACAATCAGGTTCTCCTGAAAATCAGCTTCTTCCAGCTGCAAATTCTGCGCAGATGGTGGTAATATGCTGTTCGCACCAACATCTCCTCCCAGTAGGGTACACTGCACCTTTGGAAGCGAGAACTCCGTAACATAGTCCACACCGACTGTAGATGATGGGGGTACCTGTTCCTCCTGGGGCACCCCTGCAGGCTGGACTACTGCTTCTTCCGCTGATAAAAGAAGCTTTTGCAGACGTTGTCTTTCATCATCCACTCTGCGACACTGATCGTGCCAGAATGGGGTATCGAGCTTCCTCAAACTGTGTGCCTCTCTCCATGCATCTTCAAAACTTTCCTCCAACACACGCAGCAGGTACGTAGAACTTATCTCGGAACCTGACCGCAGAAGGGTGGATCGATACCTGCTGAAGGCATTGCACTCGCTCACCTCTGCCCACCAGAGCTGACAGAGCATCTTGCTGCAGGTATTGTCACGGCATACAAGACCCTGCAGCTGACATTCTTTAATTAGCTCCTCCGTACTCATCCTGGAAAACAGGTCATCTGGGCCATACCCCCATTGCTCTTCTGACGCTGTCTCGAATGGTGGCCCAGCAATTTCTGCCATCTCCCTGGCAGCCCCACGTTCCAGAGCTGCTTGGCGTTCGGCAAGGATCTGTTGCCCCAGATGCATAAGGGCTGCCCAGGCTGGAGATGACTTCATAGCTGAAATTGCACTCTGTAAATACTTATCCAGTTCAGGACCTTCAGTGTAGCTGTAAGAGGTGCCTGACCTCCACTGGGTATTTGCAGTACTGTCCGCGTTCACATAGTCCGTCATACTAGGGACTTGATCCAGGCAAGGTTTAACAGTGACCTCCCTGGTCTCATGGTATCGCGAGCAATCACTTTCTTGTCGCGATGCAATTTGTAGCTCACATTCTCTCTTAGCTACTCGGTTTTCAGAACTCGTTTCTGCCATAGGACTCTCCCTCTGCACCAGCTGTGCAGCACTGGCAGGCCCTATCTCTCTCTCCTCTCGTGCACTGGAACACTTTTTCCCTGTCCAGCACGCAGCTCCAACAGTTTCCAGGAATGGGGGGATAAGATCCACATTTGAGGCAGCCACAGCAGGCCTCACATCGATAACAGAGTCCACATCAGAATCCAGTGTCACACTATTACTACCCGCAGTACATAATAGTCCAGTACGCAATACATCTCCCACTGTCTCAGCAGCCCAGGCCGATGTATCATTCCCACGCACAGGTTTGCAGCCATCATGATGCTCTGTATCTTTCCCATACTTGATATCAGTCGGCGAATATTCATCCAAGGCCATATGCACAGACCTCGCGTCGATAACAGAGTCTACATCAGAAATCAGCATGGCACCATTACTACCCGCAGTACGTAACAGTTCAGTGCGCAATACATCCCCTACTGTCTCGGCAGCACAGGGCGATGCATCATTCCCACGCACAAATTTGCCATCATCCTTCATCAGATGCTTAGACTTAGTCATCTTTGATCTAATTTTTGCCAAAATAAAATAATAGAAAAGAAAAACAAGAGATGGGGAGGGGAACAGAGATTGCTACTCACTGTGTGGATTTTAAAATTATAATAAAGCTCTGAGTTCTGATTCTGGTGAAGTGGATGTTCCGCTCACGGAATTATTACCACCTTCACTTAAGTTCTTAGATAAAAACAAACAATTATCATCCCACCGCTTGCCACCACTTTGTGACGACGCTGCCGGCCAATTCCACAAATACGCCAATTTGAGAATTGCCGCATGCGCCGTACGGGGGTCACTTTTGACACACGGGATTATTTAAATACTTTCAGCTGCCACCAGCAAAGACTTTTCAACGTATTACGGACGTTACAGGCGTCTTTAGCTTTACCTGTCACACACACACTGCAATACTTAGAAAAATAGATAGGCGTGAGCCACACAGGCGTTGGAGTTCATAAGAACAACAGGATCAGAACTAAAATTAGGATTTTAATTTCAAGAATACTTCAGAGCTTTGGTTACAAAAAGGTTACAAAGATTATTAAGAATATTTTAAAAACACACACAGAACACAGCAATCTCAATAAATGAAAAGGAAAAAACTTACAGAAATCTTTACACTTACGCAAACAAGTTTTAAGTATTTCTGTTGTGGGGGACTTCACAGAAACTCAGGTCACCTCCAGCATACTAGCTGTATCCCCAAGAGATCACAACTCCTATTTTCATGAGTGGGACAGATATAGTCTCCAGCTTCATCAGGCCCCCTCCCTTGGGATTTTTAACCACTTTCCTGCTGGACAAAACACCTACACCAGGTTTTACATACTTGGTGCTTGGCAACAGCCAAGGGGGGAGGTAATGAGTATACTGTAGCAATCTCTTTCAAAGAAAGCAAGGTTTATGACATTAGCCAGGAAACAGGATTCCTGGTCTGTTTACAGCCCCTCTGTTGACACAACAACAAATGGCCTTATCAGCCCTCAATGTCCAGAGCTTGCAAATCTCTGCTTTTGATGTAGGAATGTCATCTCAAACTTTATGGACAGCAGATCTCTCTTGGCCTGGACCTATGGGGGTCAAATGCAGGACATTGCATGTCAGCCATGTTGTCACATCTCGGCTGAAAGAATACAAAATTATATATATACAGTCACTTGAAAACATTATTGGTGATTATTCCTGCAGGTAATCACCACACCTTAGATCACATATAATTTGTGATCCTCCTTTCTCTATTCAAACGTGACACCCCTCCTTTAGGATCAGCCACTGGACGCATCTTTGGGTTTTGCGGAAACCTGGAATGGAATCTTTTAACAGAGGAGCATGGACATCCTCCGTGAAGATCCAAGATACAGTATCTCCTCAGGTCCTTATCCTCTCCAGTCAATGAGGTATTGAAGACTCGACACCACGTTGAGTGGGCACCTAAGGACCAGAAGTAGGGTAAGACTGAAACCAATTTAGAATCAGAGGCTTGAGTAGGGAGACATGGAAGGAGTTTGGAATGTGGAGATAAGGAAGAAGTTTGAGCTGAAAGGTGACAGGGTTGATTACCTACTGAATAGTGAATGGACCAATGTACCCAGGTGCAAATTTCATAGATGGTACTCGAAGATGAAGGTTTTGTGTGGAGAGCCACCAGCTTAAAGATGAGGAACAGCTTTTCTCTTCCGATCAGCAAATAGTTTGTATCGCTTGAAATACTTTTTTAATGCAGAATGGACTGATTTCCAAATTGATAAAAAGTATTTAAGCGCAGCTTGAGCTGTTGGGATATCCAGAGGCGGTATGGACTGGAATTCTGGGACCAAAAACGGTGAAGAAGGTTGTTGAATCTGAAGAGGAATGATAAGTATTATTGTTAGAGAATTCGGCCCAGGGGAGTAAGTCGACCCAATTATCTTGAGGAAAGAAACATGCAGAGGAATGTCTTTAAATCTTGGTTAACTCGCTCGGTCTGTCCATTACTCTGAGGATGGTAAGCTGTGGAGAACTTCAACTTGATTTGAAGAGAAGCGCAAAGAGATTTCCAGAACTTTGCAATGATTTGGACTCCACAATCCCAAACTATTTATCTTGGTAATCCATGAAGATGGAAGATCTCAGAGATAAACAACTTGGAGATTTGAGCAGATGGCAGACCAGAGAGCGGGATAAAATGTGCCATTTTAGAGAAGCGGTCGACGATGACCCAGATCATGTTCTTTCCCTGTGGTGGAGGAAGATCAGTGATGAAGTCCATTGATATGTGCATCCATGGACAAACTGGAATGAATAATGGGTTTAATGGACCCACAGGTGCTTGACAGGATGACTTATGCTGGGCGCATCTAACACAGGAGGCAATAAAAGCTTGAGTGTCTTGTTGCATGGTGGGCCACCAATATGATCTTTTCAGGAATTCCAAAGTTATTGAGTCCCTACATAACCTGAGAAGAGAGAGGAGTGTGCCCATTGTAGAAGTTGCTTGCAAAGACTGGGAGCAAAAAAAGTCTTACCAGGAGGAGGAGAAAGAGTTTGTTTTGGTTGAAGCAAAAACTACTGGATTGAGGATGGGACGAGGTACCTCCGGAGACAGTTCCTCTTCAGGGCAGAGAGAACGGGAGAGAGCATCCGCCTTCCCATTCTGTGGGCCAGGATGGTAGGCGAGCTTGAAATTGAAATGAGAAGAGAATTGATACCACCGTGCCTGGTGAGGAGAGCGGCATTGAAGACTCTTGAGGAACAGAAGATTCCGATGATCCGTGAAAATGGTAATTGGGAACTGAACTCCTTCTAAGAGGTATCGCCAGTCTTCAAAAGCAAGTTTATTTGACAATGGCCCTCATTCCGAGTTGTTCACTCGCTAGCTGCTTTTAGTAGCATTGCAAACGCTAGGTCGCCGCCCTCTGTAAGTGTATCTTAGCTTAGCAGAATAGCGAACGAAAGGTTAGCAGAACTGCTACTAAATAATTCCCTGCAGTTTCTGAGTAGCTCCAGACCTACTCCTAGACTGCGATCACCTCAGTCCGTTTAGTTCCTGGTTTGACGTCACAAAAACGCTCTGCATTTGGCCAGCCACTCCCCCGTTTCTCCAGCCACTCCTGCATTTTTACCTGGCATGCCTGAGTTTTTTAGCACACTCCCTGAAAACGGCCAGTTTCCGTCCAGAAACACCCACTTCTTGTCAATCACACTACGATCACTCGAGCAATGAAAAAACGTTGCTCGAGCTTGGGTAAAAGTACAAACTTTTGTGTGAAAGTACTTAGTGCATGCACGCTGCGTACCATGCGCATGCGCAGGATTGCCATTTTTTCACTTGATCGCTGCGCTGCGAAAATCGTCAATGAGCGATCAACTCGGAATGACCACCAACAATTCCTTTTCCCCAATAAGATAATTCTTCTTGGTGGAAGAGAATTTTCTTGAAAAATAAGCACAAGGATGAATTTTTTCATTGGAGAATCATTGAGCGAGAACTGCTCCCGCACCCTCAGAAGAAGCGTCGACTTCCAGAATGAATGGCCGAGAAATGTTTGGTTGCTGAAGCGCAGGGGCTAAAGTGAATGCATCTTTCAATAGACAAAAAGCTTGTTTTGCTTTGGGAGGCCAAACAGGCGGTTTGGCATTTTTGCTAGTGAGAGCTGTTATAGGAGCCCCCAAAGTTGAGATGCCATGAATACATTTTCTATAATAATTGACGAACCGTAGGAAACATTGAGTTGACTTGAGAGTTGAAGATTTGTTCCAGCAGAGAATGGCCTTGTCTGGATCCATGCACAGATTAGAACCGTAAATAATGTAACCCAAGAATGCAATGGATGGCACTTCAAAGACACAGTTCTCAAGTGTGCACAACAATTGACGTTTCCTCAATCTTCTGAGCACTTCTTGGACCTGCTGATGATGAGTTTGTAGGTCATGGAAGAAGATTAAAATGTCATCTACATATACCACAATGGACTGGTACAATAAACCTCTGAAGATTTTGTTAATAAAGTGCTGGAACACTGCTGGTGCATTACTGAGTCCGAATGGCATTACCAAATACTCGTAATGCCCATCACGAGTGTTAAATGTGGTCTTCCATTCATCACCGGCACGTATATGAATTAAATTATATGCCCCTCTTAGATCCAGTTTTGAAAAAAAAGTGTCTCCTTTAACCCAATCAAAAAGTTCAGTAATTAAGGGTAGCGATTCTTGACTGTAATGTAATTTAACCCCCTGTAATCGACACAGGGGCAGAGTCATCTAACCTTCTTTCTGACAAAGAAGAAACCTGCTCCTGCATGTGAAGATGAGGGGCGTATGAAGCCTTTCTCAAGGTTCTCCTTGATATACTCGAACATGGCAGCTGTTTCAGGAATGGACAAAGGATAAGTTCTTCCTCTGGGCGGTGATTTGCCAGATAGAAGGTCAATGGGGCAGTCCCATTCTGTATGCGGTGGTAATTTGTCTGCTCCTCCCTTACTAAAGACATCAGCAAACAAGTGGTATTGCTCAGGGAGATCATCAGGGATAGGAACCTCCACCTGATGAGCTGGAATGACCTTTTGAAGATACTTGTCATGACACTTAGAACCCCAGGAAAGAAATTTCATGGAAGTCCAGTGCAATTGAGGATTATGCTGCTGGAGTCAAGGAAGTCCTAGAACGAGAGGATGAGTTGCTCTGAAGATAACTAAGAATGAGAGAGCCTCGGAATGTAACACCCCACCCGGAGGGTTAAATTGCAAGTCTCTTGGAGAATTGTCCCATGAGGTATAGGGCTACCATCTACTGATGTGAGCATGATGGCTTGAGAAAGATTCCTAGTATGTATCAGATGTTTGCACACCAGGTCAGCCAAAATAAAATTTTCTGCAGCGCCAGAATCTAGTAGAGCAGGAAAAGTTTCAGAACCGGTGGGAAGCTGCAGAGAAACAGAGATAATGGAATCATTCTTGCTTGGAGAGTTTTTTACGCTTCCTACGCTTCAGGTGAAAATTGATTTTAGTACATAAAAACATAAGATCTTTTAGAGTAGAAGGCATATCTCTAGAAGCTAGCTCATCTTTGAGTTTTTCAGAAAGCCGCGTTCAAGGCTTCCTCGTTCTATTGGAGATCAGATGCCAGAGTTTGAAAGTCAATTATGTACTATCCAACTGTCCTAGAGCCTCAGTAGATTCTCATGATATCAATGGAAGCGGATGTTGAGCATCCAGCCTCGTTGACGATTCCGCAAAAAGACTGTAGTAACCTTGAGTAGTCACTGAGCATGGGATCTGATCTCTCCAACAGAGGAGATACACACTCAAGGGCCTTTCCGGACAGGAGAGAAATGATGAATGCCACCTTAGACTTGGAGGAGGGAAAATTTTCAGAAAAAAAGCATGAAATGCACATCACAGAGATTTAGAAATCCCCTACACAGCTTGGGATTTCCATTGAATTTCTTGAATTTCTCTGGTGTAGGGAGGCAGATAGCCTTGGAAAATGCAGCAGGACCTTGGTAAACTTCACAGGCAGTAGACTGAGACGAGGGAGTAGCCAAAGATGCTTTAAACCTGTCTTGCAGTGCAGCAAGGTCATGTAAGCCTTTTACCATCTGTCGCTGCATTGTTTTCAGACCCTCCAGGCATGCTACTATAGCTTGCAGCATGTCAGCACTTAAAGCAGCACTGCCTGCCGAATTCATTTGGTCAGTGCTTACTGTCACAGTTGTTGGTACTTGTGGAACTGGACGAGGTCTAGTAGCTAGTTAGCTGGAGACCCAAGGAAGGAATAGTGTGGGCTTGATATATGCCCTGCTCATACAGGTGTGATAGGTTTGGCTAAAGTTTATGGCTGGCCACAGGTGTTTTTACAACTATGGGGAACTAGAACACTGGGGATACCAGTGCAATGAAAGTTAAGTGACACTTGTAGTAGAGATTGATAACTGGAAACTAGGATTGAACCAGCAGTACAGGATAGTGGGATAGCTGGATGCTGGGATTGAACCAACAGTACAGGATAGCTGATAGCTGGAAGCTGGGATTGAACCAGCAGTACAGGATAGCTGGCTATCTGGAAGCTGGGATTGAACCAGCAGTTCAGGATAAACTGGAGATTGTATTGACAAGTGGTGCAGGTTTGCAGATATACTGGAGATAGGACAACCAGCGCTGCAGGCTTGCAGATATCCTGGAGGTGAGATAACCAGTGGTGCAGATTTGCAGATATACTGCAGTTTGAATACTACCAAATTGTGGGATCAGATAACGTGATGAATCCTGACGCACTTGTTCACTTTAGTGCATAACATGGATCTGCAACATAAAAAAATTACCTATAATTATGAACAGTATTTTACTGTAAATGTGATTTTTTTTCTTGCAAAAAAAAGTGAGGTAAAATTTAAAAATAAATGTCTAGTATGGTTACAGTTTGTTTTATTTATTCTGTTGCTTGCTGTATTTTTCTCCAGAAACAAAACATTTGTATGCCTATTTATGTAAATAATTCAGAAATAAATATATATTTAGTATTTATAAAATAATTATTTTATTTACTTCTGAGTTTGCTACATCCCAATAAACTGTGCCTATTTCATGAACTGAATTTAACTGATTTCAATGCTTAGTGCAGTGGTTCCCAAACTTTTTGGAATCACGGCACTCTAGAGTATCAGAATTTTTTTCACGGCACCCCTAGGCCAATAGTTTCTTATTGAAAAATGTAGAAAGAAATATTAAATTAAGTAAATTGTCTTTATATGTCATCCTTAGGGTAACTTATGTGGTGAGGGACAAGATTTGCTTCTGATTGTCAATATATTTTATGATTGGCAGCCATTAACACTGGTTTTGCTTTTTACATTGACCATGCAGAATTTGAATTGGTTCTGGATCACCAACCCGTGGCACCCCTGCAAGTGTCCCGAGGCACCCCAGGGTGCCACGGCACACAGTTTGGGAACAACTGGCTTAGTGTGAAAGTTGGAAAAGCACTCTGGACACAAAGACTCAAGAAACTGAGTGGCAAGTGCATTTAGCTTGGAGAAGGGATAAAGAAGTGATAAGTGGAAGGTGATAATGCACTAGCCAATCAGCTCCTAACTGTCATTTTTCAAACTTGTAATAATTGGCTACTTTATCACTTCTCTATGCTTAATACATCTGCAGCTGAATGCAGATGTACTGTACTTAGTTTTATGTATGCAAGCTGCATGTTTTGCACCCATAAGCTTTGGCCTGTGGTTTTCCTCACTGAACCTGATTTTTAGGGGCTGCATTTGACATGTCCCTGTGCTCCAGTGCAGGTGGTGTCTCACTTGGTGTTCCCTACATAGAGCAATGCTTGATTCTTGATATTTGATCCAAACATTCGATAGAGCAGCCATATCACTTCAATACAGAAGCCTAGTCACATCAAGAAAGTGACAGAACAAACAAATGTACCTCCTGTTTTGACTTTTGTGTGGGTACATCACCACACACTGAGATCCACTCCCCAGCCCGTATCTCCTGTATATTAGCCCAGATCTGTGACTCTGTGACTCATTTCCTAATGCTGGGTGGATTCACAATGCTGGGCAGAGTCAGAGTCATAGAGTCACAGATCTGGCCAAATATATAGGAGATGATATGTACACACACACACACACACACACACACACATATATACAACACACAGCCCCAGATACAGTACATGTATCTACCCGGTGCCGCCAGGAGGGACCACCCCGGTCCTCCATGTGTCCCCTCTGCAGAACTTTGTTGCTAAAAGTGAAGTTTGCAGAACTTTCCCGGACTCCTCCCCATTGCTGCACGGTAGCCAGGAGGACATGACCCTTTGACCGGATCATGGTGGATCTGCAATGCCCATAGCCAATGTGCTCCCCAGTCAGAAAGCCCCTGTGAGCCCCAGGATGCAGCATGATGCTTCCAGTGACCCTGGTGCTGCTGCTGGGGTCCACCCGCTGCATCTCCGCTGCCTTCTCCTTCCCACTCTGGATCTCCCCGGCTCAGGTCAGCCAGCCCCAGTCCGCCTCCCTGCCTGTTCACAAGAACATAGAGGGGCTCTCGCTGGCCTCGTAACCCAGCGGCCGGATCAACTTCATGGCACTGATGGATGAACTGGAGGGGGACTCAGGGAGAGGGTACTACCTGGTACTGGCCATAGGGACCCCATTACAGACGATTAGTGCCCAGTGGTGGCAGGCTCTGCCTGTGTTTACACTGTGTATGGGGGGCTTCCTGACCCCAAGGGTGTGTAAGGGTTAAGTGGGCATAGCCCCTTGCGACGGTGTGAAGGGCACCTGCAGGGCGCGATGAGTCATCTAGTGTGTTATATTACTCTACACCTAACTCTGTTGCTTGATGGTCTTGATGTCTGGAGAAAATAAAAACAATACCAATAAAGGGCTAACCACTACTAACACAACTGCTACTAATGATCATTTTAAATAATTTATAATTTACAAAAGTTAAGGTAGCATATAATGATACATATAAAACTATCAGCTGTCAAAAAATGGCATATACAGTATAATATGAGGAAAATATTTAGGTTAGGCCTATATGCCAGGATAAGCCTTACATGTAATATTTAACTTTTAATTGCATGACATCCACTGAAGTGGACATATGATTTTGCATCGATTGTAAAAAGAGTTTTTAATCAAATCATCAGCTCTATTATCCTCTAAACATTACTTTTCTTGATTTTTTTTTTACCTGCTCTGCTAAATTTGAGTAGAAATATTTAACAGAAGTTCCTGAAGTGCTCAATGCTGGTGAAATCTTCTTAGCCATTTTATTCTGAACTTTTTTTTTATAGGAATGAAAAGTTGCCACTAGGTGACATACTGCAGCTTCAAAGTTTGGTAGAGGCCCAAAGAAGAAGACATTATGCACTAGTAACACAGGGCACCTGCACCCAGATATCCAGCAAGATAAATAGTTGCCTGCAGGAATTGACCCACATAACACTGAAAAGGTCGCAGGTTGCCCAAGATCAACTGCAGGCAATGTGGTAGTACAGTACATGCCAGGCAATATGGGAGTACAGTACATGCAGGCCATCCAGGAACAAACCAAGGTGATTGTGGCCCTGCAATGGGAGCTGGTGGCACAAATTGCTGGGCGTGAAGGCCAAAAACCTCAATGGCCAGCTCCCTACACTCCAGCAAACAGAGTGCCTCACCAGTGCCTCCTCCAAGGCATAGTGTCCAGACTCGGTGGGGAGGGGGGGGGCAGAAAGAGGTCAAGGGCCTTCCTCCTCCCAATAATTGTTTTTTTCCCTCGACTTTGTATTTGTTTCCCTCTTTTTATTTTGTGGCCATTCCTTGTCATTTTTTTGTGTTTTTGTAAAGTGGTTTCCCCAAAAATGTGTTTGTGGTTTGCTTATAAAACATAAATTAATTTTAAATTCTAAAATTTATTTAGGGCTAATGTGTTTTCTAGTGTTTGTTTCAGTACTTAGGGGGTACATTAAGGGAATTTGGTATTAAAATACATGTAATAATCCTAATGTCTTAAGAGACAATTGGCTGGATGACTATAGGGCCACCTCATTTACGGCCAAACGTAGGGGAGTCCTTATCTTGTTTAAAAAGCATTTACATTTTACTGTTCAGGATGCATGGATAAACACTGAGGGTCATTTTTTATTTCTCAAGATATGGTTGTGTGGCTCTTTGTATACTTTAGCTACTGTTTATGCCCCTACTACCTAAATTATATTTTCTTTACTGAATTATTTGTAAAACTTCAGGGCTCGTGGAGGGGCCACTCATATTGGGAGGGGATTTCAATAACGTGCTTTACTTAGGCTTGGATAGATCCTCCTCTATTGATGGCGATAGACATACATATGCCCCTTCTTTACAGTTGCTACTTGACTCCTTACAACTCTGTGATCCCTGGAGGTGCCAAAATCCTACCTCATGTGAATACACCTTCTACTCCCATGCTCATCACACATCCTCACGGATAGCTTTTTGGTTGTTATCCCTCTCTCTATATCAGCATGTAGCGGACTCAGGAATAGCACTTATAGACATTTCTGACCATGCCCCTGTTTGGTTCATCTTATTATTAGAGACCCCTCTCTTGACCTCTTACAATTGGAGATTCCTTAGCTACCTCCATAAGTCAGCTGATTTTTGTAATCATATTGAGCAGGCTTTTCTAAATTATGTGGATGATAATATTGAACACTTAGATGATATTAATTTGTCTTGGACAGCATCTAAACCAGTGATCCGTGGCCAGATTATCGAGTATGTGTCCAGGAAATGCAAATTGTTGGCTGCTAAATTAGACGAACTGAGCCGTGCTTTGGCAACAGCTTATGATACACTGTTATATAATGAGTCCTTAGATAATCAAAAAGCTTATCTTGCCGTGAAACATGCGTATGATGCCCTGTGCACGGAATGTGCTCAGTACTCACACAATGCTCAGCATAATAGATTTTTAATAAACCTGGTAGGTTGCTAGCCAATCTAGCGAGAACATATACTGTAACTAACCTTCTTATATCCTTCAGCTCCATGCGGATTCCCATGCTCCCATTATAGAAGCCTCACTCTGAACACTTTGTACGTTACTATAAGGAGCTTTGTACGGCCCCTCCTGATTCTCCCACTCTAGGTATGCAATTGATTGCTGCTGCACACCTTCCTACTTTGACTGATGCAGAAAGAGATTCCCTTGTAGTATCCGTGATGGAGCCTGAACTCCAATTCTTGATTAAATTACTCCCTAGTGGCAAGTCTCCTGGCCCAGATGGCTTCGGAGCTGAATGCTATCAACTTCTTTCATCCCATTTAATACCCCATCTCCTTACCTTATTTAACTCCTTATTAACTGGTCACTCTCCCCCGCATGGTTTTAATGATGCTAGGATAGTAGTTTTCCCAAAACCAGGGAATGATCCCGCGTTAGTACAATCCTATAGCCCAATCTCTCTTCTAAATCAAGATCTGAAACTATTTATTAAATTGATTGCTTTACGTCTTTAATCTGTGTTGCCTAGGATATTACACCCTGCTCAGATGGGATTTGTGCGGGGTTGAACATCTGTGCACAAAGGCCCTCATTCCGAGCTGTTTGCTCGCTAGCTGCTTTTAGCAGCATTGCACACGCTAAGCCGCCGCCCTCTGGGAGTGTATCTTAGCATAGCAGAATTGCGAACGAAAGATTAGCAGAATTGTGAATAGAAATTTCTTAGCAGTTTATGAGTAGCTCGAGACTTACTCAGCCATTGCGATCAGTTCAGTCAGTTTTGTTCCTGGTTTGACGTCACAAACACACCCAGCGTTCGCCCAGACACTCCCCCGTTTCTTCAGACACTCCCGCGTTTTTCCCAGAAACGCCAGCGTTTTTTCGCACACTCCCAGAAAACGGCAAGTTTCCGCCCAGAAACACCCACTTCCTGTCAATCACACTACGATCACCAGAACGATGAAAAATCCTAATTATGCCGTGAGTAAAATACCTAACTTTTGTGTAAAATAACTAACTGCATGTGCTCTGCGAACCTTGCGCATGCGCAGTAAGCGACTAATCGCAATATAGCGAAAATTGGCAATGAGCGAACAACTCGGAATGAGGGCCAATGTCCGTACACTGCTCGCAGCTATGATAAGTAATAGATATTCAAATAATAAATAGGCTGTTGTGGTCAGCTGTGATGCTGATAAGGTGTTTGATTGTGTTACATGGTCACATATATTACGTGTGTTCCATGTTCAGCAGTTTGGGCCACAGTTCACTGGTATCTTCTGTATGCTCTATGCCCAACCGACTGCTCATTTATCTATTGATTGTGTTAATTCCCCCTTCTTCACTTTGCAGAGAGGCACACTGCAGGGATGTCCCTCCTCTCTATTGCTTTTTAATCTTTCCCTGGATCCCTTGATCCATACATTTCTTAGAGATACAACATGGAGAGGCATTTTTGTTGGCGCTCATGAGATTAAGGTATCTGCCTTTGCCGGTGACCTGCTTCTCTATTAGTGATTCACAAATTGCCTTCCCATCGTTATTGTCCACACTGAAACTATTTAATGACATCTCAGGGTTTTTAATTAACTTTGTTAAAACTGAAGCCTTTGCCTTGTATAGTGAAGCTAAATTGGGTTTGGGGGTCTAGATTCCCCTTTCGTTGTGCTCAAGACTTTATTGTGTACCTGGGTCTGCGCATACCCTCTTTGTCGGATGACTTTTTTTTATTGGTCAAATGTTGGCTGACTTTGAAAAGTGGAAACATCTCTGGCTCTCCTTTCTGGGGCAGTGTCATTTATATAAGATGATCTCTTTCCTTCATTTGCTCTATCCAGTCCAGATGCTTCCTTTCACCTTTATGAAGAGTGATGCAAACATTATTGATTCCGCTTTATCTAAATTTATTTGGGCCGGAAAACGTCCCAGAATTTCCTTGTTAAAATTACAACAATCATTACCTCTGGGTGGAATGAATTTACCCTGCGTACAAGATTATGCTTTGTTGGCAAATTATAGATTTGTTCTGGACTTGATAGGAGGAAGCAATGCTTATACTGACACAGCTCTGGATCAAGCATTTAGCCCTGACTGTAATTTAGTGACCTTATTACATAGCTCTCACTCTTCTATTCCCCTGTCGATCAAGACTAACCCCTTACTTAATACTCCTTGTTTTGCCTGGCGTTTGTTGAGGAAAAGACATGCTCTTTCCTCCTCCCGAACCTTGTTCCTCCCGCTACTTCACAATTATGATTTTCGACATGGTGAGTCGGGTGGGGTGATTGGGCTTTGGCACCTCCAGGGTTTAATTTTGCTATACCAATTCTTGGATAAGGATTGCTCCTCTATTCTCTCCCTATCCCTACTTCAAGAACGTTTCCCAGGCCTACACTTCCCTCTATTTGTATATTTTCAAATTCATCGCTACATTACTAAACTATTGTCCCAATTGACTTTTGCCGATAAGTCCAATGTCTTAGATTTTATAGCATGGACTAGATCAGGTATCCCCCCTCCTACTTCTCTTATTATATGCACACTAGGAGGACTTTGGATATTTCTACCCTCACTACTGGCATGGCCAAATGGTCAGTCACATGTCCTGATATCCCCTTGGAAACTACTCAAAACACTCAAATTGGTCTGAGTGTTTCTTAGATGTTGAATCTAAAGCACAAATTTTTGTTTAAGATATGGTTGCCTTACTTATGCACTTTACCATATTCGACTAAAGAGTCGGTGCGGAATGCTGTTAGACTGTCCACCAGGTATATTATAGAGCACGACCCCCTTTTAACTATGCCGGAATTCAGTCTACCCCTTTCTTAATGTATATATTTTGGTTATGTGCTTCTCCTAGCTACATATCAATAAGCCTGTTGATTATTGAACCTCACCCCCATGTGTGGACTATACCCTCTTGATTTGTACCCTGTTATATCTTATTTGCCAATTTATACCATATATTTTTATGCCTGTAACGATTTTATATATGTTTTCTTGAATAAAGTCATTATTATAAAATACATGTAAGAATAGGATTTAGTGGGCACATTTCATGTAATATCGCTTATTATAATGTTCATGTACACATGTATGTACAAATGTGTCCTCTTACATCTTTGCTGCAGTCAGGCTAAACAGATGCAAGCTGAATCTTTTTACACATTTTACTCCAGAAAATGCTGCAGATGCACAAGCAGATCCTGCTGATTAAAAGTATATGTGGCTTGCCTATATTCTGTGTGTACTTGTGTCTGTATCGGCATTCCAAATTATGGGGCTAATTCAGTAAGGTTAGCAAATTCTGCTAATCAGCAGAATTTGCTATTCTTTTCCTAGCATGCTGGGGGCCACCCATCGCTGGGCAATGCCGCCCAGCATGCTAACCAGAGCCTCCCTTCCATTCAACAAGCAGAAATTGCGAGTGATTGGAAGTTATGCTTCTTAGCAGAAATTCTGGAAGCCTCCTGCCGGTGCCACCTCCTCTCTGATCATGGCGGCTGCGTGTGATGTCACACAGCCGCTGTGATCACGCCCACAACACGCCCCCATTCGGCCGACTCCACCCCCCATTTGTGCTGCACTGCCCCCCCAACGCTCCCTGGAAATGGGGCATTGCCCACACACCCCCACCCCGCGACTGCCTCTGCCTGATTGACATGCAGAGGTGAACTCATTTTTTGCTGCTCCCCCACAGAAAGTGCGGGCACTTGCACCTTCGGGGCCATCATAAATATTCTGGTTGGATAGCGATTTGTGATCCAACCTGAAATAGCCCCTATGTTACAACGTTTGGCAGGAAAACACTGTAGCATAACAATTTTTATGCCGATACAGCCACTTTGTAAAACAGACACATTTTCTGAGAAAAATGTCCAGAAATGTAATGTACAGTAGATGGACTGTGTTGAGAAATCAAAGTATTTTTGTTTGATTTTAATGTTAGACATAATTTTACAAATTATTATTTGTTGTAAATGTGCTGTAATTGTGCACTTGTAATTGATTTCCAACATTGACAAATACAGCTCACCCAAAACAACCAGCTCTATTTATGTACATCTATTTTGTGTGACATTTTGAAACTTGGAAACCATTACATCAGCCAAGTTGTACATTTAACATGGTGAAAACATCTGACTCCAACTTTATACCAGGTGCTCTTGTTCTGTGTAGAAAGCAGCCAACTATTCATGAACTCGATGCTATTACATTGGCCGAATTTACAAACTGTCTGACTTTTGTGGCAAAATTGGACATTTTACAAACTCGGATTAAACCCGGCTCCCATTACATCCCAGCCACAGACTTAAAAACAGCTGTCCACTGTAGTGGCCTTTCTGTATTGAAGGGTTGAACACATTCTCTAAACTATTGATAAGTAAATCAAGCTGTTTTGTAGTCAAAACTGCCTGCAAGGGGTGACAGATTCAAATCACCAGCAAACACATCTTTAGTAAATCTCTTATAGTTTTGAAATTAACTTTCTCTTGCACCCTCATATCTTACTTTCAACTAATGCTCAAATATGACTATAAATGACTTTCCATGTATGACTCTATTTCTTGTAGAGTACAATTACTTCTTTGGATGCTCATATTTGTTTTTGTCTCTTTATTGTTCTCTATCTTGGTTCCCATTTATCTTTCTACTTCTGAGCTAAAGTACATCTGGATTTGTCTCACGTGCTCTGCTCCATGCACCAGATTTTTTTTTTTACAGTAACAACACACTATACATTCTATTATGGACCTCTTGAATATATATGATGAAAAGCACAAAAAATTGCTACTTAAAGAATTGAAAATGTTCTTATCTCTACTATATAAAAGCAAACATTTTTCCTTCTGTCTTTCTATACAAATCCACAGTTTACAAGCTATGATTGTGAAATTTTACATATGAGCGTATTAAAACACGGCCGAGGCATCTAAAACTATTTTAAATCCCTGACTCCCCTAGGGGTGAGGCAGCAGCACAGAATTTTTCAGCAGACAGCATAACTCTGGAATACCTGGAGCAATTTACACCAAACTTGAAACACATATGACTTACACTCTGGGAAAAACACTGTGGTGGTAACACACCACTAGCACCCCTAGGGGTGGGCCCCCCTTATTTTTACATTATTTTTTTCTCTAACCTTGTTTGATCCTTATTTCTTTGTAAGGATATCCTTATGTCTATCCCATGCATGTTTAGATTGCTCCACTGTTTTAGCCTCTACCACCTCTGATGGGAGGCTATTCCACTTGTCCACTACCCTTTCTGTGAAGTAATTTTTCCTCAAATGTCCCCTGAACCCCCCCCCCCCTCCAGTCTCAGTGCATGTCCTCGTGTCCTGTTGCTTTTCTTCATTTGGAGAATGTTTCCCTCCCGGACTTGGTTAAAACCCTTGATATATTTGAAAGTTTCTATCATGTCTCCCCTTTCCCTTCTCTGCTCCAAACTATACATATTGACCTATACAGTGGCATAATAACTTATTTGTTTCTTTCTGCTGCTGATTCCTCTCCCAATGCAGCCAAGCATCTGACTAGCCTTCCTTATTGCTTTGTTACATTGCTTATCTGCCTTTAAGTCACCTGAAATAGTGACTCCTAGATCTCTTTCCTCCTCAGTAGTTTCCAGTAGAGTGCTATTAATACTATATTTAGCCTTAGGATTTTTGAGACCCAAGTGTATGATTTTGCATTTTTTGGCATTGAACTGTAATTGCCACACTCTTGACCATTCCTCTAGTCTGCCTAGATCCTCAATAATTTGTTTTACCCCACCTGGTGTGTCTACCCTGTTGCATACCTTTCTGTAATCTGCAAAAAGTCATGCTTTACCTTTAATTCAATTTGCAATGTCACCAATGAAGATATTAAAAAGCACTGGTCCAAGTACAGATCCCTGGGTACTCCACTGGTAACATTTCCCTCTTGTGAATGCACTCCATTTACCACAACTCTCAGTTTTCTATCCTTCAACCAAGATCTTATCCATTCAATAATCCTAATATCCAATCCCAAACTTTCAAGTTTATTTAGCAGTCTGCTATGTGGAACAGTATCAAAAGCCTTACTAAAGTCCAGATAAGCTATATCCATGGCTCCACCTTTATCCATCACTTTAGTCACACAGTCAAAAAAGTCAAAAAGATTTGTTTGACATGATCTCCCCCAGTGGATCCATGCTGTTTGGGATCCTGTAAATTGCCAGATTTGAGATAATCTACAACTCTTTCTTTTAAGAGTGTTCCATCAATTTCCCTACTACTGATGTAAGACTCACTGGTCTGTAGTTGTTTGCCTCTTCCTTGCTTCCACTTTTGTGCAGTGGGACTACTTTTGATCTTTTCCAGTCCTCTGGAATTACTCCCGTAGCTAATGACTGGTTGAATAATTCTGTCAATGGTGCTACCAGCACATTTTTAAGTTATTTTAGTATATTTGGATGTATCCCATCTGGCCCCATACATTTGTCCACTTTCAGCTTTGAGAGTTCTGTTAGGACCTTCTCCTCTGTAAATGTACTTGTTCTATTTTCCTGAATATTCCTGCAACTTAACTGTGGCCCCTTCCCCTCTCTTTCAGTAGTAAATACTGAGAAAAAAATAATTAAGATGATCTGCTATTACATTGCCTCCCTCAACAAGATTCCCAGTCTCTATCTTTAGTTTTATTATTCCGCCTTTTATTTTTCTCCTTTCGCTTATATACCTAAAAAAAGTTTTGCCTCCTTTACCCACTGACTGGGCCATTTTCTCCTCAGCTTGTGCCTTTGCTCATCTGATTACCTTCTTAGTCTCCTTCTGTCTAACAAGATATATCTCTTTGTCTTCATTATTTTGTGTCTGCTTATATTTCCTAAAAGTCATCTTTTTTGCTTTCACAATATTTGCTACTTCTTTCGCAAACCACACTGGCTTCCTTTTCCTTGTGTTTTTCCTAACACTTTTGATACAAAGGTCTGTTGCCTTTAATATTGCACATTTTAATGTTTCCCACCTCTCCTGCACTGCTTCCAAATTCTTCCACTCTGCCAAAGAATCGCTTACATATTTTCCTATCCCTACAAAATCAGCCTTCCTAAAATCCAACACCTTTGTTTTTGTATGGGATGAGTCAGTCTCTATCTTTATGCTGAACCATACTGCTTGATGATCACTGGATCCCAGGTTTTCACCCACTTTTACATCTGATATTCTATCTCCATTTGTAAGTATTAAGTCTAATATTGCGTCTCTCCGAATAGGCTCCCTCACCAATTGGTGGAGGGATGCTCCCTGAAGGGAATTTAAAATGTCACTACTTCTAGTGGAACTAGCAACAGACACCTCCCAGTTTACATCAGGAAGATTAATGTATGAGGACATTCATGATATGTTAGTGATAACAGGGCTGCATGTGACAGGGCCAGTGACATCATGTGAGGAGGGGAATGGAGGTTGCATGAACCCACACACTGACAGTTATATAGTGGAAGTAGCATGGTCCCCCAGCAGCTCAGAGTATATCAGGAGATACATAAAGTGCTATGTTATATAAGAAACTGTAAATAAATTGATACTTTCACAGGGGTACTGACATGATGTGTGGAGGGAATGGAGGCAACAGGAAGCCACAGACTGAGAGTTGTATAGTGGGAAGAGCAGAGTCCCTTGGGGGAACAAAAAGGGGTCTGGACACCAGTAGCTGGCTTGCAACTTTCAGCCTGGGGGGCAGACAAAAGCAAGATGCCCAGCTTTTCACAGAGAATGCAATGCAAAAATGAGAGTGCAACATGGAAGCAAGATATGCCTATATACTAGATCAACAACCAACGTAAATTAACGAACAACTAACATTCTAATTTGCCATCCTCATCCCATAGTGAAGCATGGGTATTCAGCTGTCTACAATGTTATTTATACTGTGTGTTTAATATTTTCATTTATTTTTTGTAAACAGACATTCTTAAAATTCCGGGCAACACCGGGTACTCCAGCTAGTTTATTAAAAACTTACTATACAAGGTTACTTGTATAGTACGTTTTAAGAAATATTGGATAAATTACTGGGTCTCGTGTTTGGGTAACCTGGCAATAATTAAGATGATTATCCCCCAAAAAATACTATTTTTTATATCTCAATTACTAGTATTATCCCATGTAGCTGGTTTAATAAGTTTGATTCTTTTTGAAAGCATTCATTTGTAAGCAAAATAAAGCTTTACTTGCTGTTTTTTTGTAACTTAACCCTAGAGATATTTCTTAATAATTCACATGTCTTGAAAGGCCCATGCTACATATGTTTAATAACTGTGGATTTAAGTGTCTGCTGATTGCAAGAGAGCTATTCAATAATGTTCACAGTGACAGATTGAGTAACAAACATGACATGACCACCCACCTGCATCAGGTTGGTGTATTTTATTGCAGGCTGGGGTTGGGTGCTGTGACACAACCATCTTATTTTTATCAGCTGACTGTTTGCATCAAATCATGATGACTTGACATTCACATGACATGTGTATCCATTGTTGCTCCAGAATATCCTTTTTAAACTTCCCTCCTACACCTGCTTATTGCCAGTGCAACTTATCTACACTATTGCCCGGTACCTGCATTTACAGCTCTCTTGCATTAACAGATAGTGTTCTCCATTGTGTACTTTTGTTCCTGTTCCTCTCTGGTTCTTTGCACTGTATTCCAACTTCAGTCAATCTCTGCTTTACTCAGTGCAACACCATTACATCTGTGTGCTCTCTGCCTTCAGCCTGAAATTACCAAAGTGTGCTGCCAACTACTGTCTAATTGCAGTTCTTACCTGTTCTGCCTCCTGGCCCAGTTCAGAGCCCCCCCCAAAAAAAACAACATAATTTGACAGTTTGTATTTGCCAAAATTGACTCGGCTGGGAAACAAGCCCAGGCAGCAGATCTTATGCAAAGGCTTGTGAATTACCTGGAGAAATAGGAAAATGCAAGTACTGTAAAAAGTGAAGCAAATTCCTGCAAGGCATTTCTACCAGTATGGACTCTGTCCAACATATGCTTGATCTTACTAGTCTGTCTCTAAGACCTTAAAATTATTTCATTGCTCTCTGTATCAACATTATCATGGGTATCACCTCTATAGGAATGATCTGATCCTATTCTCTCAATGACAGATTCTTCAATAAACCTTGGAAAGTGGTCCACACTACCATTAATATTCTACACCTTCATCAGGGATCTCATACTGTGGCCTAGCATGCTATCCAATTCCATATTCTGCACTCTGAATTAAAAGGAAATAGTGAGGCATTTCTAGCTACAGTGCCTCTTGGCAGGGTCTTTTTGACAGAGTTAAAGATGAAAAAAATGTTTTTCCCCAGTACACTATAATGGACCATTAAATAAGATATGAGAATCAGAAGTTGTAGGAAATGCTGGTTCTTGTAATGCCATTTGGAGGATCTTGGGGTGCCTCCATGTGAGTTATCTCTCAATGTATCAATATATAAATGTATGCGCTATAATCAGGTAGCAAACTAGCAATAATGGTACTGTATGACCAAATGTGGTTACTATTAACAAGCAGTGTTAGTACCACCATATAAGAGTTGATGTGAAGTTGCTAATAGCTTAATCATATCTTTGGAAATACAGTATACTGTATGTAAACGAACAAATTGGGGGGGGTGGCACTGCGCTAATGGAGAATTCTATAATTCGCTATATCTAAAATGCTGCTGTAGGGAAATGTGGAATCACTACCTAATCCCACTCTATAAACACAAGGTACAAAAATATATCCCCAGCGCAAGCTAGAGCGAAAGAAAACAATATCACAATCAATGGTATATATTTTCTTTATTTTAAAAGGGTAAGTATTGTAAAACTGGCATTTGGTCAAAGGTCTTTATATCTCTAAATAAGTTTGGCTTAAATATATAAAATTGTATTAGTAAAGTGTACTGGAAAAGTACTTAAAAACAACAATTGAGTCAAAGGCTTCCTTCGGCGCATGGGAAAAATTGAGGAATGATTGAAACTTTCCTCAACCATGTAGTATAACGTATTAATAGGCGTACCCCCACTCACGCTGCAATGAGGTGGGTTAAACTCATCAAGGTATCTTTAATTTTCTAATGTCAAAAAGAGGGTCTCAGATGGCGTACCCCAACTCACACGATAATGGGAATCTGGACTCCTATCAAGGTTTCTTTAAGGTGTCTTCTAACGATAGTTTATGCAGGTGTGTCCTCCATACGTGATGACATCATTTACATGCGGAAAACGACAAGAAAATATCCAATGTATAGAATTTTCTATACCATACACTATAAACTGTGCAATTATATATTGTTATAGTAATTGTGATTCCTTCACCAGATTGTAAATGAGGCAGGCGTACCCCTCACTCACACAGAGATTAGATGTATAACTCGTATAAAGGTATCTTTGTGTTGAACGAGGGTAAAAATCTCATGGGCGTACCCCAACTCACACGTGAAGCAATGGATGGAATCTCATCAAGGTATCTTTATCTGGTCTTTATAACACACCCACACTCACACAGGGGTTTGATGTATGACTTCTAAGGTGTCTTTTTGTGCAGAGGGAAAGGATATGAATATCTCATGGGCGTACCCCAACTCACACGTCAAGAGGCAGATTGAATCCCATCAAAGGTATCTTTATCCTGTCCTTATATCAACACTTTATGCAAGGGAAATCCTCTGTACCAATCTTTGGCAGTATTAAACTCCAAGGCATAAATCCCAAAATTGAGAGAATTCAAAGAAAGAAAGTCTTTGTGTGACATATGGTTTCCAAAAACATCGGTAACATCAAAGTTCCAAAAATTTTTTTATTGAAAACCATAAGATATTTTATATTCCACAAAAATTGACATCTATAGCCTATTTGATATCAAAAAAATTTGATATCAAAAAAATTGTTTACATCCAAAAACATAAATACAGGAATGGAGTTAAAAAATGTATGTCCACTGAAAATTCAATAAAAAATAAAAACTCAAAAAATTAAAAATTCAATAAAAAAATTCCGATTGAATGAAATGGCTACTCACACAGGGATCTGTCGACGCGTTTCGGTCTCCTGGACCTTTTTCAAGACATGACCTTCTGTGTGAGAAGCCAGCTATTTATGATGCCTGTAGCCAATTGTCTCCTAACCGGAAGTCGAAAAACCGGAAGTGACCTCATTGCTGGTAATTTACATTTTCATTAAAAATTTTCATTAAAAATTACATATACATAAAGAGGCAAATATGGTCCCTATTATTAAACCAAAGTTGTGCCTTATTATTATAAATATATTGTGATAGAGGAGCGAATCTATCTTTTACCATTCTACGACAAAATGTCGCTCGGAATTATGGGAAATGTAGTCCCACAAAGATAACGTTACTCCTTGTTTACTAAATTAATCTAAATCGAATTTTTCACATCTTATAGTCTCCAGATAGCGTGTGCATATAATAATCTTGTTATTCAAACAATATTCACAAAGTTCATAGGGAAAATTAGAGACCCGATATTTCGCCGCTTTGCATCTTGGGAAATGTAGTCTTATGGGATCGTGGGTTGCCGTGGCGTCGTGAAGCTGGAACCGGAAGTTGTCAACGTGTCTACTTCCCTTCTATGCATGACGGGAAGTGTAGTTCTTTGATTGTCCTTTGCGCATGCGTTCTTACCTCTCTTTCCGGGACATCGTATTCCTCCGTTCTCTGTGATATTGAAAACTTTAGTTTCTCTCTCTCTTTGGGTGTTGCGCATGCGTCTTTGCAATTTGTCTCCTTCATTGGCGTTCAAGAGCATTTTTATTATACACGGCCGCCTCCATCATCAATACTTTTTAGATGATTCGGGTTTCTTTTGACATTTTCATATGGCCAGTGATATTTCAATGACAGGAGAAAAAATATAGATGGATTATTACTAATGTACAGTAAAAAATATATTACTGATATACAGTGAAAAATTAAACCATATTGTTGAACTGATGTTTTGTAATAGATAGCATTAATCCTAATTGAAAATGACATTCAAAATTACTAAAAGAATGCATAAAAACAAGATGAATAAAGTGAAATGAACATCTATGTGGCAGGAAAATTTTCATAGAAACCACTTCAATTCGAAATCTGAATTGAGACCACTGGGAATTAAAGTTTTGCATTGATAAATTAGTTTCATTTCTGCTTTTGCTAGCGCTGCAGATGAATCTTTGTTTCTCACATTTGGTTTAATCACTTTTAACCCATAAATACCCGTTATTCCTGACGGGCAACAGTTATGTTGTTCTTTAAAATGTGTGGATAGAGAGTGCGTTAATAATCCCTTTCGAATGTTTCTGAGATGTTCACCTACACGAATCTTAAGGGGGCGGGATGTGCGGCCTATATAATAAAGACCACAACTGCAGCCTATGGCATATATCACATTCTTTGTATCGCATGTGACAAAATCCACTATTTTAATAATTTGATTGTTAATACATATCTCATTGATCTTATTTGCTCCTTTAGTGTTTTTACATCCCATGCAGTTCAGGCATCTATAAAACCCCTTTGATGTTATTTTTGAATTTAAAGTGGAAGATGGTAAATGACTCGCTACCAATGCTGATTTGATATTGGGGGCCTTCCGGTATATATGGATAGGTTTGTCAGGTATTAATGACCCGATGGACGGATCTCTTTTCAAAAGATTCCAGTGTTTTTTAAAGATATTTTCTATCTTTTTATGATGGGTGCCATATTCAGAAATAAAAGCCCATTCAAATTTGTTATTTTGTTTAGATTTTTTGGTATTCTTCTTTAGTAGTTCATGGCGTGGGACTGCATTCGTCTCATTTCTGGCTCTTTCTATAGTATCTCTGGAATAGCCACATGCGGTGAATCTTTCCTCCAATCTATTAGCTTGGGACTGGAATGTCGCATCATCGGTGCAATTTCTCTTGATGCGTTTAAATTGACCCACTGGAATCGATTGGAGCCAATTTTGATGATGGCAGCTATCTGATGGAATGTAACACTGGGAATCTGTTGGTTTTGTAAAAGTCTTGGTATTTAATTTGCCTTCCTCTACATAAACTGTAATGTCTAGGAAGTTGACCTCTTGTTGACTTATTTCGAAACTCAGGTTAATATTTCTATTATTGTTATTGAGTTTATTACAAAATAAATTCAAGGAATCAAGATCTCCTTTCCAAACAAAAAAGATATCGTCTATGTACCGAACATAGGACACTAGGTTCGCGCCATAGGGATTATTGGACCATATATTGTCCAGTTCCCACGCCCCCATGAAAAGGTTGGCGTAACTTGGCGCGAACCTAGTGCCCATTGCTGTTCCTGTCTTTTGTATATAAAAATTATTTTTGAACAAAAAAAAGTTATTGGTTAATATAAAATTAATCCCACTCAAAATTAATTCTTGTAACTTCTCATCTAAATCTGAAAGTGTTAGGAAATATTTTACTGCTTCAACACCTTGTGTATGATCAATTATGGTGTAAAGCGAACTTACATCCGCAGTCACCAGGAAGAAATTATCTTCCCATACTTGTTGATCTAAATGAGTCAAGAAATCACCGGTATCCTTTAGGTGCGATTTGTTAAGCAGCACCAAAGGTTGTAGGTAAAAATCTATGAATTTAGACAAATTGGCCGTAATTGAATTAACCCCTGAAATTATAGGCCTTCCCGGGGGATTTTCAACACTTTTATGTACTTTAGGGAGTATATAAATTACTGGTGTCGTGGGACTTTCATTAACAATAAATTTGGCTTCCTTAGTTGTAATGGTTCCATTCTTCTCATAAATGCTAATCAGGGCTTTGAGTTTGGTGATTGTGGTCTCTGTTGGATCGTTCCTGAGACTTCTATAAGTTACTATATCCTCTAATTGTCTCATAATCTCTGACTCATATTTCTTTATGTCCATTAGGACAATCCCACCCCCTTTGTCAGCTGGTTTTACTATGAGGGATTTATCATTTTTAAGATCTTGTAATGCCTTACGTTCTTTAAATGTAAGGTTAGATCTACTCTTGGGATTTTTCTTTAGTTGTTCTAGGTCCTCTATTACCAGTGCCCCAAATGTTTCTATGAACGGGCCTTGTATATACTTCGGGAAAAAGATAGATTTGGGTCTAAACGGAGTTGATTGTGTTTGTATTTCTAACTCCATTTCCTTATTCGTTTGATTTGCAAAGAACTTTTTTAAGGTTAGTTTCCGTAAAAATCTTTGCACGTCCAAATACATGTCAAAGGTCTCCGGAATATAGCTCGGGGCAAATTTCAACCCTTTTTCCAGTACTGTACTTTCTTTATCAGTAAGCACATGAGAGCTCAGGTTGAATATCTTAACTTTTGGTATAGTTAATTTCTCAACATTGGACTGTGCTGTCTGTTTCTTTTTATTTTTACATTTGTGTTTTTTTCTTTTTGGTAGGGGTTTTGCAGGCTTAATTTTTCCACCGCGTTTTCCCCTATATCTCCTATGTATTATCTGTAACGGACTGGTGGCCTGTCCTTCCCCAAAAAACGAGTGGAGCGTCTCAAACTATTAAGGGGAGAGAACTGATTGTTGAGAGGCACTGGTTCTATATCAAAGTGGAGTGATCTATCTCTAGGTTCCCTGAATTGTGCACCTCTCCACTCGGGTGTCCGATTACTATATGTCCTATTTAAATGTTGATCACCCGAGGGTTCCCATCTCTGTTTTCTGAAGGGAGATCTTATTTCTTCCCTTCGGGATGGATATGCAGGGGGGCTTCTCTCTCTAGGGGGTTTCCTTCCTGGAGGGGGTACAAAATTCTTTGGTCTTCTATTGGTCTTATAAGTTTTTTTTCTGGGTGTTGGATCTTGTATTTCTTCATCTGATCTATCCTCCTGGTTATTTAGTTCTAATGATTCCTTGTTATCTTTCTTGTCTCTTTGATATTTCCTAACTTTTTTCTCTATGATAAATTTTTGTGTTTTTTTCAAATTTGATTCAATATTGCTCTCCAGAGTTTTATACTCATTTGAATTAGTGTAGGGGTCTACCAAAGATTTGTATATGGCTATATCACCATTAAGTTTTTCCAATTCCCCTTTTCTCTCTTTAATGATTAGATTCATCAAGGAAAGGGAGCATGTTTTTATGATGTCATCCCATTCTTTTTTGAAACCATCACCAGATGAGGTAAAGGTGGAGGTTTTATTAATTCTTAGACCTCTTGGAATGAGACCTTCCGCTAGATATTTTTCTAAGGTCATCACCTCCCACCATATTTTACACTCTTTAGTTAAGATTGATGCTAATTTATTCATCATTCCCTCTAAGTTATCATCATGGAGATCATTGTTTGTAGATTGTGTACCAAACGCTCTCTCCAGTATAACATTTCTCTGATCTCTCCAGGAAAACATACTACTGGAAGATGAGCTTGAAAAAAATAGAGTGCAGCCAAAATAATGTAGAACTCACAAAAAAAGGGGTGAAGAAAATAATACAATGTGACAGAAAAAAGATTTCTGTGATTTCCACAAGTTGGCGCAAAGGAAAATGCAGCCAGGTGGGAACCTATGACTCGGGAATGGATATAACCCCTTAATCCAACAGAATGAACATACACAAAAACAACAATTGAGTCAAAGGCTTCCTTCGGCGCATGGGAAAAATTGAGGAATGATTGAAACTTTCCTCAACCATGTAGTATAACGTATTAATAGGCGTACCCCCACTCACGCTGCAATGAGGTGGGTTAAACTCATCAAGGTATCTTTAATTTTCTAATGTCAAAAAGAGGGTCTCAGATGGCGTACCCCAACTCACACGATAATGGGAATCTGGACTCCTATCAAGGTTTCTTTAAGGTGTCTTCTAACGATAGTTTATGCAGGTGTGTCCTCCATACGTGATGACATCATTTACATGCGGAAAACGACAAGAAAATATCCAATGTATAGAATTTTCTATACCATACACTATAAACTGTGCAATTATATATTGTTATAGTAATTGTGATTCCTTCACCAGATTGTAAATGAGGCAGGCGTACCCCTCACTCACACAGAGATTAGATGTATAACTCGTATAAAGGTATCTTTGTGTTGAACGAGGGTAAAAATCTCATGGGCGTACCCCAACTCACACGTGAAGCAATGGATGGAATCTCATCAAGGTATCTTTATCTGGTCTTTATAACACACCCACACTCACACAGGGGTTTGATGTATGACTTCTAAGGTGTCTTTTTGTGCAGAGGGAAAGGATATGAATATCTCATGGGCGTACCCCAACTCACACGTCAAGAGGCAGATTGAATCCCATCAAAGGTATCTTTATCCTGTCCTTATATCAACACTTTATGCAAGGGAAATCCTCTGTACCAATCTTTGGCAGTATTAAACTCCAAGGCATAAATCCCAAAATTGAGAGAATTCAAAGAAAGAAAGTCTTTGTGTGACATATGGTTTCCAAAAACATCGGTAACATCAAAGTTCCAAAAATTTTTTTATTGAAAACCATAAGATATTTTATATTCCACAAAAATTGACATCTATAGCCTATTTGATATCAAAAAAATTTGATATCAAAAAAATTGTTTACATCCAAAAACATAAATACAGGAATGGAGTTAAAAAATGTATGTCCACTGAAAATTCAATAAAAAATAAAAACTCAAAAAATTAAAAATTCAATAAAAAAATTCCGATTGAATGAAATGGCTACTCACACAGGGATCTGTCGACGCGTTTCGGTCTCCTGGACCTTTTTCAAGACATGACCTTCTGTGTGAGAAGCCAGCTATTTATGATGCCTGTAGCCAATTGTCTCCTAACCGGAAGTCGAAAAACCGGAAGTGACCTCATTGCTGGTAATTTACATTTTCATTAAAAATTTTCATTAAAAATTACATATACATAAAGAGGCAAATATGGTCCCTATTATTAAACCAAAGTTGTGCCTTATTATTATAAATATATTGTGATAGAGGAGCGAATCTATCTTTTACCATTCTACGACAAAATGTCGCTCGGAATTATGGGAAATGTAGTCCCACAAAGATAACGTTACTCCTTGTTTACTAAATTAATCTAAATCGAATTTTTCACATCTTATAGTCTCCAGATAGCGTGTGCATATAATAATCTTGTTATTCAAACAATATTCACAAAGTTCATAGGGAAGCCTTTGACTCAATTGTTGTTTTTGTGTATGTTCATTCTGTTGGATTAAGGGGTTATATCCATTCCCGAGTCATAGGTTCCCACCTGGCTGCATTTTCCTTTGCGCCAACTTGTGGAAATCACAGAAATCTTTTTTCTGTCACATTGTATTATTTTCTTCACCCCTTTTTTTGTGAGTTCTACATTATTTTGGCTGCACTCTATTTTTTTCAAGCTCATCTTCCAGTAGTATGTTTTCCTGGAGAGATCAGAGAAATGTTATACTGGAGAGAGCGTTTGGTACACAATCTACAAACAATGATCTCCATGATGATAACTTAGAGGGAATGATGAATAAATTAGCATCAATCTTAACTAAAGAGTGTAAAATATGGTGGGAGGTGATGACCTTAGAAAAATATCTAGCGGAAGGTCTCATTCCAAGAGGTCTAAGAATTAATAAAACCTCCACCTTTACCTCATCTGGTGATGGTTTCAAAAAAGAATGGGATGACATCATAAAAACATGCTCCCTTTCCTTGATGAATCTAATCATTAAAGAGAGAAAAGGGGAATTGGAAAAACTTAATGGTGATATAGCCATATACAAATCTTTGGTAGACCCCTACACTAATTCAAATGAGTATAAAACTCTGGAGAGCAATATTGAATCAAATTTGAAAAAAACACAAAAATTTATCATAGAGAAAAAAGTTAGGAAATATCAAAGAGACAAGAAAGATAACAAGGAATCATTAGAACTAAATAACCAGGAGGATAGATCAGATGAAGAAATACAAGATCCAACACCCAGAAAAAAAACTTATAAGACCAATAGAAGACCAAAGAATTTTGTACCCCCTCCAGGAAGGAAACCCCCTAGAGAGAGAAGCCCCCCTGCATATCCATCCCGAAGGGAAGAAATAAGATCTCCCTTCAGAAAACAGAGATGGGAACCCTCGGGTGATCAACATTTAAATAGGACATATAGTAATCGGACACCCGAGTGGAGAGGTGCACAATTCAGGGAACCTAGAGATAGATCACTCCACTTTGATATAGAACCAGTGCCTCTCAACAATCAGTTCTCTCCCCTTAATAGTTTGAGACGCTCCACTCGTTTTTTGGGGAAGGACAGGCCACCAGTCCGTTACAGATAATACATAGGAGATATAGGGGAAAACGCGGTGGAAAAATTAAGCCTGCAAAACCCCTACCAAAAAGAAAAAAACACAAATGTAAAAATAAAAAGAAACAGACAGCACAGTCCAATGTTGAGAAATTAACTATACCAAAAGTTAAGATATTCAACCTGAGCTCTCATGTGCTTACTGATAAAGAAAGTACAGTACTGGAAAAAGGGTTGAAATTTGCCCCGAGCTATATTCCGGAGACCTTTGACATGTATTTGGACGTGCAAAGATTTTTACGGAAACTAACCTTAAAAAAGTTCTTTGCAAATCAAACGAATAAGGAAATGGAGTTAGAAATACAAACACAATCAACTCCGTTTAGACCCAAATCTATCTTTTTCCCGAAGTATATACAAGGCCCGTTCATAGAAACATTTGGGGCACTGGTAATAGAGGACCTAGAACAACTAAAGAAAAATCCCAAGAGTAGATCTAACCTTACATTTAAAGAACGTAAGGCATTACAAGATCTTAAAAATGATAAATCCCTCATAGTAAAACCAGCTGACAAAGGGGGTGGGATTGTCCTAATGGACATAAAGAAATATGAGTCAGAGATTATGAGACAATTAGAGGATATAGTAACTTATAGAAGTCTCAGGAACGATCCAACAGAGACCACAATCACCAAACTCAAAGCCCTGATTAGCATTTATGAGAAGAATGGAACCATTACAACTAAGGAAGCCAAATTTATTGTTAATGAAAGTCCCACGACACCAGTAATTTATATACTCCCTAAAGTACATAAAAGTGTTGAAAATCCCCCGGGAAGGCCTATAATTTCAGGGGTTAATTCAATTACGGCCAATTTGTCTAAATTCATAGATTTTTACCTACAACCTTTGGTGCTGCTTAACAAATCGCACCTAAAGGATACCGGTGATTTCTTGACTCATTTAGATCAACAAGTATGGGAAGATAATTTCTTCCTGGTGACTGCGGATGTAAGTTCGCTTTACACCATAATTGATCATACACAAGGTGTTGAAGCAGTAAAATATTTCCTAACACTTTCAGATTTAGATGAGAAGTTACAAGAATTAATTTTGAGTGGGATTAATTTTATATTAACCAATAACTTTTTTTTGTTCAAAAATAATTTTTATATACAAAAGACAGGAACAGCAATGGGCACTAGGTTCGCGCCAAGTTACGCCAACCTTTTCATGGGGGCGTGGGAACTGGACAATATATGGTCCAATAATCCCTATGGCGCGAACCTAGTGTCCTATGTTCGGTACATAGACGATATCTTTTTTGTTTGGAAAGGAGATCTTGATTCCTTGAATTTATTTTGTAATAAACTCAATAACAATAATAGAAATATTAACCTGAGTTTCGAAATAAGTCAACAAGAGGTCAACTTCCTAGACATTACAGTTTATGTAGAGGAAGGCAAATTAAATACCAAGACTTTTACAAAACCAACAGATTCCCAGTGTTACATTCCATCAGATAGCTGCCATCATCAAAATTGGCTCCAATCGATTCCAGTGGGTCAATTTAAACGCATCAAGAGAAATTGCACCGATGATGCGACATTCCAGTCCCAAGCTAATAGATTGGAGGAAAGATTCACCGCATGTGGCTATTCCAGAGATACTATAGAAAGAGCCAGAAATGAGACGAATGCAGTCCCACGCCATGAACTACTAAAGAAGAATACCAAAAAATCTAAACAAAATAACAAATTTGAATGGGCTTTTATTTCTGAATATGGCACCCATCATAAAAAGATAGAAAATATCTTTAAAAAACACTGGAATCTTTTGAAAAGAGATCCGTCCATCGGGTCATTAATACCTGACAAACCTATCCATATATACCGGAAGGCCCCCAATATCAAATCAGCATTGGTAGCGAGTCATTTACCATCTTCCACTTTAAATTCAAAAATAACATCAAAGGGGTTTTATAGATGCCTGAACTGCATGGGATGTAAAAACACTAAAGGAGCAAATAAGATCAATGAGATATGTATTAACAATCAAATTATTAAAATAGTGGATTTTGTCACATGCGATACAAAGAATGTGATATATGCCATAGGCTGCAGTTGTGGTCTTTATTATATAGGCCGCACATCCCGCCCCCTTAAGATTCGTGTAGGTGAACATCTCAGAAACATTCGAAAGGGATTATTAACGCACTCTCTATCCACACATTTTAAAGAACAACATAACTGTTGCCCGTCAGGAATAACGGGTATTTATGGGTTAAAAGTGATTAAACCAAATGTGAGAAACAAAGATTCATCTGCAGCGCTAGCAAAAGCAGAAATGAAACTAATTTATCAATGCAAAACTTTAATTCCCAGTGGTCTCAATTCAGATTTCGAATTGAAGTGGTTTCTATGAAAATTTTCCTGCCACATAGATGTTCATTTCACTTTATTCATCTTGTTTTTATGCATTCTTTTAGTAATTTTGAATGTCATTTTCAATTAGGATTAATGCTATCTATTACAAAACATCAGTTCAACAATATGGTTTAATTTTTCACTGTATATCAGTAATATATTTTTTACTGTACATTAGTAATAATCCATCTATATTTTTTCTCCTGTCATTGAAATATCACTGGCCATATGAAAATGTCAAAAGAAACCCGAATCATCTAAAAAGTATTGATGATGGAGGCGGCCGTGTATAATAAAAATGCTCTTGAACGCCAATGAAGGAGACAAATTGCAAAGACGCATGCGCAACACCCAAAGAGAGAGAGAAACTAAAGTTTTCAATATCACAGAGAACGGAGGAATACGATGTCCCGGAAAGAGAGGTAAGAACGCATGCGCAAAGGACAATCAAAGAACTACACTTCCCGTCATGCATAGAAGGGAAGTAGACACGTTGACAACTTCCGGTTCCAGCTTCACGACGCCACGGCAACCCACGATCCCATAAGACTACATTTCCCAAGATGCAAAGCGGCGAAATATCGGGTCTCTAATTTTCCCTATGAACTTTGTGAATATTGTTTGAATAACAAGATTATTATATGCACACGCTATCTGGAGACTATAAGATGTGAAAAATTCGATTTAGATTAATTTAGTAAACAAGGAGTAACGTTATCTTTGTGGGACTACATTTCCCATAATTCCGAGCGACATTTTGTCGTAGAATGGTAAAAGATAGATTCGCTCCTCTATCACAATATATTTATAATAATAAGGCACAACTTTGGTTTAATAATAGGGACCATATTTGCCTCTTTATGTATATGTAATTTTTAATGAAAATTTTTAATGAAAATGTAAATTACCAGCAATGAGGTCACTTCCGGTTTTTCGACTTCCGGTTAGGAGACAATTGGCTACAGGCATCATAAATAGCTGGCTTCTCACACAGAAGGTCATGTCTTGAAAAAGGTCCAGGAGACCGAAACGCGTCGACAGATCCCTGTGTGAGTAGCCATTTCATTCAATCGGAATTTTTTTATTGAATTTTTAATTTTTTGAGTTTTTATTTTTTATTGAATTTTCAGTGGACATACATTTTTTAACTCCATTCCTGTATTTATGTTTTTGGATGTAAACAATTTTTTTGATATCAAATTTTTTTGATATCAAATAGGCTATAGATGTCAATTTTTGTGGAATATAAAATATCTTATGGTTTTCAATAAAAAAATTTTTGGAACTTTGATGTTACCGATGTTTTTGGAAACCATATGTCACACAAAGACTTTCTTTCTTTGAATTCTCTCAATTTTGGGATTTATGCCTTGGAGTTTAATACTGCCAAAGATTGGTACAGAGGATTTCCCTTGCATAAAGTGTTGATATAAGGACAGGATAAAGATACCTTTGATGGGATTCAATCTGCCTCTTGACGTGTGAGTTGGGGTACGCCCATGAGATATTCATATCCTTTCCCTCTGCACAAAAAGACACCTTAGAAGTCATACATCAAACCCCTGTGTGAGTGTGGGTGTGTTATAAAGACCAGATAAAGATACCTTGATGAGATTCCATCCATTGCTTCACGTGTGAGTTGGGGTACGCCCATGAGATTTTTACCCTCGTTCAACACAAAGATACCTTTATACGAGTTATACATCTAATCTCTGTGTGAGTGAGGGGTACGCCTGCCTCATTTACAATCTGGTGAAGGAATCACAATTACTATAACAATATATAATTGCACAGTTTATAGTGTATGGTATAGAAAATTCTATACATTGGATATTTTCTTGTCGTTTTCCGCATGTAAATGATGTCATCACGTATGGAGGACACACCTGCATAAACTATCGTTAGAAGACACCTTAAAGAAACCTTGATAGGAGTCCAGATTCCCATTATCGTGTGAGTTGGGGTACGCCATCTGAGACCCTCTTTTTGACATTAGAAAATTAAAGATACCTTGATGAGTTTAACCCACCTCATTGCAGCGTGAGTGGGGGTACGCCTATTAATACGTTATACTACATGGTTGAGGAAAGTTTCAATCATTCCTCAATTTTTCCCATGCGCCGAAGGAAGCCTTTGACTCAATTGTTGTTTTTGTGTATGTTCATTCTGTTGGATTAAGGGGTTATATCCATTCCCGAGTCATAGGTTCCCACCTGGCTGCATTTTCCTTTGCGCCAACTTGTGGAAATCACAGAAATCTTTTTTCTGTCACATTGGAAAAGTACTTAGCCTATTACCGGTAAACATACAAACAAATGACACACAACGAAAAACATAAAAACATATAGTGAAATAGTGCCCGAAAAGGGTATATATGAAAGCTTTGTTCCTAAATTTCTGTATCCGGATAGAAGGTATAGCACCTGTAGTAGAAGATCAGGTGCTTATATACACAGGGGGTGCACAAATCTGCGGCTTACTCCCTCTGGTTCCAAATCACTTCTATAATATAGCTTCTTATATTTTGTGCGGCCAATGGAAGATCAGGATAAATCAGTCAATATTCTCTTTGAGTACATAAATACAGAAAGCAGGCTCCCCAGGTGTAAATGTCCCATGCAGATAGGTAACGGAGTTGTGTAAATATATTACCTCCGGTGATGTTCTGTGCTGCAGGTCTTCCAAATAGGTCCCCTGGTGTCCAGTGCTCCCACTGATGGGTGAATCCGGAGTCCGCCGGCGAATATCCCATCACACCGTTCTCAGCGCTGAACGCCAGTGTGCGGGATCGAATCGATCCCGCACACTGCCCTTCAGCGATGAGAACGGTGTGACGGGATATTCGCCAGCGGACTCCGGATTCACCCGTCAGTGGGAGCACTGGACACTAGGGGACCTATTTGGAAGTCCTGCAGCACAGAACATCACCGGAGGTAATATATTTACACAACTCCGTTACCTATCTGCATGGGACATTTACACCTGGGGAGCCTGCTTTCTGTATTTATGTACTCAAAGAGAATATTGACTGATTTATCCTGATCTTCCATTGGCCGCACAAAATATAAGCAGCTATATTATAGAATTGATTTGGAACCAGAGGGAGTAAGCCGCAGATTTGTCCACCCCCTGTGTATATAAGCACCTGATCTTCTACTACAGGTGCTATACCTTCTATCCGGATACAGAAATTTAGGAACAAAGCTTTCATATATACCCTTTTCGGGCACTATTTCACTATATGTTTTTATGTTTTTCATTGTGTGTCATTTGTTTGTATGTTTACCGGTAATAGGCTAAGTACTTTTCCCGTACACTTTACTAATACAATTTTGTATATTTAAGCCAAACTTATTTACTGATATAAAGACCTTTGACCAAATGCCAGTTTTACAATACTTACCCTTTTAAAATAAAGAAAATATATACCATCGATTGTGATATTGTTTTCATTCGCTCTAGCTTGCGCTGGGGATATATTTTTGTACCTTGATTTTACTGTATGTAACTGAGATCTCTCTTAGAACTTGATTTGAGCAGCTTGCCATTTTGTGTATCAGAGTTACAGATAACATAGCCAATTGAGATTTACACATCAATCTTGAAGAGTTCATTTCATTGTACAACAAAGTACTGTAGATCTTTGTTTCAGAGAGAGTAAAGGTAGAGAGATCCATGGTTCCTCACGTGGCTGTTTAGCATAATTAACTTTTCCACATTAATCAGTATAGACTCTCTACAGAGGAGAGGCAAAGGCTTTTGCAAAATGTTTATGATGTGCTGGTCCTGGTCATAATCTTCAATCTTTTTCCAAGAAGCTGGGAACTCTGAGGAGGCCAGGCTAGGTGTGGATGAAAACTCTTTGGTTCATCCAGATTGTATATTTCCTATTACCCTAGAGATTAATGAGGGTCTTAAGACTTTTCCTGCATTTCTTGAATCTGAAGCAGCCAAAAAAACTGTTCATTTAGACCTTGCTCAGGAGATGATCATTCCAATGTGTCTCTTGCTGGTACCTATTTATCTCACCATCATTGATGGAAGTAGTATTCCAGGCAGTGCTATTACCCATCATACAGATGTTATTAGGCTCAGAGTGGGCATCGTGCATTGTGAAGTGTTGAAGTTTTACATCATTACCAAAGTCTCTCATCCTGTGGTGCTTGTTTATCCATGGCTTCAGAGACACAATCCTCACATAGATTGGTAAATAACCTTCATAACATGTGTTGCCTACTTGAGTTACCCTTTCCTCTAAAGAAATTATATAGTTTTAGCAGCTCATCCTTTTTTAATCTGCTACTTTATATGAATCCTTTTGTAGGGAAAAAATGGAAATCCATCCAGTCGCTTCTCGTGGTAGCTATGCTAAGCATTTTGTGTCAAATGAAGAAAAAGGGGAAAAGTTTATGAGGACACATCTGTATGTTGTATTATGTAAAGGAGAATTCAGATAGTGGATGTATGCATCCCGCATACTCCTTGGCTGGTTTAATATTTGTTAAGAAAAAAGGAATGAAGTCTCTGTCCCTTAATAGACTACAGATGTTTAAATGAAATCATTATCAAAAATAGGTATCCCCTATCACATATTTCTTAACTTTTTGAGACAAAGGGGCAACTATTTTTGCTGAACTAGATTTCCATGGCACCTACAAAGTTTTTGAACTAGAGGTGAAGAAGAGTGGAAAACTGCTTTTAATACTCTTGATGGCCACTATGAGTACCTGGTAATGATCTTTGGCCTGAGCAAGTGTCATGCCATTTCCAGAATTTCAGCAATGGAATTATTCAGGATTTGCTATATGTCTGTGTGGTGGTAGATCTAGATGATATAATTTTTTGCTCCCTAAATGAAACACATTGTCTCCATGTGAAATATGTCCTTCAGCAACTTTTATATTAAATTATACTGTAAGCTTAAATTTTTTTGTTTGAAGACATATCAGTACTGTTCCTTGGAAATATTATCTTTCGGTCTGGATTACAGATGCATACAGCAGTACTAAATTGGCCACAACAACCACCCTTAAAGGGGTTCATTCTTAGGATTCTGTATGTATGCTCTTCACAGGACCATTAGTCTGAATTATTACCTTGGGTGGAGTTCTCTCACAATAATCACTATCATACATTATCCAGATATTCTCCATTTTATACTGTAAATGGACTTCTTCCTCAGGTGCCAGCATTTTTGCCATGTCCAGCAAAGTCTAATCCAGCTTGAGATACAGGACTACATTTATTTTCAAACACTAAGAAGAAAGTCTGCATTGCTCTGCTTCAAGCCTCTAAACATTATAAATTGTGAGCTGATAAAAAACAATGAGTATTCCAAAGTTGAAACCAATGTTTGGCTCTCCACTCAGAATCTGAAGTTAAGGGTTCCTTCAATGAAATTCACTCCTTGATTCATTGGGCCATATACTATCTCTCAAGTCATACCTGTAAATCCATTGGCATATCATGGGAGGCTTTAATCTACCTGATGCAAATTAGGAGGTGTCTGTTGCAAGTACCTCTAGAAGTAGTTACATTCTGAATATTTTGCAGTAACATCCCTCCACAAATTGGTGAGGTATTCCACTAGTAAATACACAATATTAGACTTAAAACTTACAAATGTTGACAGGATATCTAATGTAATAGTGGGTGAGAACCTATGATCTAGTGACCATCAATCAGTATGGTTTTGTATAAAGACAGAGACTGCCTCATATCACACAAACTCAAAGAAGTTAAACTGGACATATACTATACAATTATCTGGCAGATCATCTGCCAGATCTGGCTGGTTGGAATGGGAATCTGGTAATGGATGAGAGCAAAAGATAATCAAACATTTGCTCTCAAACACAGGAAAATAGACAGAACCTGTAATTCAGACAAAATTGTTTAAATCCTTGATTTAATCAATTAGGATGAACAATAGTTTTTGTTCATTTCCCAGTGTTTGAGAGAAATTGGTTTCATCCATTACCAGATTCTCATTCCAACCAGTCAGATCTGTCAGATAATCTGTCAGATAATTTTACAGTGTATGTTAAGCTTTAGATTTTAGGAATACTGGCTTTGGAAAGATGGAAAAATGTGTAAGCAATTATTTGGCAGAGTGGAAAAATTAAAATGTGCAACAGTAGAAGTAGCAAGTATTGTGGAATTAATAAAGATGTATTTTAGGAAATATAAACAGACTCAAGATAGTGAATACAAAGAAGCATATCTTGTTAGACAGAAGAAGGCTAAGAAGGTAATCAGATGTACAAAGGCACTAGCTGAAGTGAAAATGGCCCAATCAGTTGGTAAAGGGGGTAAAGCTCTTTTTTGGGTATATACAGTAAGTGAAAGGAGAAAAACAGAAAGAGGCATACTAAGACTAAAGGACGAGAGTGAAATTCTTGCTACGAGATTCATTGTAATAGCAAACAGTATTATCAAAATTATTATGTTTGCTCAGTATTCACTGAAAGAGAGGAGAGGGGCCACAGTTAAGTTGCAAGCATATTCTTAAAAATGAGGTCGATACAAGTATATTTACAAAGCAGAAGGTCCTAACAGAACTCTCAAATCTGAAAGTGGATAAATCAATGGGGCCAGTAGGAATACATTCAAGAATACTAAAATAACTTAAAAGGGTGCTGGTAACACCATTGACAGATTTATTCAACTGGTCCCTGGCTGCAGGAGTATTTCCCTAGGGCTGGAAAAGAGTGAATGCAGTCCCACTGACCTAAACTGGAAGCAAGGAAAAGGCAAGCAACGACTAACCAGTGAGCCTTACATAATTAGTAGGGAAATCAGTGGAAACACTCTTAAAAGAAAGAGTTGTGGAATATCTAGAAAAACATCAACCTGTAGGATCCCAAACAATGTGGATTTACTATGGAAGATCATGTAAAAAAAATCTTATTGTCTTTTTTTGACTGAGTGACTAAAGTGATAGATCAAGCTGTAGATGTAGCTTATCTAGACTTTAGTAAGACTTTTTACACTGTCCCATATCACAGACTATTAAAATAGAAAGCTTAGAATTTATTTCTAAGATGGTTTAATGGATAAGATCTTGTTTGTAAGATAGAAAATAGAGGGTTGCAGTATGCGGAGTGCATTCACAGTAAGGAAGGGTTACCAGTGGAGTACCACAGGGGTAATGAACTGTGACCAGTGTTTTTTAAATCTTTATTCGTGATAATGCAAATGGTATAGAAGGGAAAGTATGCCTTTTTGCAGATGACACAAAGAAATGCAATAGGGTAGATACACCAAGAGGGATAAAATAAATGATTGATAATCTAGGTAAACTAGACAAATGATCAAGAGTGTGGCAACTACAGTTTAATGTCAAAAAATGCTGCACTATAATGCAAAATACTGAGGAGGAAAGGGATCTAGGAGTCACTATTTCAGGTAACTTAAAGGCAGGTAAGCAATGTAACAAAGCAATGGGAAAGGCAAGTCAGATGCTTGGTTGAAAAGCAGAGGAATCAGTAGCAGATAGATAGAAAGAAGTAATAATGCCACTGTATAGGTCATTAGTACAGCCTTATATAGAAAACTGTGTTTAGTTCTGGAGGCCATATCTTCAGTAGCATATTAATACATTAGAGACAAAGAAGGGCAACTAAAATAATGCATGTCCTACATCACAAACTTACCCAGAAAGACTAAAATATCTTAAAATGTATAGTTTAAAGAAGAAATAGCAAAGGAGGGACATGAAATAAACTTTCAAATATATCAAGGGTTTTAAAAAGGTAAAGAAGGCAAACATTCTTCAAAAGAAGAGAAATATTAGAACACGAGGACACGCACTGAAACTGGAGGGAGGATAATTATGGGAAAATCTGAGGACAAATTACTTCACAGAAAGGGTATTGGACAAGTGTAATAGCCTCCCATCAGATGTGGTAAAGGCTGAAACAGTAGAGCAATTTAAACAAGCTTGGGATAGACATAAAGATAAGGCTAAAAAAAGAGGGCCAAGAGGTTATTTTCTGCTGTCAAATTCTGTTTCTATGTTAAAAAATACATAGGAATACAAGGAACCATCACATTTAACAGGAGTCATAGAGAATGCAATATTAAGTCTCCAGGAGAATGGCCAGGCCAACAAGCACACAGGGAAACTCCAGCTGACAATGGTGAGACCAAGCTAGAGTAAATGTACAGTACCTGTGAGAGTTTCTGTTGGTAGCTGTGGCATATGTGCATAAGAGGGAGGTGGCTGGGGCAGGGCTGGGTATATCTCAGTGAGATATATATGTAGTTTTGATATATATGTGTGAGAAGGAGGTGTATGGTGTAGTGCTGGGGAGTATGTGTGTGAGAGGGAGGTGGTTGGGGTGGGTGGTCTTCAGGTTGCCGAATGTCGGGATCCCGGTGCACAGTATACCGGTGTCGGAATCCCGACACCCGGCATACCGACACATATTCTACCTCATGGGGGTCCACGACCCCCCTGGAGGGAGAATAAATAGCATGGCGCGAGTAGCAAGCCACCGTGCCCACAGCGTGGCTGAGGCAGGGATAGGGTATCATGTAATTTATATGATAGATTGACATATTATAATAACACCCAACTCAACAGGCCAAACTTTGACATTTTACTTAAACTAACTCATTGTAGCTCCACTCACCTTATCCACAGTTCTGCCCCCTCCCCTTCCTTGGGGGGCTGCTTATTTTGTCAATCCTACAATCTCTGATGGCAGCCCTGATTCCTAGTACCCTACCCTGGTTACATTCAAACTCCATAGAAACATCCAGATGGAGACATTAGAGGGTCTTTGCTCCGCCTCCATTTCTTTAAATGATTTTGGTGACACAAATATATTACTGATGGCTCAGGGAAAAATATTTACTCCTTCTCTGTAGACAATTATGTATGCTGAGGGATATGGTCAGTGCTAAAGTGGTCCTAGAGAGGTGATGGAACTCACCCTCCCTCCCCCTGTCACCCATGCAACAAAGGTAGTATCACACAGTAGTATCCCCAATGAAACTTATGCCACACAGTAGCATAATCTTATTCACATTACACCACATAGTAGTGTCCCTTATTCATGTTATGACACACATTAGTGTCCCTTATACACAAAGCACAAAGTAGTAGCACCCCTAATACACAAAATGCCCACATCAGTAGCACCCCTTATACAATGCCAACAGTAGTAGTGCCCCTTATGCAATGTCCACTGTTCTGGTAGTGCCCACAGTGGTAGTGTCCCTTTATAGATCCCATAGTAGTGGTGCTCCTTATGCAATGCCCCTTATGTCCCCAGGAGTGAAGTCCCTTATGAAGTGCCCCCCTTTGCAATACCCTCATTAGTAGTGCCCCCAGTAGTAAAGCCCTAAATGGTAATGCCCTCAGTCATTTAGCCCTCTGTAGTTATGCACCCAGTAGTTATGCCCCCCAGTGATAATGCCCCTGCAGGTATGATTCCAGTTGTTTGCCCTCCTTTAGTTTAGTCCCGAGTGGTAATGTCCAAGTAGTTTAGCCCCTGTAGTTATACCCCCAATAGTTTAGCCCTTGTAGTTATGCCTCTTGTAGTTTAGCCTCCCTGTAGCTTAGCCCTCATGTAGTTTGCCCCATGTAGTTTAGCACACTGTAGTTTAGCCCCCAGTCGTAATGCCCCCTGTAGTTTAGCCCCTGCAGTTATGCTCCCAGTAGTTTAGCCCTTATGTAGTTTGCACCATGTAGCTTAGCCCCCCTGTAGTTTTTCCCCCAGTGGTAATGCTTCCTGTAGTTTAGCCCCTGCAGTTATGCCCCCAGTAGTTTAGCATCCCTGTAGTTTAGCTTTCAGTAGTAATGCCCCTGTGGTAATGCCCCCCAGTTGTAATTCCACCCAGTAGTAATGCCCCCCTGTAGTTTGCCCCAGTAGTTATCCCCCTGTAGTTTGCCCCCAGTAGTAATCCCCCTGTAGTTTGCCCCCAGTAGTTAGCTCCCAGAAGTAATGCCCCACAGTAGTAATGCCCCCTTGTAGTTTGCACCCAGTAGTAATGCCCTCCAACATTTTGCCCCCAGTGGAAGCACCATCAATACACTGAAACATATAAAAAAAAACACAATACTCACTGAGCCCTGCTTATGCGTACGACAGCTGCAGTCCTTCCGGTGTCCGCTCCTCGGCACTATGGGAGAGATGTCATGATGTCTCGCCCATAGTGTACACTGACAGAGCCAGGAGCCGGAAGCCAAAGCTCAGCAATGAGCTCCTGCCACTGGCTTCCGCTCTGGAGAGAGATCCGGGTGCCCGCTGGTAACACAATCTCAGCGGGTGCCTGGCATCTCCTTGCAGTGCCAGGCACAGATCGGGTTAGGTTAGCCATAGGAGGCGGAACTGCATTCTTTCTCCTAGTGGAACTGACGGAATGCAGATCCACCCCATTCCGGCTCACTTTAACCCCTGGATATGGTGACCCTGCTTGCTTCTCCAGTCTGAAAGTTATTTGGCCCTTCATATCACTTTGTATGCCTTTTACTCCAGTGATCTTTGTCATGGTTTACTGTCTACATTAATTGTGTGGGATGTACATATCCCTGCCCTATACCCCCCCCACACACACACACACACACACACACACACACACACACACACACACAAACACAATTTTTTTCTTTGTTCTTTAACCCCATTCTTTTAGTTTCAAACAAAATAAAAACTAATGTGTGGGAAAATGTTTGAACCTAACCACACTATGCTCTCCTTTTTAAATTAAGGAACAAGGCTAGTTAACAATATATACAGTGGTATATGAAATGTTCTGGTATATACATTGCTTTCTGATTGCCACCATATGTTCCAAAGACACATGCTTCATTTACATACTGCGCAAACTGTTTGAAATTAGAGTATCAAATACACTTTTACATTATTTAACATTGCTCTTTATTAAACTGTGTTGTTAGCTTAAGGAATAAGTACTTACTGTATGATGATGCTTTCTCCCTCTTACTAAAATCACTATCAGCTTTATAAGCACTTTATCACAGAGCAGATTAACAGTTCGGCATTAGACCAAATGCTCACTGGTAAGTGATTTTGACAATCAACAGGGCACTGCTCCTTTATACAACTGAGTTCATTTCACCTCAACAGGCTCTCAGGTGTGCAGCCTGGGGTGCTAAATATGTTTTTTTTAGCATCTAAGTCATTGCCTTGTTAAGCAGGGCAGGCAAACAAAATTCAAGCTACAGTACACCTGGTTCTTTGTCTTCTCTTTGAATCTAGATGAGATGAGTACAGGAAAAACGTATTGACCCCACCTATCCTACTTTGGAGTCAGATATAGGTTTTGCAGATTACTTTACCCATCTGAATGCGTGGGATGCATTCTACTCCTCTTTGCTAGTTGGTGGTGATTGGAACTACTATAATTTTAATGGTAGTGGCACTGAATGACCCTTCAAGGATTTTCCTAATGCAACATGGCTTTGGAGATGAGCAGGCTTTGTCCACATGTGCTCTTTGAATGCAGTGGAACTATAAATTCCATATATGCTGGGTTTTATAGTTCCACGCCAGCTGCAGCTGCATTTTGATTAATTTCAGTATAGCAAAAATAAAAATTGATATGCAACAAATGTAAGTTATAAAACAAAATATATATTAGACATCAAAGTTTTAAATTATTATCAATTTTTTATTTATGCCCTTGAAGAAAAACTCTTGACCAACAACTGACCAATAAAGTGGAAAAATCCCTCCTCAAAAAAACCCACACAAACTTAAAATCACACCTTTTCTTGTCTGTTATAATAACAACAGCCAAAAAACGAATCTAAGAAAATGTATCATCCCATACTGTATTTTGTGTAAGAGGAAAACACACTGTAGGCTTACAGATTCTCAGAAGAGAATCACAATTTCAGGAAGTGGTATGAATATGTCAGAGTTTAAACAACCACTTCTCATGTGTTTGAAAGGCTGCAGATATCAGTAAAAACTGATCTTCAGTAAAACACCTAGGTTTGGAAGAAATGGAAAAGCAATTTTTTTCCCATGATAGAGTAGATTTTGTAATGTAAATGTAATACAGTATCATGTATAAAATTGTAGTTGTTCATATTTTACTAAATCATAATTCAAAGAACTGTTATCAATGACTTCTATTTAAAATTAAGTTGAACTGCTTTGCTTTTTGGCTTCATGGATCAAAAAGCAAGAAACTTTGTTACTCAGTAGTCATTACTTTTACATCTGCTCAAACAAAGCATGAGTGATATATAAGCTTGGAAGATTCAATAGTCTTGCAATATTATGTTTTAGATAAAAAAAAAGTTTCCAGGTGTATTTTATAAGTATTAGAGAGGCCATGGCATTTTTGCCATCTTTTTAGAAGCAGTTTATTAGAAATAAAATATTAATGCACAGTATTTGCTGAAGGTGCAAAGATATCTAATTTTCTTGGGAAGACTTTTTAAAATGCTGGTTTATTTGCATACTGCAATTTTCTTGAGGTAGTAAAACCATCATACTAAGTTGTTAAGAAGTAAGTTTTATTTAGAAGGCAATAAAATATAATGAGATTACTATGATATTAACATAAATATAGAATATGACTACTGTAGTTCTCAATCAGTAAGTAGATCTGAAAGTTGAAGGCAGCACAAGCTAAATGTGCATGGTTATTGACTACAAAGACAAAAGCTGATACATTTATTTTTTAATAGCAGCAACACCACTATATTAATCACTGTATGAACTATTTACTGTACAATTGCTTTGAGGAACACTAATAAAGGACAGTGCAGCTAGAGCAGATTGTGGACTTATAATATAAAGTAATAAAACATTTTTTTAAACATTTAAAATGTAGTAGAAAGAATAGTATAAATCGAAAAAATAATAGGTGGTATTTTAAAAGATTTGTTCACAATATACTGTAGGTATCCTAATTGATGATGATTATTGTTATATATACACTGCAAAAGTAAATGATGTTATCTTATTTTCTGATTTGTTTAAATAGGTAATTAAAATGCCAATTTTATGTCCTGCAGAGGCTTTGGGTTGGTGTCATTTATAGCTACTATTAAGTGGTTGAGGAACAGCCCTTTAAGAAATAATGCATAGGAAGATAGCTGCTTTAGCAATCACAGACAATCAAGCATTGCTCCTACACTGTTAGATACATGAAAAGATTGATCAAAACCTTGGTGTGCACATCTGTATCCTGCACGTTAGTAAAAATCACATTATGACAAAGAGGAATTGCAATAGTTAATCCTGAATTATTAATTTCAGATTGCTGTAATATTCACATAACACGGAGTATGTTCTAAAGAAACAAAAAGAGATGGGAAAAATGTGCAAGTTTAGCACTGAACTTGCATTTTTGACCAAGTTGCATCCATTACATGTGGCCCCAGGTATCCAAAATGTCCATTCTTGAGTGCAGACTGTCAAGATTAGCAACATTTCCCTACAAAAGAAACAATGTAAAGTATTATATATAAGTACAGTACTAATGAGCCATTTATTGAAATAATTAGGTGTTTAGAATATTTCCTGGGAGGAAAAGAGGATAACTAACAATTAAAGATATAGATCTTCAACTGTAAATCTGAAAGTTGGGAAATATTAAAAAGGCATTCAAATAATAATAAAAAAATAAATAAAAATAATACAGGTTGAGTATCCCATATCCAAATATTCCGAAATACGGAATATTCCGAAATACGGACTTTTTTAAGTGAGAGTGAGATAGTGAAATCTTTGTTTTCTGATGGCTCAATGTACACAAACTTTGTTTAATACACAAAGTTATTACAAATATTGTATTAAATGACCCTCAGGCTGTGTATATAAGGTGTATATGAAACATAAATGAGTTGTGTGAATGTACACACACTTTGTTTAATGCACAAAGTTATAAAAAATATTGGCTAAAATGACCTTCAGGCTGTGTGTATAAGGTTTATATGAAATATAAATGCCTTCTGTGCTTAGACTTAGGTCCAATCACCATGATATCTCATTATGTTATGCAATTATTCCAAAATACGGAAAAATCCCATATCCAAAATACCTCTGGTCCCAAGCATTTTGGATAAGGGATACTCAACCTGTAATTAGATTCTAAATTCAGTTAAAATACAGTACATTTGAAACAGGTTATCAAAAATGTGCTCATTGACACTGTTTTCATCCTCAAGATTATCATCCTTTCTTGCTGCTGATTGCTATCTCCTTTCTGTCTGTCCACTTCCTTAAAAAGAAGGTTTGCAAACTTCTAAAGGGCGGAACATTATACTTAATTTCAACAGCCTGAAAACACCACACATTGCTTATCCAAAAAAGGATATTTGGCCACTCAGAGTCTTTTGCCTGCCACAAAATACTCTTACAGGCTCTAAAAACCAACCTAATATTCAGTAATTGAACACCAAAAGATGATGTAATGTAAAAAATGGTCCATTTTCTCTAATAAAATAATATATAAAATAAAACAATTGTGTACATACTGTCACTGTGATTATAATGCAATAACTGGATTACCATTGTATACAGTATGTCACCAGTAAGACCACATCTAGAATATCTGTACATTTATTTGTACAGAATATTTGCACCTTACTGTAACCAGGAGATAAAGGATCAGAGTCAAATTAACTTATTAATAAATGGAATGTAAAGGTAAAGATATAAAAAATATTTTATTATTTTAGAAAAGAATGTACATTACTTAACTAATTATTTATTATAAATATATTTGAGGTCAATGCACATATTAAGTACCATTACTCATTGCTATTTTTTTAGGATACTATGAAAGATTTATAATTTGTCAGAGTGTTAGTGAATGCATGGCAACTACTGTACAGACACATGGCACATGAGCAGGTTGACTTTGTATTTCACCCCTGATAGTGTTGGCATTGGGGTTGGTGACACCTGGTGCAGCCAAGAGACACAAGAAAAAGGGGGATGGATTCCCAGACAGGGGGAACGACCTCACAGGAGCCCTGCTGACATCACTAAGGGGGTGTGGCATTGTGAGACACTACCAATTACTTACTCTGGGGATGTGTGGGCTGCCCCCAGAGACTTTTCTCGCACTGCCAGCTTCTTCTCAGTGATAGAATGTCACACTGCAGCACCTGGCTTTGTGGAGGAGTCAGAATTTTTGGTGTCAACCCTGGTAGGGTGACACCCGGATGTGGACCGCACTCCCCTTGTGATGCCTCTGCCCCTAATCTATCTCCAATGTGACTCATTCCCTTCTTCTCCTTACTTCTGCCATTATATGACATGGTGAGATCTGTGTTATCCTGAATCTAACAAAATAGTTTGGTACAGGGAAATTGAAATAGCTGACAGTTAAACAAAGGATTTCAGGGTGGCACCCACATAAATATGTTCAATAAACATCACCCCCTCTCTGAAACAAGGCATAACATTATCCAATAACCTTAGTTCATATTGCTCCACAATGGAGAGAAAGGATCTATCGCACATTTTCCAAATAAGAAATTCATTAATTTTAGCAGTTAAAGTTGTATAAATAGGAGAATACTGGAGGGCATACAGTATAACAAGTACAGCTGGACAATTATGTTAAATAGATTGATCTGACCCATAACAGACAGAGGCAGTTTCTGCATGACTGGTTGGTCCACTTAAGGATAAGGTTCCAGTGTTGCAGCCTGGAAAGAGTCTGAAGAAAAACAGACGATTTACCATTAGTAATAGTCTCCCATGAGAAGCATCCAAAGTTTACAACTGTTGCTAAAAGAGCAGGAAGAGAGATATCATAATAAGAGTGGAATAGCATATATCATCTGCATATACAGTAGCATGAACTTAACCTCCTGGCTCAAATAAATCGAGGGAGAGGCCTGTATAGTGCAGTCTAGTGGACCAATGGCAACTGCATACAACAACAAAGAAAGAGTTTGCCCTTTCTAGTTTCCCCTATACAGTGGAAATTGAGCAGTAATGAAACTGTTTACAGAGACCCATGCTGAGTACTGCAGTTTAATCCAGAGGTATATCATAACTTTCCTCTGAATCTCTGCATACCCTCTGTTGTACATCCCTCATAGCGAGGAAATAGTGGAGATAAAAACATGGAATTCCCTATAGCGTCAGCATGGAAATAAGAGAGTGGTGATGAAAAAGATGTTTTAGCCCTGGTACATCAACTCCGTCTACTCTCCAAATGGCACGTGCAAGAAATTCTCATTAATAAGGTAGCCCCACCATGTTTCAATTCAACAGGAAAATGATGATATGCCTGTGTACACAGAGTATCCTTTGAGTGCATTACCATAAGAGTGAAGGACACAAAGTAAAGGTAACACACTGGTTGTTTTAAAGACTCTTGATTGGATTATGGTGTATTACGACATCTCAAATTTGCAACAATACTACACTATAAAGTCCAATTGTTATATACTGAGAGTAATTTTCATCTGCATCTGGGTCCTTCTTCATCTTTACTACTTTTCTTTGCACATGTATGTGGTTTATAACATGTATCATATTATTGGGTAATTGAGTATGGTTACTAAATGTTGAATGTTTTGTCATACAGTATTTATTCTAATGCCTAATGGATTTTATCCTCAATACTTTCCTACCCGACTCTAGCTGTTGCAAAATATTTTTATACTGTTGATTTATGTTTTATTCTTTATGTCTTCCCTGATGTTTTTATTCTTGATTTGTTTGAACTGTGTGCAGCCTTTCAATAAAATATTTAAAAAAAAATATCTGCAGCTCGGTTAGAAAATAAACTATTATCTTCTCTGTCCAGTCAAGATTGCTAAAGCCCTTTTTCACACATTGTTGTGACAGTGTGTGATCTGCTAAAGGCCAAACACAGTAAACATAAATTCAGCCATTTTAGTTAGTAACAACAATGTCCTACTTATTGCATAAATGACTACCCAGTATTTCTGTAAAACAAGTTTGCCGAGGTGAATGTTGTAAAATAGATATGTATATTTCCTTTTTTGTACTTACCAGGAAAAAAGCACAAGTTAAAGGGAAAAATGCCAAAGCGAAAATGTACATATCTTCATTGCTGAGTATCTTCAGTATGAAGAAGTAAGGTGAATTTACTTAGTTGTTTAATTTTGGCTGGCTACTATGGTGATTATTGCACATTCACTATCCAATTGTTTGTATAGTAAGGGTGTTTGTTAATGTAAGAAGTAAACTATTTCCTAACATGACAACCAGTTGCACATATGAAGTGAGCATATCTATAATTCAACATGTGAATTCACAGCATCTGTTATATGATAAAATGGTGTCTTTATCTGTCATTAACCCTTTTTTAACCATAATTACAGATATTTAAGATAATTCAAAGAATTTCCAAACTTTTTTGAGTGTCTGAGAGCACAATTTTGTCTTTCACCATTTGCTCTATCAGATGAGTGACTCTCCAATATGCATACAATGATAAATTTATAGAGTGTGAGTTGGGGTACGCTTACATTGTGTTCCTAGGCGGAAGTATCATAAAAGTGAACATTTGCTGTGGTTAAATCCAAGACTTTTCTACACATGTGCACTATTTTTGTTTTTTATATTCTTCACAAATATTCTGACGACACATGAGAAACAACATTGGATGAAAATAGAACAAAGAATGCTACTGGAACTTCATCGGGAGGGATGTATTGTATTTATTTGTAACAATATTTTTTTTTCACATTGATGTTTTATATATGCATGATTAATTCACTGGTATCATTTATTTATTCAGCACCAGGGTTGTATTCCTTTCAACCAATTTTGTATGTATCTTTATAGTCCAGCCTACTGTACACCCAACAATTTTGTTTGCCATAATACAGTAGAATACTGTATGTATAAAGTACCCTATTAAAGAAGCAACTTAATAAAAATCACAAAGCATGGCTACTGTACATTACGTTCTCTTATAGTCTGAGATTTTAAGCCGTGCCATACTGCACATGGCAAGATAAAGTAGATACTGCACAGTACTGTATGGACAGATCTCTACTGTATGCATTAAATTCCAAATGCAATTTAGAGTAACCTTGTCCAAAGTCTTTTATCTGTTTAACTAAAGACTAGATGGTCCAAGTGTTTTTTTACAGTATATTACATCAAAATCTATGTTTCTTTGTACAGTACCTACTGTATTACTAATAAAACATTGGCACCTCACACTTCTGAGTAATAGCAGACATTGAGATACTGTACAGTACAGTAAGACGCTTACTGGTACACAGGATGTGTTCTCTGCCACAGGAAGGGGGATAGGAGGGGGTTGCTTAGATTCAGGACAGCTTTGCACAAATACTGTAAAGTAGCAGTTATATTGTACCCATATTGACTGACGCAAATCACTGTCCTTACAAATTCCTTGTTGTAACCCAGACTGTGGTTAACATTCTGGGAGATTTTATTTAATGTACTGTACTGTACTGTACTGTATGATGCAGGCAATTTGGAGACTCCTGCAATATTCATGAGGGTAGGCAACTACTGTACTGTATGAACCATCAGCATATGTGTGGAGAGGAATTTCCCTCCACTGCTTAAAGGAAGTACTCAGTACAATTGTGCAAAGTTCTCATATTCTTTTTTATTGCATAAAATAATTTAAAACAAATACACACATAATTTACAACTGTTTAACATACAGTCTTATACTTAAAAATGTAAGCACAATTGTGACTTTATTAATACAGTTATGTACAGTGCCTAAAAAAATACTGTACAGTACAGTATGCAGCTTAGACAAATCACATTTCTTCATGTTGGTGCTTATTAGAATTCATGTTACTCTAAAACAGCAAAGGTACTGTATACAATACCAGTGCTGTATGAGAAACTAATGTCCAATATTCTTGAGGGTGCATAGCCCCTCTTAGTTTGGGAGCCTGGTACAAGCACACTCCTTTGTCCATGCTGTTGACAGACCTAGCTCCTGTGTCCACAATTGACTGACATCACAATACATATCCACCAAGTTTTGACATCATGCATGACACATTGTTGCAGTCAGTGGAAGATAGGCCATAGGCCTCACCAGAAAGGATCCTGGTAGCCTGATTTATCTGTGTGGCCTGTTTTAGGTTTTGCCATGTGGCCCCAGCCCATATATGACATGAGGCCCACCCATCACACTCAGTACACTGCATTGTCCCGATTCATGGCTTCACGGTACATTATACTGTGCCTCTTGTGCTGCCCATCTTGGGACACTTCTAGACAATAGTACAGGACCACTTTTATTTCCCAATCTGCCCCTCAGACACACCAGCAGCAAAGATGCAAGGAAAGCTGCATTTGCATGCAATCAGGCCCTATAAGACAATTACCCATTGTCAGGATGGCCGAATTATTGTTGTTAGTGTTTTTTCCCCAAAATAAAGTATACTGTACAGCTCAGTAAATACAGTAACGTACAGTAAAGCTACCGTATATAAGTCATTATCAAGATAGTGTACAGTCTTACTGTAAAGGTGTGATAATGTACTTTACTATACACAGCAACCTCAGGAGTTAATATACTGTACTTTAGAAACATTGTATTGTCTCACTGAGCTTGCAGTACAGTACTGTACCCAGAAATACAAAAATCTGTATACAGTACTGTAAGTACTATTCTGTAGTTTGGAGCAGAGAATGGAAAGGGGGGCTAGGATCAAATAAGGTTTGAGCTAAAAGTTTTGTTAAAAAAGTGTCATACTAGATGGACACAGTGGTTCTTATCTGCCGTCAAATTCTGCTGTATGTTTCTACAGTACAGTACTGTACAGTATGTTTCTATATTTAATAACACTTCTCCCCCATAACAACACATCATACTGTACATTTATCCCCATGTACCATACCGTACTGTATAATTGAATATTTATTGGAAAAGCATCAATATAAATGTAAAAAATCTTAATTACAAAATCAGATTTTATGTACTGTACTGATCAAAAATTTACAGTACTGTATTATTCAGTACTTATAAAACTGTAAAGAACTGCTCATATACATCAATAACAGTACTACTGTATAGTATAATGTATAATATTGTACATTAGCTTACGCAATATTCAGACAAAGGACATTTTATAAACATTTTTAACAATGCATTGATTAAAATTTTATACAGAAAATACAGTACAGAACTACATATTGACCATTTCTTTCAACTATAACAGGTAATACTTTATACAGGTGATCTATATAATTATTACAATGGTCAGGTATTTCTAGCCAAAATTGTTGGATCCAACAACTGCTGTTTTGTTGTTGGCTTCGCAACACTCCTAATGTATCTCTTCAATTGAGCCCACACTAATTCAATTGGATTCATGTCCGGTGATCTAAAGAAAAAAAAAGAGAAAATAAAACATACACTTTTGTACTGTTCATTAAACCAAAAAATACATTTATAGTACTAGCGTGCTATCCAAAATTTTACTTGTACAGTATTAAAACAATACTCACTCAGGTGATGTGCATTCCCAATGATACCATTCTCTTCCATAAATTTGGCTAAAGCAGAGTGTTTAGGGTAATTGTCTTGGAATATCCTGTGATGATATGGGTAATATTTACTCAGGAATGGCACCATACATCCCTCTACTATTTTTTCTTGGGAGAATCGCTTATCCATGATCCCTACAGAAATAAGAAAATGTTCATTATTAAGCAACTCATTTTATTGTGCATGTACATGTATTGTACAGTATAGCATGTATTTTTACAGAACACAGGCACAGAATAAAGTACAGTACCTTTGAAAAATAATAGGGGACCAGATCCTAATCGTGATATACCTCCCCATACATGGACCTTTAATGGATGCTTTGGGCATGGCTTTAATGAGATATGGTGTTGTTTCCGGAATGACATTCTGGAGAACCTCTCAAGAGTGACAGATGATTCATCTGTGAAAATGACATTGTGAAATGTTTAACCACTCTCAATTCATCACTGTGCCTGTTCAATTCTCTTTTCTTTATTCACATCTCTTATCATGGGAGAGATACTGTGAAGAGCCAAAAATAATTAAGCAGATACAGTAATGAAATAGATTACAGTATATACAGTAGACTGTACATACAGTATACATTATATTGTATATATACAGTGCTGTATATATATATATATATAGTATTTATATATATATACATACATACATGCAGTACAGTGTATATGTATGTATGTATATATATATATATATATATATATATATATATATATATATATATAGTATACAAGGTATACACAATATAGTATATGTCTTTACAGTACAGTATATACTGTACTATATATAGTATACTATATATATATACTCAGTATACACTGTATATCAACAGTCAGGAGGCACTCAGATGAATAAACAAGCAACAGGCAGTTGTTAATGCAACTTTTTAAAGCAGTTTGGTTCTAACCTGATGACAAAGTAAACGGCTTAGAAAAGTTGAATTTACAACTGTCTGTTGCCTGTTTGTTCATCTGTGTGCCTGCCATCTGACTGTTGCTATAGATTGAACATGTTGTGTTACTTACTGTAGGAAGGCACCAGCTATAAAGGCACCAGCTACTGTATCTGATTATTGGGAGTACTGCTTGAAACACACATTTGTATATATATATATATATATATATACTGTGTAGCAGGATCAAGATAAAGCAGGTTTTAACCTGCACAAGCAAATTTGTTGTTTATTGCATTTGGTGTCCCTGTGGGCTCCTCTATATAGGTAAGACTAGCTGTCAGTTTAAGGAAAGGATGTCGCAGCACAGAAGTGCTATCAAGCAAATATTAGAGGGTAAGCACATTGACCAACCGGTGGCCAAGCATTTTAAAGAGCACCAGCATGGTTTGGCTAGCTTGCGTTACAAAATGTTAGAGCAGGTTCCATTCTCCAAACGGGGAGGTGATAGACATAGAGCCCTCTTACAGAAAGAAGCCCGTTGGATACACCGGTTAAACACGGTGTCACCCAACGGACTTAATGAGACCCTTTCATTTGCTTGTTTTTTGTAAATAATTATGGCATTTATTGTATATGGAATAATTGATATATTTTGTGCATCTTTTAGATATATTTCCTGTTTTCCATATCAAGTATGGCACGCCTTATAATTAACTTTTTTCATTTTGAAAGTATGTCCCATGCTGCTATGTTTATATTGTTTATTTTTGCTCTCTCTAAACAGTGTAGCTGTCCGGAACGATGAGCCTGTTTTCTGTGTATATGTTACCATGGTGATGGGATATGCGCACACCGGTATGTGACACCTGCAGGGCAAAGTTGTCCATGGAGAATGACGCAACCGGAAGTAAGTCTCCGAGAGAACCGGGGACACTGCACATGTGGTGTTTTACTCTGAGTGTATATAGGTAAGCTTTTGTAATAGTTTTTTGTGACTTCTGATGACGGTCAAATAAAGACCGAAATGTTAAGCCACACGGATTTGAGTGATCTCATTTCTTGGTGTCCATACAAGACCGTGAGTGCCGCCAGCATCCATTTGCTATATATATATATATATATATATATATATACATACAGTATACAGTACACACTCTGCATAATGATTTATGTCATTGTTTTATCACTTATCAAGGGATTATTAACTGTGAATAAGTGTGCATTTATGCTTAATACTACTTTCAGTATTTTACCTTGTAGTGCCAAAGGTCCATTTTTCCATAGCATCCTTCTAATGCTGGTGACCAATATGTACAGCTCATACTTGGAATGGAGAATTCATTTTATTTGCAAAGCAGTACGCTCATCATCCTCACAAGTTAGTTCCTCCACAATTTCTTTCACTCTCCTACAGTACAATACAGTATGAAAAATACGACTGATTGAACAGCACAATCACAGGAAGATAAAGTGTTCCTTTTTTTCTTTACTATTACAACAAAATTTACTATTGTATAAAGTAAGTTAGTTAAACATTACAGTACTGTATAGTACGTACCATGTGCATTTTGTTGGAAATGCAAATCTGGGAGTTGTTCTCTCAAAAGCATGATAGTGCACAGTTTCTAAAGTGACTATAATGCCACTTACCTTGAGCCATGCATGGATCGCTTTGATACTTATATTTTCTTTTTTCATGTTGGCAATTATCTTACTCATAGTTTTGTTGATAGTTATTGGCATGTTGTCCAACAGTAACTCCTGTATGGAGAAAAAAAACATTTGTGAATACTGTATTCTAAAATGTACACATCTGAAAATTTGCAACAGTTTTATGATAAAAGCTAATACTGTACATGTTTACTATACAGTACTGATGTTCACATTTAATACTGTATACTGTACTGTACAGTACTGTACTGAAAATACCACATCAGTGTTATGGACTGCAATTACTTTCCTGTATAAAACAGTTGAATAACCCTCCTTGGAAGTGCATGGGCCCTGTGAGACTTACAGAGCTGTACAGCATAAGGGACGACTGACATACTGTACCAGCATTACATATAGTACATGTTACTACTGTATGTAAATTCTTCAATTACTGCCAACCAGCAATGCTGCTTACTGTATATTAAATACTGTAGGTGTAGAAATGTGCGTCTCAATACGGTAGTTAAAAAACACAGGGTGCTATGGGGATAAGCGAGCTCAATGCATCGTAAGATACTGTAGACCAGACGCAGGTGTGTATCCAGAACTTTGTGGGACCCATACTGTAGCAACATTTTGAAGAAGCCCCATCCCAATGCTTGTAGAGAAACTTTTCTCTGCAGCAGTTTTAAATGTTGTGCCCTATAATAGTGTCCTGCAGTACTGTACTGTGGTTCATTTTCTGAACCATAGCAGAGCCTTATTTAATGTTATGCCCCATAGTAGTGCCCTAGCTTCTTTTATGAATCATACTGTAGTAGTGAATAAATTCACCCTACAGTACTGTACGTCACATTTCAGAGCTGCCAGTACACATTATGCCACACAGTACCCCCAATTCACATTATTATATACTGTATAATGCTCCCCATTCATATTGTGCCTCATTACAGAGCTCAGGTCCATATAACATTAAAATGTCCTACAGTTCATGTTATACTGTACCACACTACAATGGCATGTGGTATGTTAGGTCGACAGTAAGTAGGTAGACATTGTTTGAGTCAACCACTATTGGTCAACAGTAAAAAAGTCAACAGGGATTCTAGGTTGACAGGTTGAAATGTCACAATCACCTAGCTAAAATACACAGGGGCATTAGGGCTAGGTGGGCTCTATGCACATTATGGTGCACCGGACTTAATCGCATAGCAAACTGACAAAATGGCCACTGCACATGACAACCCCCGTCTCGTGGCAGCGCTTGGCTATGGAGCGAGCGACGGCATAGGTTTTGCAGGCAATGGGGCAATGCTGAAGGAGCGTCACAATCACCTAGCTAAAATACACCCATACAGTACTGTAAGGATATTAATTTAAATATATAAATAAATGGAAACAGTAAATGAAAAAATTACCAATCAAGTACTGTATGGAGAATCTGTAGAAACTGTAGAAACCAGCTGAACAAGTGAGGCCAGCAAAAGATTTCAACAGCAGGAACACAGAGAGCAAATTAGCAGGAGAAGTTTCAAAGGTCAGGGATGATCCAAACAGCAAGTCTGATTACGAGGAAACAGCTTTGCAGAGTGGTTACCAGGCTGTGACTGAGATGCTCTTTTATCCTGATTCAAACAAAGGAAACTCTTCATGCTCAAAGCAATCTCTGTGATTGGTGTAGGGATGAATGCACCTACACAGGCACCAATACTGTGTTGCTCAAACAGTTCATTGCATCAGGATACACTCATTTATATTTATTGGTATGTATACGGGTGCTCATTACTGCCGTGTATTTTAGATAGTGGAATCAGATGCTCCAGCAGATGTACCCTGATTTATGTGAAACCTGTGTGCACTCTTCCATTGAATGTATTACAATGGATTACAAAGAAAGTAAAAAAATAAATAAAGCGAATGACAGAGGCAAAAAATAGATTGGCACTTTGGGAATCGAACCCAGGACTCTCAGCATGGAAGGCAGAAGCCTTCACTGCTTGCCCATGTTGCTGCATGGAAGATACACAAGTTCATGTGTAAAAGTAATGCAAGCAGTGATTCTTTACCATTGGTGTTTGTTTATGCCGTTAGGGGATGCGGACGCTCATATTTTAAAACACTGTATTTACCACTGCCTCGCCTTACCCCATCCCACTTACCACTTTCCCCCTGGGAACCTGCAGAGTTCATGCAGTAGACAGGGAGGGAGGTCAGGTTACAATAAATGTGCAACACAATACTACAGTATACTGTATATGAAAATCACATAGAGAACTGCAGTTGCTTTGATAGATAGGTGTGTAAATGGTGCAGTAGCAGTGATCCCTTCTCATAAAGTACAACACAGATTCTCTATTGCTGATGATCTACAGTACTGTGTTGCTCAAACAGTTGATTGCGTCAGGATACACTAATTTATATTTATTGGTATGTCTATGGGTGTTCATTACCGCTGTGTATTTTAGATAGCAGAATCAGACGCTCCAGCAAATGTACCCTGACTTATGTGAAACCTGTGTGCACCCTTCCATTGAATGTATTACAATGGATTTCAAAGAAAGAAAAAATAATAATAAAGTGACTCAGGGAAAAAAATAGATTGGCACTTTTGGAATCGAATCCAGGACTCTCAGTGTGGGAGGCGGAAGCCTTCACTGCTTGCCCACATCGCTGCATGGAAGATACACAAGTTTATGTGTATAAGTAATGCAAGCAGATAATCTTTCCCATTGGTGTTCGTTTATATTTTTAGGGGACTCGGAAGCTCATATAGCAAAACACAGTATTTAGTGCACTCTACATACTGTACTTTAAATAGCTACATTATTCCTTTCACGCATTAGTTGCATCAGCATACACAAGTGTTTTAACACATTCATTTGCATCTGTAACTGTTACTCTCTCCGTCTGACCATTGGTCACCATCTATATGTACAGTATGCAGTACAGGACTGTATATTAACATTACAGTCGTCACTGACCATTTGCCAGAGCTTGTACTGTAGATCAATCCACCGCTATTCAAACTAAAGTACTGTATTAGTGGAGTATTAGCCACCCAGTGGTGGAGATGTGTATTGCATGCTAGGTATGTAATCGTGTCTCCATGTGCCTGTCCGTGATTAAACTCAGCAACCTAAGCTATCATCTAGGTGTGACTAAACCTCCGTCTAGGTGCAGAAACAGCCAAGATAATGGAGGACCCATCTGTAAAACAAAACATTTCACAAAATCTTAACAATTAATATTGTTTAATTATTAAAAAGATCATACCTTTAGAGTAACCATTATAAACTTTCTCCAGTACAACAAATGACCTTTCAGATCACACAAGAGGCTACTTGGACACCACTTGACATTAATTGTAGTGGAACTAGTTAATTCAAAATAAAACAGGTTGTTTCTTGAGGATTCCGCTACTAGTAGTGCATGGCGATGCAAATAATTGACTGTGGTTGGAAAGGTGCCTTCAAAAGGGCTCCAGAATAAAGGTGTGGAATGAATCAAGTTAGGAGAATGATATAAAAATATTTCAATAACTTTTAATCTGCATCTGATGACAGTTTTAAAATAATTATTAAGAAGTATAAAGTGTATGCGTCACCAACACATTGCCTATATCCAGCCATCTCTCCAAACCAGTATATAGAGCCATGAGAATATTGAGAAAGGAAGCTACAGTACCAAGAGGCCACTGCCAACTTTGAACATCTTACAAACCACATGCATGTGATAATTATCTCTAAAGCTTTGCACAAAGCTGACATGTACGGTCCAAATTTGTAAATAAAGCTGGAAAATGCTTGATTTTATTTATTTTCCTGGGTGTAAAGTAACAAAAGGTAAAGATTGTAAAAGTGTATGATGATATTCAATAGGTACTGTAGCATAACTTTTTATACTCTTAAATTATATTTAAGACATTATATTAACTTCTACTATGGTCTTTATGGTACAATTAGTTTTATATTATTGAACACGAAAAAAATCAACATTCAAAATATCTATAATGCACCTTTTTTATCATGATCTGATTGCAGAAGAACTACATTAAAAACTGAATTGCACTGTTAATAACGATAGGTAACTAAGGTTTCATACAGCACTTTTTGCCAAATGTGAATGAATGGATTTCTAGATTTATTTTTAAATAGCTGTCATAAAACTTTATCACTCTCAGTTTCTTATCTGGCCCACAAAACTGTCAGTGACAACACTATTGTAAAAGTATATCAAACTATACTTTTTGGAATGCTCTCTTAATTATATCAGTGACATTTTATTTTATTCCTCTGACCAATAACACATTTTTATGCTGGAAACAAATTCCATTTTAAGAGACCACTGCAGATATACTGTATTTACATTTACTTACATTCCTTCGACTATATGTACATTCATTTAAGTGCATATTATCAAAGTGCTATTTGGATTTTAAGTATAATTTTGGCATTTTAATTACATTTAACCAAAAGAGAACAGAAGGAGAACATTGTATCAGCAAGCACAACTACAGAATGACTGCTTTAAATAAACAAATGTGAGTTCACTAAAACTCCACACTGAAATCCCTGTTTGCATTCAAGTACTTACCACTTAATTTGCACTTATTTGTTTACCAATGTCAATTTGACTTTCATACCTGTGAGAGTACTGTCTGAATTACCATTGGTTTTTTTTGTAGCCTCATCCTCTCACTTCTACACAGTCTAATTCCATATTTAAGTTCTGAACCTATATACTGTAATCTCCATTTATTCTGCTTAATAATTAACTAGTGTTATGTTGCATACACATTTACCAGATATCCGGTCTATAGGTCGTCAACATTTAGGTTGACATTCATTAGGTTGACCACTATTGGTTGTCATACATTAGGCCAACATGGTCCTTAGGTCAACATGGTCACTAGGTAGACATGGCAAAGGTCGACATATGAAAATTTCAAAATGATTTTTTTCACTTTAATATTTTTTTTTTTACTTTTCATACTTTACGATCCACGTGGACTACGATTGGGAATAGTAACCTGTGTTGAGTGCAGCAGTAGCAGAGTGAGGTACCTTGCACAAAGCATGGTGAGATCAGCTAGTCATGCAAGAGTACACAGTGCACTAATTGGGATTCCCGATCACTCTATGAAGAAAATGACACAATTTAAAAAAACAACTCATGTCGGCCTTTTTCCATATTTAACTTATCCATGACGACCTTATTACTGTGTTGACCTATTTCATCATGTGTAGACCTAGTCATTGACGACCAATAGTGGTCGACCTAATGACTGTCAACCTAGTTACTATCGACCTAACGGACCACACCGCATTTACCAACACTGTACTTTCACCTGCATTTCTGCAAATCTACTGCACTGTCTTTCTTATACAGCATATATTCCTACAATACTTCCCGTTTTCTTCCCCCTATTTGCCTAATCTGCACCACTATGTTTTCTTCAACTCCCTCATCACTCTGAGTTTATGTAATCTTTTATTTTGCCCCCTGTTCTCTTTTCTATCATTCCCCCCATTCAGGGTCGGACTGGCCCACAGGGGTTCCAGGGAAACCACCGGTAGGCCTCACTGCCTGAGTGCCCACTCCTTCCTCTAGGTATCAGGTTCCAGACTGTGCACTTCTATTATACATGGTAGATATGTTTCATTACACTGCTCTAGACTATTGTGTATTTCAAGACTCTGTGGAGGCTGGCCACACCCCCTTTGTAGGCTGGCGACTCCCTTATGTATGGTCACCTATCACTGCATTCCCCTGGTAGGCCCTTCATGCCCCAGTCCAGCACTGCCCCCATTCTCTTCCACCTCCTCTTCCCCCTTTCTCCCCACTTCTGTCTCCTTCCACCTCTCGGTTACCCTCCCTCTATTATTCTGTTACTTAACTTTCATTCACACTTCTCCCACACCATGGTCCTACTACCCCACAACTAAGACTTGCTTAACACTAAACTCCATGCCCTGCTCACCTCCTGCTGGGTTCTTTCCTAGGTCAGGAGCGAGCAGCATCACTACATTCTCTTCATCTCTGCTCTCCAAATGAATCTAACCTCAAAGCTACAGAATCCCTTATAATCCCATACATATCTCATTCATCCCTTCCACAAACACTGTCCTTCTCACCTGTGACTTCTGGAATGCCAGATATGTCTGTAATAAACTGTTCCCCACCCAATACCTCTGATGCCAATTCTCCTGTAACTTTCTCCTCTTTGGGCCATGGTGTTGGAGTACTTTTATCCTGCAGTTTCCCCTGCCAACTCACTTCTTACAATTTCATTATCTATCAGCTGCACAACCATCTCCTCTAGCCCCCAAGTGTGCTGTCTTGGAGTTATCCTAGACTTCTTCTTCTACTTCAAACTACACATTCAGTACTTTTCAGAGCCCTGTTGTCTCCATCTCAAAACTATTTCGAGGATCAGTTCCTTTCTCACCCTGGGTGCTGCTAAGACCATCATCTACTTAATGGTCATCTCCAGTTGGGATGACTCTAACTTAATTCTAACTAACCTCCATGACTCCCACATCTCCCCACTCCAAATCTGTCCTCCATTATGATGCCCAGCACATCTTCCTCTCCAAACATACCATATCTGTTTCACATCTACTGTACGCTGGAACCCCTTTCCTTCTAAAACCAGTTGTAGCCTATTGCATTCACTTACAAAGCCCTCACATTTTTGTCCTCATCTCCCTTCATGCCATCTCTCCTTTTAAATAATTACTTCTTCCCACTTCTACCTCCAAGATTTTGCCCATGATGCTCCCTACCTTTGGAAAGTTCTCCCTTCATCTCCAGATCAGATTCTCTATCTCTGTATAAAATATGAAATTGCCTCTTAAGACTCACTTCTTTATTAAAGCCACCATTCACTCAAACTAAGCCTCTGTCCCATGCTCACTGTTTACCCTATATGTGTTACCCCTTTCTGTCTCTCCCCTTTAGAATGTAAGCTCTCAAAAGCAGGGCCTTATTCCCTTGTGCTGTTCCATCCCTTACTTATATTATCATCTACTCCATACACCCTACAATGACACATCACCCTGGGTTTCCCCCACCCTTCTGCTTACAGTACTGTACTTCAGTGTTATGTCCACTGATGCAGTAATGTTTATAAACCATATACTTGTTCTGTATTGTCTTGTACTGTAAAACACTGTTTTCTTGTTCTGCTCATTTGTTTATGTACTTTGTTTAGTGCTGAGAAACCCTTGTGGCACCGTATAAATAAAGGATAATAATAATAATAATAATAATAATAATAATGCAATCAAATAAAAACTCCAGTAAGAGTTTGAAATGTACAAGTGTGCATCTATGATTTAAACTTGTGATAGTCCACTTCCACCAGGATCCCAATCTTATGGGCCCTACACACTGGCAGATAATACTGAAAGATATGAATGATTTCATTCATTAATGAACGAGATAACATTCATATCTTTCAGTGTGGAGGCACCAGTGATGCGCGGCCCCATGCTCATTCATCGCTGGTGCCCCTTTTGCTTGTGCATGCAGGCCAATATGGATGAGATCATCCATATTTGCCTGCACTGCTATGGAGCCGGGTGATGGGGGGAGTGAAGAAACTTCACTCCACCGTCACTGCCCCCCCCCCCCCTGCTGCCAGGTCACCCGTCAGCCATATCCACCACTGGGCAGCTCAGCGACAGATCTATCAGTATGTAGAGCCTATTAGAAAGTAGTAGTATAGAGAGAAGAACAAATTAGTCAGAAGTTGAAATTAGTGTGCATGCTTTAAAATTCAATAAAACAGATCAATTAGTCAATCAAGCTTGTTTTGGACAATACCTTCTTCCTGTAGAACCAGACTATTGTGTGAAGCAATACAAAATCATTAGTCAACATCACATGACCAAAACCCTATGAATGTATCAAGTAGACAGTTCACACACACATATAAATTCTGCTTCCTGCTTCTAGTTATGTTGTTACGCTGTGTGCAGTAGATTGAGATGAATTGTAGAAATTGGTGCAATTATTATTTAATAAATATACTTTCCATCAATGAGAGTTATTTTAGTGTGTAAAAGATATGTTTTTAATGCATAATTTTATTGTATAAACAAAAGAAAATCAACACAGCTGTGATCAGTTGCGCTATACATATTTTGGAAGTTTTTAATCTCTTAAAAAATGGGGGAGGAAAAATACAGTTCTACAAAATACAGTAATGAGTGATAACAAAACAATCTTTGGCAGAAGAATGTCTTGAATTTCACACATTAATAATGGAAAGAAAGCATGAAAAAAAGGTGTGAAAAGAGTTTCTCTGCACTAACAAAGTAAAATGGTGCTATAAGGGAGGGGTCTTTTTGCACAAAAAGTTAAAGTGGAGGTAGTCAACAATCAAGGAAGGAGAGGAAGTATAGGGATGAAATGGAGTGCAGCTGAGGATACAGTACATTATATTGTAATACAGTTGTAGGACTCATCATTCTATTAATAAGTATGGTACTGTACAGTACATCTGATCGACATAAGTCACATTGAAGGGAGCTACAGTAAAAATAAATATTTTTCTTAGAGATGCCTTATAAGATAACCCTATATTGGTGAATACTGGTGCGTGCCACAATTATTATAATAAGTGCAGTGATTTGCAGCAGTTTTAAAAATATATATATATATCCAACAAATATAATATAATTTAAAAAAACTTGTGTGTGTTCAGGGCCAGGCTGTGTCACTGCATTAATATATAATCACAGTGATTCACAGCAGTGTGTTAAAAAAATAGAAAAAAAAATAACTATAAAAAAAGTGACTGTGTTCATGGCCAGGCCACCCCCGCTGCATTAATACATATAAGCACTATGACTCTACAGTGTGAGTTGTCCTTTGTGATAATGAAGTTGTTTTGCTTTTTTGTGTACACTTATGTGTTCAAAAAAAAGCTCATTAGATGCCATGCTGCACGACATTCATACATATAAGCACTGTAACTCTGGAGTGTGAGCTTTCATTTCTGAAAAAAGTATAAAAGAAAATTGTTTTGTGTTTTGCAGAACTTTGCCATTTGCAAAGACCGAAAAAAAAGTTTCTTTGTACGACTCTGCAGGCCATACCCCACTACATTCACATAAATATAAGTACTATAACTCTGCAGGCTGTGCCCCACTGTGTTCACAGAAAATAAATATTGTGACTCAGCAAGCCATACCCCACTGCATTCACATAATATAAGCACTGTCAGTCGATAGTGTTAGTTGTTATTTGCAAAAAAAGTTCAAATAAGAAATGAGTACTTTAAATAGATTTTTTGTACAACTTGTGTTGCTGTAAGTGCTGAACCCCACTGCATTCACATTAATATAAGCAATGAGTCGATATGGATCATAATCAGTAGGTAGAAGAACAGGAAAAGGACTAGTACTGCTGCCTGTCATAATATTACTTCAAATCTAGTAAATGTGGTCCATGGGGTGCAGAAAGTTTAGGAAAGGGCTACTGAAATAAAAATATTTCATATTGTTAAAAAAAGGGATAGATGTGTCACATTAAAAACTAATAAATCAGTGCCCAATAAAAAGAACACTAAGGCTGAAGAGCAAACTGTGTGTGCACAATTCCCTGAGGAGAGTCCATTTTAGGTATGTGTGAGTCTGACTGGTGGTGATGACATAATAGAAATTGAATATGCTACTGTGGAAGTGGAACAGGATGAAAGATCACATTTGTATACTGATGCTACTGAGGATGAAGAGTATGAGGGTGTTGATGATGTTTGTGTTAGTCAGCCATCAGTGGCAGCAGTTCTTGCCAGTGATAAAAAAAAGCTACCTCTTGGGTGTGGGGTTATTTTTACCCAAATCCTGATTTTTGTGAAGGCATCTGCTCCATTTGTGAGGAATAGGTTAGTAGAGGTAGGGACAGTAACCATCTAACTACCTCCTCCATTTTATGTCATTTGCGGTGAGTTTATAAAAATTTATTTTACAAATTATAATTTTTTCAATAATTATTACCCTCATGATGAACCCTTTTCATAACGTATGAAGGTAGGCCTTCCAAGAAATTGTTTTGTGTAAGCCCAAACAAACCAAGCACTTGAGCTACAAAAGTGCTTAGCTTGTTAAACTGTGCATGTCCTTCATAAAAGTGGGTGGATGACCCAAGGACAATTCCATCTTGCACCAATTTTCTTTTCACAATAGGCTGTATTTTGAAGTGTCTTTAGGGATGGCTTTTGCATTATTAATTTGCAACAGATTTTTAACAAGAAATTACGTAGTGCTAAATACATGTTAATTTTATTAATCAATCAATCAGTCAATCAATCAATCAATCAATCAATCAATCAATCAATCATTCATGTATTCTTTTATGACATTTTCTCTCCTGACTTGCTGCAAAATGGAAGGTTGATATTGATGACATCTCAATTTTTGTTTTAATAATTAATTGATCATTTTTTTACCTGCCTTCCACTATAACCTTCACCTCCATTTTCTTGAACTTCACTTTGGTCTCTGAGCTAGTTTTTTTTATTAATGAAAACATTCTTGTTTACTGTATATGGTCTTGAATAGTTTAATAAACTATCATCCTCTCTGCCACTGCAGTGCCACTCTGTTTCCTAGATGTGCCAAGTTGAAAATTAACTGCCACGTGTTTGTGCTGCCCACTGCTTTTCCGACCTTAGCATAGTTAGCCAGCTAGCTTGGTGCAACCTTTTGCCTTACACTGGATGAAAACAATATTGTGAGCTGTGAGGTTGTCAAAATTGACTGAAAATGACTCAATGTTATTGAGGCTAATATTACTCTAGGAACAAAATAGGCCCAAATTATGTGATTTTAGCTATTTTTACCAACAATAAACAGACTTTGTTTTATATACTCTTTTGTTGTGGTCACGCCTTCAGGCAAAAGGTGCTTAACCTCCTGCATGTCCAAGAACCCTATTCTACCTCCACGGTTCATATACATGCCAGCCCCTATGTCTGAGGCTTCCCCAGGTCAGCCTCAGCCCTCAGTTGTGACAGTAGCATTATTTACAGTTTCCGACAACTCCAGTTGAAATGTAATTTCCTAAACCAACACTCAAAATGTATTTACAATGTCATTATTATGCTCTTATCAGTGAAAACACAGGGTCTGATTCATGTTTGTAAGTACTGTAAAGCAAAAAAGCAGGTAACTTTGTGTCTGGAACAAACCATTTTGCTATGCAAAGGAAGCAAATACATTTATAGTTTTTTGTGCAGGATAAATACTAGAGTTGTGCAGTGACCCCTGTGTTTTTGTTATGGCTTTGGATCTGTATTAATATCATGTTTTGGTTTTGATTTTGCCAAAATCGCCTTCATGAGTTTTGGTTTTGGATCTGTATTTTTCAACACCGCTGGAAGCTGGAAGCTATTCTGGAACAACACTGAAAGCTGGAAGCTGGTGATGGATCACTGCAGTACACAGGATGCAATGTAGGAACACTGCTGGAGTCAGGCAGCACCGCAAAATGGTAACCGGTGCGGGGAGAGACATGTATCACTAGGATAGACAACAAAAGAACTGATAATTAGGCAGCCTGGATGCAGGATATTTATACCAGCTGGGAAGCAGGTATTGGCTGATCAATCTGTTTGAACTTTAGTATGAGGAAATCAGTGGTGATGGCGGCGGAGGCCGCGGGGGACAGGAGACGCCATTCACTATGACAGAAGGGATTAACTGTATAGTTTCCATGACAGCGCTGCCAGGATCATGGAGAGGAGACTGAGACAAAGTTGTACAGTGCGCTGCATGCAGACAGCGCAGGTGGAATCCAGGCTTGAAGTGCTGGGCCAGTCTCAGGAGACACTTAGAAGGTAAGAAGTGGTGACTAATTACCCGGATTGTGACAGACCCATTTACAGTAATTATAAGGGTAAGGCTGTGCCTTATATTAAGGCTGAATCAAAGAAACAGATTTTTTCCATAAATATTTCCTGAGTTGGGGCATGTGAAGAAATATACCTCATAAGTTATTGGACATACTGAACTGATATGTAGAATGAACGTGTAGATCCATCATTCAGTGCGGCATGCAAAATCTCAAGACAAAAATGTTTAAAAATTAATAATTGGGAACAATCTATATTTGATAATGACATTGTTTTTCTTCTACTTCCTGTTTGGTCAAAACTGCCACTTTTGTGCTTTAGTCTATGAGTGATATTTTGGAAGCTATAACTCAGGGTAGAGGAGGAGTTAAGACTAGTAGTTTTGTTAGATAGATGCTGTTTCAGTTTAGGACCTTTTGGGGTTTGTTTTTTGAGAAAGGGACAGTTTTTTTTATTTAGTCAAAAATGCCCCTTTTTAAGATGGGGAATTTCAGCTTTTAGCACAAGCTCAGTGGCCACCTGCAGGGTTATACTCAGAGAGGCTTCACTTGAGAGTACAAATATAGACAACCTCTCTCACTTGGGGAAATTGTGTGACCATGAAAGGTATTAGCTTTATGTATGTTATTCAATTTTGGGGCTGTGTGGGGGCATCCTGAGAGGTTTAATAGGTCTGTCATTGTCTAAGCACTCTTTGTTATTCTCCCCCTCCCTACTTCCCCTCCCTCTGCTCTCCCTGTTCTGACCCCCCTTGCTATTCTGTTCCCTATTCTGCTCTCCCTGTTTGGTTCCAACTCTCTGCTCTTCTCTCCCCATTCTGCCCCACATGCTCTCCCCATTCTGCACTCCCTGGCTCCCAGTGTTGGCTGTCACACCGCAAAGACTCCTCCCCCTTACACTGGTAACACAGGATGCACAGGGGATCTGCATGCTGCTGTCACTCTCTGGCTGCCAGTTCTGTCTGACTCTCACCATTCTGCACATCCCCATTCTATGCCTCCCTTCCCCAGTTCTCCCCATTCTGCCTTCTCCCTCTCCGGTTCACCCCATTCTGCAACCCATGGTCCCCCCAACTCTCCCCTTTCTGTAACCCTTGGTACATCCAGCTCTACCTGTTCTGCAACCTCCACCTCCTAGTGCAAACTCTCATACTTCAGAGTGTCCTCCCCCTTACACTGGCAGCAGCAACACAGGATATGCAGGGTATCAATAAGTTGTTCTTGCTCTAAGTTCTACACACACCCCTGCCTAGCTCTCCCCATTTTGCACCCCATCTCCTCATTATGCCTCCCCCCCACACTCCTTGTTCTGCTTACCCTCCCTACTTTCTCTCCCTCTGCTTTCCCCATTCTGACCCCCTTCCTATTCTGGTACCTATTCTGCTCCTCTTGTTCGGTTCCACCTCTCTGCTGTTCTCTCCCCATGCTGACCCACCTGCATTCCCCATTCTTCACTTCTTGGCTGCTAGTGCTGGCTGTCACTCTGCATAGTTACCTTCCCCTTACACTGACAGTGGTAACACAGTATGCATGGGTGATCATTATGCTGCTGTCACTCTCTGGCTTCCAGTGTCTGGCTTCCAGTGTCTGCTCGGCTCTGTCACAATCCATGTTATTGGACATGATTATTTACCTTCCAAGTGTATCCAGAGACTGGCCCAGCGTTCCAAAACGGGATTCCATCTGCGCTGTCTGCATGCAGCACTCTGTATATCTTTACCTCAAGTCTCTTTCCTGTGATCCTGCAGTGCTGTCATGGCAGCCTTACAGATTAGTTGCACTGTTTTAAAGAATGGCGTCTCCTGCCCTCCTCGGCCTCCGCCTCCATTATTGCTGTTTACCACATAGAATATACAAACAGACTTTCCCTCCAAATGCAAACATGAGCACAGCCATGGTTTACCTCATCACCTGTCATTTCACAACCTATCCGCTGTACTCTAGACTCTGCCTGATTATCCAGCCAATGCCTGCTTCCCAATTGGTATCAATATTTTGCTTCTGGGCTGGATAAACGTCAGTGCTTTGGTTGTCTAACCTGTACACATGTCTCTCCTGCTTGCGGATTTTACTGCTTGTTTCTCCGGGTATTCCAGCTCCTGTGATTCAGCTCCACTAAGAGACTTGCACCTGTTTCCATCCTGCGGTGCAGCCTGACTTCTGCAGTGTTCAAGCATTGCTCCTGATTACTCTCCACGTTCAGACACCGGCTTCCTGCTTTCAGCGTTGGTCCTGTTTTGCTTCCAGCCTCCAGTGGAGTTCTGGTATCGTTTTCAACTCCTCCTTTCTGCAGCACCGGCTTCCTGCTTCCAGCGTTGGTCCTGCTTCGCTTCCAGCCTTCAGTGGTGTTCTGGTATCATTTTCAACTCCCCCTTTCTGCAGCACCACTCTCCATACTCCACAGTGTACTTACCACCATAGTGCTTCTGAGTCGCTGGTATTCTGCTTAGCGGTGCTACACAGTGTTTAGAGTTTATTTCAACGTCATCAGCGGTATTCCTATATCGCCTGCATCAGTGACCATTCTACCATTGAACCACAGAGTCCATCGATGTTCACCGTCAGACTCTAAATCTACAGTGGTGAATTCTGCAAACCTTTCATTCATACCGGTTCCATCCGGAACTCACTGCAATTACCAAGTACCATCTACTCCTGTGCATCTGTTTTGGTCCAGCCTCTGTACACCATCTGCTGGGCAGCACCAGTTCATACCTCTCCTCAGCAGTTAGCTGTGGCATATGGACTTACCATCTCCTGTTCTGGCAAGGACTCTGTGATATTCTGTTCTGCAAGCCACAGCACTAATTACCCTGCGCTTCTGGTAACTGTACTGTAATTTACCATTGCACATCTCCTGGTACGTTTTGCATATCAAAGATGTCTTAACCTGTGTGTTCAATAAAACTGACTTTACCTTTTACAACTTTGTTGTCATGGTCATGCCTTTGGGCAACTGATAATAGAGCTCCTGTATGTCAAGGAATCCAATACTACCTCCCCGGTTCACCTACACATCAGCCCCTACATCTGAGGCTTCCCCAGGTCAGCCTCAGCCCTCAGTTGTGACATTAAGAACTGACCTAATGAATCTGGCTGGAGACAAGGCCCAAGCGATTAACCCGATGCAACAACTTGCAGCCCGCTTAGAACATCAGGAGGCTGTACGGGTCAAGTGATTTACTGTCTCCAGGACCTTTCCACTTGGCTGGATGGAATCCAAGTAACCCTCTGTGGTTCAGGGGCATCCAGTGTTCCGACTGCAGTACCTCTGGTGGTAACTCCACCTGCCATTCCCGTTTCTGCTCCTCATCTCCATTTGCCGACACCAGCCAAGTTCGATGGTCCCCTAAAGCCTGTCGTGGTTTTATAAATCAGTGTGAAATACACTTTGAGTTACAGCCTGGCAATTTCCCAACTGACCACACCAAGGTTGCCTACATCATCTTTCTCCTCAGTGGCTCTGCCCTGAAATGCCCTTAAGCCTGTCATGGTTTTATAAATCAGTGTGAAATATACTTTGAGTTACAGCCTGGCAATTTCCCAACTGACCACACCACGGTTGCCTACATCATCTTTCTCCTCAGTGGCTCTGCCCTGGAATGGGCATCATCTCTATGGGAGAAATCCGATGCCCTGCTCTCCTCATATGCAGATTTCGTGGCAACCTTCAGGCGCATCTTTGACGAACCAGGACGTGTCTGCCTCTACTGATCTCCTCCATCTATGTCAGGGGACATGGACAGTCAGTCAATATCTGGTACAATTCCAGATTCTAGCGTCCGAACTATCCTGGAATGATGACGCTCTCTATGCAGCCTTCTGGCATGGGTTATCCGAACGAATCAAGGATGAGCTCGCTACTAGAGACTTACCTTCAAAATTATATGAGCTCATATCTCTCTGCACCAAAGTTGATCTCCGATTCTGTGAAAGGGTGATTGAGCGAGGACGGTCCACACTTCCTAAAACTCCTATTGCTACTCTTCCTTGTCAACTCTCTTCACCCAAAGATAAGCACATGCAGATTAATCACTCTTGTCTGTCGCCTGCAGAGCGTAGAAGACGCCTATCCAAACATCTGTGTTTCTATTGTGCTGCTCCTTCTCATGTCATCAATGCTTGTCCAAAGCGTCCTAGCCAGTGAAGGAGAGGGCCGGCTAGGAGTAATGAACTCCTCTCCATCTTCATGTGATTGTAATCTTCCATTTTCACTTCAGGTGTCTCAGCGCTTCAGGAACCTCATTGCTCTGCTGGACTCTGGAGCAGCTGGGAACTTCATGACTGAGGAATTCGTTAAGCGGTGGTCCCTACCCACCAAGAAACTTTCGTCTTCCATATCCTTGACTGCCGTGGATGGCAGCAGGATTTCCGATGCAGTCATTGTCTCCAAGACCCTGCCTATCCATCTGTTAGGGTCTCCTGCCCTGTACTGCCACGTCGTCATGGCAACCGGGAGACAAGTGCTAGCGGAGTAACCTGAGCGCAGCTGATACTCCGGTTCGGGTCTTTTGCTGTGCAGTGGTTACAGGCTCTGTGCACGGCAGGGGATCCGGTGCTGGTTTTTGTGCTCACAGTCTGTGAGGTCTGAGTGGGGCGTGGACAGCACCTGCTTTATAAACCCTCTTCTCAGGTTAAGCAGATGCTGCTGAATCTTTGTTGGTTAGTTAGTTCCTGAAAGTTAGCCAGTACTGTGTAGCTTTGTATTTGTTGTTGCTTACTGCAAATAGGCCTGGGAATTTGGTACTACACTCTGCCAATCCAGACCTAGCAGTAAGACTGGAGTCAGTCGTTTTACTTGCTGGGGTTCTTTTGCTACTCTGTGAACTTAGCAAGTTTGCGGCTGTATTCTCAGACTTGCCTGTCTAAATCCTATCTCACTGTGCAAGGTCTTCTGGTGTCAGTTTAGTGGCAGTAAGCTGAACCAGTGCACTGCAAGTGAGGATTAGGATTGTGGAGACTCTCCTTGTGTCTATCATTCCATCTCAGACCAAGGAGTTTACTGCCACACCCGTTGGTAACCCTTTAGGGTTTTGCTGTTGCCCTTAGCAACAGCATTTCGGGTTCTCTACGTATGAAAACACAACATCTTGCTTTTTCCATCTGAGCATTCCTAATACTAGGGAGACACCCAGTTTCTTAGCCTCTGGGCTTCTCTGTTCACTTTGTGTTTATTTTGTTACCCTATCACCTTCTGTGTACGTAATGTCATATTCCCCAGTCTGTCTGTGAGTTCATTTGTTTTGCATCCCTATCCGTTCAGACACCTGTACATTCCTGCAGGCACTGGTGTGCATAACAGTTCAGACACCAGTACATTCCTGCAGGCACTGGTGTGCATAACAGTTTAGACACCAGTACATTCCTGCAGGCACTGGTGTGCATAACATATTCAGCAGCCCAACACTCCTGTTGAAATTTTGTGGGAATATGGAGCATACCCCTCAAAATACGTTGCAACAGGTGGTCGATCAGGTGCAGGTCCTGACTCGACAATTTAATGATTTGTCCATTAAAATGCACACCTCCCAGGCCGCTGGCGGAGCTCCCGCAGCAGCAGCACCTTCAGGGGTTAAGGAGCCGAAAGTAAATCTCCCGGATCGTTTTTCTGGAGATCGCTCGCAGTTCTTTTGTTTCAAGGAGAGCTGCAAGCTATACTTCCAGCTTAGGCCTCAGTCTTCTGGGTCGGAGATTCAGCGGGTGGGCATAGTGATTTCCTTGCTACAAGGAGACCCACAGGTCTGGGCATATGGGTTGCAGCCTGACTGTCCGTCGCTTAAAAGTGTTGATGCTTTTTTTACGGCACTGGGCATGTTGTATGATGACCCTGACAAGACGGCCTTAGCCGAGGCTCAGATTTCGATCCTTAAGCAAGGGCGAAGGCCAGTTGAGGTTTACTGTACGGAGTTTCGGAGGTTGGCCCATGATACCCAGTGGAATGACCCAGCCATGAGACACCAGTACCGAAGAGGTCTTTCTAACCAGATAAAAGACCAACTGGTACAATATCCCTTGCCTGATAGCTTGGATCAGCTCATGCAGTTATCCATCCGGGTGTATAGACGGCTGAGAGAGCGTAGGCTTGAAAGGGAGACCGAGGTTTCCTTCTTTCCCAAGGGAACCTCAGACTCTGAGGAATTTTCCGAGGAGCCTATGCAGATTGGGGCTACCCGCCTCTCCTTGCGTGAGAAGACGCGGAGGAGACAGCAGGGGTTGTGTTTGTACTGTGGGAATAAAGGTCATGTGGTAGTATCATGCCCAGAAAAGCCGGAAAACTTCAGGGCCTGAGGGTGATGGGAAATATCCTGTCAGGCCAGAAGTCAGAATTTCCCAAGAAGACTTTTATCATTCCGGTGACCTTGAAGATCCTCGGTCAAACTGTCAAGACTGAGGCCTTTGTGGACAGTGGGGCCGACGGGGTTTTTGTGGACCGCCAATTCGCCCTGAAACACTCTGTTCCCTTAGTACCCTTGGCATTGGAAATTGAGATTTGTGGGTTAAACGGGGAACCATTATCCCAAGGTAAAATTACCTCTTGCACTAGCCAGATTTCTTTGTTTATTGGAGCCACACACTCTGAAAAATTGTCCTTTTATGTGACTGTCTGTACTTTTGCCCCATTGGTGTTGGGGTTACCCTGGTTAAGGGCCCACAATCCTCAATTTGACTGGGTCTCTGGGGAGATTCTTAGTTTGGGTACTGATTGTTTCAGGAGTTGCTTGAGCCTTCCAGTCAGGCTCTCGCAGCTAAGTTTGCCAGGATTGCCAGGGTGTTATGCAGATTTTGCGGACGTGTTCTCCAAAAAAGTTGCAGAGGTACTACCTCCCCATCGCCCCTATGACTGTGCCATTGATTTGTTGCCGAATGCTAAGCTTCCCAAGAGCAGGTTGTACTCCCTGTCACGTCCTGAGACTCAGGCTATGGCAGAGTACATTCAGGAGAACTTAGCTAAGGGATTTATCAGACCTTCACAGTCTCCAGTTGGGTCGGGGTTCTTCTTCGTGGGTAAAAAGGACAGTTCGTTGCGACCCTGCATCGACTTCAGGGAATTGAACCGTATCACGATTAAAAACTCATACCCACTGCCTCTCATTTCGGTCTTGTTTGACCAGCTTCGTACTGCCACCATTTTTTCTAAGATTGACCTACGCGGGGCGTACAATCTAATCCGAATAAGAGAGGGGGATGAATGGAAGACTGCCTTTAATACCCACTCAGGGCATTATGAATATTTGGTGATGCCTTTTGGGCTCTGTAATGCCCCGGCAGTCTTCCAGGATTTCATGAACGATGTACTCAGGGAATATTTGGATAGATTCTTAGTTGTATACTTAGATGACATCCTAATCTTCTCCCATTCCCTGGAGGAACATCGGAAGCATGTACGCTTAGTCCTCCAGAAACTCAGAGACCACCGGCTTGGGGCGAAGCTGGAGAAGTGCGAATTTGAAGTTCAGCAAATCGCATTTCTAGGATATATTATCTCCCCAGAAGGTTTCCAAATGGAGGGTTCCAAGGTACAGGCAGTCCTGGATTGGGTGCAGCCCACTAGTTTGAAGGCGCTTCAGCGTTTCCTGGGCTTTGCAAATTTTTATAGACGATTTATCGCTGGATTTTTGTTTATAGTGGCGCCCTTGGTGGCACTCACTAAGAAAGGGGCGGATGTTGCTCACTGGTCTTGTGAGGCTAAAGCGGCTTTTGCCCGTCTCAAAAGGGCATTTGTCTCGGCCAAGGTGCTGCGACACCCAGATCAAGAGCGTCCTTTTGTGGTGGAGGTGGATGCCTCTGAGATGGGTATTGGGGCAGTGCTCTCTCAGATGGGAGTGTCTGATAATCGCCTTCATCCCTGCGCTTACTTTTCCCGTAAATTTTCGCCTGCCGAGATGAATTATGACGTGGGTAACCGGGAATTGTTGGCTATTAAGGATGCACTCGAGAAGTGGAGACACTGGCTTGAGGGGGCTAAGTTTGTGGTCTCAATTCTCACTGACCATAAGAATCTGGCATATTTAGAGTCAGCGAAGTGTCTCAATGCCAGGCAGGCACGATGGGCTTTGTTTTTTGCTCGTTTTAATTTTTTGATAACATATCGCCCTGGGTCAAAAAACATCAAGGCTGATGCGCTCTCGCGGAGTTTTGCTCCAATCCAGGAGACCACCGAGGAGCCGTTGCCCATTGTGTCCCCATCATGTATTAAAGTGGGCATTACCCAGGACCTCTTGTCATTAGTCCTTAGAGCACAGGAGCAGGCTCCTCCAGACCTTCCGGTAGGTCTTTTGTTTGTGCCTCCTAGGTTAAGACAGCGAGTGTTCCTGGAATTCCATGCCAAGAAGTCGGCAGGTCACCCGGGTATTGCCAGAACTCGGGAGTTGCTATCTAGGGCGGTGTGGTGGCCCTCGGTGGCTAAGGATGTGGATCAGTGGGTTCGGGCATGTGACATCTGTGCCCGAAATAAGACTCCTAGAGGGGTTCCTGTTGGCCCATTACATCCACTCTCTATTCCATCTAAGCCATGGACCCACATTTCAATGGATTTTGTGGTGGACTTGCCCAAATCCTCGGGGATGACAGCCATCTGGGTTGTCGTTGACAGGTTTTCGAAGATGGCGCACTTCGTTCCACTGGTTGGGCTGCCATCGGCCAGACGCCTGTCTGAATTATTTATGCTGCATGTTGTGCGTCTCCACGGGTTGCCACTTGATGTGGTCTCTGACCGCTGATCCCAGTTTGTGGCCAAATTCTGGAGGGCATTTTGTTCCGATCTCCAGATTTCTGTCAGCTTGTCGTCAGGCTACCATCCACAGTCTAATGGGCAGACTGAAAGGGTGAACCAGTCCTTGGAGCAGTTCCTCAGGTGTTATGTCTCCAAGTGTCAGACTGACTGGGTTGCTCATCTGTCCTTGGCGGAGTTTGCCTATAACAACGCGGCTCACTCTGCTACAGGGATCTCTCCCTTCCTTTGTGTGTATGGGCATCATCCTAAGGCCAATTCTTTTGACCCCCTGGACTCCACGCCTGGTGGTTCCTCTGTGGTTTTCGGTCCTTAGAGGTATTTGGAGGAAAGTGAAGAAAGCCCTTGTGTCTGTGTCATTAGTGACCAAAAGGGTTTTTGATAAGCGGAAAAGACCCTGCAGCTTCAAATTAGGAGACTTCGTCTGGTTGTCTACCAAGAATTTGAAGTTGAGACAGCCATCTCATAAGTTAGGCCCCCGGTTCATCGGCCCTTATAAGATCACCAGGGTTATCAATCCGGTGGCATTTCAGTTAGATCTGCCCCGTTCTTTGGGTATCAATAAAACATTTCATTGTTCCCTTTTAAAACGGGCGATTAGTAATCCTTCTTCCAGTGGAAGACCTTCCCCTCTTCTGATACGTGGCCAGAGGGAGTTTGTTGTTGAAAGGATTCTTGACTCCAAGATGGTTCGGGGTCGGCTGTCATTTTTGGTGCACTGGAAGGGGTATGGCCCGGAGGAGAGGTCGTGGGTGCGCAGTTGTGATCTTCATGCCCCCAGACTGATACGCTCTTTCTTCTCGCAGTTTCCCGATAAACCCGGTGGTAGGGGTTCTTTGACCCCTCGTCAGAGGGGGGGTACTGTTAGGGTCTCCTGCCCTGTACTGCCACGTCGTCATGGCAACCGGGAGACAAGTGCTAGCGGAGTAACCTGAGCGCAGCTGATACTCCGGTTCGGGTCTTTTGCTGTGCAGTGGTTACAGGCTCTGTGCATGGCAGGGGATCCGGTGCTGGTTTTTGTGCTCACAGTCTGTGAGGTCTGAGTGGGGCGTGGACAGCACCTGCTTTATAAACCCTCTTCTCAGGTTAAGCAGATGCTGCTGAATCTTTGTTGGTTAGTTAGTTCCTGAAAGTTAGCCAGTACTGTGTAGCTTTGTATTTGTTGTTGCTTACTGCAAATAGGCCTGGGAATTTGGTACTACACTCTGCCAATCCAGACCTAGCAGTAAGACTGGAGTCAGTCGTTTAACTTGCTGGGGTTCTTTTGCTACTCTGTGAACTTAGCAAGTTTGCGGCTGTATTCTCAGACTTGCCTGTCTAAATCCTATCTCACTGTGCAAGGTGTTCTGGTGTCAGTTTAGTGGCAGTAAGCTGAACCAGTGCACTGCAAGTGAGGATTAGGATTGTGGAGACTCTCCTTGTGTCTATCATTCCATCTCAGACCAAGGAGTTTACTGCCACACCCGTTGGTAACCCTTTAGGGTTTTGCTGTTGCCCTTAGCAACAGCATTTCGGGTTCTCTACGTATGAAAACACAACATCTTGCTTTTTCCATCTGAGCATTCCTAATACTAGGGAGACACCCAGTTTCTTAGCCTCTGGGCTTCTCTGTTCACTTTGTGTTTATTTTGTTACCCTATCACCTTCTGTGTACGTAATGTCATATTCCCCAGTCTGTCTGTGAGTTCATTTGTTTTGCATCCCTATCCGTTCAGACACCAGTACATTCCTGCAGGCACTGGTGTGCATAACAGTTCAGACACCAGTACATTCCTGCAGGCACTGGTGTGCATAACAGTTTAGACACCAGTACATTCCTGCAGGCACTGGTGTGCATAACAGTTCAGACACCAGTACTTTCCTGCAGGCACTGGTGTGCATAACACCATCTGAAGGTAGGAGCTCTTCACTACGAAATGATCTCATTCCTGGTTATTCCAAAAGCCACGCATCCTGTGGTTCTAGGCCTTCCATGGCTTCGTCTTCATAATCCTCAAATTGATTGGAGAACTACGCATATCCTGGCATGGTGTCCTTTCTGCTCAGAGGCCTGTCTTCAAAAGGTACTTCCAGTTTGCACATCTTCAGTCTTCAGATGTTCCGCCTCCACTGTACCGAGACTTCACAGATGTTTTAGTAAGTCCTCCACAGATATTCTTCGCCCTCCCAGGGAGTGGGATTGTCCTATTCATCTCATTCCAGGGAAGACTCCACCTCGGGGATGCATGTATCTGTTGTCGCTTCCAGAGACCCACTCAATGGAGGAATACATCAAAGAGAACCTTGCCAAAGGGTTTATCCAGCCTTCCTCTTCCCCAGCTGGTGCAGGCTTCTTCTTCATAAAGAAGAAAGACAGTGGTCTGCGACCCTGTATTGACTACCATGGGCTGAACGATATCACTGTGAAAAATTGGTACCCTCTGCCCCTTATCACTGAGTTGTTTGACCATGTCAGTGGAGCCACCATCTTTTCTAAGTTGGACCTGAGGGATGCGTACAATATCATCCGGATACAGAAGGGTGACGAGTGGAAAACCGCGTTTAACACCAGTAACGGACATTGCGAGTACCTCGTCATGCCTTTCGGACTCAGCAACGCTCCCGCGGTATTTCAACACTTTGTGAATACAATTTTCTGAGATAACCTCTACCAACATGTTGTGGTCTACCTCGATGATATTCTCATCTTTGCTAATGATCTAGAGGAACATCACTTCTGGGTCAAGGAGGTCCTGTCTAGTCTCCGTGCCAACCATCTTTATTGTAAGTTGGAGAAATGTGTCTTCGAGGTCAAATCTATTCCATTTCTAGGTTACATTGTGTCCAGTTCCGGACTAGAGATGGATCCTGAGAAACTCCAGGCTATTCGTGATTGGCCGATACCTACAACACTCACGGGTGTTCAGAGATTCCTGGGGTTCGCCAATTATTACAGGAAGTTCATTTGGGACTTTTCTACTATTGTGGCACCTGTCACTGCCCTTACTAGGAAAGGTGCCAATCCTTCCAAGTGGTCGGAAGAAGCTACTTAAGCCTTCTATCTACTGAAACAAAAGTTTGTCTCTGCTCCAGTTCTGAAACAGCCAGATACCAGTTCACCCTTCACCCTGGAGGTGGATGCCTCTTCCATTGGAATGGGCGCAGTCCTGTCTCAAAGAGCTGATGATGGCCACTTACATCCTTGTGGCTTCTTCTCACAGAGGTTCTCCCCTGCTGAGCGCAATTACGCCATTGGTAATAAAGAACTTCTAGCTATCAAGCTCGCTCTAGAAGAATGGAGATATCTACTAGAGGGAGCTTCTCATACTATTACTATTCTGACAGACCACAAGAACATCCTGTATTTGAAATCCGCCCAATGCCTCAATACTCGTCAAGCCAGATGGGCACTCTTCTTCTCCAGGTTTGACTTTAAACTTCTGTTTTGTCCAGGGTCACAGATTCTCGAGGCTGATGCTCTTTCCCGCTTCTGGGAGCAAGAAAATGAGTCTGAATCTACTGGCAAGCATCCCATTATTGATCTAGTGGCATCATCTGCTGTGAGGATGGACTCTATGCCCCCACCAGGGAAAAGCCTCGTAAAACCGGCTCTCAGAATGAAGCTCTTGCAATGGGCACATTCCTCTTGCTTCCCCGGACACGCGGGTATTCAGAAAACCTTTCAATTCATTTCTAGATCATACTGGTGGCCAACCCTTGGACAAACGCATCAGATGTCCATGCTCCCAAATTGGTCCAAGCTTTCCATGCCATTTTTCCTCACAAGCCTAAGAAGTGTCCTGGGGCCTCTCCTAAAGGGGGGTTGCTGTCACGATCCGGATTATTGGACATGAATATTTACCTTCCAAGTGTCTCCTGAGACTGGCCCAGCGTTCCAAAACGGGATTCCATCTGTGCTGTCTGCGTGCAGTGTGCTGTATGAACTTTAGTTGCACTGTTTTAAAGAATGGCATCTCCTGTCCTCCACGGCCTCCGCCGCCATTACTGCTGTTTACCACATGGAATATACAAACAGACTTTCCCTCCAAATGCAAACATAGGCGCAGCCATGTTTTTCCTCATCACATGTAATTTCACAACCTATCCGCTGCACTCTGGACTCTGTCTAATTATCCAGCCAATGCCTGCTTTCCAGTTGGTATAAATTTCCTGCTCCTGGGCTTGATAATCGTCACTGCTTTTTGTTGTCTAACCTATACACATGTCTCTACTGCTTGTGGATTCTACCGCTTGTTTCTCCAGGTATTCCAGCTCCTGTGATTCAGCTCCACTAAGAGACCAGCACCTGTTTCCATCCTGTGGTGCAGCCTGACTTCTGCAGTGTTCCAGCATTGCTCCTGATTACTCTCCACGTTCAGACACCAGCTTCCTGCTTCCAGCGTTGGTCCTGCTTCGCTTCCAGCCTCCTGCGGTGTTCTGGTATCATGTTCAACTCCTCCTTTCTGCAGCACCACTCTACATACTCCCCAGCTTACATACCACGGCCTACCAGCCTTCCACAGTGCTCCTGAGTCGCTGGTATTCTGCTAGCGGTGTTCAACAGTGTCTTCAGTTTATTTCAATGTCATCAGCGGTATTCCTATATCGCCTGCATCAGTGACCATTCTACCATTGAACCACAGCGTCCATCGATGCTCACCATTGTATTCTAAATCTACAGTGGTGAATTCTGCACACCTTTCATTCATACCGGTTCCATCCGGCACTCACTGCAATTACCAAATACCATCTTCTTCTGTGCATCTGTGTTGGTCCAGCCCCTGTACACCATCTGCTGGGCAGCACCAGTTTGTACCTCTCCTTAGCTTTTAGTATATGGACTTACCATCTCCTGTTATGACAAGTACTCTGTGATATTCTGTTGTTTAAGCCACAGCACTAATTACCCTGCGCTTCTGGGAACTGTACTGTAATTTACCATTGCACATCTCCTGTGATGTTTTGCATATCAAAGGTGTCTTAAGCTGTGTGTTCAATTAAACTGACTTTACCTTTTACAACTTCGTTGTCGTGGTCACGCCTTCGGGCAACTGGTACTAGAGCTGCTGTATGTCAAGGAACCCAATACTATCTCCCCAGTTCACCTATACATCAGCCCCTACATCTGAGGCTTCCCCAGGTCAGCCTTAGCCCTCAGTTGTGACAGGCTTTTCCCTGCTGTTCCCGTGCTGCACACACCCCACTCGGCTCCTCTCACTCCCCCAGCTCTCCCTGTTCTGCAATTCACAATCTCCTAGCTCTTTCCATTGTACATCCACCGGCTCTCCCTTTTCTGCACCCCCCATCTCTCCCCATTCTGCCCCACCATTCCTCCCTATGCTCTCCCGATTCTATACCACCTGCTCTCCCTGATCTCCCTGTTCTGCACACCCTCACTTTCTCTGTTCTGTTGCCCCTACACTCCCTCCCCCTGCTCTCCTTCCCTCTTCTCTCTCCATTCTGTCCCCCCTGCTGTCCCCATTTGTCCCCCTGCTCTCCCTGGCACTGGTCATTGGCACATCCCCAGGCAGCTGAGAGGCTCAGGGTCTCAATGAGTAGCCAGGTCAGTACCTGCCTGTCCAGCCTCTTACCATTCTGCCCCACTGTTTTCTCTGTTCTGCAGCGCCCCCACCTATAGCCTCGCGCTATTCTGCATCTACCCTCCACCTACGTCCTGCCTCATCACATTCTGCCCCAGCTCTCCCTAACTCTGCTCTTCCCATTCTGCCCCTCCTATTCTGCAGTATACTTAGAATAAAATTTAAGCACTGTAATATAAAAAAACTTGGCAAACTAAAGAAGAAAGCTGTATTATGTGTAAACACACAGTAGAAGTACAGTCCAATGGGACTGCATTTAATAAAAAAGAATAACCAAGAGATTTAGGAGGACATTTATCAAACTTTCTAAAGAGTGAATAATGAAACAGTTGAAAAAGTTGTAAAGCCGACCTTAGGGGGTCATTCCAAGTTGATTGCTCGCTAGCTATTTTTTGCAGCACTGCAATCAGGTTAAAACTCAGCAAAACTGTGCATGCGTATGCACCGCAATGTGCAGGTGCATTGTAGGGGTACAAAGCAATCAGTGCTGAGCGATGGATTTAATGAAGAATCCATTCGCACTGCCGATCACAAGAAGATTGACAGGAAGAAGGCATTTATGGGTGTCAACTGACCATTTTCAGGGAGTGGTTGGAAAAACACAGGCGTGTCCAAGCGTTTGCAGGGCGGGTGTCTGGCGTCAATTCTGGGACCGGACAGGCTGAAGTGATCACAGCAGCTGAGGAAGTTCAGACCTACTAAGAAACTGCACAAAACTTTTTTCTACTGCTCGGCTGCACATGCGATCGCACACTTGCAAAGTGAAAATACACTCCCCCATAGGTGGCGACTATCTGATTGCAGTGCTGCAAAAAATAGGTAGCGAGCGACCAACTCGGAATGACCACCTTTAGCCTTGCCTTGCCTCCCAGTGACATAATCTGTTAATTACTGGGAGGGCAGAGAGGAGTAGATTGCACAGGTAGTTCAGTGATGTAGACTAGCCATGGGGCATGGCCTTGCTGCAGATGCAGTTACATCTTGTCTATGGCTTCAGCCAATGATATGTGTGTCTGAGTCTTTAAAAGATTGTGTTTCCCGTGTCCAGGTGTGATTGGTCAGCCATTTTATGCTGGAACCACAGGACAGGGGAAGTAGGTCCCACAGTACCCTGGCATACTTATTGGGCTGTGTGGCTATAAACCATGAGCCACAGGTTTATATAGAGGAGGGAGTTAGCCCCACTAAGCAAGATGCCCTCCTTTCAGTCACATCCACATACTGCATATAAAATAATGGAAACTGTATATTTAATTGCCCTATGTGAAAATTGACAGAAGAGTACAGGGTTAGGGTAGAAGGAATACTATCCACTGCAGCAGATAAGTGGGCTACAAAGAGGGAGAGACCCCCTGCAGAAAACAAGAGGGGGAGAGTGTTATTTGACTGTGGTACACCTGCAGTAAGGAGGTTTTGTGTAGTGGAGAAAGCTCCTGTACAGTGAGACCCTTGCAGTGGACCAGTGGGGTATCCCTGGTGCCTCCATATGATGTGTAATCAGGACCTGCCACAATTTTCAATCAGCCACCCAGTCCATCACGCAAACATAGCCCATGGACCAGCAGCTGCTGCCATACCATGAGCTTTGACTGGCTGACGGACCGGCAGATGATTTCTGGCAGGGTGCCATCGGAGATGGAAGTGAGGGGAAGGAGTGGTGCATGGTGTACTCTCCTCCCCTCACACAGAAGCAGCGGTGTGGCAGCAGAAGGAAAGGCCCATGGCAGGGAGCAGCATTACAGTGCTACAGGGGGCACTTGTATATAGCACTCTGGGGGCATGTGTATCTAGCACTCTGGGGGCACGTGTATCTGGCACTATGGGGGCACGTGTATCTGGCACTGTGGGGGCACGTGTATCTGGCACTCTGGGGGCATGTGTATCTGGCACTCTGGGGGCACGTGTATCTGGCACTCTGGGGGCACATGTATCTGACATTCTGGGGGCACATGTATCTGTCACTCTGGGAGGCATGTGTATCTGGCACTCTGGTGGGCATGTGTATCTGGCACTCTGGTAGGCATGTGTATCTGGCACTCTGGGAGGCATGTGTATTTGGCACTCTGGGGGCACGTGTATCTGGCACTCTAGGGTGCATGTGTATCTGGCACTCTGGGGGGCACATGTATCTGGCACTCTGGGGGCACATGTATCTGGCACTCTTGGGGGCACCTGTATCTGGCATTCTGGGAGGCATGTGTATCTGGCACTCTGGGGGGCACCTGTATCTGGCATTCTGGGAGGCATGTGTATCTGGCACTCTGGGGGCACGTGTATCTGGCATTCTAGGTGGCACGTGTATCTGGCACTTTGGGGGCATGTGTATCTGGCACTGTGGGAACATGTGTATCTGACAATGTGGGTGCATATTATGTGTATCCGACAATGTGGGTTCACATGTGTATCTGACAATGTGGGGGTATATTACGTGTATCTGACAATGTGGGGGCATATTATTTGTATCTGGTACTGTGAGGGCACATGTGTATCTGACAATATGGGGATATAATATAGTATGTGTATCTGGCACTGTGGGGTATATAATGTGTATCTGGCACTGTGGGGGCATATTATGTGTATCTGGCACTGTGGGTCATATTATGTATACCTGGTAATGTGGGGGCATACTATGTGTATCTGGCACTGTGGGGGCATATAATGTGTTTCTGGTAATGCATAGCTGGGGGCATATGTGTATCTGGTACTGTGGGGACATATAATGTGTATCTGGCACTGCACTACTGTGGGCATATTATGTGCATCTGGCATTGCTGGTGGCATATTATGTGTATCTGGCACTGTAGGGGCATATTATGTGTATCTGGTACTGTGGGGGTATATAATGTGTTTCTGGCACTGTGGAGGCATATAATGTGTACTGTATCTGGCACTGCACTGCTGGAGGCATATGTGTATCTGGCGCTGTGGAAGCATATAATGTGTATCTGGCACTGCACTACTGGGAGCATATTATGTGTATCTGGCACTGTTGGTGGCATTTTATGTATTTCTGGCACTGTGGGGGCATGTAATGTGTTTCTTGCACTGTGGGGGCATATAATGTGTTTCTGGCACTGTGGGGGCATATAATGTGTACTGTATCTGGCACTGCACTGCTGGAGGCATATGTGTACCTGGCAATGTGGGGGCATACTATGTGTATCTGGCACTGTGGGGGCATATAATGTGTTTCTGGCAATGCATAGCTGGGGGCATATGTGTATCTGGTACTGTGGGGACATATAATGTGTATCTGGCACTGCACTACTGTGGGCATATTATGTGCATCTGGCATTGCTGGTGGCATATTATGTGTATCTGGCACTGTAGGGGCATATTATGTGTATCTGGTACTGTGGGGGTATATAATGTGTTTCTGGCACTGTGGAGGCATATAATGTGTACTGTATCTGGCACTGCACTGCTGGAGGCATATGTGTACCTGGCAATGTGGGGGCATACTATGTGTATCTGGCACTGTGGGGGCATATAATGTGTTTCTGGCAATGCATAGCTGGGGGCATATGTGTATCTGGTACTGTGGGGACATATAATGTGTATCTGGCACTGCACTACTGTGGGCATATTATGTGCATCTGGCATTGCTGGTGGCATATTATGTGTATCTGGCACTGTAGGGGCATATTATGTGTATCTGGTACTGTGGGGGTATATAATGTGTTTCTGGCACTGTGGAGGCATATAATGTGTACTGTATCTGGCACTGCACTGCTGGAGGCATATGTGTATCTGGCGCTGTGGAAGCATATAATGTGTATCTGGCACTGCACTACTGGGAGCATATTATGTGTATCTGGCACTGTTGGTGGCATTTTATGTATTTCTGGCACTGTGGGGGCATGTAATGTGTTTCTTGCACTGTGGGGGCATATAATGTGTTTCTGGCACTGTGGGGGCATATAATGTGTATCTGGCACTGCACTACTGGGGGCACATTATGTATATCTGGCACAGCTGGTGGCATATTATGTGTATCTGGCACTGTGGGGACATAATATGTGTATCTGGTACTGTGGGGGCATATAATGTGTTTCTGGCACTGTGGGGGCATACAATGTGTACTGTATCTGGCACTGCTGGAGGCATATGTGTATATGGCACTGTGGGAGCATATAATGTGTATCTGGCACTGCACTACTGGGGTCATATTATGCGTATCTGGCAATACTGGGGGCATATTATGTGTACCTGGCACTGTGGGGGCATATAATGTGTTTCTTGCACTGTGGGGGCATATAATGTGTTTCTCGCACTGTGGGGGCATATAATGTGTATCTGGCACTGCACTACTGGGGGCATATTATGTGTATCTGGCACTGCTAGTGGCATATTATGTATTTCTGGCACTGTGGGGGCATTTAATGTGTTTCTTGCACTGTTGGGGCATATAATGTGTTTCTGTCACTGCACTGCTAGGGGCATATGTGTGTCTGGTACAGTGGGGGCATATAATGTGTATCTGGCACTGCACTACTGGGGGCATATTATGTGTATCTGGCACTGCTAGTGGCATATTATGTGTTTCTGGCACTGTGGGGGCATATAATAAGATTTTAAACCTACCAGTGAATTTTTTTTTCTCGTAGTCCGTAGAGGATGCTGGGGACTCCGTAAGGACCATGGGGATAGACGGGCTCCGCAGGAGACATGGGCACTTTAAGAAAGACTTTAGGAATGGGTGTGCACTGGCTCCTCCCTCTATGCCCCTCCTCCAGACCTCAGTTAGCGAAACTGTGCCCAGAGGAGACGGACAGTACGAGGAAAGGATTTTTGTTAATCCAAGGGCAAGATTCATACCAGCCACACCAATCACACCGTATAACTTGAGATATACTAACCAGTTAACAGTATGAAAACGACATAGCATCAGTCCAAGACCTATGAAAACTATAACATAACCCTTATGTAAGCAAAACTATATACAAGTCTCACAGAAGTAGTCCGCACTTGGGACGGGCGCCCAGCATCCTCTATGGACTACGAGAAAAAGATTTACCGGTAGGTTTAAAATCTTATTTTCTATTACGTCCTAGAGGATGCTGGGGACTCCGTGAAGAGTGCGGATGACTCTGCAGCACCGATTGAGCAAACAGGAGGTCCTCCTCAGCCAGGGTATCAAACTTCTAGAATTTTGCAAAGGTGTTTGAACCCGACCAAGTAGCAGCTCGGCACAGCTGTAGTGCCGAGACCCCCCGGGCAGCCACCCAAGACGAGCCCACCTTCCTAGTGGAATGGGCCTTAACCGATTTTGGTAACGGCAATCCAGCAGTAGAATGAGCCTGCTGAATCATGTTACAGATCCAGCGAGCAATAGTCTGCTTTGAAGCAGGGGCGCCAACCTTGTTGGCCGCATATAGGACAAACAGTGCTTCTGTTTTTCTGACTCTAGCTGTTCTGGCCACGTAAATTTTCAAAGCCCTGACTACATCCAGGGACTCGGAATCCTCCAAGTCGCGCGTAGCCACAGGCACCACAATAGGTTGGTTCATATGAAAAGATGACACCACCTTAGCCAAGAATTGAGGGCGGGTCCGCAATTCCGCTCTATCCATATGGAAAACTAGATAGGGGCTTTATGAGACAAAGCCGCCAATTCCGACACTCGCCTAGCCGAAGCCAAGGCTAACAACATGACCACATTCCAAGAGAGATATTTCAACTCCACCATTTGAAGTGGTTCAAACCAGTGCGACTTAAGGAAACTCAACACCACGTTAAGGTCCCAAGGCGCCACCGGAGGTACAAAAGAAGGCTGAATATGCAGCACTCCCTTTACAAAAGTCTGTACTTCTGGGAGAGAAGCCAATTCTTTTTGAAAGAAAATGGATAAAGCCGAAATCTGAACCTTAATGGAGCCTAATTTTAGGCCCAAATTCACTCCAGTTTGTAGGAAGTGAAGGAAACGGCCAAGACGGAATTCTTCCGGAGGAGCATTCCTGGCCTCACACCAAGCAACATATTTTCGCCATATACGGTGATAATGTTTAGATGTCACGTCCTTCCTAGCCTTTATTAGAGTAGGAATGACCTCATCCGGAATCCCCTTTTCTGCTAGGATCCGGCGTTCAACTGCCATGCCGTCAAACGCAGCCACGGTAAGTCCTGGAACAGACAGGGCCCCTGTTGCAACAGGTCCTGTCATAGAGGAAGAGGCCAGGATCTTCTGTGAGCATTTCCAGTAGATCCGGATACCAGGTCCTTCGTGGCTAATCTGGAACAATGAGAATTGTCTGTACTCCTCTTTTCCTTATTATTCTCAACACCTTTGGGATGAGAGGAAGAGGAGGAAACACATAGACCGACTGGAACACCCACAGTGTCACTAGGGCGTCTACAGCTACCGCCTGAGGGTCTTTTGATCTGGCGCAATACCTCTGCAGCTTTTTGTTGAGGCGGGATGCCATCATGTCTATCTGGGGCAGTCCCCACTGACTTGCAATCTGTGCGAAGACTTCCTGATGAAGTCCCCACTCTCCTGGATGCAGGTCGTGTCTGCTGAGAAAGTCTGCTTCCCAGTTGTCCACTCCCGGAATGAACACTGCTGACAGTGCGCTTACATGATTTTCCACCCAGCGAAGAATCCTGGCGGCTTCCGCCATTGCCACTCTGCTCCTTGTGCCGCCTTGGTGGTTTACAAGAGCCACTGCAGTGATGTTGTCTAACTGGATCAGAACTGGTCGGTCGCGCAGTAAGGTCTCCGCTTGATGTAGGGCGTTGTATATGGCCCTCAGTTCCAGGATGTTGATGTGAAGACCAATCTCCTGACTTGACCAAAGACCTTGGAAGCTTCTTCCCTGAGTTACTGCTCCCCAACCTCGGAGGCTCACGTCCGTGGTCACCAGGATCCAGTCCTGAATGCCGAACCTGCGGCCTTCTAGAAGGTGAGCACTCTGCAGCCACCACAGGAGAGATATCCTGGCTCTGGGGGACAGGGTGATCAACTGATGAATTTGTAGATGTGACCCGGACAACTTGTCCAATAAGTCCCATTGGAAAGTACTCGCGTGGAACCTGCCGAAGGGAATGGCTTCGTATGATCCCACCATCTTTCCCAGGAATCGAGTGCAGTGATGCACTGACACCTGTTTTGGCTTCAATAAATTTGTGACTAGAGTCATGAGTTCCTGAGCTTTTTCTATAGGAAGATAAACCCTTTTCTGGTCTGTATCCAGAATCATGCCCAAGAAAGTCAGACGAGTCGTAGGAACCAACTGTGACTTCGGGAAATTGAGAATCCAGCCGTGTTGCTGTAACACCTTCAGTGAAAGTGATACGCTGTTCAGTAACTGCACTCTTGATCTCGCTTTTATGAAGAGATCGTCCAAGTACGGGATAATTGTGATACCTTGCTTGCGCAGGAGCACCATCATTTCCGCCATTACCTTGGTGAAAATCCTCGGGGCCGTGGTAAGCCCAAACGGCAACGTCTGAAATTGGTAATGACAATCCTGTACCGCAAATCTCAGGTACGCCTGATGAGGTGGATAAATGGGAACATGAAGGTATGCATCCTTTATGTCCAGAGATACCATAAAATCCCCCCCTTCCAGGCTGGCGATGACCGCTCTGAGCGATTCCATCTTGAACTTGAACCTTTTTAAGTATAGGTTCAGGGATTTTAAATTTAAAATGGGTCTGACCGAACCGTCCGGTTTCGGGACCACAAATAGGGTTGAGTAATATCCCCTCCCTTGTTGAAGCAGGGGAACCTTGACCACCACCTGTTGAAGATACAATTTGTGAATTGCATTTAACACTATCTCCCTTTCCGGGTGAGAAGCTGGTAGGGCCGATTTGAAAAACCGGCGAGGAGGCACCTCTTCGAATTCCAGCTTGTAACCCTGGGAAACAATTTCTATTGCCCAGGGATCCACCTGTGAGTGAACCCAGATGTGGCTGAAAACTCGAAGACGTGCCCCCACTGGGGCGGACTCCTGTAGCGGAGCCCCAGCATCATGCGGTGGATTTTGTAGAGGCCGTGGAGGACTTCTGTTCCTGGGAACTAGCTGTGTTGTGCAGCTTTTTTCCTCTGCCCTTACCTCTGGCAAGAAAGGACGCACCTCGTACTTTCTTGTTTCTTTGTGATCAAAAGGACTGCATTTGATAATGTGGCGCTTTCTTAGGCTGTGAGGGAATATAAAGTAGAAAATTTGATTTACCAGCCGTAGCTGTGGAGACCAGGTCCGAGAGACCTTTCCCAAACAATTCCTCACCCTTGTAAGGTAAAACCTCCATATGCCTCTTTGAGTCAATATCACCTGTCCATTGCCGGGTCCATAGGACCCGTCTTGCCGAAATGGACATCGCATTGATTCTAGAACCCAGTAGACTAATGTCTCTTTGAGCATCTCTCATATATAAGACCGCATCTTTTATATGCCCTAGGGTCAATAAAATGGTATCCTTATCTAGGGTTTCAATATCCACTGATAATTTATCTGTCCAAGCTGCTGCCGCGCTACAAACCCAGGCCGACGCAATCACCGGTCTGAGTAAGGTACCAGAATGTGTTATGATTCCAGCACTCTGGTCTGAGGAGATTTTATAACAAGGACCTGAGCACTGGAACGTAATGCTGGGAAAGGAAGCGGGAATGGTAAAATAGCCCCTTGCGCCCTAACTCCGTTGTCTCGCCCATGCTGTCAGAAATCCCTTGCGAGACTATGGTTGCTTGAGCCCATGGCAGCCGCGTTTGAAGGGCGGATTACGTCTGCCCAACTCCGATGCCCCCTCAGGTCTTAATGGGAGACAAAGGGAAATCCGAGACAGGGTGATAACAAGGGGCCCTCTAACTCAGCAACAAGGCCAGGGGCTACAAGGTAACTTAAAACTAGAATATGTGCGGAAATACCGCCAGGAAAAAGGACAACCAAAATACCACTTGTCCACTCTCCTACCCGGCACCGCCGAGTTCCGGAGAGGACTTGTGGAAGCGGAACCCTCCGCAAATGCTCCGAAACAGAATACAAAAATAAAGCGGGCTGAGCCGCAGCACACGGCAGAGCCGCAACTCATGAACACAACACGAGATTCTCTGGCGACCGTGGCGGACAATAGAGGACCAGAGACTTCTTGGGATGAGATGATAACTCCAAGATTCGGGAACTCTGAAGACAGGAATGACCGGACACAGCAGGACAGGAACAGACGTTCAGCAAACCTAAGCAGCATGCAGGAAGCTATTACCGGCATCTGTGTGAAGCACTGAGAAAGTATTTAACAAGGAGTCCTCCAATCAGATGTTACAGAGCCAGATTATCAACATGCCGTGCAGCTGCCAGGCTGCACGAGCAAAGACAAGTGTGTGTGTGATTTATTTGATTGACCATGCAACGGGGAACGCGGTCCACCCGTGGCGTCCCCGTTGCTAGGGTCCGGGCGGCTAAGCATGCCTGGCGTCCCTGCGTTGCTAGGGAGCCGGCGGCTACGCACGCACGGCGTCCCATCGTCGCTAGGGACCCGGCGGCTAGCCCGCTCGGCGTCCCTAGTAGCTAGGCGCCGGGCCACGAGGACATCGCGGACCCCGGCGCGTAACAGTACCCCCCCCTTGAGGAGGGGTCAAGGAACCCCTAAAGCCAGGTTTCTGAGGAAATTCTCGAAAAAATGCCCTCTTGAGCCTAGGGGCATGAAGATCCTTGTCCAGGACCCAAGACCTTTCTCTGGACCATAGCCTTTCCAGTGAACTAAAAAATAAAGCAGACCCCGGGACAATTTAGAGTCAAGAACTTTCTCTACCAAGAATTCCTGTTGTCCCCGTACCTACACTGGAGATCTACCCTGAAAGATCCTCCGAGGAAATCTACTGGAAGAAACGTATTGTTTCAACAGGGAACAATGAAAAGTATTTCCAATTTTAAGAGATCTTGGTAAACGTAGCCGAAAGGCAACTGGGTTGACCTTCTTACTAATAAGAAACGGTCCAATAAATTTGGGTCCCAGTCTAGCCGAGGATTGTCGAAGCCTGATGTTGCGAGTCGACAACCACACCTTATCTCCCACCTTAAAAGTGCAAGGACGTCGGAGCCTGTCAGAGAATTTTTTCTCTCGGAAGGCCGCTTTCCTGAGAGCAAGGTGCACTTTTTTCCAAATTGCTCTGAGATGGGAGGTCAAGGTTAGCAAGGAGACTGGAGAATGATGAAAAAAAAGAATTGGCTCTGGGGTGAAAACCAAAAACTGAAAAGAACGGAGACTCTTTGGTGGAGGAATGACAAGAGTTATTGTAAGCAAATTCAGCCAAAGGGAGAAACTCAGACCAATCATTCTGGAGTTTGGCTGAATACAGACGCAAATATTGTTTTAATGACTGGTTGACTCGTTCGGTTTGCCCGTTAGACTGTGGGTGGTAACCAGATGTTAAAGACAGTGTCATCTTCAATGAGGCACAAAAACATTTCCAGAACTGTGCGATGAATTGTGGACCCCAATCAGAAACAATATCAGTGGGCAACCCATGAAGCCTGAACACATGGTGGAGGAACAAAACTGCCAACCCTTGAGCAGAAGGCAATCGAGGAAGAGCGACAAAATGAGCCATTTTACTAAAACGGTCCACTACCACCCAAATGACTCGGAATCCGGCTGAAAGGGGAAGGTCAACCACAAAATCCATGGAAATATGAGACCACGGCCTCAGAGGAACAGCTAAAGGCATGAGTTGCCCGATAGGCAACGAACGAGGAACCTTATGCTGTGCACAAACCTGACATGAATGAACGAATTCCTTAACGTCTTTAGAAAGACTAGGCCACCACACTGAGCGAGAGACTAACTCCAATGTCTTAGTGATTCCCGGATGCCCTGAGACTTTGCTGTCATGAAATTCAGTTAAAACAGTGGCTCTCAAAAATTCAGGGACATAAAGACGACCAGCAGGAGTAAGTCTAGGAGCTTGGTGTTGAAGCTGGTTTAACTGGGTAAATAAATCCTGAGTGAGGCCTGCCCGGATGACTGAAGATGGAAGTATGGAGGTAACAACAGAATTGCTATTGTGAACCGGAAGAAAGCTACGTGACAGGGCATCAGCTTTTGTATTCTTGGAAACAGGCCTGAAAGTAATTATAAACCTGAAACGAGTAAAAAATAATGCCCAACGTGCCTGCCGAGCATTAAGCCGTTTAGCTGACTCAATATATTGCAGGTTCTTATGGTCAGTCAAAACCGAAATAGTATGTTTAGCTCCCTCCAGCCAATGCCTCCACTCCTCGAAAGCCCATTTCACCGCCAGTAACTCCTGATTACCAACATCATAGTTGGATTCAGCGGAGGAGAATTTCCTGGACATAAAGGCACAAGGATGTAACTCCAGAGACTCCGGATCCTCTTGAGAAAGGACAGCCCCCACTCCAACCTCTGAGGCATCAACCTCCACAACAAAAGGCAATTCCGGATTAGGATGTCTGAGGACTGGAGCCGAGACAAAGGCTTGTTTCAAGGCCTGGAAGGACAATTCGGCTTCATGCGACCAGTTGGTAGGATCCGCCCCTTTTTTTGTAAGAGCTACTATGGGAGCAACCAGGTCAGAAAAAGAATGAATGAACCTCCTATAATAATTTGCAAACCCTAAAAAGCGCTGAATTGCTTTTAAATTAGTGGGTTGCGCCCAATTAAGGATGGCCTGGAGCTTCTTTGGTTCCATGGAAAATCCCTGAGGAGAAATTATGTACCCTAAAAAAGATACTTCCGTGACGTGAAAATCACACTTCTCCAGCTTGGCATACAAATGATTCTCACGTAACTTTTGAAGAACCAGACGCACCTGGGTAACATGTTGTTCCATAGATTCAGAAAAAATCAAGATGTCGTCTAAATAAACGACCACGAATTTCCCTAGGAAGTCACGGAGAACATCGTTAATAAGGTCTTGAAAAACCGCTGGAGCGTTAGACAGGCCGAACGGCATCACCAGGTATTCGTAGTGACCTGACTGAGTGCTGAAAGCCGTCTTCCACTCATCCCCAGATATAATTCGGATGAGGTTGTAAGCTCCTCTAAGGTCAATTTTAGAAAAAATCACAGCAGAACGTAACTGATCAAAAAGTACAGAAATCAACGGCAAAGGATAGGTGTTTTTAACGGAGATCTTATTCAGGGCTCTAAAATCAATGCATGGTCTAAGCGAGCCATCTTTTTTCTCCACAAAGAAAAAACCTGCACTTAAAGGAGATTTTGATGGTCTAATAAATCCCTTCTTTAAGCTTTCCTGAATATAATTATTCATGGCCGTAGTTTCTGGCCCGGACAAAGCATATAATCTCCCCTTTGGCAAAGTGGCACCTGGAACAAGCTCAATTGTACAATCATAAGGCCGATGGGGAGGCAGAATATCCGCATTGCCTTTAGAGAAGACATCGGCAAACTCTTGGTATTCCACAGGAATGAGCTCTGGAATGATTGCTGCAACTCTGACTGGATACGAAATACATTCCTTAGCACAAAATGTACCCCATTGGGAAATCTCCCCGGACCGCCAATCAATGGTGGGATTATGAAAGGCCAGCCAGGGGTGACCCAGAACAACAGGAACTGCCGGGCAATGTGTAAGGTAAAATTCAATATTTTCGGAATGTAAGGCTCCTACGGTAAGTACTACTGGAGGTGTACGGTGAGTAATTATCCCATTAGAAAGCGGGCCCCCATATAAGCCGTGCATGGTGATACATCTATCTAATGGTAACTGCGGAATGCCTAAGGCCTTAGCCCAAGTTAAATCCATAAAGTTTCCTGCAGCTCCACTGTCGACAAAAGCCGACACCAAAGAACTGAGGCTGCCAAAGGAAACCTTAACGGGGACTAAGAGAGAGTTGTTCGAGGAGATAAGCTGCAGAACTAAGTGAACCCCCTCAAAATTCACTTGGTCAAAGCGTTTCCCGACTTGTTCGGGCAATTACGAGCAAAATGTCCCTTACAACCACAGTATAAACAAAGACCGGAATTTTGTCTTCTGGTTTTTTCTTCAGGAGACAGCCGGGAGAGACCCATCTGCATGGGCTCCTCGACGTCCTCTGGAATGGAATAAACACATGGACTAGACCTTACAGATGCTCCTCTTTCAGCCCTCCGCTCACGGAGACGACGATCAATCTTTATAGCAAGCTCCATAAGTTTATCGAGAGTCTCAGGAGCGGGGTACTGGAGGAGGCTGTCTTTTATAGATTCAGATAAACCGAGGCGAAACTGACTGCGCAGGGCGGGGTCATTCCAGCCACAGTCGTTCGACCAACGGCGGAATTCGGTACAATAAACCTCCGCAGGATTTTTTCCTTGTTTGAGAGCGCGTAGCTGACTCTCAGCGGACGCCTCTCTATCTGGGTCATCATACAAGAGCCCTAAAGACTTAAAAAAGGCGTCTACAGATAACAACGCAGGATCCTCTGCTCTTAAACCAAATGCACAGGTCTGAGGATCCCCCTGGAGTAAAGAAATAATAGTCCCAACCCGCTGAGATTCATTACCAGAGGATGTTGGTCTTAAACGAAAATAAAGTTTACAGGATTCTTTAAAATTAAAACATTCTTTTCTATCACCGGAAAAACGGTCGGGCAAATGCATCTTTGGTTCAGAGACTACCTTCGGGGAGGCTCGCAAAAGATCTTCCTGCGATCTCACCCGAAGAGAAAGATCCTGAACCATCTGAGTAAGTTCTTGAATCTGGTTTACTAAGAGCTGACCGGGATTCGGCCCTAAACCTGACGGATTCATGAGGCCAATAAACTCTCACAAAAACTGAATGAGAAAAAATTAAACCCCGTTTAATTTTAAGTTTTGGTTTGGCCGGTAATAATGTTATGATTCCAGCACTCTGGTCTGAGGAGATTTTATAACAAGGACCTGAGCACTGGAACGTAATGCTGGGAAAGGAAGCGGGAATGGAAAATAGCCCCTAGCGCCCTAACTCCATTGTCTCGCCCGTGCTGTCAGAAATCCCTTGCGAGACTATGGTTGCTCGAGCCCATGGCAGCCGCGTTTGAAGGGCGGATTACGTCTGCCCTACTCCGATGCCCCCTCAGGTCTTAATGGGAGACAAAGGGAAATCCGAGACAGGGTGATAACAAGGGGCCCTCTAACTCAGCAACAAGGCCAGGGGCTACAAGGTAACTTAAAACTAGAATATGTGTGGAAATACCGCCAGGGAAAAGGACAACCAAAATACCACTTGTCCACTCTCCTACCCGGCACCGCCGAGTTCCGGAGAGGACTTGTGGAAGCGGAACCCTCCGCAAATGCTCCGAAACAGAATACAAAAAATATAGCGGGCTGAGCCGCAGCATACGGCAGAGCCGCAACTCACGAACACCACACAAGATTCTCTGGCGACCGTGGCGGACAATAGAGGACCAGAGACTTCTTGGGATGAGATGATAACTCCAAGATTCGGGAACTCTGAAGACAGGAATGACCGGACACAGCAGGACAGGAACAGACGTTCAGCAAACCTAAGCAGCATGCAGGAAGCTATTACCGGCGTCTGTGTTAAGCACTGAGAAAGTATTTAACAAGGAGTCCTCCAATCAGATGTTACAGAGCCAGATTATCAACATGCCGTGCAGCTGCCAGGCTGCACGAGCAAAGACAAGTGTGTGATTTATTTGATTTACCCTGCAACGGGGAACGCGGTCCACCCGTGGCGTCCCTGTTGCTAGGGTCCGGGCGGCTAAGCACGCCTGGCGTCCCTGCGTTGCTAGGGAGCCGGCGGCTACGCATGCACGGCGTCTCAGCGTTGCTAGGGACCCGGCGGCTAGCCCGCTCGGCGTCCCTAGTAGCTAGGCGCCGGGCCGCAAGGACATCGCGGACCCCGGCGCCTAACAGAATGTGTGTAAGTGGACTTCAAGATAACCTCCTGCTTGCGGTCAGCAGGATCCCTGAGGGTAGCCGTATCTTGGGATGGCAGTGCTACCTTTTTGGATAAGAGTGTTAATGCTTTGTCCACCTTAGGGGAGGATTCCCACCGTATCCTGTCCGTTGGCGGGAAAGGATACGCCATAAGAATTTCTTTTGGGAATCTGCAGCTTTTTGTCTGGAGATTCCCAAGCTTTTTCACATAATTCGTTCAACTCATGTGAGGGGGGAAAGGTTACTTCAGGTTTCTTTCCCTTATACATGTTTACCCTCGTGTCAGGGACAGGGGATTTCTCTGTGATATGCAAAACATCTTTTATTGCAATGATCATATATCGAATATATTTAGCCACTTTTGGCTGTAACTTTACATCATCGTAGTCGACACTGGAGTCAGAATCCGTGTCGGTATCTGTGTCTACAATTTGGGATAGTGGGCGCTTTTGAGACCCCGAAGGTCCCTGCGACATAGGGAAAGACATGGGTTGACTCCCTGGCTGCTCCCTAGCTTCAGCTTTGTCTAATATTTTGTGCAATAAATTTACATTAGCACTTAAAACCTTCCACATATCCATCCAGTCAGGTGTCGGTGTTGTCGACGGAGACACCACACTCATTCTCTCCTCCTCCTCCCCCTGAAAGCCTTCTACCTCAGACATGTCGACACACGCGTACCGACACACCACACACTCAGGGAATCCTCTTATCTGAAGACAGTTCCCCCACAAGGCCCTTTGGAGAGACAGAGAGAGAGTATGCCAGCACACACCCAGCGCTATATGACCCAGGAAAAAACACTATATAAATACAGTATATGTTTACCCAGTAGTGCTGTTTGTACATATATAAATGCGCCAAATTATGTGCCCCCCCTTCTTCAGAACCCTCTTTCACCGTTGTTAAGCAGGGGAGAGTCCGGGGAGCTTCCTCTCAGCGCTGTGCTGTGGAAAAAATGGCGCTGGTGAGTGCTGAGGGAGAAGCCCCGCCCCCTCGGCGGCGGGCTTCTGTCCCGCTCAAATATACTGAAAACTGTCGGGGGCTCTTTATATATATAGTGCCCAACTCTATATATACCTATTTTTGCCAGAAAGAGGTTTATATGCTGCCCAGGGCGCCCCCCCCCTGCGCCCTGCACCCTTACAGTGACTGCCGTGTGTGAGGTGTATGGGAGCAATGGCGCACAGCTTCACCGCTGTGCGTTACCTCAGTGAAGATCATGATGTCTTCTGCCGCCTCTGAAGTCTTCTTTTCTTCTTTTCTTCTCAAACTCACCCGGCTTCTATCTTCCGGCTCTGTGAGGAGGACGGCGGCGTGGCTCTGGGATGGACGGCGAGGGTGAGACCTGCGTACCGATCCCTCTGGAGCTAATGGTGTCCAGTAGCCTAAGAAGCAGAGCCTTGAAACTCACAGAAGTAGGTCTGCTTCTTTCCCCTCAGTCCCTCGATGCAGGGAGTCTGTTGCCAGCAGGCTCCCTGAAAATAAAAAACCTAACAAAATTCTTTCTGACAGAAAACTCAGGAGAGCTCCCTGTAATGCACCCAGTCTCCTCTGGGCACAGTAGTAAGCTGAGGTCTGGAGGAGGGGCATAGAGGGAGGAGCCAGTGCACACCCATTCCTAAAGTCTTTCTTAAAGTGCCCATGTCTCCTGAAATTTTCTCGCTTAAGGGGCTAGTAGGCCAGGAGCCTGCCCTGTGTCTAATACTGCATCTATGTTTAATAGCCCCTTGAGAAATGTTCCTAAAGTGAGGCAAGGGAGAGTTGCTGCAAGATGGCAGCATGACTAAAGGGGAGTCCTATTGAAGAGTACTGCATAAACATATGCTACAGTAGAACAGCCCAGCAGTTTAAGGGTGCCAGCATGTCATATGAAAGGCCCCAGAATAATAGAATATGTAGTAGCTTCAGAGTCCTTGGATATACATTATAGAATGTTGTTATGCCTGCCTGAAGAAGGTGTAAGGAGGGTGGTGGAAGTAGGGTCCCTGTGTGATGGCATGTGCCACATGTTAAGCATCTACCATGAGGGTTCAGACAAAGGGGGTAATTCCAAGTTGATCGCAGCAGGACATTTTTCAGCAGTTGGGCAAAACCATGTGCACTGCAGGGGGGGGGGCAGATATAACATTTGCAGAGAGAGTTAGATTTGGGTGGGTTATTTTGTTTCTGTGCAGGGTAAATACTGGCTGCTTTATTTTTACACTGCAATTAGATTGCAGATTGAACTCACCACACCCAAATCTATCTCTCTCTGACCATGTTATATCTGCCTCCCCTGCAGTGCACATGGTTTTGCCCAGTTGCTAACAGAATTCCTGCTGCAATCAACTTGGAATTACCCCCAAAGTGCAATGAACTTCAAGCCTGCAGTCTAGGAATGAGCTGCCATTTCATTAATGTGTCACTTGTGCACGACTGTGCTGAAGGTAGTGTAAATTGGAAGGTTTAACTAATCATTTAAAAACATAAAGTTTAGTATATTGTATACAGCATTTACTATCTTATGCATATACTGTGTTGGGGGACGTTGGTGAAATAGAGCTTGGAAGAGTGTAAATAAAGTTTTATTGTTTTTTTCATCATAACATTGTCTAGTGCCCAACCTTTGTTTATTACACTGCACCTGTTGTCCATATGTGTCCCCTCCATCAGGTACATTGTTTTTAACACCCATATATTCAGGATCACTGCAACTTGTGGATGCCATACCCACACCATAGTTGGAGCAGAGGAGAGCCAGCAGGAGAGCGTAAGACTTAATTTTTGCACTCCAAGAAAGTATGCTGCAGCATTGACAGTAGAAACTGATCATCATGTATCTAGTATTGGTCAAACACTATCTATATAATGATAGGTAAAATCCAATTGGTTGCTTTGGGCACTTGTCCAATTTTCCACTCCTTAGGAAATTGTACATGTTTTCACCATAACGTGGTAGCAGAGTCTTGGCTGTTTTTTAATTGGATAATGAAGAAAGCAACTAGGTTTACCCAGCTGAGGTAGATTACTGGGAGTGTAATATTGTAAGGGTTGTGTATGGGTATTTGCTGCCTGATTATTGTGAAAATATTTAGCTTCAGAGGGCTGACTTATAACTAGATAGAAGTATTAGACAAATACAGATTGACTGAATGTATCCCTCCTTTTTGGGGTGATTGGAGGCTCTGGAGTAATAGCAGAAGAGCCATGGCAAGCAAGCTAGATAACAAAGTTAGATCCCAGGTTTCCAGAGTGTCACATGACCTGCTTGCTCGACAGTGTCTGCTTGAAACTAGAGATGAGCAGGTTCAGTTCTCAGAGAACTGAACCCTCCAGAACTTCAAGTTCCGAGACAGAATCCATGCCTGGCTTGGGACTTCCTGCCAGACTCAAATCCCAGAATGATGCAAAACATCATCCTGCTGTCGGATTCTCATGGGTTTTGGATTCCATATAAACAGATGTGCATCACCGCCATTTTTACTCTATACTTGAATAGTCAGGCAGACAGACCTCTGTCTCTATCTGTGGGTGGTGGAGTTGGGTGGGGTCAGTATGTGCTCTGTAGGGGTGCTGTTCCTGTCATTATGGTGTCCCTGTGATGTTAAGGGTGCTGTTCTGGCTGTCTCTGGTGTTTCATGTGCTGTTAGGGGTGCTGCTGCTGTACATCAGTGTTGCTGTCCTGACTGTCACTGTGTTTTACAGTGGGCAGGGGCACTGTATACAGTGAAAATACAGGGGTGCTGGCCCTGTCTTGTATTTTGTTAAAAATTCAGGGGAGCTGTTGTTAAAATAAATGTACACTGGCCCTGTCTTGTATGTTGTAAAAATGCAGAGGTGATGTAGTTAAAATAAAAGTACACTGACCCTGTCTTGTATGCTGTAGCAATTCAGGGGTGCAGTTGTTAAAATAAATATACACTAGCCCTGTCTTGTATGCTGTAAAAATTCATAGGTGCTGTTGTTAAAATAAAAGTACACTGGCCCTGTCTTGTATGCTGTAAAATTTCATAGGTGCTGCTGTTAAAATAAAAGTACACTGGCACTGTCTTGTATGCTGTAAAAATTCAGGGGTGGTGTTGTTAAAGTAAATTTACACGGGCCCTGTCTTGTATGCTGTAAAAATTCAGGGGTGCTGTTGTTAAACTAAAAGTACACTGGTCCTGTATGCTGTAAAATACAGGGTTACTGTTGTTAAACTAAAAGTACACTGGTCCTGTATGCTGTAAAAATACAGGGATGCTGTTAAAATAAAAGTACACTAGTCCTGTATTCTGAAAAAATACAGGGGTGCTCTTGTTAAACTCAAAGTACACTGGTCCTGTATGCTGTAAAAATACAGAGGTGCAATTGTTAATCTAAAAGTACACTGGTCCTGTATGCTGTAAAATACAGGAGTGCATATGTTAAAATAAAACAACACTGGTCCTGTATGCTGTAAAAATACAGAGGTGTTAAGCTAAAAGTACACTGGTCCTGATACTGTAAAAATACAGGGGTGTGGTTGTTAAGCTAAAAGTACACTGTATGCTGTAAAATTACAGGGGTGCTGTGGTTAAACTAAAAGTACACTGGCCTTGATGCTGTAAAAATACAGGGGGGGCGGTTGTTAAGCTAAAAGTACACTGGTCATGTATGCTGTAAAAATACAGTGGCGCTATTGTTAAAATAAAAGTACACTAGCCCTGATGCTGTAAAATACAGGGGTGCTGTTGTTAAAATAATAGAACACTGGCCCTGTATGCTGTAAAAATACAGGGGTGCTGTTGATAAAATAAAAATACACTGGTCGTCTATGCTGTATAACTACAGGGGTGATGTTGTTAAACTAAAAATACACTGGTCATGTATGCCATAAAAATACAGTGGTGCTGTTGTTAAAATAAGAGTACACATGTCCTGTATGCTGTAAAAATACAAGGGTGCTGTTGTTAAAATAAAGGTACACTGGTCCTCTATGCTGTAGGAGGATATTGATGTAGCTGGTGCTGAGGAGGAAGTTCATGATGAGGATTCTGATGGTGATGTGGTTTGTTTGAATAAGGCACCAATGGAGACAGTTGTTGGCCATGAGATGAAAAAGCCCATTTGTCATGCCTGGGCAAAATACCAAAAAGCCACCTCTTCGGTGTGGAATTATTTCTCTGCAAATCCAGACAACAGGTGTCAAGCCATCTCTTGCCTTCATCAAACCATAATAAGAAGGGGTAAGGACGTTAACCACCTAGAACATCCTCCCTTATACGTTACCTGCAGCGCATTCATCATAAGTCAAGTTCAGAAACTTTGGGTAATAGCGTAAGCAGACCACTGACACCTAAATTATGTGGTTTGTTTCAATATTATTTCTCTGTGAGGAGGAGGATGTAAGCACTGAAGGGGGGTGGAATCTGAGGATGAGAATGACATCTTGCCTCTGTAGAGCCAGTTTGTGCAAGCAGAGATCAATTGCTTCTTTTTTGGTGAGGACCCTAACAAACCAATCATTTCAGCCACAGTCGTGTGGCAGACCCTGCTGCCGAAATGATTAATTTGTTAAAGTGTGCATGTCCTGTTTATACAACATAAGGGTGAGTGAAAAGGCCTGTCTGCTGTGCTGTGTAATTCTGCAGGGGTCCTGCCTATGCTGTATAAATCCAGGGGTGCAGTTATATAATTCTAGGGGTGCTGCTGTACTTGATCCTAGGTTTAAATGAAAGCCTAGAGAAGATATGAAACAAGCTTCAACATCACAAACAGATTTGTGAAAAAATAGCTGCAAAGGTGGAAATGGAAATTGCAATTTAGACAAAGTGTTTTCCAATGAGACCACATTTGTGGCCAAAGTAAGTCAATCTCAGAAGAGACAGAGGGGGTCATTTCGAGTTGTTCGCTCGTTGCTGATTTTCGCAACGGAGCGATTAAGGCAAAAATGCGCATGCGCATGGTACGCAGCGCGCATGCGCTAAGTATTTTAGCACAAAACTTAGTAGATTTACTCACGTCCGAACAAAGAATTTTCATTGTTGAAGTGATCGGAGTGTGATTGACAGAAAGTGGGTGTTTCTGGGTGGAAACTGACTGTTTTCTGGGAGTGTGCGGACAAACACAGGCGTGCCAGGATAAAACGCGAGAGTGTCTGGAGAAACGGGGGAGTGGCTGGCCGAACGCAGGGTGTGTTTGTGACGTCAAACCAGGAACAAAACGGGCTGAGCTGATCGCAGTGTAGGAGTCTCGAGCTACTCAGAAACTGCTAAGAATTATTTATTCGCAATTCTGCTACTCTTTCGTTTGCTATTCTGCTAAGCTAAGATACACTCCCAGAGGTCGGCGGCCTAGCATGTGCAATGCTGCTAAAAGCCACTAGCAAGCGATCAACTCAGAATGAGGGCCAGAATCATATTCCAGTGCAACTGCTGGAGAGGTAAAAGAGAGTTTTTCTGCCAGAGCATTAGAGAGAGGTTCTTCTCAATTATTTCATGTTAGGGACTCAGTCAAATGAATGGCTCCAATTAGTCAACCTTAATTTTGATATATTATTAATTTTCCACATTTTGGGATTATTTATTTACAAGATGCGCATTTGTTGTACAGGGTCCTTTTCCTAAGGGCTGCGTAAAGTTATCACTAGACCTTGCAGTGTTAGAAGAACAGAGTTTCAGTGATCTTGCATTGCATCAGTTTAACATTGCACTGCAGCACTTAATGGGTCAGGAGCTCGTGTGAGTCACAAACAGTTACTGAATTAATCCCAGTATGGAGTCTCATGGTGCTATGGGCACAGATGTTAGCATTGCTTCCTCCCACAGTACTACTTATAGTATGAAATGATTTTCAACTGTAGAGTGGTAAGCTCCACTAGGGCAGGGGCTCAATAACAAAAAATTCACTGCACAGTCCTGCTTAGTACAGCAGCGAACCCACTTAAACTCAACTTGCCCCATCCGGGGCTGCTGTGGGTGCTCAGAATGGGCTGGTAAAACATCTAAGGGGCTGCTTTGTTTAAAAATTAAATATGAAAAAAAAATTCAGACACATAGGTATGCTCACATGCGTGTAACTGGGACACACAGGTATGCTCACATTCGTGTAACTGGGACACACAGGTACACTCACATGCATGTTACTGGGAGCTGTGAAAAACAAAAATAAGGCATCTGCAACAAAATATGTAAATAAAAATGCAAAAAAAATTTGAAAAAAAGAAACCCACGAGATTTTCACAAAATAAGTCTCCAGACTCCGTGGAGGGGAAAATATACAATCTTGATCCTATGGCATACACCAGTTTATTTTCATCCCAGCATTAAATCCTAGATTTTCTTAATCCCTGAAAATATAGAAGGGGGTACAAGTTCTGAGGCTTTGGCCTCTAGTTTTTCAGTTTGTCCAGTAATGTGGTAATTCTATATTTTCTTGGTTGAAGATCTTTCTGTTCCACACCAATATAGGAGTGGATGTGAAAGCCTGTGTGTTGTTCCTGATTGCGTGTGCCTCTCCAATTTTTAATCACCTTCTTGACAATGTCCTCTTCCTCTTGCCTCTTCTCATAATGTGAAAAGTCATCAAAGAAAAAGGTGGTATATTTATAGCTAGGTATGATTCAGAGAACTTGGCAAGCTTTTTCCAGGTGGAAAACCTGTTGCTGAAAAGATGGGTTTATTAAACTGTGCATGTCCTATTTAAACAACATAAGGGTGGGTGGGAGGTCCCAAGGACAATTCCATCTTGTGCCTCTTTTTTTGTTTGCATGATGTGCTCTTTGCGGCCTATTTTTTTAAATTGCTAACCTGTCTACCACTGCAGTACCACTGCTAGAAAGGCCAGGTGTTTGTGATGCCCACTTGTGTCGCTTAACTTAGTCATCCAGCTACCTTGGTGCAACCTTTTGGCCCAAAAACAATATTTTCAGGTATGAGGTGTTCAGAATAGACTGGAAATAAGTGGAAGTTAATGTTATCCAAACCAAAACATGAACAGAGAGCCAGATCCAAAACCAAAACACAAAAGCCGAAAAGTGTCCACAACACATCTCTACTTGAAACAGCATCTTTTTAAGAGAACAAATCAGAGCTTTTAATTACATTACTAAGTTAAAATGTAATATTTCATGTAGTGTATCATAGAAATGTTGAATGTTGTAAGACGAAATCTATGGTTCTTTAATTCTTTCTTTATAATTTGTAAATTTGCCTTTTTTATTTACCAATTCTCCTGCTCTATGCATTACTTCATAACAATATATATTCAAAATGACATGTGCAATTCAAAATATAAAATTCATATTTATTAAATGAAAAACTGAAATAGGAAAATATAAAACATTATTCTATTAAGCTGAAAACTCAAGTGTAGTACAAAACAGATTTTTAATATAGAGTAGGTAGCATGTTTTTACATGACACAGCATGTGATAGGAAAAAATGAAAACAACATATTAAAATTCTCATATATTTGCATATGTGTTAATACTATTAATAATTTCTTCTGTATCAGTTCCTACACCAAATGCATTTTGGTTAAACTTTATTTCTATTAGCAGGATCATGTATAGGAAGTGATTGTGACACATAGATTACCAGGAGTGTTTGAATCTGTCGTTCTTCATTTATATACAAGTAAAATGCAGTGCTATCAGTGACAGCTCAAACTCTAATTCCCCCAACATGCACTGTCAGAGTACCTAAAAAAGCTACAAAAATGCAAGCTCCTGGGATAATACAACACATTTCTTTAAGCTCCTTAAAATGAAAGGCTCCATTGAAAGAGGCTATTATTTTATCGTGTAAAATACCAATTGATATGATGACCTTATACTTACTTACCAATAAGGATTGGAGGAGAAAGAGATAAGGGTTGTCAGATTAGTTACAGTAGAACTGACTATGGGACTGATTCAGCCTTGGATACGTCCCAATTCAGTCACAATTTACTAATTATTTCTGGAATATGCATGCCCTGAGGACACAGTGCACATGTACTGTGATGTCATTGTATTTCCGGTCACAGTGTGCTGTATGCTACAACTTGGTTGATATACTACAAGCATTTGGGGTCAACAAGCTGATAATTGCTCAAAATGGGGGCATAATACCTTAATTTTGGGGCATGCCTATACCAGAGGCTGCTTCTTCCTGGCTTTGGCTCCATTGGACATTCTAAGTATCCTAAAGGTTAATTCTGAAACAACAATTTAAATCTGCACAGGATTCAGTTTTTACTCCATTTATAATTGAAACCAACCTAAGGATACAGTATATATGTAGAAAATCACTATAGCACTTCGTTGGTGGTACTTCCAGAAAAAAAAGTTCAGAAAACTGTATTATAACTAGAGATGTGCGGTGGGCACTTTTCGTTTTTTATGTTTCGGTTTTGGATCTGGTTCCATGCTCGTGTTTTGGATCTGGATTGGTTTTGCCAAAACCAACCTTTTGTGTTTTGGTTTTGGATCTGGATGATTTTTGAAAAAACATAAAAACAGCTAAAATAACAAAATTTTAGGAGTAAGTTGATCCTACAGTATTATTAACCTCAATAACATTCATTTTCACTCATTTCCAGTCTATTCTGAACACCTCACAATATTGTTTTTAGGCAAAAAGGCTGCACGGAGGTGGTTGGATGGCTAATATAAGCAACACAAGTGTGTCGCACAAACACCTGGCCCATCTAGGAGTGGCACTGCAGTGGCAGACAGGATGTCAGATTTCAAAAATAGGCCCCAAACAGCACATGATGCAAAGAAGAAAAAGAGGTGCAATTAGGTAGCGGGATGGCTAAGCTAAGCAACACAAGTGTGTGACACAAACAACATTGGACGTGCTGGAATTTGCCCAGATGTAATACACGCACAATACTGGTGGCACAGGAGAGCGTACTCCTAAATCACACACACACAGGACAAACCCTGTAAAAAATTATTTGGATAACAATATAAGTAATGTATATAACCCTTTTATTTGGAGTAAATAATATATAGCACAGGACACCACCACTGGACTTATGGCAGCACAAGACAGCACAACTGGACTGGACTTATACAGCAGTACCCCTGGACTTATGCGGCAGTATCACACAGGATGGCACTTTAAAAAACTAGTCCCCAAACAGCACATGATGCAAAGAAGAAAAAGAGGTGCAATATGGAATTGTCCTGAGTCTGCCCTGCTCCACTTGTCCACATGTCCGTGGTTAAGTGGACATTGGGTACAACTGCATTTTTTAGGACACTGGTGAGTCTTTTTTTGACATCTGTGTACATTTTCGGTATCGCCTGCCTAGAGAAGTGGAACCTAGATGGTATTTGGTACCGGAGACACAATACCTCAAGCAATTCTCTAAGTCCCTGTGAACTAACGGAGGATGAGAATGGGGTTGTACTGCTTGGTGCACAAAAATATTAATTAAAATGTAACTTTTATTTACATTCATTTAAGAGACCGATGCTCGGTCAACATGCGAAATATAGAGGTTAAAATAAAGGAAGTGAAAGAATGTGCTCAAGATGGAAGATGAAAAAATAAAAAAATGTGTCTGCTCCTTTGATTGTGCTGACTCTATTATAGCTTGTATTAATTCAGAATAAATGTCCTTGTGTGTCTCGTATACCTCTGTCCAATTAGTACTTAATTTAAATCCTGATATCTATGTAGCTGCTGTCCTGCCTCGAAAAAGCTTGTTGCGAAATGCGCGCATCGGCACAGTGATCTGCTCCGATGCTCTTGTTTCATGTGTCTTTTGGGTTATCCAAGCACTGCACTGCGAACATGGTAGTTACCATGGATCGGACAAATGCTGATCAAAAGCCGATGCAGTCTAGATACCCATTTAATAATTAATATTTAATTACTAGTACCTCTGTCACTTGTACTCTTTAATCCAGAGCTTCTTGTTAAATTAACTGGCACTGCACAGTGATCATGGGAATACCCACTAATCGGACAAATGCTGATTAGGCTAAACACTGATGCAATGCCACCATCTCTATTCTGTCCATCTTCATTAGAAATAGGTCTCCAATTTCATATCCACCCATTCTCCAGTTAGAGTGGTCTGTACAACATATGGTTAGCACGGGAATACCCGCTAATTAGGAAAAACACTTCAGTTAGCAGGTCTTAGACACCGATTGGGATATATTATCAGCAATCCCAGTCCATTCCTTTTCTAACATATTAGGAGAATACAGGTATTATGTAGAGAATGTGGATATACCTGTCTTTCTTCCTTTCTTTACTATATCAGGATTGGATTTTACATGGCAAGTGGATAATTATGTGTCTTCAGTTCATCTGATGCCCAGAATTTCTCACCTTGTCATTAATTAGATAGCACCGTATTCCATGCTGTAGTAGCTTTATATGAAATAATCACACATTTGTGCAATACGGTCATATAGTCTATCTAGCAGCACAAAGTACCACCATCTGCATTCCCTTCACTAGATTGTTATTTGGGAGTGAGGATCCCCCCAGGATAGCAGTTAGAGTATGCTGTGAAAAATAGGGTAGTATAAGTAATCCATGACACCATTGTTTCAATCAGATGTGCCACGGGTGTTTTGAATACTCTGGGTAGTACAAGACTCATGTATGATTAAGGAACATTAGCCTAGTAACGGTGTTTATCAATCCCTATTGGCATACTTTCCACATTATGTCCCTTAGCCTGAATGGCAAGGCATAGAAATTAATGTAGATCAGATGGCCTATCAGTAGCAGCAACAACGTGTTTAATCCAATACCTTGTCACTGTTGGCATTTAGAAGCAGGGTGGACACCTTCATATATGTCCAATCCTTGGAGAAATACATAATCAAAATAACTGCGGGTGTTCAATGACATCACAGCCAATACCGGTGTTATCATAATAAACGGGTCTTGGTTATTAACCATCGATAAGAGACTTGAGAACGTGGGGGATAGAGATGAGTAGTTCAACCTAGGGTGGACACTCCAACCGCATTTGACATAGTGAACATAATAGGACAGCAGCTACATAGATATCAGGATTTAAATTAAGTACTAATTGGAAAGAGGTATACGAGACACACAAGGACATTTATTCTGAATTAATACAAGCTATAATAGAGTCAGCACAATCAAAGGAGAAGACACATTTTTTAATTTTTTCACCTTCCATCTTGAGCACATTCTTTCACTTCCTTTATTTTAACTTCTATATTTCGCATGTTGACCGAGCATCGGTCTCTTAAATGAATGTAAATAAAAGTTACATTTTAATTAATATTTTTGTGCACCTAGCAGTACAACCCCATTCTCTTTCTATACAATAGGTGTTGTTAATGGTTGTCTTAGGTAGCACCCCCGACCTATATTGATGGGATTTGTCCAAATACATTAAGTGGGGTTTTTCAATCCTTCATCTTATTAGATCTTTGAGAGTGCAGATTCTCTTTTGTTTTTGTTGACGGAACTAACGGAGGATACCGGACACAGTTTTAACACCAACACAGCTGCCAAGGCCTGAGTTATCTGCTTTGCAGCAGGATGACTGCTGTGATATTTCATCTTCTTCGCAAAGTACTGTTGGACAGTCAATTGCTTACTGGAAGTAGTACAAGTGGTCTTCCGACTTCCCCTCTGGGATGACGATCGACTCCCAGCAGCAACAACAGCAGCCCCAGCAGCAGTAGGCTTTACACTCAAGGATGCATTGGAGGAATCCCAGTCAGGAGAGGACTCGTCAGACTTGCCAGTGACATGGCATGCAGGACTATTGGCATTCCTGTCTAAGGAGGAAATTGACACTGAGGGAGTTGGTGGTGTGGTTTGCAGGAGCTTGGGTACAAGAGGAAGGTATTTAGTTGTTAGTGGACTGATTCCGCCGTCACCCAAAGTTTTTGAACTTGTCAATGACTTCTGATGAATGTGCTCCAGGTGACATATAAGGGAGGATGTTCCTAGGTGGTTAACGTTCTTACCCCTACTTATTACAGCTTGACAAAGGCAACACACGGCTTGACACTTGTTGTCCGCATTTCTGTTAAAATAATTTCACACCGAAGAGGTGATTTTATTTGTAATTTGACCAGGCATGTCAATGGCCATATTCATCCCACGGACAACAGGTGTCTCCCCGGGTGCCTGACTTAAACAAACCACCTCACCATCAGAATCCTTCTTGTCAATTTCCTCCTCAGTGCCAGCAACACCCATATCCTCATCCTGGTGTACTTCAACAGTGACATCTTCAATTTGACTATCAGGAACTGGACTGTGGGTGCTCCTTCCAGCACTTGCAGGGGGCGTGCAAATGGTGGAAGGCGCCACCTCTTCTCTTCCAGTGTTGGGAAGGTCAGGCATCGCAACCGACACAATTGGACTCTCCTTGGGGATTTGTGATTTAGAAGAACGCACAGTTCTTTGCTGTGCTTTTGCCAGCTTAAGTTTTTTCATTTCTAGCAGGAGGATGAGTGCTTCCATCCTTATGTGAAGCTGAACCAATAGCCATGAACATAGGCCAGGGCCTCAGCCGTTCCTTGCCACTCCGTGTCGTAAATGGCATATTGGCAAGTTTACACTTCTCCTCAGACGCTTTTAATTTAGATTTTTGGGTCATTTTACTGAACTTTAGTTTTTTTGATTTTATATGCTCTCTACCATGACATTGGGCATCGGCAGACGATGTTGATGGCATTTCATCGTCGCAGCTTCAGCACGAGGTGGAAGTGGATCTTGATCTTTCCTTATTTTACCCTCCACATTTTTGTTCCCCATTTTTTAATGTGTGGAATTATATGCCAGTAATATATCAATAGCAATGGCCTACTGTACTGTACTATATGTATACTGCTGGTCTCCAAAATGCTGCACTATCCTACTATATACTGCTCACAATAATGCAGCACAGATATGGATAGTATACTTGACACAGAGCTGCAAGATACAGCAATGGCCTACTGTACTGTACTATATGTATACTGCTGGTCACCAAAATGCTGCACTGTCCTACTAAATACTGCTCACAATAATGCAGCACAGATATGGATAGTTTACTTGACACAGAGCTGCAAGATACAGTAATTGCCTACATACTGTACTATATGTATACTGCTGGTCACCAAAATGCTGCACTGTCCTACTATATACTGCTCATAATAATGCAGCACAGATATGGATAGTATACTTGACACAGAGCTGCAAGATACAGCAATGGCCTACTGTGCTGTACTACTATAATTATATACTGGTGGTCCCCGCAATGCAGCACACTGAGCACAGATATTTGCAGCACACTGAGCACAGATATGGAGCATTTTCAGGCAGAGAACGTAGATATTTTCAGCACACTGAGCACAGATATTTGCAGCACACTGAGCACAGATACGGAGCTTTTCAGGGAGAGAACGCAGCCACGTCCTCTCCGTTCAATCTCCAATGCACGAGTGAAAATGGCAGCGACGCACGGCTCTTTATATAGAATACGAATCTCGTGAGAATCCGACAGCGGGATGATGATGTTCGGGCGCGTTCGGGTTAACCGAGCAAGGCGGGAAGATCCGAGGCTGCCTCGGAACCGTGTATAATAGGTGAAGTTCGGGGGGGTTCGGATCTCGGAGAACCGAACCCGCTCATCTCTAGAAAATATACAGTGGACCTTCTTTTGTGAGCACACCCCCGTAAGGGCAAAGTGCATGAACATCTAGCCTCTGTATTAGAAGATAGGTCTTGATGACATTATTCATTGTATTATGCTGCTTGGGTTTTATGTAAATGCTTTTACATGCATACTTGAATACATTTAAAAAAAAATAAGATACATCGACATTGGTGTTGTAAGAAAAGGGACAGCAGGTCTATAGAGGATAATTTTAAAATACTGTATATCCTGAGTATATTATTGTTTGATCTCCACTAGCAGGTGATCTCTATTAGGTTGCAGCCTTATTTATCCGAGCGCAATTAATAGGGTATTTCTTGGTATATATATATATATATATATATATAAGTATGGTATGTAGGCGGCACTCGTGGACTTAATTCAAATAAGAAACCCGGATGTTGGACCATGTCAAGGAAGATATCAGGGGGGGTGATAGAGGAAAGATCCTTCTGCAGTTAGAAATTAAATGGATACATCTTTTGAATACTGTTTCCCCGCATGGACTGAATGAAATGATTTCCTTTAATTGTTTCTTATAATGGTTATGTTGCTATTTTTTGTAGTATTGCTGTAAGATCATTTGTAGTAATGTCCGTTTGTACAATGTATCATTGTAACCATGGTAAAGGTTTTCACTTTCACTTTCATTTTCACTTTGTCCCAGTCACTGCTCAGGCGCCGTCTATTGGTGATGACGTCAGCAGCAGCAGCATGGGGAGTGTTTTTGCACTTACTTTCACTTTCACTTGGTGTTTCTTAACTGCATAAAGGTAAGCTTGATTTCTTGCATTTGTTATATACCTGACGAAGGATAATAAATCCGAAACGTTGTATTCAACCCAGGAGTGTCCGGGTTTCTTATTTGAATTAAGTCCACGAGTGCCGCCTACATACCATACTTATATCAAACTCAGAAGGAAGGCACCGGGCAAGATGTCTACATTTATTTGGCGGAGTGCCGAGTGTATCTTTACTCTATATATATATATATATATATATATATATATATATTTATATACACATAATGGACAGCCATCGGGGGGACTTTGGGGACTGGTGTCCAGGACCTTCACAGAAAGGAGGGCCCACCCCTGGCTCCTACCAATTAAAGGAGAGCTTCATCAGGCTGTGAAACAACAGTGGGCTGATGCGCATGGATGACTTTCGTTCACTGCATATCAGCTTTTTGTGAACATTCCTGTAGGATCGCAACACCCCTATATGTAGCATCACAATGTATGACATCACATGGTGGAGTGGTGATGTAGACTTTTTTTTTTTTTTCGGGGGGGGGGGGCTGTTTATTTTGTCAGTCCTTGGACCCAAAATTTCTAATGGCAGTCCTGTATACATATATATATATATATATATATATATATGTAACTTTGATAATTTTATTCATAGGGGTCCCCACAAGTTTGTTGCCCAGGGGCCCCCACAGACCTTCATCCAGCCCTTGCAGTATTCATTTACAAGGAAAAAACAGTTTGGTTTGCCCTGTAAATGATTGCTGCATTAAAAAAATGGGCAGACTTGCACAAATTCATACACCTCCGGCAACTTGGAGGCTATTACACTTAGCCCCAGGTGCCTCCACAAGAAAGATAGAAGGTTTTAGAAGCTACTGCAGAGTGACCATTACCTAGCCAATAAGGTATGAGAGAAGGTGGACACTGAATAGTGTGCCCCAATCTGTGTGTGTGTGTGTGTGTGTGTGTGTGTGTGTGTGTGTCTGTGCTGTGATTGTGACTTTGCATGTGTGGGAGCCTGCTGTAGCTGTAACCCTATGAAGGTGTGATAGATCTTTTTCCACCATTGTGCTACTTTTTCCTAAATGTGCACAGACCCCCTTGTTTTGGCTCTAATTCACCACCTTGTTTTGGTTTTGGTAAAACATACTCAAGTATTTTGCTTATGATGTGGTTTTTGGTTTAGTTTTGGAATCCTTTAAAATCAATAAAAATCAATAAAAACAGCTACAATCATGTTATTTGGACAGTGCTGTTTCTAGCCAGTTTGGCTCCCAGTGCGAGATTTAAAAATGCGCCCCCCCATTGACATAAAAAAAATTCCCCCATAGATATAAAATATACACATTTGTGCTCTCCCAGCATGGAGGCGTAGCCTCACTAAAATGGGTGTGGTCTTGCTTAAACAGGCATGGTCTCGTCTGAAAATACAACCTTACACCCCAGTTTTTGACCCTGCACCAACAGATCACGGCCACCATGGGGAAAAAAATTCCACCATATTACACCCCACACAGTGATGTCCCCTGCACCATATTATGCCACACACCTTTTAAATTACCTGCTTTTTGCCAAGGGTTTCACACACTAGGTGTCATGCTGGTTGCCAGGGGTTTCATGCTCTGGGATCCATGCTGGTCGCCAGGGGTTTCATGCTCTGTGATCCATGCTGTTTGCCAGGGGTTTCATGCTTTGGATAGGGTGTCATGATTGCATTACACAGCACTAGCAACTGACATTACACAGTGTAATGTCAGTTGCTAGGGGTGTGTAATGCTAGTTGCCCGGGGTAATGGGTGTCTTACTTCCTGGCTCAGGCTGCTGTTCTTCCTGGGAATAAGACTGTCTCATACCCAGTGTCAGTGACACCCACTGGAGGAGGGGACTCAAGCTGGCGAACAGGGGAGTAATGGTGAGTTTTTCACCTTCAGCTGCGGTGCACCCCCACTTCTCCACATGATCATGGCCTGCTAAGCCCCACCCCTCACAGAAAGGGGCATGGCTTTAATGTAGAGTTGCCCACCTGGGAATTAACTGGCCCCAGGCCCAACCCCACTCTGCTTGATAGCTGCAGCGACTGTAAACTCTGGAGGGGGAGACTTGTAAAAGCGCAGCAGCACTTCTTAGCTCTGTCTGCACTCAGACTGCAGCCTGCAGCTGCGTCAGCTATCTCCCCTGCTCACCCTCCTCCCGTCATTGTGATCCACTCGGGGGGCAGAGTTTAGCAGAATGATGTGAAACTGCCCCCTCCCCCGAGCAAAGAAATAATTACGGGGAGGAGGGGGAGCACAGGAGCCACCAAAAGAGCCGCAGTGGGCACCCCGTGCAAAGGCACGCCTCGCCCGCTGCAAGAAACAGCTCTGTATTTGGAACTGGTTACATGCAACCCAAACCCCGAATTTGGTTTTTAAATCCAATTTTGCACTAACAACACACCTGAGCAAGGAATCAGATTCCAAACTGAAACTCAGTTAGACACAGATCATCTAAGTTTGTGTGTGTTTATATTTCAGGAAAACTGAACCATACATCTCTAGTTTTTTTATAGTGTACATGGTACTTAGGATGAGTATTTTTGCCCGGCCATGGTAGCTAAGTTCATGTCATGCAAAATGGCACTATTTATCATAATTTGAAGACTTGTACTTAGTAGGTCATCCTTAAATGTATTTTAATTTGTGGAACCAATATTTTCAGTTTTTATTTATAGAACATATACTAGCTACAGTATTTAGCTAACTCTAAAAAAATCTTTGGGTCTGAGTATCCAACATGTTTTTATTTGCCCATTCTTTCTCCTCATCTTTAAAATAGTTGCATTTTTTAAATATTTGTGTTAGAGCAGAGTTTTCCGATAATTTTATTAATAATGGGTCTGGTGACACAACCCTTATTATACTATAATACCTGTCTGCAGCCAATAGTTGTCAGGTGAATCCATATGGGTTTAATAACTGTTACTCCTTGGAAGAAGTACTTGTAACATGATTTTGTCCAGGTTCAAATTTTCACCTTGTAGTTGGATTTAGCAATAACAGAGTTCCATGGAGAGTGATATGGCTTCTCCACCCGGCTTCTCTACAGTGTCATGTAAGCAGGTACAGTATAGTAATGATCATGACTGGTTTCTTTATATTTTGCTAACAGAAACAGTAGTCTGAGCCACAGCTACAGTATACGATCTCTGCAGGAGGAAGATAATTCAGATATATGCATTAAGATGTTCATAATTATTTAGCTGTTCAAACTTTTATACAACTATCGTGAAAGCAGTCTTTTAATAACTTTAAGACAGAAGTTACAGGTATTTAATAATCATACTGTTTCCATTAAATATGATATATTTCACAATTTCTTGCCTCCACTTAATCAATGTGATGGAATTATAATTTTGTTTCACTAACTGTGATTTACTTAGAGCAGTGTGATTTATTGCAAGTGGAATTTGTTTAGTTAATGGAACATTTTAATTTACTGTGCATGATAGAAGGAAGTATAAAATTACTTTGAATCTCTGAATTGCATTACTGGCCAGGCTATTAAATCAGAGAGGAATTAGCAGAGTAAGCACTTTTATCTCAGGTACATCAATGAAAGTAGACGATACAAGATGATGCAAGATTACATAAACTTTTGTGTTATAGTATATAAAATAATCAGAACATAGAGGAATACAAAATTTGATTTCATATTAAATAAAAATAACACACATAACACCTATTACCAATAACCATCTTGTTATAAAGGGGTCTTAAGTATTTACTAAGCCTTCGATGGAGTTAAAGTAGAGAGAGATACAGTACCAGCCAACAAACTACAGGCACTGGTTGGTTGGTTGGTTGGTTGGTTGGTACTTTGTCTCCGTCCGCTTTATGTCCATCGAAGGTTAGTAAATAGACTTCAAAGTCTCTCCTTTACCAACAAAATATTAAACTAATCAGACCCTCTAGATAACATTTGTTCAACCCTGTGCTTGGGCCACAACATGACTCATAGAATAATATGAAAGAGTTTAAAAAATCATCTTTATATTGTCTTGCTTTGCAATGTAACACGTATAGTTGGTTTTAGTTTCTATTTTTCCATTTCCTTTAATATTCTTTGATTGCAGGAAGGTAAATCAGTATCTAGATTGTAGAAGGTGATAAGAGGTCTTCCGACCTCTTCACCTCATAGATTGTGTAACAAGTTATGTCTGCCCTCACTTCTAATAAATCACAGAAGATTTTAAGTTGATGTGGTTTTATTTTACACTACAATTGTAAAATGTATTTAAACTACTGTATCAAATGATATTTCATGATATGAGAAGGCAAACCTAAAAAATACAGACAATATAATGTATCTTTTTGTAAATCTTAACTATTAGTACAGTTTCTTTTTCTACATTCAGCTGGAACTTTCAAAGGTTCTGAAGCCAAATTTCTATATGTAGGTATATAAAGTACATGTTTTCATATACAATAAGAGTTTGCATAAACAGATTTACACATTAGCAAATAATTTATTGTGTATATCTCAATCTCAATTCCAATTTCAGGAACTAAAATAATTTGTGTTAGGTAAAGTATATGAGTGACACTCAAAATAAGGGTTTTTATATGCATCCTTATCAATAATTAAAACTCACTTAAGTTTCTTTTCATTGAGATACATTGAATGAGAGTAGTATTTCTTTTACCAAATAAAGTAATTCATTGATCTGATACCATATGTGCCAAATGTCGTTCAGCAGGGCTATCCATTATTACACCTACATGCTGTATGAAAAAGCTGGTTCATGCTTAAAATATTGATTTTCTCTAAGATAATTTTTGGCACATGTAATAAGAAACTACAGTATATTTGGTTAGCTAGAGAATTAAAGGTACTGGTAAGGAACGAGAGTATAAACGGATAATTATTTATAGTTGTATTGTGTGGTTTATTATCATTCACAACTAAAGGAAGTGAAATTATCATTCCATTCCAAAGTCTAATAACAATTTCTTTACATTTTGGCACCAAATGCTTTATTTAAAAAAAAAAAATCCAAACAGAAGATAGATAGGCTTGTTGTGACATGGTTATAATGTCAACATTTACAATGTCAACATGCATCACTGATATAATGTCAACATGCTAGACTGTCATCATATTGTCCTTGATAACCCAGCAGTGTCTTACCAGTTCCCGAATGGTGCAGCAACTCCAGCAGCGTCATCCAGGTTCAGGTCATGTGACCATCAGTTCCATGGGAATGATCTGACAGAGCAGCTGTTTTGGTTAGTAATCCTGTCCTATCACTTACTCTAATCAATATCCCAAACCCTCCCTCTAGAGCCTAAGCCTAACCTCCCCTTGGGCCAAACCCTCCTGTTCTGCAGCCTTACACTAATGTCAACATTGTAAATATTGTTGAAATGTTAACAATGTCGATATCATAACTGTCATCATTGTGGTAAAGACTTTATGAATGTTGATATTGTTAATGTTAACCTAATGACTACATCCTAGTTAAGCCATATGCATGACAATCATTGTAATCATAAATAAATGATGACAAGAAGTTTGCATAACAATGTTCTAGAACAGAAATGTAAATTATAAAAGTAAAGAAAGTAAGAAAGAAGATATTTAAGATTTGATTGTTACTAAACTTTATGAATGAACATAGACACAAAATGCACAAATGTTTAAGGTCTGCTGGTGGTAGTGAATTAATAAGAAAAAAATAAAATGAAAAAGAGGTCCACAATAGTGTTATATGTTCAAAATAATAAGATTAGTCCTAGGCAATATGTCATTATAGTTAAGATTGCTTCTCTGAAAGGGGTAACAGGTGCAAGGAAGAGTCAGGGGTTAACCACTGTTGGTGTTATATTTACTGTACTTCCAGTACTGTAGCTTATGAAAAAGCCCATCTGCTGCATCTTTTACTTGTATGTCAGGATCATACTACACTCTTACTAGAAATGTGCACTGGCCCATTTTTGCTGATTTTGATTCTAATTTGTTATCAGGTTTGTTTGTTTGTTTTTGGTTTGCCAAAATTGCATCAAGTGTTTTGGTTTTGGTTTTTCAACATTATTTAAAAAAAAAAAAAACTTGATAAAACAGCTTTGGGCCTTTTTTTTTGTTCCTACAGTATTTTAACCTCAATATCATTAATTTCCAGTAATTTCCAGCTAATTTAGACCCCCTCACAACTCACAATATTGTTTTCAACTATTCCCCAATATTGGCCAAAGGCTGCAGCAAGTTGGCTGGTTAAACTAAGTGACAGAGCATCAGCACAAATACACAGCACATTACATATTATGCCACACAGTAGTTTATGAAGTTCACATTACACCATACAGTAGTACCCCTTATACTTGTTACTCCACAGTAGGGCTTCTTATACACATTACGCCACAGAAGAGCACCGTATGAAGATTATATCATTGTAGATACCCTCCTCCTCCTCATTCCTCATCAGTCCTCCTTATCATCAATCTTCCTTCCCTTCCCCACACTGCACCAGAGCACATACACACACACACACACACACACACACACAGTTACACCACACTGCACCAGCACACACACAGGGTCACCTGCACTGCACCAACACATACACACAAGGTTACTCCATGCTACAGCAGTATACACACAGGGTTAAACCACACATTTTCCAGCACACTCAGGGTCACACCACACTGCAGCAGCATACCCACAGAGTTACACTGCACTGCACCAGCACATACACAGGGTTACAACACACTGCATTAAAACACACACACAGTGTTATATAGTAGTGTGAGTATTTATTTATTAGGAGGCTAGGAGGAGGGGACGATATAGTGAGCACACATCAGGGCCACCTCACCCCACCACCCAGTAGTGACACTCATAGCAACGGCCACCCTTCCCCACTTCCCCAGCCACCAATTTACAGGAACAGAAGCTGCCAGAGAGTACCACCCCTGCCCCAGTAAAAAGCTGTGGCCAGCATACCTCTTTACATGCAATAAGCAACAGCAGCTGGCTCCCCCGATGATAGACAGGACAATCTCCTGCTTTCAGTCACTTTTGCCTGTCAGATCCAAACAGTGGCCGCTACCATGGTAACAGGCCACTGGCTGACTGAGAGACAGTCTTTCTCAGCCAACTAGTGGCCTGTTACCATGGTAGCAGTTGCTGACTGGATTCAACAGCTGAAGCTTTCTGGACCAAAACACCAGGATCTCTGTGTTTTGCCTTGTTTTCAGGTCCAATCCTGGCAGAAAGAACTGAGTCAGAACACCTACATTTGGGTGGATTCGGTTGTCAGAAAACTGAGACTCTCATTTAGCTTCAATAATTTTGCTTAAATTGCAAATGGCCCCTTTCTGCATTTGAGAAATGCACAGAGTCAGCAGCGTGCATGCATGAGCATTCACAATGAAATTACATCCCGGACGTATGTGAGTGCAATGTGAGTGGCAGGCGGTTGGCATTGGAGGGTGGCGATGCGGTGTTGGGAGGAAAGAGAGCAGGAAATGCAGGTGTGTCATGGCCGTTTTTCGGAAGGCCCGATGATACCTGCATTTCCTGCAATAGAAAACATGGCAGCAGTGCATCTGCATAGGCACCCTGGCTACATACAGTATGCAGGGGAAATCCACTAACTGACAATTTCTGCGGTGCAATCATGATGGATTGTGATTGCATTGCTGGGGGGCTACTGAAAATGAATTAGGACCCAAATACTCTTATCTCTACTCTTTACTTGTTTCCACCAGGTAAAATGACCACAAATACATGTAAAGCTGGAAATACTAGATAGTGAATTATTTTTAAACAAGTTTATTATCACAGCAGCACATTTGTTAGCAGATGGGCAAAACCATGTGCACTGCAGGGGGGGGGGCAGATGTAACGTGTAGAGAGAGTTAGATTTGGGTGGGTTATATTGTTTCTGTGCATGGTAAATACTGGCTGCTTTATTTTTACTCTGCAATTTAGATTTCAGTTTGAACACACCCCACCCAAATCTAACTCTCTCTACACATGTTATATCTGCCCCCCCTGCAGTGCACATGGTTACATGGTTTTGCGCATCTGCTAACAAATTTGCTGCTATGATCAGGTCTGAATTAGGCCCCTTGACATTCAAATTACAATAGTGATGAAAACAGGTGGGTTTAAACTGAAACCTTGAACTCCTTTCAAGTTAACCCCACATTTATTAAGCACTTGCATGGCAAGGCTGTATCGTTTGTGACCACACCAGGCTTTGCGTTATCTGACTTGGTTGCAAACAATGTACCAGTCAGAAACGCAGATTGTCAGCTTCTTGAAGATAATTGGCCAGCAGCTGCCACTCTCAGAGAGACCTCCCGGGACCATCTGCATCCGTGCACTCTCCCCCAGTGTGATCCGTGCTGCCGATCACTGCTGATCGGTCAATATAGCATGGCCCCACACCCGATGGCTGCAGAGACTGATTTGGACCTCATGGGTCCTCCCTTCCTTAAACACCTACAGCTGGTGTTATATTCTAATTATTGTAGATGAAAATAATACTGTATATATCAGGTGGGGAATGAAGCCACACACATATTTCCCATGTGAGGCCCTGTAATAAGTATTTGGGCATCACAGCAAGAAGTTTACATGTTCTGCAGTTTGTAGCATCAGATCATCACCTGGCAGATGCATCATTACTGACTCTGCTGAGGCTGCATCAAATGAGCTTCTCTCTGTATGACAGGCTTGCAGTGATTGTGGATGGGTCAGTCAATGACTGTGCTATTAAGGGTTACAGAGAAATGGGCCAGTATACTATAAGTGATTATGGAGAGATAAGTCAGTGTACTATAGGGTGCTATGGAGGGTTATGGAAGGATGGGTGAGACACCTGGCAGCTGTCACATGCCAATTAATGCACTGACAGTTTTTTGGGGCCTTTTAGTAAAAATGCATTCTAACATCTCTGTCAGTGGCCTGGGTTTCCCTGGGACCCACCGGGCCCTAAGCGACCACTTTGGTCACATATCGGTAAATCCGCTACTGGGCGGCCGTCCCTCAGCCTCCCAGTGTGTAACTGGTGTGCTGCTCAGATGAGCAGCTGTGGGGGAAATCAAAGTTGCGATTGTCGAAATGTTCCGATATTCCGGTGGTGACGGACATTATGTTCCTATGTTGGAAAAACCTATATTTTACAATTTATTTATTTTTTTATAAAATCATTTGGGATAAATATATGTTGTTGACCTTATTCAATGATAAAAAAAATGATAATTTCCAGGAGGCTTTTGAAAAAAAAAATTGCCAGCTAATTGCTTAAAATAAATGCATGTTTATAGTACAGAGAGATGTCATTAATTCCAAAGTAGGGGACAATTTACTATAACCCTTCTCTGATTCATAGTTGTATGCTAATGCATTTACAGCTGCATCTTTATAAGCAGCCAGTCTGTGGCAATATGATAATGGGGCTAATTCAGACCTGATCGTTGCTGTTCATTTTCACAGCGGGCGATCAAGTCTGAAAAAATAACGGGTGGAAGGAAGATCAAAGGCGCTGCTGATCAAGTCTGAACTCCGCAATGCGCAGAAACGACGGTCCGCAGCACCGGGAAGCGATGGGATGGTGCAAAAAATCTGATCGCACTGGCGATCACAAGAAAATTGACAGGAAGAGGGTACTTGCGGGTGGCAACTAACCGTTTTCAGGGAGTGTCTGGAAAAACGCAAGAGGGACCCGGTGTTTTGTGGAAGAAACCGTGACGTCAGCTCTGGGCCGGATTTATCGCAGCAGCTGAGTAAGTCCCGGGCTATGCAGAGACTGCACAAACTTCTGTTTGTGCAGCTCTCCAGCACATGTGATTGCATACCTGCACAGCGAATTCCCCCACCCCCTGTATGCGTGAACTACCTGATCGCAGGGATCAAAAAATGTACCTTAGCAATCAGGTCTAAATTACCCCGAATGATTCCAAGGCAATTTATATTGAGACACCCACAGGCAACATTGCAAATCCTAACAGCTGTGCACAAAGCTGCAGCATCAGTTGTAGATGCTTTAATAATTGACCATATGAGTAACCCTATAGCACTGCACAATGGTCATGGGGATTGAGATGCTGATGCCATGTTTTCTGCATTTATGTTATTACGGTCACAGTCTGAGACATACCCCGAAAAATGGTCATAGCATGCTTGTTTTTTTGCCGACGCTCTCCGTTACCTCCCACAAATGGTTCCTTTAAATCTTTTTGTGAATAAATTCTGACTGAGAGCATGCTTGATGCATTGACAATATGTCTTAGATGCATGCATAGTTTGCTAAAAATCCCTCAACTCTGTAAAAATCAGCATTGCATACAACTCTGAATCAGGTCAAGGTTGGTAACTACAGTATATACTGTATATATAATAAAAATAACATTTCTATCAAGACAGTAATGCTAAAGTTAATATTTTTGAAAACAGTTAATAGGAATAACAACTCATTGGTCATTGTTTTTATCTTCAATCATAAGATGTCTTTGGTCTCCACGACATTTTTTTGTGATCATATCTAGGAGACTTTAATTTGTCAAAATTAATTTAACAGCAAACACATTGCAGTAGGATAATATTGTCACTTTACACATTTGCTGTCTTATACAGACTATAGAGTAATATTAAACTAATTGAACCTATCTCCAACACCATTTGTTATTGTAATAATCAACTCAGCTATTGCTGTTTTCAATGTTGAAGTCAGTGAACTAATACATCTTAATAAAAGTATTTAAGGTGAAATGCAAACAGCAAAGAAGTTCCCTGTAACACAGTGTTTATGGGTGTTATCAGATCATAATTGCCTACCCTCCCTCATTCTGCAGGAGACTCCCTAAAATAAAAACTCCTTGACTACCTGAATAGACCAGCAATCTTCCTGATTGGACCTTACCCCTATTATGTAGCTTTTACATTCTTGAGAGGAAAAAAGAAATTAGAGATATATACATACAAATATGATCATCAGCACCATTTCCTTACATTGGTAATAAGGCACAATGGGGCAGATGTACTGTAATAAGCCCGGTGAAGTGATAAAGCAGTGATAAGTGAAAGGTGATAATGCACCAGCCAATCATTACAGGTTTATACAAAAAAGGAAATCACAGAATGATACAGCGCACTCAAAGTTAACATGCATAGGCCCACGTGATTAAATCAAACATAAGGAATTTACCCTTTATCATCTTGAATCACTTTTATAGTTGGTCATCCCAACTTGGTAAACTCTAACATCCACTAAATAGTGTCTGAAAAGAAAAACAAGTGTTTCTCTTGCCCCACAATTTCAGATATTAGTAATGGGTCGGAGAGACACAGCAATTAACAAAATATAGTGTAGTAGTCCTTAGAAGATTAGGCAATTTAGGATCTAAAGTTGCACTTACAAGATATAGGAATAATTGAGCATGAATCATATCATTCCATTAGGCAAAGCAGCTTCCAAAAGTGTTCTTCCTATTTCCTCTATCTAGTCCAGATGAACCTATGAGAACATAAACCTCTGGTCCCTGAACACTCCTCAGTGTAAGGTGTTTATAGAGGTATAGATATGATAGTGCAGTAGTTCTTTAAAAGCAAAACAATTTTATTACATGATTGCACTTACAAGAAGAAACAGAACAAACAGCATGGTATATAACTCCAAAGTGGCAAACAGCAACTACATCAGGGTTTCCATCACTTTCCCAGATGGGACAGTATGGAGAGAGGATGAAGTCTGGAAATTCAATCCCCTGGCAGGATCCCCTGTAGATTTGGAAAGAAAATGGTCTGGTGGCGAACCTGGTGTCCTGGCAGCATTTTATCGATGATATTTAATTCATCTGTTGTGGTGATTAAATTTCTTTTTAAAATTTTGTGAAGAACTAAATCACAATGATTTATCTATACATTTGTCCTTTACCCATAGTAAGGATGATGTATCTTTTTTAGATTTAAACCTTTATATAAAACAGGGTAAGCTGAATATGAGGACATATAGAAAACCTACTGATTATAATGGTTTTATAGAGAGAACTAGCCATCACCATTAAAACTGGTTAGATAGCATACCCTTCAGCCAGTTCTCTCGAATAAAAAGGAATTGTTCAGAGCCAATAATTTGTGAACAACAGTTGGGTGATTTTAAAGACAGTTTTTTTGCTAGAGGTTATAATCCTAATATTCTAGATAAAGCTAAAGATAGAGGATACCATCCAAAGAGAGGATTTCATTAAGCAAAAGGAAAGAGTATCTGATAAAAGTAAAAATAATATTTTGGATTGGGCCTTTATCAGTCAATTTAATGTTTGCCATAAAGTGATTGAGAGAGTGTTTAAAAACAATTGGAATCTGTTAAGGTAAGGCCCGATAATAGGAGATTTTATTCCTGAATGACCGGTGTTTATATCTAGAAGGGCAGCTGCCCTCAAATATAAATATGATCAAAAGAAATGAAAAGGGGGAGTGCTGGGAGAGTCTAATAATTAAATTTATTAGTAAAACAGTGTTTTAAATGCCACATAAATAATGATAAAATAACCTAATAAAAATACATACAATTTATTTGATAAAATATAAAAGACAATGTTAGAGACGGCTGCAATGTATCACCTGAATTAATTTTAAGAGTCTTTATAAACTAAAATAAATAATGACGTAACACTTCATATGAACCAGTATTTCGGCCATGCGTCCACGGACTAAAAGGTATTGTAGATGGGAGACTAGTGAGAGGTACCTCTTACTGTAATTGTTGCTGTTATAATGAAAACAGTCTCTCCTCTCCTTATGCGCATAAGAGCCCCGCTGTGATGTTAGAGACGGCTCGACTTAGCCGAGCGGGCAGCGTCTCAATGCTGGAATCGTGGACGTTAACACAGAACTGATCGTAAGTGCTGGTTGAAAAGGGAACCGATCTTTGCTATTATGCAGTGTCCGATGTGAAGAAATCTTTCAATTGTAAACGCTGTACTGAGCCGGGTATGCAGCGGCTCGATGCAGTAGGTGTACAGACAGTTACACCGCTTTGATTGTCCGTAAGGTGCGGTGGAAATCCAATCGGTACACCCAGATAGGAGGATATCAGTTGATAATGCAGTCAAACCGTGTCCTTTAATAGAATACCTTAACGCATTTTTCGGCCTATAACACTGGCCGTTCCTTCTGATGAAGAGTATGCCAAGAACCTTGATGCTGGCATTTGAACCCCGCGCCTGGGCTGGACTCTGGCTGGCTGGCAGTGGGGGGAGGTAGGTTGTAGTGTGAGCAGGGGGAGGCTGGAGCTGCAGCTCCAGCATCCCCATTGGTTACCACACGGACTTGCAGTTAGAGCAGTGGTGAGTGCTAGTGCCTGCCGGCTCTTTTATCAAATCTGACTGACGGAAATAGCAGTAGTGCTGCTGCTGTTCTCCTTTTGAAAAAAAAAGAAGTCAGAAATTACAGGGGGGCACGGGTCCGAGTGCCCCCCCCCCCCTGATCCGCCTATGTACCCCTATGATCCCTATGGCTACATGCATTTTAAATAACGTTTCTCGTGGCCACTTACAGTATATGGAACCACTTGTAAAACATGAACAAATTCTGAAAACTATCAGTTTCTTTTCTTCAACAAGTAGCTCTTACTAACCTTAGGGATTATTAACATTTGGATGTAAATCCTTTTTATGACACACCTCTCAAATGTAGCAGTACACGTCTGTGCTGATAGATGTTACTTTTATAATTTCCCTGAAACACTTTTTCAAAGTAGGCATGTATGTAGCAAATAGTTTCTTAATCCTTTATGCCACATATTTTTCACATTCACATAGTATTAAACATTGTACTCTCTAAGCACAGTAGCTCATACAGTAATTCCAATATTGAACACGTTTGATACAGTATCTTAATTGACAGTAGAAGTTGTATTCTACGCCGACTGCTTTGGGATGGCACATTTAATTTAGCTATTTTTTTTACACCTTTCACCAGTGTAACATCTTTTAACACATAGCTTTTGTTTCTTTTTTTATTATCAGTCACTAACACCTTAGCATCTCACTAATGTGCTGCCCTGGGTTGACTGAACTTTGCCGGCTTGGTGGGGTTCCAAGGCCTGGACTTAAACTTAGTATTAGGGACCTGCCAGACATGAGCTAGGCACTGGTAGGTGGGCTGGTAGTTTTTGGTTAAAGAGTATTCCAAGAACCTTGATGTTGTTCTATGTTAGACTAGAGAGTTTATTATCATTTTTCTGACTAGCAGTGTTTGGCATTGTAGAGTGTGCTTTAGCGTTATATTTTATCTTTCTTTGTGGAACTACAAGTCTCACTATGATAGCACCTCTTACTATATGTGTTATTAGGGTGTGCAGGCAAAGATCCCCCTCCCCCATGTATTCTAAAGTTAGCTGGTTTTCTTAGTTCCATTTCAAATCACCAGTAAATAGAAGTTAAAAAACTGTTTTAAACTGACTGAAAGCTAACAAACACTTCCTAATAAAATCCTATTGACCAAAACATACCACATGCACAGTAATCATCACATACAACTTATAAAAATGCTGGGGGATGACCAAGCTAACTGCAGGTATAATGTAGTTTTAGCAGAGAGGAGCAAGGTGTTAGCAGAAGGGAGGTGATCATCTAGGTTGGTGAGTGAAAATTTAGATTTTAAAGTTGTCTTTTGTATTTGTGTGGAGCGTATTGTTAGTTATGTTTGTTGCATTTGGTTTCTGTTGTTTATTTTATAGGTATTGTAAGTGTTTGTGTGTGTCTGAGGAGTGTTTGTAAGCACAGTAGTGCTAGTGTAGTTTTTGTTGTTAACAAACCTCCCCTTAAGGGAGGTTTTAATAAACCTCCCTTAAGGGGAGGTTTATTAAAATTCTAATTATGTAGTTTTCCTATTTCCCACCTGCAGAATACATGTTTTAAATATCATGTTCTTAACATATCGGGAAGAAAGATTATTAGTGACGAGGGTGAGATAGGGAGGATGACAGGAGGGTGAGACAGGAGGGTAGGCAGAGTAACAGGAGGAAGTTGAGAGAGTATGATAGGGATTGTAAGAATGATGATCTTATGCAGGAGGAGCTTAAGTCCCAGTCATAGGATGAGAGGCCTGCTGGGAAAATAAAATCTGAATGCAATATGCATTTTTTATTTGCTGAAAATGTGGCCTTAGTTAAATCTCTTGTGTCAAACTTTGCATATTTGGTAATCATGCAGCTTGCCCTTCAGGCAGGCATAAAAGCCAGATGTGCTGTAGATGCAGTTAATGCACATAAGCAATTTAAACTCTCATAAAGCCAGTGTGTCAAAAAATCTCTTTTTATATAAGGTAAAGAGTTAAGGCCAAAATGGCACAGGAAAGGAGGGCTCAAGTGCACACCAGAATTGTCTTAACCGTTTAGTATGAGGAGACACTGAGGAATATCATACCTGCAAAGTAATTGCCAGGGTCCAAGTCCATGATACGGATGAACCATCTCATCCTCAACAGCCTGGTATTATGTGAAAAGCCTACATATGCCACTAAAAATATATGTAACAGATACATAAACTTAATAAGCACAGGCTTTTAGGTTGCAGTCCACAATGAACGTAGGGACACAGTGCTTAGATTGTTTAAAAAAATATTATACTCCCATCCTGCTTGTTTACAGCTCTGCATAGGAGATTACCTCCTGATAGGCAAGCATTACCACAAGAAGATGAACGGCCTGGGAGGAATGTAATTGGATGTGAGAATCAGGAAGTTAAAATTCTGTGAAGATTTTTCTGGGGTTTTTTTTTAGTGCAATTATTTCCATGGCAAAACCGGGTTGATTTTGCAATGGAAATGATTGCCACTTAAAAAAAAACAGAACCCCCCACAAAAACTCACTTCCTGAGTCTCACACCCTATTACACCTCCCCTCCCCCTTTATTACAATATATTGTGTTTAGTTTTGTGAAAAAAATATTTGAATAGAATCAAACATGTAACTTTAAAATAAAAAAAGCACATCAGGTATACGCAGGCATCAGCCCTCTAAGCTACTGGTATCTGTCCCTGCTAAGGATGAGTGGGATGTATAGTTGCAGGTTGACCACAATTTGGAACCCACTCTTCTAAAGGCATTACAGTAAAGAACAAATATCCTGTAAAGTGAAAATAAGGAAATGGTTTTTTGCTTAGTTTATATTGGAGAATACATTTGTTTTGTACTTTCTCAATAAAAACTTAATATTGTTAAAAAGTTTTAATACACCAGTACAAAAATATACAGTTTCAAAGTGTCTATATTACATGCACTCTAATCCAGACAATAATTTACACAAAATAAATTAAAAAAAGAAGGAATTGACATAACAGCTAAACATTCACCACATTTAAAATTAGTCTTAAAAATATTACAGGGTAGGAGATCACTAACAGGTTGAACTCAATGGACAAATTGTCTTTTTTGAACCTCAGAAACGACGTAAACACAATTATATATTCTCAGACTCAGAAAAATCATGACAGCATGAGAAATGAGAAAAACCTACCTGTGGACAGTCTATATACAGTATATATATATAACATAAATCCATGTGGAGCATTCTTATTTGACAGATTAAACAAATATTTGTCTAATAATGATTCTTCTACATATGTATATAAAGAGAGGATGACCTTATATATACCTCACACATGTATACACTAGAGATGAGCGCCTGAAATTTTTCGGGTTTTGTGTTTTGGTTTTGGGTTCGGTTCCGCGGCCGTGTTTTGGGTTCGACCGCGTTTTGGCAAAACCTCACCGAATTTTTTTTGTCGGATTCGGGTGTGTTTTGGATTCGGGTGTTTTTTTAAAAAAACCCTAAAAAACAGCTTAAATCATAGAATTTGGGGGTCATTTTGATCCCATATTATTATTAACCTCAAAAACCATAATTTCCACTCATTTTCAGTCTATTCTGAATACCTCACACCTCACAATATTATTTTTAGTCCTAAAATTTGCACCGAGGTCGCTGGATGACTAAGCTAAGCGACCCTAGTGGCCGACACAAACACCTGGCCCATCTAGGAGTGGCACTGCAGTGTCACGCAGGATGGCCCTTCCAAAAAACACTCCCCAAACAGCACATGACGCAAAGAAAAAAAGAGGCGCAATGAGGTAGCTGTGTGAGTAAGATTAGCGACCCTAGTGGCCGACACAAACACCGGGCCCATCTAGGAGTGGCACTGCAGTGTCACGCAGGATGTCCCTTCCAAAAAACCCTCCCCAAACAGCACATGACGCAAAGAAAAATAAAAGAAAAAAGAGGTGCAAGATGGAATTGTCCTTGGGCCCTCCCACCCACCCTTATGTTGTATAAACAGGACATGCACACTTTAACCAACCCATCATTTCAGTGACAGGGTCTGCCACACGACTGTGACTGATATGACGGGTTGGTTTGGACCCCCACCAAAAAAGAAGCAATTAATCTCTCCTTGCACAAACTGGCTCTACAGAGGCAAGATGTCCACCTCATCATCATCCTCCGATATATCACCGTGTACATCCCCCTCCTCACAGATTATCAATTCGTCCCCACTGGAATCCACCATCTCAGCTCCCTGTGTACTTTGTGGAGGCAATTGCTGCTGGTCAATGTCTCCGCGGAGGAATTGATTATAATTCATTTTAATGAACATCATCTTCTCCACATTTTCTGGATGTAACCTCGTACGCCGATTGCTGACAAGGTGAGCGGCGGCACTAAACACTCTTTCGGAGTACACACTTGTGGGAGGGCAACTTAGGTAGAATAAAGCCAGTTTGTGCAAGGGCCTCCAAATTGCCTCTTTTTCCTGCCAGTATAAGTACGGACTGTGTGACGTGCCTACTTGGATGCGGTCACTCATATAATCCTCCACCATTCTTTCAATGTTGAGAGAATCATATGCAGTGACAGTAGATGACATGTCCGTAATCGTTGTCAGGTCCTTCAGTCCGGACCAGATGTCAGCATCAGCAGTCGCTCCAGACTGCCCTGCATCACCGCCAGCGGGTGGGCTCGGAATTCTGAGCCTTTTCCTCGCACCCCCAGTTGCGGGAGAATGTGAAGGAGGAGATGTTGACAGGTCGCGTTCCGCTTGACTTGACAATTTTGTCACCAGCAGGTCTTTGCACCCCAGCAGACTTGTGTCTGCCGGAAAGAGAGATCCAAGGTAGGTTTTAAATCTAGGATCGAGCACGGTGGCCAAAATGTAGTGCTCTGATTTCAACAGATTGACCACCCGTGAATCCTTGTTAAGCGAATTAAGGGCTGCATCCACAAGTCCCACATGCCTAGCGGAATCGCTCCCTTTTAGCTCCTTCTTCAATGCCTCCAGCTTCTTCTGCAAAAGCCTGATGAGGGGAATGACCTGACTCAGGCTGGCAGTGTCTGAACTGACTTCACGTGTGGCAAGTTCAAAGGGCATCAGAACCTTGCACAACGTTGAAATCATTCTCCACTGCACTTGAGACAGGTGCATTCCACCTCCTATATCGTGCTCAATTGTATAGGCTTGAATGGCCTTTTGCTGCTCCTCCAACCTCTGAAGCATATAGAGGGTTGAATTCCACCTCGTTACCACTTCTTGCTTCAGATGATGGCAGGGCAGGTTCAGTAGTTTTTGGTGGTGCTCCAGTCTTCTGTACGTGGTGCCTGTACGCCGAAAGTGTCCCGCAATTCTTCTGGCCACCGACAGCATCTCTTGCACGCCCCTGTCGTTTTTTTAAAAATTCTGCACCACCAAATTCAAGGTATGTGCAAAACATGGGACGTGCTGGAATTTGCCCATATTTAATGCACACACAATATTGCTGGCGTTGTCCGATGCCACAAATCCACAGGAGAGTCCAATTGGGGTAAGCCATTCAGCGATGATCTTCCTCAGTTGCCGTAAGAGGTTTTCAGCTGTGTGCGTATTCTGGAAAGCGGTGATACAAAGCGTAGCCTGCCTAGGAAAGAGTTGGCGTTTGCGAGATGCTGCTACTGGTGCCGCCGCTGCTGTTCTTGCGGCGGGAGTCCATACATCTACCCAGTGGGCTGTCACAGTCATATAGTCCTGACCCTGCCCTGCTCCACTTGTCCACATGTCCGTGGTTAAGTGGACATTGGGTACAACTGCATTTTTTAGGACACTGGTGAGTCTTTTTCTGACGTCCGTGTACATTCTCGGTATCGCCTGCCTACAGAAGTGGAACCTAGATGGTATTTGGTAACGGGGGCACACTGCCTCAATAAATTGTCTAGTTCCCTGTGAACTAACGGCGGATACCGGACGCACGTCTAACACCAACATAGTTGTCAAGGACTCAGTTATCCGCTTTGCAACAGGATGACTGCTGTGATATTTCATCTTCCTCGCAAAGGACTGTTGGACAGTCAATTGCTTACTGGAAGTAGTACAAGTGGGCTTACGACTTCCCCTCTGGGATGACCATCGACTCCCAGCAGCAACAACAGCAGCGCCAGCAGCAGTAGGCGTTACACGCAAGGATGCATCGGAGGAATCCCAGGCAGGAGAGGACTCGTCAGAATTGCCAGTGACATGGCCTGCAGGACTATTGGCATTCCTGGGGAAGGAGGAAATTGACACTGAGGGAGTTGGTGGGGTGGTTTGCGTGAGCTTGGTTACAAGAGGAAGGGATTTACTGGTCAGTGGACTGCTTCCGCTGTCGGCCCAAGTTTTTGAACTTGTCACTGACTTATTATGAATGCGCTGCAGGTGACGTATAAGGGAGGATGTTCCGAGGTGGTTAACGTCCTTACCCCTACTTATTACAGCTTGACAAAGGGAACACACGGCTTGACACCTGTTGTCCGCATTTCTGGTGAAATACTTCCACACCGAAGAGCTGATTTTTTTGGTATTTTCACCAGGCATGTCAACGGCCCTATTCCTCCCACGGACAACAGGTGTCTCCCCGGGTGCCTGACTTAAACAAACCACCTCACCATCAGAATCCTCCTGGTCAATTTCCTCCCCAGCGCCAGCAACACCCATATCCTCCTCATCCTGGTGTACTTCAACACTGACATCTTCAATCTGACTATCAGGAACTGGACTGCGGGTGCTCCTTCCAGCACTTGCAGGGGGTGTGCAAATGGTGGAAGGCGCATGCTCTTCACGTCCAGTGTTGGGAAGGTCAGGCATCGCAACCGACACAATTGGACTCTCCTTGTGGATTTGGGATTTCGAAGAACGCACAGTTCTTTGCGGTGCTACTGCTTTTGCCAGCTTGAGTCTTTTAATTTTTCTAGTGAGAGGCTGAGTGCCTCCATCCTCATGTGAAGCTGAACCACTAGCCATGAACATAGGCCAGGGCCTCAGCCGTTCCTTGCCACTCCGTGTGGTAAATGGCATATTGGCAAGTTTACGCTTCTCCTCCGACAATTTTATTTTAGGTTTTGGAGTCCTTTTTTTACTGATATTTGGTGTTTTGGATTTGACATGCTCTGTACTATGACATTGGGCATCGGCCTTGGCAGACGACGTTGCTGGCATTTCATCGTCTCGGCCATGACTAGTGGCAGCAGCTTCAGCACGAGGTGGAAGTGGATCTTGATCTTTCCCTAATTTTGGAACCTCAACATTTTTGTTCTCCATATTTTAATAGGCACAACTAAAAGGCACCTCAGGTAAACAATGGAGATGGATGGATACTAGTATACAATTATGGATGGACTGCCGAGTGCCGACACAGAGGTAGCTACAGCCGTGGACTACCGTAATGTACTGTGTCTGCTGCTAATATAGACTGGTTGATAAAGAGATGTAGTAGTAGTATGTATGTATAAAGAAGAAAGAAAAAAAAAACACGGGTAGGTGGTATACAATTATGGACGGACTGCCCAGTGCCGACACAGAGGTAGCTACAGCCGTGGACTACCGTACTGTACTGTGTCTGCTGCTAATATAGACTGGTTGATAAAGAGATGTAGTAGTAGTATGTATGTATAAAGAAGAAAGAAAAAAAAAACACGGGTAGCTGGTATACAATTATGGACGGACTGCCGAGTGCCGACACAGAGGTAGCTACAGCCATGGACTACCGTACTGTACTGTGTCTGCTGCTAATATAGACTGGTTGATAAAGAGATGTAGTAGTAGTATGTATGTATAAAGAAGAAAGAAAAAAAAACACGGGTAGGTGGTATACAATTATGGACGGACTGCCCAGTGCCGACACAGAGGTAGCTACAGCCGTGGACTACCGTACTGTACTGTGTCTGCTGCTAATATAGACTGGTTGATAAAGAGATGTAGTAGTAGTATGTATGTATAAAGAAGAAAGAAAAAAAAAACACGGGTAGCTGGTATACAATTATGGACGGACTGCCGAGTGCCGACACAGAGGTAGCTACAGCCGTGGACTACCGTACTGTACAGTGTCTGCTGCTAATATAGACTGGTTGATAAAGAGATGTAGTAGTAGTATGTATGTATAAAGAAGAAAGAAAAAAAAAACCACGGGTAGGTGGTATACAATTATGGACGGACTGCCCAGTGCCGACACAGAGGTAGCTACAGCCGTGGACTACCGTACTGTACTGTGTCTGCTGCTAATATAGACTGGTTGATAAAGAGATGTAGTAGTAGTAGTATGTATGTATAAAGAAGAAAGATTAAAAAACCACGGGTAGGTGGTATACAATTATGGACGGACTGCCGAGTGCCGACACAGAGGTAGCTACAGCCGTGGACTACCGTACTGTACTGTGTCTGCTGCTAATATAGACTGGTTGATAAAGAGATGTAGTAGTAGTATGTATGTATAAAGAAGAAAGAAAAAAAAAACCACGGGTAGGTGGTATACAATTATGGACGGACTGCCCAGTGCCGACACAGAGGTAGCTACAGCCGTGGACTACCGTACTGTACTGTGTCTGCTGCTAATATAGACTGGTTGATAAAGAGATGTAGTAGTAGTATGTATGTATAAAGAAGAAAGAAAAAAAAACACGGGTAGGTGGTATACAATTATGGACGGACTGCCGAGTGCCGACACAGAGGTAGCTACAGCCGTGGACTACCGTACTGTACTGTGTCTGCTGCTAATATAGACTGGTTGATAAAGAGATGTAGTAGTAGTATGTATGTATAAAGAAGAAAGAAAAAAAAACCACGGGTAGGTGGTATACAATTATGGACGGACTGCCCAGTGCCGCCACAGAGGTATCTACAGCCGTGGACTACCGTACTGTACTGTGTCTGCTGCTAATATAGACTGGTTGATAAAGAGATGTAGTAGTAGTAGTATGTATGTATAAAGAAGAAAGAAAAAAAAACCACGGGTAGGTGGTATACAATTATGGATGGACTGCCCAGTGCCGACACAGAGGTAGCTACAGCCGTGGACTACCGTACTGTACTGTGTCTGCTGCTAATATAGACTGGTTGATAAAGAGATGTAGTAGTAGTATGTATGTATAAAGAAGAAAGAAAAAAAAACCACGGGTAGGTGGTATACAATTATGGACGGACTGCCCAGTGCCGACACAGAGGTAGCTACAGCCGTGGACTACCGTACTGTACTGTGTCTGCTGCTAATATAGACTGGTTGATAAAGAGATGTAGTAGTAGTATGTATGTATAAAGAAGAAAGAAAAAAAAACCACGGGTAGGTGGTATACAATTATGGACGGACTGCCGAGTGCCGACACAGAGGTAGCTACAGCCACGGACTACCGTACTGTACTGTGTCTGCTGCTAATATAGACTGGTTGATAAAGAGATGTAGTAGTAGTATGTATGTATAAAGAAGAAAGAAAAAAAAACACGGGTAGGTGGTATACAATTATGGACGGACTGCCCAGTGCCGACACAGAGGTAGCTACAGCCATGGACTACCGTACTGTACTGTGTCTGCTGCTAATATAGACTGGTTGATAAAGAGATGTAGTAGTAGTAGTATGTATGTATAAAGAAGAAAGAAAAAAAAAACACGGGTAGGTGGTATACAATTATGGACGGACTGCCCAGTGCCGACACAGAGGTAGCTACAGCCGTGGACTACCGTACTGTACTGTGTCTGCTGCTAATATAGACTGGTTGATAAAGAGATGTAGTAGTAGTATGTATAAAGAAGAAAGAAAAAAAAACACGGGTAGGTGGTATACAATTATGGACGGACTGCCCAGTGCCGACACAGAGGTAGCTACAGCCGTGGACTACCGTACTGTACTGTGTCTGCTGCTAATATAGACTGGTTGATAAAGAGATGTAGTAGTAGTAGTATGTATGTATAAAGAAGAAAGAAAAAAAAACCACGGGTAGGTGGTATACAATTATGGACGGACTGCCGAGTGCCGACACAGAGGTAGCTACAGCCGTGGACTACCGTACTGTACTGTGTCTGCTGCTAATATAGACTGGTTGATAAAGAGATGTAGTAGTAGTATGTATGTATAAAGAAGAAAGAAAAAAAAACCACGGGTAGGTGGTATACAATTATGGACGGACTGCCGAGTGCCGACACAGAGGTAGCTACAGCCGTGAACTACCGTACTGTGTCTGCTGCGACTGGATGATAAATAATGATATAAAAAATATATATATATCACTACTGCAGCCGGACAGGTATATATTATATAATGACGGACCTGCTGGACACTGTCTGTCAGCAGAATGAGTTTTTTATAGAATAAAAAAAAAAAAACACCACACAAGTGAAGTCACACGACGAGTGTTTAACTTTTTCAGGCAATCACAATATAGTATACTATACTACTAACTATACTGGTGGTCAGTGTGGTCAGGTGGTCACTGGTCAGTCACATTAGCAGTGGCACTCCTGCAGCAAAAGTGTGCACTGTTTAATTTTAATAATAATATGTACTCCTGGCTCCTGCTATAACCTATAACTGGCACTGCAGTGCTCCCCAGTCTCCCCCACAATTATAAGATGTGTGAGCTGAGCACAGTCAGATACGAGTGTTTAACTTTTTCAGGCAATCACAATATAGTATACTATACTACTAACTATACTGGTGGTCAGTGTGGTCAGGTCACTGGTCAGTCACACTGGCAGTGGCACTCCTGCAGCAAAAGTGTGCACTGTTTAATTTTAATAATAATATGTACTCCTGGCTCCTGCTATAACCTATAACTGGCACTGCAGTGCTCCCCAGTCTCCCCCACAATTATAAGATGTGTGAGCTGAGCACAGTCAGATATATACATAGATGATGCAGCACACTGGGCTGAGCAGTGCACACAGATATGGTATGTGACTGAGTCACTGTGTATCGTTTTTTTCAGGCAGAGAACGGATATATTAAATAAAACTGCACTGTCTGGTGGTCACTGTGGTCAGTCACTAGTAAACTCTGCACTCTCTACAGTTCTACAGTACTCCTAAGCTCCAGTAAATCAGGTCAATCTCTCTCTCTCTCTCTCTTCTAATCTAAATGGAGAGGACGCCAGCCACGTCCTCTCCCTATCAATCTCAATGCACGTGTGAAAATGGCGGCGACGCGCGGCTCCTTATATAGAATCCGAGTCTCGCGAGAATCCGACAGCGTCATGATGACGTTCGGGCGCGCTCGGCTTAACCGAGCAAGGCGGGAAGATCCGAGTCGCTCGGACCCGTGAAAAAAAACATGAAGTTTGTGCGGGTTCGGATTCAGAGAAACCGAACCCGCTCATCTCTAGTATACACCCATACAGTATGTTAAAAACATTAAAAAATATATTTTTAAAACAGCATAATCCAAAATTACATTTGTGATCACATTTTTTTACAATACAATGTTCATCATTGGATAAACAATTATTTGTTCAAATTGTACGTTTTTAACATATGGGTGTATACATGTGTGAGGTATATATAAGGTTATCCTCTCTTTATATACATATGTAGAAGAATCATTATTAGACAAATATTTGTTTAATCTGTCAAATAAGAGCGCTCCACAGGGATTTATGTTTTATGTATTTATCTCCATATTGATCCTTATCGGCAAGGGATTTTTTTCCTGTGTTGAAGCAGCCTAAAAAGAGTAGTGGTGAATAAACTGAATAGAATAATTAACTCAAAAGGCCAGTAATTTTATAAGGCCATTATTTTACAACAACTGCGCATTAAGGAACTCCATTACTCCATATATATATATATATATATATATATATATATGCTAAAAACAAATAAGGAGAGCGCACTGGTAAACGTAAAATCATTCACTTTATATAGAAAAAGTAATATCCACATACATTGCAGTAGAAACTTCCAAACTCCGTAAAGTCCACACGACCAACAGGATTGTGCTCAACCGAGCTGTAACTGTCTCGTCGGCTCCGGACCCGGCGGGTGACGTCACAACGTCCTCAGCAAGTAGCCACGCCCAACGCGTTTCGACCTATCACAGTCTTCGTCAGGGGATGTGGTTAATGTGCATAGGCACGATGTTATATACCCATTCCGATTCATAACAACTGTTACTAATTAATTGTACTTCATAGTAATGCACTCACATTTCACGATTGGATCAAAACGGCCGATTATCCATACAGGCTTTTCAGCAAAAATTGTCTATCCCATTTGTTGCATATCCTTTGACTTAAATTTTATTAAATTACAAATCTCCAGAGTAGTTTAATTGCTAAAGGCAGTTATCCCGTAGTCTAGCTGTCTGCTAGTAATCACAATTAGTCCCAGCTGTTCATTATAAAGCAGAAAATGGGATTGACACTTCTCACTTCACAAAGTTTAGAATAGTCGCTACCACTAACAATTCATTTTAATACTACATATATTTTAAGCAATTAAACTACTCTGGAGATTTGTAATTTAATAAAATTTAAGTCAAAGGATATGCAACAAATGGGATAGACAATTTTTGCTGAACAGCCTGTATGGATAATCGGCCGTTTTGATCCAATCGTGAAATGTGAGTGCATTACTATGAAGTACAATTAATTAGTAACAGTTGTTATGAATCGGAATGGGTATATAACATCGTGCCTATGCACATTAACCACATCCCCTGACGAAGACTGTGATAGGTCGAAACGCGTTGGGCGTGGCTACTTGCTGAGGACATTGTGACGTCACCCGCCGGCTCCTGAGCCGACGAGACAGTTACAGCTCGGTTGAGCACAATCCTGTTGGTCGTGTTGACTTTACGGAATTTGGAAGTTTCTACTGCAATGTATGTGGATATTACTTTTTCTATATAAAGTGAATGATTTTACGTTTACCAGTGCGCTCTCCTTATTTGTTTTTAGCACCAATACCATTTACTCCCTGGCTGGGAGTTGGATTGAGCAGCACTGGAATAACAATCTCTAAGAGACTCTGGAAACACGGACATGCAGCGCAGGGATTGAATCTTGTCGTTTTAGATATAGATATATATATATAAAAGCCCTCACTGACTGACTGACTGACTGACTCCTCATTAATTCTCTTACTTTCCAATATGTTAGGAAGCTGAAATGTAACATAGGTTTTCTTCAGGTGGGAAACAGGAAAACTACGTAATTAGAATTTTAATAAACCTCCCCTAAAGGGATGAAAAGGGGGTTGACATATTAACATCATTACAGATATGTGGCTTGTGTTGCGTGAATGGTAATGTCCAAATGGACAATCATATCTAAATTTGGATTACACCTCAAGTGTGTAGAATTTAATAAACTACTAAAATTTGAAAGCTCTCACTCACTGACTGACTCATCACTAATAATCTTTCTTCCCGATATGTTAAGAACATGATATTTAAAATAGGTATTCTGCAGGTGGGAAATAGGAAAACTACATAATTAGAATTTTAATAAACCTCCCCTTAAGGGGATGAGGAGGGGGTTGACATAATTACGTCATTACCAATGTGTGGCTTGCGTTGCATGAACGATAACACCCGAATGGACAATCGGATCAAAATTTGGAATGCACCTCCAGTGTGTAGAATTTAATAAACTACAAAAATGGTCCAATCACTTTTTACTGTATATGCTATGGGTGCTCCTCGGGTAATGCCAAGAACTATGGATTAATAGTCACTTAAATTAAGACGTCTCAAATTTACAGCTCTATAGATTTACCAAATTTTTCACACTCAGTTATATTTACAAACGTGAAAATCAGAAACTCCTGTGCGAAGAACAGGTAAAACAGCTTGTGACCAAATATTTACTCTCCACTTGATGCCAATCTGTACACCAATGGAAGAGGAAGCAGATACGGCAGCACAAGTCAGGCCACATACACCATCACCATCTGCAAGACAAAGTACATCAGATATTATGACTGCTATTGAAAACTTTCAACAAATTCAGGTTGATTTTCTAGCTACTCAGATGTGTCAGAACAGCCACCAGAACCATAAAATTAGCATAGAATTTTAGGCTGGCTTCAATGAAGCTAAGAGTGGTGTGGCATCGCACAAGACCAATAATTCAGAGATTCCGCTTTTTAGGTTTCTCTGAGAAGACCAACCATATGCCGATTAAACCCTGAAATAGATATTTAATATTTGTTGTGTTGGTGGTGCTCCTAGAGTCAGTATAGTCAATAAAAAACGAGGAAAGAAAAGAAAAACTCTGTGTTGGGGCACACTTGGACAAGGCTGGCTACAGACAATGCCATCAACTGAGAACATGAAGCTCTAAATAATGTGAAAGCTCACACACAAGAAAAATGAACCACTAAATTATTCAGATTGCAGCAAGCTTTTACTACAGGTTGGAAACATTTGTCACTAACATTATACAAGATGCTCATATAATGCAATACACCAGCCAAATAGCAATGATGCATCAAATGGTAACCTCCTTCTTATCCTAAAATAAAAATATAAAACAAAAATCCATTTTCATTGCTGTGAATGTAATATATACTTACTATCTCATTGTTTTTTTACTTGCTGTGTCCTGTTGAGAAACGTGCTGTCTCTGAAGAGGCTAAGATTTAAATTTGTATGCTTGTAAACAATATGTGCATTTGGCACAAATGAATGTATTTGGATTACATGTTGTCATTTTCTCAGGGCAGTTTAATAAAAGCATTATTACATCAATCTCTGTAGTGACATAACCACTCATTACTAGAACCCAACTTGCTTACTGTCTACTACATAATCAGGTGGGTGAGGTTGTTGCAATGCCAGAATATTCAATAGACACAAGCCAAGCACAATTCAGAAGTTCCTTGAAGTCAATAAGGTCATTAAAAGGAATCAACATGGGTTTATGAAGGACAGATCCTGTCAAACCAACTTACTTAGCTTTCATGAAACAGTAAGTGCAAACCTAGATCAGGGTAAAGAGGTGGATGTAATCTTTTTAGATTTTGCCAAAGCATTCAACACTGTACCACACATGAGACTTGTCTACAAGCTACAAGAATCAGGGCTAAGAAGTACAATATGCACTTGGGTTAAAAACTGTTTAGATAATAGGGAGCAGCGCGTTGTGGTTAATGGATCTTTTTCAACTTGGACTGAAGTGCTAAGTGGTGTGCCGCAAGGCTCAGTATTAGGACCGCTATTGTTCAATATTTACATTAATGACCTAACAGAAGGTCTAGAGAGCATGGTGTCAATTTTTGCAGATGATACCAAATTATGTAAAGTTATAAATGCGGAGGGGGATGCTGAGTCGCTTCAGAACGACTTAGTTAAATTAGAAGCTTGGGCAGCGAAATGGAGAATGTGCTTCAATACAGACAAGTGTATGGTAATGCACTGTGGTAACAAGAACAAAAATAACACCTACCTACTAAATGGGGTAAAATTAGGGGATTCTGTACTGGAAAAGGACTTAGGTGTCCTCATAGATAGCAAACTAAGCAGTAGTACCCAAAGTAGGACTGCAGCAAAGAAGGCTGATAAGATATTAGCATGCATAAAACGGGGAATTGATGCTAGGGACGAGAGTATTATACTCCCATTATATAAATCACTTGTGAGGCCACACCTTGAATACTGTGTACAATTCTGGGCACCTTACTACAAAAAGGATATCCTAGAGCTAGAAAAGGTTCAAAGGCGGGCAACCAAACTAATTAAGGGTATGGAGACGCTGGAATACGAGGAGGCTTGCAAGACTAGGCATGTCTACACTGGAAAAGAGGAGATTAAGAGGGGACATGATCAACATTTACAAATATATAAGGGGACATTATACAGATCTTGCGCAGGACCTGTTTTTGGTTAGATCAACACAGAGAAATCGTGGACACTCGCTCAGGTTAGAGGAGAGGAGATTCCGCACAATACGGCGTAAAGGCTTTTTTACGGTTAGGACGATACGTGTTTGGAATTCCCTGCCTGAGGGAGTTGTAATGGCGGACTCAGTCAACACCTTTAAGAATGGGTTAGATAAATTCCTAATGGATAAGGATATCCAGGGTTACAGGGCATAGTCACGCACTATGGTTATTATAAAAAAGAGGGGTAAAACGTAACGGCAGTCATCAACTTCAGTCAAAATTTTCTACAAAATAATCATGCATAGGAGACCACAAATAGGTTGAACTCGATGGACAATTGTCTTTTTTCAACCTTAGATACTATGTTACAATATCGGACACCTTGATAATATTATTTAACAAAATACCCGCAGATTTGTCAAGCTAGTGGAACAGAGATTTTTATAGCCCAAAAGTGCGTTCTTTCACTGGTCTAGTGGTTAAGTGTGCCTCATTATATTTACTTATGTTCACATGGAGTCTGCAGATTTGATATTTAAATCAGAAACTAGGAGCAACAACTGCATCTTAATTCCCCTGTTGCAGGAAAAAAAAATAACAAATTTAAATGTTAAATTATAAGATTATGTAAAATAATTAATTTATTTACTGAGCAACCATCCTGCTCACATTTACAATAGCAGGGACATATACTGCAAGATCACTGGACTGGATTTATATGCCAGTACCACTGGATTTATATGGCAGTACCGCTGGACATATATGGCAGTACCACTGGACATATACAACAGTATCACTGGACATATAAGGCAGTATCACTGGACATATACGGCAGTATCATTGGACTGGATTTATATGCCAGTACCACTGGAAATATACGGCAGGATCACAGGAATTATATGGCAGATTCACTGGATTTATACGGGAGTAGCGCTGGATATATATGGCAGTATCAATGGACATATACGGCAGTATCACTGGACATATATGGCAGTATCACTGGACTGGACTTATACGCCAGTACCACTGGAATTATACGGCAGGATCACTGGATTTATATGGCAGTATTACTGGATTTATACGGCAGTATCAATGGACATATATGGCAGTATCACTGGACATATACAGCAGTATCACTGCACATATATTGCAGTATAACTGGGCAGGATTTATATGCCAGAACCACTGGAATTATATGGCAGGATCACAGAATTATACAGCATGATCACTGGATTTATATGGTAGGATCACTGTAATTATGGGGCAGGATCACCGTATTTATACGGCATTACCGCTGGACCTATATGGAAGTATCACTGACATATACAGCAGTTTCACTGGACTGGACTTATACACTAGTACCACTGGGCTTATACGCCAGTATCAATAGACATATACGGCAGTATCACTGGACATATACGGCAGTATCACTCGACTAGACTTATATGCCATTACCACTGGAATTATACGGCAAGATCACTGGACTTATACGGCAGGATCACTGGATTTAAATGGCAGGATCACAGTAATTATACGGCAGGATCAGTGGATTTGTACAGCAGTACCACTGGACATATACGGCAGTATCACTGGACATATACAGCAGTATCACTGGACATATACGGCAGTATCACTGTACTGGACTTATACGCCTGTACCACTGGACTTATACGGCAGTATCACTGGACATGTATGGCAGTATCAATGAACATATACGGCAGTATCAATGGACATATACGGCAAGATCACTGGACTTATATGGCAGGATCACTGGACTGGACTTATACGCCAGTACCACTAGAATTATATGGCAGGATCACGGACTTATATGGCAGGATCACTGGATTTGTACAGCAGGATCATTGGGGCAGGATCACTGGATTTATACAGCAGAACCGCTGGACATATACGGCTGTATCACTGGACATATACGGCAGTATCGCTGGACTGGACTTATACGCCAGTACCACTGGACTTATATGGCAGTATCAATAGACATATACGGCAGTATCACTGGACATATACTGCAGTATCACTTGACTGGACTTATACGCCAGTACCACTGGACTTATACGCCAGTATCAATAGACATATACGGCAGTATCACTGGACATATATGGCAGTATCAATGGACATATACGGCAGTATCACTGGACAAATATTGCAGTATCACTGGACTGGATTTATATGCCAGTACCACTGGAATTATATTTCAGGATCACTGGATTTTTACGGCAGGATCACTGGATTTATACGGCAGGATCACTGTAATTATATGGCAGAATCTCTGGATTTATACGGCAGTATCGCTAGACATATATGGCAATATCACTGGACATATACGGCAGTATCAATGGACATATACAGCAAGATCACTGTACTTATACGGCAGGATCACTGGAATTATACGGCAGGATCACTGGACTTATACAGCAGTACCACTGGACTGAACCTATACATCAGTACCGCTTGGATTATATAGCAGGATCACTGTAATTATACGGCCAGATTACTGGAATTATATGGCATGATCACTGAATTTATACTGCAGGATCACTGGAATTATAGAGCAGGATCACTGGATTTATACGGCAGTACCGCTGGACATATATGGCAGTATCACTGGACATATATGGCAGTATCACTGGACTGGACTTATACGCCAGTAGCACTGGAATTATACGACAGGATCACTGGATTTATATGGTAGGATCACTGGATTAATACAGCAGTACCGCTGGACATATACAGCAGTAACAATGGACATATACGGCAGTACCACTGGACATATACGACAGCACAGGAACACCACCACAGGACTGAAGCAGGACAACACAGCACCACTGCAATGTACTGGACTTATACAGCAGCACTGGACATATGGCAGCAGAGGACACCACCACTGTGACTGGACTGATGCAGCACAGCACATCACCACTGGACTGATGCAGCACAACACAGCACCACTGGACTGGACTTATACAGCAGCACTTGACAAATGGCAGCAGAGGACACCACCACTGTGACTATACTGATGCAGCACAATATACCACTTAACTGATGCAGCACAACACAGCACCACTGGACTGGACTTATACAGCAGCACTGGACATATGGCAACAGAGGACACAACCACTGTGACTGGACATATGCAGCACAAGACACAGACACTGAGGACACAGAGGATGGAGACACATCCTCTCTCTACACTCTCCAATGCTGGCGTGAAAATGGCAGCAACGTGCGACGACTTATATGAAATACAAACCCTGCGAGAATCTGACAGCGGGCTGATGTTGTTTTGCCTTGTTCTGGTTTCTGAGTCAGGTGGGTAAACCAGAGTCAGGCTCGGATTCGGGCTCATGACATGAAGTCTGGTAGGGTTCTGTTCTCTGAGAACTGAACCCGCTCATCTCTAATATATATATATAAATGTGAAAGCCCTCACTCACTCATCACTAATTCTCTTATTTCTTGATACTTCAAATGCATGTACTGTGTGTTTTTATATTCCTATGTTCACACTTTTAACATTGTTGGTGGTCTGTACAATTGAATTTCGTTGTCAAATTTTATTTGATAATGACAATAAATGTATTGTATCGTATCATACATTAGGAAGATTAAATTTAACATAGGTATTCTTCAGGTAGGATAAAGGAAAACTACATACTTAGAATTTGAATAAATATCCCGTAAGGAGATGAAAAAGGGTTGACATAATGACATCATTGCCGAAGCATGGCTTGCATTGCGTAAACAATAATGCCCAAATGGATAATTGGATCTAAATTTGGTTACACCTCCAGTGTGTAGAATTTCATTAACTACAAAAATGGTCCTGACACGTCTTACCATATCTCTCACTTACTTACTCACTCACTCACTCACTCACTCACTCATCACTTTATTTACCTATATGTTAGGAAGCTGAAATTAAACATACTGTATGTATTCTTCAGGTGGGAAATAGGAAAACTATGTAATTAGAATTTTAATAAACCTCCCCTAAGGGGATGAAAAGGGGGTTGACATAATGATATGCTCACCGATGCATGGCTTGCGTTACATGAATGATAACACCCAAATGGACAATCAGATCAAAATTTGAATTGCACCTCCAGTAAGTAGAATTTAATAAACGACAGAAATGGTCCTGTCACTTTTTACCGTATCTGCTATGGGTGCTAATCGGGTAACACCATGAACCATGGATTAATACAGTATTCACTTACATTAAGACATCTCAAATTTACATCTCTATAGATTTGCCAAAATTTTAATACTCAGTTATATTTACAACCATGAAAAACAGAAAATCCTGTGTGAAGAATGGGTAGATCAGCTATTATTAAATACATTTTAATTTTGATAAAAAACAAAAAAACATTGATTTCATCAAGTCACTGACATCCAATCATGATCACTGTATGGCTTCAGAGGCTAAAACACACATTTGATAAAATGTAAAATTATCATACATAGAAACATAGTAGGTGAGGTTGAAAAAAGACAAAATGTCCATCGAGTTCAACCTTTATCTCGTAATTCCCACACTACTAAGTACATACTGTAAAACTAGTTAACTATAATGACCCAGATTAAGTTATGTTTATAAATCGAAATAACAGCTATAATTCATGCATTTTCTTACATTCTCTTCCTTTAAATGCTATATCCTTGGATATTTCGTTCAGATAGGAATTTATCTAATCCATTTTTAAACATATTAACTGAGTCCGCCATTACTACCTTCTCTGGCAGAGAATTCCACATTTTTACTGCCCTCTTGTTAAGAACCCTCTTCTTTGTTCGGTTTGAAACTTTCTCTCTTCCAACCTCAGAGGGTGCCCATGTGTCATGTGTAGATCCTTTTCAATTAACAAATTGCCTGATATATCCTTGTATTGTCCATTTATATATTTGTAAATATTAATAATGTCTGCTCTTAGACGCCTCTTTTCAAATGTAAACATATCTAACGTAGTAAGCTTTTCCTCAATGTCCAGTGCCTCTAACACCTTGATCAGTTTGGTGGCTCAACTCTGAACCCTTTCAAGTTCCAAGATATCTTTTCTAAAGTGCGGTGGCCAGAACTATACACAATATGCAAGGTGTGGCCATACCTATGATCTGTACAGTGGCAGGATTACACTTTCATCCCTTGTCTCAATTTCCCATTTTATGCATCCTAATGCTGTACCTTATTTGCTTTTGTTGCTGCACTTTGACATTGGGATCTGATACTAAGTCTATTACCAATGAGCACCATCATATCTTTTTTTTTTTTTGCAAATACTGTTTATGGAAAAAAAATTTTTTTGTCAGAGTACAATAGACAGTGAACAGTTGGATGGGGGAGGGGGAGACAGAAGGAAAAAGGGAGGAAGGGGGGAGGGAGGGGGTGCAGCAATGCAAACATAGGATATCAAATATGCGAGTTAGGATGGATACCAAGTAACAGAGCACAGAATATCAAAGTAATTGCATCAAAAACCGTATGTCAACATGGGGGGGGGGGCATTTATAGTACGCCAACCATGGGGACCAGATATCAGTAAAGGCTAATGAACTGCTTTCAACCACACTAGAGAGGAATTCCATATGGTAAGTATCCCAGACGGCAGCTACCACAGCCGCAATGGATGGAATTGTGTGCGACTTCCAGTGGAAAGCTATTTTACATTTCAGTGCGGTCGTGATATGTCAAATGAGTTTTTGTAAAGATTTTGGTGTTCCGGGGATGGGCCTAGGGGAAAAGAAAGAAAGACGGGGAAGAGGGCATGTCCACTCCAGTGATTCGCAAAATCAATCTCCGGATGGCCTTCCAGAGTGACGCTATCCTGGGACAGTCCCAAAATATATGGAGCAGGGTACCCTCCAACCCGCAACCCCTCCAACACCTATCCGAAGCGGAAGGAAATATTCTACTTACTCGTGTCGGAACCAAGTACCAACGGACATATAGTTTTTTTTAAATAACAATTTTTATTAGTGGTATACTTCCAAATTACAACATTTGTATTCAATAAGACATGGAGCATGAGTTACTCAGATGCTGAAAATGTAGGCTACTCTTATCTAGTCATCTTTGGATCGAATATGTGCCTTGGTAGCACTGTATAATGGAGGAACAGATCAATATATGCTATACTGAAGAAATATTCAAATAACAAAGTAGCATCATAACATCTTAAACTTGAACTCGTTTAACAATATTGTGTAACAAAGGGTAATCTATAACGGTGATAGGAACTATTCAATTATCTTTATTAATAGCCGTCATGTCTAAGTAATGCTGCCTGTTCCCGAAGAAGAGCTAGTGGAATATTGGAATAGAAGGAGGGGAACACCCAATAGTAGAAGGCATTTGTATGTTGTATTAACCATAAAATGTTAATCCATAATACTAACTAAAGAATAGTATACCGATATAGAGGGGGAGGAAAGAGGAAAGGATAGATATAGAGAAAGAGGAGGTGAGATAAGAAAGAGTGAAAGTCAAGAGGGGATCCAAAGGAAAGGATAGGATAGAAGGAAAAGAAAGAAAGGAAATAAAGAGAGCAAAAGAAGTGACTTGGAAAGATGAAACAAAGATTGAAAAAATACAGCTCTACCAGAGTGTAATTGCGCGAGAGGATAGTCTTGATGATAACACAGTAATAGCGCATCCTATAAATCTATCTCTGTCAGAACAAATACTTCAAAAAATAGTAAATGGGAGTATGAGAAAAAAAAATGAAGAAGGGGTGGGGGGTGGGTGGACTCTCCGAACCTGGGCGCTGCATTATAGGGGTGAGGAGGGATACTATGAAGAGGGTGGGGTGCCCTCAAGTATACAATGGAATCTGTCAGTTGAGAGTATAGAGGAATAATTGAAGAACATTAATGGAGAGACCATTGAGCGATATCAAACATTTTGGTTAGCGAGATTCTCTCTTTGTCTGGTAGGGACAGAAGGTAGTAGTGCCATTTGTTCAGAAATTTAGAAAGGTTCTCTCCTCTGGCCAGAATCATAGATCTTCTGTCAAAGAGGAATAGCTGTCTAAGTTTCTGCAATACCTCATTAAGGGATGGTGCGGATTTGGTGGTCCAATGGATTAGGATTATCTTTTTTGCAATCGTCACTATAATAGTAAGTAGAGGGTGGATCTGAGATGAGTTCGGACCAGTTCTCCAGTTGGTGAAATTTGCACATAGGCATGCTAGGATGACAGGTTGTATCCTGGCATGAAATAGTCTATTAATGTAAGCTATAACTTTGTGCCAGAATTTTTTGATCTTCCCACACGACCAAAAGGAATGTAAGAATTTGACCTGGTGTGCTGAGCATTTTGGACAGTCCCCTGACTCTTCCAAAACCATATGGCTTCTCTGTGCAGGGGAAATGTAGGCCCTATGGATAGTTCTGAAGTGAACCTACTGTAAATAGGAGGAGTTGAGCAACTCATGGATAAATTAAAAGTAGGGCATAGATCAGAGATTTTGGCTACTGTGGGTATATTTTGTGACCAGCTAGTGGCACTTGCTGATGGGGAGGCAGGGTGTCTGGCTAGCATAAGTTTAGAATATAGAAGATTAGTCTTGTATGGTCTGTGTGTTAGGGGTTGGAGTAATATTAGTATAAGATCCTGTTTGTCGGGATGGAAAGTGTGTGTATGTTGAGATATTGCGAAATGGCAGGCTTGTAGAAATATAAAAAATTGGTTATTAGGGAGTTGGTAAGTCTGTTGAAGGGCGGAGAAAGGGAGTGGTATTCCCCCTGGGTCAAAAACTTTTGCAGTTGTCGATAGTCCTTTTGCCTTCCATTCAAGGTACAGGCGATTGGTTAAGGATGGTGGGAACCCTTGATTGCCCCAAAGCGGGATGTATATGGACGAAGAGTGATCTCGGTGTAAGATTTTGTTGATGGAGATCCATGATTTGTACGTATCTGTGAAAATTATGTTGTTGTAGATATGTGGTGGGATCTCTTGCTTTCTGGAGTGGAGTAATGCACATGGGGAGTATGGGGTAAACATGGCCGTGTCAAGATTTACATCTGTATATGTGGAGGACTCTAAAATCCAGTCTGAGATGTACCGGAACATGACAGAATGTGTATACATACGGAGGTTGGGGGCTTTGAGGCCTCCGTGTTTAATGGGATTTTGCAGTTTGTTTAGAGAAATTCTGGATTTTTTATGTTTCCATAGAAATCTAGAAGTTAATTTATCAAAGGTGGCAAAGTCAGAGGTTTTCAAAGAGAGTGGCAACATTTGGATGAGGTAGAAAATTTTAGGAAATATGATACTCTTTACAGCAGCAAGGTGTCCCAAGAGTGACAATGGGAGATCCTTCCAGTTATCATATAGGGTGGCTATTTTTGTTAATAAGGGAGTGTAGTTAAGTTTATAGATGTTGGCGGTGGACGGAGGGATTTTGATCCCTAAGTACTTTATGCTTTCCTTGGCTATATGAAAAGTAGAAAGGGACGGGATGTTTTAAATGATGGAGGGAGGGCCATTAATGGGTAAGATTTCGGATTTAGATATGTTTATTTTAAGGCCTGCAATTTGGCCAAAAGATGAGATGAGGGACATAACTTGGGGAACTGAGGAGGAAGGGTCAGAAAGGAATAGAATCATGTCATCTGCGAACAGAGAAATTTTTAATTCCAGTGGCCCTAAAACAATTCCAGGTATATTGGTCGAGTTGCGAATGGCTATTGCGAGAGGTTCAATGGCTATGTTGAATAGTAAGGGTGATAATGGACACCCTTGTCTGGTGCCTCTAGCTATAGGGAAGGGGGAGGAGCGAGACCCATTACAGGAGATTTGGGAGGTGGAGTTGGAGTATAACGCTGTTATTATATCAATAAACGACTTAGGGAAACCAAATTTATGTAGTGTGTGGTATAAGTGGGGCCAAAGCACTAAGTCGAAAGCCTTCTCGGCGTCCAGTGATAAAATAATAGCTGGCTTGGTGGGAGGAGAGATGTTCATACTCTGGACGACCGAGAAGACCTTCCTTAAATTTATCACCGAGTGACAGCCAGAAATTAAGCCAGTCTGGTTTTGGTGGATTATGTGAGGCAGCATCGGTTGGAGCCGGTTGGATAGAATTTTAGTCAGAATTTTGTAGTCAAGATTGAGTAAAGATATGGGCCTATATGAACTAGGGAGAGACAGGTCACGATTTGGTTTGGGTAAAGTTTTTATTATTGCTGAGGTGAAGTAGAGCGGGGGATTGAGGTTTGTAAGGAGGTGATTATATAGTAAAACTAGAGTGTCTATAATTTTGGGGGCTAGTAATTTGTAGAATTCGCCTGAAAATCCATCAGGGCCAGGGGCTTTGTCTCGATGGAGGTGCTGGATAACTGAAAGGATTTCCTTGGCCGTAATGGGAGCCATTAGAGTGTCAGAGAGGGATTGCGGAATGGTAGGGAGTGAGGGATATTTCCATATAGGCGAGGAAGAGGATGTATTCTGTGATGAGGTGTTTGTATGAGAGGGGGAAGAAGGTGCGGAGTACAGCGATTCATAGAATGATCTCATCACCTCCGAGACTTGTTGGTTAGAGGTTGTTATTTTGCCATCATGTGTTTTTAGAGGGTGTATGAGGGAAGGAGGGCGAGAACCATGGAGTAAGTTGGTCAAGAGCTTGCCTGTCTTGTTGCCAAATTTGTGATATTTATAGTTTTTGTTAAAGAGATGTTTGTCACCTAAAGATTGGAGATGCACTTCAAAGTTATCTTTTGCTTTTGTATACAAATCTTTGTTTGCAGGTGAGGGTAATGTCTTGAATTGTTGGAATGAGGACGTTAATTCTGACTGTAGTTGTAGGTAAGTTGAGGCCAGATGTTTTTTAGATTTAGATGCATATGAGATGATCATGCCTCGCAAAACTGATTTGGCTGTTTGCCAGAATATTGGGGGGTTGGAAGTGAGGTGAGATATATTGTTGGATGCGAATTCATCCCATTTCGCTATTATTGCTTCACAAAACAATTGTGAGCGTGATAAATGAATGGGGAATCTCCAGATTTTTGTGACAGAAGGATCATGTGAAAGTTGGAGATCAAACTAGATGAGGGCATGGTCTGAGAGAGAGATGGCTTCTATAGTGGTAGAAATGATATTGGGAATCAAGATATGGGAAATTAAAAAATAATCTATTCGGGATAGGGTGCCATGTGCGGCAGAGAGGCATGTGTATTCTCTGTCAATGGGATTGAAGGCTCTCCAGACATCGGTGGTTTGGAGGGAGGAAGCGAAGTGAGGTATACCAAATTTTGGTAGAGAGGTAGGTTTAGAGGTAGTGTTAGAGCGATCAAGGAGCGAAGAGGAAATTATATTGAGATCTCCTCCAATAATTAGTCTTTCTTGGAGAAAAGGGGATAATTTGGCTATCAGTGTGGAGAAAAAAGATTTATTGTAGTTGTTGGGTGCGTATATATTACACAGTACATATGAAATGTCTTGTAAGGTAACATGTGCTATGATAAATCTGCCATTAGGGTCAGGTGTAATCCTGGTCACTTTAAGTGGTATAGATGATCTGGCCAAAATTATAACTCCACGGGCCTTGGAGGAAAAAGGAGCTACCGCTATGACTGACCAGCCCAGGGTTCCATGTTTTTTCGACTCCAGATCCGTTAGGTGAGTTTCTTGTAGATATGCTAAGTCTAAGTGTTGTTTAGTTAGGTATTGCAAGATTCTACGATGCTTAGCTGGGGAATTTATGCCGCCCACGTTCAGAGAGCCCACCTTAAGGTGGGAGGGTGTCATATGTGAGAGTTACCATGTGAAGAGGGGACAGAGATAGGACACTGTGTAGGCCATATTTTGAGTATGTTGAGATGGAAAGGTAGAAGGAGAGAAGATAGATTTGACAGAGGAGAGATAGCAAAGAGGAGATAAACAAAACACAATGCAAAAATGTCCTGCATAGGACAACACTAGGGAGCAACCTAGTTGATTTGCGGCATGACCAGCATACCAACTTCCGATTCATCGGAATAGAGGAAGGTATAACCTCGGGGGGGCCTTAGCTACCCGGGGCGAACCCACCAGGCTATAACAGAGCGGAGGGAACGAACCAATCGTAGTCATAAAAACAAAAAAACAAAAATAATAATTGAATGAAAGGGAGGGGTGGGGAGTGGTGAGGGGGGGGGGAAAGGGTAAGGGGGGGGGGGGAGAAGGGTGGTATGCTGAGAGGGGCATATGAGTGTATGCCATAACTGAAAACTGCATGTCATTAATGACCACAATGGACATCACATCAACCTATGAGATACCTAGTTACGCATATAATAATGTCATAAAAGCTAATGAGGCAAGGGAGAGGTTATACTTAGGGGTATTTTAGTACAATAGCTAAGAAAGGCCTGTTAGCACTGGTTGTAAGTGTAAAACAACCGTGACAATTAACATTGGTAAATATCAACAGAACTGTCATTCAGTATTTGCGCTTGGGAGGTGAATAGCCGACCATGAAGGCTGTCTAGATTGTTATGTGGTGTCAGAAATGTCATCATGGTGCCCTTGAGCTTCTTCTTTGAAGAATGCATCAGCATCGCCAGGGGTGTTGAAATCATAAAATGTATCTCCTATAAATATGCGTAGTTTTGCTGGATATTGGAGGGCAAATTTCCTTTTCATCTGTATCAGCTGAGCACAGATAGGTGAGAAAGCCTTCCTGGCCCGTGTGAGTTCAGGAGAGAAGTCTTGAAAGATAAGTAGCTTATTTTTTTCCCATATCAGTGGGCGTACCTGTCTAGAAGCAGTCCAAAGGGCTTGCTTGTGAAGGTAATTTAAGCAGCGGAAAATGACCACTCTGGGACGGGTGTCTGCAGGACGCAGGTTGGGGCCGATTCTATGCACCCTTTCTATGACAATGTCTTTACAAGCGTCAGAGACATGCAGCAGCTGCGGTAGTGTGTTACTAACAAAGCGCTCCAGGGCTATATCTTTCACTGATTCAGGAATGCCAATTATTCTCAAATTGTTTCTCCTGGATCTATTTTCAATATTATCAAGCTTATTTAAAAGATGATAGTTTTCCTTTTGGAGGCGGATAATGTTGTGCTGTACATCTGCCATGTCATGAGCTATTTTCCCCATTTGCGTCTCAGTTGTGGTCACTCTATGAGTGAGATTTTTGAGCTGTGTGGAAATGTCAGTGACAGCCTGTGTCAAAAGGGGCCCTATCGTGGCCGTTATAGCTTGGGCCAAATCAGCGTTTGTGATGGGAGAATCAGGGTGTCTCTGTGAGACAGACTTATCTGCTTCCGAAGCGGCTTTCTTGTGTGCCGGAGACGATGGCGGCGAGTCTGTGCCCAGCGCCATCTTTGGATCTGCTCGTCGCTTCTCCTGCAGAAACAACTGCGTGCGGGCGGAGGTGGTCGGAGACAGAAACTTCTCCATACACTAAGGGAGAGGAGGGGGAGTTCGTCCCTGCTTGGTGGAGGCTCCGGGGAGCTGTGAAAAGCTGTTTGCGGTGGGTGAGTCCCGGGAGCTGCACAGACACGCTGCTTACAGCATGAACCCGGAACCGGAACCAAACATATAGTTTAAATGAATTCTCTCTATGTCTAATAGAGGTTGCAGACGAAACTAAGTTCTGTTTAATCTGTTCCCAGGTGTCTGTCCCCATGTGATCCTGCAAGTCAGTTTCCCAAGCTATCTCGTGAGGGGCCAATGTGGGTAGGTTATGAGTAAGCATAAGGCGGTATATTGATGACAAAAGGCCCTTAGAGGGAGAGCGAAGAAAGCATAATGATTCCAAAGGGGATCTGGTCAAAGAGCTATGCGATTGGAGAAAAGCTAAGTGAAAGCTACGTAATTGCAGGTACTGGAAGAAACATTGTGGGGGGAGACCATATCGATCTGCAGGTCTGAGAAAGGTGGAAAAGAACGCGACAGTGCTATATCATTAATAAACAGAAGATCATGAGCTAACCAATGCTGAAAGGCATGTGAAACCCTTCCTCCGGCAAACAGTGGGTTGTCCCAGAGGGGAGTAAGGGCGGGAGGGGAGGACAATAGAGCAAAGGTCTTAGTGAGCTTGTCCCATAGCGAGATGGTGAATGTTATAGATGGGAAATTAGTATATTCAGGGGGCCTGTGAGAGCGAGGGATCCATAGAAGGGTGGAGATGGAGCGCACACGAATAAGTTCGTATTCCAATTGGACCCATCTACGGGAAGATATGTGCGAGTGCCAGAGAACGGCCTGGGAAAGATGGACCGCATAATAATACAATTTAATATTGGGCACTCCAAGTCCACCCTCCCTGGCCCTATTATATAGAGTCTTGAGTCGAACACGAGGTCTTTTGCCTGACCATAAAAAGTGTGAGAATTTCTTCTGCAAATCTAAAAACACATGTGAGGGGATCCGCACCGGGAGCGCTTGAAAGAGGTACAAGAGGCGAGTTAAGACATTCATTTTCAGGGTATTGGCTAGGCCAGACCATGAGATGAACTGACCAGCCCACCTCAGGAGATCACCAGTGACACTATGAATCAACCCAGGATAGTTAGCCGCATACAGTTATGAATATTGTCTGGTGAGATATATGCCTAAGTATTTCAAGCGGGATTTTGTCCAATCAAATTTGAAGTTACTGAATAAGGAAGCTTTTAACGGGGCTTGCAGATGAAAATCCAATACCTCTGTTTTAGCAGCATTGACTTTAAAATTGGAAATAACACCAGACTCCTGTACAATTTTGAAAAGGTTTGGGAGAGAGATAAGCGGGTTCGAGAGAGTAAGTAAAATATCATCCGCATATAGAGAGATCTTAAACTGAGAGGAGCCTATTGTGATCCCCGAGATATCCGGGCAGCTGCGGATTCTGGACGCCAGAGGTTCTATCATTAGAGCAAAAATTGAGGGTGACAAAGGACAGCCCTGTCTCGTGCCATTTGTATTCGAGAATGGAGGGGACAGTAGGCCATTCACTAGGACACAAGCTGACGGGGAAGCGTAAAGAGATTTTATGCCCGTGAGAAAACGGCCCGAAAGACCAAAGCGTCGAAGGGTGCAATCCATATATAACCAAGATATGCGGTCGAAGGCTTTTTCAGCGTCCAACCCCATCGCCAGGGAGGGGATTTTAGATGAGTCAGCAAAGTGCAGAGTATCGATCGCCTGTCTAATGTTATCAAAGGCCTGTCTGCCAGGGATAAAGCCGACCTGGTCCGGGTGAACAAGGGAAGAGATCATCCCTGCAAGACGGTTTGCCAGTATTTTCGCAAATAGTTTCAGATCAGAATTCAACAACGATATTGGGCGATAGCTGCCACATTCCATGAGGTCACGTCCAGACTTAGGTATGACAACTATTTCAGCTCTAGTAGTGGAGCCATCAAAGGGTGTGCCGGCTAGAATCGCATTGAACAATACTGTCAGGGCCGGGGTCAGAATTCTACTAAACTTCTTATAATATAAAGCCGGTAGACCGTCCGGACCCGGAGCTGAGGCATTCCTCAATGATTTGATTGTAAGATCAATTTCCTCAGCAGTGATCTCTGCATTGAGCGAACCCATCTGTTGTTTAGAAAGGACTGGGAGGGGGCAGGAAGAAAGGAAGTTGTCAATGCGCTCCTGCAAATTAATGGAGTCGTCTGGAGCAGGCAGGTTATACAGGGATTGGTAATATTCCTTGAAACAGTGGGCTATTTTCTGAGGGTCATAAGTCAGCTTGTGATGTTGATCTCTTAGCGAGAGGATCCTGTTCCTCTGTTTACGAGCGCGTAAGCGGGAGGCTAAGAGGGAGTCAGCTTTGTCACCCTTAGAGTAGAACTTATGTTGTAACCATCGCATGGTCTTAGCGGCTTTGGCAGATAAGATTTGGCATAATTGGCCTTTGAGAGCCAGAAGTTTGCTATATAAAGAGCATCTGGGCGTCTGTTGATGTCGGATCGTTACCTCTTTGATTTGGTGCTCAAGATCCGCAACTGCCCGACGATCCCGCAGTTTTTGGGCTTTAGCTAAAGAAATAAAATGACCCCAAATGGAAGCCTATTGTGCCTCCAAGACTATTGCAGGAGACATATCGTCTGTGGAATTCAAGGAGAAGAATTCCTCCAGGACTCCATCGGTCTGAATGAGATATTCCTTTTTCGTAAGGAGAGTAGAGTTCAATCTCCAACGGAAAGTTGTGGAAGGTGAAGGGGTAGAATTAACGGTCAATGAAACCGGGGAGACCAAGGCCTTAATTAGGCCCTGTACGGTGGAAGAGTCTACTAAAAAAAGGTCAAGTCTAGAGTGAAGGTCATGGGGAATAGAGTAGTGAGTGTACGTACGTTCACAAGGGTACAATACCCTCCAAGCATCGTAATACCCAAAGGACGTTATGTAGTTAGCTAACCGTCTGGATTCCCTAACTGTCGAAGGACTAGGGACACGAGATTGAGTACGGTCCCATACTAAATCTGGCACGGCATTGAAATCCCCACCAATTATCACCCGGCCCTTTGTTAGTTTATCAAGTTGGGAGCGGAAATCGCTGTGAAAGGCACCCTGCTCCATATTAGGGGAATAAATCGATGCGACAGTCAAAAAGGAGTTCCCAAGCTGTATGACAACAATATTGAAGCGACCCTTGGGATCAGAAAAAGAGTTATCAACAGTGTAATGCATCGAAGCATGTAGCAAAATAGCAGTACCCTTACGTTTTTTCGGAGTTGTAGAGTAGAAGGCCTGAGGGTAAGCGCTCGAGGCCAAGGAGGGATGTACAGTTTTAAAATGTGTTTCTTCTAAAAGAATTATGTCAGCTTTCTGTTTTTTAAAAAATTGGACAGCCATGGTTCGCTTTTGGGGGGAGTTTAGCCCGTTGACATTCAACGATAAAATATTAAGAGTCATGGAGGGTTCCAGTGAAGGACCCGGCTCAAAGGAGGTCTGACCACCCAAAGTGCAGTGCAAAGCTGAGTAGGGGGGGTATAAGTAGGACAGGAGAAGTTAGGGGTAAAGAACGAGGGGAACGGAGGCCAAGTGTCCAACCAAGTATCTAGAAAAGGTTGCAGTCCTAAGGACACGACATACAACACCGGAATAGGACCACATCCGCACAGGTGGGGGTCCGGGTGTTGTGGGGGTGAGGCCGGGAGGAGGACAGAGGTATGCCAACTGTCAGCCAGCCAAAACAACAATAGAACGTGGGTCATTAACGTGGGCATGGAGGGGGGAGGCCTGCAAGGCAAAGGGGGAAACCCCAATAACTTGTAGATAGCGCCTGAAAGAACTCAAACTAGAGAGGGTCTATTCCAGTAACGGAAAACCCCCAGCAGAGAGACGAACAGTACCCTAGTGTGTCAAGATAAACTATCACAGTATAATAAATGAACATAAAAGGACAAAGACATGTAGCAGTTAATAGAGATAGACAATTACCATCAACAAAGTCAATCGTAGTATCGCTGAACAGCGGCATGAGGCGACCCCGGAACACTCGCATGATAGTGTCACAAGGCCAGGGAAATAATGAGCCGGGAAGGTAGGCTGTGAAAGTGTAAAAGGAGAACCCCATGCCGCTGCGCAGAGAGAAGGGGCAAAAGGCACAGATACAGTATAAACAAGAAAACAAACATCATCTCTATAACATTAAGCCGGAAAAAGAAATTATACAAGTCCTTGCAATAAAACCTAAAAGTCTTGAGAGCAGGTAGAGTAGTCATCAGATGGTTGACCATTCGGCACGTGGGGGCGATCTCGACTTAGGGTCTTCAGGAGAGTCTGAGGATGATGCAGGAGGAGAAGTCGAGAAGAGCCCCAGACGCCTGAGAGCCGACAAGCCGTCGTCAGGATTCTTCACAGAATGATTCCGACAGTTGAAGGAAAAATGTAGGGCAAACAGAAATCCCCATCTGTATAGAATCTGGCGGTTGCATAAGGCCTTGGTGACGGGTAACATCTCCCTCCATTTTTTGAGCGTGGAGGGGGCCAGATCTTGAAAAATGAGGAGGTGTGATCCTTTATATGGGATAGCAGGAGCGCCACGGCAAGCATTTAGCACTTTTGTTTTAACGTGGAAGAAGTGCATGCGGAGGACAATGTCTCTCGGGGGTTGGTCCGAGGGTGGTTTTGCACGGAGAGCCCTATGCGCTCTGTCCAGCAGGAATTGGTCTTCCGAGAGGTCCGGGAGAAGTTGATGAAATAGACCCAGGAGATATTCAGACAGCGCAGTTGTATCTATCGACTCTGGTACGTTGCGTATTCGCAAATTGTTTCTGCGCGAGCGATTTTCAAGGTCCTCGACTTGTTCGCGCATGAGGTCGACCTCCGACCGCAATTCCGAGACTTCCTGAGTAACAACCTCCTGATAATTGCAGATATCATCAGTCTTACGTTCTAAAGCGTCAGTACGAGAGCCCAGGGAGGATATCTCCGTTTTAAGTTCCTGGATGGCCGCACGTAGTTCAACTCTGAATGTGGTTGCAATCCTTTGTACTAGAGAGTCATAGGGATCAGCATCAACAGTGAGAGCAGAGTCAGATCTGGACGGGGAGGACCCCGCATCCTGCAGAGTCCCAGGCGAAACTGGGTGCTGATTCACATTTTTGCCTCGTTTAGGGCCAAAGAAAGATGAGGAGTCTCCAGGGGGAGCTTTACGGTTTCTGTTAGACATGACCACAATACTTCAGAGCGGCAATGTATAGATATATAGGAAAAACTGTGAAGAAGATCGGGTAGAGCCCAGTGCCTTGCAGAGAAATAAAGGTGTTTCACATGGACATCACAGAGGGGCTACACAGGGAGAACTAGAGACCCGGCCAGCGGTGACTCCTATTCCCCGAGAGCCCAGGGTTAGGCAAAGCCCTGTAATCCCACGATGTGTGGAGGTATTGAAATAGGATAGTCCACTGTATCCACAGGGGCAGAGGATGTAAGGCCAAGCACAAAGCTAGCAATCTTGTAAATGCACAGGGAGGTATATGTTCATGAGGGGCCAGGCAGTGTGTTAAGAATCCCCACTACAGGCTTCTGTATTCAGCAACAGGGTGCCTTCCCATATATGGGCATTCAAGATGGCCACCGCATGCAGGGAGATCAAGGCAGCTCACCTCAAAGCCAGCTCCGGGCTGCCGCAGCACAGGATTCCGGGTGCAGAGGGGTCCCCCTTCCTGATTGAGACAGCCACAGGCGAGCAGCAGGGTCGGATGGAGCCCCTCGGACCGCTCTGCGTCCGTGCACGGAGTCGCGGGAGGGACGCGCCGGATGCCGCGAGAATCGAGTCCCCGGCTCAGGAGGAGTAACTAGGCCCCGATCCACGGGAGCGCCCAGGCCGCACTGCGGCTCAGACACAGCGGCTCGCGGTGGGGTCTCGGGTGCAGGGAGGCACAGTACGGGTGTAGGAGCCTCCGGGGGCCGGAGATTGAGAAGGGCAAGATGTTTAAAGCGGGCCAGGCCAAGAGCTCACAGAGCACACATCCACCTCGGTCTGCGTCCAGGCCACCCCCCCCCCCCATCATGTCTTTTTCTACTACTGTTTCCCCTACAATTTGCCCACTTAATTTATAGGCTGCCTGATTGTTCTTAATACTAAGGTGCATAACTTTACATTTTTCTATATTGAACCTCATTCTCCATTTGTCTGCCCAAACTTCCAGTTTAAATAAGTCATTCTGTAAAGACTGAACATCCATGTCTGAATTAATTACTCTACACAGTTTAGTATCATCTGCAAAAATTGACACTGTGCTTTCCAGTCCCACTCCTAGGTCATTAATGAATATGTTAAACAGTAATGGCCCAAGCACTGACCCTTGCTATATTCCACTGAGCACTGAGACCCAGTCAGAAAACATCCCATTAACCAAGTCACACTGTTCCCTGTTATACAGCCAATTACTTACCCAAATACAGATAGTGTCTCCTAAACAAATCTCTCTTAATTTGAGGATCAGTCTCTAGCACTGTGTCAAAGGCTTTAGCAAAATCTAAATAGACCACATTCACTACATTTCACTGGTCAAGATTATCGCTCACTTTCTCATAGAAGATAATTAAGTTAGATTGACATGACCTGTCTCTCACAAAACCATGCTGATTCCTATTAATAACATTGGAGTTAGCCAAGTACTCTTGTATGCTATCCCTTATTATACCTTCCAGTTATTTCCCTACTATAAATGTCAAATTTACTGGTCTATAGTTACCAGTATGAGTTTTAAATCCCTTTTTAAATATTGGGACTACCTCTGCTATACGCCATTCCTTTGGGATTATACCTGATGTTATTTAATTATAGAAAATCAAATATAAGGGCCTTGCTAATTCTGAGCTAAGTTCCATAAAAACACTTGGGTGCAGTCTATCCGGACCAGGAGATTTGTTTTTCTTAATTTACTTAGTTTCTCCCAGATTATTTCTTTGTTTAACCAAGTACTTAGCAACGGAAAGCTATCATTGCTTATGTTATGCACTACTCCCACCAACAGGTCTTCTCTAGGGAACACTGAAGAAAAACATTTGTTCAATAAATCTTCTTTATCTTTGTCATCATTAGTCAAGATACCCGACTTATCCTTTAATGGTCCTATATTCTCCTTTTTTATCCTTTTACCATTTATATATTTAAAAACGTTTTAGGGTTTGTTTTACTTTTACTCTCCTTGTTTTCTATTTTAGCTGCTCTGATTTCTTTTTTGCATTTTTTTTACATTCCTTGTAGTACTGGAATGACCCCGCCTTCGCGTCAAATTTAAACACTTTGAAAGCACATCTCTTTTTATCCATTTGTTCCTTAACCTTCTTGTTAAGCCATATCAATTTGAATTTAACACTCCTGCATTTGCTGCCCTTGGGAATTAACATATTAGTGTACTTATCATCTGCTAGTAAATTTGTGTTTTAGCCCCTGAAATCCAACTTCGATTTAGATTGATTTAAAATAAAAATAAAAATTGATGGAAGTAAACATTTATTAAATAACCCCCTGTAGGTTACTTTTGTAATATATAATTTTGAAATCATTATAATCTTTTATAAATGAACTAACTGATAACTGTGACCTTATGCTTTTTAATTTCTAAAAGAGGTTTGCTGTTCTGATTTACATATTTCATAAATGTTAGCTAACATTTCATCCTAGATAAAAAAAGAAAGATGCCAATTGTTATAGAATGGACTGAACTGCAGAATTAAATGCAATGCAATTATATTTTACAAAACATTATAATTTTGGTTCTACTTCTATTTTAATCAGTGTAAACAAAATGCAGTATTGAGTTTTCAAACTAATAATGTACGCAATGTGGTTTTATTTAACACCATTATGCATGATACATACAAACATGATGTATCAATCTAATATTTATTACTACTGCATAATAAAGTCACATGTACTGTAGATCTGTTTTATTATGTTAAGTAGTTTACATTTGTTATATTCTATATTTTATGCCTTGGGGCAATAATGTTTTGGATATGAATCAGTAAGTAAAGTGTTAGTTAAATGTAAATCAAAGTGACAGAAGTTAAAACTTAGAATCATGTTAGCCTATACTTAGGTGAGCAGTACATTCTACTAAAGGCAATTAAGCAGCAATGGTAATTGCCTTGCTTGGTATATGGTAAGAATTCATTGATTCTGCTGTCTAATTTGACCATCTGCACTTTTTGCTAAAAGCCTTTTGAATGTAGGATGTCTCTGCTTGCTCACACATTCTAATTTACTATCGAAGACAGTGTTACAACTGGGAATTGATTATCTAGGTTATTACAAGCTAGCTTCATTATATGGACATTGTAACAATATTAAATTAACTCTTTACTATGTTGGATTTAATGTATCTAATCAATGCTGATTATTGTAGTGTTAATTGATTGATTAAAGCATTAATTTGCAAATAGTGGTTTATTACATGTACTAACCATTGACTGACCAATTAATAGCTTTGTATAGCTTTTAATTGTAAAAGCAATGACTCTGAATTGTTGTTAACCATAGGTGTATTATCATTTTTCCACACTTAGCATCCAATGACATAAACACTGCTTCCTAATTTCTTCACTTTAAGTATGCAACAACTGCTCTACATAGATAATTACAATGTACATTATCACTAGATACAGAGTTTGTGTTTCCTTGTGGGGACCTACAAAAAATGTACAAGGTTTTAAAGTGGACATATTTACATACACCTTTGAGAATATTTAGCATTTCACTGTATGTACTCACAACTGTTTGCTTCTGGGCTACACTATGTGACTTTGTTTTCATCTACAATTCCTCCTAGTCCTATGTCCTTCCATGTGCCAAAACATAATTAAATTCTGATAAAAAAATAACCACTAGTGCCTATGTGTGTCCATATGATAGGAAATATGCATTGCATGCATTTTAAGCTCCATTGAGGCAGGTTTTGATGTGAATGACTGATATATTCTATGCAATGTGCTGCAGAATATGTATTTGCATTATAAATAAGTGTTAATAAAAATAAATAAATAAAATACTGTACATCAACAGTAGTTCCTATCAGGTAGACATCTAATTCCTATCTGCTACACAATAGAACAGATCAATAATTTCTACTTAATTCTCACTTAAAATAGATTTAGAAACCACCCACAACTTATAACAGTACAGGATTTTATACATCGCAAAGAACACTTATTGCATTGTTATTACTGGATTATTGTATATTTACAAATTTGGTGTTAGATCATAGCATAGTAATTTTGATACAGTATATCTTTGTTTTAGCACGTTACATCAGTTAATTTAATGATTATATATTGTGTAACCCTACTTTTAATTTAGTTTTAACTTTACCATATTTTTGTGTGTGACATTTTCATTTTATAAAGTTTAAATACATTTCAGATAGGTATAGGCTGATTTGGAATGTACAGCTCTGCTGCAACTATTCATTTTCTTGGCTTCAATTTTATTTCAACCCTTGTCAGGAATCATTGGCTATCAATATTATTTTAAATAATTTAAATTAATTTAAATGATGTTGATTCGAACATTTAAGATAGAGATATGCTGATTTGGAGTTTGCAGCTCTGCTGCAACTATTCATTTTCTTTGGTTCTCTTTCATTTCAACCCTTGTCAGGAATCCTTGGCTATTAGCATTGTATTCATTAATTTAAATAATTTTGTTTCCAAAAATGTAAGATAGATATTAGCTGATTTGGAGTTTGCAGCTATATTTTTATTTGCTTCACATTCATTTCAACCCTTGTCAGAAATCAATGGCTCTTGACATTGCATTAATTCATTTAAATAATTTAGAGTCCAAAAATGAAAGATAGAGAGTTGATTTGGAGTTTGCAGCTCTGCTGAAATTATTCATTTTCTTGGCATATCTTTAATGTCAACCCTTGTCAGAAATCCTTGGCTATTGTATTAAAATTGTATTATTTTCTGGTTAAAACTGTGTTGCAAATTAGTAATGCATTAGAGCAATAACCAAAAAAAAAAGGTTTGTCTATGCAAAAAGGACCATCCCCAAATGCCCCACAAAATACAGCCAACTAGGAAAAGTAATGCATGATAGAATTGTCCTTGGGACCTCCCACTCAGGCTTATGTTGTATATTAAAAATGACATGCATACTGTAGTTTAACAGTGACAAGGACTGCACTTTTGTGGCTGAAGTGCTTGGGCTATTTGGTACACCACAAAAAAAATGTTTGAAATTACTACCTCTGATCACCAATGAGGAGGTTGATGATAAAGTCACTGGTTGTAGAGATTGCATGAAATGGTCCAAACTGCTCAGTGATTTGTGAACACACAGCTTCATAAGCCTTAGTATTCTGCTTTGTTTTTGGGCACTGATTTTTCTGTTTTAAAGATGACACCTCTACCTCCTTTTTTAACATTGTGAAATATTTAGATTTCAGATGCCCTTTCTTAAACTTTATTTCACTGGACCACCTTTAATAGATGTTGAACTACTATCATTACTGACAGCAGTCACATAACTATTACTGGGTTGCTGCTCCTGCTCTTCTATCAACTAGCAAACAGCAACCATCTTCACCCGCTTTTTCTACTGCTGGTAAAGGCTCATCTCTATCTATGGCCGCCAGCCCAAGTAGTACGGTGATTACTCCCTCGCTACTTACATCTAAGCTGTAATATGTTTTGAGAATTGTGGTGCTCTTTGTTACCTGTACTCTATTTTTGTTATTTATTTACTGTAATGCTAAGTTTTGTCTCCCTGTACTGTCCTTTGTCCGGTGCTGTGAAACACTTGTGGCACCCTATAAATAAAATGTAATAATAAAAAATAACTTATCCATACCAACTCACAGTGCTATTAGTAATGGTGGCACCTACTGAACATAATTTTTTAAGCACAGTACCTAAACAAAAACATACAAGTTTTATTTTGTTAAACTACAGTAGGTAATGTTAGAATCTACTGAATGTTATTTTTTTACTTACAGTACCTGAACAACACACACATTATTTTAACACTGCAGTATGTTATGATGGCACCTACTGGATTTTTTTAAGTACATTGCCTGAACAACTATTTTTTTTTATTATTGTGATTCACAGCACTATTAGTAAAGCTGGCACCTATTGAATCTTATTTTTTAAGTACAGTGCCTGAACAACACACACAATTTTTCTTCTTGATTTTGAACATTGCAAATCACTGCAATATTAGTAACATTGGCATCTACTCTTTAAGCACAGTGCTTGAACAACAACACACATGATTTTCCCCAACATTGTAGTAAGTAATGGTGGCACCTAATGAACAACACTGATGGCACTGACAGCTTGACACAGTCACAGACAGTGCTGCAGACCACAGTCCAAGTTCACTGATGATGATGATGAGGATGATGATGACGACGACACAGTAGTCCACAGCCCTTAATCTTTACTGACAGTCACGCTAAAGCCCACAGCCCTTTACTGATGACAATAAAAGGTTGATACAGTCATAGACAGTGCTGCACCCACCATACTCTTAGTTCACTGATGATGATGACACTGACACAGTAGCCCACTGCCATTATTCTTTGCTAACAGCTACACTGCAGCTGACAGACCTTTACTGATGCCAGTCTGGCAATGGCACCATCACAGACAGTGCTGCAGCCTACAGCCCGAGTTCACTGAAGACACTGAGTGTGACACAGTAGCCCACAGCTCTAAGCTCTAAATCACAGGCAAACTGAAGATCATCCTACACCCTGTACCTCCTGTGTTCTGTGTGATATGATGCCAGTACCATGATGAATGGACTTTTATTGAATCCAAAACATGCAAGATCTGATGCCAGGAAGGTGATGTTTTACCTTGTTTTTGGATCTGAGGGAATATTGAGCCAGGACTTAAATCTCCCCGTAAGCCAGAAGTTTGTGTGGTTTCAGTTTCCTTGGAAACTGAACAACAAATCTCTAGTTAAGACTACATATGTTCTGCTTATGAATGAAAATATTATTTGACGAACAGATAAATGCATTTTGAAGGGCATTCTATTTATAGAAATGTATACTGTCTTGATGTTTAACATGCTAAAAAGCTCCTGTATGTTACTGACTTTGAAATATGCAAATTGTTGTCCGAGAACAACTTGACCAGTGGTGTTTTATGAGATATGTGAGCGGACAAGCTTTGCCTTTGTAATGTTTTAGTAAGTTGTGTATAGCTTGCTTATACATTGTGCTACTAATAAAAAGCTATGCTGATTTTCAGGTACGATAAAATTATAATTTTTATATTGGAATACTTACTGTATCTCTTATGCATAACTATTTTTTCTTTTCAAGATGCTACATCTAGCATTGTTAAGCATTGCACCTCACTGCGAATGTAGTATGAGGTAGAATGAGGTGTACATTCCCAGGTCTACCATACCTACCATTTGCTATATAATGTATTCACAGAAATCCATATATGACAGATACCTCTTAGCATAGTGTAGACTAGGATTGCAGTCATGAAGGTGGTTCCTCCCTTGAAGTACAGGCCAGTGGAGGCATTCTATAAACCCTCCTGACTGTTTTGCCTCCCCTGCCCTGCATCAAGGAAAGTGGGCCATCATGTAATATCTTCATTCAGGTGCTTGCTACTCCCACAAAGTTTTGCTCACAGCCCTCCACTATTCTGTAGCGGTGTGTCAGTGGCAAATTTGTAGTACAGTGACCATGCCGCTGGTTTCACAAAATAACTTCCCCTTCCCAACATTTCAATCCACTTTTGTATCCTGTACTTTGTAGCCAGGTTATATTTCTACCAAGTTCACTTTCCCTTCAGTATGAAACATTACTGCCTCTCCATTTTCCTCAGTTTCATGAGGAATATCATTTTTTTAAATGTCACTCACTCTATATCCATGATGGATCCACCATCTACCAACTGCAGGTCTCACTAGTCATCCATTTGATTATTCCCCCACAACTTTCTGTACTTTATAAAACTGTATTAACCCTCTGTGATGGTTTATGGTCCCTTCCTTTTTGTCTGCACTCTAATCCCCCTTTGACCCTTTGCTTGTCTTTCTGCCCAGCATTTGGCTCTGGCATGCATTTGATCATTGATCTGGGCACTGCCCCACTTGATGTTAGTATTGATGATACTAGTCCTGACCTATCCACCAGTATCGTGGCCTTGTTTTTGATAGATGTTACAGGTCTTGTGGACATCTGTATGAACTTGAGTTTGCATGCACATCTGGTGTATACCAGTATTGCATGAATCTCTACTTTTTCAGCATTCTAGTTCTTGCAGCATTTCATCTAAGTTGCAGAGTCCCAGTACAAGTTCATATATTTGCTGACAGCACTTGCAGGATAAAGAGGGGGATCCCACAGCATACCACAGCTTCTGGCCTGAGATAACCTTTACCCTCTTTCCTACAAGGTTGTGTGTGTATGTGTGTGCGTGTGTGTGTGTGCGTGTGTGTGTGTGTGTGTGTGTGTGTGTGTGTGTGTGTGTGTGTGTAGGTTGGGGTGTGTAGATAGATGAGCAACAGAATTTCAAAGGGTCTTTTTGTGGATATATTTTCAGTCACTTAAGCTGTTTAATGGTTTTAGAAATAGTGAGGGATGAGGGAAGCATCAGAGAGCATGCTTTCAACTTTATAACACAGGGCTGGCCAAACCAGTCCTCGAGATCTACCAACAGATCATGTTTTCCAGGCCTCCTGGAGATCTGTAGAATTGTCAGTTAGAAACGAATGCAGCACATTTTAATTAATAAAGACTACACCTGTGCACCAGCTAGGTGGTCTGGAAAATGTGAACTGTTGGTAGATCTCGAGGACTGGTTTGGCCAGCCCTGTTATAACAATTAGCTTAGTGGATGTTTCTTTTTGCTGCATGTTTCTCAGAGCCAGGCCTGCCATTAACTATAATATAATAAACTACTTGCACTTAATTCATAGCATGTATATTCAATCCAGGGGTTGTTCTTGACATAATTACAATGAAATTTTTTTCAGGAAAGTTGTTGGCGTTGAGACTATAAGCTTTGACTGGAGGTTACCATGCCATATATTAATTTTACCATAATGTTAATATGTCAATATTCTGAATGTCACCAGTCAGCATTTCAACCATGAAGATTGGTAGGCGAGCAAGAGTAACCCTAAATCTAACCCTAACCACTGCCTAATGCTAACCCTAACCCAATTGCATTTGGTGTTGACATTATGAACGTATATCCCTGAGTGATCTAATGAGCAGGGTACTTAACTAGGAACTTGTCCATTTTTGCACTTGGAGAAGTGATTACGCTTGTAAAGCTTCTGTGAAGATGCTAATTTTTTTGTTTGGTTTTCATTTTCCAATACTGGGGATGATACAGGTAGACTCTCACCACAACCTGAAATCTACTAGGAATTTTCCAATTGCAGTTCATATAAAAGTGCCAGATAAGGTACATTTAGAATGTGTTCCCTTTAAAGTCCCAAACAATTAGAGATTGCTTAATTTCCTTGTTCCTTTATTATTCCTTGTTTCTTTATTTCCTTGTAAGAGTTTAGCCTCTGTCCTAAGCAGTCAGGTCATCTGTAAATGAAGCTATTGATGATTGTGATTGCCACAACTTGTAACAGCCTTTCTATGAGGTGATAGCACTGTTTAGAGGTTTTAGGCCATGGGCCTAGCTTGCAAAGGATTTGCTTCCACTCCACCCTGATTACCTGACCTTGTCCATGATGATGACAGGACCTCTTCTCCTTAGAGCTTGTCAAAATAAAAAAAGCTGTTTCCCAATACACCCCGTGTAGTGTATCCCCCAGCTATGTATACCAAATATAGATATATTTGTGCAAAGTCCTGTTACTATGTTTTTAATGTACTCTGAATGAGTCAGAAAAGAAAGAAAGAAATAATCACCCTTAAGTTTCAATGGTGTCTCTAGATTCCTATGTTTTGTCAATAGATATATGATCTTCCAACAACCATATGTTATAAACTTCAAGTGCTTGTACTTTAATGAATACAACTCCACACTCCATTTCTCTCATTTGCATATAGATTCACTCAGGGGAAAAAAGAAAGCTTGGTAGTGCAGAAAACTATATACAAGTGATAAATTTAATATATATTGCACTCGCAATTTAAATTTTTTAAGAAAAATGTAAACAAATTGACTGGGTATTGTATACCCAGTGGACAAGATTGATCAAGTAGATCAACAGTGTCCTGAACACCAGTGCTGCAAGTATTGTGGTACAGAGTGGTATGGGGTACTGGTAAGAAATTCCAAGCCGGTACGCTGTACTGCCAGGCCGTTCACCATACCTGCATCCCGCTGCTGTGTGAGGGGAGGAGAGCACAGTGCTTCTCCTGCCCCTCAATTCTCTGTGATGTCCAGTATCCAGCGGTGGCGGGGTGAAACTCAATAAGGCACCGGTTTGCTAGTTTATCAGAGCTTGCAGACCAGCAGCCGCAGCTCCTGATTCGCTGCCGTTTCCACGAGCTCTGATTGGCTAATGAACCGGCACCTCATTTGAGATATCCGCCGCTGGTGACTGGACTTTGCGAGCATTGAGGGGCAAAAGAGGCGCTGCGCTCTCCTACCCTCCCATAGCAGCAACAGAGGCAGTGGCGAACAGGGGGGCCACTCTGGGGCAATATATATCTCGCACTGTGGGGCAATGTATATCTGGCACTGTGGGGCAATGTATGTCTGACACTGTGGCAATGTGTATCTTGCACTCTGGGGCAATGTATATCTGGCACTGTGGGGCAATGTGTATCTGACACTGGGGCAATGTGTATCTGACACTGTGGGGCAATGTGTATCTGACACTTTGGGGCAATGTATATCTGGCACTGTGGGGGCATTTGTGTATCTGGCACTCTGGGACAATGTACATCTGGCATTGTGGGGCAATGTATATCTGGCACTGTGGAGCAACGTGTATCTGGCATATTGGGGTCATATGTGTATCTGGACCCCCATATGTGTATCACGCCCACATTTTTATTGGCCCCATGTGGCATTTGGCCACACCCATTTTATTGAAATTTTTTCTACTTGCACCACTCCTGGAGACCCAATGATTGGTTCTCACAGGTAAGTAGCCCCTCGGCTGTCAATCAATGATAGCAGCCACACCACTTAACGCATTTTGAGCCATGTGGTTCTTCCTCAGAAGTGTGTAGTGTCTATTGACACTGATTGAGTAGACAGTATATTCCCCCTTAATTGATCCTCATAGGTGACAAACATTAAACAACAAGTCTACATACAGAGGTGCATCACCAGACAATATGTCAATGCTAGGAACACAATTTGTGCTCCAAGTGCACATTCCAAAAGGTAAACCATTCATACACAGAGGCACACTTTATAGCTCCATAGAAAGCTTGTGTCTTAAAACAGGAAGTTTATTACAGGAAGCATCCACATCTCCTAGTCTCGTTCCAAAGTTGCAGTTCATCATACACAGCACACATCCGGAAGTATTCAGACTTATGTTCCATGTGATTGTGGGGTACGCAGAATCAGGAAATAACAAAAATTAAATACTAGAATAAAGATAAATTGTTGTGATAAGATGTCTGTGATAGAAGAAACAACAGGTTTTTTAAAATGGATATTCTCAAATAACGCTAAAAAAAAGCCAAGGAGAAAAGAGATAACATGAAAAGAGGGAAACTGTTACAAGACAGACCCATTGAAGAGAGAAATGCGGATGATAAATATAAGTGTGTAATTCATCAGTCAATATAATATTGATCATAAAGACATTGAATAGATTTTAGATTTTTTTTCTAAGAATTGGAAAATATATAAGAAGGAACCTATTTTATATATATATATATATATATATATATACAGTATATATATTGCTTAAAGATAAATAAGTGAGAAACATTATAAAAGATGCACTAGACAGGGTGTCCATCCATACACAGGGTTTTCATTGGTGCAGTTCCTGTCTGATGTGTAGGTCAGTAAAAAGCACAACTAGTATAAAATAAAGCTTTATGATAGATGGAATCAATATGACCAATTTTATATACATGCTGAGCTAAACAATTGGTTTATACCATTGACTGCTGGTCTAGGACCTGCTCTTTGGCCTGATGCTGATTATACTGTTTGGTGGGGGAGCCACGTTTTTTTTCTATTTTTTAATTATTTAATTACTCTGTATTACACAGAAGTACTGTACCAAGATCTAGCTGATCTATGACTGCACTTGCTGCTCATAGTGTCATCTGCTTGATACAGATGTGTCCACTTACAGTGTTGCTATGATGCACACGGAAAGCATCACACTTTTGGCCTGAATTTCCTCCATGTTTAAAAAAAAAAAGATTCTTAGTAATTCTGCGTGTTGTTGTTGTACAGTGGTGTTTTGAATTCTATTTGTATGTTCCGCCATGTTTTTCATATACAATTGTCTTTTTACACCAACCCGTGTTTGGCTTTAGTTAATCTCTGAGCTTGAGAAACAGGCTTAACTCACATGTTATATGTTTAGTGTTCCATTGTATATGACAGTATTTAATTTATAGTTGCCTTTATTAAAATATAAAACATTTAAATAATTAAATCAGTTAATATCAAAGCTTACGCTTAGAATTGTATATGTTAATTCATACAGTAAGTCAGTGATTGCTTCTTTTTGTTTCAAATGAATAAAATTACTAATGTGAAATGATAGACTCCATAAGCACAAAGCAACACAGTAGTATTTTCTTCCTTGCAATTATGCATTGCTTTTCCACAGATACTGTATTTAAAGTATGTTATTTATGTATTTATTTATTTATTTATTAATTAACAGTTTCTTATATGCAACAACAATGATAAAACAAAACTGGGTAATAACAGTCATAGAGATAGGAAGGCCCTGCTAACAAGCTTATTTTCTATATGGAAATACTGTAGGCAATGATACACTAAGGCCCTCATTCCAAGTTCATCACTCGCTAGCTACTTTTAGCAGCCGTGCAAACGCATAGTCGCCGCCTACGTGGGAGTGTATTTTCGCTTTGCAGGAGTGCGAACGCCTGTGCAGCAGAGTGGCTGCAAACACATTTTGTGCAAAACAAGACCAGCCCTGTAGTTACTTATTCTGTGCGATGATTGCTGCTATGAATGACACGGTAGTGACATCAGATACCCGACCAGCAAACACCGGCCACGCCTGCGTTTTTCCAAACACTCCCAGCAAAACGCTCAGTTGACATCCAGAAACTCCCACTTCTTGTCAATCTCCTTGCGTCCGTCAGTGCGACTGAAAGCGTCGCTAGAACCTGTGCAAAACCACAATGCTCTTTGTACCCGTACTCCATAGCCCAGGACTTACTCAGCCACTGCGATCACTTCAGCGTGTCCGGGGCCAGAATTGACGTCAGTCACCCACCCTGCAAACACTTGGGCACACCTGCATTTTTCCAAACACTCCCAGAATACGGTCAGTTGACACCCACAAACGCCTTCTTCCTGTCAATCTCCTTGCGATCAGCTGTGCAAATGGATTCTTCATACAATCCATCGGCCAGCAATGATCCACTTTGTAGCAGTACGATGCGCCTACACATTGCGGTGCATACGCATGCGCAGTTCTGACCTGATTGCAGCACAGCAAAAAATCCTAGCGTGCGATAAGGTCTGAATGACCCCCAGAGATCATTAAATCGCTGGCACTTGAATGGATATTTACACCATGAATAGCATATGTAAAATAGCTGTGGATAAACTTTATCTTATCAACTCTTTATAATGGAGAGCTATATGCTCTTGTTCAATGAGTTAAGACACCTAGTTAGTATATCTAGGTAAAAACCTTTATAATAACTGCTAATGCTAGTTGCACACAGTCTGATTTGACCCAGGAAACAGATATCAACATTAATAATTAAAAAAAACACTTATGTCATGGATAAATGATTGTAAAATATTTTTTCACACTAGACAAGACAACAAGTAACACTTAAAACAAATATATACAATAAAATGGAAGCATGAATGAAAAAAGTTAAGGTAAAGTATATCAAGATAAAAACAAGCATTAACTGATAATCCTAAATATAAAGTATAAAATAATGAGCAAAGGAGAGTGCTTATTCAGGGAGCCAGTAGAACAAACGGCAAATTAAAGCTAGTGTAGTTGTCTAAAAATGGGTCCAGATTTATTTGTAAATTAATTAATACTTGAAATGCATTAATATTAAATCTCTCTCTTTATAATTACAGGCTAATTAAATGTACCAAATACAAGTGCTATAGACAGGATCAGCATGACTGGCTGATGGACAGGATACCGGTGGTCAGTATATCGACAGCCTGATCCCATCCATCAAAATCCCAACAGCACCCCAGGAAGCCCCCTAACCCTCACATTTTCTCTAACCTAACCCTCACTTGTAGGTGCCTGACTGTAACCCTCCCAGGTGGTGCCTAAACCTAACCCTCCCCACTTGGTGCCTAACCCTAACCACCCCTTCTATTTGCCTAACCCTAACCCTCCTCCCCGGTGCCCCTTTAGACATGTAACATTCATTTATTCTTGGTAAGAAGTTCCTGTACAGTCCATGCATAATGATTTGCCACATTCTAAATGTTGCATTACATATTTGGCTCATTTTTGTATCATTTAGACTATTTAAAAAATCAATGAAGTATTTACAATTATCAAAACGGAAGGTCAGATTTAACATTGAAAAGCTTGTGGGTGTAAAGGTGGATGTGTCTCATAATAAAAAAAGCATAAACACAGTGTTATGATAAAGAAAGAGATGCAAAACAAAACAAAACACTGGGAAAATGTTGCCAAACTAATAATAGCAATTGGTCAAGACACAAACAGTTAATAGTATTAGATACATTTAGCATGGTTAGTCTGCTATTATAATACACCTCACTGAATACAAATAATTTTTTTCTATGAATCAATTATCACAAAAAAAAATGTTTTTAATCTCTAGAAACATTGGCTCCAGTAAGCGTGAATATGATCACTAAGTATGAAAAGCTTTGGTTGTCATGGTTACCTAATACATAATAGTATTTATTGTCAGGATAAAAAATATTGCAAATAATAAATTATATACTGCTTTATTATTCATCTAAGTCTCTTAAATCTGAATAATTGTACTTGTAAAGTAAATAAGTAATTTAGCATTATGTTTCAAATTATTCTTAGATGCAAAATGTTATAATATTCAAAAACAATTTGTGTCAGGTCAATAGTGCATAAATGGAAAGGATTTGAGTCACTGTAACTGAGACGAATACTGTAAATTAGTATTAGAGTAGTTAAACTCCAACATCACTGTAGTTAAGTGTGAGGAAAATTATAGCATTGGAAGAATATGAAAATGAAGAAAGATGGCAAAGGATATGAAAAGGCTAATAAGAGATAAACATTACAGAAATAGACTTTGAAAAGTGACCGAATCTGCACTACAATAAAGAGATGCAATATTTTAATATAGTATGGGCTCCAAATATACAAAAGGTACAGCCACAACAGAGATCTGTAAAATGAAATGATAGCATCACTTTGCTGCTCATGCCCTATCCTCTGCAACCAACTGCTGGCTTGTTTAATGTAAGATCATTCTTACAATTGGATCATTTTTTTATCTTTTATTTAACTTTAATTACTTGTCTGAAGCTGAGCTTTGGTATGGACTGGAGTTAGTGCAAGAAGAACAAATGGAAAATAGGATTTTAGTTACCTACTGGTAAATCCTTTTCTCGTAGTCCGTAGAGGATGCTGGGGTCCTTTTTAGTACCATGGGGTATAGATGGTTCTGCAGGAGCCTTCGGCACTTTAAGACTTTTCAACAGTATGAACTGGCTCCTCCCTCTATGCCCCTCCTCCAGACCTCAGTATAGGAACTGTGCCCTAGGAGACGGACATCTTCGAGAGAAGAATTTACATTAAACTAGTGGCGAGATCCATACCAGCTCACACCACACAAAACATGCCGCCTAACATGGCCTTTAACATAACCCAATCTAAAGTGCATGCATAACGACACAGCAACTGCTGTGAACAACTTAACACAGGAGAACCTGTGTAAAAAGACACAACGTAATTTGCAGGAAAAATGAGCACTGGGCGGGCGCCCAGCATCGTCTATGGACTACGAGAAAAGGATTTACTGGTAGGTAATTAAAATCCTATTTTCTCTTACATCCTAGAGGATGCTAAGGTCCCTCTTAGTACCATGGGGATGTACCAAAGCTCCCAGTATGGGCAGGAAAGTGCTAATGTTCCTGCAGAACTGACTGACCAAACTGAAGTTCATCAGCAGCCAAGCTGTCAAACCTGCAAAACTTAGCAAATGTGTTTGCCCCTGACCAAGTAGCTGCTTGGCAAATTTGCAAAGCCACTGGCACAACCACAGGTTGGTTGAAATAAGACACAACCTTTGGAAGAAAATGCTGATGCATCCGTAGTTCAGCTCTATCTTCATGAAAAATCAAATAAGGACTCTTGTGTGACAGAGCCCCTAATTCAGACACTCGTCTGCCTGAGGCCAAGGCCAACAGCATGACCACTTTCCAAGTGGGAAACTTCAACTCTACCTCTTGCAGAGGCTCAAACCAGTCTGATATAAAGAACTGCAACACCACATTAAGATCCCATGGTGCTGTAGGAGGCACAAAGGGAGGTTGGATGCGCGGAACCCCCTTCACGAACATCTGGACCTCAGCAAGGGAAGCCAACTGTTTCTGAAAGAGAATGGACAAGGCCGAAATTTTGACCTTGATAGACCCTAATCTCAAGCCAGCATCCGCACCAGCCTGTAGAAATAGGAGAAGACATCCTAATTTAAACTCCACCACAGGAGACTTCTTGGATTCACACCAAGATACATATTTTATACAAATACGATGATAATGTTTGGACGTTACCCTTTTCCTGGCCAGAATAAGTGTGGGAATGACTTCATTGGGAATAAGCTTATGGGCTAGGATCTGGTGCTCAACAGCCATGCCGTCAAACGCAGCCACGGCAAGTCTTGATAAACAAATGGCCCCTGCTGAAGCAGGTCCTTGTGAAGATGAAGAGGCTGAGGAACTTCCAGTAATAACGCCTGAAGATCTGGATACCAAGCCCGCCTTGGCCAGTCTGGAGCAATGAGAATTGCTGGAGCCCTTGTTCTTCTGATGATCTTGAGAACTTTTGGTATTAGTGGAAGTGGAGGGAACAGATACACCGACTGAAACACCCACTGGGTCACCAGTGCATCCACTGCTATTGCTTGTGGGTCTCTTGACCTGGAACAATATTTCTGAAGCTTCTTGTTGAGACGTGATGCCATCATATCTACTTGAGGAACGCCCCAACGATGTGCTACCTCTGCAAAGACTTCTGGGTGGAGGCCCCATTCTCCTGGATGGAGATCGTGTCTGCTGAGGAAGTCTGCTTCCCAGTTGTCCACTCCCGGAATGAAAATGGCCGACAGAGCTTTTGCATGTCTTTCTGCCCAGAGGAGTATCTTTGTCACCTCTGCCAATGCTGCACTGCTTTTTGTTCCGCTGTGGCGGTTTATGTAAGCTGCTGCCATTACATTGTCTGACTGGATCTCTATGGGACGACCTTGTAGAAGGTGTGCCGCTTGATGAAGGCTGTTGTACACAGCTCTCAATTCCAGAATGTTTATGTGACTTGACCATCATCCTTGGAAGCTTTCCCCTTGCGTGACTTCTCCCCAACCTCGGAGGCTTGCATCTGTGGTCACCAGGATCCAAGTCTGAATCCCTAACCTGCGTCCCCCCAGGAGGTGAGACTTTGAAGCCACCACAAGAGTTAAATACTGGCTTTTGATGACAGGATTATCATCCGGTGCATGTGTAGGTGCGATCCGGACCACTTGTCTAGTATGTCCCTTTGAAACACCTTGGCGTGGAATTGGCCAAATTGTAGAGCCTCGTAGGCCACTACCATCTTCCCAGCAGGCGGATGCACTGATGAATCGACACGCGTGCTGGTTTTAAAACTTGTTTGACCATCCTCTGGATCTCCAGAGCCTTTTCCACTGGTAGTAATACTTTCTGTGCTTCCGTGTCCAATATCATTCCCAGAAAAATTACCTCATTGTGGGTTCCAATTGTGATTTTGGAAGGTTTATGATCCAACCGTGCTGTTGAAACACCATCAGGGAAAATGCAATGTTCTGCACTAGTTTCTCCCTGGATCTTGCTTTTATGAGATCATCCAAGTATGGGATGACTTTGATTCCTTTTTTGCGAAGAAGAACCATTATCTCTGCCATCACCTTGGTGAATATTCTCGGAGCCGTGGAGAGCCCGAAAGGCAATGTTTGGAACTGGTAGTGGCAGTCCTGAACTGCAAACCTCAGGTATGCCTGATGCGGCGGGTAGATGGGAACATGTAAATAAACATCTTTGATGTCCATCAATACCAGAAATTCCTTTTACTCCAAGCTGGAGATCACCGCTCTCAGGGATTCCATCTTGGATTTGAACCTCTTCAAATAAAGGTTCAGAGTCTTTAGGTTTAAAATCGTTCTGACCGAGCCATCCGGTTTCGGCACTACAAACAGGCTTGAATAAAACCCTTTTTCCTGTTGTGACACAGGAACTAAGGAAATTACGTTGTCTTGACGTAATTTCTGTATTGCGTTCAGCACTTTTGCTCTGGTAAGGCTGATTTGAAAAATCAGCATGGGTAAGGTCCCGAAATTCCAATTTGTCCCCTTGGGATACTATCTGCAATACCCAAGGATCCAGATCTGAGTGAACCCAGACCTGGCTGAAAGACAGTGGACGTGCCCCCACCCGATCGTACTCCCACAGGGGCGCCCCAGCATCATGCTGAGGTTTTAGCAGAAGTAGCTGTTGACTTCTGCTCCTGTTGTAGATATTTTTACCTCTTCCTCACCCTCTTCCTGCCTTTTTATACTTGTTGGGCCAAAAGGATTGCATCATATGAGAATGAAATCCTCTCCTAGGTGGAGCAGCTGCGGAAGGCAGAAATGCTGAGTTTCCTGATGTAGTTGTTGAAATCATGGTATCCAGCTTGTCTCCAAAGAGGGCTTCTCCATTGTAAGGAAGCACCTCAATATTCTTTTTTGATTCCGCATCAGCATTCCATATGCAGATCCGCAGCGCCAAGTGGCGTAAATCGCCATAGTGGAGGATCTTGAACTCAGCAACCCAATATCCTTCATAGCTTCCACTAAGTAACCTGCAGCATCTTTGATATGGCTGAGAGTTAGGACTATTTCATCCCTGTCAACTGTGTCTATGTTAACAAGCAAATTGTCAGACCATTTTTCCACAGAGTTACATACCCATGCACAAGCAATGGTGGGCCTGAGTACCGTTCTGTTAGCCGTATATATGGAATTTAGGGTTGTTTCTAATTTACGGTCAGCTGGATCTTTTAAGGGGGCTGAACCAGGGGCAGGCAAAACTATTTTCTTAGACAGCCGAGAAACTGAGGTGTCTATCATTGGGGGTGTCTCCCATTTGTGCCTGTTTACCTCAGGGAAAGGGTATGCTACACATATCCTTCTGGTAAGGGTAAATCTCTTCTCAGGGGTAGCCCAGGATTCATCAAAGAACACATTCAAATCCTTTGAAGGAGTAAAAGTCACAACCTGCTTTTTATTTAATTTAAAATAATCCTTTTCCTCTGGGACCAGTGTTGTTTCAGGAAACTCCAACACTTCCTTTATAGCAACTATCATACATTGTATGCTTTTGGCTAATTTGCGGTCTAGCTCTCTCAAATTCCCAGTGTCGACATCAGAGTCGGAATCTGTGTCTGTGTCCCCTTGCATTATCTGGGCCAGAGACCTTTTCTGGGAACTGGATGGGACCGAGTGGATGATATGGAGTGTTCAGTTAACAGTACATCCTCCACAGACTGCCTCCGATATGTAGTCTGTTCTTCAGACTCAGAGAATTTCTTTGCAAGCATTGACATATTATTTTGCAACATTCTCACCCACTCTGGCTCCTTCTGAGAGGGGAGGGCCACCACATTACCCTCTTGTGCATCTAAAATGGATTCTACCTGGGAAGAACCCTCCCCAATGTCTGACATGTTACACACTTGTACACACACACACACACACACACACACACACACACACCTATCACACAGAGGAGCTATTGGGGACAGACTCACACTAAAGTCTGTCAGAGAGACACAGAGGGATCTGCCAGTCCACACACTGCACCTTATTGTGAATTGTGGAAATATTACCCACTTACAGCGCATATACCAATAATAGGCCCACAGACCTTATTATAATGAACACTCTCTGCCCCTTCTATAACACCCTGTATTTGTATCAGCATTGTCTTGAGGAGAAACAGCATTCAGGAGCTTCACACTGGAGTTTCTACAGGAGAAAATGGCACCCAGTGAGTGTTCTGGCAAGTCTGAGGAGGAGTCCCACCCTTCAGCCTCAGCAATGTAATATTTATACTGGCTGGGGATGGCACATCAGCGGCTGTACATGTATGTACCCTTTTTGCCAGTGAGAGTAAGGTTTTAAAACATGCCCTCGGAGTGTGTCCCCCGCGCTCTGCACCCTTGTGCTGAGAGACATGGCGCACAGCTTCCCGCCGCTGCGCATGTACCTGTATGCTGCCAACGATGACCGGAGGATCCCCTCTCTGCAGGACTCCAGTAATATACTCACCAGCCTTCTGACTTTTGGCTCTGTTAGGGGGTGGCGGCAGTGCTGTGGGAGTGAATGCTGGCCAGGCTTGGGCTGTGTTCAGTACCCTTCAGGAGCTAATGGTGTCCTGTCAGCGGAAGCAGAACCCTTAACTAATTGAGAAGTTGGTTCCTACTTCCCCCCCTAAGTCTCATGAAGCAGGGAAGCTGTTGCCAGCAGCTTCCCTGTAAAATAAAAAAACTAACAAAGTCTTTTCCAGCAAAGCTCTGTAGAGCTCCACTAATGTGCATCGAGTCTCCTGGGCACATTTTCTAAACTGAGGTCTGGAGGAGGGGCATAGAGGGAGGAGCCAGTTCACACTGTTTAAAAGTCTTAAAGTGCCAAAGGCTCCTGCAGAACCGTCTATACTCCATGGTACTAAAAGGGACCCCAGCATCCTCTAGGACGTAAGAGAAATGGAACATATACTTATTGTGTAATCTTTCAGCCAATGAGATATTGGTATATACTAATGAGTGGCAGATGCAAGGTGGGATGGGGGGACTTCAGGACATGTGTTTTCCCACCCCCCTTATTATGCATTGTTAGAGGGGTTTTTTTTTATTTGTGCAAGTTATTCTTGACTGTCTGGACTCTACACTCCACACCAGGTTACATGCTTCTGCACTCCTCTCCTTCAACTGTATGGCAGTAGGCCGCATGTATGTGTGCACAGGATGCTGATCACAGGAGCCAAGGTGGTGCTGGTGCTAGTGAGTGCCCCCTCAAAGTGCCTCTTCTGAGTGTCCTCTTACCTCTCTCCCTATTACTTCATTGGCAAGATAGAAATATTGCACCAATAGCCATAACTGTGCCTGAACTGAGGCTGCAGCAGCTAAAGTCAGTCTCTGAGGATAAAGCAGAAGGTATGAAGAATCATGTAATTAAAAGGGGCAATTGTACGTGAAGGGGGCATGTGAGGAAAAAAGCTGTCGGCAGGGGGTATGTAAGTAAAATGTGGTGGGCAGGGGGGCTTGTAAGGAAAAATGTGGGCAGGGATGACAAGTACAAGAAAGATGTGGAGCAGATGGTATGCAAGGGAGAAGCAAAAATCTGACAGGCAGATGGAGATGCATGGGAAAAGGTGATGGGCAGAGAGGCATGAAAGGAAAATGCTGGTGAGCTGAGGGTTATGTGAGAAAATGGTATTGGTAGGAGTTGGAATATGAGGGAGAATTGGTGGCAGAGGGTTAAGTGTGGGGAAACTGGTTGCCAGTGTGATATTTGAGTAAAAAGGTGGGGTGCAGAGGGTCTTGTCAGGGAAAAGCTAGTGGGAATATTCATGTTTTTATTATATTGTTTCTCTTATTTAGAATAGGCAGTTTAGGGGACATGAAATGTGCAGTGATATGTAGCTGCCCACATACAGTGACTGATAACTGTACCCAACATTGCACATTTTCCATTGCAGCTCTTTTTAGTACTAGGAAATATATGTCGATGGCCGTGATATGCTGCCAGTTTCTGTGAGACTTTGTGGCCATCACCACTAATTGAATTGCCCCCCTTCTACAGTACATTGTGCAGTTATATAGGGATTTCAAATTGCCTTTGGATAAATGCATAATAGACAAGAAACTGAAACAGATATTTGCAAAAAAAAGTCTAGAGCCAATTGATAGTTACAAGTTTTTGCTTTATACTTTATATTTTAAAACTGCAGTATCATTTGAAAATCCTGTGCTACTAGAAATGCTTAGTTTTCCCCTGAGCAACAGTAAAGCTTCGATCATGTGCTACATTAGACATCAGTGCATCTGAACTGCCACATTGCAAGCCAGGAGCAGGTAAGACTTGTTATTATTATTTACAAAAGTGTTAGGAAGCTGGTGGGAGGAGGGATGAGGGCATTGCAGTTATGAAATTGACAAGAAAAACCTTCACTCAGTAAATGGACAGGTTGGCAAGGACTTGTACCATCTCCAGTAGTGTGCTGCCTACTCAACTTTTACATCTGGTACTCAGAAGTGTACTGAAATGCTCAGTGCATCATATTTGGAATTGCAGTGCATATGCTTGTATTTGCAACAAATCCACATCTAGTGACATCAAGCCTCCTGCTGCTTAAACTTTGATCACTGTATCTTCAAATTACTATTTATAATTTACCTGTATGTGAATAAAGGTGGGTACACACTAGGCAATGTGCTCTATGAGTGATGTCACATAGTGTTTCCTTCTCCCGGGCTTGTCAGTTGTCGAAAGTGCATACACACTGAAGGATATGATGACCATATAGCTCAGTGACGTCACGCAGCGGCCGTACCGTCCATGCAGCTCTTGGACGACAGTCCAAATTGAGCTGCGTGCATGGCCAACAGCTAGGGTTGTTAACGACCCACTGGGGCACACATCGCTCGTCGGTTGCGGCATACACACTTGCTGAGAAAGTGAATGACACTACTCAGGAAGGGTGAAAATGTGCGACGTCATTAATTTTCTCGGCAAGTGTGTATGCACCTTAACTGTTTACTTAACATTCATCTCATCACTACAAGTGTCATTTGCAGTACCTCTAATTTACCCACTAATCTCAAACATACCTCTCCTCAGCCTCCAATGTTTGATTTTACCAACAATACACCACTTGAAGTTATAATTGCAAGAAATACTGTATGCCTAATATAAATATTGCATTCAGGAACGCAGCATTTGATATACTGAACAAGACCTCTATTTCATACCTACTACATTACAATGCAGACATCACTCAATGAAGGTCATAGTAAAACTATTGGTGAAATAACCCAACATTTAACCAGAAAGGAAAAGACAGCAACCTCTCCACTGCCCACCTCACCTGCCATGGCATCCATAGATGTGGATGTCAGTTCATTTAAAACCCTTTCCACAAAATCCAACATCTTCAAACTGAGAGAACGCACAGTCAAAATGACAAAATAATGTTCTTCTACTTTTAAAACTGCAATTCAGGACTTTAAATAATGTAAACTTTAAGAACAAAGGTGGATCCCACCATGAAGTTGCAGATTATGATTCAAAATACTATCATAGAAAAATTACTTTTTAAGAGAAGTAGAGGACCTGGGAAATTGTGAGCACAGGAATAATCTACATATTAGGGACATGTCCCTGAGTCAGTGGACCTGAGTAGCTTGAAATTATATTTGATCAGGTTATTTGTGTCACTGGTGCCAAGCTTCACTGTTCAACACATACATTTAGAAAGGGCAAACAGAGCCCTTTACCCCAATCCCAAGAACCATGAACCACCAGAAGATATAGCTCTGAAACTATGCTCATTAAAAAGAAAATAGTCCTTGATGGGAACTAACAGGAACTCTGTGAAGATCTCCATAATGTTATCCTATAATCACATCCTATGGAAAGACCCCCTGATATCAAACTGGTTATATTTTCTCCTGATTAGAAGTCATACTCATTCTGCAAACACACAATATGGTTTTTAGGACCTGGTTTTGTTATAATGCCAAATAACCAAATAATAATATCAATGTGGTATGTATGGATAAAATTTAATGATATAAAATAAAAATTACTAAACATGAAGTGATTACATAAAAGTCTTGTTATTAAAAAGCAATAACAGTCAGTAGCAATATAATATCTCAGTCCTGGGCATAGCTAACACAGTCCAAATTGGGGGATAATGGACATTTCAAGGTAGTGGCACTTGGTCCTAGAGGGACAAAAGTCCAAGCTGGTAAGGTAAGTAATTACCAGTTCTGTGATAGTCCCATGGGGTCCATATTAGCAGTGTTCCAAACAGCAATGGACTACAATGCGAAAGTACTGTAGATGGTATCCCGATGTTACAATTGATAGGCTGGAAGTCCCAAGAATTGTTTATGTCTAATAATGAGCTCCTCAAACAAAATCATGGTGACCACAAGTTGTCTTCTGATGTGTCTCACTGCTAGGTTTGTAACTTTATCCTTTGATTACCTGGTGGTCTCATACACTTCTAAGAATGCCTCACGGAGTGGACATCCATGTTTTGTTTTTAAAATCTCAACTTACTGGGCAGTTGGCACTTTAGTGTCTGAATTTACTGCTCTACTGATTTCCTACCACTGCTATCAAACTCAGTCTCCTCTTAATAGTTTCTCACTGCAAATGAACACATCCCTCAACATAGCTACTGCCAAATTCAAAGTCCTTTTAATCTAGCTGATATAATTATGCTGCAGTTACTGTATGACCTGCTCTAGTTCAGTGTCTGTTAAATGGCTTTTGAATAGAAGGGTTGCAATACTTAATCACGGTATAATTCCGGTATAGCTCCATTTGTGTAAAGAATATGTATTTTGATAATTGCTTTTAAAAAAAATATTTTGCTTTATTAATACCTATAGTATATATTTCATTATTCTCATTAATGTGATGTAAATTATTACTGCTAAACACATTTCCCAAACTGTGACTCTCTTGTGAAAATATCATACAAATATTTTTGTGTAAATAAAAAAGGGATTCAATGGTAAATTTTAATTAACCTTGTATAAGATATTCCCCTTGGTATTTCTTTATGTTATTGACATTTTAATCAAGTTTCACCTAAATCCATCACCTATCTACTTACTTTTTTAGCAACTGAAATGAATAAATTCAGAAAAATAGATATCACTGATCACTTGTTAAGATAAGATTTTACTTCTCTTTTTTAAGTTTTGGCTCGTTATATACCTATATGCAACAATTAACTATATATAATTTATTTATATAAATAAATCAGTGGGATGTGAATTATTTCCTGTGTATTGTATTTATGTCTTTGTATTATGGTCCTCTAAATACTCACCATATCTCACGGCTTTTTATTGAAAATGAAAACTTACCCTTTGTAAGCTACACTATTTGCAAACTGTTTCACTATTGGTAAAATAAATGCTTTATTGAGACAATAAAAACAATAATTCAATTAAATGTTTACTATTTTTTCAGTTTACATTTATAGTTTCACAGAAAGTAAACATTGGTTTGTGCTAAATACCAGTATGCTAATAAGTGTTCTTCATTTTAATGACTTCTACCCTATATTAATTTAAACCAAAAAACACACGTAAGTGAATATCCTGGGTATAATTCATAGGACAATTTGCAATTTTAAGGAAATAGCTAAAATTTAAATTAATCAGTTCATGTAATCAAGTTATTAATTGCTGATGTAAACAAAATATCACCAGAATAAAAGTTATAAGGAATTTTTTTTATAATATACATTTGTTCAACATTTTGTCCTTGCTTACCTATTTATACTTAATATACACAGAAATTGTTTAAATGAATTTTTTGTAGCTTCATCTATGCAAAAATAAAAATGTGTGGATTTTTTATAATAAAATTTGTTTAATTGTTTTAAGGTGTGTACACACGGTGAGATCCTTGCTATGTACAGATTTTGACTATCTGTGCTTGAGATTTTGTCTATGTACGATTTTGACTATGTGCCAATTTTGTCTATACTTTGTACTAGATAGTACACTAGATAGTCAAGATTGACTTGCCTGCACAGTTTATCTAGCCTTACGATTCCAACCTCACGGGAGCATGCATCGGGATCGAATCTGTATTGCAAACTGCCTAACACCTTGAGATATGCACTAACTTTTCATAAGATTTTGACTATATAGTCAAAATCTTACAGATTTATCTCACCATGGGGTATATTTACTAAGGTCCCGATTTTGACCGAGATGACGTTTTTTCTTCAAAGTGTCATCTCGGGAATTTACTAAGCAAAAATCTCGGCAGTGATGAGGGCATTCGTAATATTTTGGAAGTCCTAGGAAAAAATTACGAATCAATACACCATCGGTCAAATATGCCTGTAATTTGGTGGAAATCGGTAATTTACTAAAAAAAGTGCAAATCACAAACACTGCCGACAATAGCCAAACACTGCCGTGCTGAAATACAATTCGTGAAAAAGTGCTAAAAAAAAATAGACCTGCTTTTTTATCCCGTGTTTGGATAGGCATGCACGGATCCATGAGATCCGTGCATATTTATCAGTGGGAAGGGGATGGGAAAGTGTTATTTTTTTTTTTTTTTTAAATGCGTGGGGTCCCCCCTCCTAAGCAAAACCAGCCTCGGGCTCTTTGAGCCGGCCCTGGTTGAAAAAATATGGGGAAAAAAATGTCAGGGGTTCCCCCATATTTAAACAACCAGCACCGGGCTCTGCGCCTGGTCCTGGTTCCAAAAATACGGGGGACAAAAAGCGTAGGGGTCCCCCGTATTTCTGAAACCAGCACCGGGCTCCACTAGCCAGATACATAATGCCACAGCCGGGGGACACTTTTATATAGGTCCCGGCGGCCCTGGCATTACATAACCAACTAGTCACCCCTGGCCCGGGTACCCTGGAGGAGTGGGGACCCCTTCAATCAAGGGGTCCCCCCCTCCAGCCACCCAAGGACCAGGGGTGAAGCCCGAGGCTGTCCCCCCCATCCAAGGGCTGCGGATGGGAGGCTGATAGCCGTTTTGTTAAAAAAATGAATATTGTTTTTAGTAGCAGTACTACAAGTCCCAGCAAGCCTCCCCCACAAGCTGGTACTTGGAGAACCACAAGTACCAGCATGTGGTGGAAAACCGGGCCCGCTGGTACCTGTAGTACTACTACTAAAAAGATACCCCAATAAAAACATAAGACACACACCTTGAAAGTAAAACTTTAATGCATACATCCACACCTCCATATACACATACTTACCTATGTTCACATGAGGGTCGGTCCTCTTCTCCATGTAGAATCCATGGTGTACCTGTTGAAAAAAATTATACTCACAAAATCCAGTGTAGAAGGCTCCTCTTTTAATCCATTTGTAATCCAGGTACTTGGCAAAAAAACAAAACGGATACCCGACCTCGCACTGAAAGGGGCCCCATGTTTTCACATGGGACCCCTTTCCCCGAATGCCAGAAACCCCCTCTGACTTATGTCTAAGAGGGTTCCATCAGCCTCATTGTGGCACCCTCCTGATTGGCTGTGTGCTCCTGTACTGTATGACAGGCAGCACCCGGCAGTGTTACAATGTAGCGCCTATGCGCTCCATTGTAACCAATGGTGGTAACTTTGTGGTCAGCGGTTGACCGAAAGTAACCTCACCGCTGACCGCAAAGTTCCCATAGGCGCTACATTGTAACACTGCCGAGTGCTGCCTGTCATACAGTACAGGAGTAATTTTTTGGTTGAATTTAACACTGATTTCATTTTTTACAAAGGTGCACAATGAAGCCCAGCACGGATCTCTCAGATCCGGCCGAGATTCATTGTATTAAAGTCGGCAGTGTTTTACAAGTCACTCACTTAAAACACTGCCAAAAAAAAACGAATGACATCGACATCGGTAAATCTGAAAATGCAGAATACGACAGCTTAGTAAATTAGTCGTACTAAATTCAAAAAGTTGCAACTTTACACTTTCGATGTCATTCGTGATTGAACTTTGACCTCAAATGGGAAATTACGAATTTTAGTAAATATACCCCCATGTGTACACATCTTTACCCTATCAATATTTATTTTAACAAAATTGTGAAATATACAAATAATTTTGTTTACATATCCATTGCTGTACATTGCACTTAAGGCATTTCATGATATAGAAGGAAAAGAAACAGCTTTTTTGATATTTGCAGTATATCTTAAACAGTTGGGTACTATTTTCAAGTATATATACTGAACTGTATTTCTGTACCACTTTAGCATGTCCAGAGTTTTAATTCTCCTATTTTCACCTAAAACATATTAGCATTTCACTTTAAACTAAACATTATTCTAATTTGTATTTCAAACACATTTTGAAGTGGTTATTTATTTTACATTATATACACTAAAAAGTACTCAGCATATACACTGTAGTCTTCAAAAAGCATATTTAGAATTATATTTTTATGCAGTGAATTTTGCAAAGCCTCAATTTTTGCAGATTTTACTTACCTGGCCGTTTAAAAAAAACAGTAGTAAAATGTAATGCAAAACAAGCCTGATTTTGCATTTACTATTACTGCCTTTTTAAATATGGCAGGCAAAGATCATGGTTTTTAAAAGTATATATCTTAGTAATTATTAGAGATGAATTGTTGGATTCTATAAAATGGCACTGTGGCTGGGACTCAGTGCTATTTGAATCCAGCCATGCAGCTGTGTGCTGCACTGTACTCTGCTGTGTAAATGGTTACATTGGTTGTGTTAGCCATACTCTTAGTGGCTGTGCTGTATATACAAGTGGCTGTGATGTGTCCAGACTCATAGTGGCTGTGCCGTGTATACAAGTGGCTGTGCTGTGAACTCCAGACTTAAACAAGTGGCTGCACCAAGGGGCAGTTCCAGGGGACGGTGCCTGTGTTAACACTCTGGGTGGTCCCCTCCTCTCACATTGCACTTATTATAGAAATGCCAATGGCTGTTCCATAGTATACAAAAGCTGTGCTGTGTCCAGACAGCTGCATAGTGACTATGGGTGTATACAAGTGGCTGTGCTGTGTCCAGAATCATAGTAGCTATGCTGCATATAGAAGTAACTGTGCTATGGATTCAAGACTCCATACAAGTGGATGTGCAGTGTCTTCTAAGTGATTGTATGTTCACATATAAGCACACTACAGTGTGTATTATTGTCACTCAGTTGTGAGAAAAGTAAAAAATTAAAAGGTTAAAATAATAAAAAAGTAAAAAAAAGTAATTTTAAGTTTGTACAACCTCTATATCCTTCACCCCTGTGCATTTATTATTCACATACTTTACATATAAAAAGAAGCCCTTTGAATTGCCACAGTTTGAGTTGAGCTGCAAAGTGAAAAACAGATATAGTGTTCTATTGTTTGTACTGTTCTGGTGCACTGTACTCCACCTAATATATTCACCATCCAAAGAAGGGTGGAGGATTATTTTAATGACACCATACAAACAGGCATGTCAAAGAATCAAAGGGGCAGTTTGGAGGCCCTTGTACAAACTGGCTTTCCAATTACTTAAGCTGCCAGTTACATGTAGACAGCTGTCTTCAATAAAAAGTCCCTCAATATATGTACCGATATCAACTACATCTGAATAATTAATATATGGAAAACAACTCTCTGCAGATGGAAAATGATTATGAGAAGGTTTTGAATAATACAGTATTCAAACTAACTACAATATCTCACAAATGGCAATAAACAAACAAAAAACAACCACTATGACAAGACATAATAAAGAAGGATAAGGAATGAGGACTAAGGGCCAGTACTCACTGGCCAATGCAGAAGAGATGTGTGCTGAACGTACCTGCATGCAGGCCAATCTAGCACCAGCGATAGCGATGTGCGGGGCTGCGCATCGCTATCACTGTGGGGGGTACACACGGAGCAATCATGCTTAAAATCTAAGCAATCTAGTCAGATTGCTTAGATTTTAAGCAGCGATCGCTCCGTGAGTACCCCCCTTAAGATTAAAAAAAAGATGTTAATCATCTGGTCAGTTCCAGAAAAATAGTAAAATAAATACAATGGGTTGTTGTAGAGTATTGTAGAACTGTGGAAGAAAGATGGTGAAAAATAAGTGATCTTACCTTGTCATGTATCACATGCTATTCATCAAGTAAGTACAAGTCAGTGTTTTCATAATATTGGAGTATGTAATTTTGTGTAGTAACAACCAGGGTATCTCTGAAAGGTTTCCACTTTTGATAAAACTAATACACTCCTTTATTCACATCAGGCATAGTTAAATGTCAGTCAAAATATAAAATCTGTAACAGAGAGAGAGGTCCTGCTAACCCAATGTGTAAGAATATTTTTTTTTTTTGCAATTGTAACAAGGGTCGTAATTAGTCGAAGTTTAAGACATTTACCTGGACCAAAGTCCCAGCGACTAAAATTGCAGCAAATACAAGCTAATGGGTTGGGCATAAAGTGAAGTGAAAACATAGCATTGGAAATTTGGATTACTTTACGCCAGAATCTTTTTACTTTAGCACATTCACATATGCAATGTATAAAAGTTGCATTAGAAATATGATATTTTGGGCAAACCCCTAACTCTGACAACATCTTGAAAATCTCCTCAGATTCTATGCTCAGTTTCTGAGACTCTATGAGTAAATGTTGAAGTTGAAAAGGAAGACTGGACTAGCTGGAACCACGTGACTGGACTGGCAGGGACAAGGAGACTGCTCTTGCTGGAACCAGGTGACTGGATTGTCAGAGACCGGGAGATTGGACCGGCTGGGACCTGGAGACTGGACCAGCTGGAACTGGGAATATAGCAAACAAAACTGCTTGTAGGTACTTGTTTAGGAGCTGCTAACAATGCAGAACTGAGAACTGGAAGCACAGCAGAAAGCAATGTTGTTCAGGTCATCTGCTAGGATCAATGAAGACCCTTTAATTCCTGTTGCTATGCAGTGATAGGACAGCAGAGTCAGCTGACCGGACTGAGGCCTGCGGCTGATGAAGTGGAGATCAGCTGGAGATCATCTCTGTCAGCAATGACAGAGAATACCACAGTACTGCACACAGGAGCTTGAATAAATCTCAGGCACACAAATAGATACTAGCTGGACTGAGATCACTGGTGCAATCTGGAGTCAGCAAAGGTGCTAAATAAGCCTGTGGAAAGTGCTACAGCAGCAACACAGTCTTACACTGAATGTATTGCAGCTTAAAAACTAGAATGCACAGCAGATACTGGAGTCAGAGAATGAAACAAAAGTCAATATGGAATTCTGAAGCAAGGCTGAGTGAACTCTGGGATACTGCAGGTAATCCTGACCTGTGGGACAGGAGGCTGAGGTAAGACACGGGGCTGGTTACTAAAAAAGAGGAGATTGAAGTCAGGTTCATGACAGTGCGCCATAAATTGCTGTGTGTTTTTGCCGCTGCTCTGTCACTTAGTAACCATTCAGCTCACTGCAGCATTTGGCCTAAACTGGATAAAAACAAAATTGTGAGCTGTGAGATGGTCAACATTGACTGCAAATGACTGGAAAATGTTATTGAGATTAATAATACTGTAGGAATAAAAAAATGTCCAATTTATGTGATTTTAGCTTATTTGTGATTTGTTTGAAAAAAATACAAAACCAAAGAGTGTTTAGGCAAAACCAGACAACAAATTAGAACCAAAATCAAAACAAGCAAAAATGGTTCAGCGCACATCTCTAGGAATTATATCCCTCAGTCTTCCGAATGGTAAACACTCTTCACCTGTGATTAACTTGTTATTTCTGCTTCAATCCATCAGGGACGTGCAGTCAGGGGAGGCAGGGGAGGCAGTGCCTCCCCTTTCATAATCATTAAAATAATATAAAGAAAATACTTATGACACATATTCTGTGTCATAAGTATATGCATTAGGCTTTATATTATTTTAATGCTTCTTTGTGTGTAAATATTCTTTTTAATTGAGTTTAGGAGGCACCGCTGTCAGTGCCTCCCGCTGTCAGTGCAGAGGGCAGGAAGCGGGGAGGCGGCACCAAGAATTGGGCTGTAAAAGCCCATTCAAAAATGCAGCTGAAGCGGCACTTAGTGGAAGTGCCGCTTTGACAGGGGACTGGCAGGGGCGTGCTTTCAACCCATAGCACGCCCCTGTAGCTAACACTGACCAGCAGCAGCGGTGGAGCAGGAAGCTGCTGGCTGCCTGTCAGCTGTCAGGCCGGAATCAGGAGAGCGGGAGGGGAGCTGTCCCGGAGGCCAAGTCTTCCCTTTGTCCCTCCGCCGCCGCCGTCCCCGAGGTCCGCCGCCGCCATCCCCGAGTCCCGCCGCCGCCGTCCCTGCTAAGCCCCTGAGACGAGCTCCCTGCTGCCGCTGTCTGTCTTCCGCGGCTCCGCAGCGTCACAGCAGCTGCCAGGATCTGCGTCGTGTGGACGTGGATTGTGGCCCCCCAAGGCGAGTACCACACACACACACACGCGCACACACACACACACACACACACACTGTGATGTAATGTGTAAGAAAAATAAAAAAGGAGACGCTGTCTGCTGTATTGTGTAAAAAAGGGGGGCGCTGTCTGCCGTAATGTGTAATAAGGGGACGCAGTCTGTCGTAATGTGTAAAAAAGGGGGGTGCTGTCTGCCGTAATGTGTAAAAAGAGGACGCTGTCTGCCGTAATGTGTAAAAAGAGGACGTTGTCTGGCGTAATGTGTAAAAAGGGGGACGCTGTCTGTCGTAATGTGTAAAAAAGGGACGCTGTCTGCCGTAATGTGTAATAAGGGGACGCTGTCTGTCGTAATGTGTAAAAAAGGGACGCTGTCTGCCGTAATGTGTAATAAGGGTACGCTGTCTGTCGCAATGTGTAATAAGGGGACGCTGTCTGTCGTAATGTGTAAAAAAGGGACGCTGTCTGCCGTAATGTGTAATAAGGGGACGCTGTCTGTCGCAATGTGTAATAAGGGGACGCTGTCTGTCGTAATGTGTAAAAAAGGGACGCTGTCTGCCGTAATGTGTAATAAGGGGACGCTGTCTGTCGTAATGTGTAATAAGGGGACGCTGTCTGCCGTAATGTGTAAAAAAGGGGGAGCTGTCTGCCGTAATGTGTAAAAAGAGGACGTTGTCTGCCGTAATGTGTAAAAAATGACGCTGTCTGCCGTAATGTGTAAAAAGAGGACGTTGTCTGCCGTAATGTGTAAAAAATGACGCTGTCTGCTGTAATGTGTAAAAAATGACGCTGTCTGCCGTAATGTGTAAAAAATTACGCTGTCTGCCGTAATGTGTAAAAAAGGGGACGCTGTCTGCCGGAATGTGTAAAAAAGGGGACGCTGTCTGCCGTAATGTGTAAAAAGGGATGCTGTCTGCCATAATGTGTAAAAAGGGGGACGCTGTCTGCCGTAATGTGTAATAAGGGGACGCTGTCTGTCGTAATGTGTAAAAAAGGGACGCTGTCTGCCGTAATGTGTAAAAAGGGGTACCTAACTCTGATCCCAAATCTCCCAACTATTTCAACTCACGGGCTACCTAAAACAATTTTTTTTTTTAAATGTTTAAATAAAAAAATAGAAGTAGGCAGGCACTGTCAGCCTACTTCGATGACATCACAAGTGGCGGTAAGTTTCATCATCGGACTTTGCGGATCATTATGGCTGCAGTGCCTCACCAGCCAATGACCTCACCGCACGCCACTGCAATCCATCACATATTTTGGAATACCATCTACTATATTTTGTACATCCATTAGTCACAACCACTTTACTTATTTTCAGGAGTGAAACAGCTGCATTTCTATATGATCATTTCAAGTATTCCATTTATCAATAACAAACAGTAAGCATAGGCAGTGCACACAAAACAGAGCGGAGATTTGGCATTATGGCAACAAAATCTGGGAGCATCCTTTTATTGACAATGCTTTTGTGGGTTGGTTCAGAGGTGCACACATTTGGTAAAATGTTGGCTTGTATATGCAGAGAAGTCCATATTATTTCAGATGGAATTTTTGCTTCAGGTACAGTATAAATCTGGAATAAATGCATTCTGATTTGATGATGTCACATGTTTATGGATAGGGGCATTGTGGTCACATGCCGTAGATACATGCAACTTTGCATATACTAAATGAATGGTAGGGTGAGTGCTCGATCATTTTTCAGGTTTTATGTTTTGGTTTTGGATCTGGATCTCCTTCTTGTTTTGGATCTGTATTGGTTTTGCCAAAAACCGCCTTTGCGGGTTTTGACTTTGGTTTTGGATCTGGATTTAGCAAAAAAAATCATAAAAGCAGCTAAAATAACAGAGTTTAGGAGTGTTTTTGGTCCTATAATATTATTAACTTTAATAACATTCATCTCCACTCACTTCCATTCTATTCTGAACACCTCACAGCTCGCAATATTGTTTTTATCAGGTTTAGGCCAAAAGGTAGTTGGATGACTAAGCTAAACGACAGCTGTGGAAAGCAAACACGTTGCAGTTCACAATATATTTTTAAATGTTGTAATGATGTGTTAAAATTATTTGAAAATTAGGATAAAATTCTTCTGTTCCTCAAAGATATCTTTGACATGGATAAGGTTCGCTAATAATCTGTTAAATATTATTTTCAAATTAAAATTAAGTTCTTCTTTTCCTCAAAGATATCTTTCACATATAAAAGGTTAGATGTATTAATTTAATTTAAATTTAGTTAATTTATAATTATTATTATTGTTGTTATTTTTATTATTATTAATAATATTGAATTGAATTAATCAAAATGTGGTGATTAGAATAATTATGAAAATAGGACAATAAGCTATAACATAAGAATAAGATCTATGGACACAGCACCCTGAAATGGATGGAGTACGCCTGGATGTATACTGGGTGGATACAGCACAAATTATAAAAAATAATGTCTTATATTTTGGGTGCAGTGACAGAATACTTCTAGATGATGGAGCAGCTGCAGTCCCTGGATGTATACTGAGATTACACAGCACTAAATATTTAAAAACCGAATGTATTTTAAAAAATTATGCATTAGGCAAGGATCTAGATTTCAGTTCACAAAAAGATGAATTGGGAAAAAAATAATAAAAAAAATAAAATATTTTAGATGCTATAATCATGATTTTCATTTATTTTGGATCAAGTTCTTCCATTCCTCAAAAATATCTTTGATATGCAGAAAGTTTGCTGTTCAAGTGTGGAGAGTTTAGTTACTGTATATTAATTTAATTTAAATTTAGTTAATTTATAATTATTTTTATTAATAATATTAATTTTAATTAATCACAATGTGATGATAAGAAGAATTATGAAAATAGGACAATAAGTTATAACATAATAATATGAGCTATGGACACAGCACCCTGAAATGGACAGAGCACGCCTGGATGTATACTGGGCAGATACAGCACAAAATATAAAAAATATGTCTTTTATTTTGGGTGGAGTGACAAAACACCCCTAGATAAATGGAGCAGCTGCAGTCCCTGGATGTATACTGAGATGACATGGCACAAAATACCAATTATATCAAAATATATATAATTTTTATATCACACACTGTGGTTAGTGTCACACAAATGAGTCAGAAATATATATTATTACACACTGCTGTTTAGCTTCACCAACAGCATTGCACAATACATGTATGAGTACAAAATAATATACTGTGGTCTGACTGGCAGTGTCACAGTACTAATGAAAGTAAAATTAAAATTGTATAGTACACTGGGGTACAGCATAGACAATTTTTTTTTTACCATTATAATTTTAGGCTTTTGTTTTTAGCTATTATTATTTTAATTTTACACTGGTCCGGAGCCCCAGGATGGATGGATGGACAGATCACCCCTTTCAGATACAGAATACAGAGCACCCCTTTTTCAGATAGCGCAGGCAGAGAGAGCACCCCTTTTTCAGATACAGCAGACAGAGCACCCCTTTCAGATACAGCAGACGGAGAGAGAACCCCTTTTTCAGTTACAGCAGAAAGAGAGAGCGTACCCACCCTATGCCAAGTACTGAGATGGATACGGAGCCAGAGTGAAGATGGTGCCAATCACCGGGGATTTATTTAGAATCCAAATCATGCGAGAATCCGACAGTGGGAAGATGCTGTTTGGCCTTGCTTTGGGATCCGAATAACCAGAAAGCCCCGAGCTAGACTCAGATTCCGGCTCGGATCTCAATGTTTGGGTGGGTCCAGTTCTCAGAGAACCAGACCCACTCATCTCTAATGAATAACAGAATTTATTTCCATGCTGCACTTGCAGCCTACATGTATGCAACTTTGAATCAGCACTAGTCTTAAATTAAAACAGCATAAAAGAGAAACTACATATCCTAAATAATAAAAGGCTGATGCTGCTTTTCACCTCTATGGGGGAAATTCAAGTGTTTTGCATGATGGCTTTGGCATTACTGTTATGTTGTTCTGTCATTTTGATGGGCTGGTAACAAGTTAATAATAATACTGCATCCAGTAAACTTCTTAATTGATGCAAACAATTTTATAGTGAAATTAACTATTTAGGCCCTTAGGATTCCGGAAAGATTGTATATGCACGTGCAGGACCCATACTGTGCATGTGCAGAATGGTTCCTGCATTCTCGGCACAGGAATACAAATGCCTTTGCCTGATTGACAGGCAGAGGTGTTCTGAGGGAGGGGTAGCCAGCCTTGCATAAAATGAGGAGGTGTCTGCCCATTTTCTGGGAGTGGTGAGGCCAAGGACTGCATTGTGAGATGCAGTTTCCTAGGTTTTGAAAACTGCACTGCAACGGCAAGGCGGAGAAACCTTACAGTTACTCAGCCTGTCATCATAGATGAACATCTCATCCGATGGTCGTGATGTTAATCTCAGATGTGATCACCTAGCAAATTCATGGAGGAGGTGGTATGCACCTCCTCCTGCATTTGCATTGCTAAGGATTACAATTGCAAAGCTGCTGCAAGCAACTTTGCAATTGCAATCCTTAGAGAATTGGGCCCTTTGGGGCTATTCAGAGTTGTAAGCAAACCCAAAAAGTTAGCAATTGGGCAGAACCATGTGCACTGCAAGTGGGGCAGATGTATCATGTGCAGAGATGAAACCGTGGTTTAATTTTCACGGAGAAACATGTTAAGAACATCTCACGCTGCTGTTTTTCCCTGAGATCTACACAAGCACAGCACCACAGTCCGGACTCCAGCACACGGCAAACTGCCTGAATTCTGCAGCTACGAACGGCGCCCTCCCTCCCCGGTGAACTGAATAGAACACCGCCGCTCCCACCAACCACAACAGATTCCGCATGCTGACAGCCAGCCTCACATGAGACTCTAAGGAATAAGTGGTGAGCACAAAATTATTTGGCGGTCGGTGGAGGTAGTAGCATAGCGCCCATCGTATATACAGATGAACATTCACCATCTAGTGAACACCATTCACATTCCCTAAAACAAATTGGGACTTTATAATTTGCTTTGGAGCGAACCATCCACACTGGTCTTTTGGATGTGGACATCTGTGCAATATACAATTGGGATACAGTATATGGCAGCGTGTAAATAATATCAGCAGTGGGAATAATTATTTTATGAAAATATGCATTGCAATTTTTATGCTTTTATTTTATGTGATTGAATAAAATGTTTATATAGTAATGATCGGTATCTAGCGCTCTCTTGTGATATTGCATGTTTCACAATTACTCATGTGCAGAGAGCATTAAATTTGGGTGGGATGTATTCACAATAAAATCTAAATTGCAGTGTAAAAATAAAGCAGCCAGTATTTACCAAGCACAGAAACAACATAAACCACCCAAATGTAACTCTCTGCACATGTTACATCTTCCCCACCTGCAGTGCAACACGATTTTGCCCAAATGCTAACTTTAGTCCACATTGTATAAAATTTATTAAGGTGGCATTTGCTTTAGTGATCAGCTATCTGGTACTGTTGCTGGTTAATAAATTGATGTTATGCCCAAACTTAAATGTTTAGGGTCAGAACTCATTTGACTGGCTGCCTTTGATATCTGCAAACCATACATCTTTATTGGTCATAGTGAGTGAGTCACTACTGGTATGGAATCTTTTAGGATTACCATTTACTGTACACTAATGCTCAAATATGATTTTTTTGTATTGCATCTACAGTAGATACACTTTTTAGCCACAACATAATTTACTATATATGTTGTATTGCAAGAAATATTTCAGACATGAGATTCAATGGCTGAACTAACTGAATGAATTGTATTGACTAAAGACAGAAATCTGTAATGTTTAATGCATTCTACATTTGCCAGTTACATAAAAGCATAGAATGTATTTAATGGACTGCAGTCTTCAAAATAATTGTATTGACATTTAGTATACTACTGTACATAGCTTTCCATTTCTCTGCTTATTTCATCAGTGCATGGTTATATAATTATAGATTTAATTTAACATACTGTATCATTTAAATGGACATCAGTTATTGTTAGCTGAACGTTTGCTCATCTCTATTCCAATTCAGTTTCCTTGGCCTTGCAAGCCTCCCTGTGATGGCAAGCCTGAGAAAGCTGAGGCTTACTCAGTTTTTCTTTGCAGATGAACATCGCAAATGATGGTCGCAATGTTTTTATCCCAGGGTGAGATGCGGTCGCAGCTCTGCAATTGTAAATGCAGCAAGGAGGTGGGTATACACATCCTACTGCATTTGCATTGTTACAGTATGTATTGCATTTGCAAAGTTGCTGTGAGCAGCTTTGCAATTGCAATCCATGCTCAATGAGGGCCACTGTTGGTCAACTATACAGTTATGAGAAGGAATGACATAACATCAAAAACAAGGTTGTTTCAGAATCTATTGAACTACCTTCTCTATTCGGCTGCTGAACTAACTGTACTTGACTGCCATTGCACCTGTCATCTATGTTTGACTTCAGGACCCATAAAGCTCAACTGTCAAAGGTTGTTATTTCATCTCTTTTGGCTGCTAGTCCCTTTGACTTCTGCTTTTATTGTTGCTGCCAGTTCTGCTTGGCTGCTGGTCCCACTGAGCTAATGTGTCGTTGCTGTTACTATCTCTTTAGCTGCTGGACCCACCAGACCCAAAGTTTAGCATCCTGGATCATATATTAAAATTTCACCCTGGCCAATAATCTCCATCTGTGTCCATGCCCAGTACAACTTTAATAATTTGTTTGTCCCTTCTCATTCATTGCCTTCCAATGCTAACGAACATGTCTGTTGGTTAATGGTCAATCTTATTTTACTAATGTGTTTGTATCCAATTGTAAAGTGTTGTGAATTATGCTGGTGTTATATAAATAATAAACAAATCATAATATGCTTATAATTTGAAAAATTCTAACCCTTAGGAAAATGTTCAAAAATAGATAATTATCTTAAAAATAAATTATTTTGCTGTTTAGTGGGGTAGAGAGCAAATGCATACCTCCCAACTGTCCCAATTTTTGTGGGACAGTTTTGTTTTTTGGTGACTGTCCCGCTGTCCCACCTGCAGTTCGCAGTGCCCCATGGTGGGGGGAAGTGTGTGGGGGGGCAGTTGGGCGGCTCCAGTCAGTCGTTGCTCTGCCTAGCAGCAGTGAATAGACTCTGTGCACATGCACACAGAGTCTATTCATGGAGACCAGAGGGACAGCGGGCATGCCAGCAGCTCACAAAGCGCTGGCCATGTCCCCATAATGACAAAAAACGGGGGCATGGATCACGATCACGGCACTCCCATGAATCCATGCCCCCTTTTCAGTAGGCCATACCCCTCTTTGGGCGGTTGTGGCTTCGCCATGCGATAGTGTGTCTCCTAGACACATCCAAATGTTGGGAGGTATGCAAATGCATGAAGCTGCAATAAACCCCTTTTGACAAACCTGCTTATCAATGGTTAAAAAGGCATTCTGTGCAGATATCAGAGATTTCTCCAGAGTTGCTTAACTGACTGTACTATACAGATGTAGCCACCTTTATATTGACTGGCTGAGGCGTTTGTCCCGATCGAGCATACGCAGTGTCCCGGGGTGTAGGGAGGCGCGCCTAGTCACAGAGAGGCGTACCTAATCGCATGGAGAGCGTTTGGCATTACCTTTACATGTAATACCTGTGATCATCCACCAGATGTCGCTTTTTACAATCACCACTGTGCATGCGTGTGGTCTCCCGTAAAATACAATACTGAAATATATAATAAGGACTACTTTACTAAGGCGTCTCATTACGCTGCATACAGTAAATACTCATTACGCTGCATTATTTAATACAGTAAATACTCATTACGCTGCATTATTTAATACAGTATATACGGTACAGGTGCAAATAGTACAGCATACAGTATATGATCCATCTACAGTACTTTATGAATATGTGAGCGTCCAAGTCCCGCAAACAAAACAACATAAAACCAGTAGTGTACACTGTTGCAAATGGACGTGTTAGAAGTTCACTGTTGCCTCGTGAGATTAGGAATTTTGTACAGTATGTTAGCGTCCTAATCCCGTAGCCATTACAGCATAATCAAAACCAATGGATTTATTCATCTGTCTGCGGCGCATAGCACACTGGCAAAATGGCCACCGCCCCTGAAACCCCACCATGTGGCAGGCAGCGCTTGGATATTGAGTGAGAGATGGTATAAGTTTTGCAGGCTACGGGGCAATGCTGAAGGAGCATCACAATCCCCTAGCCAAAATACACAGGGGTGATAGAGATAAGCGAGGTCTATGCACATTACGTTACACCGGGCTCGATCGCATAGCAAACTGACAAAACACAAGTTTTACATAAAGCAGGGCAAAGCTGCAGGAGAGTTTCTACTGTTAAGGTTCTATGCACCGTACGGTACACATACAATTCTATAGCAGGGCAGACTCAATTGAAATGGCTACCACCTGTGACTCCTAGCTCCATGGAGGCACTCGGCTATGGAGCAAGTAACAGCAAAGATTTTGCAAGTAACAGCAAAGATTTTGCAGGCTACGGGGCAATGCTGAAGGAGCGTCAGAATCCCCTAGCTAAAATACACAGGGCTGATAGGGATAAGCGAGGTCAATGCACATAACGATACACCGCAAAGTTCCCCATGGTTTTGATTATGCCTTTTCTTTGAACACGGTATTTTCCACTGCCTCGCCCTACACCCATCCCACTTTCCCCCTCCCCCTGGGAGCCTGCAAAGTACATGCAGTAGACAGGGAGGGAGTTCCGATCAGGTTACAAGACATGTGCAACAGCCCACTCTGATTTATGTGAAACCTGTGTGCACCCTTCCATTGAATGTATAACAAAGAAAAAAAAATAATAAAGTGAATGTTACAGGAACACATTAAAAAAAAGGTTGGCACTTCCTTCCCATTGGTGTTGGTTTATGCCTTAGGGGACTCGGACGCTAATAATTGTATTTCAAGAGCACAGTATTTTCCACTGCCTCTCCATACCCCCATCGCCCTTCCCCCTGGGAGCCTGCACAGGTCATGCAGTAGACAGGGAGGGAGTTCAGGTCAGGTACAATACACAAATGCCGACGATCTACAGTACTGTGTTGCTCAGTTAGTTGCGTCGGAATACACTAATTTATACTCATTACCGCTGTGTATTTGTATATAGCGGAATGAATTGCTGCTGCAGATATACTTTGATTTATGTGAAACCTGTGTGCACCCTTTCATTGAATGTATAACAAAGAAAAAATAATAATAAAGTGAATGTCACGGGAACATATAAAAAAAAAAGGTTGGCACTTTGGGACTCTCAGCGTGGGAGGTGGGAGCCTTCATTGCTAGGTTGGTATGGAAGGGGAGACAATTAGCTACCAGAGGATACCAATCCCAAGTTTCTGTGACCCCCACAAGGCTCATGGCAAGCGTCGGAACCCATGGTGGGTCTGAATTAACGGGCCCATTATAGTCTATGGGAAAATGGGTCCACTTTGCGTACTGATATCTCTGGTGTCCCAGAGACTCAGGACTGGTACCATACAAAAGAGGAGACTCTTGGCTTTCGGGCAGACCAACCACTAGTTTATGTGACACTGGAAAGGGAAATGGGAAGCAACCGTGTTTCGGGTCTCCTCCTGTTGTCCGCCTAGCTTGCACAGGATGCAGGGTTTCTGGCTAGATAGGAAATACTGTACAGAAATGCTAAGCATGGTAATTTGACATCCAGGAACATAGGGAGGAGTTTTTATCTCTCTCCATTATACTTAGAAATATTACACTTGCCACTGTACGTTACAAGCTTTTCGTGCTAATTAGTACACTAGTAGAACATACTGTACAGAGATACTAAGGACAGTGATTTGGCATCCACGAACTTAGGGAGGAGCTTTAATATCTCTCCATTGTAATCTTTCTAAGTATAATGGAGAGAGATAAAAGCTCCTCAGTAAGTTCCTGGATGCCAAATAACCGTACTTAGTATCTCTGTACAGTATGTTCTATTAGGGTACTAATTAGCTGTCCGTGCTAATTAGTACCCTAATAGAAAATACTATGCAGAGATACTAAGGACGGTGATTTGGCAACCAGGAATTTAGGAAGGAGCTTTTATCTCTCTATATTATATATAGAAAGATTAAACTTGCCATTGTACGTTGCAAGCTGTTCGTGCTAATTAGTACACTAGTATAACATACTGTACAGAGATACTAAGTACAGTGATTTGGCATCCACGAACTTACTGAGGAGCTTTTATCTCTCTACATTATACATAGAAAGATTAAACTTGCCACTGTACGTTACAAGCTGTTCGTGCTAATTAGTACCCTAATAGAACATACTGTACAGAGATACTAAGTACGGTGATTTGGCATCCAGTGAAAAGCTGTTCATGCTAATTAGTACACTAGTAGAACATACTGTACAGAGATACTAAGGACGGTGATTTGGCATCCAGGAACTTACTGAGGAGCTTTTATCTCTCCATTTTACATAGAAAGATTAAACTTGCCACTGTACGTTACAAGCTGTTCGTGCTAATTAGTACACTAGAAGAACATACTGGGGACTTGGACTCATACAGTACTTGCATTTAAAAAGCACAATATTTTCCACCGCCTCCCGCTAGCCCATCGCCCTTCCCCCCTGGGAGCCTGCACAGGTCATGCAGTAGACAGGGAGGGAGTTATTCACATAAACCAGGGGGCAAAGCTGCAGGAACAGTTGTACTGTTAAGGTTCTATGCACCATACGGTACACATACAATTCTGTAGCAGGGCAGACTCAATTGAAATGGCTACCGCCTGTGACTCCTTGCCCCATGGAGGCCCTCAGCTATGGAGCAAGTAACAGCACAGATTTTGTAGGTCATGGGGCAATGCTGAAGGAGCGACAGAATCCCCTAGCTAAAATACACAGGGTCAATACGGATAAACGAGGTCTGTGCACTTAACGATACCCAAGACCCCATTGCATCACAAACTGACAAAATGTCCTAGGCACATGAACATCTGCCTTGTGTCAGCACTCAGCTATGGAGCGAGTGACGGCATAGGTTTTGCAGGCTACGGGGCAATGCTGAAGAAGCGTTGTAATTCCCTAGCTAAATACACAGGGGCGATAGGGTTAAGCAAGGTCTATGCACATAATGCTACAAGGTGGGGGTTCATGTGCCTCAGATATTTTGTCACTTTGTGATGCAATGAGGTCTGGTGTATCGTTATGTGCATAGACCTCGCTTATCCCTATTGACCCTGTGTATTTTAGCTAGGGGATTCTGACGCTCCTTCAGCATTGGCCCATTCTTTGAACACGGTATTTTCCACTGCCTCGCCCTACCCCCATCCCACTTTCCCCTTCCCCCCTGGGAGCCTGCACAGTGCATGCAGTAGACAGGTAGGGAGTTCCGATCAGGTTACAAGGCAAGATTTATGTGAAACCTGTGTGCACCCTTCCATTGAAGGTATAACAAAGAAAAATATTATAATAAAGTGAATGTCACGGGAACTCTTACGCTCATACTGTACATGTATTTCAAAAGCACGGTGTTTATGCATTGTACATACTTTCTTTTACACAATTAGTTGCGTCTCTATACACAATCTTGCATCTGCATACACAAGTTTTTAACATGTTCGTTTGTGTCTGTATAAACTTTTTTTCTATATTGAGAACTCTCACCGTCTGACCATTGGTCACCATCTATTAACATTACAGTCGTCACTGACCATTTTCCAGAGCTGTAGATCAATCCGCCGCTATACGGTCGAAAGTACTGGATCAGTGGAGCATTAGCCACCCAGTGGTGGAGATGTGTAATGCATGCTGAGTATCTAGAATTGCCTCAACGCACCTGCCTGTGATTAAACTCAGCAAGATAAGCTATCGCCTTAGTGTGACTAAACGCCCGTCTAGGCGTAGAATCGGTCAAGATAAAGGTGGCTACGTCTGTATATCACCATAGTTGCTATTGTGTCAATACATTCTGTTAACTTACTAAGTGACGAAAAGCTGAGCTTTTTGCCATTTGCAAAATAACACACATAACCATCTGAAGATTAATTATGAGTACTTACATTACTGATGCAGCCTCTGGATGTTCTTTGCAGCAAATCTGCACATGCACTGTATGGACAAAATTAGATTTTATGGCATTTCACAGATCTTATGCATGCTCATTGGCGCTGTCCTGGAACAATAATGCATCACATCAGCACTGGGCTGATGCCATAAAGAAAGACAAATATAGTTGGAGGCGTGACTTATCATTACTCCTCTCTGACTAAGTCTTTTTCATATATTGCTGTAGTGCATTATGCCTTTTCATGCTTTGAAAAGGGACATTTTTAATTCCTCTCCAATATAGTCTTTAAATTTCTACTTTAAAATCTATTTTGACCTTAATACCTCTTCATTGTAATAATACTTTGATAGAAATCCAATTAGCAGCCAGTTTTCATTCACAGCTGCTGCATTGGACCATTCCTGCACTGGACAGATGCACATATCAGCTACAGTATATAATAATGCTGCAGCATACAACACTTCCTGGTGAGGAATGCTTCTTAAAGTTACTACATTAATAAAAAGGGATTAGTGTAAAATATAATTTAAATTGGGCAACTGATTAATGGTTATACAAAATAGTGAACATGATGAGCTTGAAATAAATTGAATTATAAATCTACATTGATCCTACAATTAAAACTTATTGAAAGTATAATTTGTATTATCTGAATTCTTCACTATTATGCTTACAGTACATAAATATATATATATATATATATATATATATATATATATATATATATATATATTTATTAATATTAAGGAAATACAAGCTTATCCTTACCTCTATTAGTTGGTGGCTTCACTAATCATGAAATTTAAAATGTTTTTACTATCGATTCTATTTTTAGAATTACTTCATACTTTTCCAAGGGTAACAAGCAGGACTACAATTTACACACTTGATCACTACCTAGCACTTTTTGGGTTCCTCAGCTAAAGTTTACACTGCTCATAATTCATTTTGACAAGTGGTGCTAACCTTGGAGTTTTTGGACGTTAAATAAAAGTATGATCCAATAAGTAGTAGCAAATCTTGTAAGTCTAATGTCTAGTTCAATATTTTCAGTTATTTATTCTTAATACACTTGTAGTCTTTCACCTACAAAATCATTCATATAACAACTTTTATATTTCACATGCAGTCAAGAAAATCAGAAACTTTAGGAATTACCATTCTTTATATTTCTTTCCTGATACTATTAAAAGGCAAAATTTGCCTCCTGGCAAGCAAGATGGAATAGACCTAAAAGGAGAGCAAACAACTTCAATAAATAATAATAAATGGACACTTGGCACTATTCTCTTAGTTTAGGAGTTCATATTCTTTCCTGAAACTGTTCCCTTCCACGTGACTTTGTTATCATGTACAGTATGTATATTCTGTTTTCAAATGTAATTTTTACTTTTTAAGATTACAATTTCATTAGAAAATGTAGGCCATATTTTACTGCAGCATTTCAATCAATGTGAGGATATGCAATCAAACACACACTTAGATATTGATTAGCATCCTAGTTATCCTGTCAAGGACTCAACATGCTGACTGAAGGAAAATAAGGTGCAATTGCTTGATATTGATCGTAATAGGCTTTATATCAACTTCCTTGCCAAACACTTGTCAAAATTGAAAATTAAAGCCAGCGCCAATCATCTTCACAAGCCTTTCTCTCAGGCTACACATGATTCAATTAATAAGATGCTCTATACAACCTAATACACAAGTATGTAAAGTGTGTTAAATAAACAAAATAATTTGTTTTCATTATGTAATCAGATACTTTTTAAATTAGAATTGTTCAATAAGAAATAAAAAATTTAGGAAAACTATTATCATAATTGCTTTAGAATTAGATGTAGGTCAAGGCACAATATAGTAGTCAAAGTAAGGGTCACATAGGACAAAGTAAAGAAAAAAGAAATTGTTACTTTAATTATTTTCACCACCCTTGCTAACTTGCTGACATGCATTAGAGATTATTGAACTATGGGGGTAATTCCGAGGTGATCACAGCAAGAACTTTGTTAGCAGTTGGGCCAAACCATGTGCACTGCAGGGGAGGCAAATATAACATGTGCAGAGAGAGTTAGATTTGGGTGTGGTGTGTTCAATCTGCAATCTAAATTGCAGTGTAAAAATAAAGCAGCCAGTATTTACCCTGCACAGAAACAAAATAACCCACCCAAATCTAACTCTCTGCACATGTTATATCTGCCTCCCCTGCAGTGCACATGGTTTTGCCCAACTGCTAACAAAGTTCCTGCTGCAATCAACTCAGAATTACCCCCAATGTTAAAACTATTTGCAAACTGTTTTGTCAAATCTATACATTTTCTTTCATTGCGCTTACGTTTAACTTTTACAAGCGTGAAAGATTGAATCATGATTCAAATGTGTTTAAGCTGGACTGTAGTTGTTTAAAAGTTCCTAAACTGCTGTTAGAACATCAGCAAATGATTTCAGTTTTTTATGTATGTTGTATTTTATATATTTTTTTTAAGTTAGGGTTTGCAGCTTATTCTGTATTTTATTTCAAAATAAAACTTCATTTGGGGAAAAACCACCTGTGTTATGATGTGAATATAGGTTAACTAACTTTTAGTATGTAATTCTGGCCTCTCTGTTTGGGACTCTGACTGAGTCTTTGCACCAGGTGTCTGTGGCTCTTCTGGCACATCTAAGGTGACTTGGGCTGGCACACTGGGAACATGTCACTATAATCCTAAAACAGTACCTGCGAGAATGGCAGGCTCTGTTGACTGCTCTCCAGAGTTGAAGTTGGCATTGCTGGCTTCTTAGCAGCATCACCTGAGAAGAAGGTCAAAGGGTTTGATAATGCAGAGCATTACAGAGATCATAAGGCCACTTTATGGACCTTGCTGTAACACTTGCTACTCGCCTTAAGTTTGTTAACAAACTGTTTTCTGCACATAGGATCTTAGCAAAATTGCTATACACATCAGGATGATTTTAGGAGGAAAAGAGGTCGATCTAGCAGTTACTCGACACTTCAAAGAGTCCAGACACATGCTTAAATTGCTGAAGTCTTTTCTTATTGATCATGACCCTGTATCACTCAGAGGAGGGGATAGAGCAAAATCTTTTCTCATTAAAGAAGCCAGATGGATCCTTAGGTTAGGGATGCATATACTACGGGTTTTAATGACAAGACAAATTGAAAGAGTTTTATATAATACTAGTTACCAGCCCATTAAAATGAAGGAACAACATAACAGAAATGTCAGCATCTAGTTGCCACCTGCGGGTAAAACATTTGAATTCCCCCCAGAGAGGTGAGAAGCAGCATAAGCCATTAATTATATAGGATATATCCTTACATTCAAGGTGTTGCCAATAGTATGACCTATGTTAAATTTGTAAAATAATTACTCTTGTTTTCAGTGCTAGTAGGTAATTATGGTAATTAAGTCAATATTTACTATGTATGAATCTAATATTCTTTGGAGGGGTGGTCTTCTGTATGCCGGCGGTTGGGCTCCCGGCGCTCAGTATACCGGCGCCGGGAGCCCGACAGCCGGCATACCGACACTTATTTTCCCTCGTGGGGGTCCACGACCCCCATAGAGGCAGAATAAAATAGTGTGGCGCGCGTAGCGCGCCACCGTGCCCGTAGCGTGGCGAGCGCAGCGAGCCCGCAAGGGGCTCATTTGCGCTCGCCACGCTGTCGGTAAGCCAGCGGTCGGGCTCCCGGCGCCGGGATACTGGTCGCCGGGAGCCCGACCGCCGGCCAGCCGTAGTGAACCCCTTTGGAGGTTTCCCCACTAATGTTATATCATCCATGTTGCTAATGTTTGTTTTAAGTATAATAGTCCTTGTGTATAGACTAAGGGCCCAAGTTAGAGTTTATTGCAGCAGCAAATTTGTTAGCAGTTGGGCAAAACCACGTGCACTGCAGGGGGGGCAGATATAATATGTCACAGAGAGAATTAGATTTGGGTGGGATGTGTTCAAACTGAAATCTAAATTGCAGTGTAAAAAAAAGCAGCCAGTAATTACCCTGCACAGAAAAAAAATTTCCCACCCAAATCTAACTCTCTCTGCAAATGTTATATCTGCCCCACCTGCACTGCACATGGTTTTGCCCAACTGCTAACAAATTTGCTGCTGCAATCAACTCTGAATTACCCCCTATATGTTCCTTAAATTCCCCAAAGATCTTCCCAGATGTAGCCCTGTGTGCTGCTGTACAAGGAACACGTTGCTGGCTGAGGTGGAATTCAAGCAGTCAGTTCCCAAAGTTACAGATACTGTGGTAACCAGAAATATGGCAGTAGGTGCTTTTTCGGCAGACTGGGGATGGATGGAGGGGACATGGCATGCATTGTGCTAGTGGGGTATTTATTGGGGTAAATGCATATCTTATATGTTTATGTGTTTTACATGATCCTGACAATGGGGCGTATGTCCCAAAACATTGAAGTCTCTAATACTCCTTTCACTAAGAAAACTTACAAATTACCGGATAAAGTACTTTGACCCTGTAATCTGTCAATCAACACGAGTCCTTTCTCTGTGTGAAAGGATCAAACTGGATAGAAATTCCTTGGACTTCAACTCTGGTTTTTACCAGGGTTGAAGACCCGGTAATTGCGAACTGAGTTGACCTTTTCACACAGGAGAAAAATTGATTGGCAAATTACTGGGTAGAGCTGCTTCACTCAGTAATTTACTTTCCTGTGTAAAAGGGGGAGTAAGGCTGGATCTGGCAAAATTGACCTGCACTCAAATTCCAGGAAAAATCTGGGATTTTCACACATCTCCGTGTGAAAGTGCCAATGCCCCAAGTATTTCAACTCAAGGGCTACTAAAACACATATTTGCAAAAAATAAATAAATGTTTAAATTAAAAAAATAGAAGTAGTCAGGCACTGTCAGCCTATTTCCACGACATCAGAAATGGCGGTAAGGTTCATGGCTGGACTTTGCGGATCATTATTGCTGCAGTGCCTCACCAGCCAATGACCTCACCGCACACCACTGCCGCATAGAATACTGTCAAAACTTACCTCTCAAAATGGCCATTTTGTGAGGGACATTTAGATGGAGGTCAGAGGAGGCAGGCAATGGCACAGTGGTGGTTGAAATGTGGTGGTGGTGGCAGTGGCAATGAAGGGAGTAGGCCTGGCTAGCCAGCAGCATGAAACAACCCCTGACAACAAGTAGGACCAGGTACAGTGCCAAATTTAAGAGGCAGTTCGGTAATTACTAAGTGAGGCATGCTGCAAGGGGAAATACTATGTGGGGCATAACAAGGGCATTACTGTATGGGGCATATTTTGGTGCAAGTAGCATTACTGTGTGAGACATAACAAGGGGCATTGCTATGTGGGGAATAAGAAGGGGTATTACTGTTAGGAGGAAAACTTTGGTTCAAGGGGAAGTACTGTGTGGGGTTTAACATGGTACAAGGGGCATTACAGTGTGGGGCATAATATGGTGCAAGTGGCATAACTGTTTCGGGCATAATATGGTTAATGTAGCATTTTCCTGACAGACCACTACCATTTTAGCAAGACCATGCCAACTACTACACCTTCGGCACCGCATTTCCCCCTCAATGAACATTTTTTGGTGTTCACACTGGGAGCCAAATTGGCTAGAAACAGGCCTGTAAGGTTCCCACATCTGGAAGGTGAATCTGTGAATAGAAAAAAAAAATGAACATTACACACTTTTCACAACTAAGGTGCACACTTGCACACTGTAACCTTGTAATGGGATACAATATCTGCTTTTAGAGGGCAGAGGCGAGTGTGCCAAACAGCACTTACACATGTCTTGCTTTCTTGTAGCCAATTCCAGCACATCAGGATGGAGCACTTCACATAACATAACCCCAGTAACTACGCTACCATACTCAAGAGCAGCAGGGTGGCAGGCAGGGCCGGTGCTAGGGTGTTTGGCGCCCCCCTGCAAACTATAAATTTGCGCCCTCCCAAATTTCACAAAGGGTCAGAGCGTGCCAAAGGAAAAGAGGTGTGGTCACACAAGGAAGGGGCATGGCCACACAATAGTACCCCCATTTAAAATAACACCATACAGTAGCACAATCTTATTCACCTTATACGTAATGCCCCACATAATGCTCCACCGTAGTAGTAGTGTCCTTATACATAATGCCACTACAGTAGTAGCAGCGTCCTTGTACATAATGCCCCCTCAGTAGTAGTAGCGTGCTTATACGTAATGCCCCCCCAGTAGTAGTTGCGTCCTTATATGTAATGCGCCCCCAGTAGTAGCACCGTCCATATACATAATGCCCCCCCAGTAGTAGTAGTGTCCTTATATGTAATGCGCTCCCAGTAGAAGTACCATCCTTATACATAATGGGCCCCCCAGTAGTAACGTCCTTACATGTAATGCCCCCCCTGTAGTAGCATCCTTCTACATAATGGCCCCTCCCAGTAGTAACGTCCTTACATGTAATGCCCCCCTGTAGTAGCATCCTTATACATAATGCCCCCCAGTAGTAGTAGTAGCATCCTTATATGTAATGCCCTCCAGTAGTAGTAATAGCGTCCTTATACGTAATGCCCCCCCAGTAGTAGCATTCTTATACATAATGCCCCCTCCCCCAGTAGTAGCATCATTATACATAATGCCCCCTCCCCCAGTAGTAGCATCATTATACGTAATGCCCCCCTGTAGTAATAGTGTCCTTACATGTAATTACCCCTCAGTAGTAGCGTCCATAATGCGCGCACACACAGACTCACCTCACACCCTCACTACACACACACACCACCAACATACACATACACCCCCCCACTATACACACACAACCCACCATACACACACATACATACATACATTTCTCTCTCACCCTCCACTTACTTAAGTCTGGCTGGCTGTCACTGTAATTACTCTTCCTCTGTACAGCTACAGCAGCCTGGTCTGTGTAGCCCAGCCCCCTGCATCCCATGTAGCTCCGCCCTTGCATCCTGTGTAGCTCTGCCCCCTCTTTGAATCTGAAGTGCTCACAGCCACTGTTACGGGTGAGGGGAGGGCAGTAGGCATTTCATGCTGTCGGCGCCGCTGCCTGTCATACAGTGACAGGCACAGCAGCCGGCAACAGGGGGGACAGGCCATGCGGCACAGCAGCAGGGAAGGGATGCAGAGCAGGGAGAGCACCTCTCCTCAGCGCCTCCCTGCACTGCATCCCTTCGCTGAGCGGGTAGCGCCGGGCCTGGTGGCAGGTGTCGAGGTAGGGGAAGGCTGTAAATGTGTAATATAAAAAAGTTTAAAAAAAAAAAACGTGAAAATTGATGACTAAATTTCAATACTATTTTTGGTTTTGTATTTGAACAAAATGTAAAAGTTTAGTTATGCACTGTTATTGTACTTTTTGTCACATTAATAATTTGCATTATTCATAATGTGTATGTCATTTAAACAAAAGGTGATATAATAAAATGTATTTTTTTGGTGGCATTATTGAGGCTGAAGTTAAAAAAATGCAGAGACATGCAATCTCGCTGCAGAAAAGGTAGTATATATGTAAAGTGTATTTTGGTGAATTTTTGGGCCATTTGCAGGCATGTTTGCAAACACAAATCTTGGTAAATTTGCATGCTCTATTGTTTCCTATTGAAAATACTGTACTTGTAAGTAGATTAGATGGTGTATTTAGTTGTATTTGGGTTTTCACACATCTTTTGCAAATAGAATCATGTTTGTTCACCCATGTTTAGAATTAGTAAATGTCTGTGTTGTGAAATTTGGTCAAATACATCCGAGAATGCATTCTCGACCAAACACAATTCTTATTAAGTTTTAGTTTACCCCTGAGTCTCAGGCAGCTCTGTATATGGATGGATTGGAGTTCAAATCTTTTGTCAATGTTATGTTAATGTGACTTAATGCATATGTTCCAGTGTGCACCTTGTGCCCTCCACAGTTTTTCTATCCACAGAAACAGCCATCATTGGAGAACTACTTGATTGTTTAACACTGTGCAGTGTTTAATTGATGAGCTGCTTTTACATCATACTGTACCCTTTGTTTATAGTACAAAATATATTACTATTTTAAAAAGTATTAACATGTATATTGAGTAATTACCATTCATTGAATTAGAAATTTTAGATAATAATAATAATAATAATAATTATTATTATTATTATTATTATTATCCAAAGTTTCTAATTTGAATAATGGCAATTACTCAATTCTATTTTTTATCTCCAACAGAATTTATTTCTTTATATTATGTTTGTGCTTCGTGGACAGAGGCATTTTCCAGTTTAGACAGTTGCCCCAACACTTCCAATGCTTTTACATACCTTGCTTTCATTGTAAATTGATTCTCCTGCAATGCAGTTTGCTGCTTAATCTCAGGTGTATTTTGGTTATGCTACTGAACATTGGGCCAAATTAGACCTGATCGCTGTTGTGTGGTTTTGCAAGGCGGCCGAATATCAATCGGCTGTGCATGTGTATGGATCTTAATGCGTGCGCGAGGCCAAACTGCGAAAAAATCCAGAGTCATTTTTGATCACTAGGCATACGCAAGTTGATTGACAGGAAGCCGCCATTTGGGGGAGGTAACTGGCCATTTTCTGGGAGTGTCAGGAAAAACGCATGCATGCCCAAGCGTTTTCAGGAAGGGTGTGTGACGTCAGCTCTGGCCCCGATCAGCCTGATTCTATCACACTGTAGGAGTAGGTCTAAGGGCATATTTGATAGCAGTGTCTAATTAGAGGGAAAGGTGGAAAAGGTGGCAATAATGGCATCAGGCAGTAAGGGAGTGGGAGTGTAGAAGGTGGAAGAGGATAGGATAAATAGGAGAGGTCGGGACAGGATGAGAGACATAACTCAGAGCCTGGAAAGAGTTCAGGGTTGGCAAAACTGATTCTGAGAGTGGATAGATGGGAATGGAGAGGAGGGGATGTGATTGGTGAGCCTGGTGATAGGCAATGTCCTAATGGATGTATTGAATTTTAGAAGTGTAAAGTCAATGTCCAAAACAACAGAGGGTGCAGAGTCCAAGGGGCCAAAAATAGGTGATTAAGTAGGGAATTATTGAAAAATTTGAAGTATTATGTAATACGACATCAGCCAATAAATGAGATCATACAGTAATTACTGTACTTGTCAAAGCACCGGCATGCCTGGAGAGCTTCAGTCCAAAGTGTCTAATTGAACACAACTTTGTTCACGCTACTGTATATATCTGATACTATGGCTATCATTTTCATATTTAAAATAGTTACATTTATACTTTCTGATTAAAAGAAAAGTGAAGCTACCACCCAGAAAAAATTATAGATGCGCACCAGAGAGATTGCAAACTCATTTGCAACTGTGTACTCATACTGTATGTGCACTATACACGAGAATGAGGAACATTGACTGCTAGGGTTGCCTTATGGTTACACAGACCATCCTCGGTAGTAGTGATGCTGGTGCCATGTGTCTCTATTTACAAGTTTGCAGCTAAAGACAGCCACACACCCTGTGAGCGTCCATGACACACCTGCTTTTTTGCCACCACTCCCGGTTAACTCCCCCAAATGGTCCCTTCCTGTCAATCACTCTGCGTTAAAATTTGAGCACGATTGCAAATAGACCTTGAGGCATGCACAGTGTGATCATGGCACAAGTGCAGTTTGTTGATATTAGTCCCATTGCACGAACATTGGCATTGGATTAGGCCCCATGTTTTCTTTCTGTGAAATAACTGCAGGTCTAAATAAGGCTAAGTAACATATGTCCAAATAAAAGGTATACTATTTGGAGAAGTTTACTTTTGGTCAAACCTTGTTTTTGTGTATATTACCCAGGGTAATCCTATGCAGTGCACCCAAGATGACTTCCTCACCTGGTACTTTGTGAGGGTGTAATATACAACCCTTGGAAGTTAGTACCCAAAATGCCTACACCAATCCTGCATTATGCTTACTGTGTGCTCTAAGTTTTTTCTTTTACTGTATGTCTGTGTAGCTTGTCTACTGGGGATCAGTACAAGATCCCAGCAGTCGGGATCCTGGTGACAAGCACAGCGTGTCCCCTTGTGGGCTCGCTGTGCTTACCATGCTTCGGGCCTGGTGGCGAACTTCGGTTTCCACAGGTTACTATTCCCCTCTGGGTAATGGCATGGACCACCACCCAAGAGGGGTAAACAGCCTGCGGTCAGGACTCCGACCGCCGGTATTTCAGCTTGTGCCAGGATTCCTGCCCCGGTATCCTGACCGCCGGGACCCCGACAGGCGGTCAATTGACAGCCTTCCTAAAAGAAAATTATTTTGCAATGTTGTGCTGGCATAGGGTATTATATGCAGCTTAATATAATCAAAGAGAGCTTCACAAATACTCCCAAAGGTACAATAGATCAAAGAAAATAGATTATACTTTAGCACAAATACCAAAAAATAATAATCACCATTGAATTAAATGTTCCAAGACCTGGACCTCTTTGTGGAGGTCACAGAATAATGATTCCAGATAATGCTGGTCACATGCTCCCACGTATTCTCTCTTTTTTTATATATGTTTTCATCTCGACATTTCAACCATGGAGAATAATGTTTAACCATGTGAGGAGACAAAACATATACCAATAGTGCACACCTTATATATAAAGGGTTAAAAAAATGTAATTACAAATGCACTCACAAACACAAAAGAAATAGCAGCATGTAACAAAGGGATGCTCAGGTTATAGAGTTTCAATACTCAATGGCCAGTTCTTTAAGCATGAATGGCAAGGTTCCGGACACCCTACCTCTCATGCAAAGTTCACCGTCAGCAGCACCTCGGTCTGTAAACCAGTCCTATCAGGAATAACCACCTTTTGCTTAACTAATTTCCGATCCAAATGGATCCTTCATCAGCAGCATCAGAAGCTTCTGATGAAGGATCCATTTGGATCAGAAACGCATTAAGCAAAAGGTGGCGCTTCCTAATAGGACTGGTTTGCAGACCGAGATGCTGCTGACGGTGAACTTTGCATGAGAGGGAGGGTGTCCGGGACCTTGCCATTCGTGCCTAAAGAACTGGCCGTTGAGTATTGAAACTCTGTAACCTAAGCATCCCATTGTTACATGCTGCTGTTTCTTTTGTGTTTGTGAGTGCATTTGTAATTACATTTTTTTAACCCTTTATATATAAGGTGTGCACTATTGGTATATATTTTGTCTCCTCTTACATGGTTAAACAATATTCTCCATGGTTGAAACGTCGAGAGGAGAACATATATAAGAAAGAAAGAATACATGGGAGCATGTATCCAACATTATCTGGAACCATTATTCTGTGACCTCCGCAAAGAGGTCCAGGTCTTGGAACATTTAATTCAAGGGTCATTATTATTTTTTGGTATTTGCGCTAAAGTATAATCTATTTTCTTTGTTCAATTGACTACCTCCCGTCTACTGGTGTATTACTTAAATCTTTCTGTTTTTTTATGTGTGTATAGCGCCTTGAGTCCTGTTGGAGAAAGAGCACTATATAAATAAAATAGCAATTATTGTAATTATTATTATTAATATTATTATTATTATTATTATTATTATTATTATATAAATAAAGGAAAATAAAAAATGTGTTAGTCTAATTGTGTTCAAATGTATTTATATTCTGATGACATTAAGACAGTATTTTAAGAGCTCATCTGATGTATGATAGATTTAATTCACATTAAAATTGTATGTTACCTTGCATATACTGCATCTATCATTGCTAGTAATGTCTTGTTTATGTTTGACAGGTGACACCTTTTTAATACCATGGTGTTATTTGCCAATGAGAGCAAAACTGAAACCTTTTGATTCCACAGCATGCGGGAAAATACATTGCAGTTTCAGGAAAACAAATTTATTAGGGCTGTGGAATTCAATGAATTTGTTTCATGTTTCTTGTGTTTGTTGAATATAGTGTTGTCACTGTTCATTTTGCTCATTTGTTCCCTTGTGCATTACTGAAGTACCAGCAATACCTTCCAGGCACATCTAGAACAGATGGAAGTAAACATGGAACATATAGTTTACAATTATCAATCTTTTATTGTGTTCCTTGTCATTAATTCAAGTGTTCAATTCATAACAAGAGCAGTTTAGGGACTTTGGTTGACCTTGCTTCTGAAATAGGTTTACAGCACAATACTTTCAAACTGTAGGTGTTAGAGACAAGTACTATATGTGGATTACAGAAAACTCTTATTTGTCCAGACCTTTTATTTTATTATACCACAAAAAACTGTGAGTGGAATTTGGTATGTTACATAAGCATTACAGTATAAAAAACATTTAAATTACAACAATAAATATAAAATATATTTTGTGTATGAATAGTATTAAAGCTACTGGTTGAGTTTACCAAAATTTTACTATCAAGAGTTCTGAAAGAACAGGCCATTTCACATAGTAGGCTTTTCTGGCACTGCATAGCAGGGGGCGGAGCCACAATGACACAATCACGATGTCAGGCCCACAGACTTGTCACCAGCCATGCCCCGGACAGCCCATCTTGCTGCCAGCTATGTCCCCATGTACCTACCATGCTGCCACTCCCCAGAGGAGGGGGCAGCAAAGTAGGCAACTATGACTATGGCCCTCATTCCAAGATGATCGTAGCTGTGCTAAATTTAGCACAGCTACGATCATTCAAACTGACATGCAGGGGGACGCCCAGCAAAGGGCTAGTCCAGTCCACGTCAGTGCCGCCCTCCCCACAGAAGTGCAAAGGCATCGCACAGCGGCGATGCCTTTGCACTTCAAGAGTAGCTGCCGACCAATGCATCTTTAGCATGCTGGCCAGGAGCTACCCGTCACTCCTCAGCCCGCAGCGGCTGCGTAGGATGTCACACAGCCGCTGCGGGCCGCTCCCCGCATGGTCCGGCCATGCCTGCATTGGCCGGACCACGCCCACGAAACGGTGGCAAATGCTGCCGTTCCGCCCCCTCACCCAGCGACCACCTCTGCCTGTCAATCAAGCAGAGGTGATGGCAGCCCAGCTAGGCCTTCGGCCATCTGGCATGCACCGGTGCACTACGGCACTGGCGCATGCAGCTGCGATAAAAAGCAGAGAGCGAACGGATCAGAATGACCCCCTATGTCTGTTATTACCCTGTTTTATTTTCAATAGTATAAGTTTATTGGTATTATAGGACATAGAGTGGGGGATAGGATACAGAAACAAAGAAAAAAAGTGGGGAATTAGGAAGGATACACAATTGAAAAATACATTGTTAATTAATGATTGATATATAGCAGTCACAGTGCTGCAAGACAGTCACTGGTACAAAAAAAGTAACATTTTTCCAAAGTAAGGATCAACCAATTAAAGTACTGTAATTCTAGATTGGCAAAACTACCACTAGAATATAAATTCAACAGTGAGAAAATATATGAACATTAGCAAAGAAGTATTGTAGGTTAGGTGACTGTTCTAGTTGTCCAATATTCATTCTAAATAAACCAGCGTATGAAAGAGTTAGAGGCTGGGGATAAAAGGATCCTGCTGTTTCAAATTTGTAATGAGAATAAGCTTGCGAGCAGGGCCTTCCTACCTCTATGTCTGTTTGTTTTTGTCCACTTTGTACAAGTACTGTTGCTCCTATTGTAAAGTGCAATGGAATATGTGCTTTACAATTAGAAACTGTTAATAAATAAATACATAATATATTTTGTTCAATTTGGGCAATAGTAGTAATATATGGTGATCGCCAATTTTGAGCTATCAACAGTTTTGTAGCTATAATGATGTGACTCACTATATAACTATCATTGTTAGGTAGATCTCCATGATGAAATAGAATAGAGCTAACATAATGTCTGGTGTAACTGGGATATGTAAAACTTTAGAAATAAGAGTAAATATTGCAGTCCACAAAGTGGATAGAGCAGGACATGACAAAAAAATACGTTAGAGGTAACCTACTGTATATTACAACAGTTACACCAGCAAAGGTTCGAGAGAGACGGCCATATCTTATGTAGCAAAACTGGTGTCAGGTACAAGCGGTGCATTAGTTTGTAAAAGCGTTCTGAGTGGGAGATACATTTGGATAGTTGGAAACACATCCCAAATATTTTGTGGCAATAATCCTCAGTAATGGACCTGGATAGATCAGTTTCCCATTTCAATATAGAGGGTAATTTGGTAAATTCAGGAGAATAAATCAAGAGGGCATACCACCATGTGATTCCTCCCTTGCTATCTTAATGTGTACATTTTTTATATAGATGTTTGGGAAGTTTTGATACCACATGTGGAGGCTGAGAGTCACTAAACAACCAATGCCTTATTATTATTATTATTATTATTATTATTATTATCCTTTATTTATATGGTACTACAAGGGATCCGCAGCACCCAATTACAGAGTACATAAACAAATAAACAAAAACAAGAAGACAGTGACTTATAACTCAATACAATATAGAACAAGTACAGGGTACATAAACATAGCTGCATCAGCAGACAACACTGAAATAAGAATCAGGGTGGCAGGAAACCGAAGGATATGGTGCCGTCAAAGGGAATATTGAAAAGAATATTGGTTAAATAAGAGACGTAATATCACATGAGGAAAGAAGACCTTGTTTGTAAAAGTTTACATTCTAAAAGGGAGGGACACATAGACAGGGGGTGACACAGATGGGGTAGAAAGTAAGGGTGGTCCACAGAGGGCTTGGGATAAGAGATGGCTGGGTTTGGTGAAGAAGTGCACCTTGAGAGCCTGTTTGAAGTTTTGGAGATAGGTGGAGAGCCTGAGGGGGAGAGGTAAAGAATTCCAGAGAAAGAGAGCAGCACATGTAAAATCTTGGAGGTAGGGGTGGGGGATCAGTAGGCAAGAGAGGCAGCATCCATTAGCAGAGCAAAGACTATGGATGGGAGTGTAAAGAGAGATAAGGTCAGAGATGTTACTGGGAGATGAGTGGATGAGGGCTTTGTAAGTTAGTGTGAGAAGCTTTATATGGATTGTGAGGAGAAAGGGGAGCCAGTGAAGAGCTTGTAAGAGAGGGGAGGTGGATGTAGTACGTTTGGTGAAAAAGATGAGCTGGGCAGCAGCATTGAGGATGTATTGAAGTGGGGAGAGGTATTTGTCAAGGCTGACAGATAGGAGAAGATAACAGTAGTCCTGTCAAGAGATGACCAGTAAGTGGATAAGGGTCTTAGTGGCATCCTGTGTGAGATATGGTCTGTTCCTGGAAATATTTTTGAGATGAAAATGACAGGTTTCTGAGATATGCTGAATGTGTGGTTTGAAGGAGATGGAGGAGTCAAGGATTACTCCAAGACAATGCACATAGGGGCTACAGGGCATAGTAGTGCCATCAATAGATAATGGTGGTAAGATAATCAGCTCAGTCTAAGAAATGTTAAGTTTAAGAAAGTGCTGGGACATACAAGAAGAGATAGCAGAGAGACAGTTGAATACATGAGTGAAGAGAACAGGTGAAAGGTCAGGAGAGGAAAGGTAGATCTGAGTATCATCGGCATAAAGATGATATTGTAATTTAAAAGAGCTTATGAGTTCACTTATAGAGGATGTATAGAGAGAAAATAAGAGGGCCAATAACAGAACCTTGGTGGACACCTTCAGTTAGTGGAAGTGAGGGGAGGTGGAGCCATGAGAGGAGACAGCGAGGGAATGGTCAGTGAGGTAGGAGCACAGCCAGTAGAGGGCAGTATAATGCAGAACAGGGGAGTGAAGGATTTTCAGAAGGAGAGGGTGGTCAACAGTGTTAAAAGCAGCAGAGAGATCAAGGAGAATAAGAAAAGAGCAGTGGCCCTTGGACTTAGCAGAAAGGAGGTCATTGCAGACTTTAGTGAGGGCAGTTTCAGTGGAGTGAAGAGGACAGAAGCCAGACTGGAATTGGTCATTCAGTGAGTGGGAGGAAAGAAAGGCAGTAAAGTGGTTATAGACAATACACTCAAGGAGTTTGGAGTCAAAAGGGAGGAAAGAGATGGGTCGACAGTTGATATTTGAAAAGAGTGTGTGGATCAAGGGAAAGTTTTTTTAAGAATAGGGGAGATGAGTGCATGCTTGAAGGTAGAGGAGAACAGTGCTGATGAGAGGGAAAGGATGAGGAGGTGGGAAATATGGGAACAGGCAGAGAAAGGTAGCAGAGGAGGAGGGAGGGGATAGGGTCAAGTGGGGAGGTGGAGGCGTGAGAGGAACTGATGAAGGCCATGACTTCCTCACCAGATACATGCAAGAGAGCTGTCAGAGTTGGTAAGAGGGATGGGGAGAGGCGATAAGAGAAAGGAGGTGGCTGGTTGCTGATGGTTTGGTGGGATGTGATGTCCCAACATTTGAAGTCAATTTTGGATATGAAGTAAGTGACAAAGGAGGTAATTCAGATCTGATCACTGTGCTGTCTATTTTGCTGTCCTGCGATCAGATGGTCGCTGCCCACAGAGGGAGTGTATTTTGCTGTGCTATGCAAGTGTGCATTCCTATGTGTTAGCAGTGCGATTGAATCCTGCTGATCGGGGCCAGAGCTGACGTCAGACACCCTCGTTGAAAATGCTTGGGCACGCCTGCATTTTTCTGGACACTCCCTGTAAACGGTCGGTTGCCACCCACAAACTCATGTCAATCACCTTGCGAACACCCATGCGAATGGATCCTTTGCATTATCCCATCACTGAAGGGCGATGCTCATTGTAGCTGTCCGATGTACTTGCGCATTGCGGTGCATACGAATGCGCAGTTTGGACCTGATCGCCCACTGTGCGAAAATGCACAGCAGCAATCAGATCCTAAGTACCCCCAAAGTCAAGAGCAGAGAGTGAGAAGGAGAGTTGAATTAGGTGTAAGCAGTGGAGGGAGTTGATAGTGGCAAAGAGGTGCTGGGGTTTTGAAGACGGAGGAGATGAGGTTCTTGAAGTATGACTGTTTAGCAAACCACTGAAGGGATGAGAGCATAAGTTTGAAATGGAGAAAGTCTGCCTTAGAACATGATTTCTTTTACTGCCGCTCTCAGTATATAAGCATTTTTGCACATATCTAGTGTATTTGTGTGTCAGGGTTGAGTTGTTGATCTGCGAGGGTGAAAAGTGGTTGGTGGAGTGACAGAGTCAAGAACAGAAGTAAGGGATGCGTCTTATAGGGATTTGTCTTCTTCAGGGCATGACAGAGAGAAAATAGGAGATAGAAGTGAGTTGAACAAGGAGGATAGGGAAGTGGTGTTTATAGCCTCAATGTTAAGCTTAATGATAGTAGTCTTAAGAGGTAGAGATGGAGAAGGAGGGAGAGATAAGTTAAAAGAGAGCAGGTGGTGGTCAAAGAGGTGAAATGGGGAGTTGGAGAAATCAGAAATATCACAACAGTGAGTGAAGGTTAGATCAAGTGAGTTCCCATTCACATGGGAGGGCAAGGACGTCCACTGGGAGAGACCAAATGAAGATGTGAGGTTATTGAGTTTAGAGATAGGGTAATTTGTGGGAATATCATTTAAGATGTTGAAATTGCCTAGATAATGGGGAAAATGTCAAAAGAGCGGAAGCCAGGAAGTACAGTTGTCAAGGAATTTGTTGGCAATTTACAAGGGACAGTAAATGACAATTACTCAAAGATGAACAGGTTGGAAGAGATGTGTTGCATGGGACTCAAATCTAGACAATGTAAGGGACAGTTCTGGGGGTATAAATTGGTTAGAATAGCTAAAGGATAAAAGGCCCCAAAATCACCGCCTTGGCAAACCCCAGGTTGGGGGGTGTGAGAAGGTGAGGCCTCCAGCATAGAGAGCAGCAAGAGATGTGGTGTCAGATGGGGTAATTCATGTTTCAGTAATGTCTAGGAGATGCAGGGGGTTGGAGATGAAAAGGTCATGGGTGGAGACCAGTTTGATACAAACAGATCTGGTATTCCAGAGGGCACAGGATAGGGTTGTGAGTTTGTTGGAGAGATGCAAATTAAATTACCAGGGTTGCTTTAGCATTGAGGTGAGATTAATTTGGATGGCAAGGATAAAGCTGGTGTAGTATTGGAGCAGGATTCTAAGGTAGGACTTGAAACTCCAGGAGGGCATGAAGTGTGATGTACATGGAGGTGAGGTGACAGGGAAGAAGGGTAACTGTAGGGCTTAGTGGTAGGGTGGTAGGCCTATGCTGAGGCAGAGGAGACTGAAAGTGGGGTAACAGGAGAGGAGCAGAAGGGAAACAGAGGGGTTGATGGGAAATGGAGAAGGGGAGAGAGTAGGAGATGTACAGTGGTATCCTAATACATCTGTGTCAAAAATCATCCTATGGCATGGTGATGCCACATAACGCAATGGAAGGCTTCCTTTCTGAAGCTAATAATCGCGGGAGTGTAAGCACACTTCTTCAAATGCCAAGGTTAGCAATAGGATCAAAAGTATGGGAACCAGGAACATAACACCCTGCTGCCGATACCAAACATGTGCTGCCAGCTCCCACTCCTGTATCGTCCAGTAGGGGCATTGCTCTTTGTTCCGTGGGATACTCCCACGAGCGCCATGACCATACGTGTTCTAGTTTTAATGCTGCAGAATTTTTCATTTTTTAGTCTCTGCATTCACAGACTTGATGCAATGTAATTTGTGATGAGAACATACACACGAGACCTGGAGTGAGATGTCCTACCTGGGCATTGGAATATATGGTATTAGGTGGGACATACAGCTCAGACATGGAAGACCTAGGCAATTAGGGCATACACACAACAAGTGGCGAGAGATACCACCTGCAGGACACACAAGTATGGGCAGCCGCAACACAGCACCCTGATGCCTGTACCGATCATGTGCAGCCATCTCCCCCTCCCTTATGGGTCGTTGTTTCCAAACTGCTTGTGGCCACCAAGGAATCTCTGTCCCTTTTTTTCAATCAGCAGGACGCTCCCACAAACACCATGGCTAGCAAGGGGATTATGAGTACGGGCAGCAGGAACATAGCACCCTGCTGCCCGTACTTAAAATGTGCTGCTAGCTCCCCTACAGTATCAGGCAGGGGGGGGGCATCGCTCTCCCACTGCCTGTGGCTGCCAAGGAAACATATTCACGTTAATCATTGGCCATGTACGCACGTGACTGCAGGTTCCCAGACTACTGTATGCATAGCAGGAGCATGCATTTGCACGCACTCTTCTATGTCGCGCTTTGTATACTGCATTGCGAATGCATCACAGTAACAAAGCAAGAGGACACACCTCTATGATACTAGGGGGAAAGATAGAAGTGGGAGGATGGGTCAAAATAAAAGTTTAGATAGACAAAGAGTGATGGGGAGGTTTGATGAAACCATATTATAGATTAGGTAAATTGTTGAAAAAAAATAAAAAACATAGAAATAGGAGTGGATACTGTATGACAGAGATAGAACAGTAGAATTGCACGAGTGCAGTTAAAAGTATAGTGTTGGAAATGTGTATGTTCAACAACAATAATATAGTTTCAAGTGAAATAAAAGTGAAGATTAAAATGTTGCAAAAGTTCAGTTTTAATTTAGACTGTTAGAAAGAATTGAGATGTTGTGAAAGTAGGGAAAAGGAAATGGTAATTCAGGCAGGACTTTCAAAAATATGTAAAGGCAAAATTACACTGGAACAGCTGTGAATTGAGATGTTTGTGGTAAATTAAAAGCATAGATATGAGTAGTTGCAGATAAATAGGAAAGGTCTGGCAGCATTCCAAACACAGATTAAAGTGATAGGTGTCCAAGTTACTCAAACTGGAGTTGTTTTATATGTAGAGTAAGTGAACTCACATTTGATCTTGAAATCAATCCTTGAACAGCAGTCCTTCAGTGTTCCCGATTTTGGGTAGAATATTCTATTTTTTTTTCCTTCGGGTTAACTTTGGTGTAATGTTGAAATTATGTTTAAATGTTAGCTGTCCTTTGAATAAATTTCCTTAGAATTAATATACACAGGGGGTTATTCAGGTTGGTTAGCAAAAAAAAAAAAAAAGTTAGCAACCGGGCAAAACGATGTGGCACTGCTGGTGGGCAGATATACTGTAACATGTGCAGAAAGATTTAAATTTGGGTTGGTTATAGTGTTTCTGTGCATGGAAAATACTGGCTGCTTAATTTCTACACTGCAATTTAGATTTCAGTTTGAACACACCACTCCCAAATCTAAATCTCTCTGCACATGTTACATCTGCCCACCTGCAGTGCAACATGGTTTTGCTCAGTTGCTAACTTGTTTTGATTTGCTAACAAACCTGAATAAGTCCCACATGCCTCAATCCTACAACCTTCTGCAGAATGCTGCATAGCACTAGCTACTGAAGCTAGACTAGTTAAGTTTATGGCAAATCTGGAGTAATCTTTTTGATTTATTTATGGTATCTTAAACATTGTGCTAGGTAGCCCCTTTCACACATTGCACCAGGTAGTGCATCTTATACACATTGTGCCATGTAGCCCCTTATACAAAACACAAATAATTGGAACAAATCAGTGTGCAATTGAGCAGCCAATCAGGTATACTGTCCCAGAAGGTAACCTCCACCCTTCACCAATAGTGTTAAAGAAAAGAAAATGGAAAGACCACTTAGCTGGTGCTCTTCAATGTTATCAGAATCCAATAAAATCCATAGCCCCTTACACAAATTGCACCAGGTAGAGCCCCTCTAGAGAGAGAGAGAGAGAGAGAGAGAGAGAGAGAGAGAGAGAGAGAGTGTGTGTGTGTGTGTGTGTGTGTGTGTGTGTGTGTGTGTGTTTGTGTGCCATGGATGGTGCCTCACCAGTTGGTCTTCCAGCTCCTGGTTCTCCTACTGCAGGCAGTGGGAGGCGGCCTGCAGGAGTGGAGTTGGTCAGTAGGTGTGCAGCGGGAGGCAGGCAACAAGAGGTGGCCAGCCCAGCGCGGTGCAGGCAGCGGATGGGCACACATAATTAATGGAACTTGCAGGTTGACTGTGGCCACCCCCTCAGGCCATAGCACCCTAGGTGCCCAACTTGCTAGCCCACACATAAAACCACCACTGTCTCCAATGAAAAGGGAAAGCACCTATAAATAATTAGAATTATATTTATATATGTTTTAATGTATATCTAAACTATTATATAATTTTTTTGAATTAAAAAAGAATGTATCCGTTGTTCATATACTGTATGTCAGGGTTGGCCAAACAGTCGATCGTGATCGACTGGTCGATCGCGGACATGTGACCAGTTGATCGCGACCCGCTGCCCAGCCACACGAGGCGAAGAGAGCGCAGTGAGCACCTCTCCTGCCTGCCGTCCTGCTCCTCAGTCTGGTCTCCGGCAGTGATGGCAGAGTGTATAGCTCAAATAAAGTGCCAGTTCGTTAGCCAATCAGAACTCGCGGACCGGCACCTGATTTGAGATATACACGCTGCCGCCACCACCGTAGCCCAGACTGAGGGGCAGGGCAGCAGGCAGGAGAGGCGCGCGCTGTGCTTTCCACACAGCAGCAAATGGTGAGCAGCACTATGGGGGCATATCTGGTAGTGATGAGCGGGTTCGGTTCATCGGAAACCGAACCCCCCCGAACTTCACCCATTTTACACGGGTCCGAGGCATACTCGGGATTCTCCCGTATGGCTCGGTTAATCCGAGCGCACCCGAACGTCATCATCCCGCTGTCGGATTCTCGCGAGATTCGGATTCTATATAAGCAGCCGTGCGTCGCCGCCATTATCACTCGTGCATTGGAAATGTTAGGGAGAGGACGTGGCTGGCGTCCTCTCCGTTTATTAATGTTGATGCAAATATTTGTGCTTATTGCTTAATTGTGGGGACTGGGGAGCAGCTGTTTTATATAGGAGGAGTACAGTGCAGAGTTTTTCTGACAGTGACCACCAGTATACGTTGTCTGCCTGAAAAACACTCCATATCTGTGCTCAGTGTGCTGCATAAATCTGTGCTCACACTGCTTTATTGTGAGGACTGGGGACCACCAGTATATTATATAGGAGGAGTACAGTGCAGAGTTTTGCTGACAGTGACCACCAGTATACGTTGTCTGCCTGAAAAACACTCCATATCTGTGCTCAGTGTGCTGCATATATCTGTGCTCACACTGCTTAATTGTGGGGACTGGGGAGCAGCTGTATTATATAGGAGGAGTACAGTGCAGAGTTTTGCTGACAGTGACCACCAGTATAAGTTGTCTGCCTGAAAAACACTCCATATCTGTGCTCAGTGTGCTGCATATATCTGTGCTCACACTGCTTTATTGTGTGGACTGGGGACCACCAGTATATTATATAGGAGGAGTACAGTGCAGAGTTTTGTTGACAGTGACCACCAGTATACGTTGTCTGCCTGAAAAACACTCCATATCTGTGCTCAGTGTGCTGCATATATCTGTGCTCACACTGCTTTATTGTGGGGACTGGGGACCAGCAGTATTATATAGGAGGAGTACAGTGCAGAGTTTTGCTGACAGTGACCACCAGTATACGTTGTCTGCCTGAAAAACTCTCCATATCTGTGCTCAGTGTGCTGCATATATCTGTGCTCACACTGCTTTATTGTGGGGACTGGGGACCACCAGAATATTATATAGGAGGAGTACAGTGCAGAGTTTTGCTGACCAGTGACCATCAGTATACGTTGTCTGCCTGAAAAACACTCCATATCTGTGCTCACTGTTTTGCATATATCTGTGCTCACACTGCTTTATTGTGGGGACTGGGGACCACCAGTATATTATATAGGAGGAGTACAGTGCAGAGTTTTGCTGACCAGTGACCACCAGTATACGTTGTCTGCCTGAAAAACACTCCATATCTGTGCTCAGTGTGCTGCATATATCTGTGCTCACACTGCTTTATTGTGGGGACTGGGGAGCAGCTGTATTATATAGGAGGAGTACAGTGCAGAGTTTTGCTGACAGTGACCACCAGTATATATAGCAGTACGGTACGGAAGGCCACTGCTCTACCTACCTCTGTGTCGTCAAGTGTACTATCCATCTAGATTCTATGCCTGTGGTGCATTGTAGTTTTGCAGTTTGCTGACAGTTACCACCAGTATATATAGCAGTACGGTACGGAAGGCGTCAAGTATACTATCCACCCATACCTGTGGTGCATTTCAGTTGTGCGCAGTATATGTAGTAGTAGGCCATTTCTATTGATACTGGCATATAATTCCACACATTAAAAAATGGAGAACAAAAATGTGGAGGTTAAAATAGGGAAAGATCAAGATCCACTTCCACCTCGTGCTGAAGCTGCTGCCACTAGTCATGGCCAATACGCTGAAATGCCATCAACGTCGTCTGCCAAAACCGATGGCCAAAGTCATAGTAGAGAGCATGTAAAATCCAAAAAACAAAAGTTCAGTAAAATGACCCAAAAATCAAAATAGTGGTTCAGATTCACATGAGGATGGAAGCACTCATCATTTCGCTAGAAAACTGCAGTGCCACTCCTAGATGGGCCAGGTGTTTGTGTCGGCCACTTGTGTCGCTTAGCTTAGTCACACAGCGACCTTGGTGAGCCTCTTTTTTTCTTTGCATCATGTGCTGTTTGGGGACTATTTTTTTGAAGTGTCATCCTGCCTGACACTGCAGTGCCACTCTTAGATGGGCCAGGTGTTTGTGTCAACCACTTGTGTCGCTTAGCTTAGTCACACAGCAACCTTGGTGTGCCTCTTTTTTTCTTTGCATCATGTGCTGTTTGGGGACAATTTTTTTGAAGTGCCATCCTGCCTGACACTGCAGTGCCACTCCTAGATGGGCCAGGTGTTTGTGTCGGCCACTTGTGTCGCTTAGCTAAGTCACACAGCGACCTTGGTACGCCTCTTTTTTTCTTTGCATCATGTGCTGTTTGGGGACAATTTTTTTGAAGTGCCATTCTGCCTGACACTGCAGTGCCACTCCTAGATGGGCCAGATGTTTGTGTTGGCCACTTGTGTCGCTTAGCTTTACCATCCAGCGACCTCGGTGCAAATTTTAGGACTAAAAATAATATTGTGAGGTGTTCAGAATAGACTGAAAATTAGTGGAAATTATGGTTATTGAGGTTAATAATACTATGGGATCAAAATGACCCCCAAATTCTATCATTTAAGCTGTTTTTGAGGGTTTTTTTGTAAAAAAAACACCCGAATCCAAAACACACCCAAATCCGACAAAACATTTTCAGGGAGGTTTTGCCAAAACGCGTCCGAATCCAAAACACGGCCGCGGAACCAACTCCAAAACCAAAACACAAAACCAAAAAAATTTACGGTGCACATAACTAATATCTGGCACTGTGGGCACATGGCACTGTGGGGGCACATCTGGCACTCTGGGCACATGGCACTGTGGGGTCATATGTGGCACTGTGGGGGCATATCTAGCACTGTGGGCACATGGCACTGTGGGGGCATATCTGGCACTGTGGGCACATGGCACTGTGGGGGCATATCTGTATCGTGAACTGTGGGGTCATATGTGGCCCTGTGGGGGCATATCTAGCACTGTGGGCACATGGCACTGTGGGGGCATTTCTGGCCCTGTGGGGGCATATCTATATCTGGCACTGTGGGGTCATATGTGGCACTGTGGGGGCATATCTAGCACTGTGGGCACATGGCACTGTGGGGGCATATCTGTATCGTGCACTGTGGGGTCATATGTGGCCCTGTGGGGGCATATCTAGCACTGTGGGCACATGGCACTGTGGGGGCATATCTGGCCCTGTGGGGGCATATCTGGCACTGTGGGCACATGGCACTGTGGGGGCATAGCTGTATCTGGCACTGTGGGATCAAATGTGGCCCTGTGGGGGCATATCTAGCACTGTGGGCACATGGCACTGTGGGGGCATATCTGGCCCTGTGGGGGCATATCTTGCACTCTGGGCACATGGCACTGTGGGGGCATATCTGTATCTGGCACTGTGGGGTCATATGTGGCACTGTGGGGGCATATCTAGCACTGTGGGCCCATGGCACTTTGGGGGCATATCTGTATTTGGCACTGTGGGGTCATATGTGGCACTGTGGGGGCATATATAGCACTGTGGGCACATGGCACTGTGGGGGCATATCTGGCACTGTGGGCACATGGCACTGTGGGGGCATATCTATATCTGGCACTGTGGGGTCATATGTGGCACTGTGGGGGCATATCTAGCACTGTGGGCACATGGCACTGTGGGGGCATATCTGTATCGTGCACTGTGGGGTCATATGTGGCCCTGTGGGGGCATATCTAGCACTGTGGGCACATGGCACTGTGGGGGCATATCTGGCCCTGTGGGGGCATATCTGGCACTGTGGGCACATGGCACTGTGGGGGCATAGCTGTATCTGGCACTGTGGGATCATATGTGGCACTGTGGGGGCATATCTAGCACTGTGGGAGCATATGTGTATGTGGACTTGTGGGGGCATAACTGGCACTGTGGGGGCATAACTGGCACTGTGGGGGCATAACTGGCACCGTGGGGGCATATGTGTTTGAGGTTTTTACCTGTGGGGGCCAATGTGTTATTTCATACGAGACAGTCATTACACCCTGTGCAGCAAGGCTACGTCCCTTTTTTGTTATGCCATGCCCACTTTTTTGTTATGCCATGCCCCTTTTTATTATCCCACTTAGGTAGATCACAAAAGCTTTTCATCTTTCAAAGTAGATCACCGACTCCAAAAGTCTGCCCACCCCTGCTGTATGTTCTCTTTCTTTTTGATAATAATAGTATCAATGAGAAATGTTCTATTGTTTAAGGCAATCCAAATTTCTATTTGAGAGCTGCTTTAATTGGTTTTTAGTGTTATCAACACAAATGTTTATAATAATATCTATTGTGCCTGATTATATTTGTTATTATTTTTCAACATATTGCTAAGTACCTGGTAAATACTTCACTGGGTATTTTATTTTCAGGGTTTCTTCATATAAACCTCTAATTTCTGAATGACCAACAACAAAAATTGTTGCCACTGAGAATGTCAGGGAATTAGATAGTGGTGTTACCTAGTAACAAATAGTAATATAAAGGTTAACTTTAAGGTCAAGTAAATGGTGTTAAAATGTTATCAGCAGGTGAGAATAACAAGTCAATGTAAAGAAAATATGAAGACAAAAAAACAGTAACTTAAAATTAATTTTAATGCACACCTATTTCATACAGTTTTAAAATAGTTAAATACCATAACTTATAGGGCAAATTGTTTTTTTCAAAAATTAAAAAACATATAACCAAAAGACTGGTTGCATGATCGTAATACATACAGTACATTATCCCAGCAGCTATCAGTATACCGACAGTGGCATACTACCAGCCTGAATCCCGGAAGCAAGCACATCAAGTTCCCATGCTGGCATGGACCCACCACCTGAGTGGAAATACCGGGCTGTCGTAATTACAGTATACCAGCCATCAGCATTTTACCAGATGTTGGGATTCCTGTGTTGGTATCATGAAAGCCGGGATCCCGACAGCCGGTATATTAACTGCATCCCGCATGCTCTGGAAGTCTATACTAATACATCCCTGAATAGGGAACTTTTCGAAGATTGAGACTTGATAACATTTTTACACCTTCATGATCATGAGGTTCCATCTCACAGGAGGGAGAACCCATTGTTCTGGCCTCCCAGGAAGATGTGGCCTACTCTGAGCCATAAACACAATTTAAATGTGCATAAATCTCTAAATCCTGATTTTCAGGAGGGTCATGCTAGGCACTCTTTTAATATGTTGACAGTAGGAGGGGTGATTAAAATCGGATGCTAGTCGACATATCATCTAAATGTCCTCTAACATTCCAGGAGGTATCTAACATTCCAGTAGCTTTTATTCTGTCCCAACATTACATTAGTTTGACTATTCAACACTTTTCCCAATCCGGCCGGTCAAATCTCTTATATATCTTTCTCCAGTAAACACTAACATGAAGAAAAATGATATCTGTGGCTTATAAACATTTACAACTTCTCTTAAACTTTACTGCTTCCCACGGAGGCACTCAGACATGAATTTCACAGCACATATAAGAAAGAAAAGACAAAAGAAATCCTTTTTGGGAGCACTCTTATTTGAAAAATTATTACAATATTAAGTCATGATGTGCAGTGAAAATGTAAAGATGAGTAATCTAAAACTTAACATTTATTCTGTTCCTTAAAATATTGAACAAAATGTGCTATGTTCACAAAATATTTTTTTGTTTATTAATATCTCTATCTAAATTTAGAAATAAGGAGATAGAAAAGGTGAAAATATGAATTCAAATTAGTGAGAGTGAGCAGTATAGAATTGCTCCACCAGTGTTGTTCAGTAGACAATATAGGTGATCATCTTGGTGATATCCACAGTGCCTGGTATTCCTGAGTGGTCCCCCTTCAGAGTACTAGCCAGGTCTATCCTATCAGCTTCCGAGATTGAAGATCGGGCTACTTTCAGGATAGTACGACCTTGAATAGTTAAGATGATAAATAAAGGAAGAGAGAACCCACTTCTGCTGTCTGTACTCTTGTACTCTGCCTGCTATGTGTCACTGAACGAATTTTCCCCAGGCTTTTCCAGATGAGAGAGTGTTGGAAAAGAGAACCAAAGTTAAATAGAGGAAATAGAATTGAATGCAGATTTTTCTTGCTCCTAAATTGGGAGACAGAAAAAGGAAGGAAGAAAGAAGCACTTCTACTTTCTGTTGTGACAGTGAATGTGTGCTGAAAAGGGCAGAACCCTAGTCAGTGGTACTGTCAACCAGATGAGAGAGTGATGTAAAAAAAAGAATAGAACAGCTGGGTATTCACACACTGTCAAAGGTTCTGTTGTATTAACTGGGTACTGATCATTCAACAGTTAATAGTTATCCAACTATTAATCAAAGCAGAAGTGATAATATCTGTGAAGATGAACAATTATTCACCTAAGCCATATTAACATGGTAAATTGATTAGGACAACTCTGGTCTCTCACATAAAATATAACAGTGTTGCTAAGACATCCTAGAATATGTTTAGTATGTAGATTTAGTTCATTAGTCTAGTACATAGGATCTGTGTTGATTGCACAGCACAGTTTCCACATTCGCAAAAAAGAAAAAAAATTTGTTAGTTTGAACTCATTGGATAGCACAATATGGTGTGAAATATATCATCAGAACTGATTGATCAAAACTCCACTTATCCTCTGTAAATATAGATTTAAACAAGTTCCGATATTCTAAAGTACAGATTAATAAAGAGGTATCAATGTACACGAGCTCTGGTTTCTCACATGAACCTCAAGTACTGTTGCAAAGGCATCAACAATCAATTGTTATACAGAATTAATTCCATCTAATCTATTGGGTCTGTGTTGATTCCATGCAAAATATATAGCCACATGTGCAGGGCTGCTCAATTGAACTCGTGACTAGCACAATACAGCAGAAAAAAGGTCCTCAGAGATAATTAACTGAATCAATTAATTCATAATCAACTTAACAATTCCTTTATTTTCTGATGACCCAAGTGAGTTTATGCGAGTTCTGAGACTTTGAAGATTACTAATCAGAGATAAAGTATCAATATACATATATCCTTAATTGATAATTGTAAACAACACTTAGTTGCTAGAGGTATGTGCTCAGAGATCATAGATTTAATTGATTCATATATTTCATTCATCAATCAATTTGGATCTATAGAGATTCAGGCATTTTTTGACTAATGATCTACAATGTGTGTAGTTCTAAATCAAAATCTCTTACAAGGAGAGTTTGCAACATGTGTGACAAAATGATAAGGCACCTAGGTGGTGATAGAGGGATATGCATAAATATACATGGAACCCAGGTGATAATCCAACACGCAAAAATGCGGGGGGAGGGAAGAGGAAGCAGAGACAAATGTAGCCGTGACTGAGCACTGGATGATCATGAGCATTACTTTACCAATCGCCGCTCCAAATGTGTTTGGATGCCGGCGTTTTGTCCGTCTCCTCTGCTGCTTCGGCGTGATCTGCTCGCACTTCACCTCACACACCTCTCATGTTCACCGCGATGCCGCGGCTACCCGAACCAGAAAAGGGGGTGTGTGGCCGCACGACGTCCTTGATGACGTCGGAGTCCCGACGTACGTTTCACCGCTGGGCTTGTTCACGGGAGCCTCAATCCCACAAGCCCAGCCCGGACTTATAAAGAAAACATGGATGATTAAATGATAATTAGGATCAATCAACTTAATCAAGTGTTCTTTTCAATACATATGTAATTTATATTTTAGAGAGATCCCAGAGAGATAAATTTGTTACAGCCTACACATGACGCTGGATTTAATCTGTGCGTTCACAGTAATAATTTAGAATAAATTAATCTAAATTGATTAATATGATAATTGAAATAACAAACATATCCAATTAATGTAATTGGACCAAGGGACCAAGGAAACAAACAGGAAAAAGATTAGAAAAATTTATGAAATAATAAAAATAGGTATAAAGAAAATTATTTCTTCTTTGGAAACAGCTTTTTATTTGTTATGCTTATTCACTCTAATCAAACAGAAATAGAAGGCCATGTATATGTGCACATAACGGAGTAGATATGGAGGAAGAGTATAACTAATAATAATGCATGAGCAGAGCTACATAAAATGGATATCAGAATGACTGGCTCTGTGGCACTGCTCATGAAAGAACACATGTATACAAATCAAAAGGAATCTCATAAAGTTGATAATAATCATAGCAATGCTAATACTGCTGATTTTGGTATTATTATTTTAAAAAATTGAAGTGTAAAAATAAATTAGAAAATACATGTGAAAATAATAAATAAAATGGAGTGGGTGTAATAAAATAAAGTGATAAAAGTGACTGGAGATTATTTTGTATATATAGAAAATCAAATGGTTATATTAAATGGAATTGTAAATAGCAAATATAATAATATATAGATGAAGCTAAGAGGTTAAAAAAAGGTATTATGGAACAGTGACAAGATTAGTGCACCGTGGGCAAGAAGAATGAAATATCAGGTTAATGACAAAATAAAAATGTACCAGAAAGTTAAAATGATGAGTATAAGTGAGAGATAGCATAATAATTGATGATATTCATAATAATAATGACGGTGATGATGACAGTGATATAGTAAAATCAATATTAAAAATAAGAATGGTATTTCTGAAGTGGAACTTTATGATATTGATAAGTATACAGCATGTATGAATTATATACCAATATAATATTGAATTAAATACCAATAGAGCCATAGGCATCAAAAGAAGGGGGTTTTTATTCAAGAAAAGCGCTGAAATTTATGTTCTCATTCAAACCCCTTGGTATCAAGGAATGTAACTTAAAAATCCATTCAGATTCTTTCTTCTGTAATCTGTTCATTAAGTCTCCTCCTCTAAGGCCTAATTTAAGATGTTCCAGGCCAAAGATTCTTAGATCTTGGGTTCTACTGTTGTGAGTCTGTAAGAAGTGTTTTGCAACAGTAGTCAAAGTCTTAAATTTAGATGCATCTGATCTAGCATTTCGAACATTGCCCACATGTTCCAGTGCTCGGACCTTCAACATACGTGAGGTCATGCCCACATATTTTAAATCACAGGGACATGTAATGCAATAGATTACATTTTCAGTTTTGCATTTGAAGTAATCTTTAATCTGGATGGATTGGTTGTATCTATCAACAATGACTGTTTGATTGTGAATATGAGAGCAAGCTTTGCAGTTTCCACAGGGATGGCTGCCCCGTAATGATGTACGTGACCTGGATGTTTGTGAAAAATGACTCTTCACCAATTGATCTCTGAGATTGGGTGCCCGCCGCCAACTCATGTTGATCTTATCACCTATGTGTTCTGATAGGTCATCATCCATTAACAGTATATGCCAATGATTTTGGAGAATTTGGCTGGCTTCTTTCCACCTTCCACAGAAATCACCAATGAATCTCATCACCTCTGTTTTTTGTGAATCTAGGCTCTTTTTATCAGGAAATATCAAAGTTTCACGTTGTACCTTGCTTACTTCATATTGGGCTTTCTTGATCAGACGGTTACTATAGCCACGCTCCTTAAGTCGGCTACTTAGTTCTATACATTTAGATAGAAAACTCTGTTCATCTGAGCAATTTCGTTTTAACCGGAGGAATTCCCCTTTAGGGATATTCCTGATGGTCGGTGGGAAATGTCCACTGGAGGAGTGCAGGAGACTGTTGGTCGATGTTTCCTTCCTAAAGATCTCTGTGGCAATTTTGTTAGTATCATCTCGATAAATCCTGAGATCTAGAAAGGAGACAATTACTCGACTACTTGTATAGGTGAATTTTAAATTGATATCATTATTGTTGAGAATTTGGATGTATTCTTCCAGTTTTGTTTCTGGACCGTCCCATATCATAAAGATATCGTCTATGAAACGCATCCATGTAATGATGTGATTGGTGTAGTGTTCTTGATTGTCATTAAAGACACATTCTCGCTCCCACCAACCTAAAAACAAGTTTGCATATGTGGGGGCACAGGCTTCCCCCATAGCCGTACCCCTTAGTTGAATATGGAATCGGTTATTGAACAGAAAGTAATTATGGTGTAATACAAATTCCAGTAATTCCAACAAAAATTCCTGAAATTCACCTATTCCTTCTATTGCTAGAAAATATCTCACTGCCTTAATTCCCAAATCATGTCTTATAGAGGTGTACAGAGCCTCCACATCAAGGCTCACCAATATGTATGACTCCTCTAGGTGTACATCATGGACCTTTTTTAATACATCGGTAGTGTCCTTGATGTATGAGGGGAGAGTCAAGACATGATGTCTGAGATATACATCCAGAAAGCAACTTGCTTTCTCCAGTAGGCCTCCATTACCTGATATAATGGGCCTTCCAGGGGGATTTTTGACATTTTTATGCACTTTGGGCAGTAAGTAGAAGGTTGGTGTTCGAGGGTGTAGTGAGGTTAGATATTCAAATTCTCCCTTTGTGATGATTCCCAATTGTTGTTGTCTCTCAATTATTCTCTTATATTTCACAAGAAAATTTTGAGTAGGATCAAACAACGTAATTTTGTAGCAGGAGGTGTCATTCAGTTGACGGTTAGCTTCCTTCAGATAGAGGTTGATAGGCCAAATAACGATGTTTCCACCCTTATCTGAGGGTTTGATTAGAATATCATCCCAGCTTCGAATTTGTTTAAGGGCATGTTTCTGTGAATGAGTCAGGTTGCCTGTTTGCCGATGATATTTCTGTTTTTGATATAATTTATCAAAGTCCCGGGATACCAGATTAAGGAAAACTTTGATTTCATGGCATATGTGGTCTCCCGGAAAAAATGTGGATTTCTTTTTACATATAGGTCGTTTGTGTTGAGGATCTTGATCTCCAATGGAATCCACCTGTTCGTCAGCCAGTTCTTCCAAGATACTAATTGCTTCGATCTCTTGCTGTGATAATGCATCTGTAGATGTAGTTGTTGTTATATCCTTCTTCTGATTGAAGAATTTAGTTAATAGTAATTTGCGACCAAAGAGTCTCAAATTAGTTTCCCATTTGAATGGATCGAATGTGGAAGTTGGTGAAAATGAAAGACCCTTCTCTAAGACAGAAATTTGATCGGGAGTTAGGATATGGGAGGACAGATTGATGATTTTGAGTTTGGATGTTGATAAGGTGGGGTTGTTTATTTCCTCCGCCTGGATGGATAACGATGTGGCTGGGGAGACTTCCACCTCTCTCTTCGTCTTTTTCCTTTTGCCCCGTCTCGTTTTACTTCGTCGGGGCGTCCACGGTAAGTACCCCTGATGTCTTCTAAAAAAGAATTTGATGAGGAGGAGGCAGTAGGCCGGGAGTTAGTACCCCTTCTCTGGTTATAAATTTCTCTAGTATCAACATCTTCAGTGTCAGATGGTTCAATCTCAGATGATGAGGGTGTCTGATCAAATCTCTGTGTATCTCTTTTGGTCGATTGTTTTTTTATATTTTGAGTCCACTTGAATATACTTCCCATAAGGAAATCCTTCTTATCCCTAGAGAATTTGGATTTTTTTCTCTCTATTATTACATCTTCATAAGTTTCCAATTCCTTTTTGATCCTTCCAAACGTATTCTGAAATCCCATATCCTGTTCCCATTGTTCCAATTTGAGTCCAATTTGGTCGATTTCCTTGGTACATTCCTCAAATCTCAGATGATTATGTTTTATGAGGATGGTCATTAGTTCCTGAGAACATTTTAATAAGCTAGTTTCCCACTCCTTATGTAAGTTTTCAGTACATAATTCAAAAGAAGTAAAGAGTTTTGGCCTTAAGCCCCTTGGGGTGATTTTCTGTTTGTTATATTGTTCCAGACTAATTAGATCCCAATTAATTCTTATCCGTTTTTGTAGAGTCCTCTTTAATTGGAAAAGATCATCTTCCCAATTGGGATCTGCAGATATTTGAATTGGTTGATTGGGAAAAATGCTGTCAATATCATCCATCAAGCGTTTATTATTCAATTCATTTTTGAGATTAAAGTTACTCATGTTCAGACCGGGTTTGAGAGTTGAGGCATAAATTTCAGAACAGATACATAAAAACAGAAATCTCACGAATTAGATCATTCACTTATGCGGAAGAGCAGTCCGCTGCTGTGCCGGAACTAGTAGCCGAGAATAATCTCGGAAAAAGACGTTTGTAAAAAGGTTTGTCAGTTCCGCACTAGCTGTGTGCTATATAGACACACCTAAGTATCGATAAATCTGAAAATACCAATATACACAGTGCTAATAATCAAATGTTTAGAGAGCACTTTACTTATTGGTGGTGCCCCCAAATACTTTTGTAGATTAACTACACATATAAGAAAGAAAAGACAAAAGAAATCCTTTTTGGGAGCACTGTTATTTGAAAAATTATTACAATATTAAGTCATGATGTGCAGTGAAAATGTAAAGATGAGTAATCTAAAACTTAACATTTATTCTGTTCCTTAAAATATTGACCAATATGGTCTATGTTCACAAAATATTTTTTTGTTTATTAATATCTCTATCTAAATTTAGAAATAAGGAGATAGAAAAGGTGAAAATATGAATTAAAATTAGTGAGAGTGAGCAGCATAGAATTGCTCCACCAGTGTTGTTCAGTAGACAATATAGGTGATCATCTTGGTGATATCCACAGTGCCTGGTATTCCTGAGTGGTCCCCCTTCAGAGTACTAGCCAGGTCTATCCTATCAGCTTCCGAGATTGAAGATCGGGCTACTTTCAGGATAGTACGACCTTGAATAGTTAAGATAATAAATGAAGGAAGAGAGAACCCACTTCTGCTGTCTGTACTCTGCCTGCTATGTGTCACTGAACGAATTTTCCCCAGGCTTTTCCAGATGAGAGAGTGTTGGAAAAGAGAACCAAAGTTAAATAGAGGAAATAGAATTGAATGCAGATTTTTCTTGCTCCTAAATTGAGAGACAGAAAAAGGAAGGAAGAAAGAAGCACTTCTACTTTCTGTTGTGACAGTGAATGTGTGCTGAAAAGGGCAGAACCCTAGTCAGTGGTACTGTCAACCAGATGAGAGAGTGATGTAAAAAAAAAGAATAGAACAGCTGGGTATTCACACACTGTCAAAGGTTCTGTTGTATTAACTGGGTACTGATCATTCAACAGTTAATAGTGATCCAACTATTAATCAAAGCAGAAGTGATAATATCTGTGAAGATGAACAATTATTCACCTAAGCCATATTAACATGGTAAATTGATTAGAACAACTCTGGTCTCTCAACTAAAATATAACAGTGTTGCTAAGACATCCTAGAATATGTTTAGTATGTAGATTTAGTTCATTAGTCTAGTACATAGGATCTGTGTTGATTGCACAGCACAGTTTCCACATTCGCAAAAAAGAAAAAAAAATGTTAGTTTGAACTCATTGGATAGCACAATATGGTGTGAAATATATCATCAGAACTGATTGATCAAAACTCCACTTATCCTCTGTAAATATAGATTTAAACAAGTTCCGATATTCTAAAGTACAGATTAATAAAGAGGTATCAATGTACACGAGCTCTGGTTTCTCACATGAACCTCAAGTACTGTTGCAAAGGCATCAACAATCAATTGTTATACAGAATTAATTCCATCTAATCTATTGGGTCTGTGTTGATTCCATGCAAAATATATAGCCACATGTGCAGGGCTGCTCAATTGAACTCGTGACTAGCACAATACAGCAGAAAAAAGGTCCTCAGAGATAATTAACTGAATCAATTAATTCATAATCAACTTAACAATTCCTTTATTTTCTGATGACCCAAGTGAGTTTATGCGAGTTCTGAGACTTTGAAGATTACTAATCAGAGATAAAGTATCAATATACATATATCCTTAATTGATAATCGTAAACAACACTTAGTTGCTAGAGGTATGTGCTCAGAGATCATAGATTTAATTGATTCATATATTTCATTCATCAATCAATTTGGATCTATAGAGATTCAGGCATTTTTTGACTAATGATCTACAATGTGTGTAGTTCTAAATCAAAATCTCTTACAAGGAGAGTTTGCAACATGTGTGACAAAATGATAAGGCACCTAGGTGGTGATAGAGGGATATGCATAAATATACATGGAACCCAGGTGATAATCCAACACGCAAAAATGCGGGGGGAGGGAAGAGGAAGCAGAGACAAATGTAGCCGTGACTGAGCACTGGATGATCATGAGCATTACTTTACCAATCGCCGCTCCAAATGTGTTTGGATGCCGGCGTTTTGTCCGTCTCCTCTGCTGCTTCGGCGTGATCTGCTCGCACTTCACCTCACACACCTATCATGTTCACCGCGATGCCGCGGCTACCCGAACCAGAAAAGGGGGTGTGTGGCCGCACGACGTCCTTGATGACGTCGGAGTCCCGACGTACGTTTCACCGCTGGGCTTGTTTACGGGAGCCTCAATCCCACAAGCCCAGCCTGGATTTATAAAGAAAACATGGATGATTAAATGATAATTAGGATCAATCAACTTAATCAAGTGTTCTTTTCAATACATATGTAATTTATATTTTAGAGAGATACCAGAGAGATAAATTTGTTACAGCCTACACATGACGCTGGATTTAATCTGTGCGTTCACAGTAATAATTTAGAATAAATTAATCTAAATTGATTAATATGATAATTGAAATAACAAACATATCCAATTAATGTAATTGGACCAAGGGACCAAGGAAACAAACAGGAAAAAGATTAGAAAAATTTATGAAATAATAAAAATAGGTATAAAGAAAATTATTTCTTCTTTGGAAACAGCTTTTTATTTGTTATGCTTATTCACTCTAATCAAACAGAAATAGAAGGCCATGTATATGTGCACATAACGGAGTAGATATGGAGGAAGAGTATAACTAATAATAATTCATGAGCAGAGCTACATAAAATGGATATCAGAATGACTGGCTCTGTGGCACTGCTCATGAAAGAACACATGTATACAAATCAAAAGGAATCTCATAAAGTTGATAATAATCATAGCAATGCTAATACTGCTGATTTTGGTATTATTATTTTAAAAAATTGAAGTGTAAAAATAAATTAGAAAATACATGTGAAAATAATAAATAAAATGGAGTGGGTGTAATAAAATAAAGTGATAAAAGTGACTGGAGATTATTTTGTATATATAGAAAATCAAATGGTTATATTAAATGGAATTGTAAATAGCAAATATAATAATATATAGATGAAGCTAAGAGGTTAAAAAAAGGTATTATGGAAGAGTGATAAGATTAGTGCACCGTGGGCAAGAAGAATGAAATATCAGGTTAATGACAAAATAAAAATGTACCAGAAAGTTAAAATGATGAGTATAAGTGAGAGATAGCATAATAATTGATGATATTCATAATAATAATGACGGTGATGATGACAGTGATATAGTAAAATCAATATTAAAAATAAGAATGGTATTTCTGAAGTGGAACTTTATGATACTGATAAGTATACAGCATGTATGAATTATATACCAATATAATATTGAATTAAATACCAATAGAGCCATAGGCATCAAAAGAAGGGGGTTTTTATTCAAGAAAAGCGCTGAAATTTATGTTCTCATTCAAACCCCTTGGTATCAAGGAATGTAACTTAAAAATCCATTCAGATTCTTTCTTCTGTAATCTGTTCATTAAGTCTCCTCCTCTAAGGCCTAATTTAAGATGTTCCAGGCCAAAGATTCTTAGATCTTGGGTTCTACTGTTGTGAGTCTGTAAGAAGTGTTTTGCAACAGTAGTCAAAGTCTTAAATTTAGATGCATCTGATCTAGCATTTCGAACATTGCCCACATGTTCCAGTGCTCGGACCTTCAACATACGTGAGGTCATGCCCACATATTTTAAATCACAGGGACATGTAATGCAATAGATTACATTTTCAGTTTTGCATTTGAAGTAATCTTTAATCTGGATGGATTGGTTGTATCTATCAACAATGACTGTTTGATTGTGAATATGAGAGCAAGCTTTGCAGTTTCCACAGGGATGGCTGCCCCGTAATGATGTACGTGACCTGGATGTTTGTGAAAAATGACTCTTCACCAATTGATCTCTGAGATTGGGTGCCCGCCGCCAACTCATGTTGATCTTATCACCTATGTGTTCTGATAGGTCATCATCCATTAACAGTATATGCCAATGATTTTGGAGAATTTGGCTGGCTTCTTTCCACCTTCCACAGAAATCACCAATGAATCTCATCACCCCTGTTTTTTGTGAATCTAGGCTCTTTTTATCAGGAAATATCAAAGTTTCACGTTGTACCTTGCTTACTTCATATTGGGCTTTCTTGATCAGACGGTTACTATAGCCACGCTCCTTAAGTCGGCTACTTAGTTCTATACATTTAGATAGAAAACTCTGTTCATCCGAGCAATTTCGTTTTAACCGGAGGAATTCCCCTTTAGGGATATTCCTGATGGTCGGTGGGAAATGTCCACTGGAGGAGTGCAGGAGACTGTTGGTCGATGTTTCCTTCCTAAAGATCTCTGTGGCAATTTTGTTAGCATCATCTCGATAAATCCTGAGATCTAGAAAGGAGACAATTACTCGACTACTTGTATAGGTGAATTTTAAATTGATATCATTATTGTTGAGAATTTGGATGTATTCTTCCAGTTTTGTTTCAGGACCGTCCCATATCATAAAGATATCGTCTATGAAACGCATCCATGTAATGATGTGATTGGTGTAGTGTTCTTGATTGTCATTAAAGACACATTCTCGCTCCCACCAACCTAAAAACAAGTTTGCATATGTGGGGGCACAGGCTGCCCCCATAGCCGTACCCCTTAGTTGAATATGGAATCGGTTATTGAACAGAAAGTAATTATGGTGTAATACAAATTCCAGTAATTCCAACAAAAATTCCTGAAATTCACCTATTCCTTCTATTGCTAGAAAATATCTCACTGCCTTAATTCCCAAATCATGTCTTATAGAGGTGTACAGAGCCTCCACATTAAGGCTCACCAATATGTATGACTCCTCTAGGTGTACATCATGGACCTTTTTTAATACATCGGTAGTGTCCTTGATGTATGAGGGGAGAGTCAAGATATGATGTCTGAGATGTACATCCAGAAAGCAACTTGCTTTCTCCAGTAGGCCTCCATTACCTGATATAATGGGCCTTCCAGGGGGATTTTTGACATTTTTATGCACTTTGGGCAGTAAGTAGAAGGTTGGTGTTCGAGGGTGTAGTGTGGTTAGATATTCAAATTCTCCCTTTGTGATGATTCCCAATTGTTGTTGTCTCTCAATTATTCTCTTATATTTCACAAGAAAATTTTGAGTAGGATCAAACAACGTAATTTTGTAGCAGGAGGTGTCGTTCAGTTGACGGTTAGCTTCCTTCAGATAGAGGTTGATAGGCCAAATAACGATGTTTCCACCCTTATCTGAGGGTTTGATTAGAATATCATCCCAGCTTCGAATTTGTTTAAGGGCATGTTTCTGTGAATGAGTCAGGTTGCCTGTTTGCCGATGATATTTCTGTTTTTGATATAATTTATCAAAGTCCCGGGATACCAGATTAAGGAAAACTTTGATTTCATGGCATATGTGGTCTCCCTGAAAAAATGTGGATTTCTTTTTACATATAGGTCGTTTGTGTTGAGGATCTTGATCTCCAATGGAATCCACCTGTTCGTCAGCCAGTTCTTCCAAGATACTAATTGCTTCGATCTCTTGCTGTGATAATGCATCTGTAGATGTAGTTGTTGTTATATCCTTCTTCTGATTGAAGAATTTAGTTAATAGTAATTTGCGACCAAAGAGTCTCAAATTAGTTTCCCATTTGAATGGATCGAATGTGGAAGTTGGTGAAAATGAAAGACCCTTCTCTAAGACAGAAATTTGATCGGGAGTTAGGATATGGGAGGACAGATTGATGATTTTGAGTTTGGATGTTGATAAGGTGGGGTTGTTTATTTCCTCCGCCTGGATGGATAACGATGTGGCTGGGGAGACTTCCACCTCTCTCTTCGTCTTCTTCCTTTTGCCCCATCTCGTTTTACTTCGTCGGGGCGTCCACGGTAAGTACCCCTGATGTCTTCTAAAAAAGAATTTGATGAGGAGGAGGCAGTAGGCCGGGAGTTAGTACCCCTTCTCTGGTTATAAATTTCTCTAGTATCAACATCTTCAGTGTCAGATGGTTCAATCTCAGATGATGAGGGTGTCTGATCAAATCTCTGTGTATCTCTTTTGGTCGATTGTTTTTTTATATTTTGAGTCCACTTGAATATACTTCCCATAAGGAAATCCCTCTTATCCCTAGAGAATTTGGATTTTTTTCTCTCTATTATTACATCTTCATAAGTTTCCAATTCCTTTTTGATCCTTCCAAACGTATTCTGAAATCCCATATCCTGTTCCCATTGTTCCAATTTGAGTCCAATTTGGTCGATTTCCTTGGTACATTCCTCAAATCTCAGATGATTATGTTTTATGAGGATGGTCATTAGTTCCTGAGAACATTTTAATAAGCTAGTTTCCCACTCCTTACGTAAGTTTTCAGTACATAATTCAAAAGAAGTAAAGAGTTTTGGCCTTAAGCCCCTTGGGGTGATTTTCTGTTTGTTATATTGTTCCAGACTAATTAGATCCCAATTAATTCTTATCCGTTTTTGTAGAGTCCTCTTTAATTGGAAAAGATCATCTTCCCAATTGGGATCTGCAGATATTTGAATTGGTTGATTGGGAAAAATGCTGTCAATATCATCCATCAAGCGTTTATTATTCAATTCATTTTTGAGATTAAAGTTACTCATGTTCAGACCGGGTTTGAGAGTTGAGGCATAAATTTCAGAACAGATACATAAAAACAGAAATCTCACGAATTAGATCATTCACTTATGCGGAAGAGCAGTCCGCTGCTGTGCCGGAACTAGTAGCCGAGAATAATCTCGGAAAAAGACGTTTGTAAAAAGGTTTGTCAGTTCCGCACTAGCTGTGTGCTATATAGACACACCTAAGTATCAATAAATCTGAAAATACCAATATACACAGTGCTAATAATCAAATGTTTAGAGAGCACTTTACTTATTGGTGGTGCCCCCAAATACTTTTGTAGATTAACTACACATATAAGAAAGAAAAGACAAAAGAAATCCTTTTTGGGAGCACTGTTATTTGAAAAATTATTACAATATTAAGTCATGATGTGCAGTGAAAATGTAAAGATGAGTAATCTAAAACTTAACATTTATTCTGTTCCTTAAAATATTGACCAATATGGTCTATGTTCACAAAATATTTTTTTGTTTATTAATATCTCTATCTAAATTTAGAAATAAGGAGATAGAAAAGGTGAAAATATGAATTAAAATTAGTGAGAGTGAGCAGCATAGAATTGCTCCACCAGTGTTGTTCAGTAGACAATATAGGTGATCATCTTGGTGATATCCACAGTGCCTGGTATTCCTGAGTGGTCCCCCTTCAGAGTACTAGCCAGGTCTATCCTATCAGCTTCCGAGATTGAAGATCGGGCTACTTTCAGGATAGTACGACCTTGAATAGTTAAGATAAATGAAGGAAGAGAGAACCCACTTCTGCTGTCTGTACTCTGCCTGCTATGTGTCACTGAACGAATTTTCCCCAGGCTTTTCCAGATGAGAGAGTGTTGGAAAAGAGAACCAAAGTTAAATAGAGGAAATAGAATTGAATGCAGATTTTTCTTGCTCCTAAATTGAGAGACAGAAAAAGGAAGGAAGAAAGAAGCACTTCTACTTTCTGTTGTGACAGTGAATGTGTGCTGAAAAGGGCAGAACCCTAGTCAGTGGTACTGTCAACCAGATGAGAGAGTGATGTAAAAAAAAAGAATAGAACAGCTGGGTATTCACACACTGTCAAAGGTTCTGTTGTATTAACTGGGTACTGATCATTCAACAGTTAATAGTGATCCAACTATTAATCAAAGCAGAAGTGATAATATCTGTGAAGATGAACAATTATTCACCTAAGCCATATTAACATGGTAAATTGATTAGAACAACTCTGGTCTCTCAACTAAAATATAACAGTGTTGCTAAGACATCCTAGAATATGTTTAGTATGTAGATTTAGTTCATTAGTCTAGTACATAGGATCTGTGTTGATTGCACAGCACAGTTTCCACATTCGCAAAAAAGAAAAAAAAATGTTAGTTTGAACTCATTGGATAGCACAATATGGTGTGAAATATATCATCAGAACTGATTGATCAAAACTCCACTTATCCTCTGTAAATATAGATTTAAACAAGTTCCGATATTCTAAAGTACAGATTAATAAAGAGGTATCAATGTACACGAGCTCTGGTTTCTCACATGAACCTCAAGAACTGTTGCAAAGGCATCAACAATCAATTGTTATACAGAATTAATTCCATCTAATCTATTGGGTCTGTGTTGATTCCATGCAAAATATATAGCCACATGTGCAGGGCTGCTCAATTGAACTCGTGACTAGCACAATACAGCAGAAAAAAGGTCCTCAGAGATAATTAACTGAATCAATTAATTCATAATCAACTTAACAATTCCTTTATTTTCTGATGACCCAAGTGAGTTTATGCGAGTTCTGAGACTTTGAAGATTACTAATCAGAGATAAAGTATCAATATACATATATCCTTAATTGATAATCGTAAACAACACTTAGTTGCTAGAGGTATGTGCTCAGAGATCATAGATTTAATTGATTCATATATTTCATTCATCAATCAATTTGGATCTATAGAGATTCAGGCATTTTTTGACTAATGATCTACAATGTGTGTAGTTCTAAATCAAAATCTCTTACAAGGAGAGTTTGCAACATGTGTGACAAAATGATAAGGCACCTAGGTGGTGATAGAGGGATATGCATAAATATACATGGAACCCAGGTGATAATCCAACACGCAAAAATGCGGGGGGAGGGAAGAGGAAGCAGAGACAAATGTAGCCGTGACTGAGCACTGGATGATCATGAGCATTACTTCACCAATCGCCGCTCCAAATGTGTTTGGATGCCGGCGTTTTGTCCGTCTCCTCTGCTGCTTCGGCGTGATCTGCTCGCACTTCACCTCACACACCTCTCATGTTCACCGCGATGCCGCGGCTACCCGAACCAGAAAAGGGGGTGTGTGGCCGCACGACGTCCTTGATGACGTCGGAGTCCCGACGTACGTTTCACCGCTGGGCTTGTTTACGGGAGCCTCAATCCCACAAGCCCAGCCCGGATTTATAAAGAAAACATGGATGATTAAATGATAATTAGGATCAATCAACTTAATCAAGTGTTCTTTTCAATACATATGTAATTTATATTTTAGAGAGATACCAGAGAGATAAATTTGTTACAGCCTACACATGACGCTGGATTTAATCTGTGCGTTCACAGTAATAATTTAGAATAAATTAATCTAAATTGATTAATATGATAATTGAAATAACAAACATATCCAATTAATGTAATTGGACCAAGGGACCAAGGAAACAAACAGGAAAAAGATTAGAAAAATTTATGAAATAATAAAAATAGGTATAAAGAAAATTATTTCTTCTTTGGAAACAGCTTTTTATTTGTTATGCTTATTCACTCTAATCAAACAGAAATAGAAGGCCATGTATATGTGCACATAACGGAGTAGATATGGAGGAAGAGTATAACTAATAATAATGCATGAGCAGAGCTACATAAAATGGATATCAGAATGACTGGCTCTGTGGCACTGCTCATGAAAGAACACATGTATACAAATCAAAAGGAATCTCATAAAGTTGATAATAATCATAGCAATGCTAATACTGCTGATTTTGGTATTATTATTTTAAAAAATTGAAGTGTAAAAATAAATTAGAAAATACATGTGAAAATAATAAATAAAATGGAGTGGGTGTAATAAAATAAAGTGATAAAAGTGACTGGAGATTATTTTGTATATATAGAAAATCAAATGGTTATATTAAATGGAATTGTAAATAGCAAATATAATAATATATAGATGAAGCTAAGAGGTTAAAAAAAGGTATTATGGAAGAGTGATAAGATTAGTGCACCGTGGGCAAGAAGAATGAAATATCAGGTTAATGACAAAATAAAAATGTACCAGAAAGTTAAAATGATGAGTATAAGTGAGAGATAGCATAATAATTGATGATATTCATAATAATAATGACGGTGATGATGACAGTGATATAGTAAAATCAATATTAAAAATAAGAATGGTATTTCTGAAGTGGAACTTTATGATACTGATAAGTATACAGCATGTATGAATTATATACCAATATAATATTGAATTAAATACCAATAGAGCCATAGGCATCAAAAGAAGGGGGTTTTTATTCAAGAAAAGCGCTGAAATTTATGTTCTCATTCAAACCCCTTGGTATCAAGGAATGTAACTTAAAAATCCATTCAGATTCTTTCTTCTGTAATCTGTTCATTAAGTCTCCTCCTCTAAGGCCTAATTTAAGATGTTCCAGGCCAAAGATTCTTAGATCTTGGGTTCTACTGTTGTGAGTCTGTAAGAAGTGTTTTGCAACAGTAGTCAAAGTCTTAAATTTAGATGCATCTGATCTAGCATTTCGAACATTGCCCACATGTTCCAGTGCTCGGACCTTCAACATACGTGAGGTCATGCCCACATATTTTAAATCACAGGGACATGTAATGCAATAGATTACATTTTCAGTTTTGCATTTGAAGTAATCTTTAATCTGGATGGATTGGTTGTATCTATCAACAATGACTGTTTGATTGTGAATATGAGAGCAAGCTTTGCAGTTTCCACAGGGATGGCTGCCCCGTAATGATGTACGTGACCTGGATGTTTGTGAAAAATGACTCTTCACCAATTGATCTCTGAGATTGGGTGCCCGCCGCCAACTCATGTTGATCTTATCACCTATGTGTTCTGATAGGTCATCATCCATTAACAGTATATGCCAATGATTTTGGAGAATTTGGCTGGCTTCTTTCCACCTTCCACAGAAATCACCAATGAATCTCATCACCCCTGTTTTTTGTGAATCTAGGCTCTTTTTATCAGGAAATATCAAAGTTTCACGTTGTACCTTGCTTACTTCATATTGGGCTTTCTTGATCAGACGGTTACTATAGCCACGCTCCTTAAGTCGGCTACTTAGTTCTATACATTTAGATAGAAAACTCTGTTCATCCGAGCAATTTCGTTTTAACCGGAGGAATTCCCCTTTAGGGATATTCCTGATGGTCGGTGGGAAATGTCCACTGGAGGAGTGCAGGAGACTGTTGGTCGATGTTTCCTTCCTAAAGATCTCTGTGGCAATTTTGTTAGTATCATCTCGATAAATCCTGAGATCTAGAAAGGAGACAATTACTCGACTACTTGTATAGGTGAATTTTAAATTGATATCATTATTGTTGAGAATTTGGATGTATTCTTCCAGTTTTGTTTCTGGACCGTCCCATATCATAAAGATATCGTCTATGAAACGCATCCATGTAATGATGTGATTGGTGTAGTGTTCTTGATTGTCATTAAAGACACATTCTCGCTCCCACCAACCTAAAAACAAGTTTGCATATGTGGGGGCACAGGCTGCCCCCATAGCCGTACCCCTTAGTTGAATATGGAATCGGTTATTGAACAGAAAGTAATTATGGTGTAATACAAATTCCAGTAATTCCAACAAAAATTCCTGAAATTCACCTATTCCTTCTATTGCTAGAAAATATCTCACTGCCTTAATTCCCAAATCATGTCTTATAGAGGTGTACAGAGCCTCCACATCAAGGCTCACCAATATGTATGACTCCTCTAGGTGTACATCATGGACCTTTTTTAATACATCGGTAGTGTCCTTGATGTATGAGGGGAGAGTCAAGATATGATGTCTGAGATGTACATCCAGAAAGCAACTTGCTTTCTCCAGTAGGCCTCCATTACCTGATATAATGGGCCTTCCAGGGGGATTTTTGACATTTTTATGCACTTTGGGCAGTAAGTAGAAGGTTGGTGTTCGAGGGTGTAGTGTGGTTAGATATTCAAATTCTCCCTTTGTGATGATTCCCAATTGTTGTTGTCTCTCAATTATTCTCTTATATTTCACAAGAAAATTTTGAGTAGGATCAAACAACGTAATTTTGTAGCAGGAGGTGTCGTTCAGTTGACGGTTAGCTTCCTTCAGATAGAGGTTGATAGGCCAAATAACGATGTTTCCACCCTTATCTGAGGGTTTGATTAGAATATCATCCCAGCTTCGAATTTGTTTAAGGGCATGTTTCTGTGAATGAGTCAGGTTGCCTGTTTGCCGATGATATTTCTGTTTTTGATATAATTTATCAAAGTCCCGGGATACCAGATTAAGGAAAACTTTGATTTCATGGCATATGTGGTCTCCCGGAAAAAATGTGGATTTCTTTTTACATATAGGTCGTTTGTGTTGAGGATCTTGATCTCCAATGGAATCCACCTGTTCGTCAGCCAGTTCTTCCAAGATACTAATTGCTTCGATCTCTTGCTGTGATAATGCATCTGTAGATGTAGTTGTTGTTATATCCTTCTTCTGATTGAAGAATTTAGTTAATAGTAATTTGCGACCAAAGAGTCTCAAATTAGTTTCCCATTTGAATGGATCGAATGTGGAAGTTGGTGAAAATGAAAGACCCTTCTCTAAGACAGAAATTTGATCGGGAGTTAGGATATGGGAGGACAGATTGATGATTTTGAGTTTGGATGTTGATAAGGTGGGGTTGTTTATTTCCTCCGCCTGGATGGATAACGATGTGGCTGGGGAGACTTCCACCTCTCTCTTCGTCTTCTTCCTTTTGCCCCGTCTCGTTTTACTTCGTCGGGGCGTCCACGGTAAGTACCCCTGATGTCTTCTAAAAAAGAATTTGATGAGGAGGAGGCAGTAGGCCGGGAGTTAGTATCCCTTCTCTGGTTATAAATTTCTCTAGTATCAACATCTTCAGTGTCAGATGGTTCAATCTCAGATGATGAGGGTGTCTGATCAAATCTCTGTGTATCTCTTTTGGTCGATTGTTTTTTTATATTTTGAGTCCACTTGAATATACTTCCCATAAGGAAATCCCTCTTATCCCTAGAGAATTTGGATTTTTTTCTCTCTATTATTACATCTTCATAAGTTTCCAATTCCTTTTTGATCCTTCCAAACGTATTCTGAAATCCCATATCCTGTTCCCATTGTTCCAATTTGAGTCCAATTTGGTCGATTTCCTTGGTACATTCCTCAAATCTCAGATGATTATGTTTTATGAGGATGGTCATTAGTTCCTGAGAACATTTTAATAAGCTAGTTTCCCACTCCTTACGTAAGTTTTCAGTACATAATTCAAAAGAAGTAAAGAGTTTTGGCCTTAAGCCCCTTGGGGTGATTTTCTGTTTGTTATATTGTTCCAGACTAATTAGATCCCAATTAATTCTTATCCGTTTTTGTAGAGTCCTCTTTAATTGGAAAAGATCATCTTCCCAATTGGGATCTGCAGATATTTGAATTGGTTGATTGGGAAAAATGCTGTCAATATCATCCATCAAGCGTTTATTATTCAATTCATTTTTGAGATTAAAGTTACTCATGTTCAGACCGGGTTTGAGAGTTGAGGCATAAATTTCAGAACAGATACATAAAAACAGAAATCTCACGAATTAGATCATTCACTTATGCGGAAGAGCAGTCCGCTGCTGTGCCGGAACTAGTAGCCGTGAATAATCTCGGAAAAAGACGTTTGTAAAAAGGTTTGTCAGTTCCGCACTAGCTGTGTGCTATATAGACACACCTAAGTATCAATAAATCTGAAAATACCAATATACACAGTGCTAATAATCAAATGTTTAGAGAGCACTTTACTTATTGGTGGTGCCCCCAAATACTTTTGTAGATTAACTACACATATAAGAAAGAAAAGACAAAAGAAATCCTTTTTGGGAGCACTGTTATTTGAAAAATTATTACAATATTAAGTCATGATGTGCAGTGAAAATGTAAAGATGAGTAATCTAAAACTTAACATTTATTCTGTTCCTTAAAATATTGACCAATATGGTCTATGTTCACAAAATATTTTTTTGTTTATTAATATCTCTATCTAAATTTAGAAATAAGGAGATAGAAAAGGTGAAAATATGAATTAAAATTAGTGAGAGTGAGCAGCATAGAATTGCTCCACCAGTGTTGTTCAGTAGACAATATAGGTGATCATCTTGGTGATATCCACAGTGCCTGGTATTCCTGAGTGGTCCCCCTTCAGAGTACTAGCCAGGTCTATCCTATCAGCTTCCGAGATTGAAGATCGGGCTACTTTCAGGATAGTACGACCTTGAATAGTTAAGATAATAAATGAAGGAAGAGAGAACCCACTTCTGCTGTCTGTACTCTTGTACTCTGCCTGCTATGTGTCACTGAACGAATTTTCCCCAGGCTTTTCCAGATGAGAGAGTGTTGGAAAAGAGAACCAAAGTTAAATAGAGGAAATAGAATTGAATGCAGATTTTTCTTGCTCCTAAATTGGGAGACAGAAAAAGGAAGGAAGAAAGAAGCACTTCTACTTTCTGTTGTGACAGTGAATGTGTGCTGAAAAGGGCAGAACCCTAGTCAGTGGTACTGTCAACCAGATGAGAGAGTGATGTAAAAAAAAGAATAGAACAGCTGGGTATTCACACACTGTCAAAGGTTCTGTTGTATTAACTGGGTACTGATCATTCAACAGTTAATAGTGATCCAACTATTAATCAAAGCAGAAGTGATAATATCTGTGAAGATGAACAATTATTCACCTAAGCCATATTAACATGGTAAATTGATTAGGACAACTCTGGTCTCTCACATAAAATATAACAGTGTTGCTAAGACATCCTAGAATATGTTTAGTATGTAGATTTAGTTCATTAGTCTAGTACATAGGATCTGTGTTGATTGCACAGCACAGTTTCCACATTCGCAAAAAAGAAAAAAAAATTGTTAGTTTGAACTCATTGGATAGCACAATATGGTGTGAAATATATCATCAGAACTGATTGATCAAAACTCCACTTATCCTCTGTAAATATAGATTTAAACAAGTTCCGATATTCTAAAGTACAGATTAATAAAGAGGTATCAATGTACACGAGCTCTGGTTTCTCACATGCGCCTCAAGTACTGTTGCAAAGGCATCAACAATCAATTGTTATACAGAATTAATTCCATCTAATCTATTGGGTCTGTGTTGATTCCATGCAAAATATATAGCTACATGTGCAGGGCTGCTCAATTGAACTCGTGACTAGCACAATACAGCAGAAAAAAGGTCCTCAGAGATAATTAACTGAATCAATTAATTCATAATCAACTTAACAATTCCTTTATTTTCTGATGACCCAAGTGAGTTTATGCGAGTTCTGAGACTTTGAAGATTACTAATCAGAGATAAAGTATCAATATACATATATCCTTAATTGATAATCGTAAACAACACTTAGTTGCTAGAGGTATGTGCTCAGAGATCATAGAGTTAATTGATTCATATATTTCATTCATCAATCAATTTGGATCTATAGAGATTCAGGCATTTTTTGACTAATGATCTACAATGTGTGTAGTTCTAAATCAAAATCTCTTACAAGGAGAGTTTGCAACATGTGTGACAAAATGATAAAGCACCTAGGTGGTGATAGAGGGATATGCATAAATATACATGGAACCAAGGTGATAATCCAACATGCAAAAATGCGGGGGGAGGGAAGAGGAAGCAGAGACAAATGTAGCCGTGACTGAGCACTGGATGATCATGAGCATTACTTTACCAATCGCCGCTCCAAATGTGTTTGGATGCCGGCGTTTTGTCCGTCTCCTCTGCTGCTTTGGCGTGATCTGCTCGCACTTCACCTCACACACCTCTCATGTTCACCGCGATGCCGCGGCTACCCGAACCAGAAAAGGGGGTGTGTGGCCGCACGACGTCCTTGATGACGTCGGAGTCCCGACGTACGTTTCACCGCTGGGCTTGTTTACGGGAGCCTCAATCCCACAAGCCCAGCCCGGATTTATAAAGAAAACATGGATGATTAAATGATAATTAGGATCAATCAACTTAATCAAGTGTTCTTTTCAATACATATGTAATTTATATTTTAGAGAGATACCAGAGAGATAAATTTGTTACAGCCTACACATGACGCTGGATTTAATCTGTGCATTCACAGTAATAATTTAGAATAAATTAATCTAAATTGATTAATATGATAATTGAAATAACAAACATATCCAATTAATGTAATTGGACCAAGGGACCAAGGAAACAAACAGGAAAAAGATTAGAAAAATTTATGAAATAATAAAAATAGGTATAAAGAAAATTATTTCTTCTTTGGAAACAGCTTTTTATTTGTTATGCTTATTCACTCTAATCAAACATAAATAGAAGGCCATGTATATGTGCACATAACGGAGTAGATATGGAGGAAGAGTATAACTAATAATAATGCATGAGCAGAGCTACATAAAATGGATATCAGAATGACTGGCTCTGTGGCACTGCTCATGAAAGAACACATGTATACAAATCAAAAGGAATCTCATAAAGTTGATAATAATCATAGCAATGCTAATACTGCTGATTTTGGTATTATTATTTTAAAAAATTGAAGTGTAAAAATAAATTAGAAAATACATGTGAAAATAATAAATAAAATGGAGTGGGTGTAATAAAATAAAGTGATAAAAGTGACTGGAGATTATTTTGTATATATAGAAAATCAAATGGTTATATTAAATGGAATTGTAAATAGCAAATATAATAATATATAGATGAAGTTAAGAGGTTAAAAAAAGGTATTATGGAAGAGTGATAAGATTAGTGCACCGTGGGCAAGAAGAATGAAATATCAGGTTAATGACAAAATAAAAATGTACCAGAAAGTTAAAATGATGAGTATAAGTGAGAGATAGCATAATAATTGATGATATTCATAATAATAATGACGGTGATGATGACAGTGATATAGTAAAATCAATATTAAAAATAAGAATGGTATTTCTGAAGTGGAACTTTATGATACTGATAAGTATACAGCATGTATGAATTATATACCAATATAATATTGAATTAAATACCAATAGAGCCATAGGCATCAAAAGAAGGGGGTTTTTATTCAAGAAAAGCGCTGAAATTTATGTTCTCATTCAAACCCCTTGGTATCAAGGAATGTAACTTAAAAATCCATTCAGATTCTTTCTTCTGTAATCTGTTCATTAAGTCTCCTCCTCTAAGGCCTAATTTAAGATGTTCCAGGCCAAAGATTCTTAGATCTTGGGTTCTACTGTTGTGAGTCTGTAAGAAGTGTTTTGCAACAGTAGTCAAAGTCTTAAATTTAGATGCATCTGATCTAGCATTTCGAACATTGCCCACATGTTCCAGTGCTCGGACCTTCAACATACGTGAGGTCATGCCCACATATTTTAAATCACAGGGACATGTAATGCAATAGATTACATTTTCAGTTTTGCATTTGAAGTAATCTTTAATCTGGATGGATTGGTTGTATCTATCAACAATGACTGTTTGATTGTGAATATGAGAGCAAGCTTTGCAGTTTCCACAGGGATGGCTGCCCCGTAATGATGTACGTGACCTGGATGTTTGTGAAAAATGACTCTTCACCAATTGATCTCTGAGATTGGGTGCCCGCCGCCAACTCATGTTGATCTTATCACCTATGTGTTCTGATAGGTCATCATCCATTAACAGTATATGCCAATGATTTTGGAGAATTTGGCTGGCTTCTTTCCACCTTCCACAGAAATCACCAATGAATCTCATCACCCCTGTTTTTTGTGAATCTAGGCTCTTTTTATCAGGAAATATCAAAGTTTCACGTTGTACCTTGCTTACTTCATATTGGGCTTTCTTGATCAGACGGTTACTATAGCCACGCTCCTTAAGTCGGCTACTTAGTTCTATACATTTAGATAGAAAACTCTGTTCATCCGAGCAATTTCGTTTTAACCGGAGGAATTCCCCTTTAGGGATATTCCTGATGGTCGGTGGGAAATGTCCACTGGAGGAGTGCAGGAGACTGTTGGTCGATGTTTCCTTCCTAAAGATCTCTGTGGCAATTTTGTTAGTATCATCTCGATAAATCCTGAGATCTAGAAAGGAGACAATTACTCGACTACTTGTATAGGTGAATTTTAAATTGATATCATTATTGTTGAGAATTTGGATGTATTCTTCCAGTTTTGTTTCTGGACCGTCCCATATCATAAAGATATCGTCTATGAAACGCATCCATGTAATGATGTGATTGGTGTAGTGTTCTTGATTGTCATTAAAGACACATTCTCGCTCCCACCAACCTAAAAACAAGTTTGCATATGTGGGGGCACAGGCTGCCCCCATAGCCGTACCCCTTAGTTGAATATGGAATCGGTTATTGAACAGAAAGTAATTATGGTGTAATACAAATTCCAGTAATTCCAACAAAAATTCCTGAAATTCACCTATTCCTTCTATTGCTAGAAAATATCTCACTGCCTTAATTCCCAAATCATGTCTTATAGAGGTGTACAGAGCCTCCACATCAAGGCTCACCAATATGTATGACTCCTCTAGGTGTACATCATGGACCTTTTTTAATACATCGGTAGTGTCCTTGATGTATGAGGGGAGAGTCAAGATATGATGTCTGAGATGTACATCCAGAAAGCAACTTGCTTTCTCCAGTAGGCCTCCATTACCTGATATAATGGGCCTTCCAGGGGGATTTTTGACATTTTTATGCACTTTGGGCAGTAAGTAGAAGGTTGGTGTTCGAGGGTGTAGTGTGGTTAGATATTCAAATTCTCCCTTTGTGATGATTCCCAATTGTTGTTGTCTCTCAATTATTCTCTTATATTTCACAAGAAAATTTTGAGTAGGATCAAACAACGTAATTTTGTAGCAGGAGGTGTCGTTCAGTTGACGGTTAGCTTCCTTCAGATAGAGGTTGATAGGCCAAATAACGATGTTTCCACCCTTATCTGAGGGTTTGATTAGAATATCATCCCAGCTTCGAATTTGTTTAAGGGCATGTTTCTGTGAATGAGTCAGGTTGCCTGTTTGCCGATGATATTTCTGTTTTTGATATAATTTATCAAAGTCCCGGGATACCAGATTAAGGAAAACTTTGATTTCATGGCATATGTGGTCTCCCGGAAAAAATGTGGATTTCTTTTTACATATAGGTCGTTTGTGTTGAGGATCTTGATCTCCAATGGAATCCACCTGTTCGTCAGCCAGTTCTTCCAAGATACTAATTGCTTCGATCTCTTGCTGTGATAATGCATCTGTAGATGTAGTTGTTGTTATATCCTTCTTCTGATTGAAGAATTTAGTTAATAGTAATTTGCGACCAAAGAGTCTCAAATTAGTTTCCCATTTGAATGGATCGAATGTGGAAGTTGGTGAAAATGAAAGACCCTTCTCTAAGACAGAAATTTGATCGGGAGTTAGGATATGGGAGGACAGATTGATGATTTTGAGTTTGGATGTTGATAAGGTGGGGTTGTTTATTTCCTCCGCCTGGATGGATAACGATGTGGCTGGGGAGACTTCCACCTCTCTCTTCGTCTTCTTCCTTTTGCCCCGTCTCGTTTTACTTCGTCGGGGCGTCCACGGTAAGTACCCCTGATGTCTTCTAAAAAAGAATTTGATGAGGAGGAGGCAGTAGGCCGGGAGTTAGTATCCCTTCTCTGGTTATAAATTTCTCTAGTATCAACATCTTCAGTGTCAGATGGTTCAATCTCAGATGATGAGGGTGTCTGATCAAATCTCTGTGTATCTCTTTTGGTCGATTGTTTTTTTATATTTTGAGTCCACTTGAATATACTTCCCATAAGGAAATCCCTCTTATCCCTAGAGAATTTGGATTTTTTTCTCTCTATTATTACATCTTCATAAGTTTCCAATTCCTTTTTGATCCTTCCAAACGTATTCTGAAATCCCATATCCTGTTCCCATTGTTCCAATTTGAGTCCAATTTGGTCGATTTCCTTGGTACATTCCTCAAATCTCAGATGATTATGTTTTATGAGGATGGTCATTAGTTCCTGAGAACATTTTAATAAGCTAGTTTCCCACTCCTTACGTAAGTTTTCAGTACATAATTCAAAAGAAGTAAAGAGTTTTGGCCTTAAGCCCCTTGGGGTGATTTTCTGTTTGTTATATTGTTCCAGACTAATTAGATCCCAATTAATTCTTATCCGTTTTTGTAGAGTCCTCTTTAATTGGAAAAGATCATCTTCCCAATTGGGATCTGCAGATATTTGAATTGGTTGATTGGGAAAAATGCTGTCAATATCATCCATCAAGCGTTTATTATTCAATTCATTTTTGAGATTAAAGTTACTCATGTTCAGACCGGGTTTGAGAGTTGAGGCATAAATTTCAGAACAGATACATAAAAACAGAAATCTCACGAATTAGATCATTCACTTATGCGGAAGAGCAGTCCGCTGCTGTGCCGGAACTAGTAGCCGAGAATAATCTCGGAAAAAGACGTTTGTAAAAAGGTTTGTCAGTTCCGCACTAGCTGTGTGCTATATAGACACACCTAAGTATCAATAAATCTGAAAATACCAATATACACAGTGCTAATAATCAAATGTTTAGAGAGCACTTTACTTATTGGTGGTGCCCCCAAATACTTTTGTAGATTAACTACACATATAAGAAAGAAAAGACAAAAGAAATCCTTTTTGGGAGCACTGTTATTTGAAAAATTATTACAATATTAAGTCATGATGTGCAGTGAAAATGTAAAGATGAGTAATCTAAAACTTAACATTTATTCTGTTCCTTAAAATATTGACCAATATGGTCTATGTTCACAAAATATTTTTTTGTTTATTAATATCTCTATCTAAATTTAGAAATAAGGAGATAGAAAAGGTGAAAATATGAATTAAAATTAGTGAGAGTGAGCAGCATAGAATTGCTCCACCAGTGTTGTTCAGTAGACAATATAGGTGATCATCTTGGTGATATCCACAGTGCCTGGTATTCCTGAGTGGTCCCCCTTCAGAGTACTAGCCAGGTCTATCCTATCAGCTTCCGAGATTGAAGATCGGGCTACTTTCAGGATAGTACGACCTTGAATAGTTAAGATAATAAATGAAGGAAGAGAGAACCCACTTCTGCTGTCTGTACTCTTGTACTCTGCCTGCTATGTGTCACTGAACGAATTTTCCCCAGGCTTTTCCAGATGAGAGAGTGTTGGAAAAGAGAACCAAAGTTAAATAGAGGAAATAGAATTGAATGCAGATTTTTCTTGCTCCTAAATTGGGAGACAGAAAAAGGAAGGAAGAAAGAAGCACTTCTACTTTCTGTTGTGACAGTGAATGTGTGCTGAAAAGGGCAGAACCCTAGTCAGTGGTACTGTCAACCAGATGAGAGAGTGATGTAAAAAAAAGAATAGAACAGCTGGGTATTCACACACTGTCAAAGGTTCTGTTGTATTAACTGGGTACTGATCATTCAACAGTTAATAGTGATCCAACTATTAATCAAAGCAGAAGTGATAATATCTGTGAAGATGAACAATTATTCACCTAAGCCATATTAACATGGTAAATTGATTAGGACAACTCTGGTCTCTCACATAAAATATAACAGTGTTGCTAAGACATCCTAGAATATGTTTAGTATGTAGATTTAGTTCATTAGTCTAGTACATAGGATCTGTGTTGATTGCACAGCACAGTTTCCACATTCGCAAAAAAGAAAAAAAAATTGTTAGTTTGAACTCATTGGATAGCACAATATGGTGTGAAATATATCATCAGAACTGATTGATCAAAACTCCACTTATCCTCTGTAAATATAGATTTAAACAAGTTCCGATATTCTAAAGTACAGATTAATAAAGAGGTATCAATGTACACGAGCTCTGGTTTCTCACATGCACCTCAAGTACTGTTGCAAAGGCATCAACAATCAATTGTTATACAGAATTAATTCCATCTAATCTATTGGGTCTGTGTTGATTCCATGCAAAATATATAGCTACATGTGCAGGGCTGCTCAATTGAACTCGTGACTAGCACAATACAGCAGAAAAAAGGTCCTCAGAGATAATTAACTGAATCAATTAATTCATAATCAACTTAACAATTCCTTTATTTTCTGATGACCCAAGTGAGTTTATGCGAGTTCTGAGACTTTGAAGATTACTAATCAGAGATAAAGTATCAATATACATATATCCTTAATTGATAATCGTAAACAACACTTAGTTGCTAGAGGTATGTGCTCAGAGATCATAGAGTTAATTGATTCATATATTTCATTCATCAATCAATTTGGATCTATAGAGATTCAGGCATTTTTTGACTAATGATCTACAATGTGTGTAGTTCTAAATCAAAATCTCTTACAAGGAGAGTTTGCAACATGTGTGACAAAATGATAAAGCACCTAGGTGGTGATAGAGGGATATGCATAAATATACATGGAACCCAGGTGATAATCCAACATGCAAAAATGCGGGGGGAGGGAAGAGGAAGCAGAGACAAATGTAGCAGTGACTGAGCACTGGATGATCATGAGCATTACTTTACCAATCGCCGCTCCAAATGTGTTTGGATGCCGGCGTTTTGTCCGTCTCCTCTGCTGCTTCGGCGTGATCTGCTCGCACTTCACCTCACACACCTCTCATGTTCACCGCGATGCCGCGGCTACCCGAACCAGAAAAGGGGGTGTGTGGCCGCACGACGTCCTTGATGACGTCGGAGTCCCGACGTACGTTTCACCGCTGGGCTTGTTTACGGGAGCCTCAATCCCACAAGCCCAGCCCGGATTTATAAAGAAAACATGGATGATTAAATGATAATTAGGATCAATCAACTTAATCAAGTGTTCTTTTCAATACATATGTAATTTATATTTTAGAGAGATACCAGAGAGATAAATTTGTTACAGCCTACACATGACGCTGGATTTAATCTGTGCGTTCACAGTAATAATTTAGAATAAATTAATCTAAATTGATTAATATGATAATTGAAATAACAAACATATCCAATTAATGTAATTGGACCAAGGGACCAAGGAAACAAACAGGAAAAAGATTAGAAAAATTTATGAAATAATAAAAATAGGTATAAAGAAAATTATTTCTTCTTTGGAAACAGCTTTTTATTTGTTATGCTTATTCACTCTAATCAAACAGAAATAGAAGGCCATGTATATGTGCACATAACGGAGTAGATATGGAGGAAGAGTATAACTAATAATAATGCATGAGCAGAGCTACATAAAATGGATATCAGAATGACTGGCTCTGTGGCACTGCTCATGAAAGAACACATGTATACAAATCAAAAGGAATCTCATAAAGTTGATAATAATCATAGCAATGCTAATACTGCTGATTTTGGTATTATTATTTTAAAAAATTGAAGTGTAAAAATAAATTAGAAAATACATGTGAAAATAATAAATAAAATGGAGTGGGTGTAATAAAATAAAGTGATAAAAGTGACTGGAGATTATTTTGTATATATAGAAAATCAAATGGTTATATTAAATGGAATTGTAAATAGCAAATATAATAATATATAGATGAAGCTAAGAGGTTAAAAAAAGGTATTATGGAAGAGTGATAAGATTAGTGCACCGTGGGCAAGAAGAATGAAATATCAGGTTAATGACAAAATAAAAATGTACCAGAAAGTTAAAATGATGAGTATAAGTGAGAGATAGCATAATAATTGATGATATTCATAATAATAATGACGGTGATGATGACAGTGATATAGTAAAATCAATATTAAAAATAAGAATGGTATTTCTGAAGTGGAACTTTATGATACTGATAAGTATACAGCATGTATGAATTATATACCAATATAATATTGAATTAAATACCAATAGAGCCATAGGCATCAAAAGAAGGGGGTTTTTATTCAAGAAAAGCGCTGAAATTTATGTTCTCATTCAAACCCCTTGGTATCAAGGAATGTAACTTAAAAATCCATTCAGATTCTTTCTTCTGTAATCTGTTCATTAAGTCTCCTCCTCTAAGGCCTAATTTAAGATGTTCCAGGCCAAAGATTCTTAGATCTTGGGTTCTACTGTTGTGAGTCTGTAAGAAGTGTTTTGCAACAGTAGTCAAAGTCTTAAATTTAGATGCATCTGATCTAGCATTTCGAACATTGCCCACATGTTCCAGTGCTCGGACCTTCAACATACGTGAGGTCATGCCCACATATTTTAAATCACAGGGACATGTAATGCAATAGATTACATTTTCAGTTTTGCATTTGAAGTAATCTTTAATCTGGATGGATTGGTTGTATCTATCAACAATGACTGTTTGATTGTGAATATGAGAGCAAGCTTTGCAGTTTCCACAGGGATGGCTGCCCCGTAATGATGTACGTGACCTGGATGTTTGTGAAAAATGACTCTTCACCAATTGATCTCTGAGATTGGGTGCCCGCCGCCAACTCATGTTGATCTTATCACCTATGTGTTCTGATAGGTCATCATCCATTAACAGTATATGCCAATGATTTTGGAGAATTTGGCTGGCTTCTTTCCACCTTCCACAGAAATCACCAATGAATCTCATCACCCCTGTTTTTTGTGAATCTAGGCTCTTTTTATCAGGAAATATCAAAGTTTCACGTTGTACCTTGCTTACTTCATATTGGGCTTTCTTGATCAGACGGTTACTATAGCCACGCTCCTTAAGTCGGCTACTTAGTTCTATACATTTAGATAGAAAACTCTGTTCATCCGAGCAATTTCGTTTTAACCGGAGGAATTCCCCTTTAGGGATATTCCTGATGGTCGGTGGGAAATGTCCACTGGAGGAGTGCAGGAGACTGTTGGTCGATGTTTCCTTCCTAAAGATCTCTGTGGCAATTTTGTTAGTATCATCTCGATAAATCCTGAGATCTAGAAAGGAGACAATTACTCGACTACTTGTATAGGTGAATTTTAAATTGATATCATTATTGTTGAGAATTTGGATGTATTCTTCCAGTTTTGTTTCTGGACCGTCCCATATCATAAAGATATCGTCTATGAAACGCATCCATGTAATGATGTGATTGGTGTAGTGTTCTTGATTGTCATTAAAGACACATTCTCGCTCCCACCAACCTAAAAACAAGTTTGCATATGTGGGGGCACAGGCTGCCCCCATAGCCGTACCCCTTAGTTGAATATGGAATCGGTTATTGAACAGAAAGTAATTATGGTGTAATACAAATTCCAGTAATTCCAACAAAAATTCCTGAAATTCACCTATTCCTTCTATTGCTAGAAAATATCTCACTGCCTTAATTCCCAAATCATGTCTTATAGAGGTGTACAGAGCCTCCACATCAAGGCTCACCAATATGTATGACTCCTCTAGGTGTACATCATGGACCTTTTTTAATACATCGGTAGTGTCCTTGATGTATGAGGGGAGAGTCAAGATATGATGTCTGAGATGTACATCCAGAAAGCAACTTGCTTTCTCCAGTAGGCCTCCATTACCTGATATAATGGGCCTTCCAGGGGGATTTTTGACATTTTTATGCACTTTGGGCAGTAAGTAGAAGGTTGGTGTTCGAGGGTGTAGTGTGGTTAGATATTCAAATTCTCCCTTTGTGATGATTCCCAATTGTTGTTGTCTCTCAATTATTCTCTTATATTTCACAAGAAAATTTTGAGTAGGATCAAACAACGTAATTTTGTAGCAGGAGGTGTCGTTCAGTTGACGGTTAGCTTCCTTCAGATAGAGGTTGATAGGCCAAATAACGATGTTTCCACCCTTATCTGAGGGTTTGATTAGAATATCATCCCAGCTTCGAATTTGTTTAAGGGCATGTTTCTGTGAATGAGTCAGGTTGCCTGTTTGCCGATGATATTTCTGTTTTTGATATAATTTATCAAAGTCCCGGGATACCAGATTAAGGAAAACTTTGATTTCATGGCATATGTGGTCTCCCGGAAAAAATGTGGATTTCTTTTTACATATAGGTCGTTTGTGTTGAGGATCTTGATCTCCAATGGAATCCACCTGTTCGTCAGCCAGTTCTTCCAAGATACTAATTGCTTCGATCTCTTGCTGTGATAATGCATCTGTAGATGTAGTTGTTGTTATATCCTTCTTCTGATTGAAGAATTTAGTTAATAGTAATTTGCGACCAAAGAGTCTCAAATTAGTTTCCCATTTGAATGGATCGAATGTGGAAGTTGGTGAAAATGAAAGACCCTTCTCTAAGACAGAAATTTGATCGGGAGTTAGGATATGGGAGGACAGATTGATGATTTTGAGTTTGGATGTTGATAAGGTGGGGTTGTTTATTTCCTCCGCCTGGATGGATAACGATGTGGCTGGGGAGACTTCCACCTCTCTCTTCGTCTTCTTCCTTTTGCCCCGTCTCGTTTTACTTCGTCGGGGCGTCCACGGTAAGTACCCCTGATGTCTTCTAAAAAAGAATTTGATGAGGAGGAGGCAGTAGGCCGGGAGTTAGTACCCCTTCTCTGGTTATAAATTTCTCTAGTATCAACATCTTCAGTGTCAGATGGTTCAATCTCAGATGATGAGGGTGTCTGATCAAATCTCTGTGTATCTCTTTTGGTCGATTGTTTTTTTATATTTTGAGTCCACTTGAATATACTTCCCATAAGGAAATCCCTCTTATCCCTAGAGAATTTGGATTTTTTTCTCTCTATTATTACATCTTCATAAGTTTCCAATTCCTTTTTGATCCTTCCAAACGTATTCTGAAATCCCATATCCTGTTCCCATTGTTCCAATTTGAGTCCAATTTGGTCGATTTCCTTGGTACATTCCTCAAATCTCAGATGATTATGTTTTATGAGGATGGTCATTAGTTCCTGAGAACATTTTAATAAGCTAGTTTCCCACTCCTTACGTAAGATTTCAGTACATAATTCAAAAGAAGTAAAGAGTTTTGGCCTTAAGCCCCTTGGGGTGATTTTCTGTTTGTTATATTGTTCCAGACTAATTAGATCCCAATTAATTCTTATCCGTTTTTGTAGAGTCCTCTTTAATTGGAAAAGATCATCTTCCCAATTGGGATCTGCAGATATTTGAATTGGTTGATTGGGAAAAATGCTGTCAATATCATCCATCAAGCGTTTATTATTCAATTCATTTTTGAGATTAAAGTTACTCATGTTCAGACCGGGTTTGAGAGTTGAGGCATAAATTTCAGAACAGATACATAAAAACAGAAATCTCACGAATTAGATCATTCACTTATGCGGAAGAGCAGTCCGCTGCTGTGCCGGAACTAGTAGCCGAGAATAATCTCGGAAAAAGACGTTTGTAAAAAGGTTTGTCAGTTCCGCACTAGCTGTGTGCTATATAGACACACCTAAGTATCAATAAATCTGAAAATACCAATATACACAGTGCTAATAATCAAATGTTTAGAGAGCACTTTACTTATTGGTGGTGCCCCCAAATACTTTTGTAGATTAACTACACATATAAGAAAGAAAAGACAAAAGAAATCCTTTTTGGGAGCACTGTTATTTGAAAAATTATTACAATATTAAGTCATGATGTGCAGTGAAAATGTAAAGATGAGTAATCTAAAACTTAACATTTATTCTGTTCCTTAAAATATTGACCAATATGGTCTATGTTCACAAAATATTTTTTTGTTTATTAATATCTCTATCTAAATTTAGAAATAAGGAGATAGAAAAGGTGAAAATATGAATTAAAATTAGTGAGAGTGAGCAGCATAGAATTGCTCCACCAGTGTTGTTCAGTAGACAATATAGGTGATCATCTTGGTGATATCCACAGTGCCTGGTATTCCTGAGTGGTCCCCCTTCAGAGTACTAGCCAGGTCTATCCTATCAGCTTCCGAGATTGAAGATCGGGCTACTTTCAGGATAGTACGACCTTGAATAGTTAAGATAATAAATGAAGGAAGAGAGAACCCACTTCTGCTGTCTGTACTCTGCCTGCTATGTGTCACTGAACGAATTTTCCCCAGGCTTTTCCAGATGAGAGAGTGTTGGAAAAGAGAACCAAAGTTAAATAGAGGAAATAGAATTGAATGCAGATTTTTCTTGCTCCTAAATTGAGAGACAGAAAAAGGAAGGAAGAAAGAAGCACTTCTACTTTCTGTTGTGACAGTGAATGTGTGCTGAAAAGGGCAGAACCCTAGTCAGTGGTACTGTCAACCAGATGAGAGAGTGATGTAAAAAAAAAGAATAGAACAGCTGGGTATTCACACACTGTCAAAGGTTCTGTTGTATTAACTGGGTACTGATCATTCAACAGTTAATAGTGATCCAACTATTAATCAAAGCAGAAGTGATAATATCTGTGAAGATGAACAATTATTCACCTAAGCCATATTAACATGGTAAATTGATTAGAACAACTCTGGTCTCTCAACTAAAATATAACAGTGTTGCTAAGACATCCTAGAATATGTTTAGTATGTAGATTTAGTTCATTAGTCTAGTACATAGGATCTGTGTTGATTGCACAGCACAGTTTCCACATTCGCAAAAAAGAAAAAAAAATGTTAGTTTGAACTCATTGGATAGCACAATATGGTGTGAAATATATCATCAGAACTGATTGATCAAAACTCCACTTATCCTCTGTAAATATAGATTTAAACAAGTTCCGATATTCTAAAGTACAGATTAATAAAGAGGTATCAATGTACACGAGCTCTGGTTTCTCACATGAACCTCAAGTACTGTTGCAAAGGCATCAACAATCAATTGTTATACAGAATTAATTCCATCTAATCTATTGGGTCTGTGTTGATTCCATGCAAAATATATAGCCACATGTGCAGGGCTGCTCAATTGAACTCGTGACTAGCACAATACAGCAGAAAAAAGGTCCTCAGAGATAATTAACTGAATCAATTAATTCATAATCAACTTAACAATTCCTTTATTTTCTGATGACCCAAGTGAGTTTATGCGAGTTCTGAGACTTTGAAGATTACTAATCAGAGATAAAGTATCAATATACATATATCCTTAATTGATAATCGTAAACAACACTTAGTTGCTAGAGGTATGTGCTCAGAGATCATAGATTTAATTGATTCATATATTTCATTCATCAATCAATTTGGATCTATAGAGATTCAGGCATTTTTTGACTAATGATCTACAATGTGTGTAGTTCTAAATCAAAATCTCTTACAAGGAGAGTTTGCAACATGTGTGACAAAATGATAAGGCACCTAGGTGGTGATAGAGGGATATGCATAAATATACATGGAACCCAGGTGATAATCCAACACGCAAAAATGCGGGGGGAGGGAAGAGGAAGCAGAGACAAATGTAGCCGTGACTGAGCACTGGATGATCATGAGCATTACTTTACCAATCGCCGCTCCAAATGTGTTTGGATGCCGGCGTTTTGTCCGTCTCCTCTGCTGCTTCGGCGTGATCTGCTCGCACTTCACCTCACACACCTATCATGTTCACCGCGATGCCGCGGCTACCCGAACCAGAAAAGGGGGTGTGTGGCCGCACGACGTCCTTGATGACGTCGGAGTCCCGACGTACGTTTCACCGCTGGGCTTGTTTACGGGAGCCTCAATCCCACAAGCCCAGCCTGGATTTATAAAGAAAACATGGATGATTAAATGATAATTAGGATCAATCAACTTAATCAAGTGTTCTTTTCAATACATATGTAATTTATATTTTAGAGAGATACCAGAGAGATAAATTTGTTACAGCCTACACATGACGCTGGATTTAATCTGTGCGTTCACAGTAATAATTTAGAATAAATTAATCTAAATTGATTAATATGATAATTGAAATAACAAACATATCCAATTAATGTAATTGGACCAAGGGACCAAGGAAACAAACAGGAAAAAGATTAGAAAAATTTATGAAATAATAAAAATAGGTATAAAGAAAATTATTTCTTCTTTGGAAACAGCTTTTTATTTGTTATGCTTATTCACTCTAATCAAACAGAAATAGAAGGCCATGTATATGTGCACATAACGGAGTAGATATGGAGGAAGAGTATAACTAATAATAATTCATGAGCAGAGCTACATAAAATGGATATCAGAATGACTGGCTCTGTGGCACTGCTCATGAAAGAACACATGTATACAAATCAAAAGGAATCTCATAAAGTTGATAATAATCATAGCAATGCTAATACTGCTGATTTTGGTATTATTATTTTAAAAAATTGAAGTGTAAAAATAAATTAGAAAATACATGTGAAAATAATAAATAAAATGGAGTGGGTGTAATAAAATAAAGTGATAAAAGTGACTGGAGATTATTTTGTATATATAGAAAATCAAATGGTTATATTAAATGGAATTGTAAATAGCAAATATAATAATATATAGATGAAGCTAAGAGGTTAAAAAAAGGTATTATGGAAGAGTGATAAGATTAGTGCACCGTGGGCAAGAAGAATGAAATATCAGGTTAATGACAAAATAAAAATGTACCAGAAAGTTAAAATGATGAGTATAAGTGAGAGATAGCATAATAATTGATGATATTCATAATAATAATGACGGTGATGATGACAGTGATATAGTAAAATCAATATTAAAAATAAGAATGGTATTTCTGAAGTGGAACTTTATGATACTGATAAGTATACAGCATGTATGAATTATATACCAATATAATATTGAATTAAATACCAATAGAGCCATAGGCATCAAAAGAAGGGGGTTTTTATTCAAGAAAAGCGCTGAAATTTATGTTCTCATTCAAACCCCTTGGTATCAAGGAATGTAACTTAAAAATCCATTCAGATTCTTTCTTCTGTAATCTGTTCATTAAGTCTCCTCCTCTAAGGCCTAATTTAAGATGTTCCAGGCCAAAGATTCTTAGATCTTGGGTTCTACTGTTGTGAGTCTGTAAGAAGTGTTTTGCAACAGTAGTCAAAGTCTTAAATTTAGATGCATCTGATCTAGCATTTCGAACATTGCCCACATGTTCCAGTGCTCGGACCTTCAACATACGTGAGGTCATGCCCACATATTTTAAATCACAGGGACATGTAATGCAATAGATTACATTTTCAGTTTTGCATTTGAAGTAATCTTTAATCTGGATGGATTGGTTGTATCTATCAACAATGACTGTTTGATTGTGAATATGAGAGCAAGCTTTGCAGTTTCCACAGGGATGGCTGCCCCGTAATGATGTACGTGACCTGGATGTTTGTGAAAAATGACTCTTCACCAATTGATCTCTGAGATTGGGTGCCCGCCGCCAACTCATGTTGATCTTATCACCTATGTGTTCTGATAGGTCATCATCCATTAACAGTATATGCCAATGATTTTGGAGAATTTGGCTGGCTTCTTTCCACCTTCCACAGAAATCACCAATGAATCTCATCACCCCTGTTTTTTGTGAATCTAGGCTCTTTTTATCAGGAAATATCAAAGTTTCACGTTGTACCTTGCTTACTTCATATTGGGCTTTCTTGATCAGACGGTTACTATAGCCACGCTCCTTAAGTCGGCTACTTAGTTCTATACATTTAGATAGAAAACTCTGTTCATCCGAGCAATTTCGTTTTAACCGGAGGAATTCCCCTTTAGGGATATTCCTGATGGTCGGTGGGAAATGTCCACTGGAGGAGTGCAGGAGACTGTTGGTCGATGTTTCCTTCCTAAAGATCTCTGTGGCAATTTTGTTAGCATCATCTCGATAAATCCTGAGATCTAGAAAGGAGACAATTACTCGACTACTTGTATAGGTGAATTTTAAATTGATATCATTATTGTTGAGAATTTGGATGTATTCTTCCAGTTTTGTTTCAGGACCGTCCCATATCATAAAGATATCGTCTATGAAACGCATCCATGTAATGATGTGATTGGTGTAGTGTTCTTGATTGTCATTAAAGACACATTCTCGCTCCCACCAACCTAAAAACAAGTTTGCATATGTGGGGGCACAGGCTGCCCCCATAGCCGTACCCCTTAGTTGAATATGGAATCGGTTATTGAACAGAAAGTAATTATGGTGTAATACAAATTCCAGTAATTCCAACAAAAATTCCTGAAATTCACCTATTCCTTCTATTGCTAGAAAATATCTCACTGCCTTAATTCCCAAATCATGTCTTATAGAGGTGTACAGAGCCTCCACATTAAGGCTCACCAATATGTATGACTCCTCTAGGTGTACATCATGGACCTTTTTTAATACATCGGTAGTGTCCTTGATGTATGAGGGGAGAGTCAAGATATGATGTCTGAGATGTACATCCAGAAAGCAACTTGCTTTCTCCAGTAGGCCTCCATTACCTGATATAATGGGCCTTCCAGGGGGATTTTTGACATTTTTATGCACTTTGGGCAGTAAGTAGAAGGTTGGTGTTCGAGGGTGTAGTGTGGTTAGATATTCAAATTCTCCCTTTGTGATGATTCCCAATTGTTGTTGTCTCTCAATTATTCTCTTATATTTCACAAGAAAATTTTGAGTAGGATCAAACAACGTAATTTTGTAGCAGGAGGTGTCGTTCAGTTGACGGTTAGCTTCCTTCAGATAGAGGTTGATAGGCCAAATAACGATGTTTCCACCCTTATCTGAGGGTTTGATTAGAATATCATCCCAGCTTCGAATTTGTTTAAGGGCATGTTTCTGTGAATGAGTCAGGTTGCCTGTTTGCCGATGATATTTCTGTTTTTGATATAATTTATCAAAGTCCCGGGATACCAGATTAAGGAAAACTTTGATTTCATGGCATATGTGGTCTCCCTGAAAAAATGTGGATTTCTTTTTACATATAGGTCGTTTGTGTTGAGGATCTTGATCTCCAATGGAATCCACCTGTTCGTCAGCCAGTTCTTCCAAGATACTAATTGCTTCGATCTCTTGCTGTGATAATGCATCTGTAGATGTAGTTGTTGTTATATCCTTCTTCTGATTGAAGAATTTAGTTAATAGTAATTTGCGACCAAAGAGTCTCAAATTAGTTTCCCATTTGAATGGATCGAATGTGGAAGTTGGTGAAAATGAAAGACCCTTCTCTAAGACAGAAATTTGATCGGGAGTTAGGATATGGGAGGACAGATTGATGATTTTGAGTTTGGATGTTGATAAGGTGGGGTTGTTTATTTCCTCCGCCTGGATGGATAACGATGTGGCTGGGGAGACTTCCACCTCTCTCTTCGTCTTCTTCCTTTTGCCCCATCTCGTTTTACTTCGTCGGGGCGTCCACGGTAAGTACCCCTGATGTCTTCTAAAAAAGAATTTGATGAGGAGGAGGCAGTAGGCCGGGAGTTAGTACCCCTTCTCTGGTTATAAATTTCTCTAGTATCAACATCTTCAGTGTCAGATGGTTCAATCTCAGATGATGAGGGTGTCTGATCAAATCTCTGTGTATCTCTTTTGGTCGATTGTTTTTTTATATTTTGAGTCCACTTGAATATACTTCCCATAAGGAAATCCCTCTTATCCCTAGAGAATTTGGATTTTTTTCTCTCTATTATTACATCTTCATAAGTTTCCAATTCCTTTTTGATCCTTCCAAACGTATTCTGAAATCCCATATCCTGTTCCCATTGTTCCAATTTGAGTCCAATTTGGTCGATTTCCTTGGTACATTCCTCAAATCTCAGATGATTATGTTTTATGAGGATGGTCATTAGTTCCTGAGAACATTTTAATAAGCTAGTTTCCCACTCCTTACGTAAGTTTTCAGTACATAATTCAAAAGAAGTAAAGAGTTTTGGCCTTAAGCCCCTTGGGGTGATTTTCTGTTTGTTATATTGTTCCAGACTAATTAGATCCCAATTAATTCTTATCCGTTTTTGTAGAGTCCTCTTTAATTGGAAAAGATCATCTTCCCAATTGGGATCTGCAGATATTTGAATTGGTTGATTGGGAAAAATGCTGTCAATATCATCCATCAAGCGTTTATTATTCAATTCATTTTTGAGATTAAAGTTACTCATGTTCAGACCGGGTTTGAGAGTTGAGGCATAAATTTCAGAACAGATACATAAAAACAGAAATCTCACGAATTAGATCATTCACTTATGCGGAAGAGCAGTCCGCTGCTGTGCCGGAACTAGTAGCCGAGAATAATCTCGGAAAAAGACGTTTGTAAAAAGGTTTGTCAGTTCCGCACTAGCTGTGTGCTATATAGACACACCTAAGTATCAATAAATCTGAAAATACCAATATACACAGTGCTAATAATCAAATGTTTAGAGAGCACTTTACTTATTGGTGGTGCCCCCAAATACTTTTGTAGATTAACTACACATATAAGAAAGAAAAGACAAAAGAAATCCTTTTTGGGAGCACTGTTATTTGAAAAATTATTACAATATTAAGTCATGATGTGCAGTGAAAATGTAAAGATGAGTAATCTAAAACTTAACATTTATTCTGTTCCTTAAAATATTGACCAATATGGTCTATGTTCACAAAATATTTTTTTGTTTATTAATATCTCTATCTAAATTTAGAAATAAGGAGATAGAAAAGGTGAAAATATGAATTAAAATTAGTGAGAGTGAGCAGCATAGAATTGCTCCACCAGTGTTGTTCAGTAGACAATATAGGTGATCATCTTGGTGATATCCACAGTGCCTGGTATTCCTGAGTGGTCCCCCTTCAGAGTACTAGCCAGGTCTATCCTATCAGCTTCCGAGATTGAAGATCGGGCTACTTTCAGGATAGTACGACCTTGAATAGTTAAGATAAATGAAGGAAGAGAGAACCCACTTCTGCTGTCTGTACTCTGCCTGCTATGTGTCACTGAACGAATTTTCCCCAGGCTTTTCCAGATGAGAGAGTGTTGGAAAAGAGAACCAAAGTTAAATAGAGGAAATAGAATTGAATGCAGATTTTTCTTGCTCCTAAATTGAGAGACAGAAAAAGGAAGGAAGAAAGAAGCACTTCTACTTTCTGTTGTGACAGTGAATGTGTGCTGAAAAGGGCAGAACCCTAGTCAGTGGTACTGTCAACCAGATGAGAGAGTGATGTAAAAAAAAAGAATAGAACAGCTGGGTATTCACACACTGTCAAAGGTTCTGTTGTATTAACTGGGTACTGATCATTCAACAGTTAATAGTGATCCAACTATTAATCAAAGCAGAAGTGATAATATCTGTGAAGATGAACAATTATTCACCTAAGCCATATTAACATGGTAAATTGATTAGAACAACTCTGGTCTCTCAACTAAAATATAACAGTGTTGCTAAGACATCCTAGAATATGTTTAGTATGTAGATTTAGTTCATTAGTCTAGTACATAGGATCTGTGTTGATTGCACAGCACAGTTTCCACATTCGCAAAAAAGAAAAAAAAATGTTAGTTTGAACTCATTGGATAGCACAATATGGTGTGAAATATATCATCAGAACTGATTGATCAAAACTCCACTTATCCTCTGTAAATATAGATTTAAACAAGTTCCGATATTCTAAAGTACAGATTAATAAAGAGGTATCAATGTACACGAGCTCTGGTTTCTCACATGAACCTCAAGAACTGTTGCAAAGGCATCAACAATCAATTGTTATACAGAATTAATTCCATCTAATCTATTGGGTCTGTGTTGATTCCATGCAAAATATATAGCCACATGTGCAGGGCTGCTCAATTGAACTCGTGACTAGCACAATACAGCAGAAAAAAGGTCCTCAGAGATAATTAACTGAATCAATTAATTCATAATCAACTTAACAATTCCTTTATTTTCTGATGACCCAAGTGAGTTTATGCGAGTTCTGAGACTTTGAAGATTACTAATCAGAGATAAAGTATCAATATACATATATCCTTAATTGATAATCGTAAACAACACTTAGTTGCTAGAGGTATGTGCTCAGAGATCATAGATTTAATTGATTCATATATTTCATTCATCAATCAATTTGGATCTATAGAGATTCAGGCATTTTTTGACTAATGATCTACAATGTGTGTAGTTCTAAATCAAAATCTCTTACAAGGAGAGTTTGCAACATGTGTGACAAAATGATAAGGCACCTAGGTGGTGATAGAGGGATATGCATAAATATACATGGAACCCAGGTGATAATCCAACACGCAAAAATGCGGGGGGAGGGAAGAGGAAGCAGAGACAAATGTAGCCGTGACTGAGCACTGGATGATCATGAGCATTACTTCACCAATCGCCGCTCCAAATGTGTTTGGATGCCGGCGTTTTGTCCGTCTCCTCTGCTGCTTCGGCGTGATCTGCTCGCACTTCACCTCACACACCTCTCATGTTCACCGCGATGCCGCGGCTACCCGAACCAGAAAAGGGGGTGTGTGGCCGCACGACGTCCTTGATGACGTCGGAGTCCCGACGTACGTTTCACCGCTGGGCTTGTTTACGGGAGCCTCAATCCCACAAGCCCAGCCCGGATTTATAAAGAAAACATGGATGATTAAATGATAATTAGGATCAATCAACTTAATCAAGTGTTCTTTTCAATACATATGTAATTTATATTTTAGAGAGATACCAGAGAGATAAATTTGTTACAGCCTACACATGACGCTGGATTTAATCTGTGCGTTCACAGTAATAATTTAGAATAAATTAATCTAAATTGATTAATATGATAATTGAAATAACAAACATATCCAATTAATGTAATTGGACCAAGGGACCAAGGAAACAAACAGGAAAAAGATTAGAAAAATTTATGAAATAATAAAAATAGGTATAAAGAAAATTATTTCTTCTTTGGAAACAGCTTTTTATTTGTTATGCTTATTCACTCTAATCAAACAGAAATAGAAGGCCATGTATATGTGCACATAACGGAGTAGATATGGAGGAAGAGTATAACTAATAATAATGCATGAGCAGAGCTACATAAAATGGATATCAGAATGACTGGCTCTGTGGCACTGCTCATGAAAGAACACATGTATACAAATCAAAAGGAATCTCATAAAGTTGATAATAATCATAGCAATGCTAATACTGCTGATTTTGGTATTATTATTTTAAAAAATTGAAGTGTAAAAATAAATTAGAAAATACATGTGAAAATAATAAATAAAATGGAGTGGGTGTAATAAAATAAAGTGATAAAAGTGACTGGAGATTATTTTGTATATATAGAAAATCAAATGGTTATATTAAATGGAATTGTAAATAGCAAATATAATAATATATAGATGAAGCTAAGAGGTTAAAAAAAGGTATTATGGAAGAGTGATAAGATTAGTGCACCGTGGGCAAGAAGAATGAAATATCAGGTTAATGACAAAATAAAAATGTACCAGAAAGTTAAAATGATGAGTATAAGTGAGAGATAGCATAATAATTGATGATATTCATAATAATAATGACGGTGATGATGACAGTGATATAGTAAAATCAATATTAAAAATAAGAATGGTATTTCTGAAGTGGAACTTTATGATACTGATAAGTATACAGCATGTATGAATTATATACCAATATAATATTGAATTAAATACCAATAGAGCCATAGGCATCAAAAGAAGGGGGTTTTTATTCAAGAAAAGCGCTGAAATTTATGTTCTCATTCAAACCCCTTGGTATCAAGGAATGTAACTTAAAAATCCATTCAGATTCTTTCTTCTGTAATCTGTTCATTAAGTCTCCTCCTCTAAGGCCTAATTTAAGATGTTCCAGGCCAAAGATTCTTAGATCTTGGGTTCTACTGTTGTGAGTCTGTAAGAAGTGTTTTGCAACAGTAGTCAAAGTCTTAAATTTAGATGCATCTGATCTAGCATTTCGAACATTGCCCACATGTTCCAGTGCTCGGACCTTCAACATACGTGAGGTCATGCCCACATATTTTAAATCACAGGGACATGTAATGCAATAGATTACATTTTCAGTTTTGCATTTGAAGTAATCTTTAATCTGGATGGATTGGTTGTATCTATCAACAATGACTGTTTGATTGTGAATATGAGAGCAAGCTTTGCAGTTTCCACAGGGATGGCTGCCCCGTAATGATGTACGTGACCTGGATGTTTGTGAAAAATGACTCTTCACCAATTGATCTCTGAGATTGGGTGCCCGCCGCCAACTCATGTTGATCTTATCACCTATGTGTTCTGATAGGTCATCATCCATTAACAGTATATGCCAATGATTTTGGAGAATTTGGCTGGCTTCTTTCCACCTTCCACAGAAATCACCAATGAATCTCATCACCCCTGTTTTTTGTGAATCTAGGCTCTTTTTATCAGGAAATATCAAAGTTTCACGTTGTACCTTGCTTACTTCATATTGGGCTTTCTTGATCAGACGGTTACTATAGCCACGCTCCTTAAGTCGGCTACTTAGTTCTATACATTTAGATAGAAAACTCTGTTCATCCGAGCAATTTCGTTTTAACCGGAGGAATTCCCCTTTAGGGATATTCCTGATGGTCGGTGGGAAATGTCCACTGGAGGAGTGCAGGAGACTGTTGGTCGATGTTTCCTTCCTAAAGATCTCTGTGGCAATTTTGTTAGTATCATCTCGATAAATCCTGAGATCTAGAAAGGAGACAATTACTCGACTACTTGTATAGGTGAATTTTAAATTGATATCATTATTGTTGAGAATTTGGATGTATTCTTCCAGTTTTGTTTCTGGACCGTCCCATATCATAAAGATATCGTCTATGAAACGCATCCATGTAATGATGTGATTGGTGTAGTGTTCTTGATTGTCATTAAAGACACATTCTCGCTCCCACCAACCTAAAAACAAGTTTGCATATGTGGGGGCACAGGCTGCCCCCATAGCCGTACCCCTTAGTTGAATATGGAATCGGTTATTGAACAGAAAGTAATTATGGTGTAATACAAATTCCAGTAATTCCAACAAAAATTCCTGAAATTCACCTATTCCTTCTATTGCTAGAAAATATCTCACTGCCTTAATTCCCAAATCATGTCTTATAGAGGTGTACAGAGCCTCCACATCAAGGCTCACCAATATGTATGACTCCTCTAGGTGTACATCATGGACCTTTTTTAATACATCGGTAGTGTCCTTGATGTATGAGGGGAGAGTCAAGATATGATGTCTGAGATGTACATCCAGAAAGCAACTTGCTTTCTCCAGTAGGCCTCCATTACCTGATATAATGGGCCTTCCAGGGGGATTTTTGACATTTTTATGCACTTTGGGCAGTAAGTAGAAGGTTGGTGTTCGAGGGTGTAGTGTGGTTAGATATTCAAATTCTCCCTTTGTGATGATTCCCAATTGTTGTTGTCTCTCAATTATTCTCTTATATTTCACAAGAAAATTTTGAGTAGGATCAAACAACGTAATTTTGTAGCAGGAGGTGTCGTTCAGTTGACGGTTAGCTTCCTTCAGATAGAGGTTGATAGGCCAAATAACGATGTTTCCACCCTTATCTGAGGGTTTGATTAGAATATCATCCCAGCTTCGAATTTGTTTAAGGGCATGTTTCTGTGAATGAGTCAGGTTGCCTGTTTGCCGATGATATTTCTGTTTTTGATATAATTTATCAAAGTCCCGGGATACCAGATTAAGGAAAACTTTGATTTCATGGCATATGTGGTCTCCCGGAAAAAATGTGGATTTCTTTTTACATATAGGTCGTTTGTGTTGAGGATCTTGATCTCCAATGGAATCCACCTGTTCGTCAGCCAGTTCTTCCAAGATACTAATTGCTTCGATCTCTTGCTGTGATAATGCATCTGTAGATGTAGTTGTTGTTATATCCTTCTTCTGATTGAAGAATTTAGTTAATAGTAATTTGCGACCAAAGAGTCTCAAATTAGTTTCCCATTTGAATGGATCGAATGTGGAAGTTGGTGAAAATGAAAGACCCTTCTCTAAGACAGAAATTTGATCGGGAGTTAGGATATGGGAGGACAGATTGATGATTTTGAGTTTGGATGTTGATAAGGTGGGGTTGTTTATTTCCTCCGCCTGGATGGATAACGATGTGGCTGGGGAGACTTCCACCTCTCTCTTCGTCTTCTTCCTTTTGCCCCGTCTCGTTTTACTTCGTCGGGGCGTCCACGGTAAGTACCCCTGATGTCTTCTAAAAAAGAATTTGATGAGGAGGAGGCAGTAGGCCGGGAGTTAGTATCCCTTCTCTGGTTATAAATTTCTCTAGTATCAACATCTTCAGTGTCAGATGGTTCAATCTCAGATGATGAGGGTGTCTGATCAAATCTCTGTGTATCTCTTTTGGTCGATTGTTTTTTTATATTTTGAGTCCACTTGAATATACTTCCCATAAGGAAATCCCTCTTATCCCTAGAGAATTTGGATTTTTTTCTCTCTATTATTACATCTTCATAAGTTTCCAATTCCTTTTTGATCCTTCCAAACGTATTCTGAAATCCCATATCCTGTTCCCATTGTTCCAATTTGAGTCCAATTTGGTCGATTTCCTTGGTACATTCCTCAAATCTCAGATGATTATGTTTTATGAGGATGGTCATTAGTTCCTGAGAACATTTTAATAAGCTAGTTTCCCACTCCTTACGTAAGTTTTCAGTACATAATTCAAAAGAAGTAAAGAGTTTTGGCCTTAAGCCCCTTGGGGTGATTTTCTGTTTGTTATATTGTTCCAGACTAATTAGATCCCAATTAATTCTTATCCGTTTTTGTAGAGTCCTCTTTAATTGGAAAAGATCATCTTCCCAATTGGGATCTGCAGATATTTGAATTGGTTGATTGGGAAAAATGCTGTCAATATCATCCATCAAGCGTTTATTATTCAATTCATTTTTGAGATTAAAGTTACTCATGTTCAGACCGGGTTTGAGAGTTGAGGCATAAATTTCAGAACAGATACATAAAAACAGAAATCTCACGAATTAGATCATTCACTTATGCGGAAGAGCAGTCCGCTGCTGTGCCGGAACTAGTAGCCGTGAATAATCTCGGAAAAAGACGTTTGTAAAAAGGTTTGTCAGTTCCGCACTAGCTGTGTGCTATATAGACACACCTAAGTATCAATAAATCTGAAAATACCAATATACACAGTGCTAATAATCAAATGTTTAGAGAGCACTTTACTTATTGGTGGTGCCCCCAAATACTTTTGTAGATTAACTACACATATAAGAAAGAAAAGACAAAAGAAATCCTTTTTGGGAGCACTGTTATTTGAAAAATTATTACAATATTAAGTCATGATGTGCAGTGAAAATGTAAAGATGAGTAATCTAAAACTTAACATTTATTCTGTTCCTTAAAATATTGACCAATATGGTCTATGTTCACAAAATATTTTTTTGTTTATTAATATCTCTATCTAAATTTAGAAATAAGGAGATAGAAAAGGTGAAAATATGAATTAAAATTAGTGAGAGTGAGCAGCATAGAATTGCTCCACCAGTGTTGTTCAGTAGACAATATAGGTGATCATCTTGGTGATATCCACAGTGCCTGGTATTCCTGAGTGGTCCCCCTTCAGAGTACTAGCCAGGTCTATCCTATCAGCTTCCGAGATTGAAGATCGGGCTACTTTCAGGATAGTACGACCTTGAATAGTTAAGATAATAAATGAAGGAAGAGAGAACCCACTTCTGCTGTCTGTACTCTTGTACTCTGCCTGCTATGTGTCACTGAACGAATTTTCCCCAGGCTTTTCCAGATGAGAGAGTGTTGGAAAAGAGAACCAAAGTTAAATAGAGGAAATAGAATTGAATGCAGATTTTTCTTGCTCCTAAATTGGGAGACAGAAAAAGGAAGGAAGAAAGAAGCACTTCTACTTTCTGTTGTGACAGTGAATGTGTGCTGAAAAGGGCAGAACCCTAGTCAGTGGTACTGTCAACCAGATGAGAGAGTGATGTAAAAAAAAGAATAGAACAGCTGGGTATTCACACACTGTCAAAGGTTCTGTTGTATTAACTGGGTACTGATCATTCAACAGTTAATAGTGATCCAACTATTAATCAAAGCAGAAGTGATAATATCTGTGAAGATGAACAATTATTCACCTAAGCCATATTAACATGGTAAATTGATTAGGACAACTCTGGTCTCTCACATAAAATATAACAGTGTTGCTAAGACATCCTAGAATATGTTTAGTATGTAGATTTAGTTCATTAGTCTAGTACATAGGATCTGTGTTGATTGCACAGCACAGTTTCCACATTCGCAAAAAAGAAAAAAAAATTGTTAGTTTGAACTCATTGGATAGCACAATATGGTGTGAAATATATCATCAGAACTGATTGATCAAAACTCCACTTATCCTCTGTAAATATAGATTTAAACAAGTTCCGATATTCTAAAGTACAGATTAATAAAGAGGTATCAATGTACACGAGCTCTGGTTTCTCACATGCGCCTCAAGTACTGTTGCAAAGGCATCAACAATCAATTGTTATACAGAATTAATTCCATCTAATCTATTGGGTCTGTGTTGATTCCATGCAAAATATATAGCTACATGTGCAGGGCTGCTCAATTGAACTCGTGACTAGCACAATACAGCAGAAAAAAGGTCCTCAGAGATAATTAACTGAATCAATTAATTCATAATCAACTTAACAATTCCTTTATTTTCTGATGACCCAAGTGAGTTTATGCGAGTTCTGAGACTTTGAAGATTACTAATCAGAGATAAAGTATCAATATACATATATCCTTAATTGATAATCGTAAACAACACTTAGTTGCTAGAGGTATGTGCTCAGAGATCATAGAGTTAATTGATTCATATATTTCATTCATCAATCAATTTGGATCTATAGAGATTCAGGCATTTTTTGACTAATGATCTACAATGTGTGTAGTTCTAAATCAAAATCTCTTACAAGGAGAGTTTGCAACATGTGTGACAAAATGATAAAGCACCTAGGTGGTGATAGAGGGATATGCATAAATATACATGGAACCAAGGTGATAATCCAACATGCAAAAATGCGGGGGGAGGGAAGAGGAAGCAGAGACAAATGTAGCCGTGACTGAGCACTGGATGATCATGAGCATTACTTTACCAATCGCCGCTCCAAATGTGTTTGGATGCCGGCGTTTTGTCCGTCTCCTCTGCTGCTTCGGCGTGATCTGCTCGCACTTCACCTCACACACCTCTCATGTTCACCGCGATGCCGCGGCTACCCGAACCAGAAAAGGGGGTGTGTGGCCGCACGACGTCCTTGATGACGTCGGAGTCCCGACGTACGTTTCACCGCTGGGCTTGTTTACGGGAGCCTCAATCCCACAAGCCCAGCCCGGATTTATAAAGAAAACATGGATGATTAAATGATAATTAGGATCAATCAACTTAATCAAGTGTTCTTTTCAATACATATGTAATTTATATTTTAGAGAGATACCAGAGAGATAAATTTGTTACAGCCTACACATGACGCTGGATTTAATCTGTGCATTCACAGTAATAATTTAGAATAAATTAATCTAAATTGATTAATATGATAATTGAAATAACAAACATATCCAATTAATGTAATTGGACCAAGGGACCAAGGAAACAAACAGGAAAAAGATTAGAAAAATTTATGAAATAATAAAAATAGGTATAAAGAAAATTATTTCTTCTTTGGAAACAGCTTTTTATTTGTTATGCTTATTCACTCTAATCAAACATAAATAGAAGGCCATGTATATGTGCACATAACGGAGTAGATATGGAGGAAGAGTATAACTAATAATAATGCATGAGCAGAGCTACATAAAATGGATATCAGAATGACTGGCTCTGTGGCACTGCTCATGAAAGAACACATGTATACAAATCAAAAGGAATCTCATAAAGTTGATAATAATCATAGCAATGCTAATACTGCTGATTTTGGTATTATTATTTTAAAAAATTGAAGTGTAAAAATAAATTAGAAAATACATGTGAAAATAATAAATAAAATGGAGTGGGTGTAATAAAATAAAGTGATAAAAGTGACTGGAGATTATTTTGTATATATAGAAAATCAAATGGTTATATTAAATGGAATTGTAAATAGCAAATATAATAATATATAGATGAAGTTAAGAGGTTAAAAAAAGGTATTATGGAAGAGTGATAAGATTAGTGCACCGTGGGCAAGAAGAATGAAATATCAGGTTAATGACAAAATAAAAATGTACCAGAAAGTTAAAATGATGAGTATAAGTGAGAGATAGCATAATAATTGATGATATTCATAATAATAATGACGGTGATGATGACAGTGATATAGTAAAATCAATATTAAAAATAAGAATGGTATTTCTGAAGTGGAACTTTATGATACTGATAAGTATACAGCATGTATGAATTATATACCAATATAATATTGAATTAAATACCAATAGAGCCATAGGCATCAAAAGAAGGGGGTTTTTATTCAAGAAAAGCGCTGAAATTTATGTTCTCATTCAAACCCCTTGGTATCAAGGAATGTAACTTAAAAATCCATTCAGATTCTTTCTTCTGTAATCTGTTCATTAAGTCTCCTCCTCTAAGGCCTAATTTAAGATGTTCCAGGCCAAAGATTCTTAGATCTTGGGTTCTACTGTTGTGAGTCTGTAAGAAGTGTTTTGCAACAGTAGTCAAAGTCTTAAATTTAGATGCATCTGATCTAGCATTTCGAACATTGCCCACATGTTCCAGTGCTCGGACCTTCAACATACGTGAGGTCATGCCCACATATTTTAAATCACAGGGACATGTAATGCAATAGATTACATTTTCAGTTTTGCATTTGAAGTAATCTTTAATCTGGATGGATTGGTTGTATCTATCAACAATGACTGTTTGATTGTGAATATGAGAGCAAGCTTTGCAGTTTCCACAGGGATGGCTGCCCCGTAATGATGTACGTGACCTGGATGTTTGTGAAAAATGACTCTTCACCAATTGATCTCTGAGATTGGGTGCCCGCCGCCAACTCATGTTGATCTTATCACCTATGTGTTCTGATAGGTCATCATCCATTAACAGTATATGCCAATGATTTTGGAGAATTTGGCTGGCTTCTTTCCACCTTCCACAGAAATCACCAATGAATCTCATCACCCCTGTTTTTTGTGAATCTAGGCTCTTTTTATCAGGAAATATCAAAGTTTCACGTTGTACCTTGCTTACTTCATATTGGGCTTTCTTGATCAGACGGTTACTATAGCCACGCTCCTTAAGTCGGCTACTTAGTTCTATACATTTAGATAGAAAACTCTGTTCATCCGAGCAATTTCGTTTTAACCGGAGGAATTCCCCTTTAGGGATATTCCTGATGGTCGGTGGGAAATGTCCACTGGAGGAGTGCAGGAGACTGTTGGTCGATGTTTCCTTCCTAAAGATCTCTGTGGCAATTTTGTTAGTATCATCTCGATAAATCCTGAGATCTAGAAAGGAGACAATTACTCGACTACTTGTATAGGTGAATTTTAAATTGATATCATTATTGTTGAGAATTTGGATGTATTCTTCCAGTTTTGTTTCTGGACCGTCCCATATCATAAAGATATCGTCTATGAAACGCATCCATGTAATGATGTGATTGGTGTAGTGTTCTTGATTGTCATTAAAGACACATTCTCGCTCCCACCAACCTAAAAACAAGTTTGCATATGTGGGGGCACAGGCTGCCCCCATAGCCGTACCCCTTAGTTGAATATGGAATCGGTTATTGAACAGAAAGTAATTATGGTGTAATACAAATTCCAGTAATTCCAACAAAAATTCCTGAAATTCACCTATTCCTTCTATTGCTAGAAAATATCTCACTGCCTTAATTCCCAAATCATGTCTTATAGAGGTGTACAGAGCCTCCACATCAAGGCTCACCAATATGTATGACTCCTCTAGGTGTACATCATGGACCTTTTTTAATACATCGGTAGTGTCCTTGATGTATGAGGGGAGAGTCAAGATATGATGTCTGAGATGTACATCCAGAAAGCAACTTGCTTTCTCCAGTAGGCCTCCATTACCTGATATAATGGGCCTTCCAGGGGGATTTTTGACATTTTTATGCACTTTGGGCAGTAAGTAGAAGGTTGGTGTTCGAGGGTGTAGTGTGGTTAGATATTCAAATTCTCCCTTTGTGATGATTCCCAATTGTTGTTGTCTCTCAATTATTCTCTTATATTTCACAAGAAAATTTTGAGTAGGATCAAACAACGTAATTTTGTAGCAGGAGGTGTCGTTCAGTTGACGGTTAGCTTCCTTCAGATAGAGGTTGATAGGCCAAATAACGATGTTTCCACCCTTATCTGAGGGTTTGATTAGAATATCATCCCAGCTTCGAATTTGTTTAAGGGCATGTTTCTGTGAATGAGTCAGGTTGCCTGTTTGCCGATGATATTTCTGTTTTTGATATAATTTATCAAAGTCCCGGGATACCAGATTAAGGAAAACTTTGATTTCATGGCATATGTGGTCTCCCGGAAAAAATGTGGATTTCTTTTTACATATAGGTCGTTTGTGTTGAGGATCTTGATCTCCAATGGAATCCACCTGTTCGTCAGCCAGTTCTTCCAAGATACTAATTGCTTCGATCTCTTGCTGTGATAATGCATCTGTAGATGTAGTTGTTGTTATATCCTTCTTCTGATTGAAGAATTTAGTTAATAGTAATTTGCGACCAAAGAGTCTCAAATTAGTTTCCCATTTGAATGGATCGAATGTGGAAGTTGGTGAAAATGAAAGACCCTTCTCTAAGACAGAAATTTGATCGGGAGTTAGGATATGGGAGGACAGATTGATGATTTTGAGTTTGGATGTTGATAAGGTGGGGTTGTTTATTTCCTCCGCCTGGATGGATAACGATGTGGCTGGGGAGACTTCCACCTCTCTCTTCGTCTTCTTCCTTTTGCCCCGTCTCGTTTTACTTCGTCGGGGCGTCCACGGTAAGTACCCCTGATGTCTTCTAAAAAAGAATTTGATGAGGAGGAGGCAGTAGGCCGGGAGTTAGTATCCCTTCTCTGGTTATAAATTTCTCTAGTATCAACATCTTCAGTGTCAGATGGTTCAATCTCAGATGATGAGGGTGTCTGATCAAATCTCTGTGTATCTCTTTTGGTCGATTGTTTTTTTATATTTTGAGTCCACTTGAATATACTTCCCATAAGGAAATCCCTCTTATCCCTAGAGAATTTGGATTTTTTTCTCTCTATTATTACATCTTCATAAGTTTCCAATTCCTTTTTGATCCTTCCAAACGTATTCTGAAATCCCATATCCTGTTCCCATTGTTCCAATTTGAGTCCAATTTGGTCGATTTCCTTGGTACATTCCTCAAATCTCAGATGATTATGTTTTATGAGGATGGTCATTAGTTCCTGAGAACATTTTAATAAGCTAGTTTCCCACTCCTTACGTAAGTTTTCAGTACATAATTCAAAAGAAGTAAAGAGTTTTGGCCTTAAGCCCCTTGGGGTGATTTTCTGTTTGTTATATTGTTCCAGACTAATTAGATCCCAATTAATTCTTATCCGTTTTTGTAGAGTCCTCTTTAATTGGAAAAGATCATCTTCCCAATTGGGATCTGCAGATATTTGAATTGGTTGATTGGGAAAAATGCTGTCAATATCATCCATCAAGCGTTTATTATTCAATTCATTTTTGAGATTAAAGTTACTCATGTTCAGACCGGGTTTGAGAGTTGAGGCATAAATTTCAGAACAGATACATAAAAACAGAAATCTCACGAATTAGATCATTCACTTATGCGGAAGAGCAGTCCGCTGCTGTGCCGGAACTAGTAGCCGAGAATAATCTCGGAAAAAGACGTTTGTAAAAAGGTTTGTCAGTTCCGCACTAGCTGTGTGCTATATAGACACACCTAAGTATCAATAAATCTGAAAATACCAATATACACAGTGCTAATAATCAAATGTTTAGAGAGCACTTTACTTATTGGTGGTGCCCCCAAATACTTTTGTAGATTAACTACACATATAAGAAAGAAAAGACAAAAGAAATCCTTTTTGGGAGCACTGTTATTTGAAAAATTATTACAATATTAAGTCATGATGTGCAGTGAAAATGTAAAGATGAGTAATCTAAAACTTAACATTTATTCTGTTCCTTAAAATATTGACCAATATGGTCTATGTTCACAAAATATTTTTTTGTTTATTAATATCTCTATCTAAATTTAGAAATAAGGAGATAGAAAAGGTGAAAATATGAATTAAAATTAGTGAGAGTGAGCAGCATAGAATTGCTCCACCAGTGTTGTTCAGTAGACAATATAGGTGATCATCTTGGTGATATCCACAGTGCCTGGTATTCCTGAGTGGTCCCCCTTCAGAGTACTAGCCAGGTCTATCCTATCAGCTTCCGAGATTGAAGATCGGGCTACTTTCAGGATAGTACGACCTTGAATAGTTAAGATAATAAATGAAGGAAGAGAGAACCCACTTCTGCTGTCTGTACTCTTGTACTCTGCCTGCTATGTGTCACTGAACGAATTTTCCCCAGGCTTTTCCAGATGAGAGAGTGTTGGAAAAGAGAACCAAAGTTAAATAGAGGAAATAGAATTGAATGCAGATTTTTCTTGCTCCTAAATTGGGAGACAGAAAAAGGAAGGAAGAAAGAAGCACTTCTACTTTCTGTTGTGACAGTGAATGTGTGCTGAAAAGGGCAGAACCCTAGTCAGTGGTACTGTCAACCAGATGAGAGAGTGATGTAAAAAAAAGAATAGAACAGCTGGGTATTCACACACTGTCAAAGGTTCTGTTGTATTAACTGGGTACTGATCATTCAACAGTTAATAGTGATCCAACTATTAATCAAAGCAGAAGTGATAATATCTGTGAAGATGAACAATTATTCACCTAAGCCATATTAACATGGTAAATTGATTAGGACAACTCTGGTCTCTCACATAAAATATAACAGTGTTGCTAAGACATCCTAGAATATGTTTAGTATGTAGATTTAGTTCATTAGTCTAGTACATAGGATCTGTGTTGATTGCACAGCACAGTTTCCACATTCGCAAAAAAGAAAAAAAAATTGTTAGTTTGAACTCATTGGATAGCACAATATGGTGTGAAATATATCATCAGAACTGATTGATCAAAACTCCACTTATCCTCTGTAAATATAGATTTAAACAAGTTCCGATATTCTAAAGTACAGATTAATAAAGAGGTATCAATGTACACGAGCTCTGGTTTCTCACATGCACCTCAAGTACTGTTGCAAAGGCATCAACAATCAATTGTTATACAGAATTAATTCCATCTAATCTATTGGGTCTGTGTTGATTCCATGCAAAATATATAGCTACATGTGCAGGGCTGCTCAATTGAACTCGTGACTAGCACAATACAGCAGAAAAAAGGTCCTCAGAGATAATTAACTGAATCAATTAATTCATAATCAACTTAACAATTCCTTTATTTTCTGATGACCCAAGTGAGTTTATGCGAGTTCTGAGACTTTGAAGATTACTAATCAGAGATAAAGTATCAATATACATATATCCTTAATTGATAATCGTAAACAACACTTAGTTGCTAGAGGTATGTGCTCAGAGATCATAGAGTTAATTGATTCATATATTTCATTCATCAATCAATTTGGATCTATAGAGATTCAGGCATTTTTTGACTAATGATCTACAATGTGTGTAGTTCTAAATCAAAATCTCTTACAAGGAGAGTTTGCAACATGTGTGACAAAATGATAAAGCACCTAGGTGGTGATAGAGGGATATGCATAAATATACATGGAACCCAGGTGATAATCCAACATGCAAAAATGCGGGGGGAGGGAAGAGGAAGCAGAGACAAATGTAGCAGTGACTGAGCACTGGATGATCATGAGCATTACTTTACCAATCGCCGCTCCAAATGTGTTTGGATGCCGGCGTTTTGTCCGTCTCCTCTGCTGCTTCGGCGTGATCTGCTCGCACTTCACCTCACACACCTCTCATGTTCACCGCGATGCCGCGGCTACCCGAACCAGAAAAGGGGGTGTGTGGCCGCACGACGTCCTTGATGACGTCGGAGTCCCGACGTACGTTTCACCGCTGGGCTTGTTTACGGGAGCCTCAATCCCACAAGCCCAGCCCGGATTTATAAAGAAAACATGGATGATTAAATGATAATTAGGATCAATCAACTTAATCAAGTGTTCTTTTCAATACATATGTAATTTATATTTTAGAGAGATACCAGAGAGATAAATTTGTTACAGCCTACACATGACGCTGGATTTAATCTGTGCGTTCACAGTAATAATTTAGAATAAATTAATCTAAATTGATTAATATGATAATTGAAATAACAAACATATCCAATTAATGTAATTGGACCAAGGGACCAAGGAAACAAACAGGAAAAAGATTAGAAAAATTTATGAAATAATAAAAATAGGTATAAAGAAAATTATTTCTTCTTTGGAAACAGCTTTTTATTTGTTATGCTTATTCACTCTAATCAAACAGAAATAGAAGGCCATGTATATGTGCACATAACGGAGTAGATATGGAGGAAGAGTATAACTAATAATAATGCATGAGCAGAGCTACATAAAATGGATATCAGAATGACTGGCTCTGTGGCACTGCTCATGAAAGAACACATGTATACAAATCAAAAGGAATCTCATAAAGTTGATAATAATCATAGCAATGCTAATACTGCTGATTTTGGTATTATTATTTTAAAAAATTGAAGTGTAAAAATAAATTAGAAAATACATGTGAAAATAATAAATAAAATGGAGTGGGTGTAATAAAATAAAGTGATAAAAGTGACTGGAGATTATTTTGTATATATAGAAAATCAAATGGTTATATTAAATGGAATTGTAAATAGCAAATATAATAATATATAGATGAAGCTAAGAGGTTAAAAAAAGGTATTATGGAAGAGTGATAAGATTAGTGCACCGTGGGCAAGAAGAATGAAATATCAGGTTAATGACAAAATAAAAATGTACCAGAAAGTTAAAATGATGAGTATAAGTGAGAGATAGCATAATAATTGATGATATTCATAATAATAATGACGGTGATGATGACAGTGATATAGTAAAATCAATATTAAAAATAAGAATGGTATTTCTGAAGTGGAACTTTATGATACTGATAAGTATACAGCATGTATGAATTATATACCAATATAATATTGAATTAAATACCAATAGAGCCATAGGCATCAAAAGAAGGGGGTTTTTATTCAAGAAAAGCGCTGAAATTTATGTTCTCATTCAAACCCCTTGGTATCAAGGAATGTAACTTAAAAATCCATTCAGATTCTTTCTTCTGTAATCTGTTCATTAAGTCTCCTCCTCTAAGGCCTAATTTAAGATGTTCCAGGCCAAAGATTCTTAGATCTTGGGTTCTACTGTTGTGAGTCTGTAAGAAGTGTTTTGCAACAGTAGTCAAAGTCTTAAATTTAGATGCATCTGATCTAGCATTTCGAACATTGCCCACATGTTCCAGTGCTCGGACCTTCAACATAAGTGAGGTCATGCCCACATATTTTAAATCACAGGGACATGTAATGCAATAGATTACATTTTCAGTTTTGCATTTGAAGTAATCTTTAATCTGGATGGATTGGTTGTATCTATCAACAATGACTGTTTGATTGTGAATATGAGAGCAAGCTTTGCAGTTTCCACAGGGATGGCTGCCCCGTAATGATGTACGTGACCTGGATGTTTGTGAAAAATGACTCTTCACCAATTGATCTCTGAGATTGGGTGCCCGCCGCCAACTCATGTTGATCTTATCACCTATGTGTTCTGATAGGTCATCATCCATTAACAGTATATGCCAATGATTTTGGAGAATTTGGCTGGCTTCTTTCCACCTTCCACAGAAATCACCAATGAATCTCATCACCCCTGTTTTTTGTGAATCTAGGCTCTTTTTATCAGGAAATATCAAAGTTTCACGTTGTACCTTGCTTACTTCATATTGGGCTTTCTTGATCAGACGGTTACTATAGCCACGCTCCTTAAGTCGGCTACTTAGTTCTATACATTTAGATAGAAAACTCTGTTCATCCGAGCAATTTCGTTTTAACCGGAGGAATTCCCCTTTAGGGATATTCCTGATGGTCGGTGGGAAATGTCCACTGGAGGAGTGCAGGAGACTGTTGGTCGATGTTTCCTTCCTAAAGATCTCTGTGGCAATTTTGTTAGTATCATCTCGATAAATCCTGAGATCTAGAAAGGAGACAATTACTCGACTACTTGTATAGGTGAATTTTAAATTGATATCATTATTGTTGAGAATTTGGATGTATTCTTCCAGTTTTGTTTCTGGACCGTCCCATATCATAAAGATATCGTCTATGAAACGCATCCATGTAATGATGTGATTGGTGTAGTGTTCTTGATTGTCATTAAAGACACATTCTCGCTCCCACCAACCTAAAAACAAGTTTGCATATGTGGGGGCACAGGCTGCCCCCATAGCCGTACCCCTTAGTTGAATATGGAATCGGTTATTGAACAGAAAGTAATTATGGTGTAATACAAATTCCAGTAATTCCAACAAAAATTCCTGAAATTCACCTATTCCTTCTATTGCTAGAAAATATCTCACTGCCTTAATTCCCAAATCATGTCTTATAGAGGTGTACAGAGCCTCCACATCAAGGCTCACCAATATGTATGACTCCTCTAGGTGTACATCATGGACCTTTTTTAATACATCGGTAGTGTCCTTGATGTATGAGGGGAGAGTCAAGATATGATGTCTGAGATGTACATCCAGAAAGCAACTTGCTTTCTCCAGTAGGCCTCCATTACCTGATATAATGGGCCTTCCAGGGGGATTTTTGACATTTTTATGCACTTTGGGCAGTAAGTAGAAGGTTGGTGTTCGAGGGTGTAGTGTGGTTAGATATTCAAATTCTCCCTTTGTGATGATTCCCAATTGTTGTTGTCTCTCAATTATTCTCTTATATTTCACAAGAAAATTTTGAGTAGGATCAAACAACGTAATTTTGTAGCAGGAGGTGTCGTTCAGTTGACGGTTAGCTTCCTTCAGATAGAGGTTGATAGGCCAAATAACGATGTTTCCACCCTTATCTGAGGGTTTGATTAGAATATCATCCCAGCTTCGAATTTGTTTAAGGGCATGTTTCTGTGAATGAGTCAGGTTGCCTGTTTGCCGATGATATTTCTGTTTTTGATATAATTTATCAAAGTCCCGGGATACCAGATTAAGGAAAACTTTGATTTCATGGCATATGTGGTCTCCCGGAAAAAATGTGGATTTCTTTTTACATATAGGTCGTTTGTGTTGAGGATCTTGATCTCCAATGGAATCCACCTGTTCGTCAGCCAGTTCTTCCAAGATACTAATTGCTTCGATCTCTTGCTGTGATAATGCATCTGTAGATGTAGTTGTTGTTATATCCTTCTTCTGATTGAAGAATTTAGTTAATAGTAATTTGCGACCAAAGAGTCTCAAATTAGTTTCCCATTTGAATGGATCGAATGTGGAAGTTGGTGAAAATGAAAGACCCTTCTCTAAGACAGAAATTTGATCGGGAGTTAGGATATGGGAGGACAGATTGATGATTTTGAGTTTGGATGTTGATAAGGTGGGGTTGTTTATTTCCTCCGCCTGGATGGATAACGATGTGGCTGGGGAGACTTCCACCTCTCTCTTCGTCTTCTTCCTTTTGCCCCGTCTCGTTTTACTTCGTCGGGGCGTCCACGGTAAGTACCCCTGATGTCTTCTAAAAAAGAATTTGATGAGGAGGAGGCAGTAGGCCGGGAGTTAGTACCCCTTCTCTGGTTATAAATTTCTCTAGTATCAACATCTTCAGTGTCAGATGGTTCAATCTCAGATGATGAGGGTGTCTGATCAAATCTCTGTGTATCTCTTTTGGTCGATTGTTTTTTTATATTTTGAGTCCACTTGAATATACTTCCCATAAGGAAATCCCTCTTATCCCTAGAGAATTTGGATTTTTTTCTCTCTATTATTACATCTTCATAAGTTTCCAATTCCTTTTTGATCCTTCCAAACGTATTCTGAAATCCCATATCCTGTTCCCATTGTTCCAATTTGAGTCCAATTTGGTCGATTTCCTTGGTACATTCCTCAAATCTCAGATGATTATGTTTTATGAGGATGGTCATTAGTTCCTGAGAACATTTTAATAAGCTAGTTTCCCACTCCTTACGTAAGATTTCAGTACATAATTCAAAAGAAGTAAAGAGTTTTGGCCTTAAGCCCCTTGGGGTGATTTTCTGTTTGTTATATTGTTCCAGACTAATTAGATCCCAATTAATTCTTATCCGTTTTTGTAGAGTCCTCTTTAATTGGAAAAGATCATCTTCCCAATTGGGATCTGCAGATATTTGAATTGGTTGATTGGGAAAAATGCTGTCAATATCATCCATCAAGCGTTTATTATTCAATTCATTTTTGAGATTAAAGTTACTCATGTTCAGACCGGGTTTGAGAGTTGAGGCATAAATTTCAGAACAGATACATAAAAACAGAAATCTCACGAATTAGATCATTCACTTATGCGGAAGAGCAGTCCGCTGCTGTGCCGGAACTAGTAGCCGAGAATAATCTCGGAAAAAGACGTTTGTAAAAAGGTTTGTCAGTTCCGCACTAGCTGTGTGCTATATAGACACACCTAAGTATCAATAAATCTGAAAATACCAATATACACAGTGCTAATAATCAAATGTTTAGAGAGCACTTTACTTATTGGTGGTGCCCCCAAATACTTTTGTAGATTAACTACACATATAAGAAAGAAAAGACAAAAGAAATCCTTTTTGGGAGCACTGTTATTTGAAAAATTATTACAATATTAAGTCATGATGTGCAGTGAAAATGTAAAGATGAGTAATCTAAAACTTAACATTTATTCTGTTCCTTAAAATATTGACCAATATGGTCTATGTTCACAAAATATTTTTTTGTTTATTAATATCTCTATCTAAATTTAGAAATAAGGAGATAGAAAAGGTGAAAATATGAATTAAAATTAGTGAGAGTGAGCAGCATAGAATTGCTCCACCAGTGTTGTTCAGTAGACAATATAGGTGATCATCTTGGTGATATCCACAGTGCCTGGTATTCCTGAGTGGTCCCCCTTCAGAGTACTAGCCAGGTCTATCCTATCAGCTTCCGAGATTGAAGATCGGGCTACTTTCAGGATAGTACGACCTTGAATAGTTAAGATAATAAATGAAGGAAGAGAGAACCCACTTCTGCTGTCTGTACTCTTGTACTCTGCCTGCTATGTGTCACTGAACGAATTTTCCCCAGGCTTTTCCAGATGAGAGAGTGTTGGAAAAGAGAACCAAAGTTAAATAGAGGAAATAGAATTGAATGCAGATTTTTCTTGCTCCTAAATTGGGAGACAGAAAAAGGAAGGAAGAAAGAAGCACTTCTACTTTCTGTTGTGACAGTGAATGTGTGCTGAAAAGGGCAGAACCCTAGTCAGTGGTACTGTCAACCAGATGAGAGAGTGATGTAAAAAAAAGAATAGAACAGCTGGGTATTCACACACTGTCAAAGGTTCTGTTGTATTAACTGGGTACTGATCATTCAACAGTTAATAGTGATCCAACTATTAATCAAAGCAGAAGTGATAATATCTGTGAAGATGAACAATTATTCACCTAAGCCATATTAACATGGTAAATTGATTAGGACAACTCTGGTCTCTCACATAAAATATAACAGTGTTGCTAAGACATCCTAGAATATGTTTAGTATGTAGATTTAGTTCATTAGTCTAGTACATAGGATCTGTGTTGATTGCACAGCACAGTTTCCACATTCGCAAAAAAGAAAAAAAAATTGTTAGTTTGAACTCATTGGATAGCACAATATGGTGTGAAATATATCATCAGAACTGATTGATCAAAACTCCACTTATCCTCTGTAAATATAGATTTAAACAAGTTCCGATATTCTAAAGTACAGATTAATAAAGAGGTATCAATGTACACGAGCTCTGGTTTCTCACATGAACCTCAAGTACTGTTGCAAAGGCATCAACAATCAATTGTTATACAGAATTAATTCCATCTAATCTATTGGGTCTGTGTTGATTCCATGCAAAATATATAGCCACATGTGCAGGGCTGCTCAATTGAACTCGTGACTAGCACAATACAGCAGAAAAAAGGTCCTCAGAGATAATTAACTGAATCAATTAATTCATAATCAACTTAACAATTCCTTTATTTTCTGATGACCCAAGTGAGTTTATGCGAGTTCTGAGACTTTGAAGATTACTAATCAGAGATAAAGTATCAATATACATATATCCTTAATTGATAATCGTAAACAACACTTAGTTGCTAGAGGTATGTGCTCAGAGATCATAGAGTTAATTGATTCATATATTTCATTCATCAATCAATTTGGATCTATAGAGATTCAGGCATTTTTTGACTAATGATCTACAATGTGTGTAGTTCTAAATCAAAATCTCTTACAAGGAGAGTTTGCAACATGTGTGACAAAATGATAAAGCACCTAGGTGGTGATAGAGGGATATGCATAAATATACATGGAACCCAGGTGATAATCCAACATGCAAAAATGCGGGGGGAGGGAAGAGGAAGCAGAGACAAATGTAGCCGTGACTGAGCACTGGATGATCATGAGCATTACTTTACCAATCGCCGCTCCAAATGTGTTTGGATGCTGGCGTTTTGTCCGTCTCCTCTGCTGCTTCGGCGTGATCTGCTCGCACTTCACCTCACACATCTCTCATGTTCACCGCGATGCCGCGGCTACCCGAACCAGAAAAGGGGGGGGGGGGGGGGGTGGCCGCACGACGTCCTTGATGACGTCGGAGTCCCGACGTACGTTTCACAGCTTCTGAGCCTGCAAATACCTGACTTATTAAAAGCACACTTTAGGTCATGTTACATACTTTCAATGACTATGTATACAGAAATGGAATAGGAATAAAGCAATCTGCTCCCCCAATCCTGAGGTATTGTTTCTGCAGGCAAAGGGAATATGAAGCATATCCACAGCAACAGAAGATAATTCAGATCAAAACCAAATAAACATAGGCAGAGAGAAGAACATATCTGGGAACAGAAAAAACACAAACAAACCTCTAAAAGCTAAGTGTGCAAATGCTAGGTGAATAGGAATTAAAATCCCAGAACTAATTGCAATAATGACAAGGGATGCTCTAGATATTGTGGCTATTACAGAGTCATGGTGCAATGAAAATCATGACTGGGGCATAGTTATATTGATATATACCATGTTTTGGAAGGACAGAATGGGAAGGATCAGAAGAAGGGTAGCAATATATGTAAAAAAAAAAAGCACAAATACAACCCTAATACGAAGTATTGAAGAAAAAACTGAAGCCCTTTGGGTGACCATAGAAACAGGTGAGAAGTCGATTCTTTGTATTGGGTAATATACAGGCCACCAGGTCAGGAAGAGTAACTGACAAGAATCTATAACAGAAAATCACTAAAATGGCATTAAAAGGAGAGGTAATAATTAAGGGAGACTTTAATCTTCCTGATGTAAACTGGGAGGTGTCTGTTGCTAGTTCCACTAGAAGTAGGGACATTTTGAATTCCTTGCAGGGAGCATCCCTCCACCAATTGGTGAGGGAGCTTATTCAGAAAGATGCAATATTATTCTTAATAATTACAAATGGAGACAGAATATCTGACGTAAAAGTGGGTGAAAACCTGGGATCCAGTGATCATCAAGCAGTATGGTTCAGCATAAAGACAGAGACTTTGTTGTGACCCAAATTCAAAACTCTTTATGTAACACCTCCTGGTATCTTCTATGAATGCTTGGGGGTGATTCTCCAGTTTCAGCATGAACTTGAGGGAAAGAAGGAGGTGAGTAAACTTTATTTCATTCAGTTTTCATTTGATTTAACTGTAACTTTTGTCCTTGCTTGTTTTGTCCTTTTGTCCTACCAATGCCAGCCTTTCTTTTTGTTTGGTGGCCATACAAATGTGTCCTCAAACATCTTGCCTCAATAATGCCATGAAGTGGGAGATGCCTGACGTGAGTAAGCTGACAGGTCCTGAGCAACTCTGATAGCGTTAGGCATCGTATTTAGCTGAAAATGCATCTGATTTGCATCTTTGTGTGCATAAGATGCACAAGCAGAACCTGCTGATTAAAATGATATGCAGCATGCCTATGTTCTGTGTGCAACCACACTGGTATCTGCATACGGAATGTAGTGTAGCATTTTGTATGCAGATAGAGCCAAGCTTGCACACAGAATATACTGTAGGCATACCACATATCATTTTAATCAACAAAAGCTGCTTGTGCATCCTATTCACATGGTTTTGCATTTTAATAGAAAAAGTCGCACATAAAAACATTCAGCGCTACCAAGTCACACCACAGCATTGTGTGACTAGAGGGGCTGTTTAACATGCAGGAAGGCTAGATGTAGTGAACACATCTGTATGACTACTTGTTTGTATTATATTTGTCCTTGTATTCCTTTATGTTGGGCCTTTCTAACTGTGAATATGCATGTATTCTTTCTACAACGCTCATTGTTCAATGATTTATACATTGCTTAAAAAAAAAAAAATATATATATATATATATATATATATTTCCAGTATATGCCGGCACTCAAATCATAACAGCAGCTTGCTCTGGTGCCCGTTAAAGTAGAGAAATAGTCGTCCAAAGGAAAACGAAACTCAGAGGCAATACATCGTAGAAAAGAGGTTTAATTCATTCCATTAACGTTTCGGGGCGACAAGCCCCGTCCTCAGAATGGACAGATAAATAATGAAAAGACACTTACCACTATAAGTAGAGACCCACACCGACGGCGTCTCCTCCCCTCGCTTGCTCCCTCGCGTTCCAGTCCCACTGCTCCTTCCGCGACGTCATTTCCGCATCCGCAGCTGATGGTTGCTAAGGGAACACTTTGGTGTGCGTTCCACCGTCAGCCAGTCACAACACTCCACCTCAATCGGAAGTGGGAAGGTCAAGCAGGGGGGATTCTGCATAGGGAGAAGGGAGGGTCGGAGGCACCGAAAAGTTAAATTTAACCCTTGCGTACCCATACCTAATGTACAGGCACATAAAACATATATATATAACAAAACAGAACACTGTTAAGAACATGTGCGGAGATTGAAAAAGCATACACTAACAGACATCTGTAGCAAATACATACCAATAACCATAAGAAATATACCATACATTATCACAATATACGTGACTCCTCAACACAGTTGCCAAGCCACAGATAAATATTCAGAGTTCAAGGCTACATCAATGTACTCCAATTAATTTTCTCATTGAGGCCACCTGGAGATATAGTCCCCAATCGGGTAATCCAGCGTGCCTCCTTAATAAGTAAGGATTTGGATCTATCACCCCCACGGATTGCTAAAGGAACATGATCAATCATAAAGTACCTTAGGGATTCCAAGGAATGGCCAGCCTGTCTAAAATGTTTAGCCACCGGCTGGTCGACAAACTTGCCTTCAAGGGTCAGTTTAATCGCTGATCTATGGGCAGCCATTCGTTCGGAGAATTTGCGAATGGTTTGCCCAACATAAAACAATCCGCAGGGGCAGATAATGATATATATGACATGAGTGGTGGAGCAAGTGAGAACAAATCTAATATCATATTTTTTGTTCTCAACATGGGGATGTTGGAAGGCTTTGCAAGAAAACATATACCTACAAGTGGTGCACCCGCTGCAGCGATAGCAACCGGGTGCTTTGTAATGGACATTCGGCAATTGGGAAACCCCCATCCCAGTGATATCAGTTCTGACCACCCTATCTCTAATGTTTCTCCTTCGTCTAAAAGCCATCATGGGGGTAAACTGTTTAAGACCTTTCAAATCTGGATCAGTAGAAACTATGGGCCATAATGCCTGGGTGGCCCGTCTCATAATGGGATTAGAGGTGGAAAAATCACAGGGAAAAGGGATTCTCGGTCTCCGTTGCTTATTAGAGGGTTTAAGAAGCTCATGTCTAGGCATTGCCAACACTTCTATCTTAGAGGTCTGCAGTAAACTATTGTCATAGCCACGAGCCAAAAATTTCAAAATAAGAGCATCTATTTCTCTGTTAAGAACCTCTGGATCACTGACAATGCGTGCAACACGCATCATCTGAGATCGAGGTAAACCTTTCTTTATAGATTCTGGATGATGGCTAGATGATGTTAAGAGGGTGTTACGATCTGTAGTTTTATGAAAAACTTCAGTGGTCAAAACGCTATTATTTACCATGATGGCTACATCAAGGAAGTGCGCCTCACTAGTACTGCAGGTAATGGTAAACTTAACGGGACCATCTCTACCATTAATATCCGACATCATTTGCCTAAATGCCATTTCACCCCCTTTCCATAAAAGGAAAATATCATCGATATAGCGACAGAACATAAGAATATTATCTCTGATATCTTGATTAATGAAAAACAATTCTTGTTCTTGAACGAACATATAGATATTGGCGTACGACGGGGCCACAGGGGACCCCATCGCACAACCCCTGAGTTGCAGAAAAAACTGTCCATCGAACAGAAAGTAGTTACAACGGAGAGTAAGTTCTAGCAAGGTCAAAAACAACTCATGGTCAAATTTATCGACAGGGAGATGAGCGCTAAGAAAAGAGGACATGGCCGCCAAGCCCCCAGTGTGGGGGATCACAGTATACAGACTGCATACATCTAGGCAGTAGAGTAACGTCCCTTCAGGAACTGAAGTAAACTCCTGTAGTTTCAGCAGGAATGAAGTAGTGTCTTTCAAGAATGTTGATTGTAATGGAAGATACGGTTGCAGGATTGAGTCCAAGAGCTGTGCCACTGGCCTATACAAGGAGTCAGGAGCGGAGATGATTGGCCTGCCTGGAGGTTTTAAACTATCCTTGTGTAACTTGGGCAATGTGTACAACACCGGTACACGAGAAATTTGATGGAGAGTGCCTTCAACATTTTAGGCGGTAATTTGCCCTCAGTCACAGCCATATTAAGGATATGAGCTAGTTCTTTCTGATATTTAGGAGTAGGATCCACATTCAGTTTTTGATAAACTTCCATATGTGCCAATTGCGAATATATCTCCGCTTTGTAATCATCCAAATTCAAAATGACAATGGCCCCGCCCTTGTCGGCGGGCCTGATCATTATGTCATCATACGAGCCCAATGCAACCAAGGCTTGGGACTCGTCTCTGGACAAATTAAATTTAATTTTGGATGGAGCAGCGGTAAATTTAGTAATAGATTCATCTAGTAATCTATGAAACGCTTTCAAGGAGGCATTCATGGAGGGTGGATCATAAGTAGATCTAGATGTTTTTCTCAAGAAAGTGGAAAAGATGGTGGTCTCCGAATCTTCCAGTTTGTCTTTAAAATGTTCCTTGAGGCGGAGTTTGCGTGAAAATGCATGTAGGTCCCTATTCCAGTTAAAGGAATCGTGGAGATTTGTAGGGACAAAACTCAGTCCTTTATTAAGCACGGCAAGTTCAGTAGTACTCAACACCCGGTCAGAGAGGTTGAAAATTAGCGGTTCTTGCGTTGTGTCACTGCTCTTACCCCTTTTGTTTTGGCCACCCCGGCGGGTGGGAGTGATCTTATAGGTTTTGTTGGCTGTCGGGATGTCCCCTCTAAAGGGGTGTCTAAAGGGACAGGGACATCCTCAGTTTCAGATATTGCAAACTCGCTCTCCGAGCTAGATTTCTGGGTTCCTTCCTTCCGATGAGCCTTACGGAACCAGGGCCTTCTCATACGTGACCGACCTTTACTTGTATCTGTGGGGTTACCACCAGATAGCCAGCGATAGACTTGGTTTTCCTCGTAGTCGGTATCAACCGTAAGTTTCTTATTCCTTTTGAATTTGAGGAGGTCACGTTTATACTGTGTACACTGGTTTTCAAGCTTGAGAATCCAGTCCTGCGTACTATCTTCCTCCAGAGTTTTGTACTGTTCTTTCTCAAAGGTATCAATTTTTGATCTCGTAGTGAGAAGTTCCTTGTTGGCCTCATCGATCACTAAAATGATCAGGTCGAATGCACACTTATTTAGAATAGCAATCCAGCGGCGAACAAAATCAGGGTTGTTACGCCCTATGGTGGGCACATTTCTTACCCGAAAGCCGCATGGAATTTTATGTTCGCGAAAGTATTCAGATAAGGTGCTACTGTGAAGAGCAAAGTCTATTTCTTTTTATTGCTTCTTGTGCTGGGATTGGAGCTGATACACCTGGATGACATGATGTCAGCATCACAGGAATCCCCTGGCTGTCGCAATTTGGTTGTTACCGACACAGGAGAGACATTCAGCTTTTCTCAAGCTGAAATAGAATCCATTTTGTCAAAAGAACCTGCCATTCTCTCTGACAAATCAATGGACCCAGAGGTCTTATACCATCAGATTTGGAAACTCAAACGTAGAGAAATAGGGACCTACATGCATTTTCACGCAAACTCCGCCTCAAGGAACATTTTAAAGACAAACTGGAAGATTCGGAGACCACCATCTTTTCCACTTTCTTGAGAAAAACATCTAGATCTACTTATGATCCACCCTCCATGAATGCCTCCTTGAAAGCGTTTCATAGATTACTAGATGAATCTATTACTAAATTTACCGCTGTTCCATCCAAAATTAAATTTAATTTGTCCAGAGACGAGTCCCAAGCCTTGGTTGCATTGGGCTCGTATGATGACATAGTGATCAGGCCCGCCGACAAGGGCGGGGCCATTGTCATTTTGAATTTGGATGATTACAAAGCGGAGATATATTCGCAATTGGCACATATGGAAGTTTATCAAAAACTGAATGTGGATCCTACTCCTAAATATCAGAAAGAACTAGCTCATATCCTTAATATGGCTGTGACTGAGGGCAAATTACCACCTAAAATGTTGAAGGCACTCTCCATCAAATTTCCTCGTGTACCGGTGTTGTACACATTGCCCAAGTTACACAAGGATAGTTTAAAACCTCCAGGCAGGCCAATCATCTCCGCTCCTGACTCCTTGTATAGGCCAGTGGCACAGCTCTTGGACTCAATCCTGCAACCGTATCTTCCATTACAATCAACATTCTTGAAAGACACTACTTCATTCCTGCTGAAACTACAGGAGTTTACTTCAGTTCCTGAAGGGACGTTACTCTGCTGCCTAGATGTATGCAGTCTGTATACTGTGATCCCCCACACTGGGGGCTTGGCGGCCATGTCCTCTTTTCTTAGCGCTCATCTCCCTGTCGATAAATTTGACCATGAGTTGTTTTTGACCTTGCTAGAACTTACTCTCCGTCGTAACTACTTTCTGTTCGATGGACAGTTTTTTCTGCAACTTAGGGGTTGTGCGATGGGGTCCCCTGTGGCCCCGTCGTACGCCAATATCTATATGTTCGTTCAAGAACAAGAATTGTTTTTCATTAATCAAGATATCAGAGATAATATTCTTATGGTCTGTCGCTATATCGATGATATTTTCCTTTTATGGAAAGGGGGTGAAATGGCATTTAGGCAAATGATGTCGGATATTAATGGTAGAGATGGTCCCGTTAAGTTTACCTTTACCTGCAGTACTAGTGAGGCGCACTTCCTTGATGTAGCCATCAGGGTAAATAATAGCGTTTTGACCACTGAAGTTTTTCATAAAACTACAGATCGTAACACCCTCTTAACATCATCTAGCCATCATCCAGAATCTTTAAAGAAAGGTTTACCTCGATCTCAGATGATGCGTGTTGCACGCATTGTCAGTGATCCAGAGGTTCTTAACAGAGAAATAGATGCTCTTATTTTGAAATTTTTGGCTCGTGGCTATGACAATAGTTTACTGCAGACCTCTAAGATAGAAGTGTTGGCAATGCCTAGACATGAGCTTCTTAAACCCTCTAATAAGCAACGGAGACCGAGAATCCCTTTTCCCTGTGATTTTTCCACCTCTAATCCCATTATGAGACGGGCCACCCGGGCATTATGGCCCATAGTTTCTACTGATCCAGATTTGAAAGGTCTTAAACAGTTTACCCCCATGATGGCTTTTAGACGAGGGAGAAACATTAGAGATAGGGTGGTCAGAACTGATATCACTGGGATGGGGGTTTCCCAATTGCCGAATGTCCATTACAAAGCACCCGGTTGCTATCGCTGCAGCGGGTGCACCACTTGTAGGTATATGTTTTCTTGCAAAGCCTTCCAACATCCCCATGTTGAGAACAAAAAATATGATATTAGATTTGTTCTCACTTGCTCCACCACTCATGTCATATATGTCATTATCTGCCCCTGCGGATTGTTTTATGTTGGGCAAACCATTCGCAAATTCTCCGAACGAATGGCTGCCCATAGATAAGCGATTAAACTGACCCTTGAAGGCAAGTTTGTCGACCAGCCGGTGGCTAAACATTTTAGACAGGCTGGCCATTCCTTGGAATCCCTAAGGTACTTTATGATTGATCATGTTCCTTTAGCAATCCGTGGGGGTGATAGATCCAAATCCTTACTTATTAAGGAGGCACGCTGGATTACCCGATTGGGGACTATATCTCCAGGTGGCCTCAATGAGAAAATTAATTGGAGTACATTGATGTAGCCTTGAACTCTGAATATTTATCTGTGGCTTGGCAACTGTGTTGAGGAGTCACGTATATTGTGATAATTTATGGTATATTTCTTATGGTTATTGGTATGTATTTGCTACAGATGTCTGTTAGTGTATGCTTTTTCAATCTCCGCACATGTTCTTAACAGTGTTCTGTTTTGTTATATATATATGTTTTATGTGCCTGTACATTAGGTATGGGTACGCAAGGGTTAAATTTAACTTTTCGGTGCCTCCGACCCTCCCTTCTCCCTATGCAGAATCCCCCCTGCTTGACCTTCCCACTTCCGATTGAGGTGGAGTGTTGTGACTGGCTGACGGTGGAACGCACACCAAAGTGTTCCCTTAGCAACCATCAGCTGCGGATGCGGAAATGACGTCGCGGAAGGAGCAGTGGGACTGGAACGCGAGGGAGCAAGCGAGGGGAGGAGACGCCGTCGGTGTGGGTCTCTACTTATAGTGGTAAGTGTCTTTTCATTATTTATCTGTCCATTCTGAGGACGGGGCTTGTCGCCCCGAAACGTTAATGGAATGAATTAAACCTCTTTTCTACGATGTATTGCCTCTGAGTGCCGTTTTCCTTTGGACTATATATATATATATATATATATATATGAAAAGGAAAAATATTCTAGTGGGAGCCAATACGCCTTTAAAATAACTATGTTTAAAAGCTTTTATTCATACACAAACAGATGACATTTACAACTTAAACATTCGTCTTAGGTACAAATTACTAAAATTTCAGTAAAATGATGTAACAATCTTATATAAACACATATTTCAATTGATGTGAGGAGTTTACAATCAGGTGATCACAATCAGAAATTTAAAGAGATATATCTCCAACCAGATGCTTGTGGTGAAGGCTTTATGAATCCGAAATCCTGAACAACACTGCTCCTTTTTACTGGGACATGCACCACCTCACAGGATCACAACCTGTGATCCTGTGAGGTGGTGCATGTCCCAGTAAAAAGGAGCAGTGTTGTTCAGGATTGGGAAATTATTTAAATCCTCTTTGGTGATACCAATTGAAGCCGAGGTGGACTATAGGGTTCCATTATCCCTGATGAGATTAGATACCATATTAATTGAAAACATACTTGTGATTGGATGTAACTTTGAGAACCCTAACCATTCATAATCAGTGGTAATCCAATCTATTATAAGATCTGACTGTTAACCCCTGATGAAGTCCTAACGGTCGAAACGCGTTGGGTTTTGCGATTTCGGATTCATAAAGCCTTCACCACAAGCATCTGGTTGGAGATATATCTCTTTAAATTTCTGATTGTGATCACCTAATTGTAAACTCCTCACATCAATTGAAATATGTGTTTATATAAGATTGTTACATCATTTTACTGAAATTTTAGTAATTTGTACCTAAGACGAATGTTTAAGTTGTAAACGTCGTCTGTTTGTGTATGAATAAAAGCTTTTAAACATAGTTATTCTAAAGGCATATTGGCTCCCACTAGAATCTTTTTCCTTTTCATATCTACTCTTCATACCCCGTCTGACAGAGGGTATTTCTTAGTGGTTTGAGACTAGTGGTATAGCGCAGATAAAAGGTTACTTTTTGTTTTAAAATAAATATATATATATATATATATATATATATATATCACATTTAATCAAGCACTTTTTTGCAGCTATTAATACAATAAACATTTTATTACTTTTAATATCCATAACTATATTTGCATTGTATTGGAATGTTTTTTTTTATAAACTATGTTATAGCAAGCAAGGTATTAAATAGCAAAAATAAATAGCTACTTACTGTATTTTGGCAGTGTGATTATGGTAGAAAAAGGCATTTATTATATGCATAAATTCCAGCTGGGTTTTCACTGTTGCTCTATCTCCTGCCATTTTCAGAGGAGATCTGTTCTACAGAATGTATCGCCTCTTTCAACGCCAATCCCAGAGCACTGATGTAAAGATCCGTGACCACCAATATCACTGCCACTATCATGCCAATAGTACTAAGCAAACATCCCTTTTTAGCTGCTCTGCATGAAGGGTGTGTGTGTGTGTGTGTGTGTGTGTGTGTTTGTGTGTGATGGGGGGGTCAGTGACATGGGTTGGGGGCAATCCAAGGCCACTAGTATCAGTATGTGTGAGTGCACAAAACAGAATTTTGGCCCTGGAGGTGGGAATGATCTACAGTAAACATTGAGTTTGCTACAACTTCAAAGGGGCTATTCTTCAATTGGGTCCTGCAGACATGAGAGTGGCAGGTAATAACATTACAACTAGGGGAGGGGGAGGTGCAATGCCACTGTTGCATTTATTGTCACTGAGTAGTCTATTGCCACTGGGGGTGGGGTGAGATGTAATATTACATTGGGAACTTATGGACACTGGAATGGGGGGTTGTTAGATACTGTACTTCTAGGTTTTTTTTTACTAGATAATTACAACTGTTTTTAAAAATATTTTAGACTAAAATTAGTTTAGCAAAATTGCCAATTTGTGGACTGATATTTGGAAAATAATTTGTCAGGTAAGAGGTGAAAAACAAAATATAGTGAGGGTGAGACATGCTATCAGGGAGCTCCTGCTGGCGCTGCTTATAACCCTTTGGTTTCTCTGGTAGAGCCCTTGCTGTTCCCCCAGATTGCCCTACAGACATCCTCCAGACCACCCAGAGTACGGAGAGTCTGGTTGCGGAGCCGTGGGACCTATAACTAGGTCCCTGCAAGTTGTGGTCTTCTGCGGTTCTTCTCAAGCCGCAGCCTCAAATTTAACAGCGGACCACTGGGAAGTGCCATTGCAGGAGCCGCACACTGGAAGAGACCGGACATTACTTTGCAGCGCCAGTCAACCCTCAGAGATCACCACCACGGGTATGTGAATCAGAGGCTTGCCAGGAGGATACAGCTTCTTAGGTCCCCTGCGGGCACCCGGTGGCCATCTTCTTTTCTGGCAACAGGAACCCTGAGTTGCTGTGCTGTTGGCCTGTCACTCAGAGAGGTGAGCTTGGGGAAGCTGATTGGGTAAAGAAGGATTTTAGCTCCTCTCACATGATTGCTGAGGCTTACACCAGTCCTCAGCATACCCTGGAAATGATGCTGGAGTTCCTTATGCCCTGAGATCACTGCTGCTCACCGTACCCTGTTTACCCTGATAAGAAGTTTTGCACGAGGGATGGAGCCTGGCTGTGATCCGGGGCAGACGTGCTTTAAATCAGCTCCCCGTGTAGGCAGCGCTCTGGAGCGGATTAAGCACCCCTTGCCTGCATCAACCCTGGAGGATTTGCCCAGAGTGCTTAATTTGGTTCCCCCCACTGCATTGTGAGAGCTGCCATGGCTGTGTCTGACACGCACTGCTCCCAGATGCCCTAACACTCTTGTATCCCCTCTGAAATGTATGGCACTCACCCCTTTCACTATGTTATATAGTGGATCGGTCATTCCTATGATACTGCTCTTAAACCACTACAGAGGATTTTAGTTGACACTTTACTGGATCTCTTACCCAAAAGGATCTGCTTACAGCATTTATGACTCCCTGACCATATTGAAATCTCCCCCTCGTGTTGTATATATTGAGGCCCTCTTCTCTATTTCAGGGATCCAACCCATTGCTGATATTTGAATAATGTACTTTATGGGGTTACGTTTACCCCACTTCTTTCACTTGCATAATCCCTATTTTCCACACTCCTGCTTACTTTACGTCACCCACGAGTGCCATGAGCAAAAATAACGGTCCGCTAGACATCGCGCACAGGGTGATATTGACCATTATTTCTCTAAAAATGACAAATCATCTTCGGCATCTGACCCACCCACTCCCCGTTCATCTCAAGTGGATAAGGAGGTCCCATATCCTCCCACCCCTTCTACTAAAGAGGATGTATTAGCTCCGAGATCCCTCATTGTGGACCTTAAGGAATCCCTGGAAAATAAATTGGACAAAGCTGTTTCCTCTATCCGTTTGGATCTTTCCCCACTATCTGCCAGAATCTCTAAAATAAAGGCTCATCAAGACTTACTCCACAACAAGACTCTCAGGGTCCAGAACAAGACTCTCAGGGACCTTGATCACATTATCCAAGACATAGCGGAACTCTGTTCCAAAAACGAGGATTTAGAGAATCGTGAGTTAAGAAATAATGGTGGTCTTTCCGAGTTGTTCGCTCTGTAATTTTCTTCGCATCGCAGTGATTTTCCGCTATTTGCGCATGCACAATGTTTGCACTGCGCCAAGTAAATTTGCTATGAAGATTGGTATTTTACTCACGGTATTACGAGGTTTTTTCTTCGTTCTGGAGATCGGAGTGTAATTGACAGGAAGTGGGTGTTTCTGGGCGGAAACTGGCCGTTTCATGGGAGTGTTTGAAAAAACGCTACAGTTTCTGGGAAAAACGCGGGAGTGGCTGGAGAAACGGAGGAGTGTCTGGGCGAACGCTGGGTGTGTTTGTGACGTCAAACCAGGAACGACAAGCACTGAACTGATCGCACTGGAAGAGTAAGTCTCGAGCTACTCAGAAACTGCACAGAGAAGTCTTTTCGCAATATTGCGAATCTTTCGTATGCAATTTTGATAAGCTAAGATTCCCTCCCAGTAGGCGGCGGCTTAGCGTGTGCAAAGCTGCTAAAAGCAGCTTGCGAGCGAACAACTCGGAATGACCACCAATATCCTGATACGTAATATTCTATTTTATCAGGCAACCTGGACAATTACAGTACCTACACAAAGTGTTCTCCCATATTCTACCTGATCTAGGTTCCCGGCAACTACCACTTGAGAGAGCGCATTGAGCCCTTTGTCCCAAGCCTCGGGATGGTGACCCTACAAGAGATGTTATCATGTGATTCCTAAGTTGTAAAGACAAAGAACTTATTCTTACTCAGACACGTGGTAAACCTTATATTCTCTTTGATAATGCCAATCTGCAGTTCTACCAAGATCTGGCTCCAATTACCATCATCAAACGACGGGAGCTCAGAGATTTAACAACTGCTCTCCGTGACTGTGGAATTTGCTATCAATGGGAATTACCCTTTGAACTGATGGTCGACCTACATGGCAAAATGGTGATTATCAGAGATACTAGAGAAGAAGGGACTTTTTAACCCATTTAGAAGACTCTGGCCCTCCTTCCACTATGCAAAATGACTCTCGCTAATGACTCATTCTGTTTTTCTCTCTCTGCTCTTACTTCAGTATTATATTTATATGCTTATTGTACTGGGAATGCTCTTTGTTGTTATGATACCTCCTTTTATGTTCTTTGAGATGTTAGTTCCTTCGGGGGAATCTGGGCAAGGCCAATGGCTCGAGTTTTTTTGTTAATGTTAAAATACTGTTCAATGGTAATTGAGCATAGTTTGCCACTCTGGTACACCCCGGGCACCCTGCTGTGCCCTGTGCCAGAGTTCCGCACTTCATTATATTATTTCCTTGTTAATTGCTCATGCCTCATCTAACATAGGAATACCATCTCCTATACATCTACACTCCCCCATTAATATTTTTTCTTCCCGCTGGTTATGTGGAGATCCCACCCAGACCCCCAGTTTAACACCCCTACTCTTTTTTTCTCCTTTCTTCTTTCTTTGCTTTTGTTCTTGTCTCTGGCTTCAGTAAGTCAGAGAATTATATTCTCCTTTCACATATATTTACTTCCTGATTGCCTGCTACAATGCCTCTGACTCTGGCTTTGCTTAACATTAAGGGTTTAAATACCCCCGAGAAAAGCTAAACTCTATTCCGAACAATACGTGGTCTCAAAGCTGGAATCATCCTGATCCAAGAGACTCACTTTAAGGCCCACTCTCACCCCTCTCTGCATTCCAAAAGCTTTTCCACAGTGTTTTACTCCTCTAGCCAAACCAAACATAACAGGATTGCAATTATGATAAGTAGTAAAATCCCATTTGTCGCTAATGAAGTACACACAGATTCTGATGGCAGGTATATTATTCAGACTGGGAAACTGGGACATTTAGAATGTACAATTGCTAATGTATATGCTCCCAATTTGGGTCAAGCTCCGTTTTTCAATGCATTCTTTTCAGAGCTGAATAGAACGAAGACAGGGATATCTAATTATAGGAGAGGACTTCAATGCCATTCTGGACACTGCCCTTGATAAATCCTCTTCTCATTCCTGCACGCAGCCTACTCCTGTTACCCTCTCTCTAAACAAACATATAAGAGAATCAGAGCTTTTTGATACCTGGCGGGCACTTAACCCTACCTCCCGAGACTATACATTTTTCTCTATTCCATATCAGTCATGCTCGAGGATAGATCTTTTTTTGTGTTGTACTTTAGCTTCCAAACATCTTATAGACTCCTCCATTGTCGCTAATTCATGGTCTGACCACTCAATCTTATGGCCTTCTTTAACTTCCTTGACATACCAACAACACGGCCACTTATAAAAAAATTCCGCAATTTCAGGATAAAATAAGATTAAACTATTGTAGCTCTTTTAGATTTTTGTTTCAACATCACAAATTCCTCTTGTAATACCGTATTCTGGGAAGCACACAAAGCTGTAATTTGTGGCCATATCATTAGTTATGCCTCCCATAGAAATAAAGAACAATGACTAATACTGACTTCCCTGATGGACGAGGTCCTTAACCTGGATACCGCTCACAAAAACAATTCCTCTTGGGATATTTATAATCAGCTCACAGCTGCCAGAGCATCTTTGAAGGCCCTGCTATCCGAAAAAATGGAAAAATCTCTTCACTGGTTGGGACAACGCTTCTATGAAAAAAGAAATAAGGTCAACTCCCTATTCATGAATAGATTGAAGGCTTGGAAAGCTATGACAGCCATCCTGGCTGTGCGAGATAAACACAATACTCTGCAATATAACCTGTACACAATCAATTCCATCATCAAAACGTACTATGAGTGCCTTTATAACATTTCTGACCAAACTCACTTTACATCGACTAATGATAATTTATCTGCTGATTACCTAGCATCATGTAATCTCCCATACTGTATATAAACACCAAAACATTGACCACTCTCGATAAACCCATAACTGAAGAAGAAATTAAACTAGCTCTTCAATCACAAGAAGTTTCCAAGGCACCAGGTCCTGATGGATTCCTGATGTCCTACTATAAAACATTTCAGTCCTCCTTGACTTCCCACATGTTGCAAACCTTTAATCATATTCTGGAGAGATCAATGTTCCACCCTGGTACAACCACAGCGACAATAACAGTTATCCCAAAACCTAATAAAGATCCTCAGTCGTTACCTAATTATTGCCCCATTTCCTTACTCAGTTCTGTTCTTAAAATTTTCACCAAAATGCTGGCTAATAGACTGAATCTGCTCCTACCCAGTTTAATCCACCATGATCAAGTGGGCTTCATTCCGTACCAGCAAGCACTCAATAATACCAGACGCACTATTGATATTGTAAATTATATTAACGTAAATTAGCTTCCTTCCCTAGTGCTTGCATTGGACATAGAAAATGCCTTTGACAGGGTCTCCTGGCCATTTATGTTTCACATGCTACTTCACTTCGGCTTCCGGGGCAAGTTTCTACAGGCTATTCAAGCTCTATATTACAATCCTTCAGCTATGGTACAAGCGAGCAGTCTCATCTCTAACTCCATGTCAATTACTAATAAACTAGAAAAGGTTGCCCCCTGTCACTGCTCATTTTTGTACTTCTTATCAAACCGCTTGCCAGTCGTATCTGAGGTAATTCCGATATACTGTAACTGGCGTACCAATTAAGCAATCCCACTATACACTTTCTTTATTTTCAGACGACATACTATTTACATTAACCAAACCTCTTATCTCTCTTCCAAACCTGTTCCAAGTGCTGTCCACGTTCGGGAAATTAACGGGTTATAAAATCAATCACTCTAAATCGGAGGCCCTACCCCCTCCATCTCTCTGGCTGCACAAAACAACTATTACAGTCTAACTTTGACTTTACCTGGAGAAATGGTTTCACTGAAATACCTCTGTGTCCATATTACTAACTCATATGGCTCCCTTTACAAAACTAATTTTCTCCTCTCTTTAGAACAATTCAGGATGACCTGCAACTATGGAGCTCACACTTCATATCCTGGGTGGGGCAAATCAACGCAGTAAAAATTAATGTCCTTCCCAGACTTCTTTACCTTTTTCAAACACTACCCATACCAGTCCATCCTTTCTCTTCTCTTCAATAATCAATTTGTAAGTTTTTATGGAACCACAAAAAAACACAAATCCATTGGGACATTCTCGCTAAACAAATGCGGAATGGAGGAATAGGTTTACCCATCTTCCAATGGTTTTATGATGATGCTACTCGGCTCAGTCAATTGGTAGCTTGGCATTCACCACGACATGTCAAAAGACGGGTTGATTTACAAAGTAATTTAGTAGATCTATCATCAGTTTCCCACTTACTGTGGCTCTCACGAAAACACTATTCTTCGTTTACCCTTATGATTGCCACCGTAGACTTTACCTTCTGTGTGTGGGACAAGTTAAACAAAAAATTGCAGCTGTTGACACACCCATCCTGCCTTACCCCATTTTGGGAAAACCCAGCTTTTTCAACCGGCATCTCTCCTACGCTGGCCCACCCCTGGATCTCAGTAGGAATTATGAGGGTCCATCACATTGTAGGGAACTTCACCCCAAGACATTCACTGAACTCCTAGAAAAATATGGACTCCCTAACACATTTTACTATCAATATGTACAAATCTGTCACTTTATCTCCTCCTCATTCCCCGCCCAACTGCCTCAAATTTCCTCTCCTTTTGAAAGACTTTGTATGTATAGGCCCATGGATAAAACTTGTACAACTCTGTATTGTCTTTAGAGTATCCTCCACTAGAGTCCCATGAGCAGGCATGAGAATTAGATATTGGTATACACCTGGATAAGGATGATTGGGACGCTATTCATATGACCATATCTAAGTGCTCTATTAGCATAGCATTATGGGAGAACTCATATAAGGTATACACCCGATGGTATTTAGTCCCAGAGCGTCTGCATCAAATGTTTTCAAAATACCTCCGATTTGTGCTGGAGAAACTGCAGCCAAGTTGGTACATTCTTTCATATATGGTGGATTTGTCCACTAATCGCCCCATTTTGGGCCATGGTTCACACATTATTAACACAAATCACTACTCGTAGTACACCCCTTTCCCCGGTTAATAGGCTTCTCTGTGCCCCTATTGAACACATTCCAAAAGAAAGCAACATATTAATTCTTCACATCTCCTGCACAGCAAAGTACCAAATAGCCCACAATTGGAAATCTCTGACTGCCCCCAGTAAGCAGGAACTTTTGAACAGGATTTGGTTTATTTCAAAAATGGAATATATAACCAGTCTCAAACACAATACTGTTAAAAAGTTTCATTCCACATGGCTGGCTTGATACTCTCATTACGGTGTACCCTTTCCGGGTCTAACCTAACACTCTTTATGGTTGTAGGATCACTAGTGTTAAAGTTCCACACCTCTGTCCCCGATTCGCTGAATATGAACCATAAACATGAAAATACACAATGGGAAGGCTACTCCATGACCTTTCCTTAATCCCATTTTTTTCTTTCTTTGCCCCTTCTTTCCTCTCATTTTTCCTCTTTTCATTGTCGACCTTAGGTACTATGAACCTGGTCTTGGATGCTGTGCTTCTCATTTAATGCTGTGCTACTTACTGTAATAATAAGAAATGGAACTCGGCACCTCATTTGTTTACAGTACATTTTATTGCCTTATTGTTATATTACCATTGTTATAACTTGTATACAGCATTGTATCTGTTTAGATGCATGGAATATTTTGCCTATTGTTGTTGCAATGCTTAATCTCTTGCCTGAAATTTAATAAAAACCTATATGATTAAAAAAACAACTAAAAATACCATACTCTAAATTGTGGTAGTTGTTCTCAAATTATTAATTTAGAAATTGCTAACAGTACATAATTTATTTGTATCGTCTAATTATTTAGTAAGGAAAATTCTGCTTAAGAAAAGTGACCAAATGATGAAAACTTCAACTTCTTTTGCTTCAAGTGAAATATTTGTATGGGAAAGGTTATAATTTAACTTGTAATATTTTTTTTTAGAATATGGCAAGCACAGAGCAAAACTAGCAGCCATCTTAGGCAGACTTGTGGTGAGTCAGCTCCTCTGTGCAACTACTAATTTGGCACTCTTTGCACCCTCCTGGACACCCCACACTTGACTCTCTGCCCACCTGATGTCCCCAGAGCCGGCAGTTTCTTTCTGTGGTACTGAGGATGGTCCCATTGCCTTCACCGAGCCACAGCCTGGCGGGGCACTGACAGCCAGTACCTCGAGTCAGGCAGCCCCAGATGCAGTGCAGCTACAACCCAGAAGGTGGCTCCCGCTTCCAGTCAGTGGTTTCCGGAGTCGGCATCATCGGAGTGGTGAGGTGTGTGCCCGGACTTCTAAGTTCTGTGCCTGGGGGCAGTGGACCATGGTCTGGTGGCTGCTGTGTGAACAGGGATCTGCTGTCACAGCACTGAAAGTGCAGGAGACAGCTAATGGTCCACGGAATGCACAGCACCTGCAGGGGTGACACTGACTAAAGGGCTTTCAGATATATGGCAGAAGTAAGCAGCCAAGTGTATACAGCTGCTGCCCTTTTATTATTTTACTGAAGCACTGATACTTCTCACTGTGCAGCACCTACCCCTACTTTCACACATATTATCCATTGGGGAGTTTGTCCTGTGGCTGGAAGACCCCTATGAGCTTATAACTGGGGCTCTGTTCTGGGACTTTATTTCTCTGGAATCCTGTATGATACCTAAGTACATTGTACTAATTCAGGGAATGCAAGGAAAGATACTCTGCTATCCCAGGTGTCTCACTATATATGTTTTGGATCCCCTTTCCTATGACCCTGCTGCTCCTATTTCTCCTATGAGTGCATACTCCACAGTGACCCCACAGAGCCTCAAGATCCCTGATGCTCCATGAATATGTTCACATTTTGAAGGGGTGTTGGTGATGAGTGGCATCCTCCTCATATACAAGCCTTCTTTTAAATTATATCTGGTGATATGTGAGACCTTCATCCCACTAGCCTTATGCCGAGGATGATGTGCTAGTAAATCCACTGTGGCCACCCCAGTCAAGTCTAAATATACTTCTACAGCTGCCTTCCATAACCTGTTTGGAGTCTCATCTCCTGCTGCAAATACTCATTTGGCACATACTTCACCTGTCTTGGCTTCGGACAGCTCGGAGTGCACTTGGACCCCGGAGGCCCACTCTCCCTCCATACAGCCACAATCTCAACTGGCGAGTTTGGAGATCACTGGGAATACTGACCCACCTCCGTACCCTTCCTACTAGACAGGACTTACAACATGACTTACAGTCTCTTGAACAGAGGATACAGGAAGCGGTCAAGATATGGATGGACTCTCACCAAGCAGATTTTACTCAGGTGGGTCACCATGTGGTCTCTCTTGAAGAACACAAAGATTTGGTTGTCTCTAAATTATCCTATGTTGATACAATGATCGATCATCAGAACTGCTTATTGATTGATATTCAAAGGAGGCTCAATGACCAGGACAACAAGGGATGTGGCAATAACTTGAGTGTCAGGGGTGTGCATGAGGACATCCCATCAGACGGCATAGTGGATTCCCTTAAAAAAATATTTTAACAAGTTATTTGGATCAGACCCAAACAAGGAGATTAAGTTTAATCATGCCCATAGAGCTCTGCATCCCAAGTGTTTACCATCAGAATGCCCTAGGGACATTATCTGTTGCTTGCATTTCTTAACCATTAAAGAAAAGATCATGCAACAAAGCACGCCGAGCTGAGGATATTGACTTTAATGGGAACTCCATTCAAATATTCCAGGACCTCTCTTGCACATATCTTGCAACAATGCCGATGACTTTGTACCCTAGTTGAGGAGCTATGCAAAAAGAAGCTCAAATTCTGGTAGGGACATCCCTTGAGCCAGTGGTAGCCAACCCCGGTCCTCGAGAGCTACCAACAGTTAATGTTTTCCAGGTCTCCTCACAGAATCCAACTGTAGATCTTTTAAAATATGTCAGTTAGTAATGATTGCACCTGTGCACCTGCTAGATGAGCTGGAAAATGTGAACTGTTAGTAGCTCTCAAGGACCAGGGTTGGCTACCACTGCCTTGAGCATTCCCATCTCTCATGATGGCGTTACCCACATGGTTCAGATGCCTGCGGATGTCCCATCATTTTGTGCTGCTTTGGGTCTTCCCCCTGTTTCCCTGCTCAATTGGTTACACCTCCCTCTTTCACCTGCATTGTCCCACCCTGGCAAGAGAGATTGCAAACAGTTCATTCCTCCAGGAGAAAGAAGATGCTGATGTCTCCTAAGAAGGACTTACTCTGTTTTGCTCTCTGTATTCTTAATATGTTTTTGTGTTTAGTCCAGCCTATAATTGGGAGGCCTGCCGGTATCCCCACAGCTATATACCATATGTGTTTCCCTTGTGCTTATGGAAAAAAATGTCATCTTTTTTTCTTTTTTCGAATGTATCTCAGTTCAGTATACATGTAACTATGGTATTGTATTTTATGCGGTGATAGATTTGTTTTTGTCATTTTCTGTTCTTGCTCTCACTGTATAACTATTGATGTTTCTAGTTTGGGCAGTCGTCCGGTTTCTCTCCAAATTGTCGGTCATTCTCACATAGACCTACTGATATTTGTATGGCTTGTTGTACTTTCTTAATGTTTTTTTTAGATCCATTTACTGATAGAGAATGTTTAGATGTCACAACTCACTTATCCCGCCTTGAACTTCCCAGTTCTCTTCCCTGTTATATATATGGAGACTAAGGACCCAATAGGGGTTTTCATAGCATACTCTACAGGGTTTGATCTGTCCAAGACTCCGTCTTGGCGGACTATACTTATTCTTCTATGTATCTCCTGGTTTCTATTGTGTTTGACTAATTTTTCTGATCTTTTCTCTGTCCTCTACCTTCCTCTTCTCTTTTTGTTTCTACTCATCCTGGGAGGGATGCTCTATCACAATGTTACTTCCTTTCATGGTTATCTCATGTCTAACTTAAAATTATTATCGAACAATGTCAAGGGCCTTAATGTGCCAGAGAAATGCTCCTGTCTGTTACATACCCTACACATGGGTAGAATAGATATAGCATTCTTACAGGAGACTCATTTTAAAAAGGGCTTTGCTCCACTTTTGTCTTCTCTGTACTATCCTACTGGGTATTTCAATATTTTTTCAGGAGCTAAGGCCAGGGGGGGTTGCTATTCTTTTTTCCAAATTTTCCAGCTTTCAGATGTAGAAGTAGTCCTATTTGGTGATGGCAGGGGTCTGTTGGTAAAGGTAACCATTGCTTTACAACGTTATTCTTTTGTCAACCTGTATGTACTTAACACCGGTCAAACTAAATTTGTATGTAAATCCCTGAAATTTATTGACTCTCATATTGAAGGGATTCTGGTAGTTGGTGGAGACTTCAACTGCGGCCTTGAACTGCTCTTGCACACGTCCACCAGGGCTCCTCAAGCTTCGTATCGGGAAGCGAGGCAATATAGGGTAATTTTACATGAGTTTCAATTAGTTAATTCCTGGAGGCTATTACATCCTGCAGAGAAAGACTATACATTTTCTCCCCTCCATATAGGTTGTATTCATGCATTGACTATTTTTGTATAGCACACTCCCATTTGGATATACTGTTTGAGGCTACCATTGGTCAGGTTACAGGTTCAGACTACGCCCTTATAACTGTTTCTTTGCACAATGCTTATGTGAGGCTTCAGCAGTGGCAATGGAGATTAAATGAGCAACTCTTAATAGACTCTCACTATACAGCAAAACTATTGGGCTTTATACAGCGGATGTCTCTCCAATTACGATCTGTGAAGCCCATAAATGTGTTGTCCGGGGTTGGTGTATCCAACTTGGAATATATTTGAAGAAACAGAAAATAGAATGCAGGGAAGCCCTTTTGACTAAAATCAAAGCTCTAGAGTTGACCCACAAGAACTCTGGAGATTTGGGTATCTTTGTTCAATTACAAAATGCTAGATAGTCTTTAAATTCCTTACTTAACACTGGGGTCAAAAGGGCATATAAAAGGTGCAGACATACCTACTTTAGATGGGGTAATAAGCCTAGAAAGATGCTGGTGGGATTCCTCCGAGCACAGAGCTGTAACATACATTCAAAAAATGAAAGATTAATCTGGAGTTTTTCACGCTGCGGATGTGGAGATCACCTCCGTTTTTAAGAAGTATTACTCTGAACACTATAATCTTACTCAGGTCCATACAAATTAACTCACTACAGCCCACAAGGCCAACATTTTGCAGTTCCTTGAAGATATTGATTTCCCTTCTCTTCCTGAGGTGGTGACACAGGCTCTGGATTCTCCATTAACGAGGATGAATTGAGAGATGCTATTAAGACTTCTCTCAACGGGAAAAGTCCAGGTCCCAATGGTTTCCCTATAGCATATTATAAGGCTTTTCAGGACCAATTGATTCCAGTGCTACTGAAGGCATGTAATGCGGTTTCTCCCCAGGCATAGTTCTCCGACCATTATCTTTCTGCACATATTACGGTAATCCCTAGAGAGGGAAAGGATCCCTGTTTAGCGGCCAGCTATAGACCTATATCTTTACTGAATGTAGATATAAAGCTATATGTCAAGTTAATGGCTGGTCATCTAAAACCCTTTCTCCCTAGTCTCATCCACTCTGACCAGGTTGGCTTTATTCTGGGTTATGCGGATAAGGATAATATGATAAAGGTTATTGATCTGATCTCTTATGCAGCTACTAGTAATATCTCCCTGATTCTTCTGTCAACCAATGCCCAAAAAGCATTTGAAAAAATTGATTGGGTCTTTATGGAGAGGGTGTTGCAGAGACTGGTTCTGGGGGAAACTTTCCTTAGTAGGATACTAGCTCTATACAAAGCCCCATTGGTGCTGGTAAGAATCAATGGCATCCTGTCTAAAGTAGTACATATTGCGAATGGTACAAGACAAGGCTGCCCTCTCTCACCAGTGATCTTCATCCTTTGTACGGAGACACTGGCAATGTTGACCAGTGCTAATCCAGATATCTCAGGTGTGAGATTGGGTTTGCAGGTATACAAATTGAGCCTTTTCGCTGACGGCCTTCTGGCGGCCATTACTAAACCGATAATCTCCCTTCCAAATTTGATGTGGGAATTTCACTGTTTTAATACTCTCTCTAATTTTAAGATTAACTACTCCAAGTCTGTGGCCCTGAATGTCTCCGCGACGGATGAGACAGTTGAGACTCTTTCCAAATCATTTCCCTTTAAGTGGACCTCTTCATATCTCCAATATTTAGGGATTTAGATTCCAAATAATCTTACTAAACTATTTCACCTAAACTTCACTCCAATGCTTAGGAAGATCAAGACTGACTTGTCCAATTGGTTTCCGCAGAAGATCTCGTGGTTGGGTCGGATTAATGTTGTAAAAATGAATGTATTTCCTAGGTTTCTTTATCTATTCCAAACAATACCAATATTCCTCCCGCCATGAATTCTATCCACTCTCCACAACACTTTATGTGACTACATGTGAAGAGGGAGGAAACCTAGGTACAAACATCAGACTCTCTTTAGACATAAATCCCAAGGGGGCAGGCAATTACCGATGTTTTCGGCTTTCTACCAAGCATCCTTGCTATGCAGGATACTGGAATAGACGAGAAATTTGGGTGATAAGCAGTGGGTTTCAATTGAATCACTCTACACCAACTACCACTTGAATATGGTACCCTGGTTGCCACAAGTGGGTCATAGCGACCACTCAACTGTGTGCCCTACACTATTGATGTGGAAGAGGTTGTAGGAGAAGTTACATATCTTGTCACCTGTATCCCAGTTGACTCCCATTGTTCATAATCCTGCATTCCCGCCGGGTGCTGTGGATAGGGTCACTGACCATTGGAAATCGATGGGGGTTACTAGGATTTAGAACTTTAGTCTCCTTAAATCATTTGAGATATTGTTAGATGACTCCATAAATCAGACTATTAGTTCTATATAGTTTACTTCATCTCCTCTTTAGGGAGTCTGGATGTGTGGGACAAAGAATTGACTCTGAAAAACTTTGTGTGCAATTGCAACCCCTCACTCATTCTGTCTCCACCATATTCCAAATTCTTATCTCAGCAATCCTACCCTCTGGTCCGAACCTATCAAGAGTGATGGGACAGGGATCTCCTACTTAAGGGGGTGGAAGTAAACTGTAATAAAATACAACAAGTGACCAGTGCATGCTCAACCAGTATGGATGTAGTAGAGACCCATATTAAGCTTTTATCTCAATGGTACCTGTGCCCAACTGTTGTACACAAATATTGCCCTGGGGTGTCTCGGATGTGTTGGAGATGTGGCACGGAACTAGGCTCATTGATACACATTTGGTGGGATTGTTCATTGATAGCCCCTTTTGGTAGGAAATACAAAAAATAGCTGAAAGTTTTGGGTTTCCCTGTTCCATCATGCCCTGATTTTTTGTTATTCTCCCATACTGATATACTAATCTCTAAACACAAGAAGTCTTTATTAAGACATATGAACAACATTGCTAAAGCAGTTGTCCAAGTACGATGGTACTCGTCTCCCCCCACTGTTTGGGATTGGTGCCAACGCATGGACTTTTATATGTAAATGGCCTAAATATATTATTCTACACCCGGCAATGTGGCTCAGCTGGATGGACTTTAAACTATCACCATCCTTTCAGACCATGGTTCCTGTGACACCTCATCAGTTGTGTCAGACACGGCTTACCATGTCTATAGTTTGAATTTGGGATTCTATCATTTACCCCCTTTTCTGTTGTTGGTGATGTAATATTGGTGTTGATAATGATTGAGTTACCCTTATTGATGGTTCCTTCCAGCCAAGTGGATCTCCCTTTCTCTGTTTCTTACATCTCCTTTTTTCTCTGTCCTCTCTCACTACTTCTATTTCCCCTTTTAAATGTTTTTTTCTTTATTTTTGTCTATGATGGAATTTGATATTTGATACTTATTTGATGTGTTCTGAAGACTCATGAACGTTATTGGCTTACCACTTTTAATGAATATATATTTTGGAGGAACATGTTATCTGTTCTTATGTTTTAATGTGCATTCTAATCCATAGCGTACGCTTGTATTATTAAATTGTACATGTTCCTTATGTGGCTATTTTGTTCTGAAAAACTTCCTTTGAAAATAAAGAATTTATAAAAAACAGACTATGGCAAGCATAATGTTTCAATGTCATCCCAATGTGAAGTCAAATTACAAATGTAGAATTGCTTGATTAGAGAAACCGGCAAAGCAATGTCTCCAGAACAGACCCAAATGTGTTTCATTCAATTAGGACTTTCTCAGCTTGTGTGTATCCACCCATTTAGGAAGTTTTATTTGAACAAACCTCATTGGGGTCCTTTCTGGTAACATTGCTTCCATTATTTTGGCTATGGACTTATTGTTTGGTGGTCAGTACCTCCATTGCCAGGAGGTATCAATTTTTTTTGTTTTTATATATAAACATTTTACCATTTGTTTGAATTTAAAAAAAATCTGTAAAATACTATGCTATGGTACTTTTGTACTATTTTGCTAGAAGTGCATTATAAAGATTTCAAATGTGTCATCACTTTAAGTATGCCTGTTTATTTAAGAATATATGCCCAGAGAGACCAGCAGTGGTGCCAAGAGAGGCGGGCAGAGGGTACAAATTACCTGGGCCCAGGTCTGAAGGCCCACACCACCTTTGATTAGGCCATGCCCCCTGAAAAGTACATGGGCCCAGCAAGGCTCTCTACTGCCCTAGCTGGGAGGCATGCCATGCTCCTGTGAGTGGGTGCTTCTCATGTGCTAGACATGCCCCAAAGAGGTGTGGCAATGCCCACATGCTGTGGTCACACCCCCTCCAGGGGGGGGCAGAAAGTCATTGTACCGGAGCCCAGGATTTCTCTTGGCACCCCTTGAAAGTAGTATTGGCTGAGCAGTTTATTCCATTTGAAGGGCTTGGAGTATACAACATACAGTAGGCACTGAACACCATGGAATGCTGTATTGATTATTACTCAAATTTTCACGTTATGGTACACAGATATAGTTTTTTTAGACTTTACATATATTTTTTAGCATTTGCTAAACTATTTGGTAACCGGTATTCTACCATATTAAATATTAAATACTTTTACTTACATACAAGGCTATTAACCAAACTGCACCAACATACATCTCTTCACTCATCTCAAAATATCTCCCTACCTGACCACTCTGCACTGCAAAAGATTTGCGTGTCTCATCCACACGCATTACTTGTTCACACTCAAAATTACAGGAATTTATCTGGGCTTCACCCAGTCTGTGGAATGTCCTCCCATGCACGATAAGACTCACCTCTTGTCTCCAAACCATTAATTGTTCCCAGAAAACTAACCTCTTCCGACAAGCCTATCAAATTCCAGACCCACCCACATAACCTTCAGTGCTTCCCTATCAAATTATATCATCTCTGTACAGTACACATAAAATCACATATATTGTTTTTCTTTACTCTCACACCCTACTGACACTTGGCCAACATTGCTGGGTGATCATATCATACAACCTATTAAGAACCTAGAAATCTGGTGGCCCATTATGCAATAGGTAGCATCTATCCTTGTGTATCAATGCCTATTTCCCTATAGATTGTAAGCTTGTGAGCAGGGCCTTCCTACCTCTATGTCTGTTTTTACCCAGTTTTGTTCTATTACTGTTGTTCTAATTGTAAAGTCCAATGGAATATGCTGCGGTATATAAGAAACTGTTAATAAATAAATAATAAATACTTGTGGCACCATTTGTATTATCTATCTATCTATCTATCTATCTGTCTGTGTCTGTCTGTCTGTCTGTCTGTCTGTCTGTCTGATACTCAATGGCAACACTCAGGGAATAAAAATGTATGCAACTTCTGTTTAGGATCAATGTTTCAATATATTCTATATTATATTAAACTATAGTATTTGAAATGAAAAATAATTTTAAAGTTGATCTTTTCTTTAAACCAACAATGAAAACAAATAATAAAATGTCTGATCAATGTAAATCTTTCCTAACTGATCCATTGATTTCTCCTGTTAAAAAAAAGTTATCAGACTACAAATGAGAAACAAAGCACATAAAACTTAGATACTATAGTGGACTATTTATAATCAAAGCTAGTGACATGCAATTTACTTTATAAATGTCTACAGAGGAAATGGAAATGTTGACTTTCCTCTGATAGCAAGCCAAAGTATTTTGTTTGTTTATTGTCACAGAGTTAATGCATTTTAACCACCTTAAACACCTTTGGCCTTTATTCATACTGTATGTAAGATTTATTTTAGCTGTGTACACAGCCTTGATCATGGTGTTGCATGGAGCATACCTCCCAAGTTTTGGTTCCCTTGGATCAGGATCTTTGCGTGCCATAGTGTCTGGCCTCAGTTGGGTGGACATTGCCTCATGACATGACATGTTTTCAGCATTTTGGGTATGTACTCTGCACTACCCAAGTAGCTGAGCAGCCCCCCGGCTCACCTGCCTGCACATCTATTCACTCGATGTTTTGCAGAGCAGACCAGTGGGTGATCAAATGCTCTCAAGCTCCCCACTGCCACACTCGCAGGACACTGCGGCCCATGTGTGGGACAGAAGGACAGTGTCCATGTAGCAGGACTGTTCCGCTGGAATCAGGACAGTTGGGAGGTATGCTTGGAGAAAGAACAGACTAGGCTGTGAGTGTTGAGTCACTGTTACAGTTTTTTTTAATGCAGAGAATAAAATTCAAAGACACGGGATAATTGTTAAAAACCATACATTCTTAACTTCATTACTCCTCTTCTAAATATCTATTTTTTTTTGTTTATTTAGGCTAAAATTCCAGGTCTTCCAAGTATAATGCAGATCCTCATATTTTTCACATTCAAAGTTTGCATTTCCATGTGGGACTGGCTTTAAATCAAATCTTTGAACTGTGCAGCAAGTACACTCCACTTTTCCTATCTTTACTGTGTAATTTAGATTTTGCCTCACATTTCTTTGAGGACTACGTTCAGTTACCAATTGTTAGTATCTGTTTGATGCTAGAAGCTAGGGTGAAGATATATAGAGAACTGTCCTAAATAATAATAAATAATATTTTTTTAAATGCAATAACAAAAAACTATTACATTTGTTAACATTTTCCACAATGGATTAATAAAATACTAGCTGATTGTATTCTTCTGTTCAATCTATTAAGGTGTGCACTGTCTAGTCAAATCACATCCTTTAGTCCATTAATATGTAAAACAATATAATATATGATTTTTCAGTGACTCTCTAATCATCTCAGTGTCAGTCATTGAGATAGCTTACTAATGCTTAGTGACATTACTTCTTCAATCTCATACATCACATATTAACCCTTACAAATATTCCTATAATTGGGCACTCAATCAAATCTGCTAAACACTTGCTCTTTTTCTCCTAATGTAGTCCTATTTTACAATGGTATGTTATTCAAGACTAGCAAAAGATTAAATTGCAGATCTAGGCAAAATGTTATTAATTTGAGGTTCCCTTAGTGAAACACTATATACATTTAATGAATATTTAATTTAATTTGTCATTTTGCTACATGTACTTGTGTAAAGTAATGAAATAGTTTCAATATTGTATTTTTTATTACAGCTTTTATTTAATTTGTTAGATCTTTCTAAATTAACTAAAAACATTGCTAAATAGCTAAGAAAAATATGTTTATTTGTTCTTATATTTTTGTATTACTTCCATCAAAATATGTATTATAAATGTGCATTATTACATGTGACCTTGTTATAATTTATTCCTGTCTTGTAAAATTCAAACATAAAAATATGATTTGCAGCTTGTCATTATAATTTCAACAACTTTTACACCATATTATTAGACTGGATTTAGTAAGGATTATTACATGGAAAATGCAATTGATTGTGTTGTATTTCAATACAAATAGAATAGTAGAATGATTCATTTGTATTTGGAGCAGTGCAAATGTGCTTTAAAATATGAGCTTATGTGTACTCCTCTTTTTCCTGATCCACAGTACTGTATATATTCTGTAAATTTCTGGTTTATAATAGTATTGCAGATAACTGTTTTAATTACTGTGAATATGAACAGATTAATTTTATATATTTTCCATGTTTTGTGAAATAAAATAAAAAGTAAAATATTACAGGTGGGATATAATGAAGTCTGACTTCGGCGGTTGTGCGCAATGCCGGCTAAAATCAGATGTTTTTTTTTAAATGGGCAATCATGTACAAGGCATGGTTTAGCTTTGTACATGGTTGCCCATTTGAAAAACATCTGATTTTAGCTGGCATTGCGCACAACCACCAAAGTCGGACTTCATTACATCTCATCCATTTTATTATCTGCCTTACCAATGTCAATATGGAATTTGTCTTATCAAAAATGTATTCAAATAGTTTTTTTGTGTACTGTAGTACTAACTTTTCCATATAGCTTTCATCAAAATATTGCAAGTAAGGAAAAATACTTGCCTCATACAATTACATACAATTATGATAGTATGACTTTATCATTTACTAACTAGCTGTTCTACCCATTCTTTGCATGGGAGTTTATGATTTTCATGGTTGAAAATATAAATGAGTGTTAAAAATTTGGTAAATCTATGGACAGGTAAATTTGAGATGTCTTAGTGTAAGTAAATATAAATCCATGGTTCTTGGCATTACCCGGGGAGCACCTGTAGCAGATAAAGTAAAAAGTAGCAGGACCATTTTTGTAGTTTATAAAATTCTACCCACTGGAGATGCAATCCAAATTTTGATCCAATTGTCCTTTTGGGTGCTATCGTTTACGCAACACAAGCCATACGTCGGTAATGATGTGATTATGACAACCCCCTGTTCATCCCCTTAGGGAAGGTTTATTACAATTCTAAATAATAGTTTTCCTACTTCCCACCTGAAGAATACCTATGTTAAATTTCTGCTACCTAACATATCTGGAAGTAAGAGAATTAGTGATGAGCCAGTAAGTCAGTGAGTGAGTGAGAGATATGGTAAAAGGTGACAGGACCTTTTTTGTAGTTAATGAAATTCTACACACTGGATGTGCAATCCAAATTTTAATCCAATTGTCCATTTGAGCATTATTGTTCATGCAACGCAAGCTAGGCATCAGTGATGACGTCATTATGTCAACCCCCTTTTCATCCCCTTAGGGGAGGTTTATTGTAATTCTAATGACGTTGTTTTTCTATTTCCCACCTGAAGAATACCCATGTTAAATGTCAGTTTCCTAACATATGAGGAAGTAAGAGAATGAAAGATGAGTAAACCAGTCAGTGAGTGAGTGAGGGCTTTCAAATTTTTATATATATACATATATATATATATATATATATATATAGATACAGTAGATTAACAAGCCACAACTCTACACTACTGTTATTATATGTACAGTATATATCTGGGCAAATATTACTGTGTTTCAGCTATTGACAGTTCGATATACAGGTATTTCAATTTACACAAGAAAGTTTTTTCTTGTTCATTGAAAATGTATCCAACTTTAAATGAGACCCTTGTTGTTCTTACATATTGGGTAACATAAAAATATTAATAATGACATGACAGATGCTTGCAGAAACAATGTTATGATCTATCCAGGGCCGTAACTAGGGGGGGCTAAGGGAGCATGTGCTCCGGGTGCAGGATTTGAGGGGGCGCCAAAGAGTTATAGAGGAACAGGGTTTTTTTGTTTTGTTCTTTTACTGACAGTGCTGCGCAGCTCCAGTGAGACAGCAAACAGCTCCCAGGGCAATGTATCTGACCCACCTGTCTGCCCACAGCTGGCTCCAACACTGTGCGGGTGAGCTCCAGTACCTGGGATCCCTCCTATGTTCTAACAACGGGAGAAAAAGAAAGCTCTTGTGTGGGCGCACTCTTATACAAGGAAGAAAGTTCTTCAAATATGTGTCAAGAAAATATTTAAAACATCCGTTTATTGTTCAAAATTAAAATCATTACCCGTATATGATCCAAAGTGTGAAAAAAGGAGAATTGTGAGAAAATATGATTTTTTTTTTAAATGTTCTGGTCTATTTTTAGAAAGGTTGCAGACACTTGGTTGTCTAACAGCCGTTTCTCCTGACCAGTACAGAGATTCTGTATTAATGGGACCAAGGAAGGAACAAAGTGTGTGATAGGTGTATCTTCAAAGAACCACTATGATTGGATCTATGTTATACACTTGGCTGGTCACCAGTAACTCCGATTGCACACATATTTTGGATATCTGTTAAAGTTGTCAAAGCCTGATGCTGAACTATTATATAACAGAACAAAGGAGGGAAAGAAGATTAGTGGTGATACTACTGTTGGTGTTCCCCTTTTAAATAAAAGGAATAATTCCTACTCTACAATACCAGGTATTCCCAGGAAGTCTCCTCTCCAGGCACTGACCCAGCCCAACGCGGTTTGGCTTCCAAGATCGGACGAGATCGGGCATTATCAGCGTGGTATGATAGTAGAGGAACTATATACCAATGAGAGTGCACCTATATAAGCATGGTAAAGAATATAGTTTGAGAGAAGAAAGAGTATAATATGTGGATCTGCTTTCCCCGTTAGGCAAGGTGCAACGCCTACCACCGCCGTGGTGTCGTGCGCCCTGGATCGTGGAGCTACTGTACACTATGGACCAAACATAATAGGTCTATTTATTTGGCCGAGTTTGTATTACTCTAAAAGTGTGGTGAGATTTTGGTGACTTTGGGCTCAAAGTCATCAGATATAATTTATTTTGAGGCTTCCTATATAAATCACTGTTGTTATCCAGCTATTTAAAGCAAGTTTAAACCTACAAAAAATGCTCCAATTAAAGTATTCGAAAATATGGTAAGTTTTTTTCATTGTCCTTAGATTTCTTGAGGGTATAGAAGAAGAGAAGAATGCCTCAGGAGTGGTAATGTATTTTTTGGAGAGCAGTTTGCTTTTGGTAAATGGTTAACTGACATTTCTGAGTGTTCTGTTTATATTATTTTTAATGTTTTCCCTTTCATTTTATTGTCCATATTGTCTTATTTGTGTATAAGTGGTGTGTTTTGTCAGTTTTTAGTTTTGTCTCTAATTTTTAATTGTTTTGTATCTTGGATAGGAAGTAGAAGGAATAGAAACAATGACAATGGGCAATTGGATGCAGCACCTCAAGCAGTTTTGAATTAGGGTGGATGTGGTGAGGAGCACAGTCAGTCTGCTCCAGTAAAAAAACATAAAGTGGCTAGATTTTTGGCTTCAAATGTGAGGAGGACTATGGGGGTCATTCCGATCGCTCGCTAGCAGTTTTTATCAGCCATGCAAATGCATAGTCGCCGTCTATGGGGGAGTATATTTTCACTTTGCAGGAGTGAGAATGCCTGTGCAGCAGAGTGCCTGCAAAAACATTTTTGCAAAACAAGACCAGCCCTGTAGTTACTTATCCTGTGTGATGATTGCTGCGATGAGTGACACGGTAATGATATCAGATACCTGCCCAGCAAACGCCCGGCCATGCCTGCATTTTTCTTACCACTCCCAGAAAATGGTCAGTTGACACACATAAATGCCCTCTTACTGTCAATCTTCTTGTGTTCGGCTGTGCGATTGGTATCGTTGCTAGAACCAGTGCAAAACCACTAAGGACTTCATACCCGTTAGACGCGCGTGCGCATTGCATTGCATACATATGCGCAGATTAGTCGCTTTTTTAATGATCGCTACGCAGCGAACAATGGCAGCTAGCGATCAACTCGGAATGACTCCCTATGTCCTATTGTCTGCCATTGTTGGACATTATAAGATGTGTGGAAAATAAAAAGGGTGTGGAGAGGAGAGCAACTGCATGGACAGCTTGTGTCCTGCCCTTAAAAATGGATTTACTGTAAGCCCTTTGAAGAAGTACTCAAACAAATAATGTCCCCAGAGGTCATTGAAGGAGTCAACATTAATAAGACAGATAGGCCTCATCTGTAACTGGTAAGTAAAACATAACATTTGTTCAAAAGCCTTTTTTAACATTGTTAAAAAAATAAGTATCCTTTTTTGTTGAGGAAACAATAAACATTGTTACTACAAATATGTTAAATAACAAAGAGGATAAATCCAATTAAGCACCCCCTCATATACATAATGATCAGCATGAAATTATTTTGCATTGGACCAATTTCACAATAATTATGGAATGCCCAAGGGATTGAGAAAGAGAAGAGTGAAACGAGGAAAAATGGTGTGGCAGTCCATAGGAAATAAAATAAAATAAGGAAATAGAAGATGAAAAGTGAGGGGGGGGCAGTGGCACTGACCTACAAAAGTAGAGTATTACAAGGAAAATGTAATATGGATATTAAAGTGTGAAATCCATGCTTCCCAGACATTAATAAAAGATCTCAGAGAGCCATGAAATATAGTAGTGATTTATTCCATTTCAGAAGTGTATCAGTTGCAAAGTTGCAACTGTTGCAAAGTTATTAGTTTAACAATTCAAGTGAGGAACAGGTGGATCTGCGCTGTGCTGCTACCTCTAAATAACTCACCGCTACACACGAGGAGTAGATGGCTTTACCAGCCTGCAGTCAGTTTTAGGGATGTGTTATGGCAAGCGATCCCAGTGTGGCAAATAGTGGGAGGAGAGGGAGGGCGAGACCCACAGGACATCCTTAGACTGATCTGAGTATTAAGTTTGTTTACTGTGTGACTCCAGTGATTGCCTAATGTCCATACACTGCTCTGTTGGTGTCTCCTCATATGCGGCCGCTATGTGAGAGAGCAGTTTTGCCGTATATGGGTAGAGGGCAAAGAATCCGTGGAAAGGGGTCCCCAGTGGGTGGCTCGACACGTTTCTCCACCGTTAGGGGATGGCAGTTTCCTCAGAAGCAGTATATGCATTTTGGTGTAAAAAGAGTGTTTTTTAAACTTCAGATAACCAATCAGTTGTAGTGTGGTTAATTATGGTAATCGCTACACCTGTTTGATGCATCTGTGTATTCCAAAGGATAATTCATTTAAACCCAGTAACAAGTACGTAAACAAATAAAAATAAGCAAATATATATATATATATTTCTATAGATACAATGTGACAATTATATATAAATCAATTGTATTCAAAAGATATCTAATAATTATTTTAAACAACAAGGAGAGTCATCAAATAGAGAGACAAATAATTATAAAGATCAACCGTTCAAAGGATGTACGGTATTAGGAACTTTTTTGCTTACATATGGCTTAGCTCTCTGGCTCATCACACAGAGAGCGCATCACAGTAAAGCTGGAGACCCGGGTTCGAATAACCAAGTGTCAGGAGACACATTTTTTTCACCTGTATCACAATAATATTATTGAGAATCAAGATTAGATGATCTGCTGATTTATTTTCCAAATACATTTTTCTATACCCTAAATCTCATCATATATAAGCCACGCAATATTAGTCACAAAAAAACAGATTTTCAGCATAAGGCTAACAGTCAACAACATATAGCTTATATGAAGAGATGATCTATAGTCCTCAAAGTAGCAGCATACATACATATGTAAAGAGACCATTTACATGGGATAGAAAGTGTATATAACAATTATTAGTAATGGTCTGTAGACTTAATTTATAAAAATAGAAATGAAAGGAGGAAATAAATATTATGATGGAGATATTAAATGAAAATAAATATAAATTCAACAGTATTCTTGACATGCAGCACAAACAGAATTTTTTTTTGAGACAGAGTAGAGTGTATATATATATTAATAAGCAACAATAGTGCTAGACTCATGAATCAAAAGTTTATTAAAAGGAATCTTTATTAATTCAAAAAGAAAGAAGAGCTTTAAAGTTGATTGATTTTTACCATCTAAACACTTATATGTATATATACCAAGGGATCTGTACACAAAGGTGTACAAATTCACTGGGCTAATCGTAATACACATCTCATAAGTGGAAAGAGGTGAGAATACTGAAACTAATCTTATTTTATTAAAAGTTTTTAAATAGTATTTAGCTCAATATTCTCATTAAGGCTGTGAGGTATTAGGGTATTCAATGCAAAGATCCAGTAAGCCTCTCTTCTACACAGGGTACTGAATCTATCACCACCTTGGATGGTGAGTAGGATACATTCAATTCCCTGCAGACTGAGAACCCCAGGGTTTTCCTGATGTTTTAAGCTAACATGTTTAGAGATACTATGTAGATGAGACTCTTTTTGAACATTCCTGTGGTATTGAAGAAACCTAGTGCTGCGTTGTCGAGTTGTTTGACCGACATACTGATAACCGCATATACAGCTAATTAGATAGACCACATAGTCAGTACGACATTTGATGTTTTGTTTAATATTAAAATAATGTTTGAGAATGTTAGACTGGTATAGGGAGCCTCCTTTAACAAAAGGACAAGTGATACATCTCCCTTTCCCACATTTATGGCTTCCCTTCACTTGAAGTGATCTAGCATCGATACTTGGTCCAGCCTGACAAGCAAAATAACTTAGAGCTATTAGACTCTGTATATTCTTGTTTTTTTAATATATATATTATTTTAGGAGCACTTAGATCGGTTTCAATAAGCACTTTATCAAGCCTTAATAGTTCCCAATTCTTGGTTATAATATTTTTAATTTGTTTAGAAGCATTATTATACTTTGCTACAAATTTCAAGGAGGACTTATTGAAAGATTTTTCTTCGATTGCTTTCTTTTGATGGTTAGTTCTCATATGGAGCAAAATTTCTCTATCTTTGATGGATACTTCTTCTTGTGCTTTTTGAAGAAGTGTTTCTGGGTATCCTTGATCTAAAAATGCTTCTGTGAATTCTAGTGTTTGTCTAGCAAAGGTGGATTCCTGGGAGCAGTTATGTTTGATTCTCATGTATTGACTTTTGAGTATATTTTGTAACCAAGGAGGCTAATGACAACTATTATAATTCAGATATGTATTACAGTCAACTTTTTTATGGTAAGTACTGGTGAGAATCTTAAAAAGGTTGCCCATATATAGGTTGGCAAAGCTTGGGTCGAATCTGGTGCCCATGGAAGTACCCCGTATCTGTAAAAAAAAAATCACCATTAAATGTGAAATAATTGTGAGTATGAAATAAACCAAATCAAGAATATATTTACAATGTTCTTGAGTCATGTCTAAGTCAGAAATTAAGTATTTTTTAAGTACTTTTACTCCTAGTAAGTGTGGTATGTTTGTATAAAGCAACTCTATGTCGCAAGTTAAAAAAACAGATAACTAGAGCTCCAAGTGATCTTTTTTAAAAGATTAAGAAAATGTGTCAAATCTCTGATATAAGACCTGAGACAGGAGACATGTGGCTGTAAGAAGTTATCAACAAATGATGAAAGGTTAGTAGTGAGGGACCCAATATCTGAAATAATAGGGCGACCCGGGAATGTGACAAGTGACTTGTGAATTTTGGGCAAATGATAATAAGTGGGGGTGATGGGATAAGGCTGAAACAGATATTGAAATTCCTGTGTAGATATTGCATTCAGTGAAATGACAATATCCAAATGATTCTTAAACAATCTAAAAACCTTTTTTGTAGGATCAGTGACCAGTTAAAGATAACATTTATTTTATTCTAGTTGTCTATAGGGTTCAAGTAAATAGTCTGTTTTGTTCTGTATAATGGTGCCACTGCCCTTATCCGCTGCCTTCACTATAATGGTGTCATATTTAATTAGATTTTCAAGTGCTAGCTTTTCTTTAGGGTGTAAGTTAGACCGTTGTTGTCTTTTGTTTTTGTTTTTTTTATCACATAAGGTTCTAAAATCTTTAAGCATGGTATTGTAAAATGCTTCATTACAAGCCGGGTCTCCATCTTTTCTGTGATGCGCTCTCTGTGTGCTGAGCCAGAGAGCTAAGCCATATGTAAGCAAAAAAAGATCCTAATATATCCTTTGAACTGTTGATCTTTATAATTATTTGTCTCTCTATTTGATGCCTCTCCTTGTTGTTTAAAATAATTAATTATTAAATATCTTTTGAATACAATTGATTGATATATAATTGTTACCTCATATCTTTAGAAATATATATATATATATATATATATATATATATATATTTGCTTATTTTTATATGTACTTGTTACTGGTTTTAAATGAATTATCCTTTGGAATACACAGATGCATCAAACAGGTGTAGCGATTACCATAATTTACCTTACTACAACCGATTTGTTATCTGAAGTTTAAAAACCACTCTTTCTACACAAAACTGCATATACTGCTTCTGAGGCAACCAACATCCCCTAACAGCAGATAAATGCATCAAGCCACCCACTGGGGACCCCTTTCCACGGATTCTTTGCCCTCTACCCATATACAGCAAAACTGCTCTCTCACATAGCGGCCGCACGTGAGGAGACACCAACAGAGCAGTGTATGGACATACAGCAATCACCGGAGTCGCACAGTAAACAAACTTCACACTCAGATCAGTCTAAGGACATCCAGTAGGTCTCGCCCTCCCTCTCCTCCCACTATTTTCCACAATTAAATTGCTTGCCATAACGTATCCTTAAACCAGACTGCAGGCTGGTAAAACCATCTACTCCTCGTCTGTAGTGGTGAGTTATTAAGAGGTAGCAGCACAGCGCAGATCCACCCGTTCTTCACTTGAATTGTTACACTAATAACTGTGCAACATTGTCACTCCGGACAAATCAGCATCATAATATCACATTAGTGACAGGTCCGTGGACTTATTTCCCCTTTCCATTCCTTCCCAGGTTTTTTATATGCATCTAAATGTATTATGTTGTAATTGTTCTACAATTTCTATTCATTTATATATATATATATATATATATATATGTATTATGTTTGTTTTTATACTCTATTAAACCAATATTTTTTTTACTATAAGCACCCACTCAATATTGCTATCTGTAGATTTATAGTGTATCTTTATCATTGTTTTATATTTGTGATTAACATACTTCTTCTTAACTAAAGTTTCTTCTTATTCTTAAGAACTGGCTTTTGGGCACTCCGTTAAGCCAGTAAGAGTTGTTTTAACTTGTTTGCTTTCAGTAGCAATATAATTATACATATCTGTAGGTTTGTAATATGTTTTTGCTTGAATGGTATCGTCTTTAATGTATAGTACTAAGTCCAGGAAGTGGCCTTCTTCCTTACTTTTATTGTACTGTACGTGAAGGTAAGGTTTACATTATTGTCATTGAGTATATCACAAAAGATGTTGAGTTCTTCTTCCTTACCCTTCCAAATAAAGATGATGTAATTGATAGAATGGCCCCATTTTAGCAAATGGGTACACCAAATTATGCTGGAATAGATTTAATTGAGTTCCCAAAAAGAGATAAATTAGTGTAACTTGTGGCAAAATGGGTTCCTATTGCAGTCCTTTGGAGATAATAATTGCCATCAAAGAAAAATACTGTAAGTTATTTTCTAATATGAATTGAATTGATTCAGTGTTGAATGTCTTCTTTTCCACTGAATAGTTTGGTCTAAAAACCATGTAAGTGCTTCAATCCCCTGGCTCTGTTCAGTAACTGTATATAGAGCTGTGATGTCTTAGGTCACTAGGTGCATCTCCTGGTCCTATGTGATATGTTGCAGTTGCTCAATATGTCCCTTGTATCTTTTAGATATAAAGGATTCTTTATGACTATAGTTTGTAGGAGATGGTCAATTAAAGCTGATATGATTTCAGACTTCCTGTGCCGCAATAAACAGTCTTCCTGGGGTGATGACATACTTTATTGACTTTGGGGAGTGCGTAGATTGTTGATGTTATGGGATCTTCAATGTTTTTGAACCTGAATTCATCTGTGATTGCTTCTGTATCGAAATGTTTTTTTAATAATTTTTGAAAATTGTTTTTCATTTTTAGTGAGGGATCATGTTCTCTTTCTTCTGTTATTTTTCTTTGTGCTATCCTGATCCTGATGTCCTGTACTGTTTTCTCTTTAGTTTATTTTACTAATAAATTTCTGTAGCTCTATGAATTTTTTAAACATGTTATAGAGTGACATTGGGGCAAATTTGAGACCTTTTTCAGGACCCTTTCATATATAAGTGATTGGGGTCTTGAGCTTAAGTTAAAGATAATTCTCTGTTTCAATCCCTTTTCATTACCATGGTTTGGTCCATATATGATTGACTTTATTTTTCTTTTCTTTCCATCAGGCATACATGTGGATATTGGAGGAAAATACTTCTAACCATCAGACTAACATTTTCATGATGGAATCCTAAAACAGTGCCACCTGAGACTTTAAATACAACCTTTTAATGCCACCCTTTAAAATTAGGGACTCAATTACCTGAGGTTTCCTCGAGCACTTTGTTGGATATCACCAAGCACCGATTCCCCAACAAGGCACACATTGTGAATTCAAGATTCAATAGACGCTCAATGCAAAGGCTGGGCCTCATAGAGTTGTAGGTTGGAAAGATTTAAAAAATTTGCATCATTACATGATCATAGCATTGTTTTTGGTACTTTTTGAACATTGATGTTTTGCAAACATATTGTTAAAATAAAAATTAACATTATTTTTGTCTGTTTTTTAAACATAAATATATAGTATATGTAGCCAGCTTGACAAGGTTAACCTGACATTTGCATTTATGTTTCTGGTAATAACACACACATGTGGATTTGCAAGCATACTAAAACATGTAATAATATTTTAGAGGTTTAAGAAAATAAAATACATCTTTGTGGTTTTTAAGTAGACAACATGATGCACATTGAACTATAAACATTGTTTACATGAAAATTATTAGGAGTATGATACATTTTCCTGGTGCTCGGGATGCAAGTGGTCACATGCCCCTCCCCTGCCCGCTACTATAACCTGCCTGGGGATGTGGCTGGGGCTAAGATTCGGGGTCTGGCAGCTAGGGCTAAGACACTATGGGGTTTATTTACTAATATTCGTGTTTTTGCCATTTTTAAGGGTGTTTGAACTCGAATGGTATCGGGTGCATTTTACTGCAACTTTTTGAATCCTGATACGATCATTCACTAAGCTGCCGAGTTTTGCGCATTCGTTTTTTCCGATGTCGATATGATTCGTAATGTCAGGCAGTGTTTTACGAGAGTGATGAGTAAAACACTGCCTGACAAAACACAAGGAATCCCGGCCGGATCTGTGAGATCCGTGCAGGGCTTCATTGTGTACCTTAAAAATGTGTTTTAATTGTTTTGAAATTTGAAAAAAATTGCATGGGGTCCCCCCTCCTAAGCATAACCAGCCTCGGGCTCTTTGAGCCGGTCCTGGTTGAAAAAATATGGGGGGGGGAATTGACAGGGGTTCCCCCATATTTGATCAACCAGCACCGGGCTCTGCGCCTGGTCCTGGTGCAAAAAATACGGGGGACAAAAAGAGTAGGGGTCCCCCGTATTTTTTGTACCAGCACCGGGCTCCACTAGCTGGACAGATAATGCCACAGCCGGGGGTCACTTTTATACAGCGCCCTGCGGCCGTGACATTAAATACCCAACTAGTCACCCCTGGCTGAAGTACCCTGGAGGAGTGGGGACCCCTTCAATCAAGGGGTCCCCACCAGCCACCCAAGGGCCAGGGGTGAAGCCAGAGGCTGTTCCCCCATCCAAGGGCTGCGGAAGGGGGACTGATAGCCTTGTTGAGAATGTAAGAATATTGTTTTTTTGCAGAAGAACTACAAGTCCCAGCAAGCCTCCCCTGCAGCCGGTACTTGGAGAACCACAAGTACCAGCATGCGGGGGGAAACGGGCCCACTGGTACCTGTAGTTCTACTGCAAAAAAAATACCCCCAAAAAAACAGGACACAGACACCGTGAAAGTACAACTTTATTACATTCATTCCGACACACACATACTTACCTATGTTGACACGCCGACTCTGGCCACTTCTTCGTCTGTCGACGTCTCCAAGTCAAATCTGAGGTACCTGAAAATAAAATTATACTCACCTAAAGCCAGTGTCTCCTGTTCTTTTTTTTGTAATCCACGTACTTGGAAAAAAAAAAAAAAAAAAAACGGAAACCCGACCACGCACTGAAAGTGGTCCCATGTTTTCACATGGGACCCCTTTCCCCGACTGCCTGGACCCCCCCTGACTTCTGTCAATGAGGGTCCCTTCTGCCAATCAGGGAGCGCCACGTCGTGGCACCCTCCTGATTGGCTATGTGCTCCTGTAGTATCTGTCAGGCAGCACACGGCAGAGATACAATGTAGCGCCTATGCGCTACATTGTATCCAATGGTGGGAACTTTGCGGTCAGCGGTTGACCGAAAGTAACCTCACTGCTGACCGCAAAGTTCCCACCATTAGATACAATGTAGCGCATAGGCGCTACATTGTATCTCTGCTGTGTGCTGCCTGACAGACACTACAGGAGCACACAGCCAATCAGGAGGGTGCCACGATGTGGTGCTCCCTGATTGGCAGAAGGGACCCTCTTTGACAGTAGTCAGGGGTGGTCCTGGCAGTCGGGGAAAGGGGTCCCATGTGAAAACATTAAAAAATGGAGAACAAAAATGTGGAGGTTAAAATAGGGAAAGATCAAGATCCACTTCCACCTCGTGCTGAAGCTGCTGCCACTAGTCATGGCCGAGATGATGAAATTACATCAACGTCGTCTGCCAAGGCCGATGCCCAATGTCATAGTAGAGAGCATGTAAAATCGAAATAACAAAAGTTCACTAAAATGACCCAAAAATCAAAATTGAAAGCGTCTGATGAGAAGCGTAAACTTGCCAATATGCCATTTACTACACGGAGTTCATGGCTAGTGGTTCAGATTCACATGAGGATGGAAGCACTCATCCTCTCACTAGAAAAATGAAAAGACTTAAGCTGGCAAAAGCACAGCAAAGAACTGTGCGTTCTTCTAAATCACAAATCCCCAAGGAGAGTCCAATTGTGTCGGTTGCGATGCCTGACCTTCCCAACACTGGACGGGAAGAGCATGCGCCTTACACCATTTGCACGCCCCCTGCAAGTGCTTGAAGGAGCACCCGCAGTCCAGTTCCTGATAGTCAAATTGAAGATGTCACTGTTGAAGTACACCAGGATGAGGATATGGGTGTTGCTGGTGCTGGGGAGGAAATTGACAAGGAGGATTCTGATGGTGAGGTGGTTTGTTTAAGTCAGGCACCCGGGGAGACACCTGTTGTCCATGGGACGAATATGGCCATTGACATGCCTGGTCAAAATACAAAAAAAAATCACCTCTTCGGTGTGGAATTATTTCAACACAAATGCGGACAACAGGTGTCAAGCCGTGTGTTGCCTTTGTCAAGCTGTAATAAGTAGGGGTAAGGACGTTAACCAACTAGGAACATCCTCCCTTATACGTCACCTGGACCGCATTCATCAGAAGTCAGTGACAAGTTCAAAAACTTTGGGTGACAGCGGAAGGAGTCCACTGACAACTAAAACCCTTCCTCTTGTAACCAAGCTCCTGCAAACCACACCACCAACTCCCTCAGTGTCAATTTCCTCCTTACACAGGAAAGCCAATAGTCCTGCAGGCCATGTCCCTGGCAAGTCTGATGAGTCCTCTCCTGCCTGGGATTCCTCCGATGCATCCTTGAGTGTAACGCCTACTGCTGCTGGCGCTGCTGTTGTTGATGCTGCGAGTCGATCGTCATCCCAGAGGGGAAGTCGGAAGACCACTTGTACTGCTTCCAGTAAGCAATTGACTGTCCAACAGTCCTTTGCGAGGAAGATGAAATATCACAGCAGTCATCCTGCTGCAAAGAGGATAACTTACGCCTTGGCTGCCTGGGCGGTGAGAAACGTGGTTCCGGTATCCACCGTTAATTCAGAGACAACTAGAGACTTGATTGAGGTACTGTGTACCCGGTACCAAATACCATCTAGGTTCCATTTCTCTAGGCAGGCGATACCGAAAATGTACACAGACCTCAGAAAAAGAGTCACCAGTGTCCTAAAAAATGCAGTTGTACCCAATGTCCACTTAACCACAGACATGTGGACAAGTGGAGCAGGGCAGACTCGGGACTATATGACTGTGACAGCCCACTGGGTAGATGTATTGCCTCCTGCAGCAAGAACAGCAGTGGCGGCACCAGTAGCAGCATCTCGCAAACGCCAACTTGTTCCTAGGCAGGCTACGCTTTGTATCACCGCTTTCCAGAAGAGGCACACAGCTGACAACCTCTTACGGAAACTGAGGAACATCATCGCAGAATGGCTTACCCCAATTGGACTTTCCTGGAGATTTGTGACATCGGACAACGCCACCAATATTGTGCGTGCATTACATCTGGGCAAATTCCAGCACGTCCCATGTTTTGCACATACATTGAATTTGGTGGTGCAGAATTATTTAAAAAACGACAGGGGCGTGCAAGAGATGCTGTCGGTGGCCCGAAGAATTGTGGGAACGTTCAGCATTCAGCCACCGCATGCCGAAGACTGGAGCACCACCAAACATTCCTGAACCTGCCCTGCCATCATCTGAAGAAAGAGGTGGTAACGAGGTGGAATTCAACCCTCTATATGCTTCAGAGGATGGAGGAGCAGCAAAAGGCCATTCAAGCCTATACATCTGCCCACGATATAAGCAAAGGAGGGGGAATGCACCTGACTCAAGCGCAGTAGAGAATGATTTCAACGTTGTGCAAGGTTCTGCAACCCTTTGAACTTGCCACACGTGAAGTCAGTTCAGACACTGCCAGCCTGAGTCAGGTCATTCCCCTCATCAGGCTTTTGCAGAAGAAGCTGGAGACATTGAAGGAGGAGCTAAAACAGAGCGATTCTGCTAGGCATGTGGGACTTGTGGATGGAGCCCTTAATTCGCTTAACCAGTATTCACGGGTGGTCAATCTGTTGAAATCAGAGCACTACATTTTGGCCACCGTGCTCGATCCTAGATTTAAAACCTATGTTGTATCTCTCTTTCCGGCAGACACAAGTCGGGAGAGGTTCAAAGACCTGCTGGTGAGAAAATTGTCAAGTCAAGCGGAACGTGACCCGTCAACAGCTCCTCCTTCACATTCTCCCGCAACTGGGGGTGCGAGGAAAAGGCTAAGAATTCCGAGCCCACCCGCTGGCGGTGATGCAGGGCAGTCTGGAGCGAGTGCTGACATCTGGTCCGGACTGAAGGACCTGCCAACGATTACTGACATGTCGTCTACTGTCACTGCATATGATTCTCTCACCATTGAAAGAATGGTGGAGGATTATATGAGTGACCGCATCCAAGTAGGCACGTCAGACAGTCCGTACGTATACTGGCAGGAAAAAGAGGCAATTTGGAGGCCCTTGCACAAACTGGCTTTATTCTACCTAAGTTGCCCTCCCTCCAGTGTGTACTCCGAAAGAGTGTTTAGTGCAGCCGCTCACCTTGTCAGCAATCGGCGTACGAGGTTACTTCCAGAAAATGTGGAGAAGATGATGTTCATCAAAATGAATTATAATCAATTCCTCCGTGGAGACATTCACCAGCAGCAATTGCCTCCAGAAAGTACACAGGGACCTGAGATGGTGGATTCCAGTGGGGACGAATTAATAATCTGTGAGGAGGGGGATGTACACAGTGAAAGGGGTGAGGAATCAGAGGATGATGATGAGGTGGACATCTTGCCTCTGTAGAGCCAGTTTGTGCAAGGAGAGATTGATTGCTTCTTTTTTTGGTGGGGGCCCAAACCAACCAGTCATTTCAGTCACAGTCGTGTGGAAGACCCTGTCGCTGAAATGATGAGTTTGTTAAAGTGTGCATGTCCTGTTTATACAACATAAGGGTGGATGGGAGGGCCCAAGGACAATTCCATCTTGCACCTCTTTTTTCTTTCATTTTTCTTTGCATCATGTGCTGTTTGGGGACTATTTTTTTGAAGTGCCATCCTGCCTGACACTGCAGTGCCACTCCTAGATGGGCCAGGTGTTTGTGTCGGCCACTTGTGTCGCTTAGCTTAGCAATCCAGCGACCTCGGTGCAAATTTTAGGACTAAAAATAATAGTGTGAGGTGTGAGGTGTTCAGAATAGACTGAAAATTAGTGGAAATTATGGTTATTGAGGTTAATAATACTATGGGATCAAAATGACCCCCAAATTCTATCATTTAAGCTGTTTTGAGGGTTTTTTGTAAAAAAACACCCGAATCCAAAACACACCCGAATCCGACAAAAAATTTTCAGGGAGGTTTTGCCAAAACGCGTCCGAATCCAAAACACGGCCGCGGAACCGAATCCAAAACCAAAACACAAAACCCGAAAAATGTCCGGTGCACATCACTAATTATGATGCACAATAGTCCCCATTATTCAAATTACCCCACACAGTAGCACCACTTACACACATTACACCAGGAAGAATCTCATTTACACATTATACCAGGTAGAGCCCCTGTCACACATTATGCCAGTTAAAGTCCGCATTACTGCAGGTAGAGCCCCTTTTCCATTTACAGCAGGTAAAGTCCCCTTTTACACGTTACTGCAGGTTGAGCCCTCTTTTACACATTACGACAGACAGGTCCTTTTTACAATTTATGGCAGGTAGAGCCCCTTTTTATGGGTGTAGTAGGGTATGCTGACAGCAGGGCTCCTGGCAACCAGCATACCGGTGCCGTAATCCCAACCGCCGGCATACCGACAGCTGGGCGAGCACAAATGAGCCCCTTGCAGGATCGCTGCGCTCGCCATGCTGCGGGCACGGTGGCACGATGCGCACACCACGCTATTTATTCTCCCTCCAGGGGGGTCGTGGACCCCCAAGAGGGAGAAAAGATGTTGGTATGCTTGCGGTTGGGATTCCGGCGCCAGTATAGTGGTCGTCGGGAGCCCGGCCGCCGGCAAACAGAAGACCACCCCCTTTTTACACATTATGGCATGTAGAGCTCCCTTTTACACATTACGGCAGGTAGAACCTCCTTTTACACATTACGGCAGGTTTAGCCCCCTTTCACACATTACTGCAGTTAAAGCCCCGTTTTACACATTACGACAGGTAAAGCCCCCTGTTACAATGCCAGGTAGAGTCCAGGTTGAGCCCTTATAGAAATTATGCCAAGTAAAACCATAAAAAGATCCAGATCCACATAAAAAAAGCTAGTATGGATGCAGGGAATGCCGCCAGTGCAGCATGAATTGACAGCGGCATCATATTGAACTTAGCACTGGCTGCAAGCAGGTGAATGGGGCAGATAGAGAGGGTGGAACGGTAACCCTGGCAGGTGGGTAGAGTAGAGTAGTTAGAGAGCAAGCAAGTACCCCTGGAAGGTTATTAGGGGTGAGAGAGAGAAGGTAGGTGTATCTGGCAGGTGAATAGGGCAGATGAAGAGCAAGTTGGTGCCCCTAACAGATAAACAAGGCAGATGGGTGCAGGTAGGTGCCCGTGACAGATAAGCAAGGCAGATGCCAGGTGGAGAGTAGGTAGGTGCCCCTGGCAGATAAGCAGGGGAGATGGAGAGCAGGTAGGTACCCCTGGCAGGTAAGCAGGGGAAATAGTTTGCAGGTAGGTGCCCCTGGCAGGTAATAAGGGGAGATGGAGAGCAGGTAGGTACCCATGACAGGTGAGTGGGCTAGATGCAAAGCAGGTAGAGTCAGAGTGGCAATGCAGCCCCTGAAATCCCAGCCTAGAGGGGAAGTTCACAGCACACTGCTGCTGCTCTTACCTTTTAATGCACACAGCAGACATTACATACAAACTGTACATTCTGGGGCAGTGGGGTGACATGTCCTGTCTCCTGGCAGCGGGCCTGCAGCTCCTGGGATGTTCGGAAAGTCAGCAGCCTGGCTGTCAGTCCTCAGTGTAATGTAGACACACTGTGTGACCAGCAATCACTGCAGTCTAACCACCCCTCCTGAATTACAGCTTCTCCAGCCAATCGCCGCTCCTCCCACCCTTTCTCCCACCCAGATGGCCTTACTGACAACAACAGCAGCCAATCAGCCATTCAGCCACCACCAGAGCCATTCCCCCTCACTTTAGTCTGATAGACAGCGGCATATTGAATTTGACGCTGGCAGCTGCGGCTGCTCCTGATTGGCTGTCGGTCTGCGAGCAGCCAATCAGGTCGCATCAAAGTCAGCTACAAATTTGACATACAGTACCTCCGCTGTTAAATGAATTCCTGGATGCCTTTTATGCCTGGGCTGGGGATAGAAGTGCCAAAAGTCCCCTCCTGAAGGGAAGCGCTGCAGTGGCAGAGGTGGGAGCCAGTGATAGAGCGAGCGCCCATGCGGGTGGTGCTCCCAGGTGGTGCACCCACAGTGCGTATGCGTTGTGGGCAAGGCACCGCTGGACAACACCTAGTTACGGCTCTGAGTTTATGCCTGCAGCATGAGCTTCTGGTCTGTGTTCCTGGTGTCTGTGTCCTTCTGCCTGTCAGTAGTCCTGTTGGATCCTAGAAAACCCTGTGTGATTGGTCTGCTATACCTACTCCCAGTATCCTATTAAGCTGTTTCCATTTCACTACCAGCTAGAATCCAGAGAGACTGGCTTTGTTTCATCTACTGTCAGTATCCTGTTAAGCTAGGCTCCTTCCACTGCCAGCTAGATTCCTCTGTGTGACTGACCTGCTACATTGACTGCCAGTATTCTGTTAAACTGGCTCAACTCCACTGCCAGCTAGGATCCTGTGTGACTGTCCTGCTTCACCAGCTACCAGTATCCTGCTAAGCGGGTTCTATTCATTTATTCTGCTCTACCAGCAGCAAATCATGCAAGCTGGTCCTGCTCCAACTCCAGAATATCATGCAAGATGGTCCTGCTCCAACTCCAGCATATCCTATAAATTGGTCCTACACTAATTCCAGCATATCCTGCAAGCTAGTCCTGTTCCAACTCCAGAATATCCTGCAAGCTGGTCCTTCTCCTGAGCATCTGGTACATCTACAATTTGTACCCACAGTAACACCTCGTGATTATGTTATGAATTACATGGGCCCCTACTGTTCACAAATCACCTTCACATTAGTTGTGTGGGCATTATATCTGTTCAGGTAGATATGTGCCCTGGCCCTAGTTGGTTTTAACCCAATGCATGCAGTCAATCACATCCAATATGTTAGGCATGCATGCAATACAATAAAAGCTACCTGACTGTATGCCACTGTGACTCCTGGCTAAGGAAGCAGAAAGAGATTTCTATTAGCGGCTGGAAAGCCATAAAGCCAAGAGTTTATGTAGGCCTGAGAGAGAGCGTAAGTGTTCTGTCTCATGAATTAGGTCCAGTTTGACAAGGTTGTACATTTGGGGTAAACTGTTATGATTGAGCCGGAACATCTGTATCACCTCACCATTGACCAATGCATTCAGGGTAAAAAATGAGGCATGTGCAGCCTCAGATAAAACTGCAAAACTTGCTTATTACTATATTATAAAAACTTGCAAACGATGACTGAAAAACAGGTAGTAAACATGCTCATAAAGTATGTGCTAGTGAGAAGAATCAATAATTTGTAGGATGACGCAGTATACAGCAATTAGCAGGAGTTAATATCCTGGCTACCAAACTGCTGTGGGACTACAGCAGTTGGATTTTGGGCTTAATTTAGTAAGTATAGCAAATTCTGCTAATCAGCAGAATTTGCTATACTTTTGCACGCATGCTGGGGGCCACACAGCACTGGGCAAGGCCACCCAGTATGCTGACCGATGCCTTCCCCCCTGCAACAAGCAGAAACTGTGATCGCCTCACAATTTCTGCTTGTGAGCAGAAACTAAGGTTGATGCCTGCCGGCGCAACTTAGCTGCGGCCGCAGGAGTCCCGGCGCCATCTTACCTGTTGCAGTGGCTGCTTGTGATGTCATGCAGCCACCGCGGCCATGCCCCTGACATGCCCCCCTTCGAGCTGCACTGCCCACCATTCGGGACACCCTGCCCCCACAATGCTCCATTTCCTCCATAAAAATGGAGCGTTGCCACACCGTGACTGCCTCTGTTTGAGGCCCCCCCGTGCAGATGCATGTGCAGTATGACCCGCTACGCATGCACCCACGGCACCACCGCAAGAAGTCCGGTTGGATAGCAATTTGCGAACCAACCTGAATTAGCCCCTAAATGAAGTGGATTTTATATGCTGGATCAATCAGTTAAGCAGTACATTGCCAGTATCTGCCCTGTCTGGATCTATCAGGATAGTCAGCAGACACAGAATCAGGCAGCCCTCGCTGTAGTAACTTGGAATAGACTGGACACAGGATTGCTTCCAGTGTCTGACTGGAACAGGGCTGGACTGGAATCAACCAAATACTGGAGCAGACTGAAACTGGACATGGGGCCTAATTCAGACCTGATCATAGCAGCAATTTTGATAGCAGATGGGGAAAACCATGGGGGTCATTCCGAGTTGATCGCTAGATGCCGTTGTTCGCTGAGTAGCGATCCGTGAAAAAAACAGCTAATCTGCGCATGCATATGCACTGCAATGCGCACGCGTGTCGTACGGGTACGAAGTCCATTGTGGTTTTGCACTGGTTTTAGCGACCAATTAGAGATGTGCGACTGGCACTTTTCGTGTTTTGGTTTTGGTGCTAATTCCACTTTTGTGTCTTGGTTTTGGCTTGGTTTTGCCAAAACCACCCTTTCGTGTTTTGGTTTTGGTTTTGGATCTTGATGATTTTTGAAAAAAACATATAAACAGTTAAAATCACAGAATTTGGGGGTAACTTTGCTCCTACGGTATTATTAAACTCATTTCCAGTATATTCTGAACACCTCACACCTCACAATATTGTTTTTAGGCCAAAAGGTTGCACCAAGGTTGCTGCATGACTAAGCTAAGCGACACAAGTGGACAACACAAACACCCGGCCCATCTAGGAGTGGCTTTGCAGTATCAGGCAGATATAAAAAAAGGCCCCAAACAGCACATCATGCAAAGAAAAAAATAATTGCAATGAGGTAGTTGTATGACTAAGCCAAGCGACACAAACAATTGGCCCATCTAGGCGTGGCACTGCAGTGGCAGACAGGAGGGCAGATATAAAAAAGGCCCCAAACAGCACATCATGCAATGAAGAAAAAGAATTTAAATGAGGTAGTTGTATGTCTAAGCCAAGCGACACAAACAATTGGCCCATCTAGGCATGGCAGTGGCAGACAGGAGGGCAGATATGCAAAGAAAAGGCCCCAAACAGCACATCATGCAAAGAAGAAAAAGAATTGCAATGAGGTAGTTGTATGACTAAGCCAAGCGACACAAACAATTGGCCCATCTAGGAGTGACACTGCAGTGGCAGACAGGAGGGCAGATTTAAAAAAAAGGCCCCTAACAGCACATGATGCAAAGAAGAAAAAAAGGTGCACAGAGGTTGCTGTATGACCAAGCTAAGCGACACAACCACCTGGCCCATCTAGTAGTGTCACTCAGTGGCTGAATGTCAAGAGTGGGCCGCAATTGTTCGGTCCACTGACAGCATCTCCAGCACGCTCCAGTCATTTAAAAAAAAATCTGCAATTGGTGAACTTATACGGCAGTACCCCAGGACTAATACAGCAGTACCCCTGGACTCATACGCCAGTGTCAGACAGGATGGTACTTTTCAAAAACTAAGCCCCAAACTGCACCTCATGCAAAGATGTCAAAGAGGTGCAATGAGGTAGCTGTATGACTAAGCCAAGTGACACAAACAATTCCAACTGGAATTATACGTCCAAATCACTGGAATTATATGTCCAACTTACCGGAATTTATTGGCAAAATCACTGTAATTATACGTCCAAATCACTGGAATTAATTGGCAAGATCACTGTAATTAATAATTAGACGTCCAAATCACTGCAATTAATTAGCAAATTCACTGTAAATATACATCCAAATCACTGTAATTAATTGGCAAATTCACTGTAATTAATAATTATACGTCCAAATCACTGGAATTAAATGGCAAAATCACTGGAATTAATAATTATACATCAAAATCACTGGAATTAAATGGCAAAATCTCCATATCCCCATGCCTAGTAAAGTGGAATCTAGATGGTATTTGGTACCGGGGACACAATACCTCCATCAATTGTCTAAATCTCACTGCACCAATGGCGGATACCGGACGCACGTCTAACATCAACATAAGTGTCAAGGCCTCAGTTATGAGGGCTTCCATCATCATGTGAAGCTGAACCACTAGTCATGAACATAGGCCAGGGCCTCAGCCGTTCCTTGCCACTCCGTGTCGTAAATGGCATATTGGCAAGTTTACGTTTCTCCTCAGACCATTTACATTTCTTTTTTTGGGTCTTTTTAGTGAACTTTGGCTTTTTGGATTTTACATGCCCTCTACTATCACATTGGGCATCAGCCTTGGCAGACGATGATGGCATTACATTGTGTATGTCATGGCTAGTGGCAGCAGCTTCAGCACTAGGATGAAGTGGTTCTTGATATTTCCCAATTTTATCCTCAAATTTTTGTTCTCCATTATGTTTCTGGAGTTATATAACACAATATGCGGCACATGAATGACTGATGGCCAGGACACTACCACTGGTCTGATGCAGCACAACACAGCAACACTGTGAGGGACTTGTTGTTATTATTATTATTATTATTATACTGTAGCAGTGGACATATAGCAGCAGCATATACCACTGTGAGTGAATGGTCACTGGAATGACTGATAGCCAGGACACTACCACTGGTCTGATGCAGCACAACACAGCAACACTGTGAGGGACTTGTGGTTGTTATTATTATTATTATTATTATTATACTGTAGCAGTGGACATATAGCAGCAGCATATACCACCTTGAGTACCTGGTCACTGGAATGACTGATAGCCAGGACACTACCACTGGTCTGATGCCGCACAACACAGCACCACTGAAAGGGACTTACACAGCTTATACAGCAGCAAAGGACACCACCACTGTGACTGGTCACTGGACTGATGCTGCACAAGACACTACCCCTGGTCTGATGCAAGACAACACAGCAAAAATGCAAGGGACTTATACATCAGCCAGCAGCACTGGGGACATATAGCAGCAGAGGACACCAACATTGTGACTGGCTGGACTGATGCAGCACAATACACTGACTACACTGGACTGGACTGAGCAGCACAACACAGCACAAGACTCACCACCCCACTTTCCCGCCCCCACACTGACACTGAGGACGGAGACACGTCCTCTCACTACACTCTCCGAGACTGGAGTGAAAATGGCCACGACGCGTAGCTCCTTATATGGAATCCAAATCCCGCGAGAATCCGACAGCGGGATGTTGATGTTTTGCCTCGTTCGGGTTTCCTAGTCAGATGGGAAAACCCGTGCCTGACTAGGAACCGGGCTCAGAGCGTGAAGTTCGGTACGGTTCGGTTCTCTGAGAGTCGAACCCGCTCATCTCTAGCGATTATTCCAATCGCACAGCCGAACACATGGAGATTGACAGAAAGAGGGCGTTTATGGGTGTCAACTGACCGTTTTCTGGGAGTGTTTGGAAAAATGCAGGCGTGGCCGGGCATTTTCTGGGCAGGTATCTGACGTCATTACCGTGTCACTCATCGCAGCAATCATCGCACAGGATAAGTAACTATAGGGCTGGTCTTGTTTTGCACAAAATGTGTTTGAAGGCACTCTGCTGCACAGGCGTTCGCACGCCTGCAAAGAGAAAATACACTCCCCCCCCCATGGGCAGCGACTATACGTTTGCACGGCTGCTAAAAACTGCTTACGAGTGAACAACTCGGAATGACCCCCTCAGAGTTGATCGCAGCAATAAATTTGTTAGCAGTTGGGCAAAACCATGAGGGTAATTCTGAGTTGATCGCAGCAGGATTTTTGTTAGCAGTTGGGTAAAACCATGTGCACTGCAGGGGAGGCAGATATAACATGTGCAGAGAGAGTTAGATTTGGGCGTGGTGTGTTCAATCTGCAATCTAAATTGCAGTGTAAAAATAAAGCAGCCAGTATTTACCCTGCACAGAAACAAAATAACCCACCCAAATCTAACTCTCTCTGCACATGTATATATCTGCCTACCCGGCAGTGCACATGGTTTTGCCCAACTGCTAACAAAAATCCTGCTGCGATCAACTCAGAATTACCCCCCATGTGCACTGCAGGGGAGGCAGATATAACATGTGCAGAGAGAGTTAGATTTGGGTGGGTTATTTTGTTTCTGTGCAGAGTAAATTCTGGCAGCTTTATTTTTATACTGCAATTTAGATTTCAGTTTGAACACACCCCAACCAAATCTAACTCTCTCTGCACATGTTATATCTGCCTCCCCTGCAGTGTACATAGGGAGTCATTCTGACCCAATCGCTCGCTGCATTTTATTGCAGCGCAGCGATCAGTTTGGAACTGCGCATGCACAGGTGCATGCCAGACGGTTGAAGGCCATCGTTGCCTAGCGATCGCCTCTGAGGTAGAGGCGGTCGAAGGGCAGGAGTGGGCTGGATGGCGGCATTAAGCCGCAGGTTAGGGGGTGCATTCCGTCCAACGCAGGTGTAGCCAGACCACTGGGGGGGTGGGCCGCAGCTGTGTGACATCACACGCAGCCGCTGCGACCCGGGGCAGCAAAGAGGTTCTCCCGGCCAGCCGCAGGGTCTGCGCTGGCCTTGAGTAACTCCTGAGATGCAAAAGCATCGCCGCTGTGCGATGCTTTTGCATTTCTGCGCGGGGGGGGGGGGGGCTGGCACTGACATGCGGGGCGGACCTGTGTTGGGCATCTACCCGCATGTCTGAGTGCCTGATCATAGCTGTGCTAAATTTAGCACAGCTACGATCAACTCAGAATGACCCCCATGGTTTTGTGAACTGCTAACAAATTTGCTGCTTTGATCAACTCAAAATTAGTCCCACTGCTTTTTTACCAAGGTGTAAGAGAAAAGCTATACCTGACTATAGACTTTTTTTTTAAGGAAGTACTAAACTCACTCATGGAAAGAATAACTTTTGAACTACAGTAACTTGCAATGTGCAAAAATGATATGAAAGCCGGTCATGAACTATTTAAAGGTTTGACATAGGAACCTAGTCCTGGATTTTTGAGCATGCACTGTAGTGCAGATGACCATTGATTGCAAGCACCTTATGTTTTACTTGTGAGAAAGCATCCAATATGCACGGCGCATACATCATGATAGTTACTGCTGAGGGATGCACATTATAAATGCATGGAGAGTGACGCAATTTAAAAGGTCTGTATCAGGGACTGCCTCAAAAGATGTAGTTCCACTGGCTGCCGCTGCCATGTAATATAAGATATTCTGAGCAACTATAGGGTTGCTTTAATGCAACCTCTCTACCATGGGTGAGTTGACAACCCTTTAAATGTCTTCTCAATCAGTGGCACACACCCTTGTTGGCTGTGGTGGATCATACTGAAATGGGTGTCATTAATTTTGGATCTACTGTACTCTGATATGGTGGCTCTTGAGGAAGTCTTGGTGCAACAACTTCTTGCAAGTTCGGTTGCATCCATCTACTCTTTTCCTCCACATCTGTTCTTCTCAATAATCTACTCAGCAATTTGACATTAGGATATTGTTGTCTGCGTTCATATGATCTTTTTGAATAGTATGGTGGGTAGCAATGCCTATGATAAGGCCGTTGTTGATTTGCACCTTCTGTTACACTTTCCACTTCTTCAGGCTCCCACAGAATATATCTGCATACCTAACAAATTTATCCAGTGTATTGTGAGCATGTACAGGTACCTCAGCAGTTTGGGGAAATCCCATTGGCACCAGTGACATGAAAATGAACTAAAACAGAATACCAGAAATGAACATTATTATAATTCCCCTTACAAAGAACCAATAATCCCAGGTGGCACCACTAAAATGACTTGGTTCACAGACTCCTGCCTAGATACATCTATACTAAGACATACTGCAGTGACTGCCCTGCTACCTGAAGCAGACCCACTTGCAAAGTCATCATGGTCACAGTTGTATGGATGCATGGCTACTGGTGGTTCTCTGGACTGTGTGATTTCCAGCAAAAGCAGATCCACAATCACCAGCCCGACCATATCTGCAGAGTGGACAGAATTGGTAACTTGGAGCATCCCCAATGCTGGTCAGAAGGCCCTGAAGTAGCTGACCATTAGATTACTTACTGTGTTGCTTCTAGCTCAATTTGGGAGGCAGTAGCTGGTCAAAAATTGTGGTATGAGATGCAGGGGGCAGCAATAAAAAGACACAGTGTGGGTGGTTGACCATTTAATAGAAAACAAGTAGGTGCAGTGTACTAGAGAATGAGAAAAGTGAAGAATAAAAACAAAGGAATTTAACAAATGAAGTACATGGGGAAAGCAGAGAATGAAAGAGAAGGGACAAAGGAATGAGACGAAAGCGATAATAGCAGCAAATACAGCCCCAAATACATATCAACCCTATAACTTCCCTGCTGATATTTTACAAAAGAGGCTGCAAACAAGGGAACAGTACTTAATATAGAAATCCAAACTCTTCACCATTTCTTCCCTCTGCTACCCGATTGGCTAAGTTGTGGAAAATGATGTGTGTGGAGGTGTTTACTGTATATTGATGAGTTACAGCTGAAACCTTCCTTATTTAACCTGTGAATGTGTCACACAGCTGCACGCATTGCAATTGCAATTGGCTGCGCCCATTTGCATCCTGTTCTTGGGGGTGTAAGCACCATGCAATCCTATGGATCATAGGTTTGTATGCGGTACATCCACACAGCCGTGGGCAAACTAATCTTGGTAGTCAACTCATGATTGCTGCAGCTAGTGACAAAGATAAGCCAGGACTCATTTGTATATAGACACACCACAGTGTGTGTCTCAAACTTCGAACAGCCCAGATACTGTACTTACCAGTGGTGTTGGTTTATTGATAGATATCAAGTGCAGCTGTACTCACTGCTACATGCAAACTGGTGATGGAGTAGAGCTTGAGCATAGCAATGTTTCACACAGCTCACCAGCCGTTGAGTGTATACTGCAAACAGGTAGCAGTGCAGGGATGCCGGAATATCTTCATACTGTATGCAGGTATTAATGAGGTCTCTCATAGGAGCTAAGTAACATACTTATAATAAAAGATAAGATGGCTACTGCAAAGGCCCAGTAGAGATATCAGTGGCCATTTTGGAATAGAGCTTGAAGCATCCCTGGAGAACAGAAAGACTGGACTTTGCACAGTAGTGCATTCCTCTTTCAACATAACTAATGGAAGTAAAGCCCACTGTCTAACTTACATAGCCCTTAAATATACTAGAGTTTAACCTTCAACAAGATGATTGTCTTTCTGTCAGCCATCTTGTAGTTTTGGTGCAATATTAAACAATGGATATTATTATTATTATTATTATTACTACTATTATTATTATTATTATTATTATTATTATTATTATATCACATAATAAAATATTACACATTTGCCACTTTGAGGGATCAATAATGCATTTGTTAGAAGTATAATTGCCTTCCAAGCACTATTTCATTAGATTGTTAAAAAGAAGTGATTTCTGATGTAATGGTTAATTTTATAGTCAAATGTATGTCAATGATATTCCAATTAACACTTTTAAAATGTTCTTTGCACTGTTTTCACAATACAGTCTTGAAACAGCAAGACTGTCATTTTTTTTGTCATGTTATGTATGATACCAATAGAAAATTCTGAAGGGTGAGGTTATTTAAGGTTACACTCAATCTTAAAAGTATGGGATACATAGAGCCATAAGCAAACTCTACAAATATCCACTTGTGACTGAATGGCCATAACTGCCTGTCAGATGGATATGTTGCAATATGGAGTGTGCTCTTGCCGTGTGTACTGATAATGATGTTGGCTATGAAACTGGGAGAATAAAGAGGTTTGACCACAGAGACTACGACTTTTTATAAGGGCAAATATACACTTTGCACTTTTGGAGCAATTGCAGCTAACCTGCATACGACTCTGCATCAGCACCATTATGTATACATATTAATTTAACACCTTTGCCCATATTAAGAGTTCTTCACCCCATTTTAGTAAGGTTGCTTCATTCTTTGAGGTTTCATAACATTGGGGGTGATTCCGAGTTGTTCGCTCGCAAGGCGATTTTAGCAGTACTGCACACGCTAAGCCGCCGCCTACTGGGAGTGAATCTTAGCTTCTTAAAATTGCGAACGAAAGATTTGCAATATTGCGATTACACATCTCGTAGCAGTTTCTGAGTAGCTTCAGACTTACTCGGCATCTGCGATCAGTTCAGTGCTTATCGTTCCTGGTTTGACGTCACAAACACACCCAGCGTTCGCCCAGACACTCCTCCATTTCTCCAGCCACTCCCGCGTTTTTTCCGGAAACTGTAGCGTTTTTTCCCACACGCCCATAAAACGGCCTGTTTCCGCCCAGTAACACCCATTTCCTGTCAATCACACTACGATCGCCTGAGCGAAGAAAAAGCCGTGAGTAAAAATCCAAACTTCATAGCAAATTTACTTGGCGAAGTCGCAGTGCGGACATTGCGCATGCGCATTAAGCGGAAAATCGCGGCGATGCAAAGAAATTTACAGAGCGAACAACTCGGAATGACCTCCTTTGTTTGGTGAACTCGAGAATGGATTCTACTGCATAAGCTATGAATTGAAAATTATTTTTAAAGCAAAAACAAAATTGACTCAAAAATTATAAAAATGATAAAATAGTTAATTTGATTATACTATAAATTAATTTTATTGACAAAAAATTCTGATATTTAATTGCCTGGCAGACTTTCAATATAACTTAGAAAATTGCTTTATTCTTTTATTTATATTTATTTATGTATTGATTATATGGTTATGTACTATACATTCTGAATCACTTCATGAGCATACCGATATTGCATGTCACACATACAACTCTGTCAGCAGAGCTCAAGAAGCTGGAGTCAAGATGGATCTACCATTTGGGAACAATCTCGCCCAATGGTTTAAATGAAAATAATCCTCTCAGTGTCTTCTTACGCTGAATTAAAGATCTAAGATAGGGATCACTAAATTTAAAAATGAAATTTTTTTATTTTTGATCTTTTCAATTCTAAGCATGCTTTGCCAACGCACTCATTTTTAACTTTAATCCAATGTAAATCTATTCTATAAGACCCACTATAGTGGGGTTTCTAAGAATATGTACATTTAACAATAGATTTATATGTGTTGTTTTTTTGTTATAGGTTTTTTATTTATTTTTTATATATAAGTATGTTTTTGTGATGTTTGTTACGCACGATGTGGTATACATATTTAGATGTGGACACATTGTGTGATATATAAAGGCTTTGACGCATTATGTAAACTTTCTTTAACAGGTCTCCTATTGCTCTCAGCACAATCAGATATACATGCAGTCATGATATCCCCATTCTCTAGATGAGGCAAATAACAACTAATAAGACCAGAATTTCCCCCTCTATATTTATTTATATACATATATTCAGCCATTTGGATATGGCCATGGAGTGTCTGATAGACAGTACGTTTGGTGTATATTTTATACACAACATTTCTGACAATGAGTATATAAGTATATTCTGTTTGTAGCCATGACAACCGTGTCCTGAATACACTCTGCGTCCAGCGGCGCTTTATAGCCGCAACCGGAAGTGACGCGGTGTGACAGGAAGTGCAGTGCATTCCATTTGATCTCAATGGAATGCACGGCGGTGCTTCCTGGTCTCTCCCGGAGTGAGTGCGGCTGTGATGAGCCGTGACGCGGGTATGACCCGCGATCTGCACAGGAAATACAATGTGTTCAATTTGGACACATTGGAATGCACGCCAGCACACCCGAGGGAGTTATTAGCTCCTAATGCAGTGCCAGCCTTGTCCTCGGTAAGTACTATGTGTATAGGGGTATGTTGGTCCTCTATCTTCCTTAGTTGATCTCTGGTGACATAGCATGTTCACAACTTATCTCCCCTTTGCAGTTGGAATGCACTAGTGAATCATTTGTTTCACTGATTATGTGACCAATTGGGTTGTCTTGTTTGGATGTGTTGGGGGTATTTTAGGAGGCCCGTTAGGCATTGACTACTAGATACTGGTGTATATGAACAGATGCAACTTCCTGTACATGCTGCCTTTGCTGTATTTTCCTGACGATGATCCTGAGGGATCGAACCGTTGAAAGAACTCTCTCTTTGTGAAATCACCTTGATAAGTATAAATTAAAAATCAATGCTTTTTACGTGCAAAACTCTGGTGAGTGCCCCTTTATGCTGTCTCTCTATACGTTGACGTCTGGATTAATACTCTGGACCTCTTGGGAGTCATCCCAGTCGATGTTCTATTTTTTCTGTGCGAGTGTGACCACATCTGGAACTATATATATATATATATATATATATATATATTATATATATTTTTTTTAAATTCAATACTTTTTTATTGATTTTCAGTTTTTCCTTTAAACAAAAACACACACAAAAAAAGGAATAACACAACTCACATCAGATCCCCACCCAGGGAATACGCAGATTCCCGTGTCCAGTAGGGACCAATTATCACAATTAACATAGTGAACCGGTGCAGGCCCAAATTCCGGAACATAAATTATAAGTTAAAATCAATATCACATGGTAACATGGAACTTATAGAACAATGTATGCTGTACATAGTCATCTATGGCAACGCATCATAAATATTGAGCTGAACGCAGAGCTAGAACACTGGCACGTGAACAGGAGTGGCTGACCGCGGGCGCCAGGGGACAACACAAACAAAAATAGGCAGTTCACCCAAAGCAGATCTAAAGTACACACCCACCCTAACCCCCCGTTGCATGTCTAGACGTTCCAGGTCCTAGAGAGCGGGGACTCAAGCCATCGACCCCACAGGTCCTGATATTTTTTCTCCGCTTTTCTAGCTAAATATACATATTTCTCATGAGAGACCGTATCATTTACGAGTGAGACCCAGGACTGTAGTGTGGGCGCATCCCTGGCTAGCCAAAGCCTAGCGATACACACCTTGGCCTGGCCACATAGATTAAGTACATAACGTCTGGCAGGGGGGTCCAGGGCATCCTCCTCCACAGCAGATAACACACATGTCGTCGGGGAGCATATAGACGAGGGAATACCTGTTGACACCAGGGCGTCAGTAACACCCGACCAGAATACGGCTACCTTGGGACATAGCCAGATAATGTGCCAAAAGTCCGCATCCAGATTATCACATTTAGGACACCTGGAGGAGTGGGTACCTCCTATATGTCGCAATCGCACTGGTGTCATATATACTCTGTGTATTATAAACAGTTGGATTTGTTGATATCTAGTGGTGGTAGTGGACAATCGTGGAGAACATAAAGCACCCTCCCAGATCGCATCAGAGATGGCGCCCAAGTCGGATTCCCACCTGCTCCTGAGAAGGGACAACGGGTCAGAATAGTGAGATCGAAGCATGCTTGCGTAAATGTTGGACACCAGATGTCCGCTTCCCAGGGACTGCAGGAGAGACTTGACCGGGGAATCGGCAATCGTTGGAGGAGTTCCAGGAAATTGTGCGTTAAGCGCATGTCTCAACTGCAGGTATCGATAGAAATGTGAAGAGGGTATATTGTAATCCAGCTGAAGCTGCATGAAGGACCTCAGTATACCATCGCTATATAAGTGTCCCAGGGACGTCACTCCCCACCTCCCCCACACCGCCCCAGCCTGCAGCGAAGCCAATTCTGGGAAGCCGAGGGCACCATCCAGAGGAGTGTCGGGGTCAATACCCTGGCCCAATAGGATTACATGTACCTGTTTCCATATGAGGACGGCCTGTCTTATTATAGGGATCTTGGACAAGTTAGGATTCCCACAAAGAAGCATCTGTAATGGAGAGCCAGCAGGGTAGACCCGGATAAGCATCTGGGAGTGTATAGTGAGAGCATCCGAGGCATTCACCCACTCCCATATATGTGCCAACTGCGCGGCATAGTAGTAAAATCGAAAGATAGGGAGAGCTAAGCCTCCCAGCACTTTCGGCCTGGACAGAACATCAAGTCTCAACCGTGCTCTCCTGCTGGCCCATATTAGAGAAGAGAGCAAACTGTCAATCTGTCGAAATGTCTTCAAGTTAATATATATAGGGGACTGCTGGAGAACATAAAGGAGTTTAGGCAAGTATACCATTTTTACCAAATTGACCCTGCCGGTAACAGTCAGGGGCAAAGACCCCCAAACCCTGACCTTTGAGCGTAGATAGCCCATCAGCGGCATGATATTAAGGGAAACATAGGTACAAGGGTCATTTGATACCCATATACCCAGGTATTTGAAAGAATCTACCCATTTAAGGGGGGTTTGAATCACTGGGGCTTCCGAGACCGGGCCGCTAAGTGGAGTAATGGTGGATTTATCCCAGTTAATTTTGAGCCCGGAGAAGCGTCCATAGTCAGTTATTAAGTCAAGGAGTTTAGGCAAGGAGGAAACGGAATCGTCCACAAAGAGCAACAGGTCATCAGCGTATAACGCTATCCTGTCCTTTCTTGCGCCGACCCTAATGCCCACAATATCCTGAGATGCCCTAATCAAACATGCCAGTGGCTCAATTTCAATGGCAAACAGAGCCGGAGACAGAGGGCAGCCCTGTCTCGTTCCCCTGGATAGGGGGAAGGAGTCCGAAACAAACCCATTCACCGAGACTCTGGCCATGGGCTGAAAGTATAACAATTTAACATATTTGATAAAGTTGGGGCCCACACCAAACCTACTCATAGCCTCCCAGAGGAAGGTCCACTCCACCGAATCAAAGGCCTTTGCGGCATCCAAGGAGGCTATAACGGCAGAGCAGTCCTCCTCCCGAGGAACCTGAAAATGAGTAAACAGGCGCCTCAAATTGACAGCAGTGGACTTGCCAGGCATGAAGCCCGTTTGGTCAGGGTGTATAATTTGGGAGATAACCCGGCCAAGTCTGGAAGCTAAAATCTTGTCCAGGATTTTAATATCCGTGGGCAACAGGGAAATAGGACGGTAGGATTCAACCTTCCTGGAATCCTTATCTGGCTTGGGAATGACTATAATCAAAGCCTCCGACATAGACGGGGGAAGTGCATTTTGGGCAAAAATTTCACTGAACAAATCAAGCAACTGAGGGGCAAAGAATTTTGTAAATTTCTTATACAGTTCTGATGGGATGCCATCAAGGCCAGGGGCCTTACCATCGGGGGAGGCAGAGATCGCAGTCTCAATTTCCTCCACCGACAAAGGAGCGTCCAGAAGTGCCCTGGCCTCACTGGAGATGCGGGGCAAGCGGACTCCGCCCAAGTATTCACACAGCTCCAGCGGGGAACAGGTCAACCCAGAACTATATAGTGCCTGGTAGTATGAGACAAATTCCGCCACGATCTGGGGGGTGCGGTCCAACACAGATCCAGCTGAATCCAAGATCTCCACCACAGTATGAGAGGAACGATCACCCCTTGCAAGACTGGCTAAATAAGAACCTGGTCTATCCCCAGTAGCATACTGGACATGCGAGGAGAAGAGAAGTCTGTGCTGGGTTTTCCCCCACAGATACTCCTTCCATTCACCCTGCGCATGAAGCCACACCAACCTAGAGGCATCCAAGCCATCCCGCACATACGTCAGCTCTGAAGCAACCACCCGGGCCTCCAATTCAGACTCACATTTTCTGAAGGAGGATTTAAGACTCCCTACCCGCTTAATCAATGTTCCTCTCAAGAAAGCCTTGAAAGTGTCCCAAAGCAGAGACACATCCGAGGTGTCATCATGCATAACAAAAAATTCTAACCAGCTAGCCTCCAAATCGGATCCCTCACCCATATTCGTCAGCCAAAAGGGATTCAATTTCCACACTGCTTGGCCTCGCTGACAGTTTAAGTCAATTTGTAATGATACAGGTGAGTGATCCGAGATACCCCTAGTCTCATATTTAACATTTTGAACTTTGGGCAAAAGCTCCCGGGACAGAAGAGCCAAATCTATCCTAGAGAAAGAAGAGTGAGAGCGTGAAAAACATGAGTATTGCCTCAAATCAGGAGTCTTCAATCTCCAGGGGTCGATCAGACCCAGCTCCGACACAGTGTCTGCAAATGGGGAATGCCTGGGCTGTGGGTTGGAGGACGCCCCGGACAACCTATCCAACTTGTGATTTAAAACGTTATTGAAGTCCCCCATACAGATAACGGCTATGTCAGGGGAAGCAGCCATAAAGGCAGAAGCCTTTTTAAGGACGTCATGCGAGTATGGAGGGGGTACATACACAGCCAGCAATAACAGGGGGATGGAGTTAATTCTGCACCTGAGAAATACATATCTACCCCATTGATCCGTTTGCACGGAATCAAGTGCAAAGGGAACAGACTTCTTAAATAGGATTGACACTCCCCGGGACGCTGCAGTATGCATGGAATGGAAAGCCCAGCCCACCCATGGTTTTTTAAGGGACATAATCTTAGTACCCAGTAAATGGGTTTCCATCAGGCAAATTATATCCGAAGCGTATAGCTTAATCTGTCGAAGGATCAAGGAGCGTTTAATCTTGTCATTGATGCCCCGCACGTTCCAAGACAGAAACTTAACCAACACCATAGCAGGGCATCATTGTAATAGTGCAGAGTGCCCGCGGCCAGCCACCGTCAGTGAACATCATAGAAAATAAGCCTGCAGTTAGTTGCAACATAGACATAGCGGAAATGAGCACATTGCACAGCAAAAAATGAAAACTTATCAATACTAACAGTCTAAAGTAACCCCCACCCCGTATACCACCTAAAACTAGCAGCATACCTGGTTCCCTAACGACAAAACTCCCTAACAACTAACAATCCCAACTAAGGCAGAGAGCACTGTAGCATACTCCACCAATACCAACTGGGGTTAAATTCCTATATCCACTAAGGGGGCCAAGAATATAATGACCTTGAGACAGGAGAATCCCCCAGCTAAACTTAAAACAAAACCGGTCCCCCCCCAGACCAGCACCCCCACCCCAACAAACTAACCGCTTACCCCTTAAACTGTATAGCAGAGAGAACACCGAGAGCATAAGGCCCAAGAGCAACATAGAGGCAACATCTAACAACGCCCATCTCCACAGAGCCACCCATTCCCAGTGAAGGCCCACCACGGCCCCAGAAGGCCCCTACGTGAACAACATAGCAGCACATCACAAACAGTAGTATATTGACTAGTTGAGAAATCACTTATATAAGTGCAATCAGCAGCTACCGCTCCCCAAGTCGGAAAGCGTCTATCCAGCCAAAATAACAACTCGCAGGGAGTCGTAAAAAAAAAACAAAAAACATAACCACTAACAATTATACATCTCTCCCATGACAATATAACAATAACATAGCAGGCATAAAAGAAGCAGTATACTTGCAAGTAGAGAAATCAAATGTATAAGTTCAATCAGCGGCTAACGCCCGCTGTGCAGGAAAGCGTCCGTCCAGCCACACTGATGTTTCACGAGGGGTCATGAAGAATTTTGTTTCTCCATCCGAGACCACCCGGAGTTTAGACGGAAAGAGCATGGCATAGGGGATATTCAGTGCCCGCAGCCTGCGTTTCACAGTGACAAACTGAGCTCTGTCCTTCTGGACGTCGACTGCAAAATCCGGAAAAACTGAAACTGGGGAACCGTTCCACTTAAGGGGACCCTTGGTGCGGGCCAGTCTCAGAATCACATCTCTATCCCGATAATGGAGGATTTTGGCGATAAATGTACGGGGAGGTGCCCCTGGAGGTAATGGGCGCATCGGGACCCTATGGGCGCGTTCCACCGCGAAGTGTGAGGTGAACTCCTCCGCTCCAAACGTATCCAACAGCCAACGTTCAAGAAATTTTTCAGGGGAGGCACCTTCCTCCTTCTCTGGGAGTCCGACGAAACGGACATTATTTCGCCGCAGTCTCCCCTCCATATCCGTCATCTTTTTATGTACCTCCGTCATCTGAGACTCCAATGCAGAAGTGCGTCTACCGAGGGGCGTAACAGTGTCTTCCAGCGTGGAGGTGCGCGTCTCAACTTCACCGACCCTCTCTCGCACCCGCTGAAGGTCTTGGTGTATAATGGATAAGTCCGCCTGGACCTGACCGATCCTGTCGGCCAAGCGGGCTTCACTGGCCGTGACTGCGTCCAGCACCTTTTGCAAAGCAGCATCGGTGGCCTCCACAGATGAGGAGCTAGCCGACGGAGAAGGTGGTTCCGAGGTCGACCGCACCCCCCCCCCCTGTTGGGACCGTGTCGGCGGATTTCTGGCAAACTTCTCTAGCTTCGCCGTAGCCATTATAGCCGAGCGGACGGCAGGGAGCAGGAAGTATATTAAATAGTATATCACGAACTGTCCAGGGACGGCCAATGAGTAACTCGATGTAGTATATCAGAATTGTCCAGTCGCTGCCTGCGGGTAAGTATAGTATATCAAAACTGTCCAGTGATCGTGTATGATATTGAAAGAATCAGCCTGTTATCACAGAATGAATGAATGCAACAGGATGTAGACGTATTTTCCCCCCCCCTCAGTATATGGGGCACATGCAGCATAGAGCTGGATTCAATCAGATGAATTAAGTGTGTGCCATCATCATCAAAGCCCTCCAAGGTTAACAGCACACTGCTCCCTGTCCCAGTGTGGAGCAGAGCTCAGCAGGGCAGCAGCAGTATGGGGAGAGCACATGCACACATAAACCCAGCCTTGCCAGACACTACCTCCTCAGCAGCAGGACACAGGGCGATCGTGCAGGAGCTGGGGCCGCCGGAGCGAGCAAGGAGAGCGGTAGCGGGTCACGTGACGGAGCCGCGGCCGGAGATCCCCCGCAGGCGCTTCTGAACAGAGACGGGAGCGAGGCAGGAGAGGCGCCCGCCACAGCGTCCTCAGCGACAGCAGAGGGGGGAGCCGCGGACTTGACATGAGCAGCGCTCAAGACGGGAGTCGGGTGGAGGTCCCAGCGCAGGCAGCAGGATGGCGGCGTCCCACGTGGTCCAGCAGGCCCAGGGGCCCCGCTCACCAGAAGCGTTGTGTTGCTGCTGATATCACTGCTGACGGGTCCCAGAACAGCACAGGGGCACCCCCACACAGTACTACAGGTATAGGGGTGGATTGCAGGCCCAGGGGGGGACACAGGATGGTATAACAGGATAATATAGCTGGAGAGACACACAGCCTGTGTGCTACTCCATGTCCGCCGAATCCACGCCTATATATACTGTATATTTAGTTGCAAAAATGTCCTTATCATGTGCCAATCTAGAGAACTGCAAAAATCAGCTGCTTCTCACAGAGTTTTCTTGTAGAAGGACTAAATAATGACAATGGAGTAAGGGGACTGTGGGAGAGCACTTGTTGGACTCACACTTTAAGTGGTCTAAATTATTTGATTTGGGAAAAGGTGACTGTTAAAACACATAAAAGATCTGTTGACATTCTTATAAAACAGTACAGTTTATTACAATAAAATTGATTGACACAGTACTGGTACTATTCTGTAATATTAAATCATGTCACAACGTTCTACTCCTGGTTTTTATTTTACTAAAGTCCCGATTTTGTCTGAATTTGTTTTGTTTTTTTCAAAGTGTCAACACGGGAATTTACTAAGCACAAATCTCGGCAGTGTTGGCTCTATTCGTACTGGTTTTCATGGCAGAGGTCAGAAATACGAATGAATATACCATCGGCCAAACGTGGCTGTTTGTTCATACAGCACGGTAATTTACTATTCATTCGTATTGGGATGTTTGTCAATGAAAGTTCAATTGCGGTCGTGTTTTTTTGCGATTGGCAAAAAAAAGCAGCAACAAAATAGACCTGATTTTTCCTGGCGTGTTTACATGTGTGGCAACTTCAACATTAATCACACCTGAATTAAGATGCCTATAAAAGGACCCTAGGCTCATTTCAATCATACCTCACTCAGAAATGGCAGCTGTTCTATGGTGCAGTGATGTTTTGTGTGCTGTGGGATTCCTGAGACTTAGACATCAGCCTGGAAGAAACCAGGGCCAGGAAACTGAACATTGTCAGCAGGTTGTACAGGTTCCGCAGAGGCTGTGCAGGCCTCGTTTTTTTAGGGGGCATTTAAACTTAAACGCATTGGGCGATGACAAGGTCATACAGATGTTCCGTCTAAATCAAGCAAACATTTTCCATCTGTATGACCTTGTCAAACTGGACCTAGACCCTGAGACAGCATGCTCTCGCCCTGTCTCAGGCCTGCACAAACCCCTGTCTGTGTTGCACTTTATGGCTACTAGTAGCTTTCAGGCTGTGTCTGGCAATGTTATTGGGATCTCACAGCACTCCTTTTCCAGAATCTTAACACAGGTGACGTATACCTAACATCATCATCTGTTATTTTTTATTTGGTTGTAGTAATGTCAGTGCACAGTGATGATGTTATGTAATGTAATCTCACTACCCTTTTTTATCGCAAATATACACACAGGTTTGGATGATTTACAGCCCCACATCGATGCCTTACTCTGCTCCCCTACCCAGGAGTCTTAGTGGCATGCCATCAGGGTAGCTTTCTATGGGCTTGCTGGTATGCCCAATGTGCTTGGAGCCATAGATTGCACACACGTTCAGCTGAGACCACCTTGGGGCAGGCAGCATATATATACCAATAGACATCTTGACCACTCTACAAATGTCCAGGTGGTTTGTGATGAAAAATTCAAAATCATGAGTGTTGTTGCTGGTTACCCTGGTGGCTGCCATGACTCATTCATCCTCAGTCAGTCATCCCTCTTTGATAAATTTGAGGATGGACAAATGCCAGATGGATGGCTGCTGGGTATGTGACTTGATATGTGTAGGACAATGTATACTACGCCCAAATCCACTGAGTTAGTTATATGTTGCTGTATATGTACTTTACACATGTTACTATATATGTCTTTCAAGTGATTGGGGATATGGCTGTTTCTCTTGGCTTCTGACTCCATTGTCCTGCTCTGATTCCCCTGCTGAACACAATTACAAATATGTACATAAGTCCATGTGGAATGTGATAGAAAGATGTTTTGGGGTGCTGAAACCTAGGTTTTGGTGTCTGGATAAGTCTGCTGGGCTTTTGTTGTATAGTCCCTTAAAAGTGACCAGAATTGTGTTCTGCTGCTGTTTTCTTCATAACATGTGTTTGCAACATCTGCCACATGATGAGGAGGATAAAGAAAGCAGTCAGCAAGCAGAGGAGTTAGATACATCTGGTGACACTTGGAGTACAGATGTAGGGAGGCAGGTAAGGCAAGCGCTTATAAATATCAATTTTTAAGGTAAGTACTGCATATGTGTATCTGAATTATTTCCTTTTTTACTTTGCCACATAATTATTATTTGTAACCAACTCAAACATGTTACTTTGAGAGAATTTGGATTATTCCAAAGACAGAAAATCATATACTGGCTTAGTGGCAGACAAATGTAGCATGTGCATTGTGTGTTCTTGATTTGAGTAAACATCATATTATGGTGCACATGTCTTAATGCTGGAGAAGTCATTAAACATTGCTAAGTGGAAGGTGATCAAGCACTAGGTAATCCTGAATGTTTTTCTAAATGCTGATTACTATCTGAATGTCTGCTATGTATTCCCTTTACTCTTCGCAATGAGTTTTATCTTCTCCATGTTGAAAACATCTGGCCCTATGTGTGGTGTTACATGGTGTTTAAGGGACACAAACTTCGTACCATCCAAAATGTTTTTATTTATTTTGGATTGCTTGTTAAAGTCAGCATGTTTTATAGACACAACTCAAGCAACAATATGTATCCATTATTACACACATTACTTTCGGTGTTGCAAGGAAAAGTGGTATTTGTTTGAAGCATACAAACAAATGCTCCCATAACTCCTTTTTAGCACACACAAACATGGCAGGACATTAATGACAAACAGACCAAAATCATTTAATCAAAAACCTCCCATTGTTGTTTGGCCATATTCGGACACTTGCTTGTTGAACAATACTGTTATTGTCCTAATGGCGTGAAGATTTAAACAATTTACCTTTCCCACAACCCCAACAATTAGATTGTATTGGTCATGTGTTAATCTGCATGGCTGTGCTGTAGACAGGCTATTATATGATTTTGATTATAATCTTGAATTAATCAAAAGGGAATCAAAGACTGTTGGCTCATTAATGCATACACCTCAGAATGTGCATGCCTGTGCAGTAGACTGGCTGCTATATATGAGAGTGATTAGAATCTGGTAATAATAATTAGATAATCAAAGACTGTTGGCTCATTAATACATACACCTCAGATTGTGCATGCCTGTGCAGTAGACTGGCTGCTATATATGAGAGTGATTAGAATCTGGTAATAATAATTAGATAATCAAAGACTGTTGGCTCATTATTGCATACACCTCAGAATGTGCATGCCAGTGCAGTAGACTGGCTGCTAAATATGAGAGTGATTAGAATCTGGTAATAATAATTAGATAATCAAAGACTGTTGGCTCATTAAAACATGCAACTCACAATGTGTCCATCATACACTTATTAAATAATTGTTTTTTTTGTCTCCACACAGAAACCACTACATCTTTTTTTTATTTTTTGGGGGGTGGCTGCTTGGATGCTGCTTTGCCTTTACCACTGTCGGGTGGGCGTGTTCTGTTGGAGCGCCTTGGTGGTGAGGCCATTGGCGATACAAGTGGAGTTGTCGTACCAGAACGTGTGCTTTGTTGGTGTTGCTGCTGGGACCTGAGGGTTTCATTGAGGTTAGTGAGTGTGGCATTGAGTTCACGTGTTGCTGCAGTGTGATTCTCCATGATGCGGGATATTGATTCAATGAGCATTTGATTTGTTTCTAAAATGTTTAGGAAGCTTTGCTGTTGTCTGTGATGTTCATCCATTAGGTGTTGTAAGTTGCCCATTACATGTGTCATGTCTGCCCGCATTATTTCCATGGCGTTTGCCATTCACGTGGTTGGTTCATTTTGTCTGCTTATATTGCGGCTTATTCTTTTGAGGTGATTAGGCAAAGTCGAGAAAATTTGTGTCTGTCTACGCAGGCAATCCTGATTAGTGGCCTGCTGTGTAGCCCAATTGTCCCAAAATAGTTGATCAGTTCCTTGTGCTACTGGTGTTGTTGGGCTCTGTGGTGGTGGTGGTGGTGTGTGTTGCGGGGGAGGTGAACTCAGGTGCTGGGGGTGTGTTTGCTTCATTGATTGGCTTAAGCTGTAAAACAAATGTCTCATCCATGTCACTGTCTTGCTGGTGTGTCGGAGGGCTGCTTTGCTCATTAGTTGATTCTGGAAGGACAATGCATTTTTGGTTAGGTTGTCATATATGTGTTTGAAATGTTTGACAAACAATGTCCACTCTACACATGTGGATGCATATTGTACATATTCTGCATTGAAACATCATCACTACTGCCTTTAAAAGCTACATATGCCTCTCTCATTTTGCTTTGCTGTTTACATCAATGTAAGAGCAAGCACATTATTTGTTTGGTGTATCCTACATACTCCACGAGAAATGTGTCAGTTGTAATTACAAATTAAGGGTGACATTTACTAAGCACTGATAAAAGCGGAGAGGCGAGGCAGTCGAGATGTTGGCCATGACAACCAATCAGCACTGAAGTAACATCTATAATTTGCATACTCTAAAATTAAACAGAGCTGCTGCTTGGTTGATGTCACAACTTGTCCACTAGCTTACTTCTCCACTCTTATCACTGTTTAGTAAATGTTCCCCTTAGTCTTTTAGTGTGAGCAAGTCAAACATCTATATACTTTTGCATGTTGTAAACAATGTAGGCAAAAGCATCAACACACAACATTTTGTGGTTGGTGTTCTTGTGTACATATTGTTGTTTGTGATGTGTCTGTAGTTCATGAATATAAAAAAATGGAGCATTTATATATGTTTTTGTTTTTTTCTCTCTTTAAGATTCCTACTCACCATCCAGATGAGGGGAGTGTGGTTGTCGTCTAGGTGGAGTGTCCAAAATTTGGCGTGGTGGTTTTGAAGACACTATTGAAATTCTACGTTGTGATGGAGACACCTGTGTTTTGGACTGGACATCTGACCTTGGTCTCTTAGGTGCCACATGTGGTGGCTTTTTGTGTGGTTCAGGAGGACGTCTTCTGCTCTCAGTGCCTTGTGTTGAGTGACCTATTGTTAAAAAAACTATTATTGTAGGACCATTTCTTAACAAACATAACATGTACTACATTGGACACTTTACCTGCTGCCGCAGTGTCATCATCATCAGATGTAGTTGGACTGACTGGAGGTCGGGCAGTTTTGGACTTTTTCAACATTGATTAACCGGATAAGAAAATAGTGAAAAGTAAAATTTGTACAATGCAGTTGCTAAGTATTTGTAACATTATAATTATAAAAATAATAAACACTTTTTAGTTTGTGTGTTTGTAATGTAAACATGATTGGGACATCTAACAAACAGCTGATGTGGCCCCCACACCCACAGCCATTAGCCAAACATTATTGGTCAATAAACCATGTGCACTGAGGAAAGTGCAATGCATGACAAAATGGAGATGACACAAACATGGGTCTACATTACAACTGTATACAACCACACTACAAAACACACACACACACACACACACACACACGGTTTTAAATAGCAAGTTTCAATAATAAGAAAGAATATTTGTGTCAACCTGTGTGATGCGGCACAACAAACACACAGTAGTCCAACATGACAACAAAACTAAGTAACACATTGAAGACATTTATTAACCTGACAAACACATAATTCACTGATACAGCAGTGTTGTCTAAGATGAGAAATGCTGCAGCAAAGATTCACCCCCAAAAAATTTTTGGGCCCTAATTAGATGGTGCTTCAATTTCCTTGCACATGTCACTGCTTTTTTATTTACTTATGCCGCCTCCAGCCTATTACATATGAACCACTGTGTGTGATACCTTGCACCAGGCAAACTGCCCAAAATACAGAGTTCAATGCATTCTGATGAAAATATGATGAAGGGGAAGCTTGGTGTTTGTAAATTAAAGGTCGCCCATAAACCCAACTTACTGTAACTCACCAAAAATAAAGACACATTTTAAGTGTCATTCCACATACAATAATGTTATGTGCTACATTTGCTTTTGTGTTATCCATCAAGAATGCCAAAGGTTTTGGTGCCATGACACACATTAACCAAACCAAAAGTTAACCACAAACAAAACACAGTATGTGATTAATAAAAACCATGCTCGCCATCCTGGCTGGGATAATCAGAATCACGAACATGTGTTGCTGCCACAACTTCAGGAGGTATTAAGCTCTGCATGGCTCCTCGTACTCCAGATATCTGGCAATGAAGGGCTGACCCCCACCGGTCTGATGAGCAGACTTCACCTCCTTGGCCATTTTGGACTTCACACGGCGCTTGATATCATAGTACCGTTTGCTGCACGTGTCCTCGGTCCGCTTGATCACCCCCTCACTATTTACAGCAGCAACAACTTTAGCCCACAACACCATCTTCTTCCGTGATGTCACCTTTGTGGACTCAGGCCCAAATAGGTAACACTGATATTTCATCAGCTCACACACCAAAGCCACATTGTCAGCATAACTAAACTTCACATTGCGGCCAGTCTTAGTAGTGGTGCGTGGCTACGGAGCTGCTTCCACTGTCACTATCACTAGTGGCTGCAGCACCAACCTCACCCACCTCCTCCACCTCACTAACCTCTTCCCTCTCACTCACCTCCTCCACCTCACTCACCTCCCCCACCTCACTCACTTCCCTCACCTCGCCCACCTCAGAGTCAGACATAATTTGGACAAATAACAATTAACACTGAAAAAAACCCAAACAACACACTCCTCCACTACCACTACAGAATACACACACACACACACACACACACACACACACACACACACACACACAAACAAACACTGACAAGAGACTCCCCAAAAAAAAACATGGACAAAAATTTAGACAAAACCAAAATAAACAAGACTACAAGAATGGCAAGACTGCTTTCAAACACAATACAACACTCAGAACTTGCCTAAAAATCTCCTCAAAAACCAAACTACTCACCAAACTCCACAGCACAACCTCTCTCCTCACCACTAACTAAACCCACGAGGTACGGATGGTTTTGGGCATATTTATATGGTTACGCACAGACACTCCTACATTGGAAACACAACCAATAATGAACGAAGGACAAAATCAAAAGCAAAAGTGGAAATGCGGCTGTAGTTTAAAAAAAAAACTGCCGTGTTTAACATGGTCACAATCCATGAAGAAAACACACATTCCTGACCGAACAAGTGATTTGCGTCAGGAAAATAAAATAAAAAAACACAAAAAACATTGCCATCGGAAAATACGAAAACAACAAACTCGACAGCATAGTAAATTAGCGTAGATGGATTCAAAAAATTGCATGAAAATGCGTCCGATAAAATTCGAGATAAAACTCAGCACAAATTGACTCAAACATGAATATTAGTAAATAAACCCCCTGGTTGTAGATACAGTAGTTCCCCATTCATAGAAGTGCAGTATTCATAATGATGGTATCACCAGTTAGATTTAGAACACAGTTACAATATGCGTTTTGTCTCCGAGGCTTCCTCGGGGGTTAATCTCTATATTTTTGTTCAGAAGGGATATTCATTGTGTCCCACACTTGGTCTCTATGAGCTTTTGTTTGCAAAGTAATTATTATTCCTTAGATGGATTTGATGGCCTTTTTAGTTAACGGACTTCACACCTTCAACACCTGTTGAGCAGGGGATATCCAATAATTGGTATGTAATGTGGCATCAGCGTTTTTGGAAGGGTATTTTAACAATCAAAATCCACCTATTGCAACAATGTGATGTGAATCCAGCCTGGGTACCAATAATTGGATATTTTTCTGTTTTACTGCACTTTACTCTGAAACAGTATAATAAAGAAAAGAAAATTAGTATTCTGTATCTCAATATTGTTACATTATGCCAATAATGTTTGTATGTAAACTTGGTTGTGGCAATTTTTAAATTGTTAAAGGCAATTTTATATTTCCTATATTCTATTGAGTTTAAATGATAAGTCTGTTATAGAAATCCTTTTTACTTGTTCTTTTCTCATACAATAACAAACACATCTGTTGTTTGTAAGCAGCTGTTTAATTTCTGTCATTTACATGCTTAACAGACTGTGTCATATGAATGACAATGGATGGCAACCACTGTAATTGAATTATTTTTTTAAGAAAGAGAAGCTAAAAAACACTATTTTAAGAATCTACACTTATCTATCTATCTATCTATCTATCTATCTATCTATCTATCTATCTATGATCAATTTGCTGAAAAAAGACAGTGAAAGCATACTCAATAGGCCTAAAGTTTGCAATATTGTCTAATATTAATTTCAACATTTTTATTCACTGTAAGTCAATAAGACTCAATACTCATCTATGAGTTTTGAAATAATGGAAACAGGCAGATACTGTATGCACACACACATATTTAATAAGATTAATTTGCTAAAAACAAACAACACAGTGTATTATGGGACCAATTCAGTAAGGATAGCAAATTCTGCTAATCAGCAGAATTTTCTATCATTTTGCATGCATGCTGGGGGACGCCCAGCGCTCGGCAAGGCCGCCCGGCATACTGACCAGCGCCCCCCCCCCCTGCTACAAGCAGAGATTGTGATCGCCTCGCAATTTCTGCTTGTCAGCAGAAACTAAGGTTGACTCCTGCCGGTGCAGTTTAGCTGTGGCCACAGGAGTCCCAGCGCCATCTTACCTGTCACAGCAGCTGGGCTTTCTGGCTTATGCTGGTGTTTTGGGGTGCCACACCCTGCACCTAGATATAGCGCTAGGGACCCCAAATATACAGAGACGCCTTGATGCGGCTTTGGGGCTTAACCACACATTTGCGCAAATATGTGTAACGAAGATCTCTGAATTCTATTATTATGTGGGATTTATATCTGGTTACAGTTATTCAGGGTGCTGGGGGACACCAAATGCCTTTTTTTCTTGCTCAGAAATATCCCTCCCTTTCGAGCACCTGAATGATATCACTAAGGTAATTGAGCATCTGCCAAACTATATATGTCTGTTGTGAGAGGCAGAGAGGTTCCTGCATTAGGAGGGGGTGCAGGCCCTGACAAGCCACATGGAGCATTATGGGGTTGCTCAAAGGTAGGTAGCTCTTAGCTTAGACATATTGTAGTAAGGAGCCATTATCATGTGGCCCCTTGCTGGTTAATCTTAGACCCAGATTGGGGTAATGGAGGTGTGAGGTGTGGTGCCTCTGGACTGGCTGAGCTGGATGGCTTTAGTGTGACATACCTTTACATTCTATTAACAGTTTTCACTTATTAATTTTCTAACACTATTTCTCTGTTTTAATTACATTTCATTTTTGTATCACCCTCTCTATAGCTTCGGCTTCCTAAATACTAATTTATTAACACTATAGTTTTTTCACCAGTATGCTACGCTGGGCTTTCTGGCTTATGCTGGTGTTTTGGGGTGCCACACCCTGCACCTAGATATAGTGCTAGGGACCCCAAATATACAGAGACACCTTGATGCGGCTTTGGGGATTAACCACACATTTGCGCAAATATGTGTAATGAAGATCTCTGAATTCTATTATTATGTGGGATTTATATCTGGTTACTGTTATCATTCAGGGTGCTGGGGGAAACCAAATGCCTTTTTTTCTTGCTCAGAAATACCCCTCCCTTTCGAGCACTTGAATGATATCACTGAGCTAATTGAGCATCTACCATTATATATGTCTGTCACAGCAGCTGCATGTTATGTCATGCAGCCACCGTGACCATGCCCCCTGTTTGCTCCACACAGCCCAGTGTTTGGGTTGCCCTGCCCCCACTATGCTCCGTTTCCTCCATGAAAACAAAGCATTGCCGCCCCCATCCCGCCCCAATTGACAGGCAGAGGCAACCGCATTTTCTGTGGCCCCTCGCAGAAAATGCGGACACATGCGCCGTAGGGCTCGCTGTGCATGCGCCCACAGCACCCCCACAAAATTTTGCGATCTGACCTGAATTAGCCCCTATACCCTCATTATTATTGTAACAATTTTTTCCTTGAATGATCTGTCAATAGACAGTGTTATTCTCTATTAATTTGTTTTAGTAATGACATCCCCATAAGATATATTTCTATTTCCGTCAACAATTCTAATATGATAGAAATGAAACATTTTTTTTAATTGAAGAGTCTTTTTTGCAAGGCAAAACTCCAATATAATTGCAATTGTTTAAAATGGGGGAGTTACCAGGTCATGGAAATCTGTTTATTTTCAGTTAATTAATAATGTCCTTCACTTTTCTTGATGTATGACAAGGAGTTACAGTAGCTCATGTTGCAAAATTCTATCACCATTTTGTAAAATCTTCTCCATTCTGGAATAAATATGTGCTTTAGATTTCATCATAATTTTCTGGGTAAAGTACATCATTTTTCAACAGGAATGAGGCTTACAGACCTTGTAAAGCAAAATTTCCCCAACACACATTTTTGATATACTGTATGTTTTACTGTCTGTTGTAGATGTTGAAGAATTCATGAAGGTTTGTCTTGTCTTCTCTGTAAAACAACTTTTCTGTACACTTAATAAAGGTGCAGAGTTCTTTTTTTTTTATCCTACTGCAAGTATATTTTCTTCATTCTAGCTGCAAGGTTTACTTGCAGTTCTTATTTCTAGACATTTACAGTATGCTGTTCTAAGGAATAATCTATCATTACAGCATGAGTCACAAAGGCCAGGGTGTAATGAAGTCCAAGTTTAGTGGCCATGCTGGATGCCGGCTGAACTTGGACTTTTTTTAAAAGGGCAATCATGTACAAGGCTAAACCATGCCTTGTACATGATTCCCCATTAACAAAATGTCCGTGTTCAGTTGGCATCTCACACAGCTGCCAAATTCTGACTTCATTACATCCTACCTAAAATATCTGTAAGTTCTTGCATGTGTTTTTGTGTATAAAAAAACACTTTTTCTAATAAATGTTTTGTCACTTTTGGGTATGGTTTACATTTATACAGTATCCACAGTTACCATAAAGTTCCTGCAATATCACAGTCATTGATGTGTGCTTCTTAAGAAGTACACTTACATATAGAGGAAAGAATGAACAACAATATGAATATCATGAAACTAGAAATACTATGTTTACTTGACAAAGGAGGTTAATCAGGTTGCTAGCAAACCAGAAAAGTAAGCAATTGGGCAAAACCATTTTGCACTGCAGGTGGGGTAGATGTAACCTGTGCAGAGATATTTAGATCTGGATGGGTTATAATGTTTCTGTCCATGTAAATACTGGCTGCTTACTTTCTACACTGCAATTTAAATTTCAGTTTGAACACACCCCACCCAAATCTAACTTTCTCTGCACAGGTTACATCTACCCCACCTGCAGTGCAACATAGTTTTACCCAATTGCTAGCTTTCTTGGTTTGCTAACGAACCTGAATAAGGCCCAAAATCTGCTTCTAAACTGATATCAACTTCATTGCAGGTGGGCAGAATCAGATGATACAAGTTTCATCCACTCAAGTACCCATTTGTAAGCCCACAAATCTCCAGTTAGAACACATTATTGTATATATCCCATAAAAGGCACACATGTAGTAAATGTAGGTATACATGTTTAACTTTCTTTTAACATTTTTATACTTCATTTCAGTGCATATCTTTCAACGGATTAATTTAAATTTTCATTTAGGCATCATTTTAATAATACACTAATTTTAGACATCAACACTCATTATTTATTACAACACAAGATATCCATGGTTAGTTTAACAAGCAGTAATATTGTAATACTTTTATATTACTGCTGAAAAAGCATGATCAGCTTTAAGTTACGCAATATATTTATTATGATTCATTTTGTTACAATATATAGTCAGATACTGGGTGGTGGAGGAGGAGGAAGACTTGTTTTGCAAAACTGTATGTTAATCTAATAAATGATAGATTATCTATTGTTCCCTACAGAAAAAAATGACCTATTGCCATTAACTAATGTTTTCTACAACTGTTTAAAGAGGATTATATTATTTAATTACTGTAGAGGTAGTGTTAGAAATAGATTAAGAAAATAAACAATTGGTCAGGGTTGATACCAGGACTATCCTAATGTATTTGAGGCATCTTCCTGCTGACTGTTCCAACACTTGTATTTGATCTAGTTCCAAAGGTAAGCTTACATAGAAATACTGTATTACTGTATTAGCAGCAAGTCATTAGTAAACCTCTTGATGTACTCATATTACTAAATTACTGAAACATTATTTATATACATGTTATATACAAGCAATTGATGTATGGATATGACTTTAGATGCAATTCAATTTACTAACCCGGTTTGCAAAGGTGTTTATGAACAGAGCAGAATAATTGGATACTGTAGATACGATAGATAGATAGATTGATAGATTGATAGATAGATAGATAGATATATACTATACTACAGTAATAATGTAGTTACATTTAATTTTACTCATGTTATTGGAAACTGTGGATGGACTGTAAGTTATTACTGATTGCATTGATGCCTAAATATTAAATGCAGTACTGATTATGTGTTGAAGATTGCAGTCTAAAATTATCTTCCAACTAACTGAATTGAAGGCATTACTGTGTTACCATCTGTTATATTTGTTAGCTTCAGAAAAAGAGAAGTCTTTCTGTATCTTAGAATCATGATCAATAAGCTATCTTGCAAAGGCCATATTGGTTGCTTCCAGGTCACTGCATTAAAACACACACATTTTTCTCAATTCAGTATTTTGTTCACAGCATTCATTCTTCAAATCATGTCTTCCTTAGTGAAAAATGTTTTAGAGGATTTTGTTATAATCAGTACTGGATTTAATGTGCACTCCTATAAAGTGTAGACATATAGGGGTAAATTTACTAAGAATGGAGTTCTATTTAATATGGAATGTTACCCATAGCAACCAATCAGATTCTACTTCTCATTTATCTAGCACATTCTAGAAGATAATACCTGGAATCTGATTGATTGCTATTGGCAACATCCCATCTTAAATAGAACTCACATCTTAGTAAATTTACCCCATAGTATTTGATTTTTTTTTACTTTCAGAGGCAAAAATTTTTTTGGATTTCTTTGAGATTTCTTTATTATTATTATTATTATTATTATTATTATTACATCCTCAATGAAAAGTGTTTGTGTTTAATAAATGCAATGGCAATAAATAAAATATTTGATTTAAAATTAACTCTTGCAGAAAATGTGACTAATGGCTGAGTTTGCAACTATAGGATGCTTTTTTAAGCAATAAAACTTAATTATATTTTATTATTCTGTTGAGGATGTAAAAATTAAACTCATCACCAGTAATAAACTGATAATTTAGCTAAAGGCTAAAATTTTTAAATTATAGATTGATGTTTTGAAGCATTTTAAATTGGAGAATTAATAAGATAACTGTATACTAAATTACATTGTCTAAACAAATATAGACAATAGTTTAAAACTATATATAAGTTTTCATGTCAAACTGGCTGACATGAGACACAAATGTAGAATGGGATATGACCAATGGTTAGTGTCCAAGATAAAAAGGAATGCAAAACATAATAAAAATGTATTTAAAAATTGCACATACAGGTAAATCAGGGGGTAGGGTATAGTATAAATGTAAAACAACTCATACCCAAATGCAATAATGTAGCTTCTACTTTTTTGAGCTGTGGGTATTCTATTTAGTCCAGTTATGTCCAAAAGTTATTTAATAGGCGTTATACATGAAATACAGTCTCCATATTATAAAAAAATTCCACTGTAAATGTCTGATCTCCACAAAGTTCTTTTCTTGTGTGCTATTGAAAAATTCCAGTGTACATACTGTGTGTAGAATGCTATCTCTTTGTATAGATCAATTGCACACCCTTTCTCCAAAAACTGGGATTTCTTTTTCACAAGCAGAGTTATACATGTCTCACAATTATTTTACATCACCAAATATGAAGAAATTGGCACAGTATCCGTTTTTAAAGTACACTACTATGCAGGAAAATTGAAGGTCTAGTTTGTATGTACTCACCCATTTTTGTCAGGTCTCACTTTCTCTATACTTTTGTCAGAGGTAGTGAGTGGGAGTGCATGGTCAGGTGTTTATGTGCAGTGATAACTGCTATTAATTTAATTTGCAGATTTATTTATAATTGCTTTCAATATATACAGACATGATTGAAAACATCAAAAAATGTGGTGTACAGTGGTCACTAATGGCCACTAACAAGCCCGGTATGGCATAAAGAACTGCCTGATGTCTCCTTGCTCTAACTTAAATAAAGATTGGTAGTGGGTGTGTCCCAATGCATTCCAGCACATGAGGCTTTCCTCAGGGACTGTGGCCAAGTTCCTATGATTATTCTATTAAAATTCTTACTCCTTAATCCTGTTCCAAACTCTATTGAATGTTTACCCTGTCTATCTGAGTCCTCCATTCTTCAGAACATCCTTTCTTTTGTGCTATTATTGGTTATAAGGTCACTCTCATTGTTGTGTTAACTTGTGGGTTGGGATGTGCCTGAACATCCTGTACATTTTTAGTAAATATCTGGCTTGACTGCTTTTTTAAAATCATATTTGGTGATTGAAAACAACAGTGATAAAACAAAACTGGGAAATAACAGACAGTCATAGAGGTAGGAAAGACTGCAAGTGTAGAGTCTACAGGAAAATAGGTGTTGATACACAAGGAAAGGTGTTATCTCTTGCATAATGGCCCACCAGACTGCAAGGGTTCTTTGGAGGCTGCATGATATGGTCGCACATCAATGTTGGCCAGGGGTCAGGAGGATGTGAAAGTGAACAGTGAAAATATGTGAGGATATGTGTGGACTGTACAGTGGGGATGAAAATTGGATAGGAAAGTTTATGAAGGCAATGAAGGTTATTTGTCTGGTTCTGGAATTTTATAATCTTGCCTAAAGAGGTGATATCATGTAATATATTGTATACTGAGTATTATAGTATATATATAAAAAAATCCCGTCTTTTGTTATAATGCATTGCACTGTTCTAACTAAAGTTTTTAAAAAAATCTACATATGTATTTTGTTAATCTATCCTTTACTTATACTTTTCATTCTGCCATCCTAATGTCTTTTAGTACTATAAGTGATCTGTTTTGTTCTCATTTGGTGAAGCTACATTATAGGGTGCATTATTGCTGTGTGTCAATGTATTTTTCTCTACTCATGTCATAATGTAGCTCAAAGGTTTAGTGTGAAACCAAAGTCTTGTAGATTTTGTTCCATAAATATCTCATTATGTCAAAATCCTATTTCATTTTGTCCATGTCGTTATCTGTCTATCATTTTTCAGAAGACGTATGCCACCCTGTATGCTATATTACCATAGTCATCTCATATTCTATTAAAGATATGTTGAACAATGTGTATAACCAGTCTTTCAGGGATCTATACTGAGACCACTAGGTTACAGAGTTTTCATATTGTATATCCACCTACAGTACTCTATATTTTTCATTTATAGCTACAAAATCTCCTCCTTATCAATTAAGTGACACTTGTTCAATAACTGTTAATCTAAACTTTCAGGGATTTTCTTTGAAGTGCTGTTATACACTATGCTGTTTAATACCTTTTACGATAATATTGATAAGTTTTCCTATGCTCATTTTCAGAGTCCTTACTATCCTTCACTACGTTTTGTAGTCTGCAGCTGTATTTCATCAAGTATACTACATTTGTGGAATTACTGAAAGGGTGGATGTAATGAAGTCCAAATTCGGTGGCCATGCCAAATGCTGACATTTTTTTAAAGGTGCAATCATGTACAAGGCATGGTTTAGATGGTACATGATTGCCCCTTTAAAAAAAGTCCAACTTTGGCTGGTATCCAGCACAGCCGCCAAACTCAGACTTAACTACACCCCAGCCTAAGTCTCTGTATTACTGTAGCAAAACACAGTAAGCTGGCAGTGGTGCTCACTGTACAGACTGTGTGTAATTAGTTGCAGATGACAAATATTGAAGAAGGTATGATTTCTTCAAAAACTAAATGTACAGAAAAATTGACTTCTCGCCAGACTCGGAAACCAGAACGAGGCAAAACATCATAATCCCGCTGTCGGATTCTCATGGGTTTTGGATCCCATACAAACAGCTGCGCGTCGTCACAATATTCACTCCGGACTTGGAGAGTGAGGGAGACAGACCTCTGTCTCTCTCTGAGGGTGGCGGCATCAGGTGGGGTTAGTGTGCGCTCTGCAGGGGTGCTGGTGCAGTCATTGTGGTGTACCTGTGCTGTGCTAGTGGTGCTGTCCTGGCTGTAAATGATGTTTCATGTGCTGTTATGGCTGGGTGCTGCATCCGTACATGGGTGTTGCTGTCCTGGCTGTCACTGTGTTGTACAGGGTGCAAAGGCACATGTGAGGCACAAACAGTTACTGAATAAGGCCCATTATGGCGTCTCATGGTGGCTTACAGCCAGGAAGATATCTGGCTTGCTAGGCTGAAGAATGCTGTGGGCACAGAGGTTAGTCTTGCTCCTTCCTACAGTCCTACTTATAGTATGAAATGAGTTTGGACTGTAGAGTAGTAAGCTCCACTAGGGCAGGGGCTCAATAACAAAAAAAATTACTACACAGTCGTGCTTTGTACTTTACCAAACCCAATCTCAACTTGCCCCATCCAGGGCTGCTGTGGGGGATTAGAAGAGGCTGCTAAAACATATAAGGGGCTGCTTTATTTAAAAATAAATTATGAATAAAATAAACACAATTTAAATAAATTGCAGTTTAAAAATAAAGCAGCCAGTATTTACCCTGCACAGAAACAATATAACCCACCCAAAACTTACTCTCTCTGTACACGTTACATGTGCCCCCGTGCAGTGCACATGTTTTTGTCCATCTGCTAACAAAGTTGCTTCTACAATTAGGTCTGAATTAGGCCCTCAATCCTGTGGTATACACCAGTTTATTTGCATCCCAACATTAAATCCGAGATTATCTTAATCCCTGAAAATGGCCCCTTGGTTTTCAGTTTGTCCAGTAATGTGATAATTATATATTTGCTTGGTTGAAGTCCTTTCTGTTCCACACCAATATAGGAGTGGCTGTGAAAGCCTGGGTGTTGTTCCTTATTGCATGTGCCTCTCTAATTTTTAATCACCTTCTTTGACACTGTCATCTTCCTCTTGCCTCTTCTCATAATGTGAAAAGTCATAAAATATGGAGGTGGTATGTTTGTAGCTAGCTATGAGTCTGAGAACTTGGCAAGCTTTGTCCAGGGGGATCATCTATTGCTGACATTATGGGTTTATTAAACTGCGCATGTCCTGTTTAGACAACATAAGGGTGGGTGGGAGGGACCAAGTCAATTCCATCTTGCAGCTCTTTTTTTTCTTTGCATTATGTGCTCTTTGGGGCCTAGTTTTTAAAACTGCCATCCTGTCTGCCACTGCAGTGCCACTCCCAGATGGGCCAGGTGTTTGTGCCACCCACTTGTGTTGCTTAGCTTAGTCAACCAGCTACCTCGTTGCACCTGTTTTTTTCTTTACATCATGAGCTCTTTGAGGCCTATTTTTTAAAACTGCCATCCTGTCAGCTACTGCAGTGACACTCCTAGATGGTCCAGGTGTTTGTGCCGCCCACTCATGTCGTTTAGCTTAGTCATCCAGCTACAGTACCTCGGTGCAACTTTTTGGCCTAAAAACAATATTGTGAGGTATGAGGTGTTCAGAGTAGACTGGAAATGAGTGGAAATGAATGTTTTTGAAGTTAATAATACCGTAGGATCAAAATTACCCCCAAATTATGTGATTTTAGCTGTTTTTATAAAAATCATCCAGATCCAAAACCAAAACCCAAAAGGGTGGTTTTGGCAAAACCAATACAGATCCAAAACACGAAACACGAAAAGTCAGGGATCCAGATCCAAAACCAAAGCACAAAACCCAAAAAGTGTCTGCCGCACCTCTCTAATTCTATTGTTCACTAGCTACTGACATAATTCTCTGTGAGTTTAAAACACTTGATACAAAGTATCATTGATGCCAATATGAAACAGTAAAAGTTACTTAGTTGCTCAACACTGTGTCTCTGTAAATTTAAAATGGTAGATAGAATGTCATACATAGCAGTTTAAGATATACTTCAAGTGTTGCAGTTGTCTGGATTGCTCACATGTATTCCAGTATGTGAAGACATTGATATGTTCAGTGACTCAAAGGCTGATACCGTGGTTCATGGAGGCTTGATTAATGAAGCTAACTGCTGGTATTCCAAGAGGGAGGGATGTATTGTAATTCTTAGAGTTTAATAAAACTTGGAGCTCCCCCTGTTGATCACTTTACCAGTCTCGCTCTACAACTTATGTGGAAAGTGCAATTTGCAGTTGGTTCAAGTCTATGCAGTACAGGTTTTCCTATAGTACCTGGTGCTGGTAAAGACTAACATATGAGGCCAGTGCACTATGGGGTCGTAAATTTAAGCAAGTAAAAGTAATGTGTGGAAAAGTGGCTCAGTGTAGAATTTTTCTATGTGGGATCTCCACTTCACATGAATGCCACTGCCATCAATATATAGTCAAATCTTATGGGGGTAGTTCCGCGACAGGTTATTAATACAGACCTTGATCGCTAGGGATTCTTGGTCTGTGACCGACTTTAAGCTAATAATGTGCACAGGGTGTGCCAATTGCCCGTCGGTGGTGCTCCCAGAGTCAGTAGGTTTGAAGTATCAAAAAGGAGAGAAGAAAGACTCTATGTTGGGGCACTCTTATTCAAATGTTAGACATCTAAAACGTAACTTTTATTAATTATATTTAAAATAAAGTGACACAATTTACAAATTTATGCATAACATATATATTAATCCTAATAAAATATGTGAAAGAAATTTAATAATGAGCGCCTGGGTGAGGAATATTTTTATATTTGATCAGAAATTGGTCTATAATCAATTATATTTTTATATCCCAACAAAAAATGTGCTTTGATATGATCACCTTCGTGTTATGAATAAAAATGTTGCCTATGGAGGTTAATATACACTTACTGCTCTATGTTTAGGCAGCCGTGTACCCAGAAAGGCTTTTGCTTGGTAAGTATGGTGTCGCTCGACTTATGCTACAAGCAGAAAGTCTGTAACTGCCGATTGAGTAATGATAAAGCACAATGCGTATAATATTAAAGACAAGTTGTTAATAAAGATAATTCTTGCAAACCCAAATATTGCGTATTGATTTGGTAGAACAATCCTGAATTTAATGATAAGTAGAGGTAAAGAGAAGAGAAAGAAATAAGGGGGGTATGTCTTACTTCTGCTGTTCAGCTGGGTTGTTTACTGCACCTGGTGTTCGCTGTTGGTCCCCCACACAGTTACTGACCAGGCCTGCCACAGATTTGCTTCCAAGATCGAACGGGATCAGGCGTATCCTGTGGAGTATGGCCGTAATCTGCTGAGTGAGAGAGTATGACTACCAAGATGCTTCTGCTTTCCAAACAAATGGATGAGAGGGCATGAAAAATTACAGGCTGTATGCTTGAGAGAGCATATGGAGTTAATTTTCACCTAATATTAATAATAGGATGATGTGCTAACAATGTTCACTTCAATGTTATTGGCCTATAATAAATTGTTTTGCAGTACATACAGGAGAAATTAAAGAATGCTGATCTGATATACCATTTGCAAAGAAACTATTTATAATATCGATGTTTAGTTATCCCCTAATGTGAGGACGATATTTAATGCAATAATATTCCATATAAAAACACATTATCATATATAGTGCAATGCTATTCAATTTTAATACACATTATCACAATAAGAGCATAGGAGATGCTCATGAGCGTAGAGATAATTAGAAGATAATGGTTAGTAATGCTTGTGGATCACATAGGTATGTTTACTCTTAAATATGAAAGACATATGAGACTAATAGTCTACAGAGAAAAGACAAAATATCCTATTCTGCCTTGTGACAGAGATATCTCACTATAAGAGAGGTTGAGCTATTTCTTACTGTAGAAAAAAAGGTTTTTATATGCTATTGTGCTTTTTGCAGCTTACCAAAACATATAATCAAAACATGAAAATGAAAAAAAAAAAAAAAACTTTTTTTTAAAAAATGATAGTTAGGAGAAGGAATATATAATTGAATTAAAGTTTCAAAAGATTTTGTTGCCCAAAATGGGCGCTTACTGGACCAAAGTATTTCTTCCCTGGGAGTGGGCTGCGCAGTCCCACATTGATCCCTTTACTTGATCAGCCAGACGGACCGTTTCACCTAAAGATAGGCTTGCTCACTGGTCAAGTTTTTTTTTTTTTTTCATTTTCATGTTTTGATTATATGTTTTGGTAAGCTGCAAAAAGCACAATAGCATATAAAAACCTTTTTTTCTACAGTAAGAAATAGCTCAACCTCTCTTATAGTGAGATATCTCTGTCACAAGGCAGAATAGGATATTTTGTCTTTTCTCTGTAGACTATTAGTCTCATATGTCTTTCATATTTAAGAGTAAACATACCTATGTGATCCACAAGCATTACTAACCATTATCTTCTAATTATCTCTACGCTCATGAGCATCTCCTATGCTCTTATTGTGATAATGTGTATTAAAATTGAATAGCATTGCACTATATATGATAATGTGTTTTTATATGGAATATTATTGCATTAAATATCGTCCTCACATTAGGGGATAACTAAACATCGATATTATAAATAGTTTCTTTGCAAATGGTATATCAGATCAGCATTCTTTAATTTCTCCTGTATGTACTGCAAAACAATTTATTATAGGCCAATAACATTGAAGTGAACATTGTTAGCACATCATCCTATTATTAATATTAGGTGAAAATTAACTCCATATGCTCTCTCAAGCATACAGCCTGTAATTTTTCATGCCCTCTCATCCATTTGTTTGGAAAGCAGAAGCATCTTGGTAGTCATACTCTCTCACTCAGCAGATTACGGCCATACTCCACAGGATACGCCTGATCCCGTTCGATCTTGGAAGCAAATCTGTGGCAGGCCTGGTCAGTAACTGTGTGGGGGACCAACAGCGAACACCAGGTGCAGTAAACAACCCAGCTGAACAGCAGAAGTAAGACATACCCCCCCTTATTTCTTTCTCTTCTCTTTACCTCTACTTATCATTAAATTCAGGATTGTTCTACCAAATCAATACGCAATATTTGGGTTTGCAAGAATCATCTTTATTAACAACTTGTCTTTAATATTATACGCATTGTGCTTTATCATTACTCAATCGGCAGTTACAGACTTTCTGCTTGTAGCATAAGTCGAGCGACACCATACTTACCAAGCAAAAGCCTTTCTGGGTACACGGCTGCCTAAACATAGAGCAGTAAGTGTATATTAACCTCCATAGGCAACATTTTTATTCATAACACGAAGGTGATCATATCAAAGCACATTTTTTGTTGGGATATAAAAATATAATTGATTATAGACCAATTTCTGATCAAATATAAAAATATTCCTCACCCAGGCGCTCATTATTAAATTTCTTTCACATATTTTATTAGGATTAATATATATGTTATGCATAAATTTGTAAATTGTGTCACTTTATTTTAAATATAATTAATAAAAGTTACGTTTTAGATGTCTAACATTTGAATAAGAGTGCCCCAACATAGAGTCTTTCTTCTCTCCTTTTTGATACATCAATATATAGTCACAAGTGTCGGCTCCATATATTGCAGGTAATCTCTGCTTCTACTGTTATCTGCATGCAGTGATAATCATGGTTCAATTTGGTGTTCATAGATAGAGGCTCCACTTTCTGTAGCTGTGCTAATGTAGATACCAGCTTGATACAGTGTGTATCAAGCTCATACCGCACCATCTCTCTTCTCCCATTTGCCTCCAAATTACTTGAGAGGCTCGTATACATCCAGATGACCAGCTACCTCTTAAAAAACTCCATACTTGGTCCTCTTCAATCTGGCTTTTTCCCCCTACACTCCACTGAAACAACCCTTTTCACAGTAACCAATGACCTGCTATTGGCCAAACCAGGGGTCACTTCTCTCTGCTCATCCTCCTGGACCTCTCTGCTGCCTTTGACACTGGATCTTCCTCTCCTCCTCCACACCCTCCAGATCATTGGCCTCTCCAGCACTGTCCTTGCCTGGCTCATCTCTTACCCCTCTAACCGTTCCATCTCAGTGTCTGCCTCTGGCTACACGTCACCCCCTTCCATCCTGCCCATCAAAGTCCCACAGGGCTCTGTCCTGGGCCCTCTTCTCTTCTCCCTGTACACCTCTTCCCTGGGTGCACTCATATGCTCTTTTGGCTTTCATTACCACCTCTATGCCAGCAATATGCAACTATACCTATCGTCTCCTGACCTCTCCCTCTCTATCCTCTCTCGGGTATCCAGCTGCCTCTCCACCATGTTCTCCAGGATGTCTGACAACTCTCTGAATCTCAACATGGACAAAACTAAACTCATCATCTTTCCTGCATACAGGGTCTACACTCTCCCTAATATCTCTGTCACTGGAGACAACACCATCATCCCCCTGTTCCCCAACTCCACTGCTTGGGCATCACTCTTGAATCCTTTCTCCCTCAGAGTGCAACTAAACTTATTATCTGCTCACTGGTTATCTCACGGCTCAACTATTGCAAAGTTCTCCTCACTGGACTCCCATGCTCCCATCTTGCACCAACTCGATATGTTCTCAACTCTGCAGCTTCAATTGTCTTCCTCTCACACCACTCCACATCTGCTGCTCATCTTTGACAAAACCTGCACTGGCTCCCATTTCCCTACAGAATCCTCTTCAAACTCCTCACCGTCACATACAAAGCCCTCTCTAACTCCACTGCTCCCTAGATCTCAAAGCTCATCTCTCTACATACTCTCTGCTGCCCACTCTGGTCGGCCAATGACTGTCGCTTCTCCTCTAACCTGGTCACTGCATCCCATGCGCTAATGCAAGATTTTAACCATGCTGCCCCTTCACTTGAACAAGCTCCCTCACTTTATTAGACTCTCCTCGATCTTGCAAAGTTTCAAACGGCCACTGAAAACCCACCTGTTCATCAAAGTGTACCCTTCCGCATAACCTACAGTACTTTCAAGGAAACTCTCACAACCCACTACCTCATGCCTGGGCCATCTATGCCTTGCTTACTTCCTACCATCAGACTGCATTTCGCTTGCTCACACATCATATCATCTGCCTTTCTCCTCACACCTCCTAGATTGTGAGCTCCATGGAGCAGGGCCCTCTTCCCTCCTGTTCTCTCAACCATCTTCTCTCACACTTCAATTACAGCTCTCTCCTGCATAGCAAATGTGTATTACAGCATCTCCTCTTGCTCATTACTGTTTATCTCTTCCAGTGGCTGCCTGCACCTAGTAATATTACAACTACTCCTTTGCTTCCTCTCATCTCAGCTGTAGTGTGTACTGAGAACTGTGTTGCTAATTGTTACCTTTGGTCTGTTTTAGTTTTTCTGTCACTGTAATGTAAAGTTCTGTGTACCCTGTATTGTTCTAATGTCTGCCATATGAACGTGCTGCATAACACTTGTGGTGCCCTATAAATAAAATACATTTAAATAATAATAATAATAATAATAATAATAATAATAAAAATAATAATAGGGTAAGCTCAAAACATTTCTGTCCTTAAATCACCTTAATCATCATCATCATCATCATCATCATCATCATCATAATAGTAACAACAATAGTTTTCTTTATGTTGCGCTCTTTCTCCAGTAGGACTCAAGGCACTTAACAGATAGTTTGAACATAATATAGTACAGAAACAATGAAGCACAAGAAAACTTTTTATAAAATACAGAGAGCATGGAGATACTGAAGGGATTATGGAAAAACTTGAGTAAACAGAAAAATCTTGAGTCTGTTTATAAAAGTTTCTAGAGTGGGGACCTCACCAACTGTGTGGGGAAGTGAGTCAGAGCCACATAGGTAAAAGCTGGACCCCCAAATGAATTATAAGAGTTTTTAGTTACTGCTAAAAGTTTTATCTGCAGATCGCAGTAATCGAGTACGACAGTATGGAATCAGAAGCTGCTTCAGGTTTTGGCAGCTCTTCATAGGGAATCAAGTGCTTGATTCTGGGGCCCAACAGGGTGGATTCACTCTGCTTCTGCACATCACCATTGACTTCATACATCCACACTGGGTATGATCAACTTTTTTCAAATATTTTTTCATGGTGAATGCCATCACCTATGAGGATACTACTATCTGCTTTTTGTACATCACACGTGATTTTTGTCATTTTATTGTGTTTTAAATCACATCCCATATTGTATTGTATTTTTATATGATTGATAAAGCATTTTTTCTTCAACCTTGTTTATCATACTCAATACTTACCCAGCGCCCGGAGGTCTCAACCACAATTTACTACATTTTAGGATGTTATTCGGTTCTCAGAGTCCGGAGCAAAGGACAGGTACAGTTGTGTATCACCTGCATAGCAGTTGTAGACCAGGCCATGGTGCCTGATTATTTCACCCATATTAATATGTGATATATCTCTTACAATATATTTGTAGAGTACAATACATAGGAAATGCCACTTATAGATTAAGATAAATACTTTTAGAACATTGAACAAATGCTCTCAAAGAATCTGAAGAGCACTCAGTGTCACAACATTTTAAAGAAAAACACCAAGGACATTTTAAATATATACAAGTAATAGGTAAGTAGACCATCACTTCGACAGCTAGAAGGGGGGTGACAGATACTCTTGTTTATGTACAAGAGAAGCATTTTGGGTTCACAGAATGCACACACTAATTTCCTGAAGGCCTAAATAAAATTGCAGGGTTGGATTTTTATATTTTGGGAGTTTACAAAATAGGTCCCTTTGGGTCATCCCTCGCTGATCATAGTCTAGATGCATTTCATCACATTATTAAAAACTTTTCATAGGATTCCTTATTGGCAAAACTTTCTTTATTTGTGCTTGTTGTGTTATTGTATAAGTCTATACAACAAAGCATTGTGGGTTAGATAGACATTAACTTAGTAATACATAATTTGTTTTATGCTTTAAATAATAACTTGTGATCATTAGTAATCTATTTATAAAGCTTTTTTTTATAAAGCTTTATAATAAAGCAATAAGCAAGTGTAGATAGCTTTGAACTACATAACATTTGTAGTGTGGTGTTGCTTTTTGAAATTAAATGTATTCTACATATTTTAACAATTACGATATGTAGTTTGTACATAATTATATGTCCCTACATGACAAATCCATTAGTCATATAGAAGGTTGGTAGATGAACATGTTATGTATTTTACTTGCTGCTTTGTTCAGTGCTATTGAAACCTCCTATAATGTGTGATCAATAATTCACTTCATTGGAAGGGTTAATACCCGATGAATGGAGAGATAGACTCCTTGATTACAACTGAAAGGAAACAGCTGTGTATGGTCCAATGGACAGCATTTAAAAAGACCCCTTATACAGATCAACTGCCATTCTCCTGGTAAAGGTGGTTTAAGCACAGAAATGCATTGAGCTTACACTAACCACACTGTATCATGCTGATATTCAAGGGCGTAGCTACCATAGGTGCAAGGGCAGTAGCGGATCTTGCTATGGCACACAGAATTTTTGCCCGGGGTGTCACCTTCATGGCAAGATCTGCTACTGGTGCCCCCCAGTGCTTGGTATATGCGGTGCTGTGTGGAGCGCGATGAAGTCATCACACACTGCACTGCATTGTGAAAGTGGCACATAGACACGAGGGGTCATAATTGATCTCTAGTGTCTATGTGGTGCTATGGGAGAGACGTCATGACGTCTCTACCATAGATCAGAGGAGAGGCGCCGGTGGCCAGAGATGAAGGGCAGCAGCTGTCGGGAAGCAGGAGCGGGGATTGTAAGTATTCATTTTTTATTTTTTATGCAGCGCAACTAGGGGCACAACTCTACAGGGGGCACAATACTGGGAGCACAGTGTAACTAGGGGGCACAACTCCACAGGGGGCACAATACTGGGGGCCAGGCACAACTAGAGGGCACAGCTCTACTGGGGGCACAACTCTACAGGGGGCATAATAGACCACGCCCCTTTTCCATGAAGCCATGCCCCTATTTTCGCATGGGGTGCCACAAAGTTTAGATCCAGCCCTGTGCAGGGGATGTGACTGTTATGGGGCCTGAGTCGTCTCTGGGGTCCGAGCTTTCCCCTGCAGCCAGCTGCTGAGCCCCAGAGCTGGCAGCTTTTTACATTACAAGAAATTACAAGAAGTGTGCTGCTGTACTGCAGCCACACCTGCTCACCCGGCCGTCTCTGCCTCCCCTGATTACTAAGTAATGCTGGGAGGAGGCATGGCTGAGTATGCAGGGACATCCCCGGACCACAGCCAAGCCTCCTCCCAGCATCTGTGAGGAGACAGTGGACGGAGCCAGGCCATCCAGCAGAGCAGATGTGGCGGCAGTGCAGCAGCACACTGGAGCCACAATGGTGAGTGCTGCTGATAGGCCACTAGGGAAGGGGATCTATAAGTAGTCGGGCAGGGTATCTTTGAGTAATCCATAGTGGCCTATCAGCAGCACTGCCTCTGTACGGGTGGTGGTTATGAAATTATGCTATGAGGCCCAAAATGAGATAGCTATGCCCCTGCTGATATTTACAATAGCACAGCAACAGAAAGTGGAGCTTAAATCTGCAAATATCGTATAGAACTTTGACTATCACTACATGCAGATAACAGCAGAGGTTAACCTGCAATATACAGAGACAACTGGTGACCATATATGGCAGTAGTCACGTACTAATACTACAAATTAGAAATAGAATATAATATCAATAAAAGATATTAATCAGGCGCTACAATAATCAATAAACCACACTAATAAAATATTGCAACCTATATTATGTGCAATTAGCAGCTCTCATAAGGTATTTTGATATACCCAATAGAATAAACTAAAAACTAATATAATCCATATAAGTAGACCATATAAGAGAGCGCATTAATGAATGATGATTTATTCTAACTTTAAAAAAGGATATATAATATCCAAACATAAATAAAAAACAATTGTATCATATAATAAAACCACAATGATAAGTCCTTGATTATCACATATATAAACCACCAGAGATGTATAGACAATGGAGCCCCTATTGGAGCGTGCTGATAGTGTCCAAAGTTCCAACAAAGTGCAGATGCATATATATTTCAGCGTAACTCCTGCTGACAGGAGGACTTCAGAAATTGTGTATATTTAATGGCAATGATGGAACATAGTTCTCCTTGGTAATAAATCACAATTGTGTGACAATTGGTATCAAATTGTCCGCCTGGATGCGGTAAAGATGTCACCTCCCGATCAGCATTGTGATACGACCCCCCCACCGCCAAGGCTGCGTTGCTCACCGTAGACGTGATTTGGCTGCCGTGTCCCCCTGCAGCGGGACGAAGTGGCAGTAACGGGAGTGGCGGTGACCGTGATGCAGGTCTCAGGGAGGGAGGACGTGGCCGATAGCGGTGGTGATGTTTCAGCATTGCAGCTGTCCCAATGCTGTGGATAATCGCCAGGGTTATCAAAGATGTGGTGAAACCCTTAGCGCGTTTCTCCGACGTCTATCCTGTCGGTTTCCTCAGAAGGTATTCCAAGTCCATGGGAATAATGGTATTTACACAAGCAATGCCCAATGGGTGTCCTTCATCCACATAATAAGCAAATTCCCAACAGATGTGAATTAATAAGAAATAGTGTGATTTCCAATGAGCTTTTTGCTGCTCTGCACATTAGCTTATTCCAATCTTAAAACTTATTCAAATATATACTAAACATAAACACTATTACATATCAAAATATTAAGGCATAATCATATATATAATTAATTATAATTAATTAGGCATCACGGAGAGATTCAATTTGGTATTCTATTGATACCTTACACACAGAGTAAAAACCACAGCACTCACCGCACCAGAAGCGGGGCACAGCTATGCACTTACCACTCACAGGGTGGGGTGCATGTAACACTGCACTCTCCACCACAGAAGCGGGGTACACAGCTGTACTTACCACTCACAGGGCGGGGTGCATGTAGCCCATGACCACATCGCTCTAATAAATACAAACAGAGAACCCAGCACTCACCAAAGTAAACTCACTTATCCTCAACAATTCAATAAATACAAATGTTTTGTAGTTTTGTTCTCCTCGTTCAAGGGTATAAGTTACTTGATAGGAGTAAATCTGTGCTATCATTCGTTTTGCATAAATTCCTTATACATGATATCTTCAATGGATGGTCTATGATTTTTTTGTTACTCTAATACATATCTGCTCTAAAATTAATTTTATCTCCTTTGTCACTCTTTATTCTTTTGAAAATTATTTAAAATATATCGTTTTTGGACATGATAAAATATCTAAATATGATTATGGTACATATACTATAATAAGTAATCAATATTAAAAGGGTAATATAATAAAAGCATTTATGCATCTAATCCCTAACCAGGATTATATTGTTTATATATTATTATTATATTAATATGTACCATATAGGTAGAAATTAGCTACTATATAATGTTCTTACTTTTTTACACGGACTCCTCTAAAATTACAACTCTAAACAACTCTAAAATTAAATACTTTGCAATAATTAGATAACAAAAATAACAATAACAAAAATATTTTGCTCCCAAGTGAGATTCAAACCTAGGGCTCTGTGGTTGGCTAATATCAGCATTAGTGTGTTGAGCCACAGTGGCTCTTTGTAATTATGGTGTAGTAAGTAATATCTAAGGTATCAATAGAATACCAAATTGAATCTCTCCGTGATGCCTAATTAATTATAATGAATTATATATATGATTACATCTTAATATTTTGATATTTAATAGTGTTTATGTTTAGTATATATTTGAATAAGTTTTAAGATTGGAATAAGCTAATGTGCAGAGCAGCAAAAAAGCTCATTGGAAATCACACTATTTCTTATTAATTCACATCTGTTGGGAATTTGCTTATTATGTGGATGAAGGACACACATTGGGCGTTGCTTGTTTAAATACCATTATTCCCATGGACTTGGAATACCTTCTGAGGAAACCGTCAGGATAGACGTCGAAGAAACGCGTTAAGGGTTTCAACACATCTTTGATAACCCTGGTGATTATCCACTGCATTGGGACAGCTGCAATGCTGAAACATCACCACCGCCATCGGCCATGCCCTCCCCGAGATATACGTACTAATACTACACTAAACCATCATCTACCATTCCACACCATCACTAGTGTTAATAGAGGAAAACCTGCACTACAGGGGCTTATACGAGCTTAAACATAGTTTAACTAGTAATTTCTGAAATCTACAACTCAATACTGTACTGGCCTCATCTGCTACTCTACACCAGCACCAGGTACTATAGGAAAACCTGCACTGCATGGACTTGAACCAGCAGAAAACTGCGCTAGCCACATAAACTGCAGAGCAGACAGGTACAGTGATCAACGGGAAGAGCTCCAAATTCCATTAAGCGCCAAGGATTACAATATATTACTTCTCTTGGAATACTCATTGCCTGATCACCAACAGTTACTGTAGCTCCATTATTCAAGTCTTCTCCTTATAGGAGCTGATATAGCAGCATCAACAGGGCAGAATCCATGAACCAAGGTGTTGGGCTATGAAACACTGGACATATCAATGGTTTCACATATTGGAATACAGCTGAGCAAGCCAGACAGCTGAAACACCTGAAGAATATCTGAAATTGTGCTATTGTGAGTATGACATTCTATCGACCATTTCAAGTTACAGCGACACACTGTTGAGCAAACTAATAACTTTGACTGTTTCATATTTGCATCAATGATACTTTGTATCAAGTGTTTTAAACTCACAGAAAATTACATTAGTACCTAGTACATTGTTTGATGTTAGAATGTGTGAACAACTGCGCTGTACGTGTCTAAGCTGCTCTGTTTAAAACGGACACTAATAAAATTCATATAACGAGCGCTATAAAAATTATGAAATAGTGGCACCTGTAGAAAAAAAGACTGTTAGCATAAAACATGTTTACAGCTCCTTTTGGAGAATTTGAGCTCAGTCCATTCCGATTCACAGAGTGTGAAAGTTCTAACTGTCCCTGACTACTAACCGGTACCATGCAGGATTCCAAAGGGTGGTATTTTGAACCCTTCTCTCCCGTACCGCTGCGTCCAGAGGTAAGGGATCGTAGCTAGCTGTTAGGTCGCGGCTCGATGATGTCACACTGCGGCTCGGCATCAGGGAGTTCGGGACGGTCAGATGGTATACTGTAGCTCTGTGCCTCCAACGCGTTTCATGCGTCACCGTGCACTTAATCATGGATGGCAATTGTGTTTCCTGGTCCTTCCTTTATACTAGAAAAACTTTATTGTTGATTTTTGAAAACGGAAGTGCACACAGGAAGTTAACGTCAAACAGGCGGCAAGCATGTGCTCCTATTTAAACAAAAGTGGAAATGTTTTTATAAACAGAAAAATTTTGTTTAAAAATGTAGTGCCACTTAAAATACTTGTCAAAATAAAAGAGAATTATGTGTACTATAAAAATGCATTTAATTCGATGTCAATATTAAGTCCATGGGGTAGTAAAGTTTTCATTTCAAAGATCCATCTTGTTTCATTTTTTAATAGGTCTGTGACAATATTTCCACCTCTCCAGTTATTTTGAACTCGTTTTATTGCTTGAAATTTTAGGCCATGTGGGTCCTTATTGTGAGAATCTAGGAAATGTTTTGACACGCTGTGAGTGCTCAGACCTCTTTTTATATTGTAGATGTGTTCTGCCAGCCTTATTTTAATTTTTCTCTTGGTCTGGCCAATATACTGTAGCCTGCATGGGCATTCCAGGAGGTAGATTACTTGCTCCGTCTCACAACTTAAATGGTCTCTGATTACATAAGTTTTTCCAGTTTTGTTTGATTTAAATGTTTCTTCTGGTTTAGTTGTGGTTTTGTTTACATTGTTACAGGCTTTACAATTAAGACAATAATGATAACCCTTTGTTTGATTATTTTTTGGAAAACTTTTCTGATAGCTTTTCACAAGGTCTTGTTTAATGTTATTTGCCTTTCTATATATAATCTTCGGTTTATCTGTTAGGCAGTCTTTCAAATCATCATCCAATTTCAAAATATGCAATGCTTATTTAGCATAGCTTCTATGGTTTGATGATTGCTGTTATATTGGGTGATGAATTTAATTTTTTCTATATGTTCATCTGGTCCTTTTTCTTTATACTTGATGAGGTCTCTTCTATCCATAAGATCAATCTTGTTCTTTAGTTTGTTCAAGTCTTCTACTTTATATCCTTTCTGAATGAAATTCTGTATCATATTCTCACTCTGTTTTTCATATGTTTCATATTGACTATAATTTCTTCTGATTCTTTGTAATTGGCTTGATGGTATGCTTGCTTTCCAGTTTATATGATGGTTACTTGAGCTTGGCAGGATGTTGTTTCCACTTACTTCTTTAATGTGAGTTTTGGTGTTAATTTGATTGTTTTCAATGAGGATCTCTAGATCTAAAAAGGTTACTGTATTTTTGCTTGTGTTTGTTGTAAATTCTAGATTGATATTGTTCTTGTTTATATGCAAAATTAATTTTTGAAGATCTGTATCAGTCCCTCCCCAGATGAAGAAGACGTCATCAATGAATCTGAACCAGCAGATTAGGCTCTCTCTGAATGGGTTATTTGTCCAAATGTTCTGGTCTTCCCATCTTGCTACGAACAGGTTCGCGTAGCTAGGCACGAATGACGTGCCCATTGCCGTTCCACATTTTTTACTGTAAAATTTACTGTTGTTCCAAAAATAGTTGTGATTTAAGATGAAGTCAATATTCGTCATAATGAAATTAACCTGTCTTGTTGGAAGATTAGATGTATTCAAAAAATGTTCAGTGTATTCACAGCCAGGTTCATGGTTAATGCATGTGTATAATGATTTGACATCACTAGTTCCTAGTGTAAAGTGTTCTTCCCATTGTATGTCTGCAAGAATCTGTATAATATGAATAGTATCTTTTAGATAACTTTTTTGTGTTTTTACAATGTCTTGAAGAAAATAATCTGTATATTTTGATAAATTGGAGGTGATTTATTGGATCCCTAAGACTATAGGTCATCCTGGTGGATTTATAGGGTCCTTATGCATTTTCGGCAAGCAGTAAAACGTTGGAATTTTGGGGTTTCTTTCCAGGATGAAATTAAATTCTTTGATGGTGATGATTCCTAGTTGAAGACCTTCCTCAATTAGTTCTCTAAATTGTGTTTCATAAGTACTAGTAGGATCTTGATTTAGTACTTGGTAGGTGTCTTGATCTTCTAAAAGACGGGTGACTTCTCTTTCATGCTGGTCCTTATTAAGGATGACAAAGCCCCCGCCTTTGTCGGCCGGTTTGATTACGATATTTTCATCCTGTTTTAGTTCTTTTAGTGCCAATTTCTCATCCTTAGAGATATTTAATTTCAATTTGGGTTTTTCAGATATTTTTTCTATTTCTTCTTCCAGTAATCTTTGGAATGTCTCTACATGTGACCCTTTACAAAATGTTGGATTGAAAGTGGATGGTGGTCCAAATTTTGTATGGTGAAATTCATCTGATTGTGTAATTGGACAGGATTTAGTGTTTTTTGAAAATAATTTTTTAATATTACATTTTCTTATGAATTTATGCAAGTCTATATATAAGTCAAATTTATTTATCTTTGACTGTGGAGCAAAGTTAAGCCCTTTCTGTAGGATTGACGTTTGGGCTTTTGTCAATGTTTTATTACTCAGATTGAATATTATTGGTTTGTTTTCAACTGTGGTATTTGTCTTTTTCATTCTCTGTCCTCCTCTTCGTCCCCTTTTTCTTTTGGAATCCTGCATGGTACTGGTTAGTAGTCAGGGACAGTTAGAACTTTCACACTCTGTGAATCGGAATGGACTGAGCTCAAATTCTCCAAAAGGAGCTGTAAACACGTTTTATACTAACAGTCTTTTTTTCTACAGGTGCCACTTTTTCATAATTTTTATAGCGCTCGTTATATGAATTTTATTAACATTGTTTGATGTGTGTTTTATGAGCAGCTTATATATGTTCTTTATTTATGTGGCAATAAACTTTACATTTTTTATATATTAATAAATATGTATATATATCTTTATCTTGCGCCCAAAGTGAAAAACAGCACTACAGATGAGATCTCCATTGCCAAATCTCAAATTTACATAATACAGAAAAAACAATTCCTGAGTGCGCTTTTATGATTGTATAGATTAAACGGAAGTCCTTCCAAGTGGATATATCTTATACTGTAGAAGACAAGGTTTTCTGGGTTCCTGCAGTGGATAACCCTTCACCAAAAAGTCACTCAAATGGCCCAGGGCCAATTAGAATAAAATTATTTAATGGCAGAATAGCAACATATTCATAAAAAGCCTTATACAAAAGGTCTTACAGAATATCGTACATAAAGATTTTTTATAGTTCCATAAATATCCAGTAGGTGATATAGGTGTATAGACTCCCTCACCTTAGCAAGGTGTGAGCTCAACACAAGGGAGCAATATCATCAACTGGATTACTGATTTATAGCTGATAAACCCAATGCGTTTCATCTGTTTGACTTCATCAGGGGTAACAAAAAAGTATTATGATCAAATATTACATCAATGATTCTACATAAAAGATGTTATTATAAGCGACCTTTATATAAAAGTGGGCTCATTACATATAAAAGGAAAAGTAGACCTTAAAAAGTGGATTCCCACTTAGACTCTATTAAGAGCCTTTCCATCTTTAATACTGGGTTGCCAGTACACTAGCAATCTCCAGTTCCGATTGATCTGTGAGATTAAACATGTTGAAAATCCTGATTTAACAATCCCAATCAATTTGTAGCCGGAATCTATGATCTGTGAACCCCATACTGTACATTACCGATTTATTTGCAGACCGTTTCTAGTAAACTGATGAGTCTTTCAAGACTGGCAAATCTGTTTAACTGAAAATGACCTGCAAATAATTGAGAAATATCTGTATGGGCAAAATCAGATGGATTGTAAAAACAGTAAATCTGGGAACAAAATATCAAGATCTGTGAAACAATAAATTGCGATTGCAGATGTATGGGCCTTTTTAGAGAAGAGCCAGCGGCTGGCAGTGAGGATAAGTTATGTGCAAGTTACCCAGTCCTGATTACTGTTCATGGTGACCAGAGGGGAGAGTGGCAGATGGAGAGTATCTGTCTGTCTTCTCCCAATGAGCAGCAGCTTCTGGCAGGCACTGAATGGGGGCAGAGAAGTAACAGAGATCCCTTTGCAGTGTGGCTAAAGGGCAGTGACATGACTCCCTGCCACTACAAAGATGACATGGGAAGCAGCCCCAGCTTGGAGTCGCAGCAGAAGAGGGGTGAGCTAGCTGCAGCATAGATCAGACAGTGACACAGAAAGAGAGAGGTCTGTAAAAAATCCACTTACACTGCATAGCTCACATTATCAAGAGGATAGGGAAAGCAATTACATAATGTTAACCCATCGCTTCACAGCAGCTTCACCTGCACTCCTATGACTAGGTGAATTTAACTGAGACTTTAGCTCCTTACATCTTGTACTTATGGTCTGATTCAGAGCTGATCGATGCTGTGTGTTTTTTCGTACAGCGGGCAATCAGCGATAGCGGTATGCACCACAATGCACACAAGCGTCGGCAAACAACAAAAGGCAATGCCGAACAGCGACAGGCTGGTGCAAAAAATGTAATTGCACAGCCATTCGCATGCTGATTGACAGGAAGAGGCCGTTTGTGGGTGGTAACTGACCATTTTATTTGAGTGTCAAGAAAAACGCAGGCATTTCCAAGCATTTTTGTTGATGGTATGTGATGTCAGCCCTGGACCCGACCAGTTGAGTGAGGTGTGAAAGGATTTGTAGCTGTTCGCTGACTGAGGGATTTTTAGGAGCTCAGCGTACTCATGTGATCGCACACATGCACGGCAAATATACACTCCCCTTGAGCGGCATCTATCTGAATGCAGCACAACAATTTTAGCAGGCAAGCGATCAATTCTGAATAACACCTTAAAGGCCCATAAACACTGGGTGATTTTGAGCTCAAAGTACTCACTTTTGGCATTTTGAGCTCAAACTCATCCTGTGTGTATGGGCTAGCAATGAGCGGTGAGCACTGATGCACGCTCCTGCATCAACGCTAGCTGCCGCAGTTCATTGGCTTGTTTGTACAGCCGAGTGAAGAACTTTCCACAGTCTCCTACTGTGGAAAGTGCTTCATTCCCCTGTGGATATCGCTGGCACAGGGAAAATAGCTCAGTGTGTATGCATTAAACTATTTTCCTGCCAGCGATGTCCACGATCATCGCTGTGCATACTAGAGATGAGCGGATTCGGTTTTACTCGGTTTTACTCGGTTCTCAAAACCGAATCTTATTGGCTCACGGATGTCACGTGTTTTGGATAGCCAATAAGATTCGGTTTTGAGAACCGAGTAAAACCGAGTAAAACCGAATCCGCTCATCTCTAGTGCATACACGCTGGGCAAAAACCAGTCTGTATGCACCTTTAGACTGAATGCGTCAGGTGAGAGTGGTTTTGGGACAGCAAACCACTGAAGTATTTATCACCAGCAAACTCAATCAGCAGCTCTCTTCAACCACTTGCCTGGCATGGTCGTATCAGATGCGACCATGCCTGCAAGTGCTCTATCTGACCTGGTCACACAGGATACGACCAGTCAGACAGAGAGTGTTAGCAGTGGCAGGGAAGATAAACTTCCCTCTGCTGCTGCTGTCAGAGGTACCGGAAGGTCCCTCTGCCTCCCTGCACTCTCCCCCACTGATTGCCGTGCTGCTGATCACTGCTGATCAGTCAGCACGGCAGGACAGGGATGTTCAGTCAGGGGAGGCAGGGGAGGCAGTGCCTCCCCTGTCATTAATGAGTATCAGTAAAATAATACAAAGAAGATACTTATGACACATAAGTATCTTCTTTATTATTTTACCTATCATTATTGTGTGAAAATCAGTTTGGAAGGCACCGATCGTGGTAGTGATTGGGAAAGGTATGGGGAGCGGGGGGCGGGCGCGGGGCCTAGCAATGGGCAGGAAAAGCCCATTGAAATAACATGGGAAAGCGGCACCATTAGTGGTGCCGCTTTCCTACAGGGACGTGCTTTCAACCTATGAAAGCACGTCCCTGTGAGTGAAGCCACATTGATTGGTCAGCGGATCCGTCACTGGATCCGCTGTCAATCACTGTGTGGGCGTCGGTACCAGCGGCGGAGGTGCGGGATGCGGCGGGCCGGGTGGCGGAGGTGCTGGCGGCGGAGAGGCGGGCGGCGGTAGCGGCGGCGGGACGCGGCATTCAGGCCCCTTGTGCAGAGTTTGGCAGCGGAAGCGGTACCCATTTCAAAAATGGCGCCTCAGCGTCATTTTTGAAATTCAAGATGGCCGCCGCGAGCCAATCATGGCTCGCCGCGTCATCACCCCGCCCCCTCCCGCTGACTTATATAAGTCAGCGCGAGGCAGCGGCTGTCAATCCAACGGCGGAGGAGGAGCGGAGAAGAGCTCCTGAAGACTGAAGACGCCGTGGAAGTCCTGGATGGGCGGCGGCTATGCAAAAGAGCTTAGCAGCCGCCGCCCACCAGGTGAAGATGCTGGAAGTCCTGGGAAGGCGGCGGCCATGCAAAAGAGCTTAACAGCCGCCGCCCACCAGGTGAAGACGCCGGAGCAAGACCCCAGAAGCCCTGGTGAGGTGGCGCCCCCCCAGGTGAAGACGCCGGAAGCCCTGGGAAGGCGGCGGCCATGCAAAAGAGCTTAAAGGCCGCTGCCCCCAGGTGAAGACCCAGTTTAATAAAGGATTTTTTAAAGAATGTGTCGTGGTTTTTTTTCAATATTTTCTTTACAGGTGGACTACAGGTGCCAGCGGGCCTTTTATGTCCGGGCATGCTGGCACTTGTGGTTCTCCAAGTGCCAGCATGCTGGGGCAGGCTTGCTGGGACCTGTAGGCCACCTGCAAAGAACAATATTACTATTATTTGCAGGTGTACTACAGGTGCCAGCGGGCCCTTTATGTCCGGTCATGCTGGCACTTGTGGTTCTCCAAGTGCCAGCATGCTGGGGCAAGCTTGCTGGGATCTGTAGGCCACCTGTAAAGAACAGAACATACAATGAACCCCGCACCCACCGCCACCAGGGGTGCGGGGCATAGCACTGGGCTATCAGCCCAGTGCTGGTTGTTGTCGGGAGGGGGGGACCCCATTTAGATTTTTTGGGGGCCCCACTTTCCGAGGAATTCCAGCCCTGGGCTGACTGGTTTGGGGGGTGTTTAATGGCATGGCAGGGGGACCCCACACTGAGTGTCTCCCCTGCTATGGCATTATCCCCCCTGGCTGGTTCTGCCTGGTGCTGGTTTTAGTGGTGTTGGGAGACTGCACTTTTTTTTTTCTTCGGGGGGGGGGGGGGGGGTGTTTAGCTGCAGTGCCTCCCCAGGCCCTGACCTCACCGCATGTCACTGCGGCAGGACCCCCTTCCCCCTCCAGTGGCTGCAGACAATGGCAGCCGCTGGGGAGTATAAATTAACCCTCCCAAGCCAACCCCACCTGTATACCTGGAGGATCTCCCGGCTTTCAAAATGAAAGCCATGATGTTCGCAATGTTCCAGAGGTTCCGATAGTCACGATGTTCCCAATCAATGTTTCAATGTTTGAAAAAATAAAATAAAAATCCCAAATATATATATTTTTCTTTTTTTTTTACTAAAATCATTTGAGATAGGGTTAAATTCATGTTCTAAAAAATGACAATTACAGAGCGGTTTTTGGCAAAATAAATCATCAGTTAAGTGGTTAAATAGACAGTTGTCCAGAGGCACATGGCTCCTTATCATCAACTAGCAGATACAGTTTATAAACTGTTGTTAAGAGGCATTGCCAGAATAAGCGGTTCAATTCTAAAGCACTACTCTTTAAAAAATTACATGGATCACACAGTCAGCTTCTAATGGAAGGACAGAGGGCCTAATTCAGATCTGATCGCAGTAGCAAATTTGTTAGGCAATGGGCAAAACCATGTGCACTGCAGGGGGGCAGATGTAACATGTGCAGAGAGAGTTAGATTTGTGTGGGGTGTGTTCAAACTGAAATATAAATTGCGGTGTAAAATAAAGCAGCCAGTATTTACCCTGCACAGAAACAGTATAACCCACCCAAATCTAACTCTCTCTGCACATGTTATATCTGTCCCATCTGCAGTGCACATAGGGGGTCATTCCGAGTTGATCGTAGCTGTGCTAAATTTAGCACAGCTATGATCAGGAACACAGACATGTGGGGGGATGCCCAGCACAGGGCTAGCCCACCCCGCATGTCAGTCCCTGCTCCCAGGGCCGGATTAAGGGCCACATGGGCCTGCAGCTGAAAATGTTTAAAGGCCTATACTGAGAAGAGAAGATGTGACCAGTGCACTGTGAGTGTGGCCAGTACCATATGGGCATGTACACCCCCTATACCAATAATTTGTAAACTGTGTGCCTTGACACCTTGGGGTGCCTTGGATTGGTTGTCCAGGACCAATTCAAATTATGTATGGTCAATGTAATAGGGAAAACCAGTGCTGGAGTCTGCCAGTCATAAAATATTGTAGAGAAACAAAAGCAAATTTTGTCCCTCACCACATAACTGAACCTAAGGAAGACAAATAAACACAATTTACTTAATTTAATATTTATTTGTAAATTTCTCAATAAGAGACTTTTGGCCTAGGGGTGCCGTGAAAACATTTATGATTCTCTAGGGCACAGAGATTAAAAAAAGTTTGGGAACCACTGAGCTACACGATTAGAGCTCTCTCACTGAATACATATAAATTGCAAAACTTTGTGAGAAAATGCAATTTAAATATTTATGGGTGACTCTCTGGTGAACTAGACAGTTGGTCATTAACATGCTGATGGGCCTTTTTTTATTGGGAGGCCTGGAGCGGCAGCTCCATCCGCCCCATTGTTAATCTTGCCCTGCCTGCCCCGTTACTGAAGTACAAAAGCATCGCACAGCCGTGATGCTTTTTTACTTGAGGAGTAGCTTCCGGCCAGTGCAGCCTTTACGTGCTGGCTGTGAGCTACTCATCGCTGCCCAGCATGCAGCAGCTGCATGTGATGTCACACAGCCACTGCAGCCTGCCCCCTGCACGGTCCGGCCACACCTGCGTTGCCTGGAACGAGCCCACAAAACGGAAGCCAAATGCTGCCATGCCCCCATTCCTGCCCAGCGACCGCCTCTGCCTGTCAATCAGGCAGAGGCTATCACTACATATATATTGGTAGATGCTCAATTAGCTTAGTGATATCATTCAGGTGCTCGAAAGGGAGGGGTATTTCTAAGCAAGAAAAAAAACCATTTGTTTCCCCCAGCACCCTGAATAATGACCATAACCAGATTTAAATTCCACATAATAATAGAATTCAGAGATCTTCGTTACACATATTTGCGCAAATGTGTGAATAAGCCCCAAAGCCGCATCATGGCGTCTCTGTATATTTGGGGTCTATCACTATGCAACGACAGCCGTCAGCTGTCAGCCATGCACCAGCACACTGCTGTGCTGGCGCATGCGCAGTTCTGACCTGAACGCTGCGCTGTGAAAAACTGCAGCGAGCGTTCAGGTCAGAATGACCTCCATGGTTTTATCCATTAACTATCAAATTAGCTTCTGCTATCAGATCTGAATTAGGCCCAGAGTCTTCATTCAACAGCACAAACTCCAGCTGGCGAGTGTTAGCAAAAACAGTGGATTTGAAATATTTCAGATATGAGGAGATACAAAATGACTAAAGATTGTTGCTGAGGCACAGTAAAGGAAAGATTGATACATTGTTAAGTTACTGTTACAGCATGGAGAGAACTGCAAACCCGAATTAAATCTGGATGCATTCTGAATATACTAACCTCCCATTTGTTACATTTACCTCAAACATCAGGAGATAAATTTAAAGGTAGCTATAAAAGACAGGTTTATTGGGGTCCCAGTTGCTGGGATATTTTAAATGCAGTTGTTCCTGTATCTTGTACCTTAAATGTGATATGATTGTTAAAGGTTAATATGTTTTCCTGTACTGTATGATTTATGCTTGCATTTAATTTATCGTATGTGATAAACTCTAAAAGGCTTTACAGTGGAGGAAGCCTCACTGTAGCACTCCAGTTAAATAAAATAATTCCTTCGTAGAAAACTGCATAATCAATGAGTGTGTGTAATATACTGTAGCATACTGTAAGTTGTACCATAAGCTGCAGTAAACACTTAGTTTATAGGAATTCATGATACTTACCACGGTGGGCGTCACACATATATTGTTCTTACCAGTAGCGGCTCTTGCCACGGGCAAGCATGACTTTTGCCTGGGGCGCCGCTGTCCGAGGGTGCCACCGCGGTGGCAAGAGCCAGTACTAACTGGGGTGGAGGCGGTGATTAGAAAAAGGTCCTGTTATGCACACCAGTGCCTGCAGGAAAGTACTGGTGTTTGAACTGTTATGCAAAACAGATGGACTCACAGACAAACTGGGGGATATGACATAATGTACACAGAAGGTGATAGGGTAACAAAATACACACAAAGTGAACAGAGAAGCCCAGAGGCTAAGGAACTGGGTATCTCCCTTGTATTAGAACTGCTCAGATGGAAAAGCAAGATGTTGTGTTTTAATACGTAGAGAACCCGAAATGCTGTTGCTAAGGGCAACAGCAAAACCCTAAAGGGTTACCAACGGGTGTGGCAGTAAACTCCTTGGTCAGAGATGGAATGATAGACACAAGGAGAATCTCCACAATCCTAATTCTCACTTGCAGTGCACAGGTTTTAGCTTACTGCCATTAAACTGACCCCTGACACCTAGCACAGTGAGACAGGATTAGACAGGCAAGTCTTAGAATACAGCCGCAAACTTGCTAAGTTCACAGAGTAGTAACAGAACCCCAGCAAGCTAAACGACTGACTCCAGTCTTACTGCTAGGTCTGGATTGGCAGAGTGTAATACCAAATCCCCAGGCCTATTTGCAGTAAGCAACAAACAAATACAAAGCTACACAGTACTGGCTAACTTTCATGAACTGACTAACCAACAAAGATTCAGCAGCATCTGCTTACCCTGAAAAGAGGCCTTATAAAGCAGGTGCTGTCCACGCCCCACTCAGACCTCACAGACTGTGAGCACAAAAACCAGCACCGGATCCCCTGCCGTGCACAGAGCCTATAACCACTGCACAGCAAAAGACCCGAACCGGAGTATCAGCTGCGCTCAGGTTACTCCACTAGCACTTGTCTCCCGGTTGCCATGACGACGTGGCAGCACAGGGCAGGAGACCCTAACAGTACCCCCCCTCTGACGAGGGGTCAAAGAACCCCTACCACCGGGTTTATCGGGGAACTGCGAGAAGAAAGAGCGTATCAGTCTGGGGGCATGAAGATCACAACTGCGCACCCACGACCGCTCCTCCGGGCCATACCCCTTCCAGTGCACCAAAAATGACAGCCGACCCCGAACCACCTTGGAGTCAAGAATCCTTTCAACAACAAACTCCCTCTGGCCACGTATCAGAAGAGGGGAAGGTCTTCCACTGGAAGAAGGATTACTAATCGCCCGTTTTAAAAGGGAACAATGGAATGTTTTATTGATACCCAAAGAACGGGGCAGATCTAACTGAAATGCCACCGGATTGATAACCCTGGTGATCTTATAAGGGCCGATGAACCGGGGCCCTAACTTATGAGATGGCTGTCTCAACTTCAAATTCTTGGTAGACAACCAGACGAAGTCTCCTAATTTGAAGCTGCAGGGTCTTTTCCGCTTATCAAAAACCCTTTTGGTCACTAATGACACAGACACAAGGGCTTTCTTCACTTTCCGCCAAATACCTCTAAGGACCGAAACCACAGAGGAACCACCAGGCGTGGAGTCCAGGGGGTCAAAAGAAATGGCCTTAGGATGATGCCCATACACACAAAGGAAGGGAGAGATCCCTGTAGCAGAGTGAGCCGCGTTGTTATAGGCAAACTCCGCCATGGACAGATGAGCAACCCAGTCAGTCTGACACTTGGAGATATAACACCTGAGGAACTGCTCCAAGGACTGGTTCACCCTTTCAGTCTGCCCATTAGACTGCGGATGGTAGCCTGACGACAAGCTGACAGAAATCTGGAGATCGGAACAAAATGCCCTCCAGAATTTGGCCACAAACTGGGATCCGCGGTCAGAGACCACATCAAGTGGCAACCCGTGGAGACGCACAACATGCAGCATAAATAATTCAGACAGGCGTCTTGCTGATGGCAGCCCAACCAGTGGAACGAAGTGCGCCATCTTCGAAAACCTGTCAACGACAACCCAGATGGCTGTCATCCCCGAGGATTTGGGCAAGTCCACCACAAAATCCATAGAAATGTGGGTCCATGGCTTAGATGGGATAGAGAGTGGATGTAATGGGCCAACAGGAACCCCTCTAGGAGTCTTATTTCGGGCACAGATGTCACATGCCCGAACCCACTGATCCACATCCTTAGCCACCGAGGGCCACCACACCGCCCTAGATAGCAACTCCCGAGTTCTGGCAATACCCGGGTGACCTGCCGACTTCTTGGCATGGAATTCCAGGAACACTTGCTGTCTTAACCTAGGAGGCACAAACAAAAGACCTACCGGAAGGTCTGGAGGAGCCTGCTCCTGTGCTCTAAGGACTAATGATAAGAGGTCCTGGGTAATGCCCACTTTAATACATGATGGGGAAACAATGGGCAACGGCTCCTCGGTGGTCTCCTGGATTGGAGCAAAACTCCGCGAGAGCGCATCAGCCTTGATGTTTTTTGACCCAGGGCGATATGTTATCAAAAAATTAAAGCGAGCAAAAAACAAAGCCCATCGTGCCTGCCTGGCATTGAGACGCTTCGCTGACTCTAAATATGCCAGATTCTTATGGTCAGTGAGAATTGAGACCACAAACTTAGCCCCCTCAAGCCAGTGTCTCCACTCCTCGAGTGCATCCTTAATAGCCAACAATTCCCGGTTACCCACGTCATAATTCATCTCGGCAGGCGAAAATTTACGGGAAAAGTAAGCACAGGGATGAAGGCGATTATCAGACACTCCCATCTGAGAAAGCACTGCCCCAATACCCATCTCAGAGGCATCCACCTCCACCACAAAAGGACGCTCTGGATCTGGGTGTCGCAGCACCTTGGCCGAAACAAATGCCCTTTTGAGACGGGCAAAAGCCGCTTTAGCCTCACAAGACCAGTGAGCAACATCCGCCCCTTTCTTAGTGAGTGCCACCAAGGGCGCCACTATAGACGAAAATCCAGCGATAAATCGTCTATAAAAATTTGCAAAGCCCAGGAAACGCTGAAGCGCCTTCAAACTAGTGGGCTGCACCCAATCCAGGACTGCCTGTACCTTGGAACTCTCCATTTGGAAACCTTCTGGGGAGATAATATATCCTAGAAATGCGATTTGCTGAACTTCAAATTCGCACTTCTCCAGCTTCGCCCCAAGCCGGTGGTCTCTGAGTTTCTGGAGGACTAAGCGTACATGCTTCCGATGTTCCTCCAGGGAATGGGAGAAGATTAGGATGTCATCTAAGTATACAACTAAGAATCTATCCAAATATTCCCTGAGCACATCATTCATGAAATCCTGGAAGACTGCCGGGGCATTACAGAGCCCAAAAGGCATCACCAAATATTCATAATGCCCTGAGTGGGTATTAAAGGCAGTCTTCCATTCATCCCCCTCTCTTATTTGGATTAGATTGTACGCACCGCGTAGGTCAATCTTAGAAAAAATGGTGGCAGTACGAAGCTGGTCAAACAAGACCGAAATGAGAGGCAGTGGGTATGAGTTTTTAATCGTGATACGGTTCAATTCCCTGAAGTCGATGCAGGGTCGCAACGAACCGTCCTTTTTACCCACGAAGAAGAACCCCGACCCAACTGGAGACTGTGAAGGTCTGATAAATCCCTTAGCCAAGTTCTCCTGAATGTACTCTGCCATAGCCTGAGTCTCAGGACGTGACAGGGAGTACAACCTGCTCTTGGGAAGCTTAGCATTTGGCAACAAATCAATGGCACAGTCATAGGGGCGATGGGGAGGTAGTACCTCTGCAACTTTTTTGGAGAACACGTCCGCAAAATCTGCATAACACCCTGGCAATCCTGGCAAACTTAGCTGCGAGAGCCTGACTGGAAGGCTCAAGCAACTCCTGAAACAATCAGTACCCCAACTAAGAATCTCCCCAGAGACCCAGTCAAATTGAGGATTGTGGGCCCTTAACCAGGGTAACCCCAACACCAATGGGGCAAAAGTACAAACAGTCACATAAAAGGACAATTTTTCAGAGTGTGTGGCTCCAATAAACAAAGAAATCTGGCTAGTGCAAGAGGTAATTTTACCTTGGGATAATGGTTCCCCGTTTAACCCACAAATCTTAATTTCCGATGCCAAGGGTACTAAGGGAACAGAGTGTTTCAGGGCGAATTGGCGGTCCACAA